>NC_087518.1:48277814-49477814 GCF_963921805.1 Phalacrocorax carbo | reverse complement strand
ATACCCATAAATTTACTGACTTACCCGTAAATAATTTACTAATTTACCCATAATGGCAGTTTTTCCCTGATAATTCTTCTCCAGTTAAGACAGACAACCTGCTCGTTAAACTATTTAGCAAATATTATATATTTTAATATGCTGATATTATATATTTCTGGATCCTAAGCCATTTTTGGACTTTTTACTTCAGCCACTCACCTGAACATTTATTAGGGAAGTGAAGTGCAGTTCTGTTCCTGACCACTGCCCCACAAAGAACTCGTAGCCTTCTTTTCTTGGCAAAGCATACAGAAACTGCAGAGAAATGATAAAAAAAATAAAATCTCCCTTTCACTGAACAAAACGATGCCTGTGTCGCACTGGCCTCCAGCGTAAATGCTTTAGCGAAAGAACCACAACGGAAAAAAGGGTTTCTTTGCCCCACCAGGATTGACAGGACAGCAGGAACCGGACTTCAAAGCACACAATAAACTAGCATTACCTTATTGGTATTATTTTAGTAGCAAGTACGTTGGCACATATTTTTACCAGTACTAAATGAGACAGACAAAGGAAAGGAAAAGACTGTGGAGAACATTCAGACTCTCACCTTTTTATTCACTTCTAGAAAATTAACAGCAGAAATGGTCAAATGAAGATAAGAAGCATTCAGAGTTTTTAACCCTGTAGTTTCACCAGCTGTTCCAGAACAGACAGCAACTATTTTCTCTCTAGAGATTTATGGTCTCCACAGGCTAGGGACCTCCTCATTTCCCCACACTCAGGGAAAGGACAAGATGGGAGCAGAAAAACAAGCAGGATACCTGACTAAATGCCAATGCACTGTACAGAAATGCATTTAAAGCTATAAATAACTTTCCAAGCTCCAAGTAGCTCGGGAAGTCAGATATTTTGATCCATCTTTTGGCAAGTGAAATACACATGACCAATCCATCAATCCAGTAAAGTCTCCCATTCAGGTTTACAAAAGCACTCAGCATGGCAAAGTCTAGCTACTTTGTTGTCATAAAGGAATAAGGCATTTAACTTCTGTCTCAGCACAGTGAAATTTTCACAAAGTCCATGCTTTGGTGCACAAATTATTGTAAAAACACACTACTTTCAACAGAAGACAATACTAATCCAGCAGCCTGTGCTACGAAACTGCAGAATATATTATGTTAGCTGTTCTGCTCTTTTGCAGTTTAACTTCTTCAAAGCAACAACCTGCTCATTCACATAAGAATCTTCTAATTGAAGTTTACAAGATACCCACCAACCCACATGAGAAACAGTAAACCCGAATCTTGGGAATCCACTCATTTCTGAAATAACCGTATTAAGCATTCTCCGTATTTTATGCTTTGCCATGCTGGTGTACACCTAAGACACAACCCACAGAGTATTTACTCTCTATCTGTAATAAAGGGTTCAACTACACCCAATTCCCCCCTTCCTTCCCCTGTCACAGCTGTTGAATTATGATGCTCTGCAACAGAACTTAGACTACTCAACTTTGCAGTACCACAGTCTTTTTTGACAACTCTCACTCCCATAAAGACAGAGATGTATTAATTACACAGCATACTGCCTGCCCAGTTTGGCTCCCACGCTCGTATTTGCTTACCAGTTACCTATCACGGATCACCAGTATGGTGAAGAAAGTGTGGCTATGCACATTTATGATCAGGAAACGCAAGCTAATAGATACAAGGTTCAGCTTGTTCTGTGGACAGAACCCCAACATTTTGATTTCTTGCCTTTTTCCCTTTCAGATACTCCTGCCTATCTTCACTGCCAGTAAACAAACACAAAAAGAAAGAGGAGCAACTCACACCAACCACTAAGACAAGAGAATTCACTTTCTCCATGTACATGCAGCGTAATGCCGTGGTGACACGTAGCTATAGCTAACAACAGTTCCTCCAGGCTAAAGCAAGGATGCTTGAAGCAATAAGCAAAGATATGCAGGAACATCAATGAAGCTGACCTACGAGGCTTGGCTCTTCACAACACTGCGTGGAAGAGATTTAACCACAAGACATCAATTAATGGAAACCGGAGGCATGTAGCTAAATCTATTTCCTGGGAGACTTTGTGCTTTCATTACTAAACTCTACATCTCTCGTATCTGATACCTAGATCAAAGTGTTTAATACATATGAATGCTTTTATCTGAACACCAAGACAAGTATTTGAGTACCTGGGTTTTACTAAAGGAGCTGATACAATGGGCCTGAATACAGGAGGGTCAGAAGTTTATGAATTAGGCTTTAGAGAGGAGAAATGCATTACAGCTATACATCCATACACTGTGAGTCTCTGCCATACGTACCGATGGACATTTCTGGGCTCTCTTCCATATTAAATCAAACTTCTCTGCCTTTGGGGAAGAAGAAAGAGAAATTCAATTTTCCTAACACAAACGTGGATGCACAGTTATTCAGAATCATCTCATTAACCTTTAAGGGTACAACTTCCAACTACAGAAGGTCTCACCGTGGGAACAGCTAACAATGAGAGCGTAGGAAACTCTACTTAGTTCTTAGTTACCTAAATGTCATTGGTATCCCATTTGAGTAATGCTGTCTCTAAGATGCAGCAGCCATCTCCTTGGATCCAAAGCTTTATTCTTTGGAGGGGGGGGCCACACTTTAGGCTTACGTTATGTCCTCTTTCAGTAATAGCTCCGCTGTATCATGTGCTGTCGACAGTTGAGCAAGACAACATATCCCTGGCCCCAAACTGTAGATTTTACATCATAAGTCATCTGTTCTCCAGTATTAAAATACAGCCTAGATATTTACTTAAATAACATACTTATTACTTAGGTTTATATTAAAACCACAAACGTATTTGATCATCCCTGACGAAACCTGGCAATTTCATTCATGCGTCCTCTGCATTCCCCCAAACCTTTTGCCTGCTCTTCTCTTTCCAGCACCATATATTAATACCTACTCTAAGGTGTCCATGAAAGAAAACATATGCCATTCATCAACACAAAATTCCTCCCGTGTGTGCTTTTGAGCACTCAAGAATTATGTGAGGCCTTTCTTCCAGCCAACAAAAAGCTTCTGGCAGAAGACGTGGTTTCTTCCCCCGATGACACCATGAACTACTTCCTAATGTGCCTAGGATCTGGTTTGCATTAGAGCCTTAAAAACTTCCAAAGCTCCTCTAAAACAGTGCACCAAAGAACTGTGCCAGCCCCACTAATGAAAGACCTACACCATCTTAACTGGAGTCCCTGGCTTTGGCCCTCTGCTACAGTAAATGCGCAACCCAAACTATTTTCACAACATCCACATGTTAGGAAAACTGAAACATGAGGCTGCTTGACTTCAAATCCCACGTTGCCGTTTTCAGCGCATACAGCACTTCATACATTTAGAATACAGCCTCCCATCACTCCACTTGCAGCTCAAAGGGCCAAGTGCAACTGCAAATCAGAGCCCAGATCTAAATGAGGTTTCAAGAATTCAAGGAACACACAGTTCGTGCCCAGCTGTGAAAAGACAGATTTAAGAGATCGCAATCACACAGAGACTCTGAAGCAAAGAACAAAAAGAAATCCCCAAAGTGAAAAAACCTCCTTCAGCCTAACGCAGAGTAACAACAATTAACATCTGGCAAAGTTATCAGGAGTAAGAAATACGATCTTATCGCAGGAAGCACCATGCAATCTCAATGAAAGACAGTGCTGCCAATAATTTTAAATGTATGAAAGTAAGTCGTTAGCGATTAGCCACGTGCAAGTTATTAGCCAAGTGCTCTAACACTGCCATATTAAACTTGAGAAAGCAGTCTGTGCTGCAGGGAAGAGGGGAAAGAAACGAGCGACTCTGGGAAAAAAATGATGTGAAAATACAAATGCTACCTTAAGAGATACTAGGGCTCTGTGAATAGTATAATAAAATATAATATAATAAAAAATGCCTAGAAATTCAGGCCAGGTGTGTGAAAAAAATAGCACTAGCTCTATTGAGACTGATGTAAGCAGAAAAAAGGGGATACATATTTTCAGAAACAAAAGCTTTAATTTGGGGCAATAAGACCACTCAGCCTGAAAGAAAGTTTTTTCTTGAAACCTCATTTTCCTTCAATGATTGCTTTTAAAAGCAACAGAATGACAGAAAGGAAAGCTTTGCACATTGGCCTTTCAAGTGCATAACTACAGGGGAACTACTTACTGGAATAACAGCATAAACTGTATCTTTCGCAGAAAAATACTGATTCCAAATCTGTAAGAAACAAAGGAGATGAGCTACAGTTAAAATCAAGCATCTATCAGTAATATTAAATGCTTTAACAGGAATGCCGTTTGCCAACCAACCTGTGTAAGCGCTTTAAGAAGTAATTTTTCAGTCAAGCCTGACTGACTTTCCTGCTAAGGCAATACACTTCTCCTGAGGTTCCAGAGTACTTGTACCAACTGACAGATTTCAGCCAGGTAAGAGAAATAAGCAGTGGGCTCGGAGGTGGCTCAAGATTTGCTAGCTATCCGAAGTGCTTCTTACATTTTTCCCAATGATCATTCTAATGACTTCTAGAGGGTTTGAGTTCTTGGGTGGTTTGGTTTTATTTTTAATAAAGAACATAGAAAATGTTTTCAACATAAGACTTTGCATAATGCTCCTCTATTCACAACCTTTTTCTTCACTGCAGCATGATAGCAATACCAACATAGCTCAGAAGTCCTTACTAAATGGACAAGTACAAGCCCAGAGTCCAGGACTCTCTCAGTTGCTCTTCCCCAGTCCTATTACTGACAATTCTCATTAGTTTCGTCAATGAAATGGAAATAGAGGAACTCGAAGGAAACTCGTATGTTACCAAAATACACTCCCTGCTATAACTGGTTGCCCACCATCCCCTGCAGAGCACATAACCACCTCTAAAAGGTTCTCAAGCTATCAGGACAGCAGCTAGATTTCTGCTCTGCAAGTTGCATCGGAAGGCTCCTTCACACGTGCCGCTCCCCTTAAGTTTCTTGGCGTACAGTCTGATTAGGAAAAAAATAGCAAATCGAATTCAAGCTACATCAGAAATGTGGAACAGATGTGACTTGTAACTAGATAAAAGGAAACACAGTGCAAAGCCAAGCAGATACTAGGGAGAATAACTTGAGTCGCACTCTTCTTCACAGACCCACCCACCTCCTCCTTACTCTAACCATCTTTAGTATGGGTACAGACACTCCCTAGCAACAGATAACCTGAGCAAACATAGAAGATGGCAAAAGCTTTGTTTTTATTCCTGCAGAACAGAGGTAACATAATCCACAAGCTAGTGCTAGCGTTTCCTTCTACCTGGCTTCAGACCTGACGGGAGCTTGCTGATGACAATTCGGCTGCTACGCATTAAATGGCCAAAATGAAAATCACAATAAAGACAGTTTTTGAGTGATCGAAGTCCAGATGTATTATTTATAAATTGGGTATATCCTAGATGGACTTACCTATATGGAGAAAATATTTCCTACTACCTATGTGAATGTGCTTTTTATAAAAACACATCCATGGCCATGTTTTATTTTTCAATCTAAGCAAAATTTCCAGCCTCGCATATAGATCGCTATTGAGCATAGACATGGAGCTGTCCTGGTTTCAGCTGGGATAGAATTTTCTTCATACTAGCTAGTATGGGGCTGTGTTTTGGATTTGTGCTGGAAGTGGTGTTGGTAATGCAGAGGTGTTTTAGTTGTTGCTAAGCAGTGCTCACACTAGTCAAGGACTTTTTCAGCTCCCCATGCTCTGCCAGGTGCACAAGGAGCTGGGAGGGGACACAGCCAGGACAGCTGACCCAAACTGACCAACGGGATATCCCACACTGTGTGACATTGTGCTCAGCATATAAAGCTGGGGAAGAAGGAAGGGGCGGGACATTCAGGGTGATGGTGTTTGTCTTCCCAAGTAACCGTTACACGTGATGGAGCCCTGCTCTCCTGGAGATGGCTGAACACCTGCCTGCCCATGGGGAGGAGTGAATGAATGCCTCGTTTTGCTTTGCTTCCGTGCACAGCTTTTGCTTCACCTATTAAACTGTCTTTATCTCAACCCATGAGTTTCCTCACTTACACTCTTCTGATTCTCTCCCCCATCCCACCAGGGAGGAGCGAGCAAGCGGCTGTGTGGGGCTGAGTTGCTGGCTGGAACAAACCACAACAGTAATTTTTGGTGCCCAATGTGGGGCTTGGAGGGTTTGAGATAATGACAGTTTCGATTGGAATGCACTAGATTAAACAGCAATAATATCTATAAATTCAGCTATTAATTGGCTGGCTTCTGTGCTTGCCACGGGGCTTGCTTGCTTCACTGTATGTTAAAGCCTAATGCTTGTTAGTGGCTGTGTTCTTCCACTTTCACTGCTCGCTGTAGTGCTGTGCTGCTGCTCACCTTACTCTGCTGTGCCTGGGAACATTCTGGTAACAGCAGTGGCCATGTGCCTGGGCTGGCAGGTGGCCGGGGCATCGCTGCTGTTTCTGTGCTGCTGCACTACACAGGCGGGAACTCCACTGTGAACCTGAGTTGAAGGGACTGTGACCTGTGGGTGAGTCCATGTGGGAGCAGGACACCCCAAAGCATCTGTGGCGGTGGATAAACCCATGCCAGAGCAGATATCTCAGAGCATCTGGGGCCTTGGTTATGTCTGTGCCATAGCAAACTTTATTCCATTTAAATCCATCACCTGTTTTATCTCCTCCGCTGATTTTTCTTTCACCATCTCAACATTAAGAATTGAATCAAGCGTCTGAAAGAGAAAGCATAATGAATTTGGCATGATGACCATTTCTCTGATGCAAGTGAGAAGCTAGAATGAATGGATGCAATTACGAAAACCAAAATCAAACTGGAGAACTTAATTCAATTTACAATGCGACTTAGTCCTCTGAATTGCCGAAGAAACCAGTAAACTATAAGCAATAACACACTGAGAGGTGGATTCACACACTGAGGCAGAATAGAAGAGATTCTGTCAGGACACAGAACACACTTTGCTCCAGTTCTGCAGATCTCTACTGAAGCTGCAAGAGCAGCTGCAGCTTCTCCTCTTCAGTCCTCTCACACACGTGCTCGATTGGCAGATTTACACAAAGTTTGCCAAAATACAAGAACGTGTGAGAATAAAACCATTCTCTCATCCCTCTGCTGGATGGTCTTTGGAAATACATTTGCAAGCTGTAAAGGCAGCTTAACCCTTTCCATTTATTACTGTCAGCATTCAGTACAGATCCCAGAACTAGCCGGAACTTCCAGGATGTCAAGAGAGAAAGAACTGGATAATAAAAATGCCAGACTGCTGGGAGTTTTAAAGACTTGAATCATTTACTATTGGGATCAGGTTATCTTATACTCAAGTGCAGCATAAGAAACATTAGTTTTACCTCAAGAAGCTCTTGGCTGAAGCACTTATATGATCTACATCCTTGATTTGCCAGCCAGCCCTCTCTTAACACTTAGGTTCGTTTCCCTTACCTTATCTTTTGTGAAACCTCCTTTTGATGTCTTTGTGCCCAAGCCTTCTGCCTAGAAGAAAACATTCAGTTTTTATAGCTGATGCTTTAATACCATTTGCCTTCCCTGCCACGTATAACGTGCCTGCTGACAAGATTTCCTGAGTATGAGCTCAAATTTAAGATAGAGATCGCTGCAGTCCATTTTATCAAAATATTGATTAGGAGAATAAGATGAGGAACAATGTGAATTATGAATTCCAACATCAGAAAGGATTAAGGCAAACTATTACACATTTTGGATCCAATACTGTTGAAGATCTTGCTTTTACTCACTACAAAAATTATAAATGCAAGACCGTGTCACTCCTTCTGGCCAAACTAATCTGGAGCTGATTAAACGCTTAAATAAGGCCTCAAGCACATAATTTACAACGTACAAAATAGCAAAATAACATGCTGGAATACAGAACAATATTTTTAGCCACTGGAATGTGACATTCTGGGGATCCTTCTAACAGGAATGCTGTATGTTTGTAGCATTATGCTGATCCTATATAAATGACTTTATTGCTCTAATATATGCAAATTACAAAGAAAATCGGCCTTGCCTTTTCCTCCATGCATCTGATAAATTCTCCTTGATTGGAATATCCTACAGGCTGCTTTTTCACTTCATTTCTTTTTTCCATACGGGATTCAAACACATCTGGACTAGATCTGGATTGGAAAAGCGACCATTAACAGTACTGAGTGATTAACACCATTCAGCCTTTCGACTTACCACCACAGTAAACATTTTATGTTAACTTAAAATTTAGACTTCTCGTTAGCAAAACAATCTATCCGGCTGACCGTGTTGGGAGACGGCTCTGACTTGGCGGCAACACCACCAGCGGATTTCAAGGCAGCATTTGGCCTAGACGAATTCATTTTCTCATAAGGGCACGAAGCTAAAAGTGACCTCCCTCCTCCCCAAAAAACCCAGCTCCCCAAGCACAACCCCCCCCACCCCCCCCCCGCCCTCCTCCTCCGGGCCCGGCGCCCCGCACCTGCGCAGCTCCTGGATCTTGTGCCGGTACTTCCCGTAGAAGGGGTTCTCCTCCAGCGCCGGCTCGCCCGCCCCCGGCCCCGCCAGCTCCCGGCACGGCGGGGCCAGCAGCCCCAGCGGGCGGAGCGCGGCGCGGCTCCGCAGGGCCGCCCCCAGGCCCCAGGCCTGCCGCAGCGGCACCGACATGGCGCCCGTCCCGCCCGCCGCCGCCGCCGCCGCCGCGGCGCCCCGCCCGCCGCCCCGCCCCGCCCCGCCCGGGCCCGCCGCCCCCGCAATGAAACGGCCGGAGGCGCAGGCTGGAAACGAACTTTTATTGAGATAAATTAAAAGTGGCGTTACACGAGAAAAGGCGCGGAGTGCCGTAGCTCGAACCCCAGCGGAGCGGAGCCGCGCCATGCACGCCCGGCACGGCGCGGCTCCGCTCCTTGGACGGGCCAGTAACCGACCCGACAGACACGCGGTGGTCCCTGCCCAGGAGGCAGCCAGGAGACACAAACACGGCCTGAAAATGAACCCAAGAATCACAGCGTAACAGCACGTCTCAGCTACAGCCCCAGCTGCCGCTCGCAGACCTGTCAGCTCGCACTGTTTAATTAATTAAAACAATTAACTGATTTCAGACATCACTTCTCTAGGACTTGGCCCCGGCAGAAGCACGCACCCTCCCCAGGCTGGCTGTGAGCCGCCCCTCTGGAAACCCACCGTCTGTAGGCGTGAGCTACAGCAGAGCGCGGATCCGGACAAGTGTATTCACTACACCCGTGGCTTTCATGCCCTCCACCATCTGCAGCGTGTAGAACACGGGGCAGGAAGCCTGCCGACGCCCAGCATCAGGGCTTTGGATAGCATGCAGGGCAGACCAGCAGCGTAGCAGAAAACTTGCACGACGGCAGCGGCTGGCTGGGGACCAGTGCTCCCAGCCTGCAGCACGCCACTACGGGCCGAACAACAGCGACCACTGTACTCAGGGATGACTGGATTTTGTTAAATTGATAGCACCAGTCCATCGCACAACAGCAGTGATTACAGCAATTAGCAATCCACTATGCTCTTGACATGCAAGTTAAGCAGCACCACTGGACAGATGTGCCCTACTGCCAATTACTGACCAGCCTGGCTCCTTGGCCACAGGCAGACACAGGCGGCTGGAGCGGCACACGCTGTCTCTAGCTGACAGTTTCACTATTGCTGTGGAAGAGCCTTCTAAAAGTAAAGCAGACTGCAAGAAAAACAAAACACTAATAGATTCATATGGCAATACAATAATCCCTTAAATTTTAAGGTAAGTTAAATTCCGTACAAATCAAACTTCCAAAAATATTTTGCAAACTCTGGCATATGGCTATGATACAGTATGTACAAACAAAATACCAGAATGGTTATATTTTATTGCTAGGTTTTTGTGTTGGTTTTTTTTTTTGGTTAAGGAATTTATACAGTAGTGTATAAAAGGGTGTGGGAAGCAGCAAGAAGCAAGTGTTGGCTTCTTGTCCTCTCAAAAGCCAAGGTTGATTGGTTTTGTTTTGTTTTTAAATACTGCATTTTCAAATGTCACATCAAAAGCATCTCCATATTGGGTCACGTCTGCATTACCCAAACAGGATAGAAGAGCAACAGTGAAAGAAGCCTAGGCAATGGGTAACAGGGTTCCATTTTGTACATTCCTTCAGTGATTCATAATCCAGGACACAATTATTCATGAAACATCCAGTCTAAAAATATATAAGTCAACAATTATGAACTGACTTCCACAAACTGATGTTCCAGCGAGGTGGGCAACTTCAATTCACTCATCATGCAAAAAACCTCCCAACATCATCAGTGGTATTTGTGAGCAAAATCATCCAACTTGGCCCTGATCTGTCCCACAAGGGAATCCCTTCTGCAGAAGTCATTTTTTATGTTCAAGAAACACAGATCTGTGTTTAGATCCACTAGCATAAACAAACCCTTAAGTTCCTTTATAGCAAGGAAACCGCACTTACAAAGCGTGCGTCAGTAGAGAACACCGATGCGACTGCACGCTCCTATCCTGCTTTTTAGATCCGCCTGTTGATGAGAACATAAAAGGTAAAGGTACCAAGAGGTGACCATGTTCACGTTAGTCAGGAAACAGCCCATGAGTCTACTCTGGACCTTCCCCACCTGCTCACACTCCTAGTGACCAGGAGCTTTACTCGCAGCACTTCAAAGTGACCCCAACAACCGCTGATGGAAGAAACTGGCAGCACCAGCAACCCTGCTCAAAAGATCTCCAGAGACTCATCAGCAAGACCGCCAACACAGCACTGATCACACTGCAGGCATGAAATATTCCGGTGCTACTCACCAGGCTGCACTGTAGGCTTTTACCTCTTAAAGCATCTGTTAAAATTCTTCAATAGTTTGTTGTTTTTTTTTTTTAAATAGATAGGCTCATCTCACAAAATAATCTGGATGCAATACAGCAAAGCTAAAAGAATGCTGAAGTGAAAACCCAAGCACTTGGTACGTAATTACTCCTGTAGGCTCATGATATAAAAAACACTATCAACTCTTCCCTCTAAAAATAAATCCTGATATAGATGGGCATGATTTACCACTCCTGCTTTCCTCTGATTCCAAACTCATTTGTGGATATACTTTGTCAAAATTAGAAATTTAGGTGAAGCTCTTAGCCACCCCTTTTAGGCTCAGCCTCTCGCCATAGAGAGCTTACTACCAACACAGCCCCTGACAGAAACTTCCCCTTAAATATGCATAATTTACTCTGTCTCAAATATTTACAAGCAGAAGCAGCCATCTTTACACAACAGATTTCCTTCTGCTCTACATAAAGTGCAGCTCTCTAATTTAAGGCAAGTTTTAGTGAAATATAAAACAATAGTTTTATTTTAGTATGTACACATTTTGAATTAAAAACAAGAACTCCCTTGAAAAGGAAAGAATGAGAGGAAAATGTTTCCAAGTTTGGGAATTTTCTGAATTTTAACACAGTCCCAATATGTCCTATTGACATATAAATTTGTAAATTTCTTTTCAGTAAATGCAAACAAAAAAAGAGGTGGCAATGTGTACAGTAATTTAGCTCCAAAGATCAGTAAAACACTTGGAAAGTGCAGATGTAGTTTTTCATGTCCCGTAGTTTCCTTTAGCTACAGTAGCATCCATCAATATCACATTTCTAAATATATATCCTATACACCTAAAGCTAATCTCAGTTCTTGTAATGAGTACTTCTCATCTCCATCTGTGTCAAACTTCTTAAAGCTCTGTGACTCTTGGGCTGTAGAGCCAAGCAGCTTTTGAAGATCTTCATATGATAGTTTTCCATCAGCATCTTCAGCTGCTTTTTCAAACAAATTCTGAAGATCTGCAAAGAGAAATTGATTTAAAAGTAGTTCCTTTAAATCACAGAAATATCCTATAAGCTGCTCTTCCAGTTTTATTGCACTATGTCTTACTACTCAGTAATTAAATAAAGCAGACCCAAGTATGTAGCTTGCCTTCTCTGTTGTTGCAAGCTGTCAATTAACAGTTGGGCAGGGAAAGCATAAGCATTTCTGGATTAAGTTACATTAAATCTAAAAAAAAAAACAAAGCCCCAACCTATTTCCGGCCACAACTAATAGCCCATTCTACAACCACTAACTGCATACAGATTAAGTTATCCTCCAGAAAAACAAGCTCTGAATGACTGTTGCTATACCAACAGCACAGATGATATAAAGGGAAAAGTGTCTATTCATTTCCTAATGCAAAGCACTGCCCTTTCAGTAGCTGAAGAGATTGAACAGCAAGATCCAGAAACCATTCATTTGACCAGGACGCGTTCTCTTAAAAAAATAAAGAAGAAAAATCCCAAAACATATAGTCATACCTACTTCATTTTCTTTTGGCACCTAATTCTGCCCTTGACTTCTCTCCTAATCTCTGGGGTGCTTTCTATAATACTTCGGCTCTCAAAACAATTAAAATTCACTTATAATGCACACTCCTGTTCAAAACCATTTCTTTTCTTTTACATGCTAGTCTTCTCTTTTAGTATTTTTAATTACTTTAAGTCTGTAGTTCTCAAGCTTTTAAAACTGACCTCACTTCTCCCAGAACGCCCAGACACACTACCATAATTCCAGTTACACTTACTGTCTCCTAAACATTTACATGAAATATTCTGAAAAAGAAAAGGCCAGCCTAGAGGGGACATACCTTTGATGCTGGAAATTCCTGGCAAGGACAGATGTCTCAGCTGTCTGTTACCCTCTGTGTTGTCATCAGCTGACCTTGAAGCCAGCCTTGAAAGGTCTGCGGGCTTTGCAGTAGTACTCAGACTACTTTCAACTGTTACAAAACAATTTCTGTTAGTCTTCCTAATTCCACAGAATTACAGTTAGCAGAAACAAAAAAAAAAAAATCTGATAAATATTTTTTTTTGTATCACAGATGCTGTATGGTATAAGAATGATGCAAAATCGTTTCAGAATACAGTAGTGTTGTCCCCTTTTACCAATAACTAGAAGAACAGACTGAAGGAAACTTTTTTGGACAGCTTTAACCTTTCATGCTGTACTAGATGTGTATTTGTAAACCCCATACAAAGAATGACTTGGAAGGGCTTTCTACTTCCCAGTCTGAAAGTGCTGAACAGACTTTATTAAGCAAATTACATCTGCCCATCTGGGTTGTTTTCACCTTGCCAATGCAAGTATCTGTCTTCCCCAATAGCAAGGTCTAAGCTTCCACATTGCTGATTAGCAAATTAAAAACAAGCACAGTCCTATTGTAACGAAGTATTTCAAATCTCATGTTTAGCACTACCTGAATATATACAGCAAAAGTGCAGAAATGCAATGAGTCAGAGACACAGACCTTTCCTCTATGTTACAGACTTTGAAAAAGCAAAACTTGATGTTATTGGGTATACATTTCTACATGTTAACCACTGTATGCCTTCAAATATAAGCTACTGATGCATGTAAATCCTGCTATACACATGGAAAGTCACCTTCAACCTTTTATGGTCATATATAGATTTCTGTTTTAGAGCCATCAGTTTCCTACCACTTTAGCTGAAATGATCTTCACCAAAAATGTTAAGGAACAATCTAAGTTATCCACGTTCATTAGTTATTCTTTGAATTACACAGGAACCTTCAAGTTTATGGATTACTATTATACGACATTCTTACCATTCTTTGACATCTCAATAGGTCTGTCATTTTCTGGCTTGCTTGTGAGAGCACTGATCAGCTGAAGCTTCTCTCTTAGTTTTGATACCTGAGAATCTCTAGTTTCTGTTTCCTGTATATGTAGGAAACAAAATTATTAAAAAGCACCCTTTCAGTAGATGGAGATGATCAGGAAGAGTAGTAATTTAATACGTGTAAGTACTTTTGAGTGACTTGGAGGTCTCTAGGCTGATCAAGTCTAAAATTATAAACAAGATTTTAAAATAAAAAAAAATATTTATGGAAAGATGTAGGTAATAAATTCACATGGTCTAAGAAAACAATAGAATCAGTACCTCAACCAGAAAAGTAGGCAACTATTTTGCAGACACAGATTTCAAAAGAATCTGACATTTCATTTCCATATTTCTTATATAAATGACCAAGACTCTGAAAAATCTAATATAAAACACAGTCAAACATACTCAGAGCGAACATTTCTATATCAACTGAATTGCATAATTGTTTTAAATGTGTCTCCAGTACTGACTACCATAGTGCTGGCATCACTATATCCCCAGCAAAATGAAACCACCACATTTTTTAATCTGGAGCTCCTTTGCTCTTTTTATGAGTAGGTTCCAGATGATAGTTGAGTTCACATCAATCCAGGCCTAGAACTGACTGTGTAGCCATTTCACTCACCTGCCTTCTTCCCAGAAGATGGAAACTAACCTCAGCAGCGCCACCTCTTACCCCCAGCCCACAATCCGGCCATTCAGTTAGTCCGTCAGACTCACTCACAGCCAGTCACCAGATCGTTACTGGGAGGCAGCTTCCATCAATTCCTAGACTCCACTAGTGCAAAGTTTCTCTAAGTCAAGCCAAGAAAGTTTTTAAACCTGGGTAAATGCCGTAACCCCCTTTGCAGCGTGAACCCACAATAGCTGGGCTAGCTTTGCTGAGAGCATGGTAATGGGTACTCAAATGAGCTGCCTGCCAGAGTCCCCTCCCTGCTCCACTGAACCATGGTCTGACCCCCGAAGATTCTTTTGGCTGCACGGGAGGATATTACAGCCGCTCTGCTATGTTATCCCATATGTTGTCAGAATCGTAAGACTTTAAACTATTACAACTTTTCTTCCATCCTAATTGACTTTCTGTCCGCAAAATAGGGTGGATGAGCTGCCATTCTACTCTGGACTTAAAATAAACTGTATCAGATTAGCCTGCTTACAGATCTTTCCTCAATAAAGTCTCATTGAAAACATGATTATAAAGATAATGACATGCTCTACTAATCCAGTGTAATTTGCGTTTCCTTACTGTACCTTCAGGTCTTTATCTGAATGAGTTTCATTATCTAGTTGATCTTCATTTTCCACTTTTAGAGAGGTAGTTGCATCATTCTCCTACAGGAAAAAAAGGAGAAGAGCCGAGTTTATTCGTGTACTTATTTTCTACAACAGTTTCTTTTCTTTAAATTTGGCACACACAAAACAGGAAAAAGCCAGGACAAATACATGCTAGAATAAACACAGTGGTTTACATAATTTACAGCAGCAACATCAGCATGTTCCTTATTGCTAAACATACAGAACATGTTCTCAAAGACTGGCCCCAGCATGGCATACAGAAAGCACTGGAAGGATATAAACATATTTAGTATTAATTTTATTTTTTTTTAAAGTATTTAAGCACTGGTGAATAATCCAGAAGCCCACCTAGCTCGTCAGGGGTCTCAACAGACCCCCTTACATGCCAGAGTGCCTTCCTAAAACATAGTTAAAGGAGTTCATGAATCCTGTCCCATTAAGCAGTCAGCCAAGTCTTAAATGTCAGTGTTTTGGACATTTTTTTGTAGATTCTGCAGGGAAGAAAGGCCTACTTCAGAGATACTCTTAACACTGCTTATCTGTTCAGAAACATGGAACAAATTCCAGTCTTTTAAAATTAAATCCTAGGTGTCTCAAGTTTCATTCTGACATTTTCTTTGGTTAGATTTGAAAAGCTGTATCTGTAGCGTATAGAAAGTATTGAAACTACTGGCTGGAGTAGACACCCTTAGTCATCAAATACTTACCACATTGGTAGACAAATTCCCCCTTTTGTCTGGATTATTCGCAGCAAGGGGGGTGTTTTCTAACAGCATAACCCTCTGGTTAAGGTTACTAATGGTTGAATCCACATTTAGAAGCTTGATGTCATTCAACTTCTGGTACACCACTACAGTATTGTTTAGCTCCTCCAAAGCTGCATGCAGCAACTGGCTTTCCTGAAATATAAAACCAGCAGTGGTCAGTTTACTCAACTTCTGCAGCACTCTTGCTATTAACAACATGGTGACTGACCCAGTTTAACTGGGCAGACTTCAGACCAGCTCTCCACTGACACCACTGAAAACATCCAACTGGAAGCTTCCAGAAAGTTATTCCAGCTTTCAAAATTTGAAACTTTGATTCTCCTCAGGGCTAGCCTCTTTGTTGCTAATGTAACCACTTCAGCTGTGCCAGCAAACACACAAAGCCTATTCATCTAATTTTCCAGGGCAAGTTTAGTAACCGCACCAACTATTTTGCCCAAGAAAGCGCGTACAAGGCATATTTATACACAAGATTCATTTTTAAGGAAGATATTAACTGTATTAAATGTAAATAAATGCAGTCATTCCATTCCAAGCCATTCACCTAAACACTCACACATTAACCTTTTGGTTTTTATTGCTGTATCCCTGCTTTCCACACCTCATTACACTGAGGGTAACTCAAGACAAGCCACCCCCACTCTTGCTTAGATTGGCAAGTATCCGCCATAAAACATTCCCCCCCCCCCCCCCCCCCCGATAAAAAGCCTTTACCTTCTTTCCATTTACTGAGCAAAGTACACCTATAATTTGTTTGATATTTGATTCAGTCTTTTTAATCCTTCACTCAGAACACACAAAGAAAAATATATTCTCAGACCAGGATACTTTCCTGTTTGCATATACACAGGAACAAACTACAAAAAAATTATATTTCATTTATAAGGATGCTATCTGTACTGTCTTGCTTTAAAAAAACATACTGTTTTGTACACTACTGTAATGCAAAACACACCAAAAAAGTTAAGTATCTGTGATACTTGTACCAATATTCCTTATGCAAGGAAGAAGAATACCTGTTTGCAATTTTCTGTCTGATTTTTCTCAGTCCTTGGCACCACGGTAGAGGGAAGTGAAGGGATCTGTTTTAATTCCTTCTAAGGAAAGCAGTAGAAAATTATGTTACTAAATGCCCATAAAAATATAGTAAGCTGACAGACTGTAAGGATGTTTTCCTACAATTATTGCCACTCGTCTGTTGCGCATTTAGTATTTTAACTAGGCTAATAAAGAATTTTCTCTTTCAGACACATAAGGTCCAAATTTACTTTAATTAAACCCTTTAATTAGCTCTTCTCCCTTTAATGAAGTATTATGATACACATTTCACTGCTACCATACACACTGCCATATCTGCCATGTTTTCGCAGCACTCTGACTGAATCAAGTTTTATAATATGTCTAATTTAGAATTTATCTGCAAAGTATTCTTACTACAGTAATGCTGTATTGCAGTTTTGCTGAAAAACTGTAATCATTGGCTCAGTTCATTAACCCCAAATAAGAGGTCAGCATAAATACAGTGACTAGTTTCTGGCAAAGATGGTCAGTAATTGCACCCTTATATGCATCCTTAATTCAATGAGCAAACTGCATCTCAACGCTTCTACCATCCCCAATTCCTAAGACAGTGCAGACAGTTACTATAAGCAATACCCTGCATCACACAAAAGCAGATATTCCCAATGCTCCACATCTGTGGAGTAGGAAGCAAAAATCTGCAGGATAGGAAACATAGACACAACCAACAATTCTGGCTACAGAAAAATACATATTTGATTCGATATAGGAGATGCCACGCAGGGATTATGAGATTAGCTGTGTATTCCTGTACCAACCAGCACCTACTAAAACCTCAAAAGTATTTTGAAGGCCTAGGGCAAAACTCCACACAGTTCTTAAACTTGCTGCATAGTAGGCAGGTAACCATTAAAACACAGTTTTAATTACTGATAAAAAAAATCAGTACATTTTCTTACCACATCATTCTGGAGCATTTCTATGGATTTCTTGTATTCTTCAATAGCTGTCTGTATATTTTCAACATCATGAGAAACACTGGTAAGAGTGCTACCTATGTTTGCTACAGTCTGGAAGAAAGAAGTAGACAAAAATCTCAGCCTTCCTCAACTGTACTGTTCCAAAATGTCTATCTGCTAAACAGGATGTTTTGCTAGTGAAACTGCAGACAGACTGCCACAAAATACACACATGAGTTTGGAGTATTCAGAACTCCCTCTGCAGACAAAACTGCAAATTATACCCACCGCATTTCCAGGCCAATAAAGGAACACACGCTACACCATGAGAGCTTATGCTAGATATGCAAAATTACAAGTTTGCTACACTCATTCTCAAAACAATACAAATTATCTGGCATTAATTTACAAAAAAATAATCCCAAGATGAAGACATCTTACCTCCTCTCTACACAGAGTACTTGTATTGAATACAGGGATACGGACATCATCCGTTTACCCTGTCTTAACTGTCTTTCAGGGCTACCCATCACACGTGTCATACACTGCAAAACTAGCCTGCCAAAGGTGACCAATTAGATTCTCAAGCAAGTATTACCTTTTTTTAAAATTAAAGAATAGCATTGAAGCATCAGGAAAGCCCCAGTGAATCCTGTCGGTAGTGTCAGTGTGCTGTGACAGCCACCTTTGCTTCTGACTGCTCCGGTCCCATCCTTTCCTTGCGTTCACCTGTGTGAACTCCCCCTACCCCCAGCTCTAACTTTAGAAAGTTAACTATTCTGTGAAGCTGCAGTGGTGTTTTAGCAGCTGACAGCATACCACCTATCACTGTCAGATTGTCAGCTAGGACAGCCGCAAATGCTAGTGGAAGTTACAGTAATGGGACAGAGCATGCCCCATGCTTCTCTTTCCGTTTTTAATACTTTCTTCAGTTATTAAAACAAGCAGAACCCATCTAAAAGTCTCTTTTTCCTATGACCCTGTTATGCTCATAAGCTCTTCAGGCACTGAAGTGACCCTCTAGCTACCCAGACTATATTCAGACGATGGCCACACAAATCTTCCCCCAGCTCTTCATTTTGCAAGTCTGAACACAAGTTCAGTAAGCCATCTCTCTGCTACCGTTTTTCTACACTCAGCACCTCAAAATATATCTTCTGGAAGGATTCCAGCTCTGGTTTTATTATATCTGCCTTCAAAAACATAAATGCAAGCAAGATGGCATGAAGAGAGCAGTGGAAACAGATGCCACACCTAACATCTTACATAGACTCAAGAGCAGAGACTGAAAAGAATTTAAAAGTTCAAGGTCTTGGATTTTCATGAAATGTGACCAAAGATGGACTCATTTCAACATAAAAAGCCTTGTGGTTCAGCAGATCACTAAGGTGAAACCTGCTGGCCCTAACACTTTGTCCTGATGCTACAGAATGCAGCAAGATTGCAAGATTTTTCTATATTATATAAAGTGGGTGCAGGTTCCAGACTCAAGGTACTGCCTTAAGCCTTACTTCTGATATGACACAATGAAAATCCAACATGCTGATAACAGCAAATTAGAAGTTTAGGAAATAGTTTCGTACTCCTCCCAGAAAAAGAAACCCTAGCAGCCTGATCAGCCAAATCCCATTAATTGCTTTGCCTATGACTAGCTTGTTGATTATACATTAATTTTATAGGGATAGGAAGTAAGAAGTGGAAACCCATAAAAGCCATGAGGAAGCCTGGACTGACTTTAGGTGTTAGCCCAATGTAGATGTTTACTGCTAAATAAACAGAATTGCCATGGAAAAGCCAGGGAAGTTTCAACAAGCCCTTCGTTTTACCAAAATAAACAGGACAGTCCTTTGGTAAAGAACGCTCAGCTCAGGCACATACTAAGACACTGTATATGAACAGAAGTTCCTTTAGAAGTAAGCCTGTGTTACCCAGTAGGGCCCATCTTTCAAGGGACCGTCAGAAAACCATCCCAGCAGAACTAAGGTTTTGCCATGCATGTGCTGAACACCAAGAAAGCTCCAACACTAATGTTCCTGCCCACTGCTCCCAAGTTAGACAGACCCCTACCCGCCTCAAGACTGTAAATGCAGAGTTAGATGTAGAACTATTTACTGCCCAAGGTAAGGAAGTTTTCCAGAAAGCAATCCATTTTCTTTTCCAATTAAAAAAGCTAAACAAACCACCTATTTTCAAGCAGAGTTGTAAAACTGCACAGACTCTTTTGCAATTGTCTTAAATGATATTAAGATTAACAACCTGAAGGAAAGCAACCAGAAAGATCAGCTCCAAGGTAAAGAAGCGGCAAGATAACACAACCAGGAACAAATGCATCTTCAGAGAGGGACAGCCAAGGCCTTCAAATTTCATATGTGCCATACGTTATCATAGGACCATACAATATCAAGTATATACACAAGATAGAAATGCAAATATTCCCCACGTGTAATTCAGGTAACTCCTATTGTCACTGCTGTCCCCAAGAGCCCAGCTGCAGCTTAACAGCACAGAACACATTTAGCAATTGCTACATTTGCAGTACTTACCTTCTGAAGTTTCTCTACTGTGAGAGGAAGAGAAATCAGATCGGAAGCAGACTTCATGTTGTTTTTGAGATGATTTACTGTTGAGGTCAATAGTGATATCTGAAACCAAAGAGGAATATTTAGAATTAGTCAACATAATCCTGATTCTGACCTTCCCCAATACTAATGACTTAATCTGTAACATTAAAACACAAGGCAAGACAAAAAATATATACATAAACACACACACAACACCCCTGGCTCTAGGTTATACGGCTATATTAAAAATATTCTGCCTCTTGCAACAGAGGCAAATTTTTTTTAACTGACTGAAAGCCATAGAAGCCCCCTCTTTTCAATAACTTATCCTCTGCCCATTTTATATTAATCCCCTTAGAGAGGGGTAGTTGCCCAAGAAAGATTTTAAACATTGTGCAAGAAGCCTTTACGTGGAAAAAACAGTCATCTACTTCTGTATTTAGCAATCAAACCTGCCTGGCAAAACCCAGGGAAGCCATGAAACTTCTCTAGCTGAGTGAGTAACAGGCAAAGAAGTTGCATGGATCACGCAAACGTTCTGCTACAAAGTGGAACAGTGACAATCTGGGTACAGTGGGTTAGCTCAACTTCTATCAACTGTTTGACCCAGAAGGCAAGCTTTTCAATGGGTCTTCAGGGTTATTTATTTATTCCAACTGAGAGGCTGTCAAATAAGTTAAGAACAACCTTGTGCTGGTCATTAATTTCTAACACTATCACTTCAAGATCAACTGGTAGCCATCAGTAGTCAGAACGAAGAAGAATAATTTCTTCTCACATCTGAGAACATAGAAGTAGAGCAGATGAAACCCACTGTCTTCTGGTTAAAAAAAAAAATTGTTGTTTCACAAGCAGAGGAAATGGACAAGATCCTAATTTTACATTAGGCCAGTGTTGATCAGCTGGCATGCATGGAGAGACTCTGGTTCCACAGCTGTGAATATTGGCTGAAATAATTCCCAGCAGTGCATCCTAACAATTTACAGGCAGGGCGGGGAACAGTAAGTTTTGATCCCCAGAAAAGCTGGTTCAGACTGTAACCAGACTCTGAAGTAACTTGAGGGCCTGCAAGAACCACGTACAAGCATCTTTAACATCCTGGTGTGGCTGATAGTGTTTTAGAAGTCTAATGAAGAACCTAAATATCTGTGGATAATGCATACTGTCAGATACTAAAGAAAGCAAGTCAAATTTTCAAATACATTTACGTGTCCCATTAAGTACTTAACCACAGCACGGGACCGAAGAAAAACCAATCCGAGCACACACCTCAGTACTCTTGAAAATTAAACCCAAAGCACCAGTGCCAGGAAGGGTTCGCCACACGCACCTCTCGATACCACTAGCTGTGCACAGCTCTGAACTTTTGCCCTCTGAGGCAAGATTTTCACTAAAAGCCTTGCTGGATGCTTTGTTTGAAGCATGAGCTAATACATCAGCTAAGGAAACAGCTTTCTGTTAAGTGGCTTAGTTCTAGCCATATAAACAGAACTAAGATTTACACCAGCTCAGACTCCAAGTGCGTGTTAGCAGATTTTATATTCACAAGATGCCAGTACTTCATTTGTAGCAACATGCAGTTGCAATGATTTGGGTAACTTCTTTCCATGCTCATGAAGTCTTTGCAGACACTCTCAGAAATCTGAAATGTCAGATCTCTCATCATAAACATCACAATTATTTGGCAGGAAAATTAAGAACTGCACAGTTCTCTGGTTCTTTTAAATTCTGCCTGAAGTCTTTCCATCAGTTGCATAATTTCTCCCCTTTATGATCAGTCTCCCATCCAACTGGATGCTCAACCTTTTTTTGCTTGTTTAACTGTGAGGCTTATATTCCATTTTAACTTTAAAAATAAAAGTTTAAGCATACAGTCACAGGAGCCCTTAGAGAAAAGCGCAGTACTGCACTTGAAATTAATTTATGTAAAAATAAATTTGAATTGAATATTTTATTATTTTCAAAACCAAGTGCTGATCCCTCTCACCTGTTTATTGATCTCTGTGATATTTATCCAAATCTTATTTAGCCCCAGTTCTCCAGTCTCAATTTGTTCTAGTTGCTTTTGCTTCTGCACCAAATCTTCATTCAGTTTAGGAATTTCTTGGAATGATGTCTTTTGATTAGATTCCACTAGGAAAATGAAAAAAATAATTAAATTTGTTTAAAAAAACCAAACACACCACAAAAGCCCAGGTAAACAACGTTGAAAGGCAAAAGATAAATTACGAGCCGCAAAATCTACAACAGTGAAAGGCAGCAATAACTGTTTCTACATATGGGTTTATTGCCAGTTCAGAACTGTTAGTTCAGAATGACAGCTCTTTTTTGTTTTAAGAGTACTAATGTCTACGGACAGAACCCAGAGAGACCATACTAAATTTAACACTTTTACAATAGCACTGTCGTTCTGGCAAGCCTCAGCAGGTCTTTATTTAGTGCAGTTATTTTGCATTACTTTCACAAAGGAACATGAAATAGTAATGGGACTGTGAATAAGAACTGCCAGCACCACCAGGGCAAAGGAGGCACGTGAAATGAACCTCAGTGCCCTTTTTGAGCCTGCAAAGGGGCTGCTGACAATGAATTCTGAAGAGATTAGTGTGATTACAGTTGCTCCATGTGACAGAAAGACAATGACAAAAAAAGTATAAGATTACACACTAGCATCTGTTGGTAAACAAATCAGTAAACAAGGTCCTTGGAAATAAAGTCAGTTATTACTGCAATTAATACTACAGGAAGAGGGAGGCACGCAGCTCAAACCAATTCAAGTGAGCCTCAGAAATGCAGCTCTTCCAGGTCTGCAGTGACTAAGCTGTTCAGCTGCAAGCATTGTTAGGCAATCCTAAATCCCTAGATCTGGGAAACAAATAAGCAAAGATTTTGAGATGGGCATGACAGAGTTCTCAAAAACCTGTGCCTCCACCCTGTAACACAGCACTGGAATGCTCCACAACAAACCGCCATCATTCAGACCACAAACAGCCAAGGGCACTGGGACCTATGCGGTACGTAGCTGGCAGCTCCCAGAACAAGTTTCCTTGTGTGACCCATAGAGTCAAAAGGTGAGGTCTTCCAGAGCACTTCATGTCCGTGGAGTAGATGCCCAAACACACACAATGGGAAAGTCGTGCATCTTCAAAAACCCACTTCACTTTTCTTGAAGCAAGTTCTAAAAGTAATTTCTAGGTACAGAGTAATTTGCATCGATTGCTTAAGATCCAGATAATACTATCAGTTAAGACCTCGAAAGGTGTATTTTAGCCAAAACAGACTGAGCACTAATTGCGAGTTTGACACAAGCAGTTCACACTGAATCTCATGTTTCAGAGGCTCTTGTAAACAAGTTATTTTCCATTTTGCCAATCTCACTGCATACAGCGAGACTCCACTTAACTTTCCTAGCACTGCAAAAAAACCTCTTAAGTGCTATAGGCATTCTTAGCATCATTACTAACAACCAATGGGAAACACTACAATAACTTTCCCTTACCCCAGACACACTCAATGCAAAGATGTCTCATTTTTAAAAAGTACTCATAGAATACTCGGTTTCTCCAAATGATGGCAAAACATTAACAAATACTGCCACAGGAATCTGCTTTTATGGGGGAAAAGCCTGGATGAAGATTCAGAGGTGGAAGATTCTTTTTCCAAACCCGTCATAGGACAGACAGATCGCATGCCTTTGTTTCTCCATCCACCCACCCATCTCACCAAAGCACAATATTACCTTTTGGAACCAGGTTATTCTTGCTGTCTGTTTTTTTTTGTTGTTGTTTTTAATGCTGTGCCTCATTATGAGTCTCCCATCTAGCGTCTAGGCATGCTATTACAGTGGCAAGGAAATCTGAGACTCTCTTATCATGAGACCAACTCTTAAATGTACAGCTTTTCTATCAGAGCTATTAAGGAGAAAACAAACACATCTGTAACTGCCAGACAGTAAGCTCAGAGAAAAACTGCTTTAACAAAGAGGTCTGTGTGGAACAGGAATATTGAAACTTAACTACACCAAAGCCAATAAATGCTGTCATCGTGCAAAACTGTTACTGCCAGTAGATACTTAAAAGCAGGCCAAAGAGCTGCACACAGAACACAAACAGCTACTGCAGAGCTGTTCAGTACACTCACAGCCACAAAGCAGTGCCTATAACTGAAGGCATTCTCCGTAACTGGTGGATGCCAGTTACGGTTGACTGAGTTCAGTATCACTTAATATAAAAGCACATCTATCAGCAACACTTCCTCTCACTCCCAGCCAGCCAGCAGGTTCCACCTTGGCACACAACTCCCCACCTCACAGCAGAGTTACACACCCGAACAGGAAGCCCTGAACAACAACAGCAAAGAATTGCTACACACATTTCCTCAGTACCTCTTTTACCACAAGCAAATCAAGCCCTCTGCTTACCTCCAGCCCTAGCAGCCTCCTAGTTTTTTAACTGATTTCACCAGCCTTATTTTTAAGGTCACCTTCATGTCCCAGGCTCTAAAATGAAGACCAAAGTTATGGGACAAAACCCACAGTCAACAGCAGTGCTCCTCAGGCAAAAACATAACTACCTAGCTTTCCTGAAGCAGTTAGAGACTACCTGAAAGCTTAAGCTTCACTCTCTTCTGCTCCAGTCATACAGCTCCTCAGCTTATCCTTGCCTCTTCATATATAGGCTTTTAAAAACTACTAAAATAAGGCACCAAAACATATCTTGTGTCCAGAGGTGAGGTATAGAGAACTGAGAGCATATATTACATGCAAATCTCACCATTTGTTAAACCTCAGCACTACAGAAGTTGTAACAGTGAAATCTCACATGGACAAGGAAAACCTGAGACCTACAAGCAGAATGCTTCACCTTAACAGCATACCTCAAAGCATTAAATATGATGTAACTCAACACCATATGCCACATGATGTAAAAGTTGAACAAGAACAGGTCAGTGCAAGCAAGATAAACATTCAGAGGACATTAAGAAAAACGTAATACCAAAGCAACATTCAAATTGCAGTAACCCCATAGCAAGTATTAGAGGTCTGTAAAAGAACTAAAGACAAGAACATTGTTTTCCATTGATTTTTTTTTTTAAGGGATGCATCAAAATACCCCAGACTGCTTTTACGAGGCTGATCAGAACTTTTTTAACAGGGGCTTCCTTTGAAAGAGAGCAATCCCAGGACCAAAGTCAGGAATTTTGGAAATGTATGTACAGGCCCACCTAGTTCAGTGTCCCTGCTCCTCAGAAGATACAGAGCAGGCAAGATTTTATACCATTTGCCTTAGATTTGCCCAGCCTCTGAGTGTTTTTGGCTCAGGGAACTCCTCAATTCAGGAGCAGTTTGTCTACTCAGTACTTTCAAACTTTGAATAAGCAGGTAGGCAGCTAAAGCTCTTCATGCTGCCCAAAGGAAATGTGAAATAGCGTAGTTACATTCATACTTACTAGTTCGAAACTTCTCCTTGATTGCATCCAGATCCTCCTTGAGAGCCACCTGCATCCAGACTAAGCCAACGCACGCTACCACACAAGCGGCAAGAATGACAAACGCACATAAGGGGTAACAGATTCTGCAGCATCGTAGATAGTCTCCCCTGAGTAAAACAAAAAAATAACAGACTGAATATTCAGCAGTACCTAGAAAATTTTGATAGATCAGCATTTAAAATAAAAGTAAGGGACAGCGCTGGAACAGCACGTTTTGGCTGCTAAGAGCTAATGAAGAGCTTTTCCAAGAATATATAAGGCTGTACAGTGAGATCAGGACCATTACGTTCTGTTCAGTTTATCCTCAGAAGGCCCATCTAGCATATTTAAGAGCAGCTGTCAGGTTTCTCTTACTAAGATTTCCTGCTCTGCTCACATAAACTTATGTTAGGAACATCTGCTTCAGCTCTCAGAAAGCGGGCTTCAAGAAAGGGTATTGCCATAATGTTATGACAGGTACTTCTAGATTATCCTAAACTGCAAAAGCCTAAGTTTCTCTGCAATGCGCCTCCTTTTAGTTATTCTTAGAGGGCCACTAATAACACTGTTACTTAACTTAAAAGTTTGCCCATGGCAAAACCAGCGCTGCTGCGCCAGCCGCAGATGCAGGGCTGTGCCGCGCTGAACGCACGGGGATAACCGCGCTCAACATTTCAGGCAGCTGACCCCGAGCTCCTCTAAGGGCTTCAGCTGCAGCACGCACAAAACAGAAAAATCAAGAAGGGAAACAAGCCAGAGGAGAGTTCAGACCTACTCCTGCACCCCGCCAGGCGACCTGTTGGGCCGGACGCACTCCGTGCAGCCCCGGCTCTTTCCTGGCAGCCCCCGGCGCCCCCCAACGCCACAGAGCCCCGAGGCTGACCCGCTGCAGGCAACGCGGCCACCGCCAGCACCGCCCGGGACGGGCGTGAGTGAGGGGCTCCCGCCCCGGCAGGGCCGGGGCCCGGGACACACCCCGGGCGGGCCGGGGCCGAGGCGGCGGCGACAGCCCCGGGGACTCACTTGCCGCAGCGGCCCCGCACCCCCGCCGCCGCGAACTCGTCCTCCTCGGAGCTGGACTCGGAGTCGGAGGCGGGCGGCTCGGTGCGCAGCAGCCGGTGGCCCGAGCCCTTCTTGGCGGGTTTCTTCCTGCGGCCGTCGGCTGCCAGGCCGATGAGGGCGTTCAGCTCCTTCCGCTTCTTCATCCTCTTGTGGGGCGTCGGCGGCGGCGCGGCCGGCGGCTGACTCCCGCCTCCCTCCTTCTCGTCCTCCTCCGCCGCCACCGCCGCCGCCGCCAGCGCGCCCCGGCTCGCCAGCCTGCGGCCCGGCCGCGGCTACAGGCGCTCCGCGGGGCCGCGGCCGCTGCTCCCCCGCCGGCCCCGCGGCGGCGCGCCCGGCCCCACCACCGCCGCCGCCCGCCCCGCCCGCGCCATGGCTGCTCCCGGCCCCGCCGCCGCCCGCCCCCCCCTACCTGCCAGCAACCCGCGCTCCCATTGGGCGGCGACGGGCCGCCCCGCTCGGGGCTTGAAGGCTCACGCGCGCCCTCCGTGGGGGCCGGGAAGCACGCGGAGAAGCCGCAGGTTCGAGTCCCGCCCCTGGCGGGTGGGACGAGCGGAGGGGCTCGACCCGGGTGGTACCTTCCTCCGCCGTTACCCTCCGTCCCCTCGCCCGCCAGGCTCGGCGGGGGCCCTCGCTCCCGGAGGTCACGGTGGCGGGGAGGCGATGTGGCCCGGCAGCTGCCTGCCGCAAAGCCGCCGCGTTACCCGGCCTCCCGGCTTGCACAGCACCGCAAAGCCCGCCCGGCGCGGGAGTCACCCCGCTCGCTGGAGAGGAGATGGTGTCCCTGCCGTTTTTAAGATGCAGCTTAAAATGATGTCTCGCTCGGGGTGCCCGCAGCGGGGGGGGTTGGGCTGTCAGCCGGGACGGGTACGGATGGAGGGTGAAACCTTTGGAGGCAGGAATATGTGACGAAGACCTTGGGGAGAGGAAGCCCAGGATATGCCTATGCCTATTTGCTCCTTCAGGCTTGTGTGTACTAAAAGCCTGAAGAGCCGCATGCAAAAGCAGCGGTATTCCCAAGTGTCGCCTTCCCACGCCTGGTGGGATGTTACCCCCCCTCACCCGACCAGGCTCTTTTTTTTTTTCCTTTTTTTTCCCTAAAAGCCCCGATCGCGCTCGGTCTTTGCAGCTCTCCGTGCGTAGGCCCGCAGCCGGGGTTGGGAGTGATGGGACACCCCGAGCCGTGCCGGGGCAGTTCGGCCCTCCGGGGCGGGAGCCGGCCCAGCCTCCCCCCGCAGGCGGCAGCTCCGCCGCCGGCACAAGCTGCCGGGCTCCTTCCCTGCCCTCCCGGCCCACGTCCCCGCCGGCGCCCGCGGTGCGAGCCGGGGCCGGCGGCGGGGGAGCGGAGCAAGGCGGCGGCTTTGAGCCCGTTGCGCGGGCGAGCGGCGCCGTGCCCGCGGCCCCGCGGGGTGCTCCCCTCCCCAACAAGCTCCGCCGTGATTTGGCAGCCGCTCGGGCGCTGAACCTGCCCCTCCGCCCTGCATTGGCTGAAGGCGGCCCGGGCGGTGACACCGGCCTCCTCCGCCTGAGGCCGCCGGCAGCGGCGGGCGGCCGGTCGCTGCCTTCGCCGGCGGGGATGAAGCTCTCCTGGCTGGGCGTGGATGTCTCCCGGGTGCTGCACTTGGCCGCCGTGTTCTGCCTGACCTGCGTGCTGCTGAAGGCCATCCAGCTGTACCACCGGCGGCGGGAGCTGCTCCGGGCGCTGGCCGACTTCCCCGGGCACCCCACCCACTGGCTCTTCGGCCACGTCCACGAGGTAGGGCGAGAGCCGGGTCCGCTCTGCCGGGGGGCTAAGGGGGGCGCGGGCATCCTTCTCCGCCATACAAACCGCATCCTCTGCTCGCGGTGCCTAGAGGACGGCACACGCAGGCTGCTGCAAAATGCGCGGCGGCAGGAGGGGTTAGCTGGCTCGCAGGTGAAGGAAGGGGTAATATAACGTGGCGTGGGCAAGGTCTTGGCGGGGTGTCACCCGGGATTGGCGCTGGAGGCAGCAGGGCCGCGCTGCTCTGGCCCGGGCCTGGCTCCGCGGTCACCTCTGTCACCTCCCCTTTCACCCCGGTGAAAGCCCGGCACGGCCGCTGCAGCAGCCCCTGCGGCGCCGAGCGGTTGCCCGCTGCTCCCAGCGTCCAGAAGCACCCCATCTCCCTTCCCAGCTTGCACCGACTCACGGCCAGGTGAGCCAGGCAGGGCATTCATCAGTTTGAATCACGTTTAATCCACAAAAAGCATTCCAGGTACAGCATCTGGCACAGGGTCCACAGATGTTTTTAAGGTTGCATTAAAGCCGTTGACTAAAGCCGCCCTGTTCTGGGTGCTCGAGGCGTGGGTGACTGTTCCCCCAGGTATGTGCTCTCCTGCACAGATCAGTGTGACTGCTTCGGTAAACAGACTTGCACCACTCATCCGCAGCTATGTGAGGAGTAACTGAGCTGCCTGATGCGAAGGGCTTTTCTGTACATGCTAAAGGCTGCTTCAGATCATCCTGGCCTCTCCCGGGCTCTGCTGATGCCCTGCTTTAGCTTAATCTGTGGCACGTTAAATAACTGGCACCCTGAAAAGTAGCTGGGGAATTTGGAGGGGACCTCCTAGGGCTTGCCTCTGTGCCGTGGCGGCCCCGGTTTTGCTGTGCTGGACGGGACAGTCAGTCTTTTGGCAATGTAAGCATGAAGATGGGCCAGTTTAGGGCTTTGTTGTGCTGCCAGTTAGACTTTAAAACTGCAGTTAAATAATGATCTCCTGTTTGTCAGTTGTGATTATTTATCCTCGAGCGGGATTTAACCATTTCTGCCAATCACTCACTCCCGTGGTGGCTAGGTTGTTCATGGCTCAACTTTCACCTTGGACAGTATTTTTTGAAGAATTCCTGTTTTGCAAATTTAATCATTTGCTGACTAAATGCTGCTGAATCCCCCAGAGGCCAACAGTTCATTGAGCCAGTGAGGAAACTGGCAATGCTCTGGGCACATGCTGAATACCAAGTTTACAGACACCTTGGAGGAGGACCACAGAGCTGAATTCAGGGAGAGCACTGACATTTCCTATTCTGTTGATTTAAAGTGATTAATTGCCAGTTATGATTCAGGTCAGTTTAGTATCTCAAATATATTTGTCGTGCTTTGGGTGGGTCTCCTGGGAATACACGACTTTGTTTTAAAGCATTCTTAGGTATTAGCCTCTGCTTATCCAAATCATTTGGTAGAAATTACATTAAAATAAAAGGAGAGGTTGCGTAGAGCTGTTCAGTCTCACTGCAGCAGCACGACTTTGTTAAAGCCCAGAGTGCCAGCTCCAAGCTGGCCAGACCAACTTCCCAAGGTCGTGCTTGGTGGGAAGCAGAGGAGAGCACAGAGCTGCCCCACGGGCACGGGGGGGGCTGTTGGTCCCTCAGCAGCCCTTTGCCTGCATCTGCCCTGTGCGGGCAGTGATGGAGCTGGCCTGGTTTTGATTGAGCACAGAGCAGCTTCATGCTCAGATTTCAGCTCCTGTGTTCTCTGTTTCATTTGTTATCGGCACATAGTCATTAAAAGCACCTTTAAGCACCATTTCCCAGATGCTTTTAATGTTGGATTTGTTTCAAAACTTGCATTTCCGTGTGACATCAGGCTTTTAACTTTCTTCCTTACACCCGAGTGGGGGTTATACTTTTCTTTTCAAGCCCCCAAGGGAGGAAGAAGTAGAAATTATGGTCTTTCACCCAGAGCCTGGTAGCTGGAGCCCTGGTAAAGAAGCAGGAGCTTTCCATTCCTGTTCCTCTGCAGCCCACAGGACTTTACACCCTCTGTCCCCGGGAGAGCTCGGCACAGCAGGTGGAGGTTACTCAACTTGGGGATAATCTGTCCTCTCAAATAAACCCATCCCATTCTCTGCCAGCGCAGGGATGGTTCTTGATTGCACAAACAGAGGCTGGCACTGCAAAAACAAGGTTGGATGCAAAGTCTTCTAGCATTAGGACTTCTACCAGCCAGTCCTTACTTCCATTTGTGCTTTCTGTGGTTTTATGACAGGAGGAAGCACAAGCAGCTGTATCAAAGGGACTTCCACATGTTCAAGTATCACTTGGCTAAAGGCACTGTTCCAAGTCCTGCTGCCTTCTTTTCCCCCAAAACTTGATCCCTGCAACCAAAGAAATTGATGGTTCTCTTTAATAAATCCAAAGTCTTGAACTTAAGCAAGAGAACTTGAATGATAACTTTCTATCATAAGGGATAACTGGATGTAGTTTGTCATTCTGCCAAATACAGGAGGCACACAGGACGTGCCGCAGGGACCCTCCCAGCTCGCGGGGAGGGTGGCTCAGCCTAGGTGTATGGAGCCTGGCCGTGCCCCCACACAGCCTGCACAGTTCCCTGGCAGACATCCTGCAGCTCCTGAGCATCCTCTGCGAGACAGGCCTGACATGGCTGATTATTTAAATATAACCCATCTCCCCGGTTGAGAAACACTAGTCAAACTGAAAGCTGAGCTGAGATAACTCAGCACCAAAGCGATTGAGCAAATATTCACTTGACTCAGTCAATAGGGTGACTTTGTGGCTGATTTCTACAATGGCATGCAGATGCAATTGAACTTCAAGCTTCAAGTCAAAGCAGCAGCAGCTATGTCAGCCCTAGCTCTCCAAAATCTTTCCCCCTGCATATTGTGGCAGAGTAGTTTCTGTTAAAAGAAAGGGAATTCTTACGCAGTTTTGTCTCTCCGATCTTTTTTTCTCTGCCTGTGAATTTGGATCTTTCCACCAGTCTTTCCACTTGTTCTTTGGCTATTGCCTGTTTAATATGCAATAACACTGGCTATAAAAGCAATAAAATGGTGATCACTTTCAAAGAGTGAACCCGCCAGTGTCGCTGTTACAAATGCTGGTGGTCATGTTATTCCTCAGTGTGCACCTTCCAAGGACCAGAGATGAACCCTTCTGGGAGCACCAGCTCTTCATTGCCATTAAATTAAATTCCTGGAAACCAATGAAAACTTAATTTGACATTATTAACCAGCGTCCCCTCCTCTGTATGCCCCATCAGTGACTGTGAGCTCATTCTGTTGAATTTTACCTGGACATTGGCCTTCTCCACCTAAATGGCTGGAGGAAGCTGTGGCCCAGGTTTCCCGGTCAGGAGGCATCATTGCACTGGTGCACACAGAGCAGCAATGCTCTTGGCTGCAGTAAAAGTGCTGCTGTATTTTCTCACGACTGCAGGGTGCTAATTGCTCAGCCATGTGCAAATGAGAACATATTTGTGAGCAACAAAACGCTGATGCCGGCTGGGGCAAATCTGACTCTTCTTTGGGGTGGCCGTGGAAAAAGAACAGATTACGTACATGCACTGATAGGCACCACCACTGTCCCTGAGGATGTTCTCCATGGATAGGGTCAATTGATAAGGAAAAATTATTTTATATGAGGTTTAAAAGTAGCAAGCATCTCTAATTCTCATGCTCTGCAAACCCAGAGGGACAACACCATGTTTGCCATTGCCTGGTTTTGTGATGCAGAAAGACCTTGAGCTTTTTAAGACAGTGTATAGGGAGATTATTTGTATTTTTTCTCTGAATCTGTTTAATCTTTCTGTTTTACTTCTCCACAACTAGTTTCTCGAGGTGGAAGAGGTGCTGGACAAGGTAGAGGTCTGGGCACAGAAGTACCCAAACGCTCACCCTCTCTGGTTCGGGAGTTTCTCAGCATTCCTGGTTGTCACCAATCCCGACTATGCCAAGGCTCTGTTGGCCAGAGGAGGTGAGAAGATGATGCCTTCAGCTTGTGGAGCAACAACCATAACCTGCAGATTTCCCATTCCAGCCTAAAAATTCACAGCAAGGCAGGGTTTTGCAGAGAGATTGTCTTGCAGTAATCATCCAAAGGCATGGAGAGATACCCCTCCTTTTTGTCATGCCCTCAGTGCTTCAGGCAGAGGGCTGCGTAAGTGACAGGGCCCCCTCCAAATCTGGCAAATCAAACTTCCTCAAGTGCTCCTTGAAAAGTTATCTTCTCAGTGCCTGATCCCAGCAAGGAGAAGACAGCTGGAAGCTTTTATCTCAGCTCAGTCCCCTGGATCCTACTGCGGAGCCAATATCTTTCATGCACTGAGAGAGAACGGTGCTAAACAGTGCTGTCTGGGAGGGTTGTTTATCACATAGCACAGACTTTGGACTACCAATACTTCTGTTTATTCCAGTCTGGGCATCTGCTTTTATACGTGTTTCTCGCAGCTGGGTCAAACAGTGCTATTTTGTTGTGAAATACTGTTGAATTCTGCAGGGATGCCACTGATTCTGCTTCATACCCAACCAAAAGTGAGAGCCCAGAGGGATGGTTGAGGTGCAAACCATTAGATTGGTGCTAGTGAAACATTTACTATTTTCTTTTCTCTTTCTTGATGATTTTTTTTACAGATCCCAAGGATAACATCAGCTATAAACACCTTGTCCCGTGGATCGGTATGTATTCCCAGGGCTTTGCCTACCAGGAATAGTTCTGAAGTTAGTCAAGACCATGCTATAAACAGCATTGTGCTTGTTCCTTGATACAGTTATAGGTAAAAGCTTCCTGAAATTATTACGTTTATTGAAAAAGGTACTAAAGAGTGCTATTTTCTGTGTTTCAAGGACAGAAAGTACAGATATAGTCATAGTACAAATGAGAACCACTTACACATCCACAGTTAGCAAAGGGCAGTGACAGGAGAAGCTCAGATTCAGTGGAGGACCAGTGAAAAATGCATCTGCTGATCTGAACTTCTCAGCTCCAGCAGTGCTGGTGTTTTTTTTTTCAAAGGCAGCACTGTGTGGTTTCAGTGAGCAGGGCTCTGCTCAGCCTGGGGAACCCTGGAGCTGACAGCAACATTTGGAAACACTCTCTCCTAGCAGCTCAGCGAGCAGATTTAATCATGCTCCTTGCAGGCTGAGGCTGTCTCTGCAGGCAGGTGAAAGCAGCCTGCTTGTGCCCAGCAAAACATGCCTTGCCTGTGTTTCCCCAGGGAACGGGTTGCTGATCTTACATGGGCCAAAATGGCACCAACATCGAAAACTCCTGACTCCAGGGTTTCATTATGACGTCTTGAAACCGTACGTGGCCCTGATGGCAGAGTCTACTAACGTGATGCTGGTAGGACTCATATCTGATGCTCCTCTCTCTGCCCTGTTTTCTTTTCCCTGAACCTGACTGTTTAGGAGGTAAACACTGGAGCACTATTTTCTTGCAGTGCCCCTACTTGCAGCCTGGTAAGTGTAAGGACAGGCTGTGCTGGTCAAGGTTTCTGAGCCACCACAAATCCCTGCCCACAGGCTGGAAGGAACAAGCAGGTTGAGCCTCCCTGCGGGGTTTCTGGTACTGCTTTGGGCTCTGTGGCTAAGATTTGAGGATTAATATTACTGTTGTCCCCAAACTCTGCATAATCTCAATCACAACTGCAACTTCTTATAAGACATTTTTGTAAATGAAAAATTGAAGCAGATAAAGGTTCATAATAAATCCCGAAAATACAAAGGTTGGAGCAGAGCTACACTGTGACCTAAGGTTAAAGGATATCGTTTGCTGTCAACACACCCATGACTGGACTGCAGTCCCTGCCCTGCCTAATACACAGTGAAACTGTACTGTGCTTCCATCCATTGGTGCTGGGCACAATGGAAACCAGTGTGAATTACAGGTGAGGGGCACTGGGCTTTGTGCGAGTAGACTGGCAGGAGTCTGGGTGCCAGATCTATTCTTCCTCCTTTGCCTCCCTCCATCCAACCTCCCCGGGAGCTCTGCATGGATCCTGGATGTCCGCACTCCCACCGGCCCAGGGAGCAGCCAGGAGCCAGGGACTGGAGAGCCAGGAGGGCTTTTGCAATGCACACAAGTGCCTGGCAGTTTATAATTCCTTGCAGACAATGCAAAATGTCTATTGTGAGAGCCCATGCCACCAGGTGGCAATCTTTGTACGTGCTAAGGACATAAGTCTGTCCATATATAAGCCCTGTTCCCCAGCTTGGTTTCGTGCTGAAGGAGCTCAGATGTGACTGTGGTCCTCCATCTCCTCCCTTTCTCAGCTTTGGAGTCCACTGGCTCCACTGAGGCCACAAAGGAACGGAGGGTTAAACATAATTTCATGTCTGCCAAGCAAGAGATACAATATTTATAGTTTCTTTAGGGATCCCCTATGGAGTAGTTGAGCAAGAACTCCTGTATTATATGCTGGAAAAACACAGTGAGAGAGAGGTTGTGAGACAGCAGCTTGCATCTTAGACACCAAAGTCATATGTGCTTGTAAGAGAGAGACAGAAAACACAGACTTGGTGAAGCCCAGTGCTGACATATGCTGCTCTTGTGCAGGAAACACACTGCACCCTTAGAAAGACTGGTAACATTCTGCCTCACCCAGCAATGCGCCTGTCCTGGGCTTCTTGGGGGTGCCTTTGCCCCAGGGTACGGTGTACCCAGGCTCACTGCTGCCAGGATCTGAGAGTAGCAGCTGCCTGAGACAAATCTCATGTTACCCATCCCACTCTTGGCTTCCAGGATTTTGAAGGCAACTAAGAGATCCTCACCTTTTTTCCATTTCTTTGGGGTGTATCCCTAGCTGAGCATTCATTTTATCAGAGGGTTGCCTTCTCATTTCTGTCTCCTTTGCACCCTAGGATAAATGGGAGCAGCTGATCACAGATGGGAAACCAGTGGAGCTCTTTGAGCATGTCAGCTTGATGACTCTCGATAGCATCATGAAATGTGCCTTCAGTTGTCACAGCAACTGCCAGACCAACAGGTCAGTGCTGGCTGCTGCAAACCCTGGCAGAAAGTTTGCAGCTCTGAAGGGAAGTGGGCAAATTGTTTATCGTTATGGTCCCAAATTTACAAACTTCCACCATTCCCCTCTCCCCAGGAAAAACACCTACATCCAGGCTGTATATGAGCTATGCCACATGGTGCACCAGCGCCTCCGCATCTTCCCCTACCACAATGACATCATTTACTGGCTCAGCCCCCATGGATATCGGTTCAGGAAGGTCTGCCAGCTTGCTCACGACCACACAGGTATTCCCTGCCTTCATCCTCTCCCAAAGCTTTCGAGCAGGGTGGGTGATGGCTGACCAGAGGCAGTCGAGTTACCATCTGCCCATGCAATGATCCTGCCCTGCAGCTCGGAACTGGGATCCAAGCAGAGCACCAACTTGCAGCAGTGGTCTCATCTAGGCATGAAGCAAGGGGGTCTCACAACTCCTGGGTTATTAAACTGAACTAACGGAGGAATTTCCCTCTGGGAACACTCTCGTTAAATGACCAGGGACTGGTGAGACAAGGTATGGGCACTGCAGGCAACACCGAAGCAAGGAATGATTTTCCTTCCCAGGCCAGCCATGATTTTAATGCAGGAGGGGTGGGTAAAATAGGCTGAGTAGTCTGTGGTGGGCAAAGAATTTTGCAGAAGAGGATGGTAATGTGCACAGCATTTGCTGCTGAAAAAGCCAAACTGCCTAGGATGCAGAAGCACGTATCAAATGCATGATGAACTGAGTGGTGCCCATACCCTTGGGTGAGCTTAGCATTGGCAGGACAATTTTGCAGCTCAGCATCTCCTGTCCCTCCTGAAACTTTAACTATTTCATCCCCAGACAAGGTGATCCATGAGCGAAAAGAGTCCCTTAAAGATGAACAGGAATTTGAAAAGATCCAGAAGAAGAGACATTTGGACTTCTTGGACATTCTGCTGTGTGCCAAAGTGAGTGGCAAGGAGTGAAGTTTGTAGCTTCTGTTGGGGAATACAACAGGCAGAGGCATTTCATAGTCCTGTTGGTTTAATAGCGGGGGGGATAAAGGGATTTATAAGCCAAGGAAGAGAGGCCCTGAATTCAGTTTAAACAGAGATTGATTTTGTTTATGCATATCCCAGGGGTATCTCCATGCCCCTTTGCAATAGCTGAAATAATATAATATCCCCTCCTGGAATATTATATTTTATATTTATATCTGGGCCACTATAATAAATATATTTTTTATATATACGTGGGCCACTGAAAGTGTCTCTGGGCTGTTAGGATGAGAATGGAGCTGGACTGTCCGATGAGGACCTGCGTGCCGAAGTGGACACGTTCATGTTTGAGGGCCACGATACAACAGCCAGCGGGATCTCCTGGCTCTTGTACTGCCTGGCGTCACACCCCGAGCACCAGGCACGGTGCCGGGAGGAGATCCAGGGGATCCTGGGGGACCGGAAGACACTTCAGTGGTAAGGTTGCACATTTCCTCAGCTGGTAACTTTTTATCCCATTGCCGGTATTTCTAAGTGAGCAATGTCTTCAAGGCTCAAAAGCCGGGGTGCTGAAGGAATGATTTGTAAGGTTACTGCATGCACGGGGACTTCATAGGATGGAGCAGATACTGCATCCTTCAGGTATATCTGCCTCCCTGCCATTCAGGGCTTCAGGGCTCCTATTGCCAGGGCAGAAATGAGAAAAAAACCGTCCCAGACCAGGACACGCTGGATGCCGTGCCAAGACCTGGGCCACCAGCGTTGCCCTTTGCTCTCTCCACTTTTCTCGCCACAGGATGTTGCAGTTATGGCTTTTCACCTCTCACTGCCACTTTGCACTTGTGCTTGTTCAGGGGTTGTTAAGGTTGTTCAGAGGTGTCTTGGGATGCCCAGCTTGCAGCAGCCTGTGGTTGGATGTTGTGGGTCCCTCTGTATGCCTCATCTGTTGCAGGGGGGTCTGCCCTGGGGACTGATGGCCGTAGGGCAAGGGGCCTCCCGGCACAGGGCGCTGGGGGGAGCGTGCGGCTCAGCCTGCCTCTGTCCCGGCAGGGAGGACCTGGGCAAGATGACTTACAGCACCATGTGCATCAGGGAGAGCCTTCGCCTTTACCCACCAGTGCCTGGCGTGTCCCGGCAGCTCAGCAAACCCATCACCTTCCCCGATGGTCGCACCTTGCCAGAAGGTCTGTAAATCCCATTCGCCTTCACAAAGTTGTGCTCTTGGAGATCTTGCTGCCTGCCGCAGAGCTAAGGCGACAGCCCTGCCTCTGTGACCTGGTCCTCGCCAGCACAGATGTTCAGATAGGACGGTGCAGATGTTGGCATCCTGTTGATAGACTGAGGTCTGGGCTGTACAGCGGCATGCCCATGACATCCTTCCTGCCACCACCACCATAGGGCAGCCGTGCCTGTTTCCAAAATCCCTTCTCTTCCTGGCCAAGCGTGAGCCCATGGTTCACCCATTTTGGCAAACTGCAGGCGCAGGGGAACGGGGACCAGTACCATCCTGACTTGTGGCGTGGGGATTGCCCTGTGCTGCTGCTTTCGTTCTCTGCTTTAGCACACAAGCAGACAGTGTTGGTGGGGGGACGATGTGCCTACGGTGCCAGTGCCTTCCTCATTTCCACTGTGTGGCTGCTTACTACTAAACAAACGGAAAATATTTAGTTTTCTCTAAAGCCAATGACAAACCCTTCATCGGTTTCCAATTGACAGATAAGACCATAATGATTTAAACAGCAACTTCTTTAGTTTCTTTGCCACTGAGCCTTTTTCTCTTCCTCAATTGCTTTACAGGCAGTGTCGCTGCAATAAGCATTTATCTTATTCACAGAAACCCCATGGTATGGAAAGACCCTTTGGTAAGTTTTCTTTTGCCCTTCTAGTAATTTTTCCCCTTTATGCTGTGCCTCTTCAAATGCCCTCTTCAGCTGTTAGGAGGAGAGCAGAGCCCCACCTTCCTGCTGAGCTTCTTTGGCCATGGGAACCGCGCTGAGACGTGACTGCCTTGCCTTAGTCTCAGCCAGCTGCAGCACAGGGCAGTGAGACAGCAGTGTTAGGGCGGGATGCTGCCCAAACAGTAAGACAAAGTGCTCTGAAGAGCTTGTTGTATTAACAGGCAAAAAGGTGATTTTTTGCTCAGCCTACAGGTGGAGAATTGGGTCCTGGCTCCCCAGTTTTCATCATATCTCTGTCTGGTTTGTCTTGGCAGCACCATTGCAAGGCTCAGTGGAAGGCAAGGGAGTCTGGTATATGAATTGCAGTCCACCTCAAAATGAATTCTCTCTCCAGTGGGGTTGTTCAGAAATTATGGAGTGTCAGATTTCTGAAGATACCGGTCAGTACCGTGTTCCTTAAATAACTGTTTTTTCTTGCTGCCTATTCTTCATTTCCAGGTGTTTGACCCTTTGCGGTTTTCCCTGGAGAACATCTCTGGCAGACACTCTCATGCCTTTCTGCCTTTTTCTGCTGGAATGAGGTAAGGTGTATTGAACGCTGAAGGAGTAGCAGGGAGAGAAAATATGCATCCCTGGAAACCGCTCAGCCTGAGGAGTGTGTCCTGCTGTTGTAATTGCTGTTGGGGAATCACTTGCAGAGTGCTTTCAGAGGCCGCCGCCTGAAGTCCTGGCCTCGCAGCGTTAAATATTTCATGAGCACATAACAAGCGTTTGTGCCACAGTGGGGTTCTGATAGCAGCAGGCAAAATGGGAAAGAAATATCGCCGGGCCCCTCTTGAGGACAGCAAACAGGGTCCCAGTGCTTCTGAGCATCCTGCTGGTGTCACACAGGGAGCTTGCAGCATCCCGCAGTATCCATGGACAGCTCCTGTCCTCCTGTCCTTGATGCAGAGGCCCCATCCCACCCCCTCATCCTTTGATTCCCCCTTGTCCCCTCCTCCCAGTCCTTCCCTTTGCCTTTTGCTCATCCCAACAAGGCAAACATGTTGCAGATCCTCCTGCCTGGAGACCTGCTGCCTCGGCTCTGATGGCTTCTCCATCTCCCCTCCCTCTCTGTGCTCATTGAACATCCAGGAGCTGCTCTCCCTGATGCTGCCCCAGATTTCCTCGGCTCTGCCCATGCCCCTGCTTTTGCCACCCAAAACACTGGCTGGGACCCCCAGAGCTGCCGAGGGGAAGGGTTGTGTGCTGGTGTGAAAGGGAGGGTCCAGCTGTGGGGGTTTATCTGTGCCCAGCACTGAGATCAGGTGTCTGAGCTGCTTGGTTTTACCCCAGGAACTGCATCGGGCAGCAGTTTGCCATGAATGAAATGAAGGTGGCGCTGGCCCTGACCCTGCTCCGCTTCGAGCTCTCGCCTGATCTCGCCAAACCTCCCTGCAAAATACCTCAAATCATCCTTCGCTCCAAGAATGGGATTCACCTGTATCTAAAGAAAATCCACTGATGCTGGAAAACGTCCTGCGTTCGCCGGGGGTGGGGGGACCAAGCAGATGACAGGACAGTGTTTCTCTGGGGCAAAAGGTGCAGGGCAGGGTTGGGGATGAGGATTCCTGATTTATGTGCTTCTTCCACCAGCTGAAAGCCCTTTCTGGCCTGGGCCCAGGTAGCCTGGATCTCGGAGCAGCCAGGCGTGGCCATGCCTCCTTGCTGGCTTTCCCCTCGTCCCACTGCAGAGCCCAACCAAAGCTGCCGTGAGGGTTGTCCTCCCACTGCAAGGGGCCTGAGAACATCTGCAGGTCCCACCAGCTTCCTCCTTACCAAATCCTGCCTTTGCCCTCATGTCCTGGCCGAATCCGTGACCATTCCCAGCCCTGCTCCATCGTTGGCACCTTCCTCAGTGCCTAGAGGTCAGCCCACCTCGCCTGCAGCAGGGACAGCCCCTGGCAGACCTCTGTCTCTCTTCTCGCGCTCAATGCGTCTGTTTTGTTGAAAGCACTGATTCCAGTTTGGGCTCTGAAATTCTGCCTAAACTGCAAAATGTTCTGTAATTTTTGTGTTAATAAACCAGTAATTATTCCTGTAACAGCAGCTGCGTCAGTTTTTATTGCTGATGCTTGCCTGCTTCATCACAAATAGGGTGTAAAACCCCTTTAGAAATGGGAGATGGAGAGGAAATCCACGAGCAGCAAGAGACAACTCGGGGGGGCGTCTGGCCTGGCCCCTGCTCGCGGGTCTCCAGCCACTGCCAACATGGCATCTCACATGGGCACCATCTCAACAGGGGTCCTATGTGCAATATTCATTTAAAGCTGCAAGGGGGAGTTCTGATAGTTAGAAGGGGGATTTTTTTACATCTCTTTTTTTTTTTTTTTTAATTTTCCTAAGCTGATAGTGTTATGAGAACTGTATGCTTGAGTACACTGGAGGACACAAGGGAGCTGTTCTCTGCCTCTGCGGGAATCATTGGCGTAGAAAGTGTCAAACTGGGAAATCCCAAATGCTGGTGTTGCAATTAGCATTGCGGTGATGTCAGCTGTGGTTCCAGCATTGTAAGCAGGCTGCTGTGCAGTAAGGCAGCGGCTGACTTCATGCAGCTCTCATCTGCAGAGACAAGGCAGATAGAAAGCAGGAGTGAACCAGGAGGATCTTTTTGTGGAATACACTGTGCTACGCTATCAACACTGCAACCCAGTCACTGGTGAGCCCCATTAACAGAATGATATATCAAACACAAGGTTTTATCCAATTTTAATTTTAAATACACAAAGGGTGCCCATAATAAATAACAGAGATAATATAAATAACTTGTGTCATCTTTCACTCTGTTGCGTTAACAGTAGGAGTCTGAGGAGTGGCTAGGGAGAGACCCTACCATTGAGTCATGAGGTTCAGACAGGACTCCCTTGCTTTCTAAGCTCCTCAGGGAGGAGTCTAGGTGTGGCTAAGTCCAGTCTTAGTCTCAGACTTGGTCAACGGTTTATTTTCTAAGGGTTGTAGAGGTAACCACTCATCAGAGTATTTGTTGTTAGTAACTAATTTGCCAGATGCCCCAGCTGGTGGCATTCAATGAGAACGGTCATGGCTAGATTTATGAATAGTACAATTTATTAAAGCAACAGATACACAGGTTCTTTGGATTACCGGTGATAAGATTGCTGGTTACAAGACATACCAAAATAGCAAAGATATGAGTACACTGCTAGGCTACAAGTATGCTAAACAAATATGAAGCAACTCTAAGATGTTAGGGATTTAAAGTGGCTCTACAGAGGTTTCCAATCTTACCCAAAGGTGTCCCAGTGGGGCGGGAAGAGAGGCTCAGCCCGTCGATTGGTCCCAGAAGTGACTATAGTCACGGGGTGGATTATGTGGAATAATCGCTGGAGGTGACTTAGAAAAAATCATAAAATTGTTGAACCCCACATTATAACATTATAATCTGAACGATGGAGCTACTCCCTTCCTTTGTAATGAATTCCACCAAAAGAACAAATCTGAACTTATAACGAGAAATATATATTTTGAAAATATATTTAGACTTACGTGTGCTGGTTTTGGCTAAACCACAACATTGTGCGTAAAGGCAGTCTTTGTCAAATGGCAGCTCAGTCAGCACACAGTTGCTCTCACTTATATACATAAGGATCAGGACTCTAGAAAGTAAAATTAAAATAAGATTTCTCAGTAAATGTGCTTTTCCATGTGCTTTTTCATGTCTATTTCCTGCCCTTTGGCAATGTTGGCTTTCCACCTACGCCAGGAAAACAATCCCGGCTTAACTTATTTTCACTTCTGAGTTAATCCAATTTATTTTGGTCTGAGCCAGCTCCTCTCAAAGAAGTGGGAACGTCAGAACGAGAGCACCCTCTTTGCAGGGGATGCTCACTGGGGCTGCAGCCGCTGCGCCAGGGCAGCCTGGGTGAGCGCCCGCATGCTCCAGCTGCCTGTCCCCTCTCTGGACGTGAGATGCAGCTCCTGAGCTGAAATGTGAGATATCCCTGCAATGGAGAGAGGCAGAGTGTTCTTATCAAAATGTAAAATGTTATAAAACTATGAGAAGTCACAAGCACTTTGGAGGGTGGTATTAGGATTCAAAATTATCTTGATAAATTGAAAAAATGCTCAAGTGAATAGGATGCAAGTCCGTGAGCACAGGCACAAAGCACAAGAGCAGGCACAGCCGTTGCACGAAACCAAGAGGGGAAATGACTGATAGGCAGCAATCTCCCCAAAAGGTATTTTGTAGATATAGAGACTCACAAAGGTAATGCAAATCAATAATATCCAGCTGTTGTAATCAAAGCAAACATCATACTTGGATACATAAATACAAATATTTCTCAAAAATTTTTCACTTGCATCTCCTTTCACTAGATGAAATGAGACAGTGTCCTTCAACCCTGTTTGGAGATTTAAGTATAAAGGCAACTGCATTTATTCCAAAATGTATCTTGCCTACATATTCCAAAGTGTAAAATGAGAAAATTTTTAATCAAAATAGCTGAAGTCACTAGAAGCAAATGACATGCATCTCTGTATTGGATTAAGTTTTCTTTTAAAGATAAGATTTGAAAAAAAAATACCATCTAAAAGGAGTGGATGAACTTTGGCATGCAAATGTGAAAGATTAAAGCAAGAACATCTGACGAGCAAGAGCACAAGGCTGAAATCATGGTTTACCCACTGAAAGGGAGTGGGTAAAAGGGCACCAAATTGGGGAACTTGGCATAACAGTCCTGGTGTAGATTAATGGCAGCTGCTAAATTTCATTTAGGTAGATACAGATTACATAGCATAAAGCACTCCCTAAGGTTTCTTGAACCCTGACACAGGTTGCCCGGGGAATTTGCATTTTTAGAGCTTTTAAGAGCAGGTCACCATTTTTGCTGCTTAATCCAAAAGCCCAAAGAAGGCAATGAGTGTGCTGTAAGGCTACAGTGGGGTACCTCTGGTCTGGTTTTTGGGAGTGGACTGAATTGGGGGTAGAGGAAAGGCTGCACTGCTGCTTTCCCAACTGGATTGTCCAACATGTGTATGTTCCTGGCCATGGGGCAGAAAAGCCAGGCTGCTCCTGCCTTCACCCTGCTCAGTCATTGTCCCCCCACCATGTCTTTTAAGATTCACTAAAAAATTGCCTCTTCCGATGTGAAGAGGAAAAGGAAAGGTGCTCCACAACTGTCTCATCCTCCTCTGTGTGTTGTGCTTGTGGCTTCTTGGCATGGGAGGGGAGTGGCGCCCAATTCCCCGTGCAGTCGCATACCCAAACCCAGCATCAGATGTGCACACAAAGCTTTTCTTGGCACTAACACCCTCCAAGGCCAGGAGCTAGAGTCACACTCTTCTAAATAATGCCACAAATGGCAGCCCAGCCCCCAATCTCCCCGAGCCAGCCAGCCCAGGTCCCGCATCCTGCATCCCACATCCTGCATCCCGCATCCTGCATCCCGCATCCTATAGCCCATATCCTGCATCCTGCATCCCACGTCCCGCATCATCCCGCATCCTGCATCCCACATCTTCCAGGGCTGCTCTGCTTTTGAACTGGACAGCTGGGCTGAGGCTGCAAGACGGCTTCTGGGGTAACTATGTCCTAGAGGGAGAGTGAGTGAGATCTTTCCAGACATAATTTCTGAGCACGCCTCCCCCCAGGTACCTTTCCTCTCCAAGATATTAGAGACATGGTAGTAATGAAAAGACCTAAAAAGACCTAGCGACACAGGATGTATAACTCAGAGCAATAAAGGCAGTCAAGAACTAGATGCAGAGAGGTTGCCTCATTCTTTAATCCTCCCCTACTTTCTGCAGAAAGGGTAATTGCAAAGATGATAAGCTGAGCTTGGACTGCCTGATTCAGACCTTCAGATAACTAATTTAACAGAATTTGTGAGAGGGGCTATGCGGGGTGCAACAGAGTAAGTCTTTGTTTTTGTTAAAAAGATCTTGGATTTTTCTCATTGCTATAGCTTAGTCTGTCAATAATGGCAGGGCAAAGACTCCATCTACTCATGCAGATATTCCTTTCCCTACAGAGTTTGTTGTAATAGATGTAGAGCCACATCCTGGTCACGTAAAGGGCACCTGTCCATCACAGCCTGGTGGCGGTACATTCTCACACGCCTCCAAGCACAACAGGAGCAGCAGAACCAGGGGCAAGAGCAGCTTGCTCAGACCACCAGGGTATGCAATCCCTGCACAGGACCCACACTGCTCTCTGGGCAAATCTGTTATTAGATGGTACCAGCAATTCCCATCTAAACCCCACTGGGGTTTTACACTGGAAGCAGCCTGTAAATGAAGTGAGAATTGCAAAATATTTGTAAGACAGCTGTATTAAATACTTCCAGATATAAATTCATCCTTGAGACATGTGTGGTCAGATGGGATCCAGGCAGTTCCCATTACTCTGCAACACTTGCTAGGCTTTTGCTGTGATTTCCTCATATATCATGTGTTTGGAAGCCTGAAACGTTATTATTTTTTTTGGCATTACAGCTACATTTCATCTGTCATCACTAAGCACTGCAGGAACACACAGGGACAGATGGGCCTGGACTCTTCTTCCTATTTGAGAAAACACAGGCACACCCGGGAAAGCAGCTGCTGCAAGGTCACTCTCTGGGGCAAGGTATTGATTTGCCACCTAAATTTCACCTGCTCAGTAAACCAGTTGTTCCACAGTGACTGTCAACAGTATGAGTTAAATCAGTGAAGAAGATCCTCTCCTTCTTCTGTTTGGGTGTCTAAATTAAGCAGAGATATTCCCAAGACGCTGAAAGCAACTTCCACAGCTCACCTTGATGTGTCCATGGTTGTGGTATGGGGTGGGAATTCTTCAGTGTAACATTTGCGGTTTTTTGTTTATGGCATGACCTGTCACAGCATACATTGCTATCACGTGGCTATCCACATCATCGAGGCAACCATGCAGAGGCTCTTTGCAAATATTTGATGACCTTCCAAGTGTCCTTTAACACCCAACTGCAGTTTTGCCAGCCTTAGATGTCCAGAAGGTCAAACCAAGACGCTGTTCACCCTGCCAACCTCCCCAGACCACTCTGGCTATCAGAACACTTGTAGATGCTTCTTCATGCTGAGGTCTTCTTTTGGAGGCTCTTTGCTTCAGTGTGGACACCTGGGAAAACAGGGCTGTAGGTTCTCCTGGCACTGGGCAGACTGTTTCTGGCCTTGTTCCAGTCCCTTATGATGACCAGACCAGTGCTGCTCCCTTCCAGTTTTCTCTGCTTGCGGCTCTGTGGCCACTTTGCTTTCTCTTTTGAGCTTCCACAGTTTCTTCCCCTGCAAAAAACCCTGAGTTTTCATCCTCAGGCTGTGCTAAAAAGTGTCAGACCAAATGTTCATAGCCCCTCTTTCCATGAAATCTCTGCAATATGTGAGAAGGGCATTTCTTTCCCCTCCACCAGTGAAACAGAAAATGCAGAGGCTGGCGGCTGGATTAGGCACTCAGATTTGCTATCACCCAAGCTCAGATTCTTCTTCCAAATCCCCATAAATGTGGGTTTAGCCACTCTGTTCCCTATGTCCCCTCCCTATAAGCTGAACGCTTGACATCTCACTTGACCTTCAAAACAATCCATATCCTCTTGGCTCCATGTTCAACATTTGTTACTGGTTATTAAATAACTATCAAGGAGACAGATGGGTAAAAATCCACCCTGCTCAGTAACCCATTGTCTAACCCAGGGACTTTGCCACCAGTGAGAATTTCTGTGTTGTTATTAAAGTTTCATCTGATGCCATGCCAGCAATTTCACCAGCCTGGCCCCTCCGCCTATGGGTCTTGGAGGATTTCTGAGTTATTTTGTAGGTGATTGCTGAAAGGTGCTGGCCAGATCCAGATCAGACGGTCCAGTAATTGGATAGGTGCCACAGGACACCCCAAAACAGCTCCACTGGTGCTAAAAGGCTCAGCCCTTAGCTCTCCCTGTGTTCCTTACACGAATCTTGTAAGGCACCCAACATTGTTGGATTTATAAGTGTGCTGCAGGTCTTCACATGAGGGACCCACACTAGCAATCCCACCTTCCAATGTCCTCAGCTCCATGGAGGTCCCTTTCTCCTCCCTCCCATCCATAGTCACTGGCAAGATCAGATAAGAGGCTAGTTGTTCATGGACTGTTTCCTAGACAGAGGTCTCTGAAAGAACCTAAAGGCCATTTTAGAGCTGGTTGAGAGGAAAAAAAGCCTAGAGGAACAGCTTTGGGGGAGAGCCTGTGACGCACTGCAGATGGGGCATGGGGTCTCTTGTAGCATATACCACTTGAACCTAACTTCAAGATTAATCCCAAGCATCGTGGCAGACCTGTCCAAACCCTCTGTGTGACCTCATCTGATAACAAGAGAAAGAACATGGTAACATCAATGTCCTCACACCCTTCGCGTGCCCAATCTATTTAGGTCAGTCCCACATTTTCAAGGCAGCCTGCAAAGCCATAGATCTGGCTCAGGCAGCCCAAAAGTGGCTCTTTGTGCTGAATGTTCATCCTTCTCCATCTCCTCAGATGGGCAAGAAGCCTCAGCAGGAGCCTCCCAAACAACTGCCATCCACATGCTTCCCAGCCACCTGGCCAGCCGACCAACGAACCTGTACTGCCTCCTCTCCTGATGGGAAGCCTATTAATCACGGTGCTGCAGGACAGGCAGAGGATCACAGGAAGAAGCAGAGAAGCAGATGTGTCTTCTACACTGTCCATGGCCGTGAGGTCTCTGGGGTCAGGTGTTCCTGCTCAGGAGTGTGAAGTTGTCATGGCAGAGCTTGTGCCTCTTGCTCTGACTACAAAGCCTTCCCTAAGAAATGCCTAACTTGATAAACTGCAGCCTTCTGCCCCCTAAAGAACAACCTTTAACTCTCCTTTGAACTTTCGCACAGATCCAGCTGGCTTGGCATAACAAGATACACTTAGTCTTATGAAGATGGCCAAGTGTGTGAAAAGTTAATGCCGTTCAGTGCCTGCCAGGGATGTTCCCCAAGGCAACACAAGGACAGTCAGTGTGTTCTTTAAATTTTAAAATTGTTGATGGATGTGGCTCTAATGACTTACCAGGCTCTGGCCCACAGGATGAGGCATGTCAACAATGGTGATGGGGAGAAAGCGGGATAACAAATGCCAGCCAGAGGACATAACTCCTTCTTCCCAGTCTGAAAAACCAAAGGCTCCATCTTAAAATAGGTTACAGGGGTCCTTTTCAGGGCACAGTCACGCTGGGGAGCTGAAGAAATGTGCTAGGACAGGGCTTATGCAGCCAAAGCACCTGAGTCTGAGGAGCTGTAAGAGATTTTCAACTGTTGTCATTGTCTTTTTGCAATACACCTTCCTGCCATGTTAACGAAAGCCCAGCGCCATGCAGACAGCTGTAGTGGACACCTTACCCCAGCTGAGGAACTTAAGCAATCATTATTTCTGGGGAAATGCCAAAGAAACTTAGTGTGATAGACAATGTTGGCAGATGAGCAAATGGGTATTTGCAGCGCAGGAACAGTGTGAGAGTAGATCATAGAGTTGATGTCTTTCAAGAGATAACACTATTTCTAGAGCAGTCGTCTACTCTGCAATGCACAGACCCCCTCTTCAGCCCAAACTTTAACAGACATCTGAACATGCATGGTAGGAGCTGGCTGTTAGCCAGCTGACATGCCCAGTGCCTTTTGTGCCCTGGGTACCCTCGATGGCAGGTATCTCAATGTCAGCATTCTAGTCCCATCTTTTGTGGAAATGTCCAGGTTGCCAGCCTCAGGATGCAAACCCAGAAGCGTGTCAGGAGCTCCTGAAACACCATCATTGCTGGAGCTGGAGACCAACATTAGAAACTGCCAATTCCAACACATCATGCCTGAGCATTTGCAAAATATCCCTGAGAACCAGGTGATGATGCACATGACAGAGACTACGTACCACACTAGCTAACGTCAGCAGAGGGATTGATGTTCACCCAGAAAATCGACAGCTGAACTTCCATGAGGAGACAGAAACAGTGGGATGCACAGTCAAACATCCCACCAAGAGACGTAAAGATGGAGCCACCTGAACCCTCTGTGAACCATTCAGCTGCAAGGTCGAGCCTTTGTGCAGCACTCAGCATCCTCTAGCTGTGTGGCAGGGAGGACAAATCCTCTCCCTCAAAAGGACCCACAGGTAATATTGCAGTGCCTGTGTTGGAAAGAGGGTCAGGATGAGTCTCCCTGCTTTGTGCACTAGTGTACCCACCCATAAAGAGGAAAAAAAAAGCCATGCTGAATTACGTTGTGCATTTTGGCAAGAGAATCTGCACAAATCCAGAGTAAAACAGTCCCAGATGCCCTCAAATATGCTGCTTTCTACTGTGAGCTGCCAAGAGGGTTGAAAGCTCAGAGAAGTTGCATGCAAAGATTTCAAGTGAAAAGGGAGTTACTTTAGGAAGACTTATCGTTGAGAAATGCCGTGCACCTGCACCACACCTAAGCATTTCTGTAGTCTGTTGATTTTTATCTCAAAGAGCGTAGGATGCTCTTTCACAGCTGGGCACCTTCCCATGCTACATTCAAACTGGCACACGCCATAACCTTCAGCCTGTTTGCAGTGAGCAAGATACCACAGTGGATGAGCAATATATCTACAATCCTTTGCACGGGTTTGTAGCAGCCAGACACTTTAAATGTCCCTGAGACTGAAATACAAATGGTACCCTCTGTACCTAGGGCTTTTCCTTTGCAATCATTAATTAATGAATAGGCCACAAGCCAGCTGAGGGAAAAGTTAACCCACTTCACTAACTTTCAGACATTTTTGTGGAGTCAGGTACTTCCCAAACAGTGGATCTTGTAGGATTTTTTCATACATTCTTTCTGTCTAAAAAGTTTAAATATTTTCATTGGGTCTGTGCAGATTCACTTCAGCCAGTGATCTCCATGTCTCTGTCATTATAAAAAGGATACATCTGGACAATGAATACTAGATAAACAGTAGTTTTTCAGTAAAATGACTCTACTAGCAGAAAACATGGGTTTCAATTGGCCATGGCATAATTTAGACTAAAAACTAAAGGAAAGTGTCCAAATATCAGAAGACCCTCATCTCAGAGATATGTTAAGCTGAAGAGAAACACCCACAAAAACCAGCAGCCCCTCTGTAGTAGCACATCAGACTACCAGGTTTAGCAGCTAATGACCCATTTGATCCTCGTAATATCCCAACACCCAAATGAGAAATTATTTCAGCCCATCTGGGGATCCTCCTCTTTGCAATATGCCTGGAAGTCACCCACGCACAGCAGGCTTACAGCCCAAGCCCTCCAGCAAACCTGCAGTTCCCTCCAGGCCATTCCAGGCTTCTGTGCCTATAGGATGTGAGCCCAGGAAACCAGCAGGATCTGCTCAGGGATTGCTAGGCAGGGTCCTACCTGGGGCCCAATCAGGCACTGTGCTGGAGACAATTGTGGTGATGTAGAGCCTTTTTTGGAGGATGGTGAGATGCCATGCAGACAGGGGAAGGACTCACCAGGGCTGTAGAAGGAACATGACCTCACCATCATGCCTCCCTATCAGGTTAGGCATGCTTTCCATCTTGCTGCAGCTCATTTTAGTGCTCTGCTGCTCCCCCTCTCCTTGTCTTACCTATGCACCATGGTAATTCTCCTGGGCAGTAGTTTTGTCTCCTGGCTTGGCTGTCTCATAGAACCTCTTGGAGAACAGGGCCACAGTCCCTTGTGTACTGATTGGGTTATGTCTGTTCTCTTGGTTATAGTCCAGCAATGCTGTATGATATTTCAGTCACTCAGAGCACTGTTTTTACAGCTGGTGGTGGCTGGATCTTACCAGCCCATGTGTTTGGCAGAGGTGGCCCATTTGTTCCTCACTTCACACAGGTGGATGAATGGCTTCCAGACCTGAATTTGGCTGAGGACAACACAGAGCTCAGCTGGAGCCCAAGCCTGAGTACCTCTTACTTGCTCCCTCCTATGGCTTCGTCCACCTGGGCACGGATGAATGTAAGTGCTTTCTGTTGCTGCTGGGATGTATGGGATTTCAAAGAAAGTAGCAAATATGTACAGGTTGTTTGTTAACAAGCTGACTCCATCCACAGGTTGCTGGAAGCAGGTCAAAGGGTGAGTAGGAGCAGCAGGCAATCAGGCTGCTGGCCAAGCTGATGTATTGCTTACTGTGATGTTCCTGCTGCTATAAATTGCTGCCAGCAGTGCTGCACCAGGCTCAGCTCCAGTAGAGCAGGGGAGACAGGATGTTTACCTGCATCTAGCACCCCATCAGGCACGAGCACAGGAGGAGGAGAAGAGAAGCAGGCAGGAGAAGGCAGTGTCAGGCATCCTGGTTGCAGGGCCAGCATGGTGTCTCTGCTGGACAGCATAGCCAGACCTTCTGCTGTCTTTCTGCAGCTGTCTGTGGTGCTTGGTGTCATCTTCGTGCTGCTGAAGGTGGCCCAGTTCTACTGGGAGAGGAAGAAACTCATCAAAGCTCTGGAGGCATTCCCTGGTCCACCGAAACACTGGCTCTATGGCCACAATCATCTGGTAAGGAGGGAGCTGGACTCAGTCAGGGTGGGTTTGTCCCCACAACTGTTGAAGATATCAGACAGGATGAGAGGGTGCACCAGGTGCTGTGTGCATGTCCCCTGCTTGTGTCCTTTCCTGCAGGAGAGGACCTCTGCACAGGGAATTCCACAACTTTTGCAGGGCAGGCAGAAAGGGTGCCTGGATATGAGATGGGCATCTTTTGGTAATAAACAGAGCCATGTCTTTTTTGATCATGTGCTTAAACACGGAGGTAAGTGTTTTCTGGGACTTTTGTGAAGTTACTTAAATATGAGCAACCATAAAATGCCTCTTTTCTGCATTAAACCTTCTACCAATAAGAGTCTCTCCTGCTACAGCCACTTAAGAAGACATGGCCACAAAAGCAGGGCATCTTATTGAAGCCATTTTCATCCTTCTTTAGTGAAGATATTTTTGCTTTCACATCGCATGCCCGCCTTGCACTGCTGAATTTAGAGAACAGGGGTGTAACAGCCTTGGTCCACCTGGCCTGTTTACCAGGTGTCCTGGCATTGCCCACGGCAGCTGTAGCTCCCAAGTGCAACTCCAAGCTGCTTGGAGCCCAGGCTGTCCTAACGCAGCTCAACCACAGCCAGGCCCCAGCTAGGGACTCTCCATGGAGCTGCCTTGTGCTGCAGGGATGTGGCGGCTCAGGCAGCTTAACCACCTGTGCATGGTCCCAGCATCTCCTCCACCTGCAGCATGGAAAGTCCCCCCAGTGGCAAGTCCGCCCACAATCTCCCCATTTCCCAGGAGAAGATGTCTTGCATGTGCTTTCTGTGACAGGGCAAGTTTAGCCTCTGTGCTCCCTGGCACACCCCTCTTTTTTTGCCTGAATTCAGTCCCTGCTTAACTGTCATTGCAGATAACTACAGATAAAATATTAAATCAGATGGTGTCATGGGGAGAAGAATACCCTTATGCTTTTCCCAGATGGCTCGGACCAGTCCTGCCTTCTCTTGTAATCCACCATCCTGAATATGCCAAAAGCATACTTGGTCGAACAGGTAAGTCTCTACATCTGGTTTTGGGACATCACGTCCTTGACACTTACCTACTGAGAAAATCATGGGAACCTTGCCTGGAGTCATCCCCTCTACCGGCTTGCTTCACAGCTATTGCAATTCCTCCTTTGTTGCCCTTTGTGAACTCCCAGCCCACCCCAGGTTTCATGGAACAGTTTGTATTCTCATGCAAAATAGTGACCACGTGCTTGTTCCTCCCAGTCCACTGTTGACATTATCATTGATCTTACTGTCTTCTATGGCATCTACCACCACAGTAAACCCAGTAAACCCCATAATATAGGTGAGCTGGCATGGCAATGGGTCTCAGAAGACATTTCAAGTCTTCTCCTCTGCTCTTTTCCGTGGAGCATGGTGCCTGTGAGTGGTACATACATGGGCATCTCTAGTAACTCCCATCCATTTTCTCAGCTTTGAGGTTTGCCACGGCCATTTCTTTTCCACACACAATTTTCGTTAAACCTTTCTCTGGTTTTCCTAAGTCCACTGAGGTCATATTTGTAGAAGATCACTTTTAAACTCTACCTCTACTATTAGGGTATTTTACATACTAAAATAAGACTAATTCTACATTGTGATTTAGAGGATGAACTCTAATGCCAATTTAGTCTGAATTTTCTCTTTTGTTATATTGAATTTATTAGCCATTCATACTGTTCTGGTATCTACTTTGTTTTACAGATCGCAAGCCCAAGGTACCCTACAAATTCTTAGTTCCCTGGATTGGTAAGTCATTTTCTTCCATTAACCCTTTCTGCTGTGTTGCACATTTCATTGGCTTCTCTCTTGTCTTCCTTTATTTTTCCTTTCTTCCATTCTAAAACCAGAGCTTCTGTAATGGGAGGGTGTGTCTAGGTGTAAGCATTAGTACCAGTGGTGCCCACCAAGTCGTGGAGCACATCAGGTGGCTTTGCCTTGAATTACACACCCTGGCCTCCACAAAGCAATGTTCAGTTTCCTCAGGGACTGAATGCTACCACAGATAACTGGGGTGATACACACCAAGGGCAGGGAGGTTCATGGCTTGCACACAGCTTTGAGGTAACCCTCCAGGGTCCTGCTAGCAACTGTCAGTGTGTGCTGCAAAAGGCACCCAGGTATTTCATTTAGGGAAGAAAGACCCACCTGAGAGGGCAATTCCTGTGCCTCTGCCATCAAGGTTTGGGTTTCAGGGTAGGTTAGGCACGCACAGCTGGTTGCAGTGAAGGAAAGGCAGGCATGCTTCTCCTCCATCCGAAGAGCGCCACTGTGAATGGCCTTAGAGAGGCTGGAGAAAAGGTTCCACCAACTACCCTTCCTCCCCCCAGACCACGCACGTTAGTCTGCACTTGGCCAAAAGCAGTAGTGAGGCTGTCAGAGCCGTGATCAGAGTCTGGAGCAGCTGATTGCGCCTTTGCTGATTGTGTCTCCAGGGCACGGGCTGTTGATCTTGGATGGAACCAAATGGTTCCAGCATCGGAAGCTGCTCACCCCAGCCTTTCATTACAACGTGTTGAAATCTTACGTGGCCCTGATGTCAGACTCAGTCAAAGTGATGCTGGTAAGAATCACCACTCCTGCTACTTTTATCTTTCAGCTGTGCACCAGCAAAAATAATCAGGTCTGGGGATGACTGAGGGAAAAAGACTGGACATAGATTGTTCCTAGAGTTTCATTGAAATATTGGGGTAGTTCTGAAGTTCTGAAACTGCTCCCCCAACCTTCCTCTGGCCATTTCACTTATTCTCTCTTCCATCCGCTTTCCAATAAAATCAACAACTGCTAGAATATCCTTTCCTAGCCCAGTAATGGTAAACCTGGAAAAAGAAATGGACAGAAGAGTTTGATTAGATTCACAGAATATATAGTGAACTAAGGCCTCTGATTGAAAAGAGAAGGAAGTCATTAGTAGCGTGGGTCTGGGAAGAGAGACAGGAAAACATGTCCTGATCATACATGGCAGTCTGTCCTTCCTTACCCCTGTCTTCACCACTAGGATAAATGGGAAAAGAAGAACACAGAGAGGAAGTCAGTGGAGCTCTTTCAAGATGTCAGCTTGATGACACTAGACAGCATCATGAAATGCGCCTTCAGCTGTAATACCAACTGTCAGACTCAGAGGTCAGTGCCTGAACTTTCAAATTCTGAGGAAGCAAGTGCTCCTGTTTCCCCACTCATGTCGCTAACACCAACTTTAACCTTGGTCGCCTTACAGCAACTCAGACTATTATATCAGAGCTGTTTATGACCTGAGCTACCTTGTGAGCAATAGAGTCCAAAATTTTTCTTACAAGGATGTCTTCTATAACTTGACTCGCAAAGGCTGTGACTTTCGGGATGCCTGCAAGCTGGCCCATAGCCACACAGGTATTTCTCCTGCTTTCTCCCCAGCCCTGTCTCCCAGCTGAACCTCTCCCACACTTGTATCTCAGAGGGGGGTTGCAGCATGCACTGGCCAGAAGGTTACACATTAAATGGAGTCCAAGCTGCTTACTGAGTGGACAAGTACATGAGGTTTCTGGAGGGGCAGGATGCATCTAACTGGTCATTCTTCTGTGCAGATAAGGTAATAAAAGAGAGAAAGATGTTGCTTTCCAGTGAGAAGGAACTTGACAAGATCCAGAAGAAGAGAAACCTGGATTTTCTGGACATTCTTCTCTGTACCAAGGTGAATGAAATAACAGTATCAAATGCCTAAGAACATACCCGCATGGCACTGGAGATGTATCAGAAGGGAGATGACCACCCCTTGCTGGAGTTGCTGGAAACAGCTTCCACACTCCAAATTTCCTAGCTCGGGGCAAGGTAGATTGAAAGGGAAGGAAACAGAAATGTGTGAGATGCAGTGATTGAACATAAATAGCTCAGACAGACTTTCATCTTCCATGTTAATTTTCACTGAGCTCATTAATAATTTAAAATAAGTGACCTGTCAGAAACCAGAGAAGAATGAGATCTTTGGAAAGGTTACAAGGAGGCCAGCTTGGCTGTAACCCTCTTAAGAGGTTTTGTTTCTTACCATCTGTAGTTTTAACTTCACATACACCTTCAGATACTCTGGACAGAAGCTGCCACTTCATGTTCAGGAAGGAGATACACTCTGTGCTCACTCTGTTTTTCTAGAGCCACTGCTTTCTTTTGTGTCTCAGTCTAAAAGAAAAGTTGTCCAAACCAAACTACTGAAAAACGTAACAAGGCCCCTTGGTAGGGGATCAAAAAGTCCTTCTGAAGGGCTGGATCTGGTATCCCACCAAAGCCCAACTCTGTAGCTCTGTTGACTGCAGTGTCAGCAATCAGTGGGTCTGACTGTTTTCATATGTATTGGATATATTTTCTACTGGCTTACTTCCTGATGTACAGGGAGATACAAGAGACACCAAATCCATCATCATCTGGGGTTATTTTTATACCCAAAGGATCAAGTCCAATTAATGTGCGCTTGAGAAATATATACTCTCCTCTTCGTTAGGATGCAAATGGAGTTGGGCTATCTGATGAGGACCTGCGTGCCGAGGTGGACACCTTCATGTTTGCGGGTCATGATACCACGGCCAGCGGGATCTCCTGGCTCCTGTACTGCCTGTCATTATATCCAAAGCACCAGCAGCGGTGCAGGGAGGAGATCCAGGGGATCTTGGGAAACCGAGATACCATTGAGTGGTGAGCTAGGATTTCTTATTCCTTTACTTTGAACTTTTTCATTTATCCTGAGAAGGAAACTTCATCCACCTTATACTGCACATGCACTGGGTCACTCTGCTTTTCACATAGCAATACTGGCAGCAAAGGGAGGACTAGAAGGAGAAAGCCCAACAGCAGATGGGAGACACAGTGGGCCAGCCCACCCAGTCCCCGTTGCTGGTGTCCTCATTGCTGCCACTCAAACACAACCTGACCCCCCTGTTTGCTTTCAGGGAGGACCTTGGAAAGATGACTTACACCACAATGTGTATCAAAGAGAGCTTGCGCCTGTTCCCACCAGTTCCTTCTGTGTCCCGATACCTCTCTAAATCTGTCACATTTTCCGACGGACGCAGCTTGCCAGCAGGTCTGTTGAGTTTGTTGATATTTCATGTTGCTGTCTGTGACACGTGGGGCATCCTCATAAGAGATGCTCTGTGGACAGGCTGGTGGGGTTTCTAGCCTCTTTTCTCTCGCAAAGGGCTGTACAGGGCCACCACAGCTCACCATCTCAACCCTCCCAGAGGGTGGCTGGAGAGAGTCCAAGGACATGTTCCAGGGCACTGGGGTGTTCACAGAGATCAAAGGGGACTTGCAGAGTATTGATCCTGGCCAAGACTAAAAGTTTATTCACTGGTACCAAAATGGGGCCCAGCTCTGAGGGCTTCAGGAGGTGACCTGCCTAGACAGGCTGCATATCGTCCCTGCCAGATCTCCTGCAGCAGCCCCTGCAGAACACAGGACGGGAGAGCATCCCACAAACACCTCTTCTGGTTCTTTACTCTGAGATGTCACCAGCTTTTTCTCACTTTTCTTTTCCAGGCTGCCAGGTTGGACTGAATATATTTGCTATCCACAGGAATCAGGATGTGTGGGAAGACCCTGAGGTATTTTACCTTTATAACAAGAAAGGGAGGATGATCTCTGAGCCCAGACATGTACTCCCCTTGAATATGGCAGCCTGTGCCTCCCTGCCATGTTTTTTTTCCCCTCTTATTTCAACAGTCCCACTCTAAATGCAAAGTTCATTGAAGTTACCAAACACCACAAAGGCTTTGAATATGTAGAAGTGCTGGGAAAGGGTGTTGAATAGTCTATCTTCTTGCATGGTGACACAGAGATACTCAGAATGCTTTCAGCTGCCCTGGGTAGACATAGGTCCCAGAGTGGTATGAGAAGTCCCAAGCCCTCCGAGCACTGTGTGATTCAAAGCTGATGTCTTAGAGGCTTCAAGGAAAAAAATAGCTGAGAAACCTGAAGGAGGGTCCACAGCTGCCTATCTCCAGTGGCTCCCTGGAGAGGCAGGATTGGGCATCTCTGAACAGGAAAGAGTCTAACAATCATTACTGCCATGGATGAGAAAATGCCTGCAGGCATCTTGGGTGATGTAGTGGGTGATCTGGATATCTCCAAGGGGAAAATCCACATGGCCATCAGTGCCCTCTTCTCATCATCTGCCTGGATTCTCATCTACCTGGCTGGCTTTGCAGAAGGAGATGTCAGCTGCAGCTCCCCTGCAGCAACAGAGGCCACATCCATGCCCTACCTTGAGGACTTGGGGGAAAGCTGGTGCTGCTTGTGTCAGAACAAACACTGACCAAATGGCCTTTGGTGCTCCCACAGGTGTATGATCCCCTGAGGTTTTCTCCAGAGAACTCAGCACAGAGGCACTCCCACGCTTTCCTGCCTTTTTCTGCTGGATCCAGGTGGGAGATTCTTCGTCCCTCTCCTTCCCCGTAGGCTGCCTTGCATGGGAGACCTAGGTCAGAGCCAAGCTGCTGAAACTCATCCTCCCTCAACACCCATGAGCCAAGTTGGCTTGGCCAACTCAAGCAGGCTTCCATAACAGGGATCTCCACCATGCTCCATCAGCTCCACAGCATTTCCCACGCCCCAAGCCCTGTGGTCACTGTAGAGTTTCATCTACTTTTCTTGAGAATTTGTGGAGATATTTATATTTTCTTTTGCCTTCATTGAGAACTAGGCTCCCTTGTTTAGGGGTAAATACCCAGTGCACCTCAAACCCAAGCTGGGCCCAAATCTCTGTGGTTCCCATGGTGTAGCAATAGACAGATGCAGGATATTGAGGTCTCAGTAACTTGCAAAAGGAGATACTCCACAGAGTCAAAAATAACCTTTCTGAGGTCTCTGGGTTTTGAGCTGGATCCATATAGCACTTTCTATGAAGAAACACCCAGTTCTCTCAATTTCATATTTTTTTTAATGCTTATTAACAAACAACAGCAATACCCCACCAGAGAGCAGGGTGCCTTTTGGTGTTTCATGAGGGGATTCTTAGATAAGCTGGGGCATCACCCTTGCAGCAGCTGGAGGTCCCCCAGCACCCCAAAGGTGCTGCTTCAAGAAGCTCACGCATGGGCAGAGCCCAGCTCTGGGGCGGTCAGGGATGAAGGCTGCAGTAGGAGCATTTGTCATCCTCTCCTCAGGAACTGCATCGGGCAACAGTTTGCCATGAATGAGATGAAGGTGGCTCTGGCCCTGACCCTGCTCCGCTTCGAGCTCTGTCCCAACCCATCCAAGCCTCCCACACTGATACAGCAGATCATCCTCAGGTCCAGCAATGGGATCCACGTGCATTTGAAGAAGATTCACTGACTGTGTGGGGTACCTTGGCGGTGGGCAAGCGCTTTCCCATGGACAACCCTCCACCCAGAAGTTTAAGAGGGGACACCAGACAGACCCACAATGGCCACCTCAGACATCTCCCGCATTAACCTCCCTCCCTGCTGCCATCCGGGGGGCATGCTGAGCCCCCACCACGCACACCCCAACCCCGCAGATCCAGGTCCCACCCTCGCATGGGGAACAGCACTGCCAAGCAGGTTTTGCAGCACAGCTGTGGCTCAGCCTTCACCTCTGCAGGCATCCTCCATGTCCTACACATCGCCTCACCTCCAACCTGCCCTTGCACACTGCCTGGTGGGACTTTTGTCACCTGCCTGTGTATTTGCAGCATTGCCAGTTACCTGCTTGGGCAAGATGGTGGACACCACCAGTGCAGTTTGCACAGGTGTCTAAAGCCTGGACACTACCTGAGTACAATGTCCCTGCCCTGCCTCCAGCCTGGGTGTGCCAGGGCAGGAGAACGCCTCCCTGCAGTCACACTGCATTCCCACACACCACACTCTAAATTATTCCCCCTAACCTGTTCTGGGGCTGGTGCTGTGCCTGCCGCTATGGAGACAAAGGCCAGTGGGTTTTTCTGCCCCAGCGCTGAACTTCCTTGAGCTGAGGGTGTTCAGGATCCAGCACAGAAAAGTGTCACCAGCTAACCTGGAGAAAGCACTCACCACGCTGAAAACAATCAGCATTGTCCTCCTCTTTGAAACAAGAATAAAGCCTTGTGCACATGCTCCCCAAGCATGGATTTGGCTTTGGCTTCCTTTGCGTTTGGGGATCAAATGATGAGTCCCAGCAACCCAGAGGCAAGGCTGTGCCCAAGGGTGCAGCCCTGTGAGTATTTTCTCAAGCTGCAAGGGTTGTTTCAGTAGGTTTGCCCCCCTGTTGAGCCTGAGGAACCTATTTCCACCCCTCCCATGCCATAGGCCACCAAGTCCTCACCTCTGCCTCTGGGAGTTTCCATGGTAAGAAAACGACTGAAACAATCTGGAGTTAAACACAGCAAAAAAGACATCACCACTCCCCCCCCCCCCCAAATGCTGGCAGCAAGAACAAAATCAGCTTGCAAAAAAAAAAAAAGTCCCAAGAGGGAGCATGAGTCCATCTCAAACCCTTTTCTGCAGAGGCTGAGAACTGACCACTCAGTACATGAGTGACCTGCCCAAGGGGTGCAGGTGAGCACTGGCCCTGGGGCCGAGCTTGTCTGGGGGGACCCACTGCAGGTCCTCACCCAGCATCGACCATAGGTGGAGTCCCAAACCAAGGGGGACTTGCTGGATGAGCTGCAGGTCCAGGGTGGGAAATGGATCACTAGGTGGCAGTGGGAGACCCAGAAAAATCTAAAGTCCTCCCTGGTCCCTGGCAAAACTCCCTGGGCTTGTCAGGGAGCATGGCCAGGCCCAGCAGGGCAGCAGATGGACCCCATCCCTGGGGGCATGCCTGTCCTTGTCCCATCCCCACCCTCAGCCATGCAAGGCAGGAGAGCAAACACCATTCTGTCGCAATCCCCAGCACGATGGTGGTGTTACCAACAGCACAGGGAAAGCTTGTCACTGTGAGTGCCTGGGCACTCAGCAGGCATCAGGGGAAACTGAGACATGGAGGGCTGCACACGTGCCATGCCACAGTGGGAGACAAGGCTGTTCGTCCAGCTTTCACCCAAGGCAATAGCATCACCAGCATCCCTGCAGGCACTAACATAGCCAAACCAATTCTGTCTGTCTGAGCAGCTCACCACTGCTCATGGCCAGACCAGGACAGCCCAATCTGAGCATCTCCACATCTGAAGAAACCCCCGCAGCTCCCTGCTCCCATCTCCACTGCCTGCTGCATTCTCAGTTTGAGAAACAGAATTCCTTTAGGGCTGGATCCAGACCTTCATTTTGGCTGTTTCAGTACCTGACAGGACAGGGATGCTGTGAATAACCAGCAAGGTGCAGCTTGTATTTATTTTGCAAGGCAGCTGCAGACTGAGTTCCTCTTCTCCCAACCCTCCCCTTCTCAACCCCAGGAAGAGACTGGGTGCAGGTTGCGTAAGACGTGGCATCAGCCACCACCCTTGCACAGCTGGTGGACTTGGGCTGGTCTCAAAGGTCAGACTCCAGCTCTCCTCCCCAGCTCCAGCACAGTGAGGCCATTGGAGGGCAACAGTTTGATACAGCTTTTCATTACTGGCCCTGTTTGTCAGACATTTCAACCACCCACCCACAAACAAGCGAGCCACTTTGCAGCTCTGCTAATCCACTCTCTGGCTTGTGGTCCAAGCAATAAGCTTGGGGAGCACCTGGCCACAAAGACCCAGCCCAGTCTCCCTGGTGGTGAGTTGCAAATGAAATTAGGTGGCACTTGAAGATGTTCCTACAGCATCTTCTGATTTGGGCACGGAGGGATAATGCCAGAGCAGGAGAAGTTAGATCTGATGAGGACCCACAGCTGCTGCTCATCCCTGTGTCTGTACAGTGCCCTACTGGGGCTCCCAGCCCTGTGTTTTGAGGCCATCCCCATGAAGCTGCTCATCTGGTTTCCAAGAGTCTTCCTGACTGTTACAAATGACAAAACACCAACCACTTCCAACGCAGACCTTCCCCTGGGAAACCACTCTGGGAAATCTGCTTGGAAAAGAGAGGAGAAACTACTGACAATTTTGATGCAAATAATGGATTTTTATTCCTGGCAGTTCTGATAATAATTGAGGTAATCTGAGCCAAACACTTTAAAGTCCCTCCCCGTTAAGAATCATGCTTAACCCGGGTTTGCAGTCTGAAGGACCAAAGCTTTTGAGGGAAGATCTCACAGCACCTATGCATCACAGAGCCATAACACAGAGGCAACCAGGAGAAAATTATTTCACTCTTCAGCTTACCATGTCAAACCAGGCAACCCAAACATCCCCCCGCCTTCAAACGCTGGCAGTTTCTGGACAGCAGCATGTTCAAGATAACCTCCTCTGCCAAGCCACCACTAAACGTCTTCAAGAGCAGCAAAAAGCAGCACAAGGAGCCAGGCAACACCCAGAGACACAGATCTAATCGCCCAAGCATTTGCCCCAAATGTCTCCCTGCCAGGTGGTGACATTTCTGTGCTGTCTCGGCTCTCTCTATCCATCACCATGGCTACAGCAGCCACCAATCCACGGGCGAGTCCATCCAGGGTACCACCAAACCCTCTGGGAGATGCTATGAGAGCCAGCCCCTTTGGCAGGCAGACAGTTCAGGGACCATGGGACAGCCCATAGCACCAAATATTCCCCTTTTTCTTCTTTCCCTCTTCTTTTTTATTTTTTTTTCTCTTTTTTTTTCCTCCTTTTTTGAAGCACAAACAATGGAGCTAAAAGGTTGGGTATCAGGCCGATAATCATGAATGACGTGTCATTATTACACACCACACATTCATTATCTTCCACTACAGCCATGTCACAGGCGGCTGGAGGAGGGCAGATAACGGGGTGCCTTCATGCAGATGGCTTATTATCAGGATGTTCCAGGAGGGGCTTTAAGACAGTTAGTGATGCTGTTTGCCAGTTAAAGATTAGAGACCCCAGAGAATAATTAACAATCCCAAAACCCAGTTTTTCTGCTGGATTCTTCTGCTTTCTCCCCCCTCCCCCGTCCTCTTTAATCTATTCACTCTAGCAGGTGTAATAAAGTGATAAGGACAGGCTCCGGGGATGTTTGTTTGGCTACTATGGGTGTATAAACCAACAATGGATGGTATTTTACTTCTGTCTTTCAGTGGCTTGAATCAAGACCAAAAACTTTGCAGCCCCCTTGCCCACACACAGCCACCCCTACATGCTGCACTCCTGGCTCCCACCTGGGTGGCTGGGTTCCTTCCTCAGGCTGAAGGACCACGATGGTGCGACAGGCTCCCTTTTTGTTTCTGCAGGGCCAAATCACATCACTTGGGTATCAAGGCGACCAATGCCAGGACATAAACCCCAGCCTACATCGCTCAGGGTCAGGGCTGGAGCTGGCTGTCCTTCCAGCAGCAGTTTACCTGCATACAGCAAGTCTTTAATTAAACCACCTTAGAATAACTTATAAGGTAGGTGTCCACCTGCCCAAGGTGCTCCAGGGTTGTGGTCACAGCTGGAACAGAAACATCTTAAACTTCCACAGCTAAAGAGCCTCAGGAGAGATCAGGGAAGCATCAGTTTAAAGGGGGTTTTCAACAAGATGCCCGGTTATCTGGGGGTCCGAGATGAGATGAGTTGCACCCTCCTAGGCCACAAAGGAAAGTTATGATACATCTTGTAACAAGGTGGTAATGCAAAGAGACCACCCTGAATATCTTCTGCCCAAAAGGAGACAATCCTGTCCACAGCAGGTCCCAACCGTGACATCTTCCTGGAGCCCAAGCCTCGGAGATACTAGCATTACAGAGTAAGGGTCAGGACAGGGTACCAACAGCTGTCCTTACCCTTCATCGGTGGGCATGGGATGACCTGTGGAGGTCATGGTCTCCTCCTGTGCTGTATGGACAGAGGTGCTGGGGAGGATTTGGCCCCCAGGCAAGTTGACTTAGGGCCTTTCAGAGAGGTCACTGAGGCTGTTAGAGGTGCCCATCACCTGGGGGGCTAGCAGGTACAGCCCTGGCTCTGGAGGGCACCCCCCAGCTCACAGGGTCAACAGGGAAGGTGCGAGTGCAGAGACGCCAGAAGTTGCCTTCCTGATCACGCTCATCCCAGGGAGGGATGAGACAGCATTGTGCTTTAAAGAGCATCCCCAACCCTATCAGTGAGAGATGAGATATCCTAATTATGGCAGTACAGGCAAGGATCCGGGCTGTATCAGCCAGCACAGAAAGGTAAACAAGAAATATAACAATGGACCCTTAACACTCATTAGCTGTGTCAGATAATACCTCACTTTTCTCCCTTTGGGGCTTAAAATCTAATTAAGATTTTCCAACAATAAATTTCATTTATGCTCGCTCCCTTTTGTTCTTTTTAGGATCACACCGAGAAGCAGCCATGAGCTGGGTACACAGCTCGTGGGAAGGCAGCCCTCTTCGCACAGACAGCCTCAGGTCGTGCTTGATGGACAAGGGAAACTGAGGCAGGATGGCATCATGGACTGTGCAGAGGTGGGATCCCACTGGGGAGGTTACAGAGGCTCTTGCAAAAGATGTTTTCCCAAGGAAAGTGAACTCTGAAGGGGCACTGGCAGGCAAAAGACCAAACATTGAGGTTCCTGAGCTAGCACAAAACACACAGCAGTAAAGCCTCTTCCACAACCACAGGAGGGATCCACAGAGAAAGGGACCCGCCAAGCCCCCAGCACACCTCCACTTCAATCCACATCCAGGCACTGCTGGAGGAACAGCTTGGGCATTCATCACATATTCAGGGTGTGCACAGGGCAGGGAATAAACTCCTGCTGTTACTCATTATAAGGATGTCATTTCTAACTCCTTTTGCAACTGAAAGGTAAAAATTAATCGGTTCCCCTCCTCTTGCCACACCCCCATCCCTAGTGCTGACACGGCGGGAACGTGCAATGACTAATCCTCCTTAAACCCTGCTGAGTGAAGCATTACCACTGAACTCCATGGAGCTTGTTTTTTCCAAACCCATGTGACGTTTGGCAAGGAAAAAGTCTGGGGAGCAGCATCCGTCAGGGGCATGAGCAGGGAGATCCAGGACCCAGACTAGGGCTGGCTCAGCCTCCAGTTGCCTAAGGGAAGGCGGTAGAAGGGAACAGCTCTGTCATGATGCTGGGGATGGCAGCTGTCGCGCCTCTGCACCCAAGGGCTTGACCCCTCCAACCCTTCTGCCTGTTTCCTTCTACCCCCTTGCAATTTCTCAACCAGAGCTGTGATTTCTCAATGCTGAGTCTTGTGGGCATTTTTGAAATGCTTGCCTACATGAGGCTCTTCAGGGAGACGCCTTTAAGGGTGGGTCTATTACTGGAAGGGTCCCACCAAGCCCAAACCCATCACAGCTGATATTTCACAGCAGGTCTAAAATCTCCCCTTGGCCTAATGCTCAGCATCTAACAGCAGAAAGAAAGAGCAAGAGGTGGCTCAGGCACCTGGTGTCCTCCTGCTATGTCCTTGTGCCACCTCATCCCCCTTATGTTCGCACAGCAGAACCCTAAACCCATCCTGCTCCCCCCAAACCCAGGCACTGCCAAAAATACCTCTCTTATAACCTCCCATCCCATCCCTCCCAGCCCTGCTCCACTTGGAGGACCAGGCACCTCTTGATTGCAGAGCCCCTTAACCTTTTCCTCTCTGGTCAAGGGGAGGACCCTGCACACCATTTGGGCAACTGATATCTCAGGGAAGGCCAAGGTGTTACAGCTTGGGAGCACTTGCTGCTCCCACAGTGGCCAGAGCACTTCCCCAGAGCTGTCCCCACCACAGTGAAAAACAGACCCTGGTTAATGAACAGCCTGGCAGAAGCAGGTTGCACCATGGCCAGACTCGGCACTGCCCAGAGCAGCCCCCAAGCCACATCCCAGCAGCACTGGGAAGCAATTGCCTTTCTCAGCCTCCGGCCATGGGAATGGCCCCCAGCTGGCTGTGGGTCTGTGCCCTGTGGCCAGCAGGACTCAGGGAGCGCTGCCTTTCACCCATCAGACAGTGCTGGGAAGTGCTGGGTTGGTGCCATGCCTCAGTTCCCCCATCTGGCAAATGGAGGGGAACAATATTCACCTCCACACAGCCCTTTGCAGCTCTGGGGCAGTCCAAATGCTGAGCAAAAAAAAAAAAGTTCCACCTTTTTATCTCCCCTGCTGATACACAGGCACAAGCAAAAGTGCTCTTGGCTTCATCCAAGTGCAGAAATAAAAGATAGATCCTACCCAGCAGGGATCACGGGGGAAGATGGAGGCACTGACGCCCATCTAAGCACCCTTCTCACCCCAGCACCGCCTTCCCCAGTGTCCTTCCCTTCCCAAAAGTGCCTGAAGGCTGGGAGCACTGCAAGATGCCAGAAAGTCCTTTGAGTGATTAGCAGAACGACCCTCTTTGCTGTCATATGGGCAATACTTCTCTTTATTGCTCACAGGGAAGATATATACAGGGGAGAAGGTTTGTTCTGACATTAAAATGCATGGTGCCATAAAAAGGAGGATGAAATGTGGGGAAGAGAGCGGGATTTCCATCAGCAGCTCCCCGGAGGGCAGCTAGGGGTGCAGGGATGTCCCAGGCACCCAGCTGGGACCCCTCCATGTCTGAGACAGGTCAGCACGCCCCCGGGACTGGGGACATCAACCTCACCAACCAGGTGGAATGACCACCAGGCAGGAGAGGTGGCACCTCTGGACCTCTCCTGTGGACTGATGTCTGCATAGACGTCAGCCCCTGAGGCAGAAGAGCATGTCCACACATGGAAAGGGAAAAGATGAGGAGATGGTGGTGCCATGGAGAGGTCAGGGAGCCCCTGCACATGAGGGATGCCGGTGCACAGGGTCCCTGCAAAAGCGCCCATCACACAGCAGGAAGCAAAGTGAGAGGAGGAAGGAGGTCGGACGGCCAGGGCACCTGCTACAAGGCAGTGGTGGTCACCTCCTCAGGCTCCAAGGTGTTCTCGTAAGCATGCTGGCTCTCTTTGGACCTGTGTCAGGAGGGAGAAGCACAGCACTGAGCTCACTCTCAGCAAGACCAGCCTCTCTGAAGCCAGTACCAGAGTCCTGACCTTGTTGGTGCCAGCCATGCATTGAGCAAGGGGTGAGGTGGGAAGAGCAGGAGGGGTGCCCATGCCAGGAGGAGAGCCAAGTGTAGAGTGGGAATTGCTCTAATTTCTAGTGAGGGCTGTTTTGGCAGTCAGCATCTATGTGGCTGACTGTCTCTATGGCCACTTTCAGTGGTTTCCTCTGTTTGAAAGGTGTGATGCAGCATAAGAAAAATGTGGTGTAGCAGCTTGCAAGGTGGTAGATACATCATAAGGCTCAGCTGCAGGGATGGGGAGAGACCAGGGAGGAGGGAATATTCCCTCGTTGCCTTCTCCTTAGCCCCTGGAGAGGGTAAAAGCCCCAAAACCAGGTGCATGGGACATGTGAGACCCAGAGTGAGAGAGACCACAGCTCTGCATGTCTGAGCAGTCCCCCGGGGGATGGGGCAGAGCCTGGGAGCTGTGGGTAGGAGGTCTGAGAAAGGCCTTCACCTGAAGCCGGATGCAGCTGTTAGGTATCCCCCTTCGTGGCCATTGGACGTGACAGCCTCCCGCTTGTCCTCAATACTCACCACCGTCTCAACATTTTCCCTGGAGGGGGAGAAGAGAAAAGCTAAGAGAGAGCAATGGAGGGGCCATGCCAGGGAGCAGCTTGTGATGGTGACAGTGCAGAGGAGGGACTGTTCCAACACCACAGAGACAATAAGGTACTTGGACATGTGATCCTGGCCTCAGATACCCAGCCCAGCCCCCTTCCCGGTATGACATGGGTGAGGAGATACACCCTTACAGCAGTTTTGCAGAGGCCGTGCCTGGATGCCGAGTGCCAGCCCCCGGCTCTGGACCTGGTACTCCCAGTGCTTGGCTGGCAGTCAGCAAGACTCATTTGTTAATACTATTGTTTTATCCTGCTAACTGGTTTTTCCAGTCATCTTCTATGTAATCTGTTGCAAAATAGTCCCCTACAGGTCCCAGCTGACACTGAGAGAAATGGCAAGGCTCTGCCGGTGCCACAGCCCTGGCGCAGGAGGGGTGCAGGCATGCACATCCGCACGTGCAAAGCCGAGCTGCTTTCTCTCGGATGCCTCTCAGAATCTGGATCACTCGCAGAAGGAACCACAAGGCAGGGACCAGGTGTTTGACCTCAGCCAGAACCTAAAACCTCAGCTCTGGAAAAAGCCCATGGCCCAAATGGTGCCAGGGGGGTTTAGTTGCAGGGGGTGGGTGCAGGCCCACTCTGCGTGCACATCCCTGCCTCCTCCAGTGCTCACCCAAGGGTGATTTCAGAGGCTTTTCCAAGGAACAGACTGGCATAAACAGGCAGTGGCTTGAGCTGATAGCTGCTGTCACAGCGACAGCACAGAGCTGGCAGTGCGCCAGGCTCCTGAGCCTTGCTGACGGCTCTTCTGAAGAGAGGCCAGATTAATTAAAACAAGTCACCATCCCCCCTCAAGCCCTCCTCAGCATCCTCTGCCTCCAGGCTGGGAAGAGGCAGCCAGGCACAGGCAGAGGTGGGAAACACCATTCCTGCCTCCTGCTCCGTGGGCTGTGGGCTCCTCCAGTTTGAGGACAAAGGTCCTCTTCAGAGAACAAAGACTGCAGTTGCAAATCAGACCATATAAATATATATATACACATTGCATTATCCATTGACCCTGAATGCATCCCAAAGGGCCCCCCTTTAAATGCATCTGGGGCAGAAGCCAACCTGCTGGGCATCACGGTACACCCCAAGAGCCCAGCTCCTCAGGCTGGAGAGGCCACAGGGATGCACAGATACGAGAAGACCCCAGCACCTTTGGGTGCAAAGCCCAAAGCACCTGTGCCAATGCAGAGAAACCACGAACCAGGCTATAGTGCACTTTGTCTTCATCCCCTGTTGACTTCGGCCTCAGATTCAAGATCAAGTTATTGCAATTTAACCAGTTAGCCTGGGTTTGCTGAGCAGACACAGCAGCCTGCAGCTTTGCGCAGCCTGCAGTGGGCAAGAGGCAACCAGCCCTGTGGAGCCCTTTTTTGATTAAAAAGGCCACTTCTTCTGCCTGTGCCCTAGGCTCTGGGTAGAGAGCACTGCCACGGCTCATCTACCTCCCTGTTCTCCTAGCTCCTTTCACTGCCTTCTGCTGACTTGGTCTAGTCTGCCTTGTAAATGAAGTTGTTTTGGGCTTGTCTTCCCATGGATATAAGGCACCTGGGAACTGCATACTCAGATCAATAGGAAACCAGGCTCAGGCCAGCCCCCCCAAGATTCATGCCCACGTAAATGAGCCACAATGCTGTGGCTCTTTCTTCTTTCTTGCCGTAGCATCTAAGCGCTCTGCTTGGGGGTGCCCCTGCAGGGAGAGCAGCAGGGACGGATAGTGTATGCTCACACCTGGCAATGAGTAACAGGGTGTGGAGACCAGGACAGAGAGGAGAGGACAGGGACACCAGGACAGGGAGTCTTTGCTTTCCCTGCCTGGCAGTAATCACAGTGTTCCCAGCCCTGGCACAGGGACAGAGGTGGCTGGAAGTGACCCGTGCAGAGGCAGCTAAGCCCAACCCAAAGCAATCTCCAGGTCTCCCACACTTACACTTCTTCCTTACACCATAACCTATTGACCACAAAGGCGATGGCCACCAGGACCAGAAACACAACCACTGCGATGACACCCTGCGACCACGGCTGGAGGTTGCCCCGGGCTGCGGAAAAAAAGGAGGATACATGTTAGAAATACATCCTCAGGATTTATCTGCTTGGCAGAGCTTCTCCCATCCAGCTTCACCAATGTCCAGCCAAGAACTTGGTCCTGCAAAGCCGAGCAGAGCGCATTGCTGTTAATCCAGGCAAGTTTACCTAGGTGACAGCAACAAAATAAAGCATAAATAGCAGCAGTTTCACTGGCATTTGCATGTGGACCATGGTGCCTTGAAGCTTTGGGGCCCCATATATACATACATATATATGCACAGTGGGGTGGAGATGATTCTGGGATGGGGGGGGCAAAGGCCTGGGGGACATAGAGGGAAGGAGGGAGGATGTTTGCCCAAAGTGACAGGGGAAGGAAGGCAGAGGGGTTTCAGCAAACTGTTTATTCTCCTTTCCCAGATGCCATACACATCATTCCTGTGTTATTTTCCAAATACGGACTGGTAAGACAAGGACCCTGTGACAGGTACAGTGTAAAATTTGGTTGTCACTCTCACGGCAAATGTTTGCCGGCATGGATTTTGGTAAAATGCACCATCCAACAAGTTTCCAGAGTAGCAAACTGATTTATGATGGGGAAATTGAAGGCTGAAGCATTAAGACAAACAAACTTCAGCACAAAGGCCAGGCAGGACTGGCAGGGGTGGGCGGCAGCAGGTGGCCAGGAGCTGGCTGCAGCATCCCCAGCCTCCCTGGGATGGGACAGACTCACAGGTTCATTTTTCTCTAGCCAGACCTACGCAGTGATCCAGCCACAGGTGGGAAGGATGTAAGACATGTTCCTGGATGCAGGAGGAACTCAAGAGGAGGGCAATGGGAAGAGGATACCTTGTCCCAGTCCATGCTGGGATGACTGCTCCTCACCTCCCAAAGTCTTTTGGGCAAAGGAGCACTCAGATGTAGTCAAACTCAAACACACAAAGTCTGCACAAAGTATATCAGCACCTAAAGGAGACCTTGTCCACGTGGACACATCCCTTTGGGATTTAATTACTATTTATTCACGCACAGCTTTTCCTCTTCCTGCTGATCGAAATGCCAACCCTTGTGCACAAATGAGGTCCCTCTGTGCAGGCAGATGGGGCAGGTGGAGGATGCTCCCCGCCAGCCCCAGTATCAACCTCGGACCACTTGAACTCATCCCCTGCTACCAGCACCTGCAAGGCTGAGATGCCCCAGGATGAGCACATTGGTACTTCAATCTGACTTGGGAGCTTTACACTAGCTGAATACTCATCTGTCTCAGGGGAGAAAAATCTCTGCTATAAACAGCAAATAATCTTTACTAGCAGCCATAAAGATGGGCTGTGTACTCCACGTGTGCAAACTCCTCAACCACAGCCAGCTCCATGCCACCTCTGCTGCTGACAGCCCTCATTTCCCTCCTCTGGTTTTGTGGTTTTGGGGAGGGGGACTGTCCTTTGTTAAAGCCTCCAGTTCCTTGAATACTTACTGCAAGGAGCTTTTATTTAAACAAACAAACAGACACACACACACACCAACAACAACAACAAAAAAACCCCAACCAAATAAAAATCTTTTTCCTCTTGGAAATTAAATCAACCTGGCCAACAGATTCACCACCTGTGCCAGTCCAGAAAGTGGTGGCACCCCTGGGCAAGTGGCCAGGAAAGCAGCCCCAAACAACAGCCTTCAGTCCCGTCACCTCCCCACGGAGGCACTTAGAGTGTTTACTGCAAGGTCCAGGACCAAAACTCAAGTGGGAAGAAATCAGGGGGAAATTCCATCTTGCATCAGTGTGTTTTGGGTCAAATCCCATCGTATCAGCAGGCTGGTGGTGGGAGTACAGAGGTAGTAGTGGCAGTGAGGAAGAGCAGAGCTTGGTCCCCTCCTGCCTTACCTGATGGGCAGGAGATGCTCCTGCCCCTGGTACCCACCACCCCTGTGGGTGCAGCCCTGAACACACCTGTTGCCTCCAGGCTGAGCTTTGGCCCGCTTTGCTTCCTCCCTCGCTCTGCCCTTGGCTGTTATCTCAGCCACATTTATTTATTGGTTGCAGTTCATTTTTCCTGCCAGGGCCGAGGTTTCCAGCCTAAGCCTAGGAGGGGATGGTCAGGTCCAGCCCTCGGTGAGGTTTCTGCTGGGGTTAAGGGAGTTCAAGGTCAACCAGGGAATGAAGTCAGCAATGACTGAAATTGCCAAATTTGCATCTCGTGATCTTCAAGCAAAGCAGGCTAGAAGATAAGTGGTAGGAAACCTCCTCTGAACAGCATGCTCAGGAGGTACTGTATGTTTTCGCAAGAGAAACCTCACTCAGACAGCTGTTTTCACCAGATTTCAGAGCAGCCAAAGCCAAAAGGAAAAATACCAAACCAAGATCAAGAGGTTTTGGCTTAGAGACTATGTAGAGCCTGCCTGCAAGGGGAGATGAGGATGGCAGAGGAATGGCAAATCCCTCCTCATTGGGCTGAAATACCCTGTGGGCACAGGGAACTTAAGAAAGGGACATAAGAAAGGAGGAATGGGAACCAGGCAGAGGCAAAAAGCTTGATAGCACCTCCTCTGGGACTATGTGGATGGCAACCCTGGGGGACACCACCTGGCCGGAGCCCCAGCAGAGTACACCTTGCTGCCCTGCCAGGAGGGATGGCAGAAAGGATGAGTCTCACCTGTGGAAACTGGATTGTGTTCCTGCAAAAATACTTCACCAGGAGACAGCCTGCTCCTCGGGCTCTGCCACCTCCTTTCGCCCTGCAGCAATGATGGCTTTTTCCCTTTCAAACAAGTTCTTCTAAATCAAACTAAGCAATGTGGGATCTGCACCCCCCAGCAGACATGCATCCACACGTCTGCAGCTACAGATGAGACCAAGGGACGTGCCAGTGCCAATATAAGCCCTTGTGCATGTTGTAACTCCGTTTCCACACTCAACAGCTGGTTTGAAGGCACAGATCTGTTTTTTTGATACATCTTCCCTAAGTGCTTGGAAAGCATCGGCTGGCCCCTGTCTTTTCCTCTCTCTGAGGAAGCTGTGCCAGGCTCTGAATCCTCATTAAAGGCTTTTTTTTTTTTTTTTTTCCAGGCAACAGCAAAACTTTCAATCCTGCCGACAGTGGAGACCCAAGTCTGTTAAATCCTCAGCAAGTTGGTAAACAAATACAGGAAGAGCAGTCAGGGTTAGGGCATCAGAAGGAGAAAGGGGGAGGGAAGGAGGGAATTTTCCAGGACTTGGGCAACATCAGATGAGTTTTAATTACTCACTATTATTATTATTTCTAGCATTAGACAAGTCCTTCTATGAATTTCCTAAAAATAATGCCCTAGCCATAGGAAGTTTCTCTATTAAGTCTTTGGGAAGGGATCAGGAAGACAATCTGCAGAGGAAAATATTTGCTCCTTCGCCTCAGCAGTGATCAAAATTACAGATTAACAGGAAAACCTGTGAGCTTGGGGAGCGACCCAGCACAACACTTGCCTTGGGACAAGAGCAAGAAGAAAGACAGACAAAAAAAGCCTTAAGAAAACAGATTACTCATCTCAGTGCACAGTCCTGCTGGAGGTAAATCAGAACTGCTTTATCTCCGTGTAAGCAGGAGAAAAAACCTCAGACTGCAGTTTCAGCCTTCAGCAAAAAGGCAGAAAGTCTCTGCATCCTGGCACCGGTAAGACTCCCAACCCACTGGACACCCACCCATCCCCATCACCCACGGATGCGAAGCTGGAGCTGAAGCTTGGCCAGCGGCTGAGATGGTTTTTCTCTTCCTAAGAGGCCCTTTTGCAGTTGTCCCTTGTCCCCAGAGCCACCTCATCGAGCAGCTCCTGCCTGCCTGGGGCTCTGCGCACCTTCCTGTCTCCCCCTTGCCTCAGTTTCCCGGGGAGGTCAGGCAGCTGCCTGCGCTTACCTTCCTGGCAGCAGGCAGGCTCCAGCGCCAGGAGCAGCCCCAGGAGGAGGAGGAGGCGGCGGCCGCGGGCAGGCATGGCGGCAGGCAGGGGCGCGGGCTGTCCTCGCCGGGCGCTGCGCCTGGGCACGCCGCCCTCCCGCAGGAATGAGCGCTTGGTCAATTATCAAACGCATTAACGAGGGAGGCCGATGCTCACACCGGGTTATTCAAATCCTGCTGCGGGAAGGGGTGGAAGGAGGTGCCTCTTTCTTCCTCCCACGGAATTTGAGGCATGGTGACTTGAACCTGACAGTCCCCTTAGGGCGTAGAAAGGGACTCAGGCGCAAAACATTTGCATTGGCCCAGGAGGAAGAAACAACACCCAGATAAGTAAATCTCTCCCCCAGAGCGGCTGCAGCGGGAACGTGGCTGAACAGGACCTGGGTGTCCCCCAGGTCCCTCTCTCCACCGCAGGAGATCTGGGGTGTCCAGCGATGCCTCAGCTCTGACATCTCTTCCCGCCCTGCAGGACCCTGGGTCCTGGGTTATGCGGGGAGCTGCCCACCACAGCCCCGCCTCACTTTCTTGCTCTTTTCAGCAAGTGTCATTAACAACCCAGCAAAACACATTTGCAGCATAAAACCATTCGCTTAATGAAACAGATTCAATGCCAAGTACACCTCCCATGCCTTGTTTAATGGAGAGATTGTTAAACAGAGCAAACATGCCATTCATTTTAATGAACCTTCAGGACTCTTTCCAAAATTTCTTTGACACCAGAAGATGTGGAAACACCTGAAGACGTGCAGCAGATAGCAAGGCTGGCCCTTCACATCAGCTGCACAGATGCTGCAGGCTGGGGAAGGTCGCAAGTCCCAAGTTAAGTAGCTTCCCAGCCCATGCTGGGTTTGGATGGCTGACAAACCCACCCCACAGGAAGAATAAAAGCTAGTTGGCCTCATGACTGTGCAATTTCACTTGCTCCTGAAGGAAATTTTAAAATTGTGAGCCAGGGTTTTGTTGTCACTCTTCTTGTGCTGTGTCATAACATCTCCATTAGCCTAGCCCTGCAGGGTGGCTGAGCATCCCCCTTGGCATCATCTGAACTCCTGGCCTCTGGTCTGGTGGTCGCCCCACCAGGGACCCCCCAGCTGCTGGGCCTCCATGTGAGCACCCACAAGGGACCCACACTCGGGAACATGCAGCATCCTCCAGAATACATACCCACCAGCGCAGGTTTGACCTCCTTTGTACCTCCTGTTTCCCCTAGATCCAGAATAATGTCATTTATCCTGAAAACAAGCTGGAGCTGCCTTGAGCTGTACAAGACTGAAGGCCAGTTCCCAGCCCTCTCCAAAAGTCATTTCCACAGACAAATCCCCACCTGCAACGTGAGGGAATTCCATTCCCAACCCTCCTAGTTTTTGCTTATGAAATCCTTAGGGCAGGGACTCTCCCACTGCACCTGGCAAGGAAGTGGCATGACAGGTACCTGCCCATAATAAGGCAGTCTAATGTTACAGAGAAAAAGGAATCTATTATGAAGAAATAAAATTGAGAGTGAACTTTGGGTTCCCCATGACTTGCTTCCATGTTATCTGTCTGGGGAAGCACGTAGAGCTTGCGATCTTTGCTGCCTGCTTGTTGCTTGTCTTAGCAAAAGCCCAGCCCCCCCAAAAAAAAGCTTTAGAGCTATTTTAGAGTTTAGAGCAGAAAGTTTTATCAGCAGATTAGGAGTCCTAGAGAAGCCAGTCCTGCTGCTGCACTTAGGAAATTCAAGGTCTGACACATCTCTCTGCTATTGCTGTCCACTCCCAGTCATGCCTGGGGCTGCTGCAGGTTGCTCACGGGGGTTTCTCCTTGTCCTCCTCCACACATACTGCAGGTTGTCTTCTCTCCCCAGGGCTCTGCCCAGTCCACCTGCAGGGACCCTGGGCTGATTTTCCAACGATAGGGATATCTCAAGGATCCACCCATATCCTGGTGTGCTGGGGGGACAGGACATGACAGACCAGACCCTGAGATGAAGGCAGGGCTGCTGTGCCTTCCAACAGGGGTCTTGCTGTTGGCTCCCTCCTGAGGAGCAAATAACACTTTACCATTGCACATTCCTACTTTTATAAGAAAGGTAAGGAAATTTAACTATTTAATCATTCCTGGCTTGCTGATGAGGCCAGGGAATCATTTGTTTGCTTATCTCAAAGCTCCCCTGTGCTCCAATGCATCTCCTTTAGTGCACAGCAGCTATTAGGAAGGTATGTACTATTGTGGTCGAAAGTGCCTATGGCACCTGCTTGGTTGCATATCGCTGGGTCCAGCCTGGGGGGATGAGTAATAGCAAGTCACTGTAATGGCAGCAGCTTTGTTGCAGGGGCAAAGTCAGAAATTTCAGCAAATAATTTGCTATCTGACTCATGCTTTTGTCATTCTGGTTGTGGCTTGGGACCTGAAAAGGTGAGAAGCTATGTATTTCTGCTGCAGCATGCTGGAAATCTTGCTGTCCCTTGCATCAGTGCCTTCAGCATCCCTCACTTGTGGTGAGGCAAAGCCCTACAGGTCCATATTACAGGTGAGGGAAACTGAGGCACAGAAGGGCAAATCACCTTGGTGACTGTTAATGAAACCAAACTGGAGCCAGAACCAGCTCAGTTTTCTCTCAGGGATTCATGTGAGCAGTTGTCCGTACAACACATCTTGCACAAAGCAGGTCCTGGAATTTCAGGATTTACGCTGATATCCTCCAAAAAATGGCATTTTTTTCCCCTAAGAAATATGTCAGTTTTAACCAAAATGAACATCTGCTCAAAGCAACATTCCTGAGCCTAAAACGTGTTCCTGGTTAATACAGCTCAGAGAACAGATGCCAGTTCCTCTTCAAAAAGTGTTGTAGGGCTGTGTTTTAATGGAGGTTTCCTCCCTCCCTTCCTTCCTTCCTTCCTCCCTCCCTCCCTTCCTTCCTTCCTCCCTTCCTTCCTCCCTCCCTTCCTTCCTTCCTTCCTTCCTTCCTTCCTTCCTTCCTTCCTTCCTTCCTTCCTTCCTTCCTTCCTTCCTTCCTTCCTTCCTTCCTTCCTTCCTTCCTTCCTTCCTTCCTTCCTTCCTTCCTTCCTTCCTTCCTTCCTTCCTTCCTTCCTTCCTTCCTTCCTTCCTTCCTTCCTTCCTTCCTCCCTCCCTCCCTCCCTTCCTTCCATCCTCTCTTCCTCCCTTCCTCCCTCCCTCCCTCCCTCCCTCCCTTCCTTCCTCCCTCCCTCCCTCCCTTCCTTCCTTCCTTCCTTCCTTCCTTCCTTCCTTCCTTCCTTCCTTCCTTCCTTCCTTCCTTCCTTCCTTCCTTCCTTCCTTCCTTCCTTCCTTCCTTCCTTCCTTCCTTCCTTCCTTCCTTCCTTCCTTCCTCCCTTCCTTCCTTCCTCCCTTCCTTCCTTCCTTCTCTCAGAAAGAGCCATAAAAATAGATGAGAGCAAGCCTGAACAGCCCCTAAAGAGACTTTTTTTTCTTAAAAAAAAAAGTAATGATGAATTTGTTAAGTTGCAATAGCTGCTCCAAAAAGAAAAGAAACACCCCGCCCCATCCCACTATTAATTGCTTGTTTCTTTTAACATTTTCCACCAAAACCAAATATTCCTCGCTTGCCCCAGAATCCTCTCATTTACCATCGACAGTGCCTTTCTAATCCAGCCTGGGATGGATGCTGCCAGGGCGGAGCCAGGAGCTACAGCTGCTATTAAAAGGGCATTTTCTTGACCCAGCGTGCTAGTGTGGATAAACGGCAGCAGAAAAATGCTTTTCATCCATCACAGCTCTGTGTCTTCACTTCCCCTCTTTAAAAATGCCTTTAAACAGCAGTGCATTTTCTTATTTATGTGCTGATGATAATGGTGTGGCAATGGGGCATAGCCCCACGCTGTCCCTGTCCTCTCCCCTCCAGCCTGGGGTTCAGCTGCACAGTTCTCTCTGCTTCTGCACACACACAGAGACCAGAAAAAAAAAAACACCTCTCGGCATTTTATTAGGCATCTTATTAGACCATTCATGAATCCCCCAGGGCTGATGCTAATTGCAAGCCCTGAATAAGCAGCAGGGAGAATGGGGTGGCGGGGTGGCAGTCGCCATCCCTCCTGGACCCTTGTTTAAGGAGGATAGGGATTTTCCCCTTCTCCTCCCAGGCAGCCTGGATGCTCCAGCAGGGTCATCCAGGACTGCTCCTGGCAGGACACTCTTTGGGAGCTGCTACCCAGCAGCCATCTGAGATGGGGCCCAGACGTGGCGCCGGCATTTGGCACCAGGTAGGGCCGTACCAAGGCCTTCATTTTCCCTTGAGATCTGCTCACTAGCATCACCATGGGTCATGCGTATTTCATGGGATGCTCTGGATGATGTTTTTACACCAGTTGGATTTTTGGCACAGGTCTCTGGACAACATTCACACTGGCCACCATCTGTGCTGGGTCCTGATGGGTGATGCTGCTGCTCCCTGCATCTAAGGGCAGCAACAGGCTCTCTCCTCTATCCAGCTGCCTGTTTGTACACAGTTGCCAGGATTTGCCCTCTGTCTGTGGGGTCAATAGCTGCCAGGGGTCTGTCAGCACATTCACATTGGCCTCAGGTCCCGCAACCTTGAGAAATTAGGCTGAAGAAACACCTGATCTTTCCCACCTTCCCCTGGGCTGGGAGGAATCAAACTAAAAATCCCTGAAATGAGAAGAAAATCCACCTGCCTTATTGCTGGGGGATAAGCCTCCATCTGTGATTCCCCCTCGGCTTTCCCGTCTGTTCAGAGGACATATTGCACCCCTAATGATCTCTGAGCACAGGAAAATGTGCCACTGCATTGCTGGAGTGGCAAACAGCCGGGATCCCAATATGTGATGCTCAGAAAGGGAGAAGGGAGCTGACTTCGCTCTGGATATTCCCTCCTGCCCAGTGATATCGAATGGAATGAATAATTTACTATCCGATCATCTCTAATCTTCGTCCCATAAAATCAGCAGCAAGCTGGGAGGGTTTTTGAAGCCTCCAGCTGCATTCGCTGATAAGACATGAGGCAGGAAAGATTGGAAGCCCATAAAAATGATAATCTCAGGCTTCAGTGTAACTTGGTGAAAGGGTTTTCTCCTGTCCCTTCATTAAGGACGGATTTCATGATCTTCCTTAAATAACAACAAGCCTTCTTATGAGGAATCTCCCATCCGAAAACTGATTGCATCGTCATTAGGAAATAGGAGGCCAAGCAGCCAGAAAAAAATAGCTGGAGCACAGGTTAGCACAAAGGCCAAGTCCCTGCAGACCAAACGGCATCTGCCTTTATGGGGTGGGAGGAAAGAGGGTGATCAGAGGTGATGCCCAAATGCAGAGTGAAGCTTTAGGCATCAGGGCTCTGCCTGGGAGAGCTGGGCACCGGCACCATGCTGAGCTGCTGGCCACAAGCCTGACTATGAGCCTGGATGTGGAGCAAAGCCCCATCATCCTCATCCCAGGCCTCCTTGGTGCAAAGAGAAACAACATGTGTCACTTCAGTCTGGCTTGGTACAGCATCCTCCTCTCCATCCCCAGATTTGGTGAGGCTGGCTATTGCCTAGGAGAAGAAAGAAAAAGAAAAAACCCAACTTACTAACCATTTCCATGTGAATCTCAACAAAGATGGCCAAAAGGAGGAGAAGGAACGAGTAGGCTGGCTTGGTGGGGGTGGATAGTTTCAGGAAATAATTATCCCAGATGCCAGAATAGGAGGAAATTAAAAGTGTAAACTATAATCAGATGTTAAGTTGTTTTTCTTCAGCTAATTGAAATAATGTTTTCTCTGCTACCCACCACTCTACCCCTTTCAGATGCTAATCCCTATCAAACACGGACTTACAATTACAAATTCATAGGCATCTTTCCCAGGAGCAGAAATTGCTTTGCCCTGTAACCTCTAAGATGAGGTCTTAATAGGAATTCACGAGCAGTCGCTGGTAAAGCTTCATTAGCCAGAGAGAATAGACAAGGGCAAGTTGCAGTGCTCCCTAACCACTCTAGGGAAAAATTAATTTAAATTACTTTGTAAAGTAACAAGGCCAGATAATGTGTTTCTTTCTTGGATTATTGTTTTCTGACACCCTAATGCGCTCGTAGATTACGTTGCTTTGCCTGTCTTAATGGTGGTCCATGCTAGGTTGTGGTTTATGGAGAGCAGAAGCCTTTGGAAGGAGAAACGCCAACCCCTTGGGCCAGAGCTGGATGGAGACAGGGTGAGAACCTGGCTGTTTCTCACCAGGTTGAGTTGCTCAGAGGCTGTTGGGGAGGCAGGTAGCAGCCACTTCCAGCACAACTTCAACACAGCCTAGAAGAGAAACCTGGCTATTGAAGGTGACACTTCAGTGTTTCCCTGGTTGAAAACTGGTCCAAGCCAGTGGGAGGAGTCCTGCTGATTTGGGGCAGCTCTAGATTTGTTTCCTGGAGGCCAGATCTTGAGCGATGCCAAGCCCCCTTCTCCCAAGGGCTGGACCAGTATGGGAAACCTCTTCCAGAAGCCACCATCCCTCAGCAAAAGTACTGGTGTGGGGCTGATTCCCAATCAGCTAATACGTAAAATGCACTAAAATATGCTAAAACCCAAGGCTGTACCCCCGGGATGGGGGCTGTGATTTCATAGTCCCCCTCACCTCCAGTCCTTGCCAAGCCTCCCCAAAAGGAGCTATAGTTCTCTTCCCCTGGCACTAGGCTGGATGCCCTTAATGCTGGGCTTGCAATTTGGTGTGGTTTTATGGAGCTTTGCAGCAAGCCAAGTGAGGGGCCGCGGGAAGATGCAGCGATAAGGGCTTGGCAGAGGGGTTGCGACTCTTCCCAGCACCCTGGGCTCACAGCCGGACTTTGGTGGGCGCTGCCAGCATCCGCCATTATTAACCTGAGACTTGTCATGCAGAACGGGTCTGTCTGGCTAAATCCTCAGGGGACACGAGCATCATTCAGCGAAGAGACAAAGAGTTCAAAGGGCCTTTCGGCAACAAACAGCGCTGATCATCTCAGCTGATTAAATAGGTTACCAACTGATCCGGGAGTCCTAGGAGACCAAACTGAAGCTGGGAAGATTTATGGGGAGCTACCTGAATTGGAGAGGGAATATATTGATTTTATGCCTGGCTTCTGAAAGGGATAGCTGGGTTTTTTTCGGGGCAAAGATAAGGCTGGTGAGAGGTGCATCGAGGCAGTGGGGTACATAGGTAGGTAGAGGGATGGATGGACAGACTTCTAACCCATCTAATCATTCTCTTGTCCCCAATTACTTGGGAGAAGATAAAAAACTCCTGGCACCCAGACCTACCTTCTGTCATTCTTAAATCTATAACTGCAACGCTTCAAAATGGGATTATGACTCCCAAGCATGAGGTTTCATGCCACCCCAGCTCCTGCAGTCACTTGAATTTATTTCATCCCCATCAGCAACCCATTGCCCTCCAAACCCTGACAAATTCTGGGTCACTTTTGCTGGTAACAAGCTGTGTGTTTCAACAGCTCCGAATGCAGCTAAGTGCAAAGCCTGGCTTTGCTGTCTCAACACAAGCAGGACCTGGCCTTGTGCATACATCAGCCTCCTGGAAAGCGGAGGAGCATCAGGGAAGGCTGTGTCCCATGAGGAGGACACCCTTGTGTGTCCCTAGGGGTTGGTAGAGAAGACCTTGATTTCAGTAGGACCCCCCTGCTCAGCACCATCTGAAGAAGGTACTTTCCTTCCTCTAGACCCCACAGCCTTCCCTGGGCATAGGAAGGGTCCTGGGCAGAGCTGAAGAGCACCCCTAACACAGGAGATAAGCCTGAGCATCCTCAAACAGGGGGGTCCAACCTGCCAGAGCCCTGCCAGCAGGCACCAGCCCTATCTATTTCCACACTCATCAGCAAAAGCAGTATGTTTTCAGGTGGCATCTCTCCTCTTCCTTCTCAGCACCGGAGCTTTTGCCTGGCATCTGAAGGGAAAAAAATAACTGGGCCATCGGCAGCGAACAAAGTGCATCTAATAACCTCCACTTCTTTTCAATGAGCTCCAGTTGTTGCTTTACAAGTGTACTCCAACCCCGGCAAGTGCCAAACAAAAGCTCCCCTCTCCTCCTCCGTGCCTGTTAAACAGCCTTATTATTTCAGCAGTCTGCATCTGCTGGGTGGCAGCCGTGATTACCATAACACAGAGGCAGGATCTGGCCTGGCTGCTTCACCCTCCATTCTGCAACAGGCATTAGGCTAGTTGAAAAATAAAATGAAAAATAAAGGGGGGGAAAAAAATCGAACATATGAAGTCACTTTTCTGGCTGCCACCCAAGCAAACAGATGCAGGTAGAGGAGGGATGGGAAAAACCACGTCATCTTCTGCTCTGAGCTGCTGTTGAGTGGCTTCTGTTGCTGGGGAAGGGGGTGGGAGGGACATGGAAAGGCCAGAGGGATTTCATGTGAGTCCAAGAGGTGAAAGAGGCATTTCTCAAGGTACACTGAAGCTGGGAGAGCTTTTCGGTAACCTTAACCCATTCCTGAAGCCTTGGAGGCTGCTGGCCCCAGCAGGATGCTCCTGCAGCCAAGCTGAGTGCCGTGAGATGGGGACAGGGAGCTGGGGCTCCCCTGGGAGAGACAGGATGGATAGGAAAGGGCTGAACAACGCCGAGCCACGCCATTGTGCCATGGTGGCTGAGAACAGGCTTCCCTCAAATCCAGCCCTGAATAGGTTTTGAGGACGAAAAGTGGAGACCCCTGAGAGATGCTTTTGCCTGGGATTGAAAGGAAAAGGCAGTTTCCAGGACCGAGTGAGCTATTAAAACTCAATAACTAGCAGGGCATTGGCAAAGCCACCAGCACTCCTACTAGGAAGTGTGAGACTTCGCAGGGTCACCTCACCCCTGCTGAAGTCATGGGGGTCCCAGCAGCCTGCACTCCCCTGGCAGAGACAACAGGGAGCTGGTGACCTCAGGCATGGAGCCCATCGCCCCCAAGTCCCAGGGAGCAGAGACACACGGGGCAGCACTGAGACCTCCAGGGCTGAGCTGGGGTGAATATCAGACTTTCCAAAATACCAACTCAGTGGGAAAATAGCTGCACTGTTCAAATATAGTGGTTTTAACATAACGGTCTATGGTAATCCCATGAATATCTGATCAGGGTGGGTGGGAGAGGCAGGAAAGGGGGGGAAGAAGGGGAAAGGGGAAGGGGAAGGGGAAGGGGAAGGGGAAGGGGAGGGGGAAGGGGAAGGGAGGAGGAGGAAAGGAAAAGGGAAAACGGGGAAAACGGGGGCAGAGGGAAAAAGGAAAAAAAAAACGGGAAAGAAGCGGAAGAGGGGAAAGGACAACCTTTAACCTGCTTTACTGGGAAACAGCAAGAACACATGAAACCCCCCTAACCCACCCGGCGCCCCGAAGCCCCCCGGCGCGGCGCGGCGCGGCGCGGCGCGGGGCGGGGCGGGGCGGGGCGGGGCGGGGCGGGGCGGCGCGGGGCGGGGCGGGGCGGGGCGGGGCGGGGCGGCGCGGGGCGGGGCGGGGCGGCGCGGGGCGGGGCGGGGCGGCGGGCGGCGCCCTCTGGCGGCCGCGGGCGGCGCGGCGGGCTGCGGGCGGGCGGCGGCGGCGGCGGCGGGCCCGCGGCGGCGGCGGCGGCGGCGGGCGGGGGGGGGCAGCGGCCCCGCCGGCTCGGGCTGCGGCTCCGGCTCCGGCTCCGGCTGCGCTGCGCTGCGGGGGCAGGAAGCGCTCGGTCGGCTTTGATCTGCCGTTTATCTGCGACACGGGGTTCCCCGAGACCTGTTCAAAGGAGGCGGCTGCGTGGGGAGTGCCAGCGGCCTCGTGGGCGTGGTGATGGGGTGAGGGCAGGACCCCCGTATCACCCGCGTGGCCAGGACCCCCATCAGGCCATGGCACTTCAAGGACATCAACCCTGAGCTCCTGCTGGAGAGCAGCCCCAGGCACGCAGGGTGGTGGCGATGGCATCGCCATCGTTGGGGCAATGCCACCATCTCTGGGGCAGTGCCACTGTTGGAGGGGACAAAACATGCTCCTGCTCACACACCCTTCGTGGTGCCTGTCCAGGGGGCTGTTGGTGTGTGCGGCTGCAGGGCTTCATCCCGCCCTGCCTGCATGCAGCAAGATAGAGAGGGGACAGAGCCAGCTGGAGGGTGGCCCCTGGGGCCCAGGCAGGCAGCCCTACCGCCAGCGCCTGCCAAGATAGGAGCAACAGCCGTTGCCTCTGGCACACTGAGCAAGCTCAACCGTTCCTGCCACCCTAGAAAACACCCTAGGAAAAGCACTCGATACCTTCTTGGGACAGTTTGGTGCACCTGACCTGGAAGATGGGAAAAAGCAGCCTGGAGTTTGCTAGGATGAGGCAGGGAGCAGCTTGGGAATGATTTCTGCTGATGGAACCAAGAGCAAAACCACCCTGGTGTTTTATATGGTGGGGACAACAAGCGGGGCAGCGTGCAAGGGGCAGGGGACACATATGTGAGCATGTCATGGACTTGGGCGGCTTTACCACACATGCAGAATTTCAAGTTCACATCCATCCAAAACGTGTATTTAAGACTACACTCTTACAGGTGCATCCACAGACACACCCACAGACATGGGGCATGCACAGATGAGTGCATTTGTGAACACATTTGTGCACCATCACACATGTAAAAGCCCATGGGCCATGCATTTGTGAGCAACTCAGTGTGCACACTTACCTGTCGTACACACGAGCTCATGCATGGACAGGTATTTGTGGGGTGTGAGTATGTTTGTGACTCCGTGTGCACAAAAGTGTCGGTGCCAATGTGTGGCTGCTAATACACCTCCTGTGATGCCCCATGTTGGAGCCTTAGCCAGGCGTGATCCTCGCCTGCTCCCTGGCCCAGCACCCACAGAGCATCAGTACACCAACTGCATGCCTGCCAAGTCCAAAGAAAGCCCTCCCGACCCTAAGCAGCTTCACACACACAGCACCACGCTGCTAACTGGCTTCGGCAGCCCCCCCAGGCCACCTCATCCAGCCTCCAGCTGCCGTTTCAACACCATTCCCAGGGACAGGGCAGACCAGGCACTCAGGGGAGCAGTGCTGTGTTGCTGGATGTTTGCAAGACACACGACTCAGAGGGTGTTGACATGTTTTATTTCGGCTCCAGCAGCGTATGAATGGATATATCGCTGGTGGGGTACAAGTGAAGTGCTCTGGAGATGGGACAGCTGCTATAAAGCATCCCCTTGCTCATGTGCCCTCCCAGGCAGCCTTGGATGGGTGGTGGGTGAGGCCATGACTGGACCCTTTGGACGTGCAGGAGGACCTTTCCTCTGGTTTTGGTGGGCTCTGGGCAAGCCCCAGGGCAGTAGGGTGCCACCCCTACCCTGGGGGCTGTGCTGCAGGTGGTGATGGTGGTGGAAGCAGGAGACCTGTGGAAGGGCTGGCCCCGCTCCTTTCCCTGGAGCTTGGCCGTGTCCCCAGCTAAATCTCCGGGGTCGGGCGTTCCCTACATTCCCTGCCGTGGATGCAGGGTGAACAGGGCACGTGGGCAGCCACGCTCTCCCAGCCACTCTCCAGGTTGTTGTGCTTGGCAGCCCAGGGTATTTTGGAGCCACTCACACCCCCAAGCCCAGCTCAGGGTCCCACATCAGGGAGGACCATGGCTCATCATCACCTCACATGAAGACACGCCACCTCTGCCTGCTGTCAATCTGCTCATTGCACATGATGTAACTCAGGATGCTCTGCTATGGCTTTCCCGAACGTCCCTGGACAAGTCCCCAAGCCTCTCCCAGCCCGGTCTGCAAGTCACCTCCTCCCCTTGTTTCCAGCATCCCTTAAGCAATGCGACACCAGCAGAAAGCTGCCTTTCATTTTGCACCCTGCATGCACCAAGGAGCACAGTGCTGCCGTGGCTTTGCTGGCCTGTTCGCCACAAGCCCTTTGCCATAATCCATTCCCACCTTGGCACTGCTGGATTAAGCTGGTGCCATGTGGGACTTACTGGGGGGATGGGCAGGGAGTGAAGCCCCCAGCCCCACTGTGTGCTGCCAGCCGGGCTTGGCCCCGGCACATCAAAGTGCCGGGCCAGTTTTAACAGCGCTCCAGACGCTCCCTCCCATTTCCTGCTGGATTCCCAACTCACTCCCTGTGCCCGCATCAGCAAAACAGAGTGTAAAAATAGAGGCCGGGCTTCACCAAAACACAATAGTAAATTGTTCCCCAGAAAGGTCACCAGGGCAGCTGAGAATAGCTCTGAGAGCAGGGGAAAAGGAATGTCTACCAGGGGGACAAGTTTGAAAGTGCCTGCTGGACCCCCCATGGGAGGTTTCCTGCATCCCCATCAGTGGTGCAGGTCCCCCCTCCTGAGCCCCTGGGGTCTCAGAGCATCCCCATCTTCACCCTCAAGCTGGGTACGCTCCTGGCTCCCCCAGCACCCCATCACCAATTTTTAAGTGGAAACTGGAAAAAAAAAAAAACCAAGGAGCAATAAAAAAGGCAAAAGGAGAGGCAGGAGGACCGGAGAGGAAGAAAAGGGCTGGGAGGAGAAAGGGAATCCTGCTTGCTGCTCGTCTCCTCACCACGTGTGACAGCACAGCGTCCCATGGGCACTGCCGGCTGGCTGCAGCCTTTGTGCGGCGGTGGGAACATCAGGGGCGAGCCTGACGATGAGGAGCGGGTCGAGCAGTCCCAGAGAGCCATAAATTACTCCTTTCTCTTGTCACTGGCTTGTGATAGCGAAGGGGCGAAGCTTTCTCATCGTCTGCTGGGGTGGGAATGTTTGGGTCCTGTCGTTTCTGTGAGCATATTTAATTCAATAATGTGGGAATGCTCTTAATGAAGCAGGTCCTTGCTCTTGGCTTCAGCGGTGTTCCCAGGCAGGGGTGCCAGTGCAGGCTGCCCTTGACATGGCTTTGCCAGAAAGGCAGTAAATAAAACCAGATAATGAGGCTTGAAAATAAAAGCTACCCAAATTTTGGGTGATTTCGGATTTTTGTGTTTCTTATGTCATTGTCTTGGACGCACACATCCTTCCCACCTTCTCTTTTTTTTTTTTTAATTCAGTTTTATCTCAATGCCACTTCCCCTCCGTTCTTGCTCCCCGGTGTCATCCACGGAACATTAAGGGGGATTTTTCTGCCATCAAGAGCCCAAATGTCACCAGGTTCCTGTGACATGATAGAATGTAGGCAAACAAAATCCCTCTAAATGCACCTGCTTCAAATTTGTGAAGAAACCTGTTTTTACCAGAAAATTTCCCGCAGTAGGAAACCAGAACCCTCATCACCTTGTGATGCCACCAGTGATGCCAAAAGTGGTGAGAAATGAACTTCAGCCCCATCCCAGCTGAGGGCATCGTCACCTGCGACACACAGGCCATTGCTCTCCCCTGTGCTGATCACAACTGTGCAGTGCAGCCAGGACTCTAAGGTGCTTTTCCCAATTTCTCCTCTGTTTTGTATAAATGGAGAAGAAAATGGGTGGTTGGGTGTTTTTTCCCCATGTATTTGAATCCACAGAGCAGCATGGTTGTAAAACAAATTAACATTTGATGGGAAGTGAATTAAATTTTCCATCAGAAGACAAGAGTGGGAAGAGCTTTCAAAAAATACTTTAAAAAAAGAAAAACAGAAAGGCAGAACATGCCTGCTGCCTTCTGTGACATTTGCAGCCTGGTGGCAGAGCAGCGGTGAGGCCGGAGGGCACTGGGAAGAGGATGCTCCCCAACATGGGGATTCTCCCCCAACACCGGCCACCCAGCTGGGGACACATCCCCAGAGCCTGCCCCAGCGCAGCAGCTCCCAGGGTCTCCCTATCACTGGGGTCCAGAGAGTTGTGGTGAATGGAGCTAAATCCAGTTGGCGGCCAGTCGTGAGCAGGGCTCACCATGGCTCAGTGTTGGGGCCAGTCTTATTTAATGTCTTTATCAGTGATCTGGATGAGGGGATTGAGTGCACCCTCAGTAAGTTTGCAGATGACACCAAGTTGGGTGGGAGTGTCAGTCTGCTCGAGGGCAGGAAGGCCCTACAGAGGGACCTGGGCAGGCTGGATCGATGGGCTGATGCCAATGGCATGAGGTTTAACAAGGCCAAGTGCCAGGTCCTGCGCTTGGGTCACAACAACCCCATGCAACGCTACAGGCTTGGGGAAGAGTGGCTGGAAAGCTGTCTGGCGGAGAAGGACCTGGAGGTGCTGGTTGACAGCCGGCTGAACATGAGCCAGCAGTGTGCCCAGGTGGCCAAGAAGGCCAACAGCATCCTGGCTTGTATCAGCAATAGCATGGCCAGCAGGAGCAGGGATGTGACCGTGCCCCTGTGCTCAGCACTGGTGAGGCTGCACCTTGAATACTGTGTTCAGTTTTGGGCCCCTCAGTACAAGAAGGACATTGAGGTGCTGGAGCGTGTCCAGAGAAGGGCAACGAAACTGATGAAGGGTCTGGAGAACAAGTCTTATGAGGAGCAGCTGAGGGAGCTGGGGTTGTTTAGCCTGGAGAAGAGGAGGCTGAGGGGAGACCTTATTGCTCTCTACAACTACCTGAAAGGAGGTTGTAGTGAGGTGGGTGTTGGCCTCTTCTCCCAAGTAACAAGTGATAGGACGAGAGGCAATGGCCTCGAGTTGTGCCAGGGAAGGTTTAGATTGGATATTAGGAAAAATGTCTTTACCAAAAGGGTTGTTGAGAATTGGAACAGGCTGCCTGGAGAGGTGGTGGAGTCACCATCCTTGGAGGTGTTCAAAACACGTGTAGACGTGGCACACTGGGACATGGTTTAGGAGGTATGGTGGTGTTGGATTGACAGTTGGACTTGATGATCTTAGAGGTCTTTTTCAACCTTAATGATTCTATGATTCTATTCTATATCAAATATATATGTGCAGAGAGTGGTTTGAAACCTTCGCCTTGAGGATATTCTTCCCTTTGCTGGTGGCAAAGGCCGCAGAGCCATGAAGGATGTTTTAATTTAAGAGGGAAAAAAAGCAGGAGGGGGAGGTGGAAGGACAATTGACGTGGTGATGGAAGGAGAGAGGGAGAGAGCTGGGAGGTGAGAAAGAGAGATAAACGGTACATGAGCTATCAGCTCTTGCCGGGCTGGCAGCAGGACAGGGGACATGGGTTAAACCAGCTGTGCAGCCGTGATCGCCCAACCCCAGATAAACACCCAGCAGCCACAGGCTGCCCCACGCCTGCCTCACGCCTTGTCCCAGCACCCAGGATGGAAACCAGCCCAGCCCTGCTGTGGAGGGCTTTGCTCAGCCTGGCTGCAGGGGGAGGCCACGTCCCTAGCACAGGGCTGTGCATGGACAGGGCTCCCTGCACTCCCCAAGTTGGAGCCTGGGAGGGGCCCCTCCTCTTTAACTCAGGGCGAAATGCCATCCAGAAACTTTAAAAGCAAGCATTGGCTGCAGGCCTGGCGAGTCAGCGGTGTTTAGCAGCTAAGATTTTGGGTGGATGCTTTTAAAAAGCAAGGGGTGCTCCAAAAGACCCTGTTTAATAGGAAATTACTCTGAAAGTCATAGAAATTAAAGACAAGAAAATACCTGTGGTGCCATTCCTGTCCACCTGCTCTGTGCTATGGGTATGGTCTTGGCAACCGTCAGCAGCATGGTGCTGTAGTTTTATATACATATATATATATATATATAACCCATATACACACGTTCAATGGACCACTTAGCCTGTAAACACTCCATAGTGAATATTACCAGCTCAATAATTCTTTCAAGTATTTGTGCACATGGCTGTGATAACAACTTCTTTTATTCTTTTAAAAAAAAAAAAAGAGGAATTACTGTCATTGCCTATTAAATCGACGCCTAACACTGCCAGGGTGTGAAGGGAAGCAGCATTGCCCCCAGCAGCCCTCTCCCCACACCCTCCTCCTCCCCAAAAGAGGGGTAAAGACTGTCGGAGCCTTTGGGGGACCTGCAAATAATGTGCTGGGGGTAATGTGGCGGCAGCTGGTAACGCTCGCCTGTGGCGGGGGGATTGCTTCACCACCCGTCTTCCTTCCTGCCGGCCCCATGCACTCTTCCTCCCACTTGCTGTCTCTGCAAAAGCCCAGCCCAGGCTGGACAGTGTGAGCCAAGCAAGAAAAAAATTAGCAGATCCTTTTGCAAGGCTTGTGCTGCCTGTTTATGACTTTTGATGGCTGGGGATGGGCCATCCTGGCATTCTCGCCTTGCAATGCCCAGGAATGAAATACCAGAGTAGTGATGGATCAATGACAAGGTGGGAGAGAGGCAGACAGCAAGTGGAGGCTGCTTTGTAAAACTTTATTTAGAAATATTCTTGATATATTCATTATATATATATATATTTTATATACACACACATTACAACAAATGTGTTTTCTAAATAGCACATCCACAGTGGGTTGAGACTCGGGGTACCAGGTCTGGTTACTTTGTTTCTGCAGAAAAAATGCAGAAATCCAGGGGGAGGGTGGCAGAGAAAGGGATGGGGCTGAAAACCCAAAAATCATACGGTGGGAATTCACTCACACGGTACGACATTGCCCCAAAGTGCTGTTTCCAACAGAAACGGGGGGCGATGGTCCACACAGCGAGAGATGAAGCAGGCAGGAGGAGAGTTGGGCAGAGGAAATGTACCATTCAAATCACAATTAAAGTACAACTGTACATACCCCAGGAGACCTATGGCACGCTCTGCTAAGGGCTACAAGCAGGTGCGCATGTGCGTGGGGGTATTGGGGGGTGCTGCCAAGGTTGTACCATTTTCCCAAATGTTCAGCTACTGAAAAGAGTGAAAAAAAAAAAAAAAAAAACAAAAAAACAAACCCCAAACTTGTTGGAAATGAGGAATTTCTAAACATTGGTGATTTTTTCTTTCAATAGGTTAATAAAAAGGGTGTAAAATCCCCACACACCCCACCCCAGGGTTATTTTGAATGCTGAAAGACAAGAACAGCTTTAGCTGTGTGACAGCATCCCCCTCCTTTCCCAGAGGGCCCCCGTCTACCAGCCCTGGCCACCCACCTCTCCTACCCCGGCACCAGGAGCAGCCCAACCCTCTTCCTCAGCATCACTCCATCACCCACCATCACCGCTCCCCTGGTCCAGCCCTGCGGGTACCCCCTTTAGTAAAAACCCCCATGCATGGGCAATACGGACCCAGGAAGGAGTTTTCCTCCTTTGCCCCAATTTAAGATGGGGGAGTTTGTGATTTGAGAGGATTTGGGTCTATGCTGGAAACCCTTGCTTGGGGTGGGACCCGTTTCCAGGCAGCTAATGCCTCCTAACACACCAACCCACACACCAGCCTCCCACCTATTATTTACAAAGAAGCATTTAAACCAAGTGGGTATGAAAATGACGGGGCTCTGAATTAAGCCCGGACGGGCTTGCAGACACCCGCCCAAATCCTGTGTTTCCTTGTACCTCAGCACCCTTGAAAAGGAATGAGTCCAGTGGAAGATGTCCCCGCTCAAAGGATTATTTCCCTTCCAAAGGATGTTTGTGGGTGTTTTGTTTTGTTTTGTTTTGTTTTGTTTTATTGTAGCATGGTAGAGATTTGTGACATCTCTGTAGATGGAGAAGATGGGCTTGGGGCAATTGCTGTGTCAGGCATCAGACGGTGGGTGAGAGATGGGCCTGATGCAGCGGTGATGGTGTGATGCAGTCCTCAGCTACCCGCCACCGCAGCAGCAGCCTCCTGCTCCCCAGCCCTTCTGTTTCCCAAATGCCCTCCCCAGAGGGGCAGCAGGAATCAGAGGACCAGCCCAGTTGCAGACATCAATTTTGCAGCAGTCCGAGCACTTGGGAATGGAGGCTAATCCCACCGCTGCTTTTAGTGCTTCCCTGCAAGGTTTGGAGAGGCTGTAGCCCCCTACCAGCCTCAGGCAGGTGAGGACCCTCCTAACACCGGAATAAATCCAGCACTGTAGTCCAGCCTGCAAGCATTGGCACAGCTGAACCACCACCATTTTCACACAATAAAAACAAAAAATTCAAAGCATACCATTAAAAATCCTTTTATAACCCTATGTACACACACACTGTTGATGAATCATTGACTCCTGTTGCCTTTTTTTTTGCTTTTTGAATTCAAAAACCCCCAGTCCAAGGGGATGCTTCACTAGCAATTTTTATTTTTTTTTTTTGCTTACCAATTCTGAAATTCATCTTCCTTGAGAGAAGCTCTGGCCCTACAGAAACCACTGGGAAAACTCTAGGAGAACAGAACAGGCTTGAAGCTCACCTGCTGAGCATTGCCAGCAGAAAAATCGGGGACTGGGAGGGCGGCAGACAACACCTATGTACCTTTTCATTCAGTGGATACTGCATGACAGCGTTAAACAGAAGTAATCCCACGTCATAAATACAACAACCCCAAACAATCCAAAGTTAGGTAGAAGGGAAAGGAAGAAAGGGGGGGAAAAAATGGAGAGAAAATTAAAAAGTCTTAATCCTTTTAATAGTTCTTTTGCTGAGGGTATTTTTTCACCTCTTTAAAAAGATACAGTCAAAAGCTCTCAGACAACAGGAACACATGGCCCCAGCTCCTGCTCAGACCAGTTATATATGCCACAGGCTGGAGAAATGCTGCAGCCCTGGCAGGTTTCGGCAGTCTCCAGGGCCACATGGAGCTGGAAAGAGTCAATGGCCTCCACTGGCAGCAAAAGAGGAGTTTCGTGTCTCAGCCAGGCAATTGTTTAAAAAGCGATGGTCATCAAATGGTCTGAAAACCCTCTAAATGCTGGAGAGGTGCTGGCCACGTCTCCTGCCCCTCCGCAGAGTCACATCATGAGCAGTATGTACAATGAAGATGACTTCAATGCTTTTCTTCTTTGTACGATCACGTACCTAAATGCCGAACATCCATCTGGTTTGGTCTTGTCCTCAGCCAACACACCAGCTGCTCCATCCCAAGCTGGGGAGAACGGGGAGTCGAGCCCCCGGGGAAAGGCAGAGTCACAAATCCCATGGGCACAAGTTTCAGCATCCGCACGCTCGGGTCTCGCCTCCCCGCTTGGTGCTTCGGGAGCGATGCGGAAGGTCATCACCGCTGCGCATTGCCTTCTACGGGGAGAATGGCGTGGTGCAGACCCCGCGTGTGCTTTGAATCTAGTGTTTCGTGCTCTTCTGTGAAGCTGTCCGGGCTTGCTGCTCCATCTAAAGAACTTCCACAGCTAGAGTTAGGAGACAACATGTCCTGCAGGAGGTCTTCCTGGACTATCCCAGAGTCTTTGTTCACTTTGCCCCTTTGGTTTCCTTCTTCCTCCTGGTCGTTGAGCAGCTTGGCCAGGAAGTTGATGTATTTCATAGCCAGGCGCAAAATCTCATTCTTGCTCAGTTTTTTGTCAGGCGGGTGGGTGGGGATGAGCTTGCGAAGCTCTGCAAAGGCTCCGTTGACATTCTGCTGCCTCCACCTCTCCCGGCTATTGGTAAAAATGCGGCGAACCACTTTCGTATGAGGACCTGCAATTACAATCATGCAGAATTAGGAGCAGCACATAACAGGTCATTTATTACTTTGCTGAATAGGTCACCATTTCCCAGATTAACTGATTTGTTTTAGTGACATCAGCAAGGAAGTGAAACAGGAGTTCCCAGCTAACTGGAAGCTAGCCCAATGAGCTAAGGTAGCTGTAATTTCTGTTCAGTCCGGTGGAAAGGAAAACCCTAGCTGCATCTTTTTAGATGTCTCCTGAGATGCCTGTATTTACTCTCCAAGGAGGAAGGCTTAGGCCATGACACATGTGCAGAAGGCTGCTATATTTTTAGGGTATCTCAGCAACAAAGGTCCTATTAAAAGGTTAGGTTGCAAGATGGTTTTCTATCCCAAAAGTGTCTTAAGGACATACCATTGGGACAGGAGGAAATAAGTTTGAGCAGAGGCTTTGAAAACTTTAAGATCCAGAGATCTTCCCTGAGGAAGGCAGGATCCAGAGCTGATAGAGACCTTAGGATTACCACCAGCCCCCTGGATGGTTTGTATGAAATGAGGTGGCAGGATTCACCCCATAGTAATGAGGACAGGTAGCACTGTGACCCACAGAGTGAAAGCAGTGCCTTTGCTGGAAGGGTGGTCATGGGCAGAGGATGAAGCAGTGTCGCAGCTGACCAGAGGACTGCCTGCGCTCTCTGCACATCATGGCAAAAACTCCCTATCTGACGGTAATTGGAGAAGGGTCTCTAAATTGCTAGAGGTGTCCATTTGGCTCAGTTACACATGAACTCCAATTAAATCCCTTGTAATTTTACAGCTGTATTCCTGATGGGGTGTGTTACACAGGACAGACGCACAAAACACGTCAATTCTCCTTTCCAGTCATCAGAGTAACTCCTGTTGGCACAAGTGAGACATTATCTTGGCACTGAGAGACCCAAAAGCATGTCTACTCAAAAGTGCTGTGCTACAGGAGTTGCAACACTGTAAATCAGGACTGCAGGTCCTCGGGTCCATGGAAACCAGTTCATGCAAGGAGACACCACCATAAGATGCTTTTATTATTACACCCTTTCCATCCTCACCTCCAGGAGACACCAATAGTGGAGGGACACAGAGATCTCATGAAACTGTGGGAGAATGATCATGGCAGAAACCCTCGTAGGATGGGAAGCGTCACATACAATGAAAATAATCACAAAGTATGAAGCAAAGACTTGTAGATAACACAATGGTGAGTGGTACCCCAAAAGGCAGGCTGTGGATGTTCCCATCCGCACTCTCTCTCCCCTGTAGCCCCACTCTGAGACACTTGTCTAACTACTATCTCCTGGGCGTGGTGAGCAGCTTAAGCTGGCAGCTCTGCGCCCACCCAGTGAAACCAGCATCCCAAGGGGCATTTAAACATTGTTATTCATATATAGCAAAGCTCTTGGCTGATTTAACTGTGGCAGAGCAGCCGAACAGATGTGATTTTTGAGGCATCCTCGTCAGGCTGCACCTTGACAGATCCCACCTGCCGTGACAGAAGAAGAGGAATCCCATGCACCAGCTGATTAAACACCATCACACTCTCCCCCCTTCAGAGGAAACTGAGCCCCTTTGGGCCAGCACATCACACGAAAACCCCTCCACCGCAGGGTTTGCATGGGGACACGCGCCCAAGCAGACAGATTAAAACCACCACTTTCTCCAGCGTCCGAGAAGGCATACAACTCACTTCTCACCGTGTGCTCGGGAGCGGGGAGTCCCCCAAAATCGCAAAGAGCCCCTGGGATAGGCTGGGGGATGTTGGAATGAGAAACTCATCTCTGACCTCCAAGATCCCAGTCTGATGCGTTAATAAAGCCAATTTTCCACTCCCAGATGGCACGTAAATGCCCTTCGTATGAACTAATGTGCAAGAGCTCACGGAAAGGGAAGGTTTCTTGTCCCTGATGTGCACAGCCCACTGTGCCATGGGGTTGTGGGGAAGGTGGGGGGCACTAAGGGGATCTCAACAACACCAGGCTGCCCTGCACTTGTAATAAGGCGGTGGAGAATGTGCTGCAACCTGCTACAATAACACAACAGCTTCAAAACTGAAATGGTCTTTCCAGACAAGACAAAGCAACCAGCCTTGAAACCAGGAGATGCAGCTTAAAACCTTATTACTCCCATAAGGGATGAGAAAAAAACCCTAGGATACTGGTTATTTAAAAAAACCAACCAACCAAACAAACAAACAACACCAATACAAAATCTCAAGTCTTCCAGTCTTCACAGGCTTCAAACATGTATCTCTGTTCACTGAAAGTTGCCAACTAAAAGGCATCTATGAACAACATTTTGAAATCAGAAAAAAAGAGCTGTTCATTTTCACCCAGGGAAACCCAAACCAAGGTCCAGTATATAACACAAATTCTGACACCTCTCAGATTTTTGATTCCTGCATCAACTGAACCGAATACACATTTCAGAAAGAGACTGGGTTTTGGCCAAAATGTGTCAAGCAATAGAGAAATTTAAAATGCCCCAGAGCTGTGTTATAATAGAAGATGTTTATTTCTCATAAAGAAACTCGCCTCGCAATTAATTCAAGCAGTCAGCTGAGGATTTTTGCCTGGATTTTGTTCCAACTGATTGGCTGATTATTTTTTTTAATTGTAATTAGAGGTCTGAGGAAAACTAGTAAAAAAATATGAGCTTCCAAAGTAACACAATATTCTTGCAGCTACTTTTTTACATTTTTATCTACATTTACATCTATTTTTTAAGAAGATATTCAATGCACCAAACTTTCCCAAAAACTGATAGAGAGTTGTAAAAACATCACCGCTCGTTTTCTTACAGAGGAAACCGAACACCAAGTGCCCAACAAGACTCTCCTGCCCTCTTGCATCTCCCGAGGGCAGAGGACCCGCAGGAGCGATGGGCCAGTGTGGCGCGGATGTCACCCAGCAGGTGACCATCAGAGCGACGAGCAAAGCCCAGCAGACAGCACAGACGCCTCAGCACGGGATGCACGTCCCTACAAATTGCTCCTGTTTAGACAGCATCAGCTGGTACCTCTTTCTAAAAAAAAAAATAAATAAATTCTGACCCTAGTCTTGGAAATTCACACGAGCCAGATCCTGCAGGATTGAGCCCAGTCTACACACCTGCATGGCCTGGCAAGCACGTATCAAAAAAACTTGGTTACAACCAAATATCTCTGTAATCCTTAATATCTAATTTAATAGCAAGCCGAAAGCTTTAGTCAGACACCATGATCTGAGGGACTTTCACCGTCGCCGCCAGGCCCCTGACTCGAACCCCAGACAAAAAGGCCTTCTCGTGCCGGCGGCCGCGGCAAGCCCTGCCCCACGGGGCTGCGCTCTGGAAGGACCAGGCAGACGGAGCGGGCAGAGGGTGAGGAGGGGGGGGCCGATGAACGCAGAGAGCGCCCTGACCCCGCCATTTGGTTCCGTACTATTTCTGAGCGATGCGGATTATTATTTGATCTGATTTTAGATTAACCAGGCAGAAGGAAAGGGACAACTAGCTAGAAAGACGGAAAATTAGTTGTCTGGCAATTGAAATACAGCGCTTACAGTTACTAAAGAGAAAACAAATTTCGATGGATCTCATTTGCACGGGCTGTAAACTCTGCAGCTAAACGAGTCGGCCTTCCACGTGCAAGTTGGTCTTGCAAATCCCCCTTCGCCTGGGCAGCGCTGCCCCCCGCACGCAGCCTCCCGCATCCCGCGACACGCGCAGCCGCCCGCGCCCCACGCCGGCTGCCGGGGAGCGGGCGGCGGGATCCTGCCCCGCCTTCCCGCCGCCTTCCTTTCTGTGGAATGAGCCTGCCGGCCCGACAGGCACCCCTGCACCTGGGATCACCGCTCGGACACCAGACCGTCACCCTCCCCAGCTGCTCCCAGGCCCTGCCACAAGACCAGGCACGGGATCTTTCCCCACGGCAGGCTGCAGCACGGAGCCGGTGCGTACTGAATCAAGGTATCGGCAAGCTGGCAAAGGGGCCAGCCACAGTCCCGCTGCGGCCCTGCAGACCTTAGCACAGGCTCAGCCCTTTGCTTCTAGGCAGTTTGAAGGCGGGTGGGACCTTTCTGCCCAAGGCTGTGGTCTGCTCCTGGCCGAAAGGGTTTGCAAACACAGCCTGTCACTGCAGCGGCCCTGGTCGAGCCTCTGCGCTTCCACAAAGACTTAAATTTAGCGGCTTCCTTTGGATTTAATCTCTAAGCAATTTACAGAACGGGGATGCAATTAACCATAGGCTGAACCGCTTTGCTGCGTGACAGCAACTCCACCGAGCACGCTGCCGGTCATTAGTCGGGAGAGAGCCGGGCTCCGCGGCGCAGAGCCCTGCCGGGGGGAGCCACCCTGCCGCCACAGGCATCCTATTCGCCTTTTACTCTTTGGGGTTTTAATCCCAGCATGTGGCACCGTGCAGCAACTTGCCCCCTTCAGCAGATTGGGAAACCCCCAAAAGCCAGCTCAGGGCGAAACGCTCTCACCGTCGGTGATCTCCATCTCGTAGGGAGAGGGTCTCCTCTTCACCCGGTTGCTGCCGTACATGGAGAAGGAATCCGGTTCGCCGAAAAACCCGCTGCAGACGAAAGGCAGAGAGGCCGTGAGGACACGCCGGCATCCCCCCGGCCCGGCCCCGCGGGAGGAAGCCGAGCAGCTCCGTGAGTCCGGAGGGAGCTCCCGGCTCACGAAGCCGAGCCCGGGGTCGTGCGGCGACACGACACGACACGACACGACACGACACGCCGCCGCCCGGAGACACGCGCCAGCGCTACGCGGGCCGGGGGATGCGAGCGGCGTGGGGCACCAGGCAAGCGGCTCCCAGGCGAAGCCCACCCCTCATCCCGCGGCTTTTCCCCCCGCCAGGCGGCGGGCACGGACGCCCAACAGGGCCGGGCCGGCACCGCAGCCTCCCCCGGGGGCGGAGGCGGCGGCGGGGCGCGGGGGGGTCCGTCCCCGCACACGGGGGCCGCGCTCTGCCTCCGCGGGAGCGTTTTCTGTCCCTTGCGCTCATCTGCGGGACTCCGCGGAGGACGGACGGAGTCCCGGGCAGCTCTGAGGGTCTAAACCAGTTCTCGACAAGTACCGCGTTTTCTGACGGACCCCTTTGCTCTGCCCGGGGCATTTCTACCGTGAATTATTTTTTTTTTTTCCTAGGAACGGCGGTTTTTCGTTTGGGGTTTTGTTTGGCTTTCCCCCCCCCCCCCCCTTTCTTCCTTTGTAAAGTTACATGCAAACCCGCAATGACTAATCCCCGAGCCCCGCGCGGAGGAAGGGATGCTGCTGTCGCCCCCCTCCTTCCCTCCCTCTCTCCCGGAGCCGAGACCCGCAGCCGAGCAGGGCTCCCTCCCCTCGGGGAGCCGCTCCGAGGGACCCCCGCCGGGGTGGGGTGAGGGACACACGGACCTGTTGATGGTGGCCAGCGGCTGGCCCAGGTTGTAGAGCATGGCCCTGCCGGGGGGCTGCAGCGGGAGCGCGGGGGGGCTCAGCTGCACCATGCGGGCCTCGCAGGCGGCCTCGGCGGCGCGGCACGGCTCGGCGCCCGGCGCTCTCTGCATCGCCTCCCCTGCCGCCTCCCGGCTTTTTATGTCCAGGGAGCCCCCCCGGCGCACCAGCTCGATGACGGGCACGGGGGCGGCGGGGGGCCCGGGGGAGGGCCGGCCCGCCTCCTTGGACGCCCCGTTGAGCAGCAGCTGGGGGTCCGCCGGCGCCTCCATGCCCCCGCGGCTGCTCTCCGGCTCGCTCGTGGTCTCCGCTTCCGAGTCGTGCCGCCGGGGGGGGCGGGCATCGCGGGGGTCACTGGGGGGCGGCGGGGCGGGCGGCCTGTCCATCGTCCTGCGGAGAGAGGCAGCGGTGAGGGGCGGCCCCGCGGGGGGGACGGGGGGTACCCCGCCCCGGGCACCGCCCCGACGGCGGGGGGGGCAGGAGCGGGGCTTCGGGACTCGGGCTTCGCCGGCGAGAAATGGGGAGAGGGCAGGAGAGGCACTAATCACCCCAAATCGGTTGGAGGCAACGCTGCGACACCGTGGCCGCTGGTCCGCGGGGCCACGCCGTCGAGCCGTCCGGCTCTGTGACGTCATGGAGCGTCCCGGCCCTGCCGTGACGTCACAGAGCCTCGCAGAACGGTGCGGCGCTATGACGTTCCGCAGCGCCCCGGCCCTGCACGACGCACCGCGCAGGGGGCGGCGGGCCGGGCCCCCCTCCACACCCCCACCCCCCACTCCGCAGCCGCGTAGCGGGGCCCGTCGCACCGCCGCGATTTACACCATCGCGGCGGCTGATGCAGCCCGGCGGGGGAGGGGGGTGGGGTGGGCTCGGCCCGCACCCGGCCGTCGCGGTGGCCGGGTGTTAAACTATGCAGCCAAATGACGGCCGGGCGGGAGGAGGCTCAGCCTCCGCCTCCCTCCCCGTTTAGGGGGATTTCTCCCCGTTCTGGGGGCCCCGGCGGCGTTTGTCGCCCCGCGGAGCCAGCTCCACCGCGGCCCGGCCTGCCGGCAGCGGCCTCAGCCGCAGGGCGACCGCCTCTCCTCCCGTTTTTAATTTTTATTATTATTTTTAAAACAGCGAAATACGCCCGAAGCCACTATTCTGAGGGCCGGGGGTTGAAGCGGCCCCCGCCGGAGCCGGTCCCCGGCACGGCAGCGAGGGGACGGGCAGGCGCTCAGCCCCTCGCCCGCCGCCGCGCGCGGTCATTGTCCCCCTTCTCCCGCGGAACGAATACTGTCGCCGCGGGCAGGGCGCGATATCGCGACTATCGCCGTGCTGTTTCTCCCACCACCCCCCTCGTTCGGTGGGTTGTTTTTATTTTTTTTTTCTTATAAATAAGGGGCTTCTCGGAGCTGCCACACACCCGGTCCCATTCCCATCCTTCTCGCTCCTTTGCCTTGGGTATGTTTTAGTTTTCATTTCTGCTGGGCTGAATTGCGAGAGAAAAGCTTTTTTTTTTTTTTGTTGCCCCCATATCACACCATCTCTCTCAAAAAAAAAACCAACAAAACCCCAACCCACCCAACCTAAAGCACAAGCTCGCTGCCTTCCCGCCAGCCCCCTCCCCGCCAGCCCTCTAGAAAGAAAAATCTAATTGCCTATTCCGATAATGTATAGGAAGAGATTACTCACATGTGTCATATTTAAGTAGGGACACCGCAAGTCTCTCCTGTTTCAACAAAAGCGCTCTCAGTGTCAGGCTGAATTTACTCCTCCCACCTCAAGGTACTTACGACTTTACAGAGAGGAAGGACACCCGCATCGGGATAAAACTGCTAAATCCTGGGAGGAAGAGAAGGGGGGGGGGGGGGGGGGAGCAGAAAAGGAGGAGAGGGTGGATCTCGTGGGCCCGGACTGCCGGAGATCAGGTGGAGAGAGGGGTGCATGGGAGAGGGGAGGAAGGACGGCACCCCGGGGCGGCCCCGGTTCCAGGGGACGGACGGCCACCCCCAGGCCCCCCCGCCCCCCGCCGCCGGGCCGCTCGTCCCCGCCGCCTCGCCCACGGGGACACAACGCGCGGCGGCCACGGCCCGGCGTGAAAAAATAAATAGATTTAAAAAAACAAAAGTGAAAAAAACACACCACCACACACAAAAAAAGCCCTATATCTGGGGCGAATTGGGCGGGTTTTTGGACGCGTTGCAAGCCCGGTCTCCCCGGGAGGAAATCCCAGACGGGGCCGGAGACGGACTTGTTTTTTTCTCCCGGTGTGCTCGCAAAGAGCGGCGGCGGCGTTTCTCCCACGCCCGGCTGGAAAATTTAATTCCTAAAGGGGCAAACTGGATTCCTAAAGGGGCCGGTTACCGGCGGCGCTCCCACCCGCGGGGCCGCGACGGGCCACCGGCGGGCTGCGCCCGCTCCGCTCCGCTCCCGGCCCACGGGCGGGCCCACTCCCCGCCGCGGATCAACAGGAAGGCGAAGACGGTTGCACCCCCCTACCAGCAAAATCACGAAAAATAAGGGTTCGCCCTTCGTAAAAAAACGAAATAACCCCGATGGCGTCTCCTCCCGCTTTCGTTAAAAACGAAATACACAAAACCGTAAAAATACCCGCAGCGTTTGCCGTCTTTTGGGGGCGATTTCGTTTAGAAAAATGGTGGGGGGGCAATTAATTCTCCGCCCGCTGGTTTCTGCTCCGCAAAATCCTTTTGTTTTCCAGCCGCGGATCGGCAGGAAATTTCCAGCCCAGAAACGCACCTCTCCGCGGGCCCGTGCAGGGAAACTGCCCCAAAGCGGAGGGGTGGGAGGGAGCGGTATACGGGGGGACCCCCCGGGAACAAGCGGACAGGCCCCGGCGGGGCCGGGTCCCCCCCCGGGGAAAGGCTGGGGGAGCGGGGCCCGGCGGCCCTTCGCCCCCGGCACCCCCGCGGCCGGTCCCAGCGCCCCCTCCCTGCCGCAGCCCGGGGCGGGGGTGGGGGGCGCACCCCATTTTTCGAAATGGAAAGCGTCTTGTTCTCCTCACCCACCCCGCGTCAAAGAAATAATAATAATAATTAATAAAAGAAAGATGAAATCCCAACCGCGGAAAAGACTTGGGTTTTTTTTCCCCCCTCGCCTGTCTCTTACACGGGGCAGAAGCCCCCCAAGCACCCCCGGCGCCCCCGAAGCCCCCCACAGCCCCAGGCCGCCGCCCCGGCCCGCTGCAGGGCCGGATTCCTCTCTACTCACCATTTGCTTTTCATTGGGAAAAGTGAGTGGAGCCATTTTGTGGCCTACGCATCGCGGCTATATTTGTAGTAAGTGTTGGGTGGCTTCAGCTGGGGAGGCTCTAATTCCACATCACGTCCAGTTTCCTATTTAGTATGGAGAGCGGAACACTACTGCAATGTGGCCGAGAGAGATAAAACCCCAGCAGTGGCCCGCCTGCCCTGATAAGCTTCTAAACCCATTATTTATGAAATGATTCATTATTATTTGGCAATTTTATCGAAGGAAAGCGGAAAATTATTGCAGGGATATGCATAGGAATAACTCCGGAATGCATGCCTTCTAGCTTTTTATGTGTGTGTGCTTAGATGCTCTTAAAAAGACACTGAAAAAAAAAAAAAGAGTAATAAAAAATTGCACTGTGGCTGCCCGCATCTGAATAGCAATTCTTTATTTTAGTCCTCTTGGAGGTTATTATGCCCCTGTTTTTTTTTTTTTTTCTTTTTTTTTTTTTTATTAAATATGGAACACCTACTCCGTTCTTAATTAAATTTAATGAGACAAAATAAATCGTTGGAGATGCTGAGAGAGAGGGAAGGGGTGTGGGCTGCTTTGGGCCAAGAGGAGGTAAATAAAGCACATCGAGAGGAGATGTTTTGGAGAGGAGCGGCCCCATCCCCAGCCTTCCTCTCCCCATCGTGTTTTCGCTGAAGGCCTGAACTGGGGCGAGCCCCTGTCGAACCCCCTGCGCTGGGGCGGGGGCGGCCGAGCGTCCCTGCCGGGCCGGGGGGTGCTGGGGGACAGGGAGCGGAGCCGGTACCGAGCCGGCACCCCTCGCCCTTGGAAAATTTGGGATGGGGGTGGAGGGGAGAGCTCTGCGCCGCGGCCAGGGCCGAGCCCCTGGAGAGGGCCCTGGAGAAGGGGAGAGGGGCCCTCGGCCTGCCCGGAGCGGTGCGGGGCAGCCGGCGGGGCTCGGGGGCCGGGACCGGCTGCGCGCCCCGTCGGGGCTGGGGCTCACGGCGGGCTCCGGGCCCGGGCGGGACGGGGACACCGCTGGCCTTCGCAGAAGCCGCCGTGTAGTCGGGGCGGCTGCGGGGTCCGGGGGGACGGGCTGGTGCGGGGCTCGGGTTCCCTGCGCGGCCGCTTGCGAGGCGGCGGGGCGCCTCCGAAAGCTCCCCAAATTGCTACGGGGTCGCAGCAGAGGAAGGAGGGAGGGGCGGGGGTCGCTGGGGGATCCTGGGTCCGTTCCCCCGGACACCGCAGGTAAAACAGCCCTAAAGAGAGCGGCGGGGAGCGGTTTTCGATAGCTCGGGGGAACGGCCTGCCCGGGTAGCCGAAAATCAACGAAATCGCCACGGGAGCGGGGCGGGAAGGAGGGGTCCGGGGCTGAGCACCTCCCGGGACGCCCCCCGGTCCCTGCTGCGGGGCCGGGGCGAGGCTGCGGCCCCCGGCCGTGCAGGGAGCCTGGGGCGCGGGGGAGCAGCCGCGGCCCCGGCCGCCGCCGGGGCGATGCCGGCCCGGCCGCACCTGCCGTGTGCGGCCCGTGTGGCGGGGCGGCGGGGCCGGGGGTGCGGGGTCGCTATTGTCTCCCCGCCACCTGCGCGCCCTCCCGCAGGGGGAAATGCCGGAGCTGTTATTCTTCCTTTCACTCCTTCCCCTCAACCTCCCGCTCTGGACGCGGCCGTGGGAGAGGTTTGCACAAACCCCGCCGCTCCCCCGCTCCCGGGCGGCTGGGGTCGGCTCCCGCGGGCAGGAGCCCGCACGATGCCGGCAGCGTGCGTGGGGCGGCGGGGCAGGGACGGTCACGACGCGCTGGAGAGCCCGGCGTGCCTCCCGCCAGGAAACACGACCATTTTCAAGCCGGCTCCTCTAACCAACAGGAAGCGTTAAAGATAGAACAGCCGGGGCTGGGCGGGGGAGATTAGGAAGCCGAGCATCTTCTGTGCACCGAGAGCCGCTGCGGGACCATTCCCACCCGTGCCTGCCCCCGCTGGGTGGGAGCCGTGGCCGTCGTCAGCCAACCTCCGCCTTCACGGCTGCCCCTCGCTGCGCAACCCCGGCCCAAGCCTAACAGGGACCCCGGGGCAGCGGGTAACAAGGCCCTTTCCCCACCCCTGCCCCACCACGGGTGGGCTTCCCGGTCCTGCCGAGCAACTCAGAGCTCACCCCTGCTCCACGCTTTCGCCGGGCAAAGAGGCAGCAAGCCCAGCAGTAGGGGTGGGGAGCACCAAAATGATACAGACTGAAGAGGCCAGTGATGCTCCGAGCGGGCCCAAGACCTTTTGAGCAAGCACTATAGATATCTTCCTTTAATTATAACAAAAGATGATTAAAAACGGCAGAAGTTAGAAATGACAATAAAGCCTTAAACCCTGCTGCCCCTCCATGAATGACATTGCCTGAATGTGCAGTTGAGCCAGCGCCTGAGTTTGGTCACCATTGCTCAGGGTTAACAAAGCCAGACCTAGCTTTCCATCTATTTTTGACTCCAAGCTGCCGTAGATGCTTGAGGAAAAAAAGCCAGGCGTCTTCGAATTACTCAGCACTACTCTATGAAAGGAAAAGCCGCTTTAGGGAAGGGTGGTTTTTTGTTGTTTTGGTCAAGTAAATTAACATTTCACTCGCTCAGGAGTTGCTGTCCAGGAGTATGTAATTTGTGTAAGTTACTGTAACACCACACCCTTGTCCTGAGCCCTGTGCAAGGAGCTCGGCTTTTGTTTTCAAATTGTTTCTAGCCCTCCAGCATTTGAAGAAAGTCTTCAAAATATTAACCGATACAACTGTCATCTTCCTGTGTTTCCAGACATTTTACAATAGGAAACAAAGAACAAAACCCTACAACAATAGCCCAGAGGTATGAATTGCCTCATTCATCTCACTGGAATGTTCAAAAACATTAACTATTTTTTGACTGATTCAGCAGAAAATGTGCTGCCAGATAATAAGCTTGTGCCTGATCCAGGGGAGATTCAGGGACTGAGAAAGGCTTTATTTTTCAGCACAGCAAAGTAGCACCTTTCCTGAAAGGAAGCAAATATTCATGTTGATGGAAGAGGCAGCGTGAGAAGAGAGAAATTCTGACACGGCTGGAAGGGAGCCGCTGCCTTCCTCTCTCCCTGTACAGCCACTGAAACAGCAAATGGCTTATTTCACCCCTGATTCTTGATCCACAAAGGCCCACGAGGGTGGCAGATGCTGGAAAAGACTCTCATGTCATTGTAATAAATTAATTAGCAGTTAGTGCCCACTAAAAGGTACCATGAGGTAACAGTGCTGTCCTTTGGATCTGAACGGGAAAGGCCCGGGACTCCAGTGCGGGGTGTTAATCTCTAGTTTAAAGCTCTTGGAGCAGGAAAGACAAGGTCAGCACCCTCAGCTGAACTTCTGTTGAGACAATGCCATCATTAAAACAGAGTTTGTTCAAAGTCACATTAAAGCATGTGGACTTGCTACGGCCAGTGAGAAAATAGATGACTCGACCGTCATTCTGCTCTGTCCTCCCATCAGGAATGGTGGGAATGGGAATGAATTGCCGCTTCCAGCCCCGCTGCCGCCTTTCCAAGACCGAGAGGTCAGGGCGGAGGGGCGTTACAGCCCAGGCACGCGCCCTGGGCCGTGCTCTCAGGGGGATGTGCCGGGGGGGGGCAGAGCTGTCACAGCCAGCGCTGGCACCTGGGGCTTCCAGCACCCACCCGTTACTGCAACGCACCGTAACCACAAAACCACCCACTGCACCTACGCATCCAGCAGAAGTCAGCCTTAACAGAAATGGAATTATTAAACAATAACTGAATTTCTCAACTTGCGGATTATCATGATCACAGGGTGATGGAGAAGGGCTGTTTCATTACCAGACTGTAGTGCTTCATGACAGGATATTTGTATGTTAATACAGAACAAAGTAAAATCAATTATTTTTTTACCACCAGCCGGTATCAGAATTCTTGAAGAGTTCAGCAGCAAGTGACATCCTCACCCTTCCAGTTAGCTGTTCCAAGCAGTGACTGGGAAGTGGCAAATTTCTTAAATAAATGCTACACCAGACAACTGCAGGCTTGTTTTTTTTTTTTTAATGGAATCTGACATTTATGAGCAATATGTACTTCTTAAATAAATTAAAAACATTCAGAAAAAAAATCACAAACGTGTTAAAAGTGCTAGTTTTTCCAATTTCCTTTCAAGATTTCATGATACAGAGAGTTATATGTGCGTTTGGCTGAATTCAAAATAATTTTACACAAAGTAAAGCCACAGTTATACTTCCCTTTCTACCAGACACAACCACCCCCAGTAACACAACCATTTCAGCAAATTTCTAGAAATTAGTGCTTTCGCTCTGTTACCCCTGCTCCGCCACACACAATATTGATGGCTCACAGTTGGCACAAAGATGTAAAAGTCAGTGTTTTAAAAAAGTCAACAGAAGAACATTTAAATAAGCATCGTTGTTAAAAGTATATTAAGAGTACATCTTGGGCTCGAGTTGATCCACCTTTGAAACACTTTAAAACCATGCCTAACTAAATAAAAGTGCACACATACTTCAGTGCTCCTCAAAACTGACTCAACCAGGTGTTTAGAGACAGCTGTCCCTGACCTGGGCTGAAAACTCAGTTCTGCAAGTTTTACATTGCTACGACACAGTGACCTCTTCATCACTTAATCCTTGGTTTCCTCTCGCCGTTTACAGAGGGGTCCCTCTCAGGTTTGAAACAGCGGTCACCAGCCACCTTGGGGGATGTTCAGAACAACTTTGGCAACTGCCTGAGTTGTTTCACATCAAGAATGGTGCCAACAGAATTCATGCTGTTTGACTGGTTTAATGTTTCAAGGGCCGGAGTATGCAGATTTCCAGCAAAGACCTGAATATCAACTTCATCTTTTCTGCCAGGTTGTTCAGTGAATTCAACTCTCCCAGGAAACAGCCTGGGTTTTGATTTTAAATCCTTTAAAATCTGAACTGAGTTTTCATCTGCTTGGTCTGCTCTGGGATGAGAAATTTCATTTGTAATATTTCTTAATACAGGGCTGTTTAATTCTGGTGGAGGAACATTAGTTGTCAACTCTCTGCTCTGACTTTTTAGATGAATGGGAAGTCTTCCATCAATTCTCTTGGATAATTCAGTCCAGTGGTTGAAGCCGTCCAACACAGGGGCACAGTTTTTGTCCAGCATGCTTTCACTTTTGACAGTGCCAGAACTGCCATCTTGAACCTGCAGTCCCTCTTCGTCTTCACTACTGTCATTGCCCTGTATCAGCCCGTATCGCTTCATGTACTTCTTGGTCGCAAAAGACATATTGTTTGGTGAAATTAGGCTAAGACCCACCATGCTCTTGTCCATATTTGTGTGCAACAGGTCTTGGAAAGAGAAATCTGCAGGAGGATTTTCGCCTGAGCGACTGAAAGAAAGTCGAGATAACTGATTTTCACTGAGATACTTGAGTGCTATAGCGTTTGCTTCCATGCTTAGATCAACAACATTAGGAGTCAAACCACACATGCTGACATTGGCAAATGACATATAATTTAGTCCAGGAACCACTGCTTCAGGGTTTATGCATGCCAAGATGCTGAAATAAAGCATCAAAAAGTTAGTTTAGCATTACAGGAAGAGTATGCCTTTTACAATATAAGCTGATAATTTCATTTTGCTCACTGTACCAATTTCTCCTTCCTTCCCAACACCACAGCTCAATTAGGCTGCTCAGTGCCGAGATCATACCTGCTGCACATACTAAAAAGCAGCTCTCCAGCTACTCACAGCAACAGTATCCAAATACCCTGTTAGAGAACTGATGATATTCCCTTCTGATTCAATACTAACCACAACCCTTGTACAAAGAAAGGCCTGGCTCTAGCAGGTTCCAGAGCTGGTTTTGTTTTTAAAGCAGGTTTGAGCTCTTGGGTCTAGTCTCACCAGTGAATGTACATCATATGCCTCTGGCCTTAAGGCTCTAGATGCTGCCACCCAACCCAAAATTTGTATCTAGATAGAAGATACGAGCCCAAAGGCAGAGACCAAGAACACCACCTCTTTCCTAATGCAAGCCATTTCCAGGATTTTTGCAGGAACTCTGACATACTACCAATCTCCAGAAGCCTACACGGTTCTAGTTTTTGAAGGCATCCTTCAGTAAGGGAAATGTTCATTCGTTCTGTTGCTTGGTAAACCAATTTCTTGTATATGATAGGTGTTTAGTTTAAAGACTGAAAGGGCAAGCTCTGGTACCCTGGTAGCAGTTATAAACTTCTCAGAATTGTTTATCAGTCATGAAAGTGGCAAAAGGAAGAATCCCACCCTGCTCCCCAAGTCTGAAGAAAAAACCCTCAAGATTTCCAGTTTTGTCTTATGGGTTAACTTCTTAGCATATTATTGACATCAAAAGAACACTGACAGCCTCTCTAGCCAGGAAGGTACCCCAGAAATTCCAGAGAAATGTCTGATGAAATTCAAGTGAAAAGAAAAGAGCTTAGAAACTGTATGACTGGAAATGGCTTTTGATGCATGGCTGAAGATTATTTAGGAGGCAGCTAGACTTTTTGTTTACCTAACATTTATATACTAGTATCAAGATAACAATAAGGATGGAAGTGAAGCTGTACCAGGCAGTCAGCCTGTGCCTAAGCAGGTACATAAGTAAATTCCTGTGCCTCAAACACATTCTTCAGAAATCACTTCTGATCCTTCTTCTGTTTCATCAAGGCTGTTTCCCTCCCCAGCCACTGCAGCCTCCCTGTTTCAAGTCAAAGCACTCACAATAACAAGCGATTAGGACAGAACCAGTTTTGATTATATATCAAAGCCACCATAACAATATCACTTATACTGGTGAAGTAAAGACAAGGGTTAAGAAGCAGTGACAAAATATATAGCTGTTTAATGTTCAACCTCCCAAGTCCAGTGTTTCTCTGGAATACTGTGACATAGCCTGAAGGATTGAAATTACCCAAGCTGCTTTGTTATTATTCTAAGGAATTGTGCGCTACTGCATGCACAATATTTTAAGAATCACCAGATGCTCTAACATCTAGAGCTACTTGTGTTATATTTAAATAATCTCAGTTTTGCTAGCAGAGCTCTTAAACCTATCTGAAATACCCAGAGCACGAGCCAGCGTTTCTTCTTTGCAGGAAATGTGGATCAAGTTGCCAAACAAATCCCCAGTGGCACTGAACACAGTCCCTTCTCTTTGCATATTGAGCCAATCTTCATTTTTGGTTGCATCTACAAACTGCTACTTTAAACAACCAGTATTTTACCTGGCATTCTCCACTTTGTGTGTATTTTTCTTCATGTTGCCTGGCGAGTCAATTGTCACTCCAAGACTCTTCAGTTGTCTGAGTGTAGCGCTAATCACACTCTCTTTATCTACCACTCCCATGTCAGTCTCCGAAGCCACTTCTGTTGTATCATCAATATTCTGATATTTAGGACCATCATCGTTAACAATTCCTGCTTTAACAGGTGAGTCATCTTGCTCTTCCGAGGACTTTAAAAGGTGGTTTACTTGGCCCTACAGAAAAAGGGAGGAGAGGGGAGACCACATGGACAAAGACATCATGACACCCAGGAGTTGCCAAAAAAGAACCCCAAAATCCAGGTTTATTATTATGCAACTTAAAACACAGCTAGATGGGTTAACAGATTGTCCTGACAAACAAGCCAAATTCAGACTCAGTTCAGATGCAGTCACATAAATTCACACTAGTGCAGCCAGACACTGGGATGTCTTATATTTCAAGCTTTCTGCAAAAGTCTGTTCCAAATTTAAATAGATCACAGTGAGACTCTTCAAGATGAAAGCCTTCTAAGGGACTTAAAAATGGCATGGCATTTTGCCTTCAAGGACACTAACTGGGGAAGTTATCAAGTGACTTTATCTTTTAACTAAAGAATTATAATTTATTAGGCAGCAGACAGAAGTCCATGAGTGCATGGAAGAGTGAAGTACAGAATAACCACTTAAACCTTAAAAAAAACCCAAACCAGTAAAAACCAAACAAAAAAACCCAACCCCAAACCCAGAAGTTTTCTGTAGCGTACAACATATGAACTTGAAAACTGCATGCAACTTTCACTCATGCCGATGCCACATCAAAACTTCAGCATTGTGCCGTTTCGACTGTTGCATTCAATGCAGAACAAAATTTAAATGAATTACCAGTAAGTCCTGGTAAAGCTTCTGATCCTCTGATGGATGCCGAGGCAGCAACGAGGCGGGTGGCTCTGAGTTTTGCTCACTTGTTAGCACCACGTGGTTGATAGCTCCCTCTATTGGTTCTTTCTGTAAAGACACGCTAATACTTTCTTCTGAGGATAAAGTGCAAACAAGTGCTTGGGAAACGTTTCCATTTCTGAAAAAGAACCCCAAGATAGCTAGATATTTCTTTGAAACAGAAAGCAGAAGTATCACTATGGGTACTGTATCTTTTCATGAACTCCAGAAGAGAGAAAAACCCGAGTACTGGGAACAGATCCTAACATTTCTCAGCCAGTTTTCTGCAGGCGGCTTTGCTCCTTTCTGCAGTCATTTTCTTTCAAAAGTCGTTTGAGGACTGAGGAAATACACCCCGCAATGTGAAACTAAAACAGCCTGACTAGTGTTTCAAAAGATGATTTGAAAATGGCAATGGCTACTCTGGACTAGTCAAAACTCAGTGACACTCTTTGACTTAACCTTAAAGCAGATGAAATTAGAGTTATTAACAACTTGGAGTTTGTCTTATGTTTTCAGCATTTTTATGGGCACTACGAGCCTTTAGGAGTAATGGAACTTCCATATGTTCTGAAACATGACTTATTCAAAAAGCTGTTTTTACAGCTTTTAAAGAGATTCATGTGGTAGTTTAAAACCATTTTAAAAACCTCTCAAAGATGCTGTTACAAGTACACACATACAAAAGGCACACTGAGTATCATGAACTGAGAGCAAACACCTAGTTGAAGTATTTCTCAATAGCAGATGTGAAAGAGGAACCATAACCTATCCTGAAGTTCCCAGTTAAAAAAGGGGTAAATATTCTAGAATGAGTTACAACGCCATGCTCTGCATCCCCTTCAGCTAGTTGGTGCGTGTATCGCATAAATCAGACATATCAGTAGTACTATCATCCTGAGGAGATCCTTAAGCAACCCTCCTCCCTCCTTCTGCTCCTCCTCAGGAGACAAGTGTAAGATAAAGGAATTTCAGAACTCAACTGATCAATTGCCTGTGTTGAAAGCGATAAGATTTAAATCACGTGACATACTAGATAGTCAATGTAGGTTATCAGTTACTGTTACACTAGCAATTATTCATTCATTCCCCAAAATGTTCCCCTCCTCCTCAGAGAAATCTGGGTGATGCTCTACATTCTTACTATGAGATACTTATACAGCTATTTTACAGGTTTATGAATCCAAGTTGAAGAGAACCTTAAGATGGCATCTCTCTAAAATGCAACATTCAAAAGACTGATTTTAATCAGTAACATTTATGGTAGCAGGATATGTTTGCAGATAATATTTTAATCACGGACTATGAATATTTAAGTTATAGCTTAATTATCATCATCTTTCCCATTACAATTATTTTAGAAATCTAATTTAACTGGAAGGGTATTCCTCCCTCCATGCTTTTTATGCTTAGAGAATATTAGATCATTAAAAGTGCTAAATTGTTGAGCTATTCCCTGTGTAAAAATAACGTCCATATAGATAATTAAAAATGTTTTTAAAATCACATCCCAAATTAGTCTGAGATTAGTCATAGCACTATAATGAATTTGAGCTTAAAAATAATTAAATTAACAGCAGTGAAGCTGGTACCTGCATTCACTACACACCAAGTAATTAGGAGGAATTCAGGGAACAGCCATATAATGATAAACCCCTCATCGTAAGCCCCTCAGAATTGGAAGGGTTCTGAATGCTGACAGGGAAAAGCCACTGTAGGAAAAAAACTGACTACAGCAGCGTCCCCTTCCCCCCTCAGGATTTAAGGTAAGAAAGGGGATGCTGCCAGCACTGTACATGCTTTTCCGAGTTAAAGGCTTTTGCCATCAGCTGCTGCTGATAGGTAGGCTAGCTAAACGTGTGTGACTGATAAATGCAGACTCTGAAGGCAGCTGTGTTTTCGTGAGCCATACAATTTGAAGCATAATTAAAAAACAAAGGAGGCAAAGAACACAACAACTGAAGTCAGGTGACTATCATAATATTTTTTTTTTCCAGGAATTATAAAAAGTAGTGACTTATGAAAGGCTGTTCAACTTACTATGTGAACACAAGATATTTCTGGTTACTTACTGGAGAGTGTTCTGATTAGCTCCTTCTTCCACAAGATGAATACTGTCTACAAAGCTGGGCATGTCAACCACCTTTAAGGAAGAAGCAATACTTGTATTACTTGCATCTTGTTCAGCATTAATTGAAATGCTTATGTCTTCCTTAGAAATCTCTTCATCCTCTTTTTTTCCTTGTGGTATGGAATCCTCTTTTTTTTCTGAGGCTGTATTCCAAAATAAGCTAGCACCTAGAAGAGATTTATCTGTTAAAGGGAAGTCATTACTATCTTCTGAGACTCTCTAGCTTTGTAAAACTAGGGGTCATTTCCTCACATTCAGGGTTTTTGCACCATTTAAAAAGTGATTTAGGGTTTAGAACAGCTAGGAGTTGCCAAAACATAATTCAAGTCTTAGTTTCTTCCAAAGCATACTTGATGAAAATAAATGGTTGTATTACAGCATTTTAATGCATTGACCTTGAGCCAGTTTAAAAATTTCCTCCAGACCAACCACAATATTTCCATGGATATAACAGGAACCAATATATTTATATGTAACTTTAGAGACACAGCTGCATAACTTGCTAAAATTAAAGCTAATAGAGTCTCCTCTCCATGTATTTAAATACATGGCTTACAAAAAACATCAATAATATATTCAGTAGAACACCAGATGAGACAGAAGCTATTACTTTTAAAAACAGCTTGTTCATTTTAAAAAAACATGTAGATTTTTTTCTTTCAATATGGCACAATTTAAAACAGAAGACCTTGTTAAAGCTACCAGTGATGGCAATCGCTGCCATTGCAGCCTAAAGACAAAAGCAGCTCCAGCCTAAACTTGCCAGCTAAGTTCTCTAGGCGTTGTCTGCATTTGTATCTAGGTGCAAGTTTGCGTACGTTCAGCACTTCTGGAAAACATTCCCTCCATGCCCAAATAAATCACAGAAACATCCAGAAAAAGTGATGCCAGTCTATTTTTAAACAATTAAGTGTTACCTGTGCTCACAGCAATGCTCACGCTTTTCCTCACGTGCGAACCCGGTGAGGACTGTGTTTCCATAGAAACAAGGTCCCCTTGCTTCCCGGGCTGCAGAGCATGGCTAACTGCAGCTGGCTCAGAGGAACACGCCTGACGAGCCTGTGCTTCCAGTAAGCGTTGGATCTGTAAAGGTTATCAGAAAGTTATAATTTGTACAATAAAATATAAAGTATAATAGGCAAAAGTAAATTACTAAATTGGACTCCTCTGAGGTCTGGATTCAAATCCAGGCTGCGTTGCCACAGAAGTCTGATAACCTTCCAGTTCCCAGCAGTGCATGCAGCATAAATCAGAACATCGGTTTTGACGTTGGCAGGGCTAGCCAAGAAGAGGTTTTAAGCATGCTGGCAGAACTACACCAAGACAACTTGAGTAAAGCCTATTTGCACTACACTTGTTGGAAGTATTCTCTGCCCCTTTCATTCATATACAAAGCCTATTACCAACTTACCAGCCAAGTATTTGTATGCCAACTGTCCCTCCACCATGCTAAACCAATTTTGTATTAATTACAAAACCGAGCACTTAAATGACAAAATTAAGGTTGCTCAGGCAATCTTCACTCTAGTATTTGCATCCACCCTGTTCACCGATTAGTTCACAGCTCCATGGAGAAATATCATAACAGTGAAGGCTGCATTTATACAGTAAGGAAGGGTTTCCCTCCCTCATGCACAACCCATGCTTTGAAAGCTTGATTTTTACATACAGCAACTATATATAAAGCATATTTCAGTTGCAATTTTCTGGTTTAAGCAGGAAAAATATGTATTGTAAGCAATAACAACTTTCCTATTCCTGTAATTCACCACCATCACGAAAGTTTAAACTCTGGCTCTTCAGCCCCAAATCACCCCCTGCAAAATACAGAGCCAGCAGTGTAACTCAAGAGGCCGATTTTTTGAAGAAACATAACCTGTTATTGAAACAGAACCTAGGGAGACCAGCAAAGCCCAATATTTCAGCCCAGCGACAAACACCTGATGAACCCTGCTAGTCTGCTGCAGACAACTGAAGTTTTCTAAGCAACCGCCTCAATAACTCAGGAAGCTGCAGGCTTGAAGGTGGGCAAAGCAACACATGAGAACATTCTCTGCTTCCCATTTACGATTACAATTATTCCAGAGTCTATAGCCCATGCAGTAATTTTTTTTACTTAGAGAGCATATATATAGGGAAGCATTTATATAGAAGGCATATTGGTTTGCATTATAAAACAGTCTGCTAAAAAGAAAACCTTCATGTCATGGAAATATGATTAAAAATAAATGCAAAACCTAATCAGAAGTCAAATAGTTTTCTTTTGTTTTAAGGGACACCAATTAGCAGAGCTAATCCGGACCCTCCTGAACTCCCAAACCAGACATTTTATGACAGGCTTTCTTGTTCCAACAAGGAGAGACAACAGTTAATTTAATTCCTTTGGCAGGGGAACTATCAAAGTGTAATCGCTAAGAGGGCAGAGGAGAAAGCTGCCATTTCCACAAACCTGAGCTTGAAGTAATTTGAGTTGTCTGTCTTGTTCTGTGAGAACCCGGTACGCATCTGGAGATAATCCCATCATTCCATTATCTGATCCCAATTTAGAAGCTGGCATGTGCAGGCATGGTGAGTGGGCCGCACAAAACTGCGGACTAGAGGGGCTCGCACTTGAAGGCAGTTTTACTCCAGGCGATAAGCTGTTGTCGAAAGAACAGTTTCCCATCTTCCCATGATATCCCATGCTTATAGGGCTGCTTGTGGTATATCCTGGATTGCAGCAAATATTTGGACAAATGATATTTTGATGGAGCACTGTACATGGATTCTGCTGAGCCATCTCTGACTGGATTTCTGCTCCATGTTTGGGGCTCATATTACCAATTCCTTGCCATGAGTTTATCGGGCTATATTTGATGGAAGCAGGAAACTGACCGTTGCATGCACTGGCTGGACAGCACGGTGACACTTGAACTGGCACCTGCAGTTCTGGTGGTCTTCTGCAGCTCTGTGGTGAAAAAGCAGAGGTGTAGAGGACTGGCTGTGTAACAGCAGGAAGCTGCTTGGAACTGGATATTGATGTTCTTCTCATTGGATGCTCTCCCTGCTGTGCGACTCCATTGGGATTTAACACAAGTCTTTCTGATGGCTTTCTGGGGTGATGCACAGATGTGTCTGGGGAAGGCCCACTACAAGGGGTTGAAGGAGAAGATCCAGAACTACTTCTTGATTGAAGGCAAGCTTTCTTACAGTGCAACTGTTGCTGTTGTAGAGCTTGCTTCCCTCTGGAAGGCCTTGAAGTTGGAATTTTCTGGTTTAAATGGTTTGGTAATTGCCTCAGAGAGGGATCTCCCTTATTAGCAGAAAAATTTTGCTTGTCTTCAGAGTGCTGAGTGGGGTAATATGTAGATCCCAAGCACCATTTCTTTTTCATAGGCTGAGGTAGCGCTGAGGGTAGACTTTTAGCATTTGAAGTTCCCATAGGCCTAGATGATTGTCCTGATTCTATGAAACTCCCATCCAAAACAAGTGACAGTTCAGGAACTGAAGGAAAGATCCTGGTAACCTGAAGGGACAATTACACAAGCAAGTTTAAGATAATTCTAAAATACTGTCTTTCAGCCCTTCACATGCAGAATTTTAAAGAAAATATTTTCATTTAAAATCAGCGTATGACCATTACCAGCTCCAAACCATCAACATATGAAATACTTTTCTAAAGACTGGAGAATCCAAATACAGAAAAAGCAGTGAGATCTCTAGCATCATTCTTAGAAGACAAAAATTCCTTTCATATGACATAATAGCCATGTCTTCCAAATGAATGCTCCATGACATCCTGGAGCACATTCCAGGGCATGAATCCTTTCAAGAAGTAGACTACAAGTTCCCTCTTACTATTCTTAGACCCAGTAGATAGATGCAACAGAACATATCTGATAATCCTCAACTATCACGTCCTTCTAAAGCTATGCTGTATGAGGGCTGCTGTTTCATTATATTTGTATATGCTTCAGCAAAAAAGGACAGGCCAGCAGATCTTTATTTCGTTTACCCAGAAATACATAAGAAAGAGTTTGCTGCCTCTATCTTTGCCTCAGACACCAGAGCTCTTCCATTTAACAGTAGCAAGATTCCCAAAGTAGAACCTACTATCTCTGTTCCCAAACCCTGGCATTTACAGGAACTACAGTGTCTATAATCCTGGAAAAAACGGCAGATTAAATAGAGCCAGAGTTGAGACTTTTGGCCCATTTCTTCTCTCCTGTTTTCCCCTCCTAGCGCTTTGAGACAGAAGCTTTGTACCCTCCAGTCCCCTGACAATGAGTTTTGCTGCTCTAAGTGTCACATCTGAGATGCCTAGAACAATTATTTACTTAGTTACCTGTTGACTCACTGGGTGAGGACTTGGAATTGGTCTGGGGGATAAATCCTCATCTTCTACACCAGAGTCGTGATCGCTTGCTGACAACTTGCTGGGTGAACAGCCTTGGGAAGCACTAAAAACCGATATAAATCAAACTAAAAATGGCAGATTTGGCCATAGTAACACGAATCTTCAAATTTTTCACTGTGCCATCTGCAGTGAAATATCAGCATCATTTTTCAAGAATCAGTTGCTCTTGAAAGAAGATCATCTCCTCCCTGATTAGCTAGGGAGTTCACACAGCAAACAGTTCTAAGATCCAACAGTGAAAATACAAATGCTGCTTTTGGGCTAAAAGATACTAAGCCTCCCTCCCTACACCCTCAGACCTTTTAAGTGACATTCTAAGAGCAAAGCACTGATTTATATTAGAAAGACGGGGAGTGTTACAGTAAAGACTGTAACATTGTTTAAAGGAAAATAAAAGCCATCTTATCCATCAAATTTTTATCTATGACTAAGTCTGGTCCTTAAAAATCCCTAAGTTTCAAACTACACAGGTCATGAAGCTCTGAAAAGTCAGAAGGAAAAAGCAGTTTTTACCAACTTCAGTAGATTTCAGTTAGAGATTTGCTTCAAAGGACAGATCTCACAGAAAGCTTAGTACAGTGAACTAAGCTCCATCAGTAAGAAAGCCTTTTTAGAAACATCCACTGTATAAATTACGACCACCAGTATCAAAAATGGAACTACGAGTAGTTTCTCTTGGAATACGGTCAGCTTAACAGTCTTACTTCAAGAATATTAACTCTAGAAATAAACAAAAACACACAGAGATTTTAATGCGAGATCACTGTATGCACAGCTAAACAGACACCTGGCACAGCAGAGGTCAAAAAACCTGATCCAATAAATACTGTATAAATGACATCTGAAAGATTTACCTTCTCATAGGAAGTTTCTTGCAAACTCTGCTGAAGAACTCTGTTTCTGCATTTTGGTTTTCTGCACTCAACTCAAACTGGATATGGCTCTTGTCTGAAGGTTCAACATTCTGGAATGAGATTTTCTGTATTGGTGAAAGGTGAAACTCTCAACTTTTAATCACTGAGATACTACTCCCAAAGGAATAGTTCTAAGGACTCTTATATCTGATTATTTGCTGCTTGTCCTCTACTTTCAATTCTCAATTCTTTCACCACTACAAGGAGGCAGGCAACTTCCCTTCCTGTTTAACACTGTTCCCCCTGCTACTCTGCAAAGTAGTTGGCCTAATTATAGCCATGAGCAGATGCTTCCTTGCTGTAACTGCTTAGATACTCTTCCACAAGCCTTCACCACTATAGGAAACAGCAACTGTTCTATGCTGTTTCACACACCACAGCTGGGCAAGTCCTGGAGACGACAAAAGAGAGCCTCTGTTAAGAGGCTTGCCATCTTCAGTAAGTTAAGCTGTACCTAGGCTAAAGGTGGAAGGCAGCCCTGAACAGGGAAATTTAACTGGAAAGAGAACAGAGTAAACAGCACGCGACACACGTTACACCACCTGCTTCTCTGCTAGAGCACAGGAGCTTTTATTGAGCGGATTAACAATTCAACTTCAGGTTCTGTACAAGCCTAGGAAAACACAAAAGGCACTGAGGTTTCCTAGAATTTCCTCAAACCTTATTAGTAATCTCCCAGACATTGTATCATCAAATTCTTTCAAAGAGTTACTTTGCACAAAGATAAAATCGTTCCTGCGTTGTTACTGTAGCACAGCAAGAGATCTGCAGATTAGTAACCACTGAATTCCTTTTTGCACTGACTTCAAGCCAAGCACAAGTACCCAGCTTTGCTCTACAGAAAGCACCGATGTGCATTGCCCGTAGCAGTTGTTAGATGTGCCCAGCATATAGCATGCCAGATTAACAAATGCTATAGGAAATCAGAATCTTTGTTCATAAAACCAAAAAGTCACTAGCGAGAAGGAGCACTAACCAAGTCCAACACAGCACACTATATTTTAAAAGACAAATTCTTAATGATATTAGAAAAGTGAGCAGTTGCTGACTTTGGAGGTCATCTCTCAATTTGAGAGACAAGCTGAGTATACAGTAACCACTGCAAAAAGGTAGATTTATAGAGCTACATCATTTTCAAACGCCGCAGCTCCCTTTGGGTCACATCACACTGACTCCTCCTTTAAGTACTTAGACTAAAAGTAAAATTTTAAAGTACCACGACGCTGTAGGAAACAAAGCCACTTACTTTGAAGAGGTGTACTGTTTCATTGCAAGTTAAGATCTGAAACCCTAGTTCACTCTGTCCACTGCATGGAATGCATTCATAAAACTCTGGTTCCTTGTGTGTCAATGTATAAAGCACAATAAGAAAGCTCCCAGATTCCGAAAAAACCCTAAAATAGAAAAAACCACATCTTAAAAAAACCCCAAACTTAAAAGACAGGAAGAAGGCCCTTAGTTTCTCAGTACACTGAGCAAACTATCAGACAATTGAGCAAACTGATGAATCGCTGCATTTTGAGTGGTACTGAGCTATAGATAAAGCAGGTGGACTTATGACTGATGACACATGCAAGAATCTAAGCAAAGTAGAAAAATGAGAATAGTTAATCTACTTTCTAGATCAAACCTTTAGGATCACTTAGTACTTTAAATGAATTCCTGGAAGACTTTAAACATAGCATAGAAGAAAACAGCCGAAAAAATGATATTCTGATTTTTTTAAAAAAACATCTTCAATTGAATTTTAAAATCCACTTAGTATTTCAGTTATCCCTAAACATTCCAAAAATGCTCATTAGCAAACAGATTTTTTTTGGAAGAAAAGTTATATTGAAGTTTTTTCTACAGGTTGAGAACAGTGAGTAACAACAGTCAACATTTAGCACATAAGATCAAGGACAGTGAAAATGTGCATTTCCAGGAAAAGGTAGTACTACTTTCAGAACAATTTTTCTTTTTATGGCATTTGTGATATGCTTGTTCGTGTGCGTGTGTGTTGTTTTTTTTTTTCTTTAAATAATATACGCACTCACACACAACTTTAAACTTATACTTAAGAGTTAAAAATATATGATGCACAGATTAAGTGTTTAGTCTGCAGAGGCTAATTCTGTTTGCACAGTTCATCAAATCAGCCTAATCCACTTCCAACATGGAATCAGTGAAAGTTAATGCGAGTCAAGCATCTAACTTGCCTATCTAATAATCTAATTGGGCTCTTATCTGTGTTTGGCTATATTTAAATTGTTAAGGGAAAAACATCTATTCTGTCATTACAGACACACCTGTTCACCAAATGTGGTTTTATTTCATAATGTAAAAGCAAGTGTGGTCAAGCAGAAGAAATTCAAGTGAAAAGATGTAGAGAATGAGGAATGATTATCTACTAACATGAGCATGAAAAAAAAAATCAGAATGCAAAAGCTATAAACCCAGAATATTTAACAGGGAGTCATATCAAGACTATATCAGCTGCAGATCAATATGCTTCAATACGTTGGTCAGATACAACCAGGGAGAAAGCTCTTGTCAAGGAAACACCAATAAGAAAAGTTCAAAACCAAAACCTCACCACTGTTTAAACTACTGTTTCCTGCTTGGTGCTTCTTATTTGAGCTAAAACGCAGTAACCTTAATGATAATAATGTTTACCCTCTTCTGTTTTTGAGATATCAGCCCAGCTTTCTAATACTTCAGTCACAATAATTTGTGAGGCAGAAGTAAAAACCAGAAAGATCAATTAAAACGACCAGCCTTACCTCCTATAACATATACATCACAGAATTCCATCAAATGTCTTTGAGCAGAGCCCATGCTGCCATGCATTTGTGTGGAATACATTTGTAGGCACCCAATAGCTTCTATGTTTTATAGATAAAAGTGACTTACCTTTCTTGAATTGAAGAACTGAATAAATACCGCAAGCAACAGGCCCAGACCTGAGGACTACAGATATGAGTAACTCCACTCAGCCAACTAGAAGTAAAAAGAAATATCAAATTAGAGACAGTTCCATTATCAAGTTTCCACTATGTCATTCCTAAAACACATCTTAAATCAATACGTGTAGTAATCTGTACAAACTGAGCCAAACACTTACACTCCAACTAATGGCAGAGCATAAGCCTTGGGATCAGACTCGAGCAGCAAAAGCAATTTTCGTGTCTGGTCCATAGTAAGGTAGCTGAAAGAAAGCAGAAGTTGGGTTTTTTTTTAGTATCTTGGAAGGCAGTCTTTCAAGAAAAATCCTGAAGAAACAAATACAAGTTTAGAAAATACTGTAAGAAAAAAGTTCAAGGGGGACCAGAAATCAAAAGCATTCTTCCTCCATACTTACAGCAACTCCTCAGCTTTTCATCAATTCCCTGTGTATCAAAGAATTATCAAGGACAAAATTTGCTTAGTATTATGGTATTCACAACAAATCCAGAAGAGCAAGTCACGTTAAGTTTGAAGAGTTACTTTCAGAGAGGTATTCACAAGGTCTCTCTCCAAATAAAATTACATTGAGTTGCTTCAAATTGTTTCCCTGATCTATCCTTAGTTCACCCTACTAAATTAGTTATCAGTCAGAATGATGATTCCCCAATACCATCTTATAAGCATGATTAACAGAAAAAACTTTGGTTCACATTCATCTGATTTTCATTCTAGGGCAAGCACTGATATTGTTTAAAAAGCTGGATGCTGTTTATATGTATTGTTAACTAGAGGTGTGTCCATCCAGCCCAGCAGGAAGATCCTTCTACTGAAGTCAAAAGCAAGAAGAACTCCTACTGAACCAGCTAAGATTTTTTGCCCCACCCCATTTCCCGTTCCTTGTATGTAACATTTTAAATTCTTCCAAGTCCAAGAAGTTGTTATTTTTATGCCAGTTATTTTACTAAAAAACAAGGCACTGGTTGAGACCTCCCCTACCTACCTGCTTTAGGAAATGCAACAAACTGCCAGGCAACTTTGATAGCTTTAGCATCACTCTTTACTCACCCGCATTTATAAGTTCCTTGAACTTGTGCAATATTCATTGGACTGTTCAAATTTCTTGCTAGGGCTGTGGGAATAATTGGGACAGACTTCACAGGGGTGTATTCCAAGATATTTGCTGCGGTAATAGAAGCCCAGTGAAAATTAAAATGCAGATTATCCAGGTTTTCTGTGAAAACAATGTGAGCTCTAACAGTGAGCAGCTTAGAAAGATCCAGTGACTCTTTAGTGCACAAACTGTGCTGCAGACCCTAGAAGCAGGGAAAAGAGAAAAAAGTTAAATACACTAAAATGTCCTCATATGACTACCGTGATTCAAGCTGTATTACACTAGGAACTCAAATCATTCATCTTAGCTACTGTTGTAGTAGGCATTGTATAAAAAGCTATTAACCCAGGTCTCCAAAGCTCATGGTTATACTGAATATGTAAAACACAGTTGAAATTAAGCTATACACATCTTAGCATTGGTATGAGGTATTGGTTTATGAGGTATTCAAAAACCTGGGGTTACTTAAATTGTATAAAATTTAATAAGAGGCAATTAGAAGGCTCAGGGTGATCTGTCAAAGTTCTCTTACTTGCATTCAAGAAATTTGTATTTTAGCACATGGATGTATCATCATGAGAACGTTTTGATGTGAAGTAAGCATTATTTGTATTATAAAATACACACAGCAACAACTACAGGCAAACACTTACAGGAATGAGAGGTGTATTTACTAGATTTATGTGTCCACAGCAGAGTACGGAAGCAACAGGCACACATTTCAGCTATAACTACTAACCTACACAGACTTTACGTGCTTTCTTGCAAGCCATTTGCCTAGCAATACTTTATCAACAATTGCATTGCAATTCATGATAGATAAGAAACAAAAAGCTGTTTTTTCTTGTTTAAGCAAGTTTGCTGCAATCACTGTTGTCTTGCTGGTTTTGGTGGTCAGACCAGCTGAAAAACTTTGATCAGACAGCAAGATTTTAGTCCAAGATTAAAGACTGTGGGATCCTTAAACACCTGTGAAGACTAACTGATTTTATTAGTTTCTGATACACTTTTCACTGACACTTACACAGCTCGTTTCACAGAGCTGACTAAATAGTCTCGCTTCAGCCACAGCATTGCTGTGTTCGAAATTGATGGTGGTTGGAAACCAAGCCCTGTGCATAGCCCAGTCTCCTGCTTAGAAGATAGTTTACTGTTTAAGAGACCCAAAAGTTGCCAAAAGACACCTACCTTGAAAGCCAAGCTGATATCTTCAGCACTGTGCACTATAGCATTATCTGAAGAAGGTCCCCAGGCATTAACTGTACATGGAATCAAAAAGTCTCCAGGAAGAGGCGCAGTTGGAATTTTGCCTGATCCACCAGCAACTTCTCGACCAGGATCAAAGCGGTCTATTGTTAGTGTTATGCCTTCCCCATCTTTAAAATAAGTAAATAAATAAAGTCAGAGTCCAAAATCAGCAACTCAGGCTCCTTGATAACAGCTTACTCAACCAATTGATATTGTCTGTCTACTTGATGTTCAAAATTACCTTCATCTACTCGGAGAGTCCCAAGCAAAAAACAGGAAAATAATTTCTTTTCATTCTGCTTAGCATGGCGATAGGCAAGTCGCAAGGTTTTCTCCATCATAGATAACTTTGGGTTTCTAAAAAGAGACAATAAGCAAGTTTTAGAACCGAATTACATTTAACTTTTTTTAAAAACTGTTTATTATATTGCAATAGTTTCCACATTTTTTTTGTCCTTTAAAGAGAAAATATACAGAAACAGCCCAAAGCCCTAAAGAACAAAAAGGTAAGAATTAACAACATTGTATAAAATGTCAATGGAATTTTAGCTCCTGTTCTGTGCATCACCCCAGCTATTCAGATTCAAGAAAGCCGTATTTTAATTGGAGCAGCTCCACAGAACGCTCTGTAAGATCCTCTCAACAAGAATATTTTGGCTTGGCTAGCCCAGCAAACCCATATCAGAGAGGAAACAATTTTTTCTGTCAAAAATAAATAGCAAGGAGAGGAGAGAGCTTTCTTCTGTGGAGCATAAGTAACAAGGAGAGAAAAGCCCTTTTATCTGAAAGGCAACATTGTCACAAGAACTAGAGATGAACACAAGTGAATTATTTTAATAAAAGGTGGAAAAAGTTAGAAACACTACGACCAAAACACAGAACCTCTAACAAGACTCCTAAGTTTAAAGAGTAGAATAGGCCAAAAAGCTTAACACCTTTTGATGTGGCGTTCTCTCATTTTAGCACAATATTTAGTAGCAGAAGACTGGGGTCAGTGACACAACAATGCAAGTAAGAAGAAAGATTAGGTAACTATAAAATCACCGTTTAGTAAAAAAAAGGTACTAAGTTTGGAACCCAGGGCAGGGAAGACATCAACATTATTTTAGGTTGAGATAGCTTATCTGATTTTGACTTGGAAATAGGTCAAAGTTGAAAGTAAAGCTACTGGTTTATGTGAATACTGTGACAATGGCTCATATCCTACCTGCTCAAGATTAAGTGACGTGCCACCATAAAAATAAAAGTAATTTATTTTAAACTTTTTTAGAACTTGGAGGTTTTAACTTTAACTCAAAGAGCATTACGTGTCAAGGGCAAGTGGAGGTCCCTCTGACCTGTATGTAAGGGCTGTCCTCCCTTATATGCATATATATGCATATACTTCCTCATATACTTGCTCTAATAACTACAGTAAGATTTTAATGAAATCTATACACGAATTACCCAGTTAAGTAATAAGGTTCAATTTTTACTCTCTGTTTGTTTTACAAGTCAGGTTTGGAACATCCTGCCCTAGAAATTAAAAAGTGCTTCAGATTTGCCTCTAGTCTCATTCTAAACAAAAAATAACAAGGAAAAAAAATCAGAACTTTTGGCATTTTAATCCAGGTTCCTGAAGCAAGCAAAATGCTTAGCTTTAAACTTTACTTGAAGCATGTTATCTGTATCATTTGTCAAAAGTATTTTTTCTTTGTAAATATTCTGAGACAAGGAAAAACATGTTCAAGAAAACTACAAGTATGCAGTTACGTTTACACTTTTCCATATGGGAAGGAAACTGAAAGAAATTGTAAGTTACTTTAGACTGAGGTACCTCCAACCCACTCGACTGCGATACATGACAGAAAGGGAAACTCAAACCTTTCCAATGAAAATCCCTACATGCGTATTATGAATGCAGCATTTGTCTTCTTCCTTTGTGCCGTGTCATACACTAGACTTAAATGATAAAATAAGGCTTGGAATCATTAATTCTTAATTTATTTTAATCTCTAACCCCTTAAAATATGTTATTCATACCTGTAATAGGTGATGTGTGAGCCAATGACATCACCCACAGGGACTGGGTCCCAAAGTGCACACTTTGACAGAGGGAAACTGAAAGGGACCATCCTTCCAGGAACAAATCTGGAAAGAAGATCACAGAGATAGGAAAGGAAAATGGATTAAACTTAGTATTTTCAAACAGCATTTATAAGAAGGAACAAAGGAATAACATTGTAAGAAAAACAACAAATAGAATACACATAAACTGCTGGTACTTTTTTTGTTTCAAGTCCAGGACAATGAAGCAGAAACTTTGTCCGATGAAGCTGTCAAGGATATAAACTACAAACTCAACACAAAACTTTGGGTTTCCACCTAACAGTTCCTTCATGTAAACTTGGAAGATGTGTAGGCTAAAATACAAGATTGCAGATAAAGCTCAAGAAAAAGGCACTCCAGGTATACTGTAGGAAAGGAAAAGGTCTTTAGAAACTCCCATGGCACACAGGAAATCTTGTTTTAACAAACTTAACATTTGATCAACTTTCAAAAGCCCAGTTTCAGTCACTTTTTAAAGTCAGCATTTAATCCACTTAAACTTTGAAGACTTCTGAAATAAAGCCTTGGCTTAACTCAGATAATATAATGCAGAATTGCAATCAGACTTCAGTGGCCTGAAGAAATTAGTATGCAATCACAGAAACTTACATAAACTGAATTACATTTTTTGAGAGTTGCCTAAACCAAGTATGTTAAGTAAGATGCAAAACATTTGACAGCCCACACCATTTGGCAAATATCTCAACACTTTTTAACAAATAAATAAGAACTTCCTTTATAGGTATGTGAGGCATCAAACTTTGCCAAGTTTGCATTTCCTCAAGTTCTAACGAAAGAGCTTTCTCTATTTGTTAAGGCGGCCCTCTAAGCAACGAGCCTACCTCTCATGCTTCCAGCGACATTTAATTGATTCCCATTAAAAGCTAAAAGCCCACCAAAATAAGTCGTAATTGAGGCTTGTAAAAGGGGGAAGCCTTTTAAAGCCCCGCTGATTTCACTAGTTTTTGGCAAGCGCGGATCCGAAGCACGCCCCCCCCGCCCCCCCTCCCCAGCTCTTTACCACCGCTCGCAGAGCGGCCCCGGGCGCAGCCTTTGCCCCGAGGCGCGATGCACCACCGTTCTCCCCTGGGGAGGAAGGGTACGGCGGACCCGCCCCGGGCGGCGCCCCCGACGCGGAGCGGGTACCTCAGATCCTGGCCGGGCAGAAGGGAGTCCATGCGGGGCGCCGGCAGCTCTGCCCCCTCTTCGTCTCCCTGCAGCGGGGCGCCGGCGTGGTGCAGTGCCCGGGCGCGGGCCTGGCCCGCAACAACCTCTTCCTCAGCCAGGCGCCGGAGGAGCCCTGCCAGCGACGCCCCCTCCCCAAGGACTGACTACCGCCGCGCTCCCTGCGGGGAGGCACCGGGAACCGCCTCGCCTCCCGCCACCGCGTCCCCGGCAGGTCCCGGCCTGTCCCGCCCCGCTCCGGCGCCTTCCTCAGCCCCCGACCGAGCTCTCGCTCCCCGCCGCCACCAGCCACCAGCCAATCAGACGGCAAAACCGGCCACGCTCCCACCCCCACTACCCACTCCCACCCAATCGACGCATTGTGTGAAAAACGGTCGGTTCGACCAATCAAAGCGCACCCCGGGGGAACCAACCGCTAGCGCGCGCGCAGGGGATTTAAAAACACCAGCGGGCAAATAAACGGTTAGCGGGAGGGCGGGGAACGCGCAGGCGCGGTACGGCCGCGTTGCCATGGCAGCGTGGAGCGCCGCCGCGCGCTTCAAAATAAACGGACGCAACGGTCCCGCCTGCCCGGTCCTGCTAGAGCGTCGCTCCGGCCTTGGCCTCTCCCAGCCATGTGTCCCGGGCCGCCAGGCGCCCGCAGCGCCCGCGGCTCGGTCAGGGCCGGTGACCGGGCACGGGCTCGTGACAGCCGACGGGTCACGGTGGCCGGTCGGGGGCGCGGCAGAGCCACCTCTGCGGGCACGCGCCCGCCCTGCCCCGCCTCTCCCAGCTGGCGCGCGCCGCCGGGGACCCGGAAGCACTTTCCCTCGGCGGGGACAGCTCAGCAGCGGGTGCGCGGCGGCGGCTCTGCCTCAGCCCCGTCCCTGGTCCCGGCCTCGGCGTCCGCCGCTCCCCGTCCGCCCCACGGCCGCCGCCCCGTCGCCGCTGTCCTGTTGCTGCTCCGCCGCCGTCTCCTTCTCCTCATGAAGCCCGTCGTCGTCTTCGTCCTCGGCGGGCCCGGGGCGGGCAAGGGGACGCAGTGTGCGCGCATCGTGGAGGTGAGGGCAGGAGACCCGCCGCCGGCGGGGCGGGTACGGGACTAGGCGGCCCAGCCGGCCGCGGGGGCTCTGCTGGCCCGGCCGGGAGTTGTGGGCCCCTCCCTGGTGTTCGGGGCGCTCTTCAGGGCGTCTGTCCCCCTTCGCCTGGCGGCGAGCCCAGCCTCTCCCCAGCTCTCTGGGCTCTTGTCTAGCCTCAATCCAGCACACACACACACACCCTTCCGGCCCTTGGATGGGATAAAATAAAAATAACTGACTCGCATCTTCCCGTTAATCGGTGAAGCGGTGGGGGCAGCCCCTACTCCAGCCCCTCTGCTCACCTTCCATTTCCTGCCAGGCAGCCCAGCCAGGGCAGGCCTTTTTCCTTCTCCTGCCTTTTCTTCCCTCAGCCCCGCCCGGGACCTCAGTCCACTAGTGGGTCTGCCTGCGCTTGCACCCACTCTGCGGAGTGGGACACAGGTTTGGGGCTTGGAGGCTGCCCAAGTGTGGAATTAGCAGCAGCAGTTAGGGTGGGAGCACGGGTCACCCGCTAGGCCTTGGTGAGGGGCAGGACTGTGGCCCTGGAGAAGCTCCCGGCTGCCTGGGCAGTGGTGCGTTACGAGGCCAGTCTTGCCCGGCCTGTGTGGGTGGATCTGCACAAATCTGTGTGGCCACGTAGGTGACTGCAGGGCTGCCACCTGCACACCTCGGGCTGCCGGTTTTGTGGCTTGGGAGTGGCAACGAGGTGGTTTACAGTGGTTGGGAATACATTGACTTTCAAGGTCCACGTCTTCTGAAGCCTGTCCCGGAACCGTAAGAGCTGGTACAGTAGACATTGCAGGGTGTTGGCTTGCTGACCTGGTGCCATCTCTGTAAGTTGTGAAAGTAAAATGTTAAGAATAAAACTAAAGTTTTGTTCTGTGACAGAATATGATAGAGGTCAAAGGATGTCATGACCCCATAGATAGTTTTGTGCCTAAAACTGACAGTATAGTTGAGAAGATGTTCTGCTATATTTTTCACATTTTCTGTTTTCCAAATACGTTTGTACAGCCATTTGAGCTAGAACAAGTATCTAAGAAGAGGAGTGAATGCTACATATTGTAGTACTGTCCTTTTAAAAGCCAAAACCCCTAGGGATTTGGCTTTGTGTTCAGGTGGATAATTACAGAAGTATTTAAAGCTGAATGCTTCCAAATTTGTGTATGTTGGATTTGAAACAGTTTTTTCTTTTTTTTTTTTTTCTGAGCAGTTGTATGTACTTTTCTTATTGAAAGCTGTGTAGGATCAAAGTTTATCCATATGTGCGCTGAAATAAATGACTAAGAACTGTAGCAGTGCCTGTGTTTCTGAAACTATTGGTTTCTGCAACTCCTGGCACAGGCACATTTTGTCGTCTATGTCATCTATGCTGGTGATGCCATGGTAGTGCTGTTACAGTTTATTGACGCTGCCATTATATCCCAGCCCTCAGTGTTGTATAACAAAGTTATGCAAATTTGGTCCAGACTGAAAAATGCTGTTATGAATTTAGTTCTGAAGGCTTTTAACCTCAAATTACAGACTGTCATTCAAACCGGCTTATTCATTAAATTAAATTGTGGGATGAAAGGTTCATAGTGCTCATAAAGCTTTTTTGGTAAGGTCTAATTTTGCCCCTGGCCCATAGCAAACAAATAAGCTTAAACTGTAGGGGAATTTTGTAGGCTGTCATTAATGGCTTTCATCAAACCATTAATGTAGCCTCAGGGCTGAAGTACCTTTTTGTAGCCACTGGCCTGTTTTAGAAATACACATGCCTTTGGCTTGATAGGCTAACATAATTTGATAAAGACCACTGTAATAAGAGGAGTTCAAATGAGTCATTGCTACTCAAATTGTATTTGCAGTTAAAAATGAAAGAAGAAAATTAACTTTGCTTGTACTGTATTTATTTTCTTTCTAAGCCTGGAAAAGGAAGTTGTAGGATCATAGAAAGGTTTGAGCTGGAAGGGACCTTAAAGATCATCTAGTTCCAACACCCTGCCATGGGCAGGGACACCTTCCACTAGACCAGGTTGCTCAAAGCCCCATTCAGCCTGGCCTTGAACACTTCCAGGGACAGGGCATCCACAACTTCTCTGAGCAACCTGTTCTAGATCCTCACCACCCTCATAGGGAAGAATGTCTTCCTTGTATCTAATCTAACTCTGTCCTCTTTCCGTTTAATCTAACTCTTATCCTCTTTTGCATTACTCCTTGTCCTATCACTACCTGCCCTTGTAAAAAGTTCCTCTCCAGCTTTTCCATAGGCCCCCTTCAGGTACGGGAAGGCTGCTGTAAGGTCTCCCCAAGCCTTCCCTTCTCCAGGCTGAACAACCCCAACTCTCTCAGCCTGCCTTCACAGGAGAGGTGTTCCAGCCCTCTGATCATCTTTGTGGCCCTCCTCTGGACTCACTCCAACAAGTCCATGTCCTTCTTACATTGGAGGCTCCAGAGCTGGACGCAGCATTCCAGGTGGGGTCTCACAAGAACGGAGTAGAGGAGAATCACTTTCCTCGACCTGCTGGTCATGTTCCTTTTGATGCAGCCCAGAATGGTTGGCCTTCTGGGCAGCAAGCACACATTGCTGGGTCATGCTGAGCTTCTCATCAACCAACAGCCCCAAGTCATCCTCTTCAGGGCTGCTGTCAATCCATTCTCCACCCAGCCTGTATTTGTGCTTGTGATTGCCCCAACCCCAGTGCAGGACCTTGCACTTAGCCTTGTTGAACTTTGTGAGGTTTGCACGGGCCCACACATTAAGCCTGTCAAGGCTTGTCAAGTCCAAATACTAATACATGTGAATTTGCTTTAATTCTGGTAATCCTGTTCACTGCATTGAAAAAAGTTGATTGAAGTTAGCGCACTAGCAACAGAAAGCACTCGGACCTGTTGACTACAATGGACAGCCTTCCTGCTCGCTTAGACACCTCTACAGGAGCCAGTGGCTAAGCCTTGAGGGAGAGAGGGTCTAAGGTAGTTGAAGGGAGAGTTGTACTGATGTGAGCCTGCTGGAAAACTTTAGAAAAAGGGGACATGAACAGGGAAGTGTGGATGAAATGCAGCAGAGGTACTGGAGAGCAGCACCTTTTTTAAGCATGTGTCCTTGGCCTGGCCCCTGGTAGCTCCCCAGATAGCCCTGGTGCAGGCAGCTGGATAGCCTGTATCCAGTCAATGCTGCCTTTAGGTTAAAGGTGTATTTTTGTTCAGATTTTAAATCCTGTTGGCAGCTTGCCACAGAGAAAAGGGTCTGTAGCTGAGTAATAATAAGCCTCATTCATCCTTGTTGTAAATTGACTGAATAATATTAGTTTACATTTGGAATGAATCTGACCTAGTATCTTGCTGTGAATCTGAAGTTTGTGCTGAACAGAAGGTCAGTATGAGCTATAAATATTTCCTGGTTGCTATTCATACTAGAGATTTGGGACAGAAGACATCACATGTGAAGAAGTCTCACTTTTCTGAGGTGAGATCTTGTATGATTTTAACATTAAATGATTTTATTAACAAACCAAGGGTAGCTGTGTTTTATAGAGTAAAGGGGGTGTTATGTACTACCTGGGAATGATTTCTCAAAGAATTGTTGTAATTGTTTTGCTGACTAAGCTTTGCATTCCCCGAAAAGGGAGATGGCTGTCACAAGTTGTAGCTGAAATATGTGTTTGTTAAGTACTAGCCTGAATCATAACTGCCCTCACTATATGTGTGCTGGAGTCCCTCATTCTGGAGAAGGCATATGTTCATGGCAAATTTGGACCAAAATGGAGAAATTGTTTGAGGGAAGAAGACGCATTAACAAGCAGAAATGGGTATTGACACAGCGTACGAAAGGGAACAGCAGGAAAGCAATTAGGTTTCTTTATCTTAACAGATAAGGTAGGAAGAGACAGCTGAACCAGGCTGGTTTTCTCTTATAGGGAGGGAATACTCGTGTATGTTCCGCAAACTCACAGAATTGTCACTGATGCAGAACTGTTGCTCTGGACCAGTTCCTCCTATTTAGGAAGGGATGAAGCAGAATTCCCTCTTAAGTTGTTATCTTCTCCTTTCCAGCTCTGCAGATGAACTCCTGAAACCTTCCACAGCTCTGTTAGGTGGAGCTTGCCGCCGTGGGGGACTGTTGCGTAGCTGTCCTGTGAGGCAGAATATTTGAGCAAGTAGTTGAATGATGTCATTTGAATGCAGGTTTTTCCAATAACCTTCCTGCTTTCCACAGTGTATCTTCTGTGACTGCGAGATTGTTGTGTGTGTGTAGGACAAAATGAATGTGTGTTCTTGCTGACTTCTGAACTTTGCTTATTAAATGGTTATGGTAAAGTCAAGGAAAAAATTCAGTCTTCAGGTCTGCACAAAATATGCTTTCATGTACTTAAATTTTAAATCCTTACAACCTTTGCCTGAAATGCAAAGCTTTTTGGTTGGTGGGGAGAATAATAATAAAATAATTTGTCTTTATTCCAAGCAAGATTTGAGTTGTATTTTTGTTTGTTTGTTTTGGCAAGGTGATTCTGTAGGGATTAGGGGTATGTAAGACATTCCTCTCTGTGTACCTGAAGTATAATTCGTCTCCACCACAGCCCTATCCTGTATGTTTGTGGTTAAATCTAAAATTAATTCCATAAGGTGGGATGCTGAGCCTTCTCCTTTATAAGAGCGTAAGTTAATGTCCAAATGGAAAAAGCTGTGAAATTGCTTTGGGGTATATGATAAGGAGATTTCCTAGGGTGAAGAAAACAATGCAAATAAGAACTCATTGTATCAGAAATGCTCCTCTCAAAGTAGCAGTGGATTTAGGTTTTGCTGTCCTGTGTTAATTGTCTTCTGGAAGTCTGCTGAGAAACAGCATTAACTTCCTTGAAATAAAAACATTTTTTATATTGTTTGCTTTAAACCCAACTTCTGAAATGTCTTTCAAGAGGGACGAGTATTAGTATTCTACTTAGCCTTAAGTTCTCGTAGTTGTTTTTTGGAATATAAGTTTATGTTCTGAACATTGGAGCTTTATTTAAAACATGGTGAGGGATCATATAAATGTACCCTGTGAAGATTTATCCCTATACGCTTTCATTTTGCAGAACACTGGGCATTGAATTTTGGACTTTTCCAAACATACTGGGTGCGTTTTATTGAGCTCAGCATTCCTGAGGCACTGGGGTGCTCTGTTTGGCCCCCACTTCCCTGGGGCACTGTCAGTGGGTTTTGTACGTTGTGTTTTGTTAATGTGATTTTTTTTGTTAGTTTTTCCTCCCCCAGAGGCAAGCACATATTTCAAAGTAAGAAAGCTTCTTCAATTTTTTTTTTATTGGAATAAACAGACAGAGCGTCTATTACTGCATTATAGTTTATACCCCAAAGTCTTAATTCCATGTGCTAGTTGCTAATAGGACAGACAAAAGCTTTTTAGGATAAAAAAGAAAATATGAAGACTGCAGGCTTTAAATGGTTCTATTTTTATTTTAATTAGTTCTTGAATAGTGTATGTAGCAAATTACGGTTGTTTATTAACATTGCCTAAGATATGACAGGTCAGAACTAGGGCAATAAAAGTTTGTATTTTGTTTGTTTAGATCTTAAGCCCTGTGACTTTCATTTTCAGAGTAACAATGATAAGCCAAGATAGGAGTCAAGGTCAAAGTAGTAATTTGTGTTTCTCTTGCTTTTTCTTGGCTTCTGCTCACTTAAGGAAGTCTCAAGCTGTGTGTTTAGTGGAGAGTTGTGTTGCTGGGACCGCACGGGGCTGAATCAGAAGTAAACCTCGTACCCCTCAAAAGCTGGCTCTGTAAAGAGCCCCAGCAGCAGCTGCTGCACACTGCTGGTCCTTCCTTACTGCCTCAAGAAGACTGCTAGGGCAGACTCCGCCTTATTTGAGTGTGACACAGATATGACTCATGTATTTTCAGTTGTATTCATCTATTTATTGTATTTACTAAAACCAAAGCATGTTCTGTCTGCGGAGTTGAAGTTGCAAATCCTGCCTGACAGAAGAAAGCTAGAAGTGGCTATAGGACAGGGGAGAGAAGGGCATCCCAGGGAGGCTGTGGTCTTGGGTTGTGATTTGGAGATGGGGAGCGTACAGCCTGCAGGTTCCAGTTTGTCCTGCTGACTGGGGACTCATTTACCAGGCCACTGTGAGACAACAAGTGAGCAATGTTTTGTTTGTACAGTACTGCTAAGTGCTGTTCTGAGTAACACCTCTATGATGGGATTGATGGAAACCTGAGCTTGCCTTTCCATGTCACTGGGTTTGGTCTGGGTTTTTTGTTTCGTGTTTTTTTTGTTTTGGTTTGGTTTTTTTTTTTTTAAAGCAAAGGAGGAAGATGTCTACAATCATGCTGAAGACGGGTGATTTTTATCTTTTTCATTCACAGTTAATTTTTATAAGAGATTTGGATTATGGTTCTCCAAATATAAAATAGTTTTAAAAATATGAGAACTTGTATAATAGCAACTTACTGATTTAATCTTTTTTCATCTTATAGAACAGCATGCCAGTCTGCTAGCATAGCAGAAAACATTATCTCTGAAATAAGTTTGAATCGTTAATTCTATATTTTCTTTTTTCTTCTCTGTAATCTAAAAATCTGTCCAGATTTTAGGTACTTGGCATCCAAGTGTTTGGAAACTTTTTTTAACCTAGTTTCTATTTCAAGTCTTGCTTTTGGTCTGACGTTATGAATCTAGCATATATTCCTTCAAGAAACGGAGAAACTGCTTTTTCATTGTTTGGCAGCCACAGTCCTGCTCCCCTTCTGATTTCGGAGGAGAATAATTAGGCAGTAGTTGCAACAAGTCACGTTCTGGGAATTGCAAGATGTACTTGGCACTGCTGGAAAATCATGCTGGCACAGTGCAAACCTTGGCAAGAAGTGAGAGTGTTCTGCCCTGGTTTTTGTGCAGTGACATAGCCGCCTCTTTTGCGAGCTCTTGGGCACATGACAATTTTCTCCAGTTCAGGACACTTCCTGAGGGTTGATCTCACCTAAGATGAAATAAAACTTTGTGCCCTGTACGCTTTGATTAAAACAGGCAAGAGTAGCATGAGCACCACATCTCTGAAGCCCTCTGTGTATGGAGCAGCAGCCAAGCCTTTCTCTGTGCTTGTTTGCATTGTTTAAACCGACATGTTTTCTTTGGCTCTTGACTCAGTACAGTTAACAAATAGATGTTTTGCCCCTGAAGGAGAGGTTTGTTTTTCTTATTGCCTGGTTAATCCACTCTGAAGGTTACTCTAGAATACAATTTACTATTGTCTAAAACAAGCCTATTTATACAACACCACTTTAAAACACTTCTATGTTTTACTTTCCTGTTTAGCCATTAAAAACTATTTTAGTTTGCTGTTGCAAAAGATGGAGAATTAAAAAAATTGTCTGACTCGGTTTTGTTTTCATGCATGAAAAGGGAAATGCCAAGGAAAATGAAATGGTTTGGTAATCCTCTAAAACCGAAGAGGTTGTATTTTCCTCCTGTTTTCTCCTTTGTAGAAACTTGACATTAAAAATATAATCATTCCTTAACTTTAGCAAGAAGAACTGCATGTTAATTTAGGGTTCAGCAGAGTATGATTTCTTGCTTATGAGGAAAGATTTCTTCTAGTTTATGGCTTCTGTAGTTCATAGTTAATATTTAGATTTGTAATTACAGGCATAGCGAAATGCAATGCACATTAAAGCTGGAATACAGTGAGCTTATAGAGGATGTCTGTGGAGCTTTTTCTTCACAGTTATTTAGAGCAAAATCTTGCTTCCTTTTTTTTGCCAGCTGTGTAGAGTTTTTGAGATTTAGGTAATTATATCCCTTCTTAAATTATGACTATGGCAGAACTAACTTTCCATGCTTTTGTGGGTGAAATTGGAAAGCAACTGAAATGTTTTTAAAGTCGCTTAGTGGGTTGTGTAATATTTCTGTTGTACTCAGTCCAGTAGCCAAGTCTTTAAATCGCAAGTTCACAGCCTTAAAAAGTGTGTAGTCACGTTATTATGCTGCTCAGACACCTTTTTTTGAAATTTGCTTTGGATGTTGCTGCAGCCAAGCTGATAACCCTGAAGTGTTTTGCTGCTGCTTTTGTTTTGTGTAAAAACTTTAGGATGAGTATGTATAGATGTACTCTGTTTTGGATGTATAGCTAGCTTAAGTAATCACCAAGGACATGTCTTTATTACCTGTTTTTATGGACTATATTTGGTCAAGGAGCATTGTACACTTGTTTAGTTTTCTTGTGATGTTAAATGAGCTGAGAAAACGATTGGTTTGTGCTTCGAAATTTCCTTTATAGCAATGCATTTCTCTTTGGTAAGAGTGTATTTGTATGTTTGCACTAGGTTTCCATTTATGATGGTAAATGCCTGAGAAATTCAAGTGTAATAAATACTTTTCATTGGTATTTTGCATTAGCAACTGTTTTCAGATGTGGTTTGAGGTGAAAGAAGAGAGTAATGGTGTTTGCTGTTTTCCTGCATACTGGTGTCAAATTGATAGATTTGGACCTGATCTCTCTGTTCTTTTTCTGTTTACTGTGCATGGGATGATATAGAGTGGCACTAGCATAGCTGTTTACCTTCATCTGCCATACCATCGTTAGGATAAGGCACTAGGCTCCCCCAAGAACTGCCCTCTGAGATTATCATGGTCATCCCAGGAAGGTGGTAGCAGGGGCTGGCATGCAGGGCTGGGTTTGGAGGAGTGTGTGCGTAGGACTCTTTGTGTAGCTGCAGTGTTAAGAGTTAAAACTGATTTGCCCAAGGCAGAAGAGGAAGTCGGTGCCAGAACCACAATGGGAACATAAGGATTTGAAACATTCCTCCAGCTCCAAAGGACCTGGAATCACCTTGTGTGCTTTTAAGTGGGTAATTAGATAAAATTACAAACCTATTGCATAAGCATAGCAAGGAAAGGCACTATCTCAACTTTTTCACCATGTAAATCAAGACTTGACCCAGTAACTGCTAACCACTTAAAATTTTTAAGTAGTTGAACTGTTAGGGTGGGGTATAGCTTGTATCTAATTTGGTGACTGTTAAAGGTCTCATTGCACACTGTAACATTTCAGGAAGTTCCTTGGGGACTTTGAGACTGTCTCGTTTCCAAACATGGCAAAATTACCTTTGAAAACAGTATGTGAATGCCTGACCAAAGACCTGTTGAACACTTTACCCGAGAATCTCTGTAATGCTGTGCTTTCTGTGCATACCAAGTATGCTGTATTGTCAGATTACACAGTGAAGATGGAATAGATCCATCACTAGCAAGATGCTTTTCCCTGTATTTTTCTGTTTTAATGCCAAGATAAGTGTGGTTGACACTGTTGACTGATGTTAACTTTGAACATGTACTAATTCAAGTGAGCCTATGCCTGTTTGTTTTGCACGTTTCAGAAATACGGCTACACGCACCTTTCTGCTGGTGACCTCCTTCGAGATGAACGAAAAAGACCAGGCTCACAGTATGGAGAACTCATTGAGAGCTACATTAAGGAGGGGGAAATTGTACCAGTTGAAATAACAATCAGCTTGCTGAAGAGGGTAAGAAAAGGGCTATTTCCTTGCTGGTTCATTCTTGCAGACTAAGCATCAAAGCGTATTCTGGAAGAATTGCCTCCAGTGTGAGTAGTATGAAATGGCAGACACATACGTGCATATCGTGTACTGGGCTTCTCTTAGCAATTACTCATGTTTCTTTCTGACTGGTTGGAGGGCAGTAGGTGATGGCCTCTGATACCTGGGGAGCTGTGAGATTGGATTATTTTTATTTTATTTTTTGTAGTAGTTCTAGGGAAATCAGTGAAACTATTTCTTACTTCCCTTAACGAGCTTTTGGACCTCTTGGTCAGCTCGGTCATATTTGACTGGAGGGTAGAGGCCTTAAAGGTACTAAGTTTCTGTAAGTTTTATCAAAGTAGATAGCCAGGTGAAGGAAAAGAGCACCCACTAATGTTCCTGTGGAAGGAAAAGCTCCAGCCTTTATCTTTATTAGATATCCAGGAAAACAAGCAGAGTATCTCCTTTAAGAAAGACAAGGCTTCTGTTGCTTAAGGCACTAAATTTATCTGAAGCTTTTCCATTAGAAATAACTCTAGATCAGGGGTGTTTTGGCATCTTATTGTGTAAGAGGACTTTCCAGTATGTTGTAGAAAAATGACTTTAAAGCTGGGATTGTGTGTTATGAGATTTTGAATTTTATGAAATAGTGAATTCAGTTTGAAAAAAGGCCATATTGGTACACCAGTTAGTTAATTAGCATGCATTGAAGGTGAAACAAAAATGCATTTTGTAAATCTGCAATAATCCTAAAATTAATGGTTCTCAACCATGCCAACATTTGGGGGGTAATTTAATAAGTAGATAAATTGTTGTATGTGCAGGAGATAATGAATTGAATTTTCTCTTATCAGGCTATGGATCAAACAATGGCTGCCAGTTCCCAGAAGAACAAGTTCTTGATTGATGGTTTTCCCAGGAATGAAGATAATCTTCAAGGCTGGAATAAGACTATGGATGGAAAGGCAGATGTTTCTTTTGTTCTCTTTTTTGATTGTGACAATGAGGTAAGTGTGTTATTCTGTAGCTTCCTTTCTTGCTATACTGTGAGAGTCATTCAAGAACATAAAACTCTGTCAGGTAGTGAATGGGCTAGTGTAAGAGCAGAAGGAAAACTTTGTCTGTGAGTTTCAAGTATTTTTTGGCAGTTTGTTTTTGCAGATGAAAAACTGCACGTTTTTGAAAAGCAGGCAGCTAATTGCACTTGGTATAATCACGTGTGGATAAATGATATAGAAGTAGTACTTCAGGCAATCGCATTATTAAGGAAAATTTATAAAAATTGTATATACGTATACAAAACTACTTAGCTAACTTTCAGAAAACATTACTCCGTTTACTCTTAGTAACTGTTGTTTAGTCCAAAATGAACTTGATAGCAATGTCTGCTTTAATTCTAAAGTGCTGGCAGCAGTAGTCTTCATTTTCATAGTTATGAGCTCTGCTATAGGCTAGCCAGTAATCAACATTTTATTCAGCAAGTCATTAGATTACAAGGGCGTTTTGACAGTGATACATTATATTCATTTAACAAGTGCTATGATATGCCATCTTTTTAATATGTCAGCACCCTCGAGGCATAAAAACTGATATAAGAATCCCAGCACCTTAAGCATGCTTTCCTCCTTTTACTCTTTTCCCCAATTTCTGAGAAATTTTGTTACTTTTTTTAATTTATTTTTTAATCTCGAGGGGTTATTTTTTTTCTACTTAAAAATTTCAATAAGATTAAATGAGTGTTTTCACTTGGTGGGGTGTTAATTTGGGGGTTCTGATTTTTTTTACGAGGTCTAAAAATAAACAACAATGCCTACGTGATCTTCTGGATTTTTTTTACTATAGGTGTACTTTGTAAGAAAAAATAATTTCGAAAGATTGTCCTCTTGCATGATAAATGATAAATCCTGGCATAGGATAAATGTATTCATGAAGCGTATGTTCGTTGGGCCGCTTTTAATGTCTTCTTTAAATGTCTCAAGTTGGGGATCCAGTCAAACCACAGAGTTTGCTTTTCCTTCCACTGACCCCAATCCCATTTTAAGAGCCCCCATTTTAATAAACTGATGAAGTGTAAAGCTGTCATCCTTTCTCTCTGGAAGAATCTAACTTTCCATGGGAGTTCTGGTTGCGTCCACCAGATCTGGACAGTATTGTGTGTGCTCAGCCTATTTAGATTTTCAGGATTTTTGTTTTGTTCCTGCTTTCAAGATAGCACCTTGTGTTCTTGGTTGTGGTCATCCTTTTGATGTTTTTTGTAGATATGTATTGGCCGCTGTCTTGAAAGAGGCAAGAGCAGTGGTAGGAGTGACGATAATCGGGAGAGTCTGGAAAAGAGGTACTATCTTCAAAACTTTTCAGTTCCCTTCTGTTTACATTTTACTATGTAATGCTTTTCTCCCCTGTGCTTCCTCCTAGAATTCATACATATCTGCAGTCTACTAAGCCTATAATAGATTTGTATGAGAGAATGGGAAAAGTCAGAAAAGTGGATGCCTCTAAATCTGTTGATGAAGTAAGTATATAAGGCAAAAAACCATGGGATGACAGTGGCAGGGTACACATTTTTGGCATTCTTCCGAGACGTTTGTACGTGTGGTTAGTGTGCTAATTAAGCACTGATGTCTATTACTGAGGGAGATAGTGGGACTGTCATTTTGACTCTTGAAGAACTGATTAAGATACGAGTTACTAAGAAATCATTAGTTCTGCTTGAACATGAGCTGGACTAAACAGATTTTCAGTGTTTCTGTGTTTAACAGTGTCTTGTCTTTTTTTACTTTCATCAGCTTTTGCTTTTCGGAAGTAGTACTGCTGTTCTGTCTCTGTGTCCCAGAATTGGTGACAATTTCACTGTTAAAGAATTACTGTGAATGTTCTAAGAAAAATCTATATATTTTAAAAATACTGTCAATTATTGTGTGTGCTGGTTTAATTTGAAGTAACTGTTTCACTAACACTTTATAAAATTAATATTCTTTCTCTTTTTAGGTTTTTGAAAAAGTTGTACAAATTTTCGACAAGGAAGGCTAATTCCCAGTTTGAAAGTTCATTTAAACTTGTGCTTGAATCTTGCTTGAATAGCTGCTACTGCAGTCCACTCTTCATAATTGTTTTAAAAGATTTTTTTAAATTGTTTTTCACATATCTAATGACGATTGGAAAAGCAGTTAATTACAAATGGATCGGGTTTTTAAATAGGAAATAATTTCTTGTGGCTATAGTATACAAATTTCAGGGTTCTCAATTAGTACAAGTTCAGTTACTCACCTGGCAAAACCACAGTTAAAACATCTCTATGAAGAGACTATTTATTCTGTCACAGTTCTGTGCCTATCATGGACAGCCCTTCATATTCCTTATTGCCATATGCCTTTTTTTTTTTGTTAAGGATCAACTAAACAGCAGCATTAGGCAATGAGGGACTGGTGTGCCCTTGTTTGTTTTTTGGATGCTTGGACCAAATTTAGCAGATATTTTTTCAGAGTAAAATTTTGTCATGATGTTCTCTGTTATCCCCAAACCTGAATTCTGTAAGTCAAAGCTACAGTTAGAATGAGAGTCTGTTTTAGCAGTTCTCACAAAACCATTGAATTTGCTGTTCAGCAATATACAAACAAAGTACTTTATGGAAAGTGGTGCTTTTTTATTACTCTGGATGTAAACTGTCTTGTAAGTTCTTGAGTACTTGGATGACATGGCCCTGGGCTTTACCTTGTCTTCATTTGCAAAAGGTTAAGAATATAATTTCTAAGTCAGGTCAGTATTTCCATATTCATTTCTTTTAAATGATAGTTATATTCTTAATTACAGCATGGTCTTCACAAGATGGCAAAACTCTTAAATAGTGTACAATAAGCAAAATCTAACAGTTCTGTCTTTTGTAACAAGTGGAAGGGATTTTCTGTGTTGTTGTTGTTGTTATTATTATTATTATTGAAATACTGTGTTTCTGAATGCTTTAAGGTTTGTTACCTGGGGAAATATTTTTAGCGTTAAACTAGTGAACTTGTTTCCCCTAAAACTGTATAACTTCAATAGCTTTTTGTTTGAAAGGATTGTAAATTATTGCACTTTTATTACAATGTGGTCAGCTGAGGGGAAGATACTTTCAGAAAAAAGTTCCATTCCCTTAAACAAATTGGGTCCTGCTTCATCATGTTCTCTTGAATTAGCCAAGTACAGTCAGCAGTAATGGTTGGGGTAAGCAGACAACCAGTTGAAACAAACTGGTTTAAATGTTTGCACAGATGTGGTGTAATTCTGCCTTTTGTTTAAAGTAACCTTTTCTCTTCCCCGTATAGTATGCATAGGTCTGTGGGGGCCCAACCATGCATTCCTTGCATGCCCTAAGCTTCCACTGAAGAAGGCTCCAGAAGGCTTGAAGACGAGTGTTTTAACTCATTTTAGTGATAGTGTGGTTCTTTCTATGTTAACTGACACTGTAATTGGTTTGTGATGTGCTAATCGATGTTGCAAGTTACAGGGAACTGCAATTTGGAAATCTTGGGGTTCAGCTTTTCTTTATTGACGACTCTCTCATTTAGGGAAAGCTTCAAATTAAGCCTAGTTTCTAATTAGAATCAGATGTCTTGGTCCTCATCCTGCAATCTGATCTGTGCAGGCACATTTTTATTTGCATGAATTCTCATCTCACTGAGGTTCTTGAGGCTGCTGGGCTGGGGAAGAGAAGGGTATGGCAACAAGCAGTATCTTTTCCAGTATGGTAGGAGTTCAAACAATGGACTGAGCACAAATAGCTGTTTACTGCTGCAGAATATATGGACCATGACTACTTTTGTGAGTGTGGGAAGCTAATGCTTTCACTTTAGGAATTTCTCCTTAAAAAAAAATAATGGAATTTAATTCTTATTGTATAAGTATGCTGACATAGGATAGGATCCAGCGAAACTGCATGTTTTGATATGAAGGTTAGAAATCAGGGTTTTTCCAAAAAGACTTCAAACAGGATTCTTTAATTAGAAATATTTAATTATCTTTTGTTTCTAAGTTACTGTTTTTTACAAGTTCTTTCCAGAATAGGGTATCTGTTTTCTCTCATCATATACTTTTCTGTGTATTTAAGTGCTGAAACAAATTAAAAAACGCTTTGGAGCAAGTTTTTAGAAAAATACAATGTTTTGGCAATACTGAATTTGGAGTGGATTGTAATGTGTCTGTGCAAAGACTAGATTTTTTTATTTTATTTATTGAAGAAGCCATTAAATGTGTTACCAGTTCTTTCAAGTTGGACTTATGATTGAAATAAAGATTAAAGGCAATATGCCAGTGTGTTGTGTCCATTCAGCAGCAAAACTGTACAAAGAATTTGAGGAGATCCAATAAACTTTGTTCTGTGGCTCAGTATGAGTGCTTCGCTTACAGTTGTCTGTCACAAGGGGCATTTTTCATATATATCTATCTATATAAAGTGTGTATTAGCGTTAGGTACCTTGCATGGCAGCATACACACAGGTATGTGTATAAAAGCTCAGTTTTCACCATCAAAACTGAAGTCCTGAGGGACCCTGTTTGGCACAGGATAAGATCAGTCAAATGCCTGTGGAATTGGTACCTATTCTTGATTTAGGTTTATCAAATTACTCAATTCATGTAGTTGTGCAGTGATAATTCATTTGCCATATCTGTGAAAGAAAGGGGACTTGAACTGGGCTAGGAAACACAAACTGATAGCGCAGCTGCAGTTGGAGACAGCTTTTTTGTCTTGCTTTCTCATGCTTCCTTGCTCTGATTTCCCGAATGCCGTTTTGCTGCTTTGCAGCACATGCCTACGTGCTGTACTTGAGACCGTGTTCTTAAAGGAGATTGGCACAGCGGAATATTGTTTAGAAAAGAAACTGAGAGGTTGCCAGACTTATATTAAAATACGTCTTCACACTTTGAGTAAAGGTTTGTCACAAAATGGGTTGTTTTATTCATGTGTAGGTTTCCAGTAAACACTATGTTGAACTGGAAACCTTACTCTGGAAAGATTTGCAGAGCTGGCCTGAGAGGGATGAGAAAAGCAGGAGCTTTTCTAGCAGTGGTAGGTATCTTTCTGCTGGTAAAAGTACATAGACAAAAATGTTTTGATGAAACCTCACCCTGAGGTTGTGGCGCTTTCTCAGGCACTGACTGAGAGGGGCAAGGCTCTGATAGCCTACCCCGAAGCAAGCTTCCCACTCCCACAAGTGGGAGACTTGAACAGAAAACCCCTGCCCACAAGGTGCCAATTTGATGGTGTGGAGCAGGTGGAGAAGACAATAAGCATGCAGTTGAGGGTTGCCTCAGAGTAAGATATTCCCCACTAGCAGCATTTGTCCTTAATACGAAGAGATGGTTCATGAGGGAATTCCAAGGTCTTGTGCAGAATGCTGTGCCTTACAACAGTGGGGACATCTGTGTGCTGCTGCCCAGGCTGAATGGGGGAGAATGGGAGAGTTAAATGGAAGAAAACCCTCAGTTCGGACTGGAGCCGCCAGCTGTCGTTACCAGTTGGCAGTTTCTAGCTCCCAGCGTTTAGGAAAGTTGCAGCTTAGGGGATTACTTTTCTGCTTAGTTTGAAGTTCAAGACCAGTTTGGTCCCTGGTGTGACACAGATGTCTCTGAAAGCTGTGATCTGTGACTACTCAGCTGGCCTGTGCGGGGGGGCCAACCCTTGGTTGCGGTGCAGCAGGGCTTGGAGACCGGGCACTTGCCACAGTCCAAAGATCCTGGGGTTAACAGCTAATAACAAAAACTGCAAGATGATGCAAAGAGGATTCAGCTAATCAGGTAACAAAGGAGACAGTAACAAAAATACTACAACTGGTGGTTTCTTGCAGCAGCAGTTCTCACACTCTTTTGATCTGCAGACCTTTAGAAATCTTCTAGTGGAGATAGGGGGGCATAGATGAATTTAATCTTGCTGCTCTCTGCTATTTTTTATGGATTGCTTAGTTTAAGATGGTGGTTTTCAGCCTGTGGGCTGCAGACTATTTCTGTTGGTTACAATAGATGTCTTTCTTGAGTCTTCTAATCTGCTCAGCTGATGTGTTCTCTATCCTCTTTGCTTTCTGCCTTTTAATGTCTTTTCCTTACCTTTCTGAACCGCAGATGCTCTTTGGGATGGGGAAGGGGGTGCTCTTACCAATCTCTATGTGCCTTGCAAAAGAAACAAAATCTGTAAATACCTCCAGATGGAGCAATCAGAACCTGTTTCTGCCAGCGAGCTTGGTACGTAATCTTACAAAACTGATGTAAAGCACATTGTGCTTTTTTCTTTTCTAACTGCAGAAAATCTCGGTGTAGTGCCTTTGCTCTTTTCTCCTGTATGAGATCGATCAGATGTGTCTGTCTTGCTTCAGTGCAGTGCTTAGCAGCAGTTGCATGAAAAAAACCTCAACCACTAGATGCTAGACTAGCAATGACCTGTTATGCTTCAATGGAAGCAAGTGAGATGATTGAGGGGAGGAAAGACGCTTAAAGAAGCTCAGTCAGTTCTGCTTCACTCGGCAGACTTCGGCTTTAGATATGTATCTGTCCCGCACAGCAGTGATCCTTGTATTTAGGCTAGCTATTTCATGATTATGCTATATAGAAATTCATGCAAAAGCGCTCCCCGCCTAGAAGTGCCCATCTCCCCATATCGACTCTGTCACCTTGAATTCCAGGGGTTGTGGAGACAGGAATTTGTCTTCAGGGTGAAGTGCAGAAGCTAAACCGGGCAGGATGAAGACAAATTGAGCTGTGCTTGTGAAGAACACGATGCACAGCTTATTTCACTGTGAGTGGCAGTGCCAGGCTATTTTGTCATTCTGGTTTATAACTGCATTCAGACAGCAAAGCAGAAATTTTCTCCCTCAAATGTTTGGCAGAAAGCTTGCTTTTGTCTAAAATGCTTCTTAAGCACTGTGCGAACCATTCAGTCCTAAACCAAATACCAGTTTGAGTTATGCTTTTTCTTTCTAATTTACAAATAGGAGGGTTTGGTTTAGTTTCTTGTAATAGCTGCTGCAGTGAGACAACTCTTGGAAAATACAAGGCGCCATCCCAAAAGATATTATCTGCTTTATTCTGGAGGGCTTTTTAGCACAATGCAGTTGTTTCGTGGTAAGAAATGGCAAAGATTGCTGTGCGATTACCAAAGTGTAACGATACGTGGATGGTACATGGAAATAGTATCTTGTACAACTTTTGTGCTCAGCAGGCACTTCTATTTAGGCCATGAGATGTGAAAAGAGATTTTAGGATAGGTTGTCAATTGGATCAAATCTTAGGAGTGAAGCTTAATCTATTGTGGAGGTCTTCAGGGACTATCAGGATCTATCAATGTAGTTGGAGAATATAGTATGTGGTGGTGGTCTTTCCTGACTGAGCACAGAGCTATCTCTCTAGGTTGCTGTTTGGGGCATTACTACTACTGTCGTCTTAAACTAGAACCAGGCGAAGTCCCCAGCTGTGGTCACCAAGTACACTGAGGTCCATGTTGTGTTCTACCCCAAATACCTCTGTCCTTGCCTGAATACCTCCTCTGATTTCATTCAGATATGATAGAAATCATCAGTGCCTTTATTTCAGGGGGGGGACTGGCATGGTCCAAAGTTAAGCTGCCGCGCCACCTCATACTCTGCACACACAAACTTCCATGAGAGGGAGATGCTCCCTGGGATCTTTAGTGGCTTCCCCACTTCCATTTTCCTTTCCAGGCAATGCATCCTGGATGGACAAGATCTCCCGAGGTAGTAGTATCTCCCTACCCCAAGAGGGGAGGTGGTAGCCGGACCAGGGGAGAAGTCCTTGGGCGCAGAAGACAACAATGGCGTGAAACATCCTGGATGTATTTTTCAAATGAAAGTATAATCAGCAGCCACATTTTTGCTGGGTAATCAAAATGTCCGTGGAAAATAGAAACAGGGATAATTTTACCATGTTCTTTCTAATTTAAAATTTTCTGTGGAAAGAAAGTGCATTTGACCACTTCCTTGTGACAGAGAGCTCAGGATTTTAAGTGGTGTTCCTGAAGCGAGCATTGCATTTGGCTTACTATGTGTGACTTCTTGTGAAGCTTCCCTGGGCTCTTGGATGCTGTTCTTGCCAGTGAGAGCAGATTGCTTCCAGCAATAAACATCCCACAAAATTATGTATGTTCTTTAAGAAAAGTACCAAGATTTTCTGCTAATTGCAAAAATACATAATGGATGCCTTCAGCATCTGTTATTTATTCTCTAACCAGCTTTCATCCAAAAGTAACCTTTAAATAAACATTAAGATTGGGTAGTGTAACTGCTCCGATGTGTCACACACATCTACACGCTCCAGTTTAATTATGTTTGAAACACATGCTTATAGTTGACTTCTAGCAAGAGGGAGAAGTTGTTTACATCTCTAGGCCAGAGACGTTCACAACCTGGAGAAGACGATGCTCGGTGCCAGAGCCGAAAGCATGTCTCTGGTGTTTGGCTGGGCTCTTTTTGGAAGCCAAAGCCCAGCAGAGAGAGGATTTTGCTCACACAACAATTGTTTCAATCTACCACAAGGAGGGGTGCAAGGCTCACAGAGAAGAGGACGCAGCTTGAAAGTGTCATTCATAGGCTGTACAGTATTCCCTGTATATTGAAGACCTGACTTTTAATAAAAAAGCCTGTCTTTTTTTTTTTTTTTTAATGGTGTAACTTAAAAAAAATCCTCATAAAGAAACAGATATTTTTGGATGGATTTTTTTGTTGCACTGAGATCTGCTATATTGGTAACTTGGCAACAGTGAACATCGTGCTTTTTTTTCAGTTTATTTAATTGCACCTAATGAGAACAACTAGATGGGACCAACTTAATTGTTGTGGCTGGTCTGTGCCACTACATCCGTGAGAGATTTGTCGTTCCCATCCTGAACCAACTAGGCAACTTCCCGAGATTGGCTTGGGTGAGAGCTTTCCGTCAGCGGAGGAGTCACATACCTGGTACCACGGCAGAGGAGTATTCCTGGTGTCTGTCCCTCCCAGAGTCCTCAGAAGTGAGATCTGTCCTGGGCTGGCAGAGGAAGCACTAAAAATGAAGCTGCTGGGAAAAGCTGGGTGGTAAGCACCCAACTCCCTTTCACAGAGTTAATTTTAGAGGGAAATGATTGTAGCTACGCATTCAAAAACCTGAATTGTTTTGTCTGTTGATTGAAGTTTTCTGGCAAAATCTCCTAGTTTCCCTTCCATCCTGTTATTCTTTCTAAAGGACTCTGATGGAAAAGCACAGAGAAGTTTACTCCTTCAGACATGGCTGTGCAGATATTACCTGGGCATCCTTCAGCAATAACAGCTCCATGTTTCCCAGAAGGACTTCAGGATAGGGTATGGGAAGAGGCAAGATGGGTTTGGCATCTTGGCTGATGGAGGGCAGGGAGGAGGAGTCTGGAGATGCCGGCAGGGTTACATTGGCAAAGCCTTGCGCTGAGGGCATGGCCAGTAATTCTGAGCACGTGGCACAAGCAGGACTGGTACCAGCAGCATTCCTCTACATAGGCTCGGCATCTCCTGCTCTTCCAGTGACATCCGGGTCTTGTGTCACGTCACTGGCAGGCAGCAGGGCAGCACTGTTGTGGACTGTGCACTGATGACTTTGCAGTACATCTCCTACTCCTCTATGCTTAGAGGAATTTTCCGAGCAACCTGTGTTACAGATGGGGAAATAAATACTCAAAGTGACTCTGAAACAGCAGAAGAACAGCCCAAGTAAGTGACAAAAGGAGAAACAGCCTTTGCTTGCAAAGAACAGCTTCTCAGATTTGACCAAACTAGCTCCTAACTCAGTGCAGTTAACAGGACAAGGTCCCTTAGGAAGGACACGCTTACTGCGGTTTAGGAGGATTCACTGCATCAGTTCAATGAGTCACGAGTCATTTACCCCTAAAGTTATTCCAGGTATTTAGGTCAGGATATTAGACAAGTTCTGCCGTTTGTCCAAAGTATTGAAAGGAGGTATATTTTTCAGGGAAATTTGGCAGTGCCATTTTTTTTAGGGCACCTGCTCGTGCTGGTAGAGAAGTGTATCAAGAGCAAATTAACACAGTTGCAACAGAGTCGGAGAATCCAAACCAGTTTGGGAGTCCAGTCCTCCTTAAAGGATGTGACATCTCTCCGCAGTCGCATCTAACCTGCTAATATCTATCTCTGCTGCAGAATAAAAGACTAGATAATTATGCTTCAGGTAATGTGTTTTTAGAAGTTAAGAACATCAGTTAATTAAAGTGCTAAGGCACAAGTGACAATGAGAATAATAATAATTTGAAAATTTGTGAAAAAATTACTCATCCATTAACTGACACTGTGATAGGGATGACTCTGGAGAAGGGAGATTCTGAGTCCCTTTGGGAGAGCAGGTAGGTCTGAGTAGGCACAGGGTCATTACAGCAGCTAAGATGGTAGAAGGGAAGCCTATGAAGAGCCTTAATTAGCTTGATTGTTATTCTTCCATGATCAACGATTTGTTAACTCCTGCCTTATCTACCCTGCTGTCCCTGCTCTGAACTGCACAGGCCCATAAAAATGAGCTCTGGGGGAAAAGGATAAAAGTGGAGAGGCAAGAGCCCCCACAAACTGCCGAGGAGATGGTGAACACAAAAATGGGTAAGGTCTTTGGCAAATAGGGACACGTGACAGTCCTTGGTACAAATGCAGAGTAACCCTGGTGGGCTACTAATTAGTCTAATTGGTTCCAGCAGGGAACCCAGCCCAGATGGGAGAGGACAAGCACTTGCTGACTGGGCTTATGCTGGTCCCCAGAAATTAGTGCAGAATTGCTGACTGGAGCCTAGGACCTCATGCTCAGGGAGGGGAGTGCTAGTCCTGCAGCCCCTGCGTTGGGATTCAGGAAAGGAGCAGAGCTGGGTCTCTGGGTTTAGTTATTACTGCATTGGTTTGCCCAGAATAAAGTTGCTGGCTCCTTTGGACTGTCTGAGAGGGGCTGGGCTGTACAAGGGGAAGGTGCTGGGGTTTGTTTTGAGCAGTGCTAAGGATGTATGGCTTAGCAGCTGTCTTGTATTTTGTTGGGTGTTGCTGGAGGCAGAGCACAAAACCTTGGGATCTCTTGGGTAGAGGTCTCCACTGGGCGCAGGTCTTTCCTGCACTGCTGGTCCCTTTTCCCACCAGTAAATGCCCCAAAAATCCTAAGTTGCTGAGGAGTTTGAGTGCCTGGCAGGCTTTCCAGTCATGAAGGCTTTGGGGCATCAAAGGCCCCTTGATTAACATCAAAGACCATGAAATTCAGTTAGAAATCATCTGAGGCTTGTATTTTTTTCTTTGCTTTCTGATTTCCCTCTTTTTTTGGTTTGTTTCTGTCCCTAACCACAAGGAGGAGGAAAGTTGTTTTTCCTTTTTAAAGCAGACTCAGATTTCTGTATCATCTCTTGGAGCTTTGTTTAAAGGAAAAAAAAAATCCATACTGCAAGCCTTAAGGAAGCATTGATAACTAAACTTAGACCGAGAAAATGAGCAAAGGATGCTGCACAAGAGAAATGCGAAAGGTTAAATGAGTTGCCAGACACCTGCAGCAAGTCAGTGGACCTTGCTTGCTGGCGGAGCTGCCCTGGTTTATCAGGCTGGTGGTGGCTTCTGCCTGCCAGGGCTCAGCCCTGCCTGCGTATTAGCCTGCGTCCCACTGAGGAGCCAGGATACTTGGTCTTTTTTCAGCTCACTTTTCAGTCAAAGCAAACTCTAAGTAACAGGCAAGTGAGCTGCAGGAGTAAACCCTGCCCCCTCCTCTGCAGGGCCGTGGCACACATGATGGAGGTGAGACAGAAAGACCATGACCCCATACTGTCCCCTGCCCACAGCAGCACTAGCCCTGCTCTGTCTCATGTGCAGGTGATGCCATTATGGCTTTTCTGCCTCAAAAGATGTTTTTAAAACCTGGGAGGGGTGACAGAAATGAGAATTCTTTGCCACAGCACTGAGCTGCTGCTGTGGACCTGCTTTCTCCCCGCTCTGCTGCTGCTGTGTCCAGCCGTGGGGACAGCCCCTCTGTTCCCCAGCAAACTCACAGTCCCAAGCTTGATCCTTGGTGCTTTTAAACCTGTGATAGTGTGAGTAGAGGAAACAGGCAGTTTGTGTGCTTAAAATTCTGTGTCCACCGGTACGTGGAGGTGGAAAGGAGGAGTTGTGAGGGGTTGTGCTGCTGCGGGAGGAGAGGCTACATCAGCCTGACCCCCCCCATAGGATACGTACGTGGGGGACAGGACACCAGTGGGGTGGCAGTACTGGGCTGTGTGTCGTAGGGGACAGAGCCTATCTGGAGGATGGGTTCATCAGGTGGGTGTCCATGGGGGTGTGGGACCCCTGTCTGGGTCCTGCACACCTGGATTTCCCCTCTCCCTGCACATCTAGACACTTATGGTCCCCAAAATCCACTCCTTTAAGGGTGACACTGCCAGAATCCCATAAGGTCTCTGGGGATGAAGCCACTGCCAGCAGAGTAAAAATGCCTTTCTGAAAGTAAATAAAGCCCTAAGCTGTCCTATTATTTTAAAAAAGCTGCCTCGCACATGTGACCTTGGGGTGCGTGTTGATGTGTACCTGCCATAAGGGTTTAGTTTGAATCCAAATCCCTTCTCCCTCTGCCTTTCTCCACTGAAATGGGAGCTGTCATCGTGCTGCTCAACCTTTTAAGTCGGCCTGAATGCTGGTTGTCTCTCTCTTTAATAAAAAGAAAACATCTCTGGGACACTGCATGAGGTGGTTGCTCTGTTTTGAGGTGTGCTCTCACTCGCTCTTCAGTATTTGCCTAGTCTCAGCCTTGTGATTCGGGTGAAGGTGCATTCATGACTGATGAAAGGTTTATTTTAGTTAAAGTGGGGGAGATGGCAGGGCCCTCAGGTCTGTCAATCTCTTAAGAGCCATTGTGGTCTCTTACAATGGGCACCCATTGGTTGGGAGAGGAGGGACGATGGGTACTCAGGGTTGCTGCTGTTCCCCCTTGCTCTGTGGGCAAGAGGAGCCCCTGAGGTCACCCCTTGCCTCCTGGGTGAGAGCATGGCTGTGGATGAGGGTGAGGCAGGTGGAAATTGGGCTCTTGCTGTTTTCTATCAGAAAACACAACAGTGAAACTGCTTAAATACCTGTCATAAGTAACACAAACCCACCAGCAGCTGCCAGCAAGATGCTGGGGATGGACTAGCAGTGGGGCATTCGCTGCTGAGCCCTGGCTGGAGACCATTGGATTGGACTGATGGGGAGACATATTTCGGGTGAGACATGATCCCTCTGCTAGGGATGAAATAAGATCTAACAGCAGGTACTTCTCCCTGCTGACCTGTGGTCTTTTCACTTTTTGGCCCCAGACCACAGCCTACTTGATGGGGACATCTTTAAGCATGTCAGTCGAAGGGCGGTGGTGAAGGCAAACAGGAGGCGCACAGTGGAAGGGCAAGTTTCAGAGTGACCTGATGCCAGGGCGGAGACGTGAATCACTAGAGCGTGTGTGAAATGAATGGCTCCAGCAATGACATGGTCAGGCTTTCAGTGAACAGGAGGAGGGGGGAAATGTCTGGCTCCAGGACAGTACCTGGCGACTTGTGTAGAGGAAGAGCCCTGGCACCAACCGGTGCATGAGCCTGATGAGAGGTGATCTGGGCAGGTCATTCAGAAAATCTGGTTTGCTGGCCCTGGGGGGACATAATTGCCTTGGCCTGATGTTATCTGGGATGCTGTGTGTCAAGGAGGAGCCTCTGGCTCAGAGTCAAACCCTGAGGTCCCAAGGAGGGGTGGTGCCTGGTGGGAGCGTGGATGTGCTTTGCTGGTGCTGGAGAGGGATACAAGGAATTGGAGGAGAGCTGGTGTGAGGCTGAGTGCTGGCTTGGCTGAGTCTGGTTTCAGCCAGCTCAACTTTATGTCCTTTCTGATGCTGTGTGCAATAATTTTCAGACTTGTTTCGAAGCATGTTGTTTTAGTGCAGTTTGTACTTGAGTCTCCCTCCCTGGGAACAAAATTTCAGCAAAATCTGTAATTTTTAAGAAAAGTTTCAGGTTTTATCTGTACATGCACCTTTGAAACTAGAGATTAACATGGCATGAATCCTGGCTGGGTGAAGGTGAGGGCTCTGGGTGTCAATGTGCAGTGAGGTGGTCCCAAATCCCACAAGATCCCAAAACATGTGGCTCTGTGGGAGTTAGGTATCCAGCTCCCGATGAGTTGAGCTGAAGTGACTTTCACAAGGGTTCTGTGGCATGAAAGACAGAGGGCCCCAAACCTACCAGCCAGCATTAAACTACCAAAGCATCTTGTCTCCTGCTTTAGTCTACCTTAACAGGCAACAAACTCACAGTACCTATTAATGTAAAAACTTGTTCGTATTGATTGGTTTAACAATGAAATTGGTGTATTTCTAGGGTAATCACAAAAATGCATCAGTTTATTTTCAATTACATTCTCATTTTCAAATGGCAATGTCATGAATAGGAGGGACCTGCTGAACAAACAGTCATTGCCTTTCTTTGTGAAGAGATTATGTTTTGTTGTGCTTGCAGAAATGACTTCTGCTGCCATGTGTTGCCCTTTAAAAGCAAAAGAATAATAAATAGGCAACAAACAGCATCTCCCTTCGATACGGTGCCTATTTGGAAAGAAAAATCAGGTTTGGTATCGTGTGCGTTGTTCAATTTATTTTATATTAATTTGATTTTTTTTTCAGTGCAGCCTGATTAATTCCACATGTTTTCCCCCAAGGTTTGGACAGTAAAGCTGTTTGTCTGAGTCATCAACTAGATAAATAATTGGCAACTTCAAGGGCCCATCTCCTAAATCATTCCACAGTTACTTGTGGCCCTAACAGAGCTTGGTTGCTTGTGCATTCGAGTCAGCTGTAAAGTCTAATCTGGGCTTTCACTGGCCTCAGGAGACCAACAAACTGCCGATTACGGAGCCTCACGTCGGCTTGTCTTGGCACATCTGCTGGAAGAACGCAGCGAGACGCTGGGGAATGTGCGGTTGGGGCTGGTATTTATAGCCGGGTCGGAGGAGCCTTCCCGAAACTGGCACCCCAGGGTGCACACCTGGCACCCACACCACACCACTCCTTCTGCAAGGAGCTGGTGCGATCCCCCGTGTGGAGGTGGTGAGGCTTGTCAGGTGGGTCTCCTGAACTTGGCTTGGAAGGTGCTGACCTGCCACGGAGGGATGCCTGGGGCTGCCATGCTGTCCTCTGTGATTTAACAGGCTGATCCTGAAATGGGCCATCCCAGTGTCTTTATCTCCTCCAAATGTAGATATTGGTCCCAGGTCCAGCTGACCTAAATATAACCCCACTCATGGGTCCTGCAGTGTAGCCCATGTGGTGGGAAACAGTAAGCACAGCCACATGGGCTGCATGAATGCGGCCCTGTACAGCCCCGTCATTGACGGGGTCCAGCCACATGTGAGTATCAGGAGACTTAAGATGGATGTGTACCTGCTTCTTCATACATGGTGGCTGTCTGGTTTCTGAGAGAGACAGGAGTCCCTCGACTAGAATAAGAGAGATGTTAGGCTTCAGCTTTTCTGTCCCAGTGGGTTATTTCTGGCCTGGCTTATTTTTCAGGGGTATCGACTGGGTCTTGTGGAAATCAGATCCAAAGTGTAACCCTGCCATGGTTGGAGAAGTCGTACTGCTGTCCTGGGAATGTAAGAGGAGCTGAACTGGAAGCTCTCTTGCCTAGACATAGGGTTTTTTTGGGGGGTATGATTGCAGTTTAAAGTGCAAGAAGGTGCCAAAAGCAGGATGAGAGGCAGCTCAGCGGCCATCTCTGAGCTTAAGGAAAAATAGTGTAAATCGGGAACAGACCCATCGTTTTCAGAGCCGGCTCCAGGCTTCTCAGCAGGAGAGGCACAGCTTCTGCTGGATTGGAAAAATAAAGCAGCTCAAATGCCTCTCGTGAGAGGTCCTGGCCTCTTGGCTTATATCAGGCGTGTTTGGAGCAAGCCTGATGCCTTGGGAGGGATGCCACTGAGCCCCAGGGAGGTCACTGAGGGTGGTAGCAATGGGGGGAGCAGATGCCTCCCCTCCTTTGAGTGGTGTCAAGGGCTTAAAGGAAGTAAAGTTGAAGGAGAATGAATGGGTTATGCTTTGCTGGAAAAAAGGTCATGTTAACACACTGCAACGTGTGAAAGTGACACCCGTGAGTGTTAAACCAGCTCATTCAGTTAAAGCTGAGCAAATTGGTGTGCTTTTACGTACATGTCCCCATCATGATGTGAGCTACCTTGGCTTTTGTGGTGGCAACTTTGGACATGGGCATCCAAGGCCCACTCAAGCCCTCGCTTGACTGATGCGTGGTATGATGCTGCCAACGGCATGGACACCAGCTCGGCTGGGGAGGTGACCGAGATCTTGCAGTTGTGCTAAGCAGGAACCATAGTGTAATCCTCCTGTTTAATGCCTACTTTATATCAATTAATACAATGATGAGAAACTCAACAGGGACCTTCCTGGAGGGACTAACCCCTGGTCTGTGATGTACTGCCTTTGGTCATCTCTCCATGCTTCCTGTGTTTTCCCAGGGGGAGAATAAAGCAGCTGAGTGCTTTATTTTGGTAGGCCTTTCTTAACAAGATTTTGCTGCTTGAGGAATGTTTTCCAAAGGGAGCACACTGTGTGTCCATGTACGCCGTTTACCATGGGGTATCAGCATGGGGCTGGGGGGGAACTTCACCCTAATCCTGGGGGTGTCTGGGGGCTCCCAAGAGCTCATCAGCTATTCTGTGCAAGGGGAACGGGGCTGAGCCAGCTCCTTTGCTGATTGATATTTCCCATGCAAATGGTTAACTCCCCTGTCCAGCCAACTCAGAGGCAGCCACCAGGTCTCATTCTCTTCCCTAACTGTCTTATTGTACTTAACAGAGGCTTTCTTCCCTCTCCCTGCCCTCTTAACACTTGGATTTGGGTCTAGGTCTAGCTTTTGCAGACAACAGCTCTCTCTCCCCCATGGCTGTTCAGCCCCTCCTCCTCCTTTTTGAGCCCAGGGGGGACTGGACTGATTCCTGATCTCCTTGTGGGGCTAGAGGGTCTCTCCATGTACAGTGAACGTTTGGTGGCGGAAAAGGGTAAAAAGAAGCAGAAGACTAGAAGAAGCATTTTGGCAGTCAATGCAACTGGCCAAGTTGAATTACATGTTAAGGTTGCCAGTTGTTGGTGTGTTGAGTATTTTGTACCATTATAAGATTTTAGGAGTCCCAATGCAGGTTTTCTATGTTTTGCTTGTTGAGATTTGTGTGGGGTTTTTGTGTAGAAAGAAAACTCACCCAGCAATTTGCTGCATGCATTTATGCCTTTTTTTAATGTAAAGTGGAAACCAGCATCTGAAATCATTCTTCTCCTTCTGACAGCAACATCTGTAAAACCTTAACGCTGGAAGGAGACAGGAACCAAGAGATTTATAACCCCCTGCTGAAATATTGGAACGACCTTATTTCCCGGTAATTAGCTTTGCTCAAAACATTTTTGTTTCCTATTAGAAGCAATCTACTAACATTTACATTGATGTGTTTAATAGTTGTTGGCCATCTCTGAATTCAAGCAGGCAAGGCAGGAGGAGAGGGGAGGAACATGCTTTGTAAACTGTGAGAGCATTTGTGTTGCATCGTGTATTGTGTTTGTTGATAGTGGTGAAAACATCCATCATGCTACACTCCAGAGTGGGGAATGACATCTTTTGGGAAAGGGAAAAGAACTGGTGTTTGGCCAAAACTTCTCTACCACCGCAGGGTATCAAGGACTGGCTCCAGTGCCTTTGCTGGAGAGGGGATCTTGATTCAGCTGAGGCTCATGAAGAAAGGAGAGGTGAGGCGAGAAGAAGGTGGAGTGGCACCTACATATAAGCTGCTGTCGGAATGAGTAAGGGCTCTGATAGTTAAGTGGTGATGAGTTAGGCTAAGGAGTGGGTGGTTGGATGGACCATTCCCCTTTTTCAGTGGATCCAGAGCAAGGAGCAGGTGACAGCAGCTCCTGAGACCTCTCTGGAGTAGCCTGGGAGAGAGTTTCTCACAGCCTTCAGCAAGAAGTGGATTTTTGGTTAGGTGGTTGGAGTTTGGGTTTTTGGGGTGTTTTTGTTTCATTTTTTGTGGTTTTGTTGGTTTTTTTAGGATGTTAAGAGCATGATGTAATGGGATGAAACTGAGAATCGGATGTTTTAAGCTAAGTTGCAACGTGAGGAAAGCCTAATATCTGAATGCATTGATAGATTGGGTTGGAAGCAGCAGCCAATGTTGCAACAGTATTGTCTTGTAGGAGCAGAAGAAAGAAATGCCAATTTGCTCCTTGGCTTTGAGATCAGGAAGATAAATGTTGTATCTAGATAAGGTCCTGAGTGGATCTGAAAAAGATGAATGGATTAATTGTTGAAAAGAACACAGTTCTAGGGATGTTGAAACAAAGTTGAACTTGAAATATTGGGGATGTTTAAGGACAGTGTGTTGTTTCTTTGTTTTGAAATTATTAATGTGCCTTGAAAACTGAAAGAACAACAACAAAAAAAATATGACAGTTTTGGATATTGTCAACTGGCTGTGGGGTGGGGTGTCCCTGTGAGGGACAGCATGGAGGAGAAGCTTTCTGGGGAAAAGCTGTAGCCTTGCAGGTGATGGACGGTCACCCTTGGCGTTCTGCAGGGTTTTGTTGTCTATTTGCTTTCTGGAGGTTTCTTTCACCATGAGATATAATTTTGAAAGTTTGCTCCAGGATGGGCAGCAGATGGTGTCAACTCAATTTCATTTAAGTCGTAGATGATTCACTTACTTTGGCTGAAAATTAGCTTTTCCTGGCTTAACTGCTCTTCCAGCTATGCCACAATTCCCCATCTCCTATGCTGTGCAGTTGTAACTGTTTCATAAGGCTGAGTGGTTAGCTGGATAACCAAATGGTCTGGGTTAAACACTAATCCCTTTTGGAGGTGCAGCAGTGAACCGTAGCATGGAGCTGCAGGCATCTGGGATGTCAGTTTCTTAATCTGGTTTTGCCTTGGGAGCTTGGGAGGCTTTATAGAGTTATACGTGAATATTCAGCCATTCAGATGCTCTTTCCCCATAAATCATCCTGGTGGCTGAGATGCTTTCCTCAGTCATGTACACACTGAAATAGCCATGTACTAGCAAAACCTAGAGATGCACTACATGTGAAGAGGGTCTTTAGACAACCTGGGAGAGCAAAGATGTGTGCCCCAAAGAGGCATTGGCTTCCTGCCCTCTCTACTGCCCTGGGGAGACTGGATGGATTCTCTGTGGGGTTTGGGGCACCTCTGCTAAATCGGCTTAGTCACGTGGGGTGGAGGATGATATGTCTCTGAGGTATCACAGCAAAATCCACCTGGTCTATTAGTCTCCATAGATAGCTTGAGCTGTCATGCTCCAGTTGAGGACTGGGACACCAAACCTTCACCGGTGTGTGGAGACAATGGGACTGAGATGAATGTGCCTCTCCTGCTCTTTGCCACAAGCTTGCCGCAACGCCTGCTGTGGAGGGAGGGTGCTGCTGTCAGTCATCAGCCTGTCTCACTCCAGGCATTCCTGGCACAAGTCTCTTCAGGTTCAGCACTTTGTGCGCAGTCTGATAATTAATCCTCTGAGGAGCTTATTTGTCTTTTCTTTCTGAGGGGCCAGGGCAGCTCCCTGCTCCCCATCCTTCCCTCCTGAGAAACAGGCTGAAAAATTCCCCTCCTCTTCAGCTGCAGACAGGGTCCCTCGCACATGCCTTGGGCTGCCCTGGATGGTCCCTGCCCAGCCAGCCCCCTGCACCAGCAGAAACACCACATCCAAGCACTGGTAGGAGCAATGCTGTGGCTGAATGCCAAGGGAGAGGAGGAGGGGGATGTTTAGGAAAGATGTTTGTTCCCCACAAAAAGGAATAAACTGGTCATGGATCAATTTATGCTGCTTTTAGCAGCAGAAGGTGAAGTGCTGAAGCCAGTTAACATAGGAGCTGGTGGGGAGCCGTCGTGCTTTAGCCCCAGTCAGCAACTAAGCTCCACACAGCCGCTCACTCGATCTCCCTTGGTGGGATGAAGGAGAGAATCAGAAGGGTAAAAGTGAGAAAATTCATGGGTTGAGACAAAGACAGTTTAACAGGTGAAGCAAAAGCTGCACACGCAAGCAAAGCAAAACGAGGAATTCATTTACTCCTTCCCATGGGCAGGCAGGTGTTCAGCCATCTCCAGGAGAGCAGGGCTCCATCACACATAACGGTGACTTGGGAAGACAAATGCCATAACTCTGAATGTCCTCCCCTTCCTTCTTCTTCCCCAGCTTTATATGCTGAGCATGACGTCACACAGTGTGGGGCATCCCTTTGAGCAGTTTGGGACAGCTGTCCTGGCTGTGTCCCCTCCCAGCTTCTTGTGCACCTGGCAGAGCACGGGGAGCTGAAAAAGTCCTTGACGACTGTAAGAACTACTTAGCAACAACTAAAACATCTCCACATTATCAACACTGTTTTCAGCACAAATCCAAAACACAGCCCCATACTAGCAACTACGAAGATATTTAACTCTATCCCAGCTGAAACCAGGACAGTATCCACCCCTTATTCCATACCATTTATGTCATGCTCAGTTCCCACACTATCCAATACATCCTCATTAACTACCATCCCCTTCCCATCCTTTGATATAATACACAGATATCATTCCCTTAGTCTATGGACCACCCCTATAAAATGTCAGTAGAATGTACACAAATGTCCACAAAATGTCCACTGAGTTCATTTAGTCCATGACTTTGGGCTCCATCTGTTCTGGAGGTCACTCAGGACAGGAAAGGTGGTGTGTTGTATGGAGTTACAGGGCACCCACGCCAGCTCAGGTCAGGTCACTGCTGCACTTGCACTGCTGCTTGTAGGGCTTGTCCTCCAGTGGTTCAGGTGGTTCCTGCTGTAGTAATTCCCATAATATGCAACTCAAATCCCGGGTTACAACAATTTAAGGGTATTTCCATTACAATCTCCACCCCTGGTCTCTTTGGACCAGACCATCAGGTTTAACATTGTAATGAACTCCTCCCCTTGCCCCTGCTCTGGCTTGGACCTACCTGCAGACTGCAGTGCCTTGGGGTCGTACCTGCTCCAAGTGGAGCCTTACCCACGAGCCACTGTCTGTCCAGGGGTACACCTGCTGCTGCCCAGACTCATCCACAGCCACAGTCACTTTGACGTGCACCTGTTCCAGGGTGACCTTCTCCATGGGCCACAATGCCTCCAGCATGGCCTTACCCACTGCCACAGACCCTTCAGAAGAGAACCTGCTCCAACACAGCCTTGCCCATGACTGCAGTCCCTCCAGGGACGTACCTGCTCTGTTGTGGGCTTATCTATGGTCACAGGCTTTGAGGTGCTCCAGCATGAGCTCATGCACAGCCACTGATGCTACAAGGTGTACCTGCTGCAGCATGGACTTATCTATAGCCACAGACACTTCAAGGTGTACATTCTCTAGTGTTGACTTATCCTTAGGCCACAATACCTTCAGAGGCATACCCACTGCGGCACAGACATAACCATGGCCACAGACACTTCGAGGTATATCTGCTCTGGCATGGGTTTATCCACCACCACAGACGCTTTGGGGTGTCCTGCTCCCACATGGACTCACCCACAGGTCACAGTCCCTTCAACTCAGGTTCACAGTGGAGTTCCCACCTGTGTAGTGCAGCAGCACAGAAACAGCAGCGATGCCCCGGCCACCTGCCAGCCCAGGCACATGGCCACTGCTGTTACCAGAATGTTCCCAGGCACAGCAGAGTAAGGTGAGCAGCAGCACAGCACTACAGCGAGCAGCGAAAGTGGAAAAACACAGCCACTAACAAGCATTAGTCTTTAACATACACTAAGACAAGCAAGCCCCATGGCAAGCACAGAAGCCAGCCAATTAATAGCTAAAAGGCAGTAACAGCTGTAAATTCAATCTAGTACATTCCAATCAAATCTGTCGTTATCTTCAACCCTTGGAGCTCCACGTTGGGCGCCAAAAGGTGCTTAGTTGCTGACTGGGGCTAAACCACAACAGAAGCATAAGCTCCAGTGAGTTTTATGGTGGAGGTTGATGCATTTCTGAAAGGGATGAGCTGCCCTAAGAGACCCTTTAATATATCTCTCCCTGTGGACTTCTTTCCACAGTATCCACCCCAGACAGACTACCTCCCCCTTAAAGAGTGTTGTGGTTAGAGGAGCATATCATGGAGGCCTTTTTCCTGAGGACCATGTCTGTACGTTCCCTTTCATCCCCCAGACTGTGAATGTTATCCCTGTGGTGTGCTGCTGGTATTGCAAGGGAGGCGGGAGGACCAAGCCAAGGTTGGACTGGACTCTGGTGGGCTGTGTGGTTTGGTCCTTGTTCCCAGAGCATCATCTGGGAATCATCATCACCCAGGACAGCTTCCACATGTCCACCTTGAGACGGAGGGTGCCCTGCCTCATTCCCAACCTGCTGGACAAAGAGGCTTTTCAGCAGTGGATTATTCTGGTGGAGATATAATAATTCAAGTGTGTTTTTTAACTGAAAGATGTTGCTCTGTGCTTTTGGGGGTTCTTTTGTGCCAGAAACTGTCACACTGTGTGGGAATGTCCTTTTTCTCTTTTCTTGAAAGGCAGGTTTCTTTTTACCTCCCAGCTGCAAGCAGATTTATTCAGGGCCAGGGATATGTGCATCCACGTGGGGATTTTTTGTTTTGGTTTTCCTTTTTTCTTTTTTTTTCTTTTTTTTTTTTGAAAGAACAATGTTGTGGCAGCCGACAGCTAATCCTAAATTTGGGATACCTGACATTGTAATGAGAAAACAAACCTTCCTGCACTTAAAATGAGTGACAGGCCAGGTTTGGCCCCAGCAACCTTCAGAACTGATTTGACCTTGCAACCAGACCTCCTGGGCTGACTGACAGCTTTTTACGGCCGCATTAGAGCTGAGCTGACCTTGTTTATCTGGGGATTCACCTGGGAGACAGCAGACATGTCCAGGGATATTAAGTCTCAAGCTGAAAATGTTTGCTCAGGTATTAGAGGGAGAGTTAATTTAGACTGAATACCTCCTATGTGGCACCAGCCACTGCTCCAAGGGACAATGCGCGCCTTGGCTGATGACAGTTGGTTTAGACTTTCTTTAGAAATTGGAGTCTCCTTCCAGTGAAGCCATGCACAGTCCTTCAACTCGCTCTGAATTTCGCTTCACGTTTCATATTTTTGGGGTTTTGATTGAAAAGAACCCAGGTGAAGGTACAGGTTAGTCTCCCTGCTGGCACCAGAAGTGTGTTGGACTGGGTGAATTCACTTTTATTTTATAAAATGTGACATACTTGAGCCAACACCTCTCCCAAGAAGCAGTGTGGCTGGTGTCCACTTTCCCCAGTACCCACCAAGCCCCACCTTCCCATGCAGGGGGACATGCTTCCCCTGCCACAGTGCATCAGGAGAGGGCTGGGGACCAGCAGTTCCTCCCCTTCCCTTGTGTGGACCCAGAACAAGAGGACGAAGTCCTGGAGCTGCCCTCCTCCCACACCCCAAGGGTGGGCAAAAGGGGACACCCAGCACCTGGTGCTCGCCCTGTCTGTCCCTATCTACATAGACGGGAACATCCAAGGGATGCTGCCTGAAGCCTGATCCCCTCTGATGTCACCTGGGGAACTAAGTCATCTCAGCAGAATAATTTAATCTGCTGTGTGGGTGGTTGCAGCCTCTGATTTACACCAGCATGAACCTGTTCTGGGTAGGTGGTACAGCCCTCCTGCAGCATCTCTGGCCTCTGGGGGAGATGACTTTGGATGCAGGGACACCTTGGTATTTTATATTTTAGTTATTTCTTCGGGCTTGCAGATAACTAACAGCCCTCCATGTGTGTATGACTGCATGGGTGGTCCTGGCTGCATCCTGTCCCCAAGGGGGACTGAGTATTGCTGTTCCCCAGGGTCAGGCAGGTCCCTCTGCTGCTGGTCTTCCCCAGGTTTTCCTCAGCTGTTCTTTGTGTTGAGTTTGTGCCAATCCCTCCAGAAAGCTCCTTTTTTTTTCCGCTGGGACTATAGTTACTTCTCAGGAGTGAAGGTTTCACTAGTGAGATCACACATGTAGGAGTTTGGTCGCTGCTGGGTGGGCCTGAAGTCACAGGAGAGAAGCAGAGGGTGACTTGGGGGAAACCTGGAACAGATCCACACAGATCTTCGTGGTGTGACATGCCTTGCAGGTAGAAGACCTTCCATGGTGTTGATGGAAAGACGTTATTTAGTTAATTCCTTCACATTTTCCCTACAGGTGTTCCCTGGTATCACCTCCTTCACCTCATCTGCTCAGGTTTTGCCTCTGCGCTCCCTCTTCCCTCACATGTGCCCATTTGGAAATGTTGGGGTAATTGTTCACTGTCTGTATTGCTTTCACCCTGGCACTGGATTTTTGGGCCCCAGACAAGGTGGGAAGCTGAAATGCCCAACTGGCGCAGAAAAGACAACGTTGTTAGGATCCTCACAGAAGCAGGAGAAGCCAAAGTATCCAGGGAGGGAGCCTGAAAGCAGCTTTCTCTGAAGTTCGTGGAGGCATGGCAAGGGATGCCCCGATCTGCTTGTCTTTGACTGTCTCATACTTTAACGGAAATTTTGAGACCAGATGGGACAATTTGAAATCCCCCATTCTAGGCTTGATGTAATGCTGGCCAGGCAGTTTCACTGAAGTATCACGTTATGTGAAGGTGAAGTTAGCTGCTGCTCTGCAAAAGGACAACCAGCAGCCAGCCACCGAGTGTCCTGCCTGGGACCCAGCACAAGAGCTGCGTCCCTTTCCCCTGCATCACTTCTGTCTAGCTTAGGGTCTAGGGTCTCCAAGGAGCCTCTCCTGGGATGTCCAATGCCCACATGGTCACAGACACTGCCTAAATGAAGGAGAGAGGATGGCATGGATTAAAATCTCCCAGGGAGGAGGAGGTGATACATCCCACAACTGGAGAAATAGCAGGAGGTTGATTTGGTTACAGAAGTGCCCCAAATGCTGAATATTTGTTTCTCTTCCTGACCCTGCCCTGCTTTGCTTTCCTCTGTGTCAGGGCCTGGCTGGTCTTTAAAGGCAGTAAGTTCCCAAGGGCAGGAAAAGCCCCTCGTACCAACCCAGGAAGGATGCCCTTGCTATATTTCTACACCTCCTTCCTGGGAACCAGTAGGAAACATAAACTGAAAGTGCCCTCTGGACTTGTGGATCCTCAACACAGTGTGGGCACCGCTGTCGGTCCCTCCTGAGCTGGTCCACCTTTTGATAATGAGCCCAGCAATGAGGGGGAACGTTGAAGTGGTTTGGCCTGCAGGGCTGGAAATGTGGCTGCTGCAGCAGCATGAAGCCTCCCTGTGCCAGGGGAGGCTGGGATCCTGCTGCTGAGCTATTTATTTAAGAAAAAAAATATTATCATTTCAGGCGTTGGCAGTGTGGGGTGTATCGGCCATTGTATCAAAGATGTGGTTTTAATGCACTTTCCTCCGCTTAAATGCTATTTGCCTTCTCCTTCAGGCAATTGAATTTAAGAAAACTCTGGTTGCCCAGGTTTTGTTGAACAAATTGGCCCCTCCACACACAATTCCCAGGAGGAGCCAGCTCTGCAGAAACTCTGGGAGCTGTCACTTCAGTGCACGGCTGGGATGGGCTGAACGGATTACCCAGCTCTGCATCGTCTGCTCTTTTATCTGCCTCAAAGCAATGGGAAGCCAGGAATAACCCCCCGGGGTTCCTCTGAGCCTGGCGGTTTCTGGAGCCCAGGGTCAGATGACTGTTATTGTAGCTAAAGGTGTTTAACCCCAATTGATTTTGACAAGCCTTATTAGCAGATCCCCCAATTACTTATCAGGTTTTGAGAGGAACGTTGTCGATTTAAGGCTGGATGCTCTAACCTGAGTGCTGCTGACAGGACGCAATGGGTACGAAATCTGCTTCTGTATGAGTCAATGAAGAAACTCCTCATCAATCTTCAGGGACAAATTCTGACCCTTCTCCAGGGCCTGGCAGCTCTTGAGGGTGTCAGAGTCAGGCCCAGAGAGCAACAGGCTGTAATGAGACATATGAAGCCTCCTACCCTGCAAAGCACTGAGCATCCTTGGAGCAGCCCTGGGTTGGGCTTAAAGCCCCGGTGACTTGTTTGCAAGGCAGCTGCTTGCATCCCGACACTGGGAAATGGTGCAGAAGCCATGCGACCTGGTGGAAAGCATAGGAGAGTCCCTGGAAAACTGCCCAGGACAGGCTGAGGGTTGTTCCTGCTCCCTTTCAAAACTGATCTGTTGTCCGGCTGGGTCCCAGCTGGTGGAGAAGGGAGCCAAAGGTGTCTGGTACCAGTGCCTGCCAGTGGTGCCTGCAGAGGGAAAGGGAAATTGCTCTGCATCTTTGCATGCTCAGAGCCAATGTTTATCACCCATGGAGTTGAATTCAGAGCCCCAAAGCCCTGCAGCTGGAGCTGCTGATGGGCAGACAGAGAAACTGCATGGAGTCTTGTGTCTGCAGGAAATATCAAGCGATGAGCTCTGAGGCTCATATCCCAAAGACGGTTGAGATCATTTGGACATGAATGGGAGTTATATGCCTATGTAATCTCAGAGGATCTGGGCTTAACAGCATTGCTGAATTTTTTTTTATATATAATGCAGCAACTGGGAAATAAAAGCATCATCTAGAAGGAAATTGCTGCATTAGTCTAATATTTTAATGAAGTGCTGTGCTGTATTGCTGTGCGGGTTGGATGTAGGTGTTTGTAGGTGGCAGACAGCAGCCTGCTTGTCACCTGTCCAGGGGCAAGAAAATGTGGCTGTTACACGTGCAAATACAGTTTAGCCTGAAAATTGCATTCGGGCAGGAAAACAAACAGCCTGTTGGAAGCCCTGCAAGTTTCACACTTGCTTTTGCATCTTGGTTGCTTAGGGAGAGGAGTCACCCGCTCGGGGAAAAAGCCAGGATTGCCTGCTTGGCTGGGGGCTCGCGCGGGTTTTACCCAAGCCCAGTGAGTGACTGGAGCCACTGTGAGACTGTGCCAAGTCCTCTGGGAGGTTTTGTAACAAACACCTTGTAAAATGCAAATATTTGAATAGCGACGTTCACAAGTAACGTGCCAGGCTGGGGAACAACCGCTCATGTGTTTTGTTGGTTATTTGAAACTTAAGGATGAACTTAAGGATTTTCCAGAGACAAAAGCATTGAATACACTGTTTACAACAAATACACTCATCCCTTAGTTAGTAGACAGGTTTATGAGCCATTTATTGAAAAGAGAAGAGACCCTAGTTAATCATCAGTCTAGTTATTGTTTCTTAATCATTTGACAGCAATTCATAACCATGTCTTGTTTTCTGTTATGGGCACAATTGCATTAAGTGTGCTCGTTCCCCACGTACTATCTCTGAAATTAATTTTCACTTTGAAAACTGCTCATATTCTTCCAAATAAAGGATAATATTTAAATGGAAAATATTTCTTTCAGATGATTGTTTTCAAAAGAGCCAGTTCCTTGCCCTGTTTTGGGTTATTAAAGGGTTTTTTTGTTTATTTTATTGCAGGCGTTTCTAGCTCAGCTTCCAGAAAGCTGGATAATGGAGGAGGCTGCTGTAGGTGTTGGAAAGTGCTCGGGGGTGGCTTTGGTCCTGTGTAACCTTGGTCAAGTCACTGAACGCCTAACGGTAAGGAGGCCCTTTATGCTGATTTTTTGGGGGGTGTTTTGTTATCTGACAATGTGTCTCTGGTCTGTCTGCCTGTCTGTGGGGTGTGGGTAAAGGCTGAAGGAGCTGCATTGCTCCTAAGTGTTGTGCCCTGGTGGGCTCCAAGCCTGGCCAAAGGGACTGGATGGCTTCACCTCTGTACTGGAGCTCACTGACCTCGAGTACAGGAAACCTCATGCCCCAAACTGCTTGGTGAGCATTGTGCTTCTCACCCAGAGAGGTGCTTGCATCCCTCTGTGGGTGCAGAAGTCACTCCTCCTTCTCCAGGCACTTGGCTGACCTCAAGACTCTTGATTTACAGCTGTGCGAGTGTGAGGAGAATGGGGCTTTGCCTGTACCCGCTGCCAAGCATGCAACAGAGAGCCACGGCAGCGGCACAGCCGGGGAGCCATTTATGGGGTGCTCAGTAACATCCCATTGACTTCTCAAGGGCTCGGTGCCAGCTTGACTCAGGCCATTAAAGTGACCTGCAAAGCTTTGTCGTAAGTGTTATCTCTTCTCCCACCAACTGCAATATTCAGAGGAATGTTGATATCGATGAGAAAACTCCTGGCAATGGCTGTGGCAGAAACAAATTATTTTCCCACTAGAGAAAACGGTCATCTGTGAAATTTCATGGACAGGCCCACGATTTGCTGAACACCCCCTTCCCCTGGCTTTTTTTAAAATTTTATTATTATTATTTTTTTGTGTGTGTAATTGCATGTCAGACCAAGTGCACTCAGAATGTGAGCAGGGTCTGATACAAGGAGGGTGAAATGAGATAATCCATGTTTTCATCATCCATAGACCTCTCTTTTCACAGGCCGTGGGCCGTACTTTATTAGGCTGAGCAGCTCTGGGCCTGCAAGAAAGAGGAGCCCTTTCTCATCCCGATGAGAATAGTGCAGTGAATGGATTCCAAGTGTTTACTCAGCATTTGTCTCGTGGTTTATCAAAGGAATGAGGAGGAGGTGCCGACAGACCTTTTGTCCCGCTGATGTGTTATGACAATGTTCCATGAATATGCAGAATGGCAGAAGGGATTAGAGCCAGTACAATTCCCCTCCGGCGCTTTTTTCTTTTTTTTTCTTCTTTTTTTTTTTTTTTTTTTTTATGCCTGTGATGTTCAGGGGTTTAAGAGTGACCTGCTCACAGTCAGGGCACTAAACATCAGATTTTCCTACAGATAGGGGTGTAAAAATCCCACACTTGTCTAAAGCTGTTAGCATCTGACTTGAAGGTTGGGCTGTCTTAGTCACTAGCTGCTCTTTATGAAATTTCAGCTGGCAGGAACTGCCTGGCTGAAAGCTTTGTGTTTTGGGAGACATGGAGATATTGGGGCATAATTAAAACTTGAGTTGATCAGTGACACGTGAAGCCCAGGCCAGTGGTGATGTGACCACTGCTCTCTGGTCCGCTGCTGTTGGTGTAGGCTGGCAGTGGTACCTCACTGTGGTTTTTTTTTTCCTGTTACTTCCCAGACTCCTGGTCCAGGAGTTTGAGTGCGATTCAGTAAACAGTGCTGACATCAGGCACAGATGCTCTTCATGCTCCGTGGGCCTTTTTGGATGGACAGGTTAATGAGTTAGTCCTTGCAACACACCTCTGAGGCAGGTGATGAACGTTATCTCTGTTTTCAGTATGGGAAGACTGCAGTAGGATGGTGAGAACTTGCATGTTGCTCCACACCACCAGAGTGCTGGGTGTAAATCCAACCTTTCCTCTTGTGTTTCTGACCCTTCATCTCCAAGTAACTGTGCTGAGAAATGGTCAGCAGCTATCAACCCATTAACAAGGCTGGTAATGCTTTTATTCTATGTAGTTGAGCAAAGATGTCCCACCTGAGAAATTACCCTCCATTGGTTTCCTGCATCCCAAGAATCTTTTCTGTCCTGCTCCCCAGATACATAAGGGGAATGATGACTTGGTGTCCTTGTTGGGTCTTACTTACCCTGGGAAGAAGGGTGTTGGCCGTGCTCAGCACTGGTTCTGCTCCCGTCCAAGTCAACAGATCAAAGCGCTGCTGAGAGCTGTTAAATCCACCTGAAATCTCCCCTACCCCAACCAGAGAGGTGAAACTAACCTCTTCTACCCTTGCCACATACTGGTAAAGTGTTTGTCTAGGGCCTTTCCAGCATGTCCTGCCTTTCTCTTTGGGATTTTCATTGCTCTGTGGGGGGGATCTGGAAGACATTTGGTCTGGGTGAGATGAGAGGCAGGACATAGTCTGCTCTCATCAAGCTCATGGGAATCACCCCAGCTGTAATAACCACAGCATCTGCTGTGGGGACATCCAGCGAAAGCAGTCCCAAGAGGGGGGAAATTGCTGTCAGCTCCTCCTATGTAGGGACATTCGTGCAGCAATGCTCTGAAGGTGGCCAAGGATACCAAGCTGCACAGGCTGCTCTGCTACTGCCTCTATGGCATACATGGTGTGCAAGGACTCTGGTCTGGATCCTGTGCAGAGCATCCGTGCAAATCATTAATTAATTTTGATAGAGTTATCCCAAGCACAACTCTTGGCTCGTGGCCCCGTGAGAGCAGTTGGCAATGGCTCCTGCTGACGGAGGGCATGTGCTACAATTTGCTCCCTGGGGAGGTTCTCAGTCAGTCCTGGCTTTGGTGGAGAAGCGACTTCCTATCTCCAGTGGCCAAGGTTGCCCAGCAGGTGCTGAAGTCCCCTCTGTAGGGTCTGCTCAGCAGATATGTTCTTGGCATATGGGATATGTTCTTGGCAGCTGATGGTGGGAGATCTGAAGCACCTCAGGCTTGGTGCTCAGGCCAGACAAATTCTTGAGACTGGCTTAAAAAGAAAAAGAGCATTTTCCCCCATCTGCCTGCTTTTACCACCATCAGCAATGCTGGATCTTTCTTTGCCTTCTGGGGTTGTGCATGAAGGATTGCAGTTTTCACATTGTCCTTTGCAGTTGGTACTCCTCAGCTGTGGTGTAAGGAGGAAAAAAAACCCCAAAAATCAAACAAAAAAGACCCCAAATTAAATGGGAATAAATCATTCCTGTTCTGAGAAACCTGGGGTGAAAACACAAGGGTTGGCAGCCCTAGGAAGGAGGCCAGCCTCAGTCCCACAGGACACTTACAGCACAGACACCTGACTGTTGAAAAGGCCTTCCATCTTCCTTTGCCCATCTTTTGTACTCTGGATTTTGTGGCTCTACAAGGCAAAGCCATTAGGACCTATTTGCAACCAACTAATTCTGTGGTGGAAGCTGCTGAACTCTCCTGTGGGTGCTGGCATGCTGCTGGCTGCTCACTGGGGCTCCTCTTAACCCCTTCAGCCCTGTGGCTAAGTATGTATCTCAAATATCTTGGTGTCGATGCACCGTTCATCTGGGACTCGAGACAGTTCTTTTGGCTTCCACTCTGCCTGAACTTGCTTGTGCCTCTTACGGCGGTTTTTTGTTGCTGTTGATTCCGCCCCCCGCCCTTTAAAAACTCTATGGCAGGATACAAGTGCCCAGTTCTCATTGGTATGGATGGGAGCTGGGTCCCTAAATTGCTCTTAGAAACATCTCCCAGACTTTTTATGCTGCAAAAATTATGACCAGATCCTGACTTTTTCATTTTTTTGACCCACTCCCAAATTTGTTCCAGGTTTCCTGTGTGTCTCCCTCTAACTGCTTCCCCTCCCTATGTGGTGGGGGACAAGCTGCCCATTTTTGATCTTTTAGGTCTTTGAAGATATGCCATGCCTTCTAAGAGAAACACAAGGTATGAAAATTTGTGCAATCCAAGTTTGGAGGAAAGAAAATGGATAATATTCAATCATCTGAACATCTTCCAAAGAAGAGTATGTAGTACAGCAAACTGGCTGAGAAAGGGGAACGGAGCAGTTGATGCTCAATTTTGCCTCCTGACTTCTCCTGGGCCTGCAGAAATCTGACAGGCTTGCTGCTGTCATCTCCTGGAGACCTTCAACTATAGTTTTCTAGTTGATGGTTTCATGCCATTTTTGAAGAGATTTTCTTCCCAAGGCTCTAAGGGACACCACCTCCCTCCCAGCCTGGCTCCTATTGCGAAGCTCTGCTGAAGTATTTCATTCAACATTTCTTCTGCAAGAAGAAAGCATCCTCTTGGTGTCATCCCTGGGGAAGAAATCCCTTCCTTCCCCTGGCACCTCAGTCTCAACAGGCCTGCCATGCTTCGCAGATGGCCTCTTTGCTGCTGACCCCTCTCCTCTCAAGCTCATCAGATGGAGCACATGGAGGAAATGGTGAGACAAGTACTGAAGTTCTGGCAGTAATGGAAAAAGAAGGATCTTTTGCTCTTTTACTATAGGTTTTTCATTCAGGAGACTCCACCACGGAGTCCATTATTCATCCATTCCTATTGAAAAGCTAAATTATGAAGGTTCAGAGGAAGCTTAACCTTGATGGAGCTGATGGCTTAACCATACTACAGAGTCATGGTAAAAATGTATTTCATGCAAACAAAAACTAAATGCATGCAATATATGCAGTGTAACTCAAACAACATGGTGTATGTGGCAAAAGCTTCCAGAGATGTTAATTAGATGCATCTGCAAAGTCAACATGAGTAGGAGTTTTTGTTCCACCAGAGAGTATTTGGACTGTGGTCCTGATTATGCCACTGGCTTGCTGCTTTACTCCAGGTGAATAAGTCCTTTATGCTCTTGATTAGCCAGGACACAGCTGGGGTATTGCTGAAACAGAAGTGATGTGGTGTGGTCCTCCAGAACAGCTACTCCAGATCAAGCAGTGATGGCTGAACAGCAAATGCTCTCCCCAGGCACTTGGCTCTGATAGAAACCACCCAGGACCAGAATTCTGGTGCTAGCTGCCTACCTGCATCAAACACTGCTGTGATATGGAGATTCCCATCTCAGCTGGAGGACCCTGGTGTCCACAGCACTTCAGAATTGGCAGATGGAAATGAATTAACTGAACCTCTGTGGACCACCAATATAAAGAAATGCCTGGATTGATTCTCCCAGCCCCAAGTAGCACCAGGCAGGGACGGTTTTGGCTAGAAGGAATGTGAGACAAACACTGTGATTCATACTTGTCCAGTCTGATTTGAGTCTGAATCATCTCTCTTGCCTTCTCATGAGGAAATGATGTGATGAACACTGGCCTGTCATGGCTGGAGACCTTCTTCCTGCACCACATGCACTTTGAAGTCATTGCATGGAATTTTATTTATTGGTCATTTGTGGAGTGGTCTTAAAGGCAGATGAGGTCTTCACAACTTTAGCCAAGTTGTCTCCCTTCCAGACAGCAAGCTTCTCCAACACAGACATGTGGCAAGATGTCCCCATTTGGGGCAGAAGGGCTGGGAAGTGCCCAGGCCACCCCCTCTATGCCTGGGGAACATGAAGGTCTCTTGCTCCTGGACTTGTCTCTTATCTTGCCAGGCTTCAGGATGCCCAGCAGAGGCATCATGCTTGACTAGCAGCTCCTGACTCCCCATCGGTGCTATGGGCCTTGGAGACCCTTCTCCAGGCTAGTAAGCGAGTGTGTGGGCTGGATGGAAGGATCTCTGCTCTTCTTTCCCCCCAGACCACCATCACCATCTTGTGGCTTCACCTCTGTGCCCTGGTTGGGACACTCTCCTCACTCCCAGCCCTGCTCTGTCCCTACCACCTCACGACACCCGATGTCCTATCCAGCCTCCATCCACCTGGTCCCAGCCGTTCATGGGGCACTCCATACCTCCTGCTGAGGTTCGTGCTCTGCCAGCACTACCAGGAGGGAATTGACAGAGGTGCCTGGCTAGGCTGGGGGATTAAAGAGCTTTTGTTTCAGAAGCATTTTAAGTGGTGAGAAAAAAAAAACCAACCCTCCAGCCCTGCTGCGGGCAGATTGGGCTGAAGGTACAAGACAGGGAAATTTTCCATGACAGAGGTGTTCTCCTGGCCTAAGGGGAGGGAAAAGGCTATTACAGTTGGAGTGAATGGAATCACTGCTGGCAGGAGAATTAAACAATGGAAAAGAGAGAGGGTAGTGAGCTAGCAAGGTGGGATTTTAACAGTCTGCCTGGGCTTGCAGCTAATTGGTCTGGTAGCTGTAAGAGAGTAGTAACAAATGGACTAAGAAAAAGGAAAATTTTGCAGTGAAGGACTTGCCTGGGAGCCCCGGTGTGCAGCATCTGGGGCACTTTGGTGTCAGTTCTTTAATTTCAGTGAAAAACACAAGCCTTGGCAGGTCTGGGGGGCTAGCTGGAGCTGTGGTGTGGACAGAGTCTGTGCAGCAGAAATGCCCCTCACATGGCAGCTAGCAAGCAGTGGAGCAGAGGCAGGGCTTCCCAGCGCGGGGAGGGCTCTGGCCAATGTGTGGAGTCAGGGAAAGGGAAATAGTGTGGGCAGTGCACAAAATGCTCCTGCTTCAGTGCCCGTGCCCAGGCTGTTTTCCTGCCTGTTCCTGTCCCATTCTCGTAATCCTCAAATAGATTTGCAGAGGCTTCTCTCATGGACCAGGCTGCCTATTTATACAGTGAAAGCATCAAAATTCCTGAGAAAGGGCCATGAACGAGCCTTATAGAATGACCCTGCAGGGCACTGAGCTCTAACCACCTACCTCACATCCTCTGAAAAAAACCTGGGAAACCTGGCCAGTGTGTGTCAGTGTTTTAGTGGGAAATGACAATTTTTAAGGAGAGTTGGAGGTAGTTGGAAAGCAGGAGACCGAGGTTTCTTGTGAAGGTTTGCTCTTGCAGGGGGTGTCCTCAGTAATTTTGTGTGATGGTTTCTTCTGTTGCTGCACAGCCTGAATCCTTCCAGGTTAGAAAGATGGCCAGAGGACAGCCAAAGCTGTGCCCTGCTCAGAGCAGCATGTTGGTAGGGTATGCTTACGGAGAGATGTTTTTGGATCTGTGCCGTGATTGTATTACAATTATCATAACAGCCCCTTTGGGCTTCTAGAGTATTTAATATCGCTTTCTAAAAACAAATATTTAAATGTTCCTTACTAACCCCATGCATGGCCCACGCTTTGCTCTCCTCAGTGTGTTAAAGCCACTAGGCAGGACAGCTCAGCCACCAGGGAGAGGGACCAGCTCAGCCTGGTCCTTGTGCTTGGCCTTTTCTTAGGCTTGGGTTTTGGCCATAAAGTATGGACCTGGGGTAGGAATTTGGGGGGCATTTTTGTTCCAGGAAAAGGGAAAGTTAAGTATTTATTCATGCCAAATATTGAGGTTTATCTTGAACAAAAAAAAAGCACAAGAGTTTATAGAAGCCGAGTCTCCAAAACTCAGACTTTTGCCCCAGAACCATGATTTTCAATAGGTCAAGTTCCTTAGAATCTTTTTTTGTTTTCTTTCAAGTTTAAAGAAATAGATGCTTCTTTTAAGAATATTCTTTTTGGTAAACAAACAACATAAAAGAAGGTTTTTTTCCTCCCATCCCCTTTATTTCCACAGGATAAAAGAAAACATCATAATTTTTGTATCAAAATGCACTTGGGGGAGAAAATCTTGACCAGCTGTAATGAAAAATAAACTTCCCTACAAAGGTGAAAAATAGTTTGCAAGTTTCTTTAGGAAATCTTTCCCTGATGTTCCCCAGTTTGGTAAATGCTTTACTTATACTTTTTGTGAGGAAATGATTTTTGCCTGGCCATTGCTGCACCGTTTCCTACAAACACAACAGTGATTCAAAGAGTTAGTTCTCAGGAAGAATTTATTTGCTTTGGTTATCCACTTCCTGTGTCTTGAAGAAATGGAATAGCTCAGGAAGGGTGTTTAATTGTTGCTCCTTTGACCCCAGGCTGTCATTGCCTGGTGTCCTAGGTTAGTTTTTGCATGACTGCTGATCCTGTAGCCAAGCAGCATGGTGTCCCAACTCTTGTGCTGGCTGTGGTTACAAGCCACAGAGTTGACCCTCCAGGTCTCCTGTTATGTTCTTGTTGCTGTTCTCCATCACATGTTCCTTCTCTGAGAGGTGGCATCCCATGAGGGAAATCTCCCTGGAGGAATGGATTTCCCCCCACCCTCCTAGCTGTAGAGTGATGTGATTCACCTTCTGGTGGCAAAGCCTTCCCATCGCAGCATAGCTGTGGGGGGAAGGACTCTCAAACTTCTTCTGAGGGTCTCCACAGGGGAGTTCGGAGCATGGATGGATTTAGACAGGGATGCGCTGAGGGTAGGAATGGGCCCAACTGCTGTTATTTCAAGGCAGCAGTACTCATGCAGCTTTCGGCCAAGGAAGTCCCCAATGTTTGGTTGTTAGTAAGTGATGGGGTATTTCGGGGCCATGCTAAGAGCACCATCAGCAGGTCGTGTATCATTGAAGCACCCCCCAAAGGCCACTGCTGGCTCTGAGGCTGGAGGATGCTTTGGACCATTCACTGCAGCTGTCTTTGGAAGAGGAACTAGAGAGGTCCTCACTCCCAGGGCTCCCACCCCCTCTTCTTCCTTGCACATCCCAGGGGTGGCTGAGCTAGATGACTCTGCTTCATGAACAAGGGGAGGGTTCTGCAAACAGGGATTCTACAAACACAGCTCTGCCCAGTGCAGATACCTAAGCTGTCTCACTCAAGATAGGGCAAAACCACTGTTTTCTCAGCATGGCTACATTAGGGAATGCGAACATCCCACCAGTTACCCCCATATGGCATGCAGTTTAGCAGAAGATTGCTTTGTTTTGGGGCAAGCAAATATATGTTTTCCTAACCCATGTGGTTGCAAAGAGCAGCTTGGAGATGTGGCCTGGGTACCGCTGATGTGACACCTGCCTGGGCACACAGGGTGCTTGAAACAGCAGCCCTCTGAGGTGCAATAGCAGCCCTGTTCCTCTGCAGTGAAGCAAGTTCACCCATGCTATAAAGTGATTTGTGCGTGCGACAGCTCTAAAGGAGGCTGCAGCTCTAGTGCAAAACGGTTTGGGGGCTGGAGGCAAAAGCACAGTTGAAATTGCTCTGCGTACTCAGGATGAACTGATGCAGCAGATGCTGGCAAAACTTACACATACTTAGTAAATGTGATTTATTCCATCCTCATCACCTCATTTTAAAGAGAGATCCAGATTGCATTTTTTGGTAGCCGTCTTTATTATCATCTTCCACCTTTTTATAAAAGATCTGGGCCAGGAAGAGCACCCTGAGTGATAAAGCATATGTGGGAATTAGAGTCTGTTTTGGCTTTCCTTATTCAATGGTAAAACACAGTTTGTTTCCTGCCTGTTAGCTCCTACCCACCTCCACCCCGCTGTTTTATCCATCTGTCAAAACTAGTTTGACATCTGGGTCCTAACCCGGTGAAGCTGAGAGCAATTTGAATGGTCCCGTCAGCTTTAAAGTAACTACTCACCAGCTGGAGTCTCAGCCAGCCCAAAGCCTGAGATGGGGCCAGGGCTTCCCCCGCCGCATGTAAAATGATGTAAGATCAGGGCCTTGGACTATAAACGCTTCATGCATTTGGGTCTTCATGTCTTTTGTCCAGATGAGACGTCTCTTCCTTTGCTAGATGTGACCTCAGGTGCAGGCAGCTCCAGACCCAGCCATACTGTTGGGTGTTCATTTTCAACTCCTTTTCTGATGTTTAGACCAATAAAAAAAGGAGAAAGTGAGTGATAAGCAAGGGCTGTTTGATATGATTGAATAAGAAAAGCTGTTCCTCCTTTGCACCCCATAACACTTTTCCCTCTGAAACCCATTCTTGCTAGATCAGAATACATTAAAATTCAGAGCATCGACATGAAAATCTCACCAGCTAACACTGCAGGGCTGAAGGTTTTCATCTCCCTCAGGGGAGTATTTTTCCCTGTGCATCCTGGAGCGACCGTTAGTGATTTCCTTCTTGGGTGCCTGTCTTGACGCCCTCTCTAGTGACTGGAAAAGTCAGGTCCTCTGACTGAAATTATCTGGCCGCTTTCAGATACTTGCTCAATTTAAACACACGCTCTGGGAGGAATATCAGCCTTCCATCCTTTTTTCCTTCATCTCTCCCAAGGTGAATGAATGGTCCCTGCTGTGCCCTTGATTTGCTTTTCTTACTGAAGATCTGTGTCTTCTGTGGAGGAAGGCACCTTTCTCTAAGGCTGCGTTTCACCCTTTCTCAGCTGCTGTCTGTCCTCCAGCCAGCACCTACACTCCTGTTGTTATCCTCATCTGGCAGAAGGGAAACTGAGGGAGTTTACTCCAACAGCAGCTGGTCTGCGGCAAACCAGGACTGCACTCCATGTGGCTGTTAGACCCACGCTTCCTTGCCTGAGCCCTGAAGGGAGCAGAAGAACCACAAATATCTGCAGGAAAAATAAAGTGAGAATAAAAACACATACAGACATAGAGACGCACACAGCAGAATGAGCAATGGGGGAAATAACCTGGTCTGTGAGTTTTTTCTTGGAGTGTAGAATAAAGCCACATAAAAATACTTAAAGGAAAGAGCTGAAAAATCTTATCCAAAGGGCTGGATGGCTTTTACATTTAAAAAGGACAGGAGAATATCCTGGTCGAGATCACCTATTTGCCTCTGTGGAAGAAGGCTTTTGTCCCACTCTGCTATTGGAAATACTTTCAACCAAGTTGCAAAGTTGAAGGCTGTGATTTCTACTCCACTGCAGGATATGTGGAGGGATCTGCCACTGCGTTAATGATGCATTAGACATTTCCACCTGTCTTCTCAGGACATGGACATCTAGCTACATATAAAGCTGTGATCTGGCTATAAAAGTCACCCCAGCTTGTCCAGCCCACCCTGACGCAGCGGCTCCCTTACCTGCTCCAGGCCAGGCTCTTCCATGGGCAGGCATCTGGCTTAGGGTTGATGCTCACCAGCAATGGGTAAGGATGGTGTGAAAGCCCACGGCTTTTTTGGTGCTGATAAAGCAGACAGCAGCCCCCCAGCTCTAGCACTGGCATGTGCCATGAATGGGGGGGGCTGCGGTTCCACCCAGCCGTCTCCGGAGTGCAGGATGAGACCTGAAGAGGTTTTCCCTGAAACCCATAGGGCTTTCTGAGTTTGATGTCTTCCTTCAACTTCGGCCGTGGGCTCAGCCCCTCTGCAGTTATAGAGATCCCCGCTTCCCCTGTCTGCCCCCAAGATGCCACCCCTGTCCTGCATCCCTTGCCCACCCTGCGGGAGGTACCTGCAGGCAGCCCTGAGCTCTGAGAACCATCTTCCCCCCTCCCAGGGGAAAAGAGAAAAAAAAACTTTTCCCAAGATTTCCTTACCCAGGAGGTCTCACTAGGCTGCAAAGTAACTAAACTGAGGGGCTTGGTTTCGTGGAGAAACCTCCGGCCGTTGCGGCCGCTGCGTCCCGGGGCCGCCTCTGAGCGCTTTTCCCAGGGCAAAAAGACAACGAAATCCAAGTGATGCGGGGGTCCCGGCGGGAGGTTACCTGCTCTGCTGCTGGGGGCTGGCTGCGGCACCAAACTCGCCCTGCCCCGGCCGTCGGGACTCGTTTTGTTTCGTTTTTCTCCTGGGAGGAAACATCAGTTAAAGAGCAAGCCCAGCGCCGCGGAGAGGGGCCCGGCCCGACCCGCCCAGGAGCGGCGCCGCCGCCGCGCTCCCAGCCGGGACCCCCGGGGAGGGACCGCCCGGGGCACGGCTGCGGAGTAGAGCCCCGGGGAGAGGCTGGGGGATTTGGCCGTGGGAGTCAGGACCCCTCCCCAGGGCGGCCGCCGCCGCCGCCTCCTCCTCCTGCCGGGGGAGAGAGGCTGGGGCGGGCCGGGCACCGCACGCCCCTCCGGGGGGGGTGGGGGGGGCGGCCGCCCTATATATTGCAAAGCGGCTCGGGACCGACCTCCCCATCGCCGGGAGCTGCCGCGGCGCCTGCCCCCCTCCCCTTCCCCTCCCTCTCCCCCTTCCCCTCCCCTCGGGGGGGCTCTTTGTCCCCCCGCCCCCATCCTCCGAGGAGGAGGAAGGCCAGGGCCGTATATGAACGCGGCCGGCTTCCCCTGCCTGCGAGGCATGTGCACGCTGCCGGCGCCCAGCCCCGCCGCCGCGGCCAGCCCCGGCTCCCCCGCGCCGCCCCGGGGGTCTCCCCCCGCCGGCCAGGCGCCGCCGGTGAAGCCGGAGCCGCGGGGCGGTGGGGGAAGCCCCCACCCGCCGCCGCCGCCCCCCGAGGAGCCGCCGCCCCCCGCCGGCGGCCGCCGGAGGAAGCGGCCGGTGCAGCGGGGTAAACCCCCCTACTCCTACATCGCCCTCATCGCTATGGCCATCGCCAACGCCGCCGAGAGGAAGCTCACCTTGGGGGGCATCTACAAGTTCATCACCGAGCGCTTCCCCTTCTACCGGGAGAACCCCAAGAAGTGGCAGAACAGCATCCGCCACAACCTCACCCTCAACGACTGCTTCGTCAAGATCCCCCGGGAGCCCGGCCATCCCGGCAAGGGCAACTACTGGACACTGGACCCGGCTGCTGAGGACATGTTCGACAACGGGAGCTTCCTGCGCCGTAGGAAGCGCTTCAAGCGCACTGACATCACCACCTACCCTGGCTACATGCAAAACTCCAGTGCCTTCATGCCCCCATCCGCTGGCCGCCCCACAGCACCAGCAGCACCCTACCCCAACACCCTCTGCTCGCCTGGCTACAGCCCCCAGCTCTCCGGCACAGTCTTCCACCCCTATGCAGCTGGGGCAGCACCACCGGGGCAGCATCCCCGGATGTTCAGCATCGACAGCCTCATCAGCGGGCAGCAGGCCCTGCAGCCTTCACCGCCTGCTGAGCTGGGCCACCCATCGCTGGGCTTGCCTGGGACCGACCTGGCTCCTGCCTGCTCTGCCAGCAGCTCTGAGCCTTCCTGCTTCCAGACGCAGCCTGTCAGCCCTGGATTGTTGGGCCGGGCTGGCCCCAACACCTTGGCTTACCCCTATGCTGCCTCGCCCCCGCACCTGCCTGTGGCGCAGGGCAGCTACTCACCCAGCAGCCCGCAGCTCTACGGGGCTCCCAACAGACTGGCCCTGCCAGCCATGCGGCCCCCAGCCTGTGCTGAGCATGGCGAGCAGCTCCTGGGGCTCTCTGCATCGCCCCTCGGCCAGTTCGGCTCCAGCAACACCTACATGAGGCAACCCAATTTCCCCGCCGGCCTGGAGCGGTACATGTGATGGGGTTGGGGAGGACTTGGCTGGGTATTCCCAAGCTCCCACAACCACCTCTGGACACGCGGACTTCTCCCCACTGTGGGAATCGGCTGGGGTGGGGTCAGGGGTCCCCGGCCTCTGGCTGTGTGCAGACACACACCTGCGGGGAGATCTAACTCCCCTCTTTCTGAGCTTATTTTTAACTGGCGTCAATATGATCTATTTTTCTGCCCCATCCCCTCCTGGAAAAGGTGCTTTCTGGCTGCATCTGCCAGGCAGGGCTCCCCACACCCTGGGGCTGTCCCTTCCACACAGCCCAACCCTGGGGATCCAGTCTGTGGCAGGGCACCCTGAGCACCCTGGGGCACCTCTGGGGCAAGGAGGAGCACACCCAGGAGGTGGATGCATGGTGTAACATGCAGGAACTCAGACAGCAGGAACTGTCCTGCAAATGGGCTTTCTCCTGTAATGGGAATGAGAGTTACCCCAAAAAAATCCCCTCTAAACCAATTCACTGGATTTTAGATTAATATTTAAGATGTCTATTATTTCCTTCCTCTGTAGGAAAAAAAACCCACCCTGACTACTTCTTTTTACTGTTTTATTATTGTTAGAAAGGACTTTTCTAAAATAAAGCTTTTTCTTCCAACATGTCCAGTGCTGCTGTTCCTCTGGTTCCAGCCAGACCTTGGCAAGAGGAAATTATCAGTCTTGTAATCAGTGGGAAACAGACTCATGCTGCTGTTGTGACACTGCCATGTCTTACATTTTTAGTGACACTTTCTAAAGCTCTCTATTTTATTATGATTTTTAAAAAAGCGGTTGGTAACTAACACTGCCGAGCCGTGCGAAGGCTGTCATAAGTTCTCCCTCACTTGCAAGGTTTGCCCATGCAGCTCTTACTGGCCTCGATGGTTTCCACTTGCATAGCAGGGAATGTGTCTTCCCTCTGAGGAGTCCCTTGTGAGTGAAATTCTGATATTGCACATCAAATTAGGAGACAGTAGCTTTCCTTCCTTGCAACAAAATCAATTAAAATTCCAACCTGTTCACTGGCCGGGCTGCTGTTCTTTATTTACAGGACTGCCAGCCAGACTGTCTTGCCAGGTTTGAAGGCAGAACTCCCCATCCCTGGATTTAGCTTTTTAAATTTAAACGTCCTCTGGGTAAAAGTGACAAACTAGGATTTCTCTCCTGTTTTCCCAGGGTATCCTCTAAAGCAGAGCGGTTTCTTGCGGTCACTCTTGCACCTTCCTCCTGCTTAAGGAGTTAGATGTCTGTTGAGCTTTGCTGCAAATCTGAGCATCTCATTCCCCAGCTGCTGGTCATGACCGAAGGCTGCGTGTACAGACAGGTACCCAAGGAGTCAGCTTTTGCCCACATCTTGGGAGCCTGTAGCTTTTCATTCTTTTATCCCATGTACTCCATAGAAACTGAGAGTGGGGTTAGTATGGGAGGGGAGGGAAGAAAATGCTTCTTTTTTTCTCTTGGTCTCCTTAAAATTGGGGCTTCATCTGTCTCTAAAAACTGGCCTAGCTCTGGTCTGCTGCCTTCGGTAGAGCTGCTGGGCTCTGGGTCTCCTCTCTGGTCCCTCCAGCTTCACCTTTTCAGCTTTCACACTGGTCCCAGCAGCAGCTTCTGTGGTTTTCCTTTAGTGATAGGCCTGCTCAGAAAAGGTGTTGTGAAAACACTTATCACTTAAAATACTTGGGCTCTTTACAGAGATACCTATAGACAGAGATCTATCTAATGAAAGTTTGCAGAGTGCCATTCCTGTCCATAATGTACATGTCTGTATAGATGGACGGGGGAGGCGGATGCTGAAATAATTGCTTGCAAGGACAGTCAGTAGAAAGAACACTTGTCATAGCTCACAGTTGTTCTGAGGGCCTGATCCTGCAGTGTTTTGCAAACAAAAGCACTTTTGAAGTCTTGCCTAAGTATCCAGGAGGTCAGAGCCAGGCACGTGCCCAAAGCGCTGGGTCTGCTGGCTTCCCTCTAGCATCGCCAGGTGCCAGGCTGGAACTCTGCTGGGTTTGCACTGCTAGCAGGAGGGTTGTTGAGGCAGGGGAGGACCAAGTACCAGCATGAAAGGAAAACAATGTTGGGTGGAGGGGGTGGGCAGAAGGTGCTGTTGTTCTGCTTGGGTGGGATGCAGTGGGAAGAGGTGGCCGAGCTGGGGCACCTCAGACCGGGCTGAGACTGCTCCTCCCCAGTCACCCTGGAGCCCTGCAGGAGTCAGTGGAGCCGGTGTCAGAAAAGGCTTTCCAAGTTCCTGGCGTCTCTGGGTGTTAACTCAAGTGCTGGTGGAGCCGGGGGGCTCAGGGTGCCTGAAGGGCTGGGCTGTGGCTTGCCTTTCTCTCCCAGCCGCCTGCGCCCTCCTGCCATAGGGCTCTCTGGAGAGCAACACCCAGCTCCAGATCTCAGGGGGATCTGCAGGAGACCTGTGCCTCCCCTGTCCCTGTGCAAGAGGGCTCTCTTCAGCCAAGGGGGCTCTTGCATGAAGCAAGAGTCACTGCAGTGGACTGCATCCCTGAAAACATGGCTTGGAGAGAGTGGACAACCCTATCCTGATGTGTTGGGACAAACCCTAGTGTGCATCATTGGGTTGCACATCTTCACAGGGCCCTATATCTCCTCATGTGCCAGACAGACCCAGCCCAGAGCCCCCGCAAGCGGCAATAAGCCACCCTCACTGTGGGGCTTATGCTGCCAAAAAAGCTGGAAAGCACAGGGAACAGACCCCTTTTCTTTTTTTTTTCCCTGTAAATATTAATCCTCACACATACAAACCTCTGGCAACTTGTATTGTGATTGTCATTAAACTAATGCCTTAAAAGTGTCCTCTTGGTTAACTTAATGTATCCCAACCAGGCTTTTAAGCTTTCATTTCAAATCTTTGTTTACAGTTAGGGTGAATCTAGCAAATGAGTAGGATTAAAGTGTCATGTAAAGCATGAGCCTTGCTGGGACAAAGTAGTTTTAAGCTTGTAAAGTTTATACCTGAGCCCTTCATCTGTTTTAGTGTCTTTTTGACGTCCCTGTTTAGTGAATAAGAGGGATTTGAATGAAATAGGAGTAATTATCACCCAGATTTCAGTTGTGAAACCAAGTCTCCTTTGAAATCCTCCCCTCTTTATTTAGGGAGTTTAAGGAATATTAAGTAATGACAGCCATAACTATCTCAATCTTGCTCACACAAAAGCCAAAGGCAAAACTTTCTTTGCTCTCCGAGATTGTGGAATGAATGTTATCCTTCAGGGTGATGGCAAGTTGTCCTCTGGACATCCTGCAGTGGGGAGCCCCGTCTCAAGCCTGTGAGATGCAGAGGGGGCGTTGGAGTTGATCCCGAGCACCAAAGAGATTTGGGTAGCGACTGGGGCTATGACCAAGAGAGTTGCACCTCTCAGGGAATGGCCCTTTGCAAATCAGGCTGAATTCAGATCTCTCAGGCTGCACGTTCAGAGACAAATAACCACAATGACCTGCCACTTTGAAAAAGATGCTTATTTTCCTTTGGGAAATACTGGCTGCCCAGGGAGGACCAACCGAGCTGCCACGTCTGTCTGCATACAATGTTTTGCGTGTTTCATGCTTGTACCACCTTCCTACAGCTTCCTCAGAAGTTAAAACAAGCAATAAGAAATGCTCTTTCCAGCTGATATTTCCAAGCTATAAGTAGTGTTTTCCATCTGGTTGCAAACAAACACGGCATTAGCTGAAATTTTAGCCAAAGCACATTTCCTGAAGAACTTGTCGGTCCCTCTGGTAGTGTTAGATTGTGTCTGGATGCTGCCAGCTGCCCGCTGGCAGTCCTACTGTTGGAAATTTTATACCATAACTAGCTTTTCTTCTATGCAATGCTTTGGCCTTTGCAAATACATGGCTTGAAGACAGTGGTGTCTGTCAGAGGTCAAGCTTGAGGTGTTGAAGTCAGCCAGTGACAGGGAGATGGGCAGTGGGTGCAGTGACACCGGGTGAGATTGGCTTTGCCAGCATGAGTTTTTATGAAATTAGTATCCGGGAGTCAGCACTGCCTGAGCACTGAGCTACATCTTGGGGTATCAGGGGTCTGTCACCACCTCCGCTACATTATATTTGGGTCCCTGATGTTTGGGTCCTCCGTATTCGGGAAGGAGCGGGTGATGCAGCCGCTGTATTTGAACAGGGCCAGAGCAACACTGCCGTGCCCTCTGCCGCTTCACCCCACGGGCGTAACGGCCAGCGTTGGGGGTGGCGGGCGGCCGTGGCCGGGGGGTGCCAGCCGCCGTGCTCAGGCCAACACTGACCTCCAGTGGAAAGCCCTGGGAAGCCGCTCCCGGCCCCCGCCACCGGCCCAGGGACCGGCCCGTAGGGGCTCAGCATGTACCGGCAGCATCCCGGCCTTGGTGGCCTGCACTGTTCACGGCTGCGTCGGGAGGGGCAGGACATGGTGGAGGTTTGGGGTACGGGCAGGATGACAATGGGGTGAGGCTTGTTCTGGGAGGGTTGTTATTAAACACAGTGGGCTGGATGCAACCGCCAGGCTGCGAAATCCCTAAAACACCAATTACTGACTCTGGGAACGCTTCAGAGAGGAAGGATTTCTCTGGCTATACCCTCTTTTGCCCTTTTCCTCAGCATCTGCTGCAGGCCATGGCTAGGGACAGGACACGGGGCTGGATGGCACTGGCTGTCCCCCTGCAGCTCTTCTCCCTAGAGTGAAATTAGGGAAACAAGTGAAAGCACAGCAAGAATCTGGGCCCTTGATCAAAGGTGAGGGGGCAGTGATGAAGGAGCGCTTCTCTGCAGCAGCCAGCCTCACTGGCAGCCTGACGGTGTCTTTGAAATGTGCTATGTGGTGTATGTGAATGGTAGAGCTGGGGGCTGGCCTGACCCTTACAGCACCTGAGAAGCAAGGCTGTGGTTAGCCAGCAAGGCAGCAGAGCCTGAGCATTGGAAGTGTGACACCTACAAGCTCTTGGAAGAGCACCCAAGGTCTAGTCATTTCATGGTCTTTGTCCTGGGACTGCTGAAGTGGTTACACTGCAAGAGTTGGTTTTATGCATGTATTGAATCAGCTGTGCCACCCAACACCGACAAGGAGCCCTGGCTCATGGCACCTTGGGGTGCTGCATGGATGAAGGGTGCACCTGAACCAGTTATGTATGCACCTGGGAAAAGTTAATTTTCCATTTGCATCAGCTCTGCTGAGTCAAAGGAAGCAGTGTATGACATCTGCAGAGAATGGGCCCAACTGTCTCAGACATTTTGGGTGTTTTCCTTCTGCACCACAGACTTCTCTACTTGGTTTTAGAACTCCTTCTGCTAACCGGGTGCTGGAAACCAAACCCAGTCTGTAGATCCATTTTCAACAGGCTTCAAGCAACCTAACCTGGCTGGAGAAAATGGATCTCAAAAAGCACAAAATATTCCAAGCACATTGCCACTGGCCATCCTGGCTCTTTGCTCAGAGCAGGCCATGCGTTTCAGCAGAGGAATTAATTCACTGGTGCAGGTCAGGTTATATCCTTTTCAGATGTTCCCTGCTTGAAAGACAAGAGACTGAGTAATGCTAAGAGGACTCTGCTGTGCCACGTTATTTTCAGTTTCAAAAAGATGCTTCACATGGAGCTGTAACTCCTCTGAGCATCCTATCCAGCACTCATCCACAACAGAGGTGTTTTTGCAGGTGGGAAAACAGGAGGCTGCTGAACCAAGCTCATCATTTGGAGTCTTTACCTTCAAGAAATTACAAATTTTGCCATCCCAAAGACACAATTAGGGAACGTCTTCCTGCCAGACCCCAAATGCATCCCAGCACAGCTATACGTTCCCTACCTTGTATGGGGATGGCAAAACTGACCACTTGGCCAAGGTGCTCCTTTCAAGTCACCATGGAAGTGATGGAAGCAGAGTATGGTTTTGCCTCCTGCACCATAGCCAGCACCCACGAGGTGGCAGCCAGGTGACACCCTGGCCAGGAACCTGCAGACCACCCCCTCTGGCTCTCCTGCCTAGACCCCACCAGCCGCAGACCCTCTCCAAGCAATATTTACTCCTCACTGGTTACTTATTGTTAGGTTTATCCACAGTGTTGGTTTAAGCACGTATCCATCTTCCCCCAGCTCAAAGCCTTTTCTTTCCAGGCTGTCTGCTGCTTGGATTCTCCCCGAGCTGATGCTCACCCTCTAAGTATAATTGCAATACAAAGTAGTTTCAGAATAGCATGCAATAGTGGCTAATTATTTGGAACAATTATACATAACAAAGACAGAGGCAAGCAGCAAGAGGGCTTAATTGTCTGGCCAAGCATGAAATAGCACAGGATTATCGCTAACTGGGGGAGGGGACGCAACAGAGGAGAATTGCCCCATAGAATAGGCAAGAATCCAGGCTGCTCGGGAAAGCAAAGTTTATTGAAGAACTTGAAAATTCCCCTTTGAAGCATCTTCTGAGATGCCAGGGAAGACATGAAAAGGATAATGACCCAGAATATGGGCTTAAGGCACAAATCCCCACACTGACAGACTCCAGGCCTACGGACGCTTAAGCACATGCTTAAATTTTGAGCACATGAATAGTCCCCTTTGACGACTCACGTGCTTAGAGTTAAGCTCAGGCATAAGTGTTTGTAGGATCGGAGCCCAGATTTTTATTACGACTAGACTCTTCTCAGTAATGACAGGAAATAAGAGACCTATAAAACGCACAAACTCCTTGGGTGATGCCACGAAGCCCTTCAATCCACACGAGTGGCAAGGACCTGAAATGAGCCACGGGGACATCCATGGCTTCCCTCCCTGTGATGGAGCAGGGGAAACAACAACTGTGCGAGCTGCGAGCAGTGAGAGCAGCATGTCCAAGACATGAGTTAGGTATTGGGCCTGAGAGTCTACAGGTGTGAGGGAGAGAAAGGTGAGGAGGGTGCAGAATGGGAATAGGATTGCTATTAAAAGCAAAAAGGTGCTGCAGATGTTGCTGGGGTTCAGCCTTGCTTGGGAGCACCAGAAAGCAGCATCCTGGGGAGCTTCTGAGATGGTGGGAAAAGCAGGAATAATCTTCATTTTAAAAAAGTGAAGAAAATACAAAAAGTCGTGCAGATTATGAGCAAATTGATGCAATAGCAACTTCTTTCCAAATATTCTTCACTTAAGCATGCACCTGCTTTTTCTGCAGATTAAGTTTTCTCTCATGTGAGATCTCCCCTGCTCTTTGTCTATCTCTGAAATTGGTTTTTGCCAGGCTTCCCATTTTTACAAGACAGCTACCTGCTGGGCAGTAGCACTTGTCCCTCTGCTTGGATCTAGATCACGGTTTTTCAGTTATCTGTAGGACTGGAAGGATTTGTTTTTATTAGTAGGACAACAGCCTTGTGCTGGTGACTGCAGATGTGCTGTTCACTGGTAATGGTAGTGGTAGAAAAAGTGGAATGTGTGGGATATGGATGCTGTGGGCTGACTCTGACCACAAGAGGGTACGTGACCTATGGGACCTGCTGTCCCACATGCTCCCACGTTGCATGTCCCAGACCTACAACCATGCCTGAAGGTTTGGATCAGGGTGCCCATGAAAGCAGTAGCATATGAGAGCAGACCAGCCTGGGAAGTTAGCCATGAAAGAGATTTTTCCTTAGGAAAAATGAGTGGACATGTGGATCTGTCCCATGGGAGGCTAGACACCCATACCCAGTGCGGGCTGTACCCTGCACACCGGTATTAGCCACCCAGGGACTCTGCAGGGCAGTGCTCCACAGGGTGGGAGCTGGTGGTGGAGGAGGTGACCCTACCACTGCCTCCATTAGTGCACCTGGGCCCTCACCTATGTCTTAGGCATTGGCACCCATAGGTCCAGGACTGCTGCTAGCAGCCACTGGAGGGCATTACATGATATATACAGCCTTCTTATCCTGTGATATGTGCAGACTTCTTACCTTTCTTAGAGGCAGGCATGGTGGAGAACGTGTGCTATGGAAACACCCACATCACCACCTTCTCCTGTACATCCAAACGCCCATTGCAGGGGGGCTGAACAGCTGACATTGCTTACGGGGAAGGGACAGGCCAGCGCATGCCAGCATGGGCTGGGATGGCCCTCAAGTGCTTGGGACCTTCCCAAGCTGCCCCGCTGCCTCGGCACATTGCCAGCCCGCCGCGACATGTCTCTGCAGTAGCCCGGAGCAGCAGGGCACGGATGGAGGATTTTCTCTGAAGCCAGAGGTTAATTATACTTTATTGGATAATTTTCAGCTGCCAGTCCTGGCAATAAAGGGGATTTCCTCTAGATGGCACGCTTATCTCTGCACTGGGAGGGAAGCCCCACCAGCCTGCCTCCCCCCACAGGACCCCAGCGATGTATTTTCTGGGAGCAGATAACTTATCCCAATGCCTCATGCCCTCTTTATATGCAATTTTAATGCTCAGCATCTAGGCTATGCAAAAGCCTGGAAAAAGGTAACAAAAAAAGGCATTTCAAAATGAGTGTTGGTGGGATCTTTTTAGCCAGGCGATACTGAGTATCCATCCTGCAGAAGTCAGGTCCTTCCAAGTAACATAAAGCCAGATGTGAAACATCAGCCTTTCCTCTAGCAGCCCTCAGTGTAGTTCCTTCCATCCGAGTGATGCAGCTTCCTCTTCCCAGCAAGAATGAGCAGAAGCAGTAAGTGAAAGAAGGGGAGATGAGCGAGTACCTGAAGCTTCAACACTCCCAGAGTGGCTGGATTAATTTCAATCCGTGTGTTGACAGGCTCTCCCTCTCTTGCCTCTGTGCAGCTCAGGGCAGCAATTTCTGCTGGTGGTTTGAAGAAAGGAGCAGGAGAAGTTCACACTGGTCTGGAGATGCTGGGGATGGGTTTCTTCTGTGTCCCTTTTACCCACTGTGCGCTGCAGAGCACCTATGTCATAGAGATGGACAAGTGTCCCTTGCAGTCACACTGACACTGCCACAAAGTCAGGCTGGGATGTGCCAGAGCTGTGTGTCCCAGTGCACAAAGCAGGGATTATTAGCTTTGTGTCCTGGACCTGAAGGAAGGATCTGCTGGGGTGTGGAAGTGCTGGGGCCAGGCTGTGGGGAGAAGCTGTGACCTGGTGGAGAAGCAGTAGAGGAATTGGCATCCGCAGCTGTACGCTGGCAGGGCAATGGAGCTGAGATTCACACTTCTGTGCAGATTCAGCCCTGACTATTACAGTGATGCCTAGTTTGATATTTTTTCTACCTGCTGACCTTCACTAGATAAAGGGACAGGGTTAGGGGGTTTGGCTCTGCCTCTGCTTCTCTGCATGGGTGAGATACTTCACCTTCCTCCCCATACTTTAGGTTGCCAACATTTTCCTGCTGTTTATTCAGCTCCTTCCCAAGATGGGGACAGAGAAAATGAGCCCTGCACTATATTCCTGTGCAGTAGCAACATCACAGCCTCCAGCTGACCGAAACATAGTCTTTTTTGAGGTCAAGAGGCAAAATATACCTACAAACATGTTTGCGAGGCAGATCTGTAGGTATCAGAAGGTATATGCAGGGACAATTTTTTACAAGGATGCAGCAGATTCACCCCAACATGATCCCCAGCTGGAGATTGCTTGACACTTCCAGATGCAAAGACATCCAGCCATTTACATCATGCAGAAAAAAAATAAAAAGGAGTCAAACACTTTTTGTACCAATCAACCTATATTCTGGTAATTTTCCACCTTCTCTGTAATTTCCTCCTTTGAAGGCCCTCTCTCTGTATTGGTCCTAACCCCCAAGCTGAGCGTCCTCAGCTGGCGTTTCTGGCAGAAGTGGACTTTTGCGAACTCAGTGGGTGAGGCGAGCACTCGGGCTGCTGAACCGCTGAATGCAGAGAACGCAGCAGCGGGGATTTCCTGGGCACATTGGCGTGATCAGATGCTAACATGGAAAACCCAGACTTGAAAACCTCATCACAAGTTTCTACATCCTTGTGAATCTGGTCATTTATTTAGGTTCTTGCACTGGTGCATGCACTTTTGGAAAAATCTGATTCCCTCCTGCATATTCCACCGCCCGCCCCCCCCCCCCCCAAAAAAAAAAAAAAACCAAACAAACAAAACCAAAACCCAAAGCCCTCTCTTATTTTCAGGGGATTCAGGGAAGAATGAAGTGATTTAGCAGTCTTGTTTTCACAGCATATTTTTCCTTGCATAGTAGGCACAGTTACCAGGCTGTTCTATGCATATTGCCATGGGCCAGTGCATAATTGCCTTCCACATGCATCAGCCTTTGGCTAATGTGTTTTTTATGGCAACCAGGAGGGCTGGCTTTGGTGAGTCTCAAAAGTGCACCTGGTGGTTTATGGCTTGAAATCACTTCGATCCTCTGAGTCATGTAAGTGTGTGAGAGTACCCATCTCTTTTCATGTCAGGTTGCTGAAGAACAGTACATAAAAAAAGCTTATACCAAGCCAGAGTTTATTGGTTGGCTGTTATGCTGTGTATGAGCTTGCCTGGTGGGCTTCAAATCTATGTGGGATGGGATCAGTTATGAATAGAGAGCAGCAGACAAAGTTTTTGAACTGCAAGTCCAAAGCCAAGGTCCTAAAGTCGTGACACAGCACCTAAATAAATGTGTGCATATGGAAAGGAAAGGAAGAGCAGGAAAGACGGAGAGACTTGCTCTTCAGAGATTCATGGGTGTTCAGTCCTGCACGAGGGGTGCCTGGGAAAGCCCTCCCTTGAAATCCAGGCCTTTTTTGGTGTGGATTTTGGGACACCTGCATTTGAAAATCCAAGTCCGCAAACCCAAGGCGTCCGACATCTGAGCGCTGCAGGGATGGGTATAGGCACTTGGCTCCCGTGGTTTCCAAACTGGGAATTCCACGCATCTCGCACTATCCGGCACCACCATTCCCACTTAACCTCCCTGAGCTGGGAGTTCTTGATGTGCAGGCTGCAAACTGATCTTTGCAAGCTGGGAGCTGGCAGTACAGGGCTGGAAAAAAGGTTGAACTGCAGGGAGCACTGAAGGTCTGAGCCTTGGATATGGAAAGAAGAGAAATAATATCAAAGGAAATCACATAAGTGGAAAAAGAGCCCCCTGGGGCAGCCCAGGCAGCAGCAGGTCTGTCTTGTTCATGTTTTCAGAGAAGTTAGAGGTCAGCCAAGCTTGATAACGAGGTAATACAGAAAAATCCATCACTGAGCCTTGGGGGACTTGTAGATGCGGCTCTCATCAGAATAAACGAATTTAGATGCTGCTCGGCAGAGGAAACAAGAATGATTATGTATTGCAAACCCAACAGATCATCTGAAAGGATCTGGGAGCAACGTCGGCTGGGCTGGAGCTAAATCCCCCACCCTGCCCGTGGCAGGGCACGGGAGCGCCGCAGGGCCCGATGCTGCCCTTCCCCGGGCACAGCGGTGCGGGATCAGGGCTTTGCCCCGCCGTGAACCCCAGCGGCGGCGGCTGCCCCGGCCAGGACCGGCTCCCTTAGGCGGGGGCACGGCCAGCGCCGGGGCAGGAGCAGCGATCGCACCCCGCGGTGCTCCAGGATTGTCGTCCCTGCCCACCCCGATACCCCCCCGGCAAATAACGGTCTCGGCGGACAGGCAGGGGACGATCTTTTCCTTGTGGAAAAAATTAAAATAAATTGTGTCTGGTCGTTGTTCCGTTTTGCAGCTTGCAGGGGCTTCCACGGAGCTGCCCGGGCGGGGGCACCGGCAGCCCCGGGGGGAAGCCTCGGCCGGGGCAGTCACCTGCTAAAGAGGTCTGCGGGGCATCAAAACGCCGACCCAACGCCTCATTAAGACAGGCGGAAAAGACAGTGAAAGTCAATTTAAAGGAGAAAATAAAAGAAGAAAAAAGTCCTGATCGGTTGATGGCCACTTTTTTTTTTTCTTTTTTACCGCACTACTGAGACTTTTTGGAGACCCTCCCCACCCCGCCAGCTCTCAGCCCCGCGCAGTTTAACGTGAAATGTAAAACAGAGTCGGGTTAAAACGGGAGATGGGAAGGGAGGCTGTAATGAAATACTTCAGAGAGGAGAGAAGAAAAATTAAAAATCTGCCGAAGGAAAAATGCTTCCCCCCCAGCCTCGCACGCCTGGGAACAGTGACACGATGACAAGGCAATCTTTTCGGGTAGATCGATAGGGTTTCCCTTTCGGGAGACCGCATCATTTCCTACCCCGGCGTGCAAACGCGTGATTTAAACTCACCCCTGGCTCCGCGTGTGGATGCACGGCCGGGAGCGTGTGTGCGCCTATGTACGTGTCTGGGCTCCGACCATCTGGTTTGCTTCACTCCCGGGTTTCCCTTTTCTAAATCTTTTCGGGACGGGTGTAGTTTGGGTACTTTTTCTCGTTTTGATTTGTTTCTGCAGCCGGTCTTGCGTGGCAAAGCTGAAGCTAATACCGGCTCGGCGAACGGGAGCCGCTCGCAGACGGAGGGACCGGGTCTCATTCATGGTCGTCTCTTTTTGGGTCGTTCCCTGCTTTAATGGGGACGATATTTTGCCTTGAAACAGGCAGGAATGGTGCCGGTGGTGGCTGACGGGGACACGCTGGTTCTCGAGCTCCGGCGGCTCCGGGTGCACGGTGCCGAGGGGGGAGGTCCAGGCGGGAGCGGGACAGGGCTCCGGCCGCAGCCCACCGACAGCCGCCTCGGATCGACCCTCCTCGCCTGCCCCCCCTCCAATTTCGGGCCCATCGGGGGCCCGATGCCCATGAATCCAGCGATAAACGGCTCCACCCGAGCCCGCCGTGGCCGGGGGTTCCCCCCGCGGGCTGCCCGGCGCTGCCCGCCCCGGCAGGCAGGGGCAGAGGCGGCAGCCGGGGCAGGGCGGGGGGGGCCGGGCAGCGGACACCCACATCTGTTTCACTTCGAGCCGTGCGGGAGCAGCCCGCAGGCAGGGCGGCCGGGGGCGCGGGGGGCGGCGGGGCATCCCCCGGGCGGTGCCCGCTGCCCTCGGCCGCTCGCAGCGCGCCGTTTGCCCGGGTCCCCCCCCCGCCCGCCCTCCCCTCGCCGCCCTGCACAGGCACAAGGCGCAGCTCCCGGCGGTTCCTCGCTGCCATGAAATGCACCAAGTGGAAATTCAATCGCCCCGTTGTGTGTGTGGTCGAAATCTCTGGCAGCTGCTTCGGAATTTTTTATGACACTTTCGTTTATGTAGGGGAGGCATAACTATTATTTTACTTAATAAAAATGGAAAGCGGCTCGGGTCTTTTCCCTCTCCGCTCTCTTCCATTTGTCCTTCCCGTCGCCTTTCCGCGGGGCTGATGAACGGAGAGTTTAAACCAAGTCGGTAGGAAAGATGCGGCGTCTCGGAAGCATTTCTCCGTGTTAGCTAATTATATTATAAAAGAAAAATAAGAAAAAATATGAATATATCTATAGCTGAATATATATATACACACACCCCCATACATACGAGAGGGAGATGTATGCGTATGTGTCTCAAACGCAAGGTTATCAGCATCGGAGGAATATAAAAGTGAAAGAGGTCAGGAAAGCTCTCCCAGCCCTGACGCATGCCTGCGGGACAGGCTGGAAGTCACCTTCCTGAGCAATTCTCAGCACAGTTATTCATCTATTTTTCCCTCCGGTCGCATCTTCCTCCCCGATCGCAGCGTTGGCGGCGAGGGAGGAAGATGCGACCGAGTCCGCGCAGAGGCTCCGGCTCTGCAGCAGCCGCTTCACCCGGAGATGTGCGGGCGAAGCGCCGGCCGCTCCTGCCCGCTCCTCGGGGTCCCCCCGAGCCCGGCGAGTCTGTGCACCGAGTCGTTAGGGCTTGAGTAATTGTGACCGGCATTTGGAAGCGGGGCCGCGCAGCTGTTTGGCCCGGCTCCCCGGTATTAGTGCTGGAGATTTTATCACCAAATGCTCGCACCTGTTAACGGCAGCGACTGGCAATTCATCACCGCGGATTCTCACACTGCTGAACGCGGCCCTGGAGGAGGGGGAGATCTCCCCCTGGCACCCCCTTGGAGTAAATCATCCCCTTCCTTCCTCCCCGGGCATCCTTCCCCCGGGAAAGAGGCTGCGGGTTTGCAGAGCTTCTAAGGGAAGAAAAAAAAACCAAACCAAAACCCAAAAACCAACCAACAAACAAAAAAGCCCACCCCAACCGAAAAAACGTGCGAGCGTGGCTCGGTGTGTCCGCGGCAGAGACAGGGACACCGGGCTGCTACAGCCACCCACGGGGCGCGGGGTGGGCGGCTGCACCCGTGTCCGTGTCCCCCGCCCTCCACCGGGGTGGCCGCCCCGGCCTTGCCCTGGGGAAGCGCGGCCGCAGGCGGGCGAGCGGGGCTCTGCCACCCGTGGGGACACCGTTGTGGCTCCGCGGGGGCCTAGGGTGCCTCTGGTTACAGGGAAATCCTCCTGCTGCGGCTGTAGCCCGCGGCAAGGTGGGTGTCCGCTGCCCCCCACCCCCTCCCTGCCAGCCGTCGGGGGATGCTGCGCCTCGAGGCAGCGCTGGCGGGGGCGCGGCGGGCGGGCCGTCCCCAGGCCGGAGGAGATTCCCCGTGTCCCGGAGGGGTCCTGCGGCCTGGCCGGGCTACGGGCGGACCACCTCGGAAAGTGGTACCCGCCGGGCCGGGATGCGGGAGCCGTCCCAGCACCCCGCGGACACGCACCGTCTTCCCTTTGGTTCTTTCTTGCGGGGGGGAGGGGGGGGAGCTTGACTGAGCGTTGCTCCCCGCCTTCCGCCCCGCACCTGCTGGGCGGCAGCATCCCCTCCGCGGGTGCCGGCCCGTGGGAGCCCTCGGGGAAGTCGGGTTTCCAGGCGGGGTACTCCGGCCTCGGTGACGTGTCGGTGACGTGAGCGTGTGCAGAAGGGGAGCAGGGATCCCAAATTCACTCCCCCTCCCCCCGGAGGTCCCGGGGGGCTCGGCCCTGGTGGAGCTAGGGTCCCCGCCAGCCAGGCTGCCGGAGGGCGGCAGCTCAGCCCTCAGCCCCGTGGGCGGGCAGCCCGCGTGGGGACAGGGGACCCTCCGTGGCCCCCGGGCGGAGGGAGGGGGCCGTTGCATCCGATAGGAACGAGCCCTGCGAGCCTCCGGCACCGCGGGGTGCTTGGGGCGGGGGGGCGTGGAAGTGGGCTTTATCCAGAGCCGACCCCCCGCTCTCGCACCAGCCGGCTCCAGGCGTAGCCGGGGGCATCTAAGCGCCGGGGGAGCGGGCAGCGCCTTTCCTCGAAAGCATCACCGCCGGAGGCGGGGGCCCGCACTCCCGGGGACCCGGGCCGGGCCAGGCAGCCCCTCGCCGTGCCCCGAGGGGCCTGCGGCGGCGGCACGTGATGCCGGGGCGGCCGTATAAAGGCCTGGGGAGCGCTGGAAGGAGGCGCAGAGTGGGAGCGTTTCCACCGGGTCCCGGCTCGGGAGGGGTGGGGAGGGGGGAGCCGCCTTCCCAACTTCTGCCCTCCCCCCTCCCTCTTCCCCCGCCCCTCCCTCCCTCCTCCCTCCCCTTCTTTCCCCCCCCCCCCCCCCCCGCCCTGCCAAGGAGCCGCCGCACCCCCGCTTTCTCTCCCCTCTCCTTTTATTATCATTATTACTATTATTTATTATCGCTGCTTCCAAGCTCCCTGCCCAGCCCCCGGGCGTCCCGTCCCTCCGCCCCCGCCCCGCGCCCCTCCGCCGCCCCTCCCTCCGCAGCCACCACCCCGCAGCCCTGCCGCGGTCCCGCCAGCAGCGGCGCGGCGAGCGGGGCGCGGAGCGGCGGCGCCGGGGCGCGGAGTCCCAGCGGCGGCCGCAGCCCTCCGGCACGGCCCCGGGCCCATCCCGGGAGCCGCCGCTAGGTGGGGGGGGGAGCCCGGCCCCGGCCGCCCCGGCCGCACAACAATGACTTTGGGCAGCAGCGGCGGCGGCGGCTGCGGGATCATGTCCGAGCGCTCCCCGGAGGAAGAGCCGCTCTCCGAGGTGGAGGACGCGGATATCGACGTGGTGGGCCCGCCCCAGGATGGGGGCAAGTACAGCGAGGACGAGGAGGAGGACGACGACGACGAGGAAGAGGAGGACGAGGAGGACGGCGGCGATCCGCTGGGGCTCGCCCTGCCGCGGAGCGGGGCCGCCAAGGCGCGCATGGGGGGGTCCCCGGAACGGCTCTCCCCCGCCGGCGGCTCGGAGCCGGCGTGCGCCCGCGGCGCCGCGCCCGGGGAGAAGGCGCCCGCGGGCGGCGGCGGCGGCGGCGGCGCGGTGGGGAAGAACCCGCTGGTGAAGCCGCCCTACTCCTACATCGCCCTCATCACCATGGCCATCCTGCAGAGCCCCAAGAAGCGGCTGACGCTGAGCGAGATCTGCGAGTTCATCAGCGGGCGCTTCCCCTACTACCGGGAGAAGTTCCCCGCCTGGCAGAACAGCATCCGCCACAACCTCTCCCTCAACGACTGCTTCGTCAAGATCCCCCGGGAGCCCGGCAACCCGGGCAAGGGCAACTACTGGACGCTGGACCCCGAGTCCGCCGACATGTTCGACAACGGGAGCTTCCTGCGCCGGAGGAAGCGCTTCAAGCGGCAGCAGCAGCTGCACCCGCCGCACCCGGAGCTGCTGCTGCGGGCCGGGGCCGCCGACGCCGCCGCCTTCCTGCCCGGCTTCGCCTACGGACCCTACGGCTACAACTACGGCCTGCAGCTCCAGGGCTACCCCCCGCACCACCACCACCACCACCACCCCGGCGGCGGAGGCGGCGGCGGCGCCGCGGGCGCCTTCCCCTTCCCGGCGCCGCACTGCCCGTTACCGGCTCCGCCGCCTCCCGCCGCCGCCTCCGTCTTCTCGGCCGCCTCGGGGCTGCCCTCCTTCCTGGGCGGCGAGCTGAACTGCAGGAAGTCCTTCTACCACCCCCAGCTGAGCCCCACCGCCCTGCCCGCCGCCCTCCTCCAGACCCTGAAGCCGGACCCCACGCCCGCCGGCGGCGGCGGCGGCACCAACCACCCCTCCCGGCCCTCATTTTCCATAGACAACATCATCGGGGGGGCCGTGCCCCCGCCGCCCAGCACCAACCCCAGCGCCGCGCCCGCCGCGCCCTACCCCGCCGGCCAGGCGGGCCCCCCGGCGCAGGTCCTGGCCGTGCTCAGCCCCGCCTTGGCCCCGGCACAGCCCCAGGTCAGCCTGGCACACGAGCCCCTCCTGCAGCCGGCCCAGAACTTTTCCAGTAAAATCACAACCCTGAGCAGCTGTCATTTTTAAAGTGTGCTGGGGGGGGTGGGGGGGGGGGGGAGAGTCGCGAAGCAAACGGCCCCTTCCCAGCTCTCCCCCCTCCTCCGAAACTGCTCCCCTTCCCTCTCCCCGTCCCCCCACAATCTCCTCCTGTTGTGTTTTAAGGTAGGAAATATTTCTTTTTTTTTTTTTTTTTTTTTTTTTAATTTTTACTTTATTTCCAGGCTCTGTGGCATCCAGATCTGTTTGTGTCTCCTTGCTCGGGAAGAAAAAAAAATAAATAAATCGGGATGGCGGGAGGGGGAAAGGAATAACAGGAGCTCGTCCCGCAAGCGCCAAAGCGTATTTATAGTGGCCGTAACATAAGCTGGGACCTGGGCTGGTTGAACACGCAACGTCTTGCGGGAGGTGAGGGAGGGGATGTTAAGAAAGAAACGGTCTTAGGGTCGGAAATGTTTCCTTTGAGAGGTGCGGGTTTGCCGCGGGGGTCCCCCAAATCGCCCGGGAAGGCGGCCAGGGGAGTCGCAGCCGCCCCCGGTCGCAGCGAGCCCGTTTTAATTCCTGCAAATCTGTCTCCCGGGCGGTTTTGCCATGTGTGTCTGTCTCTCCCCTACTCTCAAAGAAAATGTTTTAATGGCTCGATCTTATTTTTAGTTTCTTTGAAGCTTCGGGTTTGGTTTTAAAAGGCACTGTTTAGGGTTTCTTTATGTTTAAGAAGAAAAAAGTCAGTGAAACTCAGGACTGCGGTTTATTTTTTTCCTTTTTTTTTTTTTTTTTTTCCCCCTCAATGAAGGATTCAAATGCACGTTTAAAAGAAAATCCGATCCGTAAGGAAGTTTGGAGAATTCCCACACCGGTGTGTTTTTTTTTTTTAATCCCCCGTTTTCCCACCCCCTCCGTGCGTGGGTTTTTTGGTGTATTGGTAATTATTTGTATATAGATTATTCGGGAGCTAATGAGCGGAGTCCAGTTAACTCTTCACTGGTTGTGCATCCGTCATATCTATTTTATTGAGAGAATCTGTGAATAATTTGATGTGGAAAAGGCAACAGAATTTTGTCCACCGTTGGTGTAAATTAATAAATGTTTGTGACCTGGTTAAAAAAATAATAATAATAATCCCGATCGTTCTTTGAGATGTCCTTTGTCACGCTGAGAGTCCAGAGCCGCGCTCGGGCCTCGGGGAAGCGAGTGCCTCCCGCCTCGGGCTGGCGACGCTCGGCCGCTCGCGGAGTTTCGCCGCCCGAAGCCGGCGGGGCCGAGCCCTCCGTCCCCTCCGCGCCGCGGCCGGGCGCGCAGCCTGCGCGGGGCCGCGCCGCGCCGCGCCGCCTCCCTTCCCCCCGCCGCAGGCTGCCGCACAGGCGGGGTGCGGGGGGGGCCCGCCTCGGGTCCAGGGGCCGGCAAGGGAAAGGACCCTCCGGAATTTTTTTGTTGTTGTTAATTTTATTTTTTATTTCTTTGTTTGCTTTTTGGTTGGTGCATACACCCCCCCCCCCCCCCCCCCACAACAACAACAAAAAGAAGTCAGACAACCCTCTGCTTGTTTCCAGGGGGAGGGAGATGGGGGCCGGGAGAAACGTTATCCCTTCTCTCCCCCCCCACCTCCCTTTATTTTGTTTGGAAAAGTTGACACATGAGAAAATAAGTTCGAGGGTTCCCCCCCCCCCCCCTCCCGCACACACGTCCCCCTTGGGCCTGCAGCATTTGAATGACCGAATGAAACTTGATCTCCGCCTAAATTTTGCAACAACTTACAAAGTAAATAAACATCTTTAAGCGCTCCCTTCTCCAAACCTCTCTCCCCCCCTCCCCTATTTATTTATTTCAGGGACCAAACGTGCTCTTTGGTTTGTTTGTTGGCAGGGACCCTGATCTAAAGAATCGAGGCCTTTCTGCCCGCGCAGCCAGCTGAAGAAGGAGAAAGAGAAAAAAAGCTGAGACGTACGAGGCAGGGAGTGGGGGACGGAGCCGGTCCCCGGGCGAGCGGGGCTTTGTGCGGGGCCCGCCGGGGCGCGGGCAGGAGCCGGGCGGTGTGCGCTGGGGATGGGGGGGGGAAGGCCTTTCTTTTCTCTTCCTCCCCCCCTTTTTTTTAATCCCCCCCCCCCTCCTCTGCCCCTCTCTGTGCCACCTCGAACCTCCGCGCAGTTTGTTGATGTTGTTCCTGAACGTGCCGCCTCCCCGCAGCGAGCGGTCTCACATCTCGCCTTCACACACATTTGCTTTTGAAAAGCGATCTTCGTGTCCGGCACTTGGTTGTCTCCCTTTCATGTCCAGCTCCTACAAAAGGGGCTACAAGACTCGACATGGGAGAAAAGAGGAGGCCAATGAATCTATTTTCCAGATTGCCAAGCACATGGTTGGAAATTGAAGGGGCTTTTGTAGCATTTCCCCTTCCTCCCTCCCTCCCCGCTCCTTTTCTTTTGCTTGTGTGCAAATTGTTCAATTGCTCTGGCAGGGGTGTTCCTGACAAGCTCATTACTAGAAGGTGCCAGACCCCTCCTCTCCCTCTCCCCCGAAGTCTTTGATGAAGTTAAAATGCGCTGATAGCTGCTCTCGGGGCTATCTTTGTTCAGCCTCCTTTAATAACCGAGCCTGCTTTGAGGGGACGGGATCCGAAGGAAGAAAGCGATGTGCAGCCAGGCTGGGTGGTGGCTGTGTGTCTGGAAGAGGGGGGGTGGCTTATTTTAATATAAAGTAGCATCTTTTTTTTTTTTTAAATTTTTGTTGGCTTGTTTGTTTGCGAAGTGCGGGAAGAAAATGAGCCAAGGGTGGCAGGGGCGGCTGAGAAGTAGCGGCCGGTGCCCGTGGGGATGAACGGGTGCGTCTCGGCCCTGCAGCCCCCGCTGGGTGCAGAGGGTTCTCCAAGTTGGTGGTCTCAGGCTTTGGAGGGATGCAGGGGGGTCCGCTCTGCAGGGAAGCGGCGTTTCCCCGGAGGGACCCCTTCCCCCACACGCTCAGGGGAGGGGGATCCGGCGGTTCTGGGGCTGGGACACCTTTTCCCCGCTCCCTTCCCCTTCTTTTACTTTGCGGAGCCGTTGCGGGGTTTTAGGTCGCGGCCGGGGTTGAAGCTGAGCTGACTCGGGAGCTGGGGGACTTTCCCCCTTCAGGGGAGCCGCGGTTCCCCCCGCAGGAAGGGCCGCCCCGGCTGGGCTCGGCTCTCCCGGCCCGGGGGGCTGCCAGCGCCCGCGCCGATGGGTTTGGGGTTGGTTTTGGTGTTTTGGTGGTGTTTTCTTTTTTTTTTTTTTTTTTTCCTTTTTCGGGGGGGCGGGGGGAGATCCCCAAGTGGCTCTAACTTCAGATTCTTCCCATCGCCTAAATCTCCCTCAAGCACCCGAGCTCTTTCCGTGCCCCGGTCAAACTCACGCCGCCTGCAAATATCTGCGTCGCTTGGGGAAAGTGGCGGGGGGGCGGGGGGGGATCGACGGAGACCCCCGGGAATCGGCTCCCCCCCAGCCGCCGGGGAGAGCTCCTCTGAGGTCGGGAACCCCTGGCCGGGCTCGGCTTGCAGGGTTAAGGCGAAATATTGCCTCGGCGGATAATGGCTCCTAATTACGGGGCTGGCTGGCTCCGCAGCCCCGATCTTCACGGGACATTATTTTTAAGCGTTCAGCGAGGATCATTTTTCACGCCTCGCTGCCTAAAGGAGGGTTTTATTTATTTATTGGGGGGGGGGTGGGGGGAGGCGGGGAGGACACCAGCAATAACCGAGCACTGAAAAGAAAATAATTAGCTGTTGCAGTCGCTGCTTGGGAGTCCGTGGCCAAAAAGGCGACCCGGCATTTCCCTTCCCCCTCGTCCGTAGGCGAATCCGCTCGGCTCTCGATGTTGTTTTCAGTGGTTTTTTGGCCAGCTTTAAACCCCGGGCAAAGCTGGGCCGGCGGCGACCCCGCTCCCGCCGCGGGGCCCGATCCTTTGCCGCAGGTTTGGGGTTTTTTTTTCCCGCCTCCCTTCGGCGCCGGGGCTGGTCTCGGCGGCTGTTCCCGAGCGGGGCCGGGGGATGCGGATTGCTCCGCCTCGCTTTGGCTTTGGTCAGGCATCTGCGGAGCTGAGTTTGTGGGTTTTTTCTGGTTTTGTTTTTTTTTCTTTTAAAAATGTGACCCCACTCCTCTCCTTTCTATATGTCAGATGAAGGGGTTGTAACAAAAACGCGATGTTCTCTGCGGATTTCCTCCGCGGCGGTTTTCCGTGTGCGCGCAGCCCCGGGGAGGCGGCGAACGGCCGTTTCTCCTCGGGTTTATCGGGGCGGGATAAACCGATCCTGCCTCGGAATATCCCCGTCGGGACAGCAGCGGGGGTGTGTAAGTGTGTGTGGGATGTGGGCAATTTCTTTCTCTGTGTTCGCTTAACTAAGCCGGTGTTAAGCGGAGCGGGTCCCGAGGAAGGACGCGGGTGGCCCTCGCTCCGACCCGCCAGCTGCGGGGTGCGGGGTGCCGGGACCCCGGCCCGGCCGGCCCCGCCGCACCGCCCGCTCGGCCCTCGCCTCCTGCCTCCTCCCCTGGCACCTTCTGCTTTCCATTACTGCCGATTTGGGGAATTAGGAAAGGTCAAGATCTTATTCCTTTATCCGGTAGCTTTTTGGTTTTCTCTTTCTAGTTCCTCGCAGCCCCGAACAAAAATAAATCAACCTGGATTATAGAAACCACCTTTAGACACCAAGAGCATCTTTTCCAATAGCTCGGCCCTTCCTCTGGGCCTGCCCTGGCCCTTCCCCGTGACTGCGCAGAAACTCCCGTTTTCACGGTGGATTTAGGATTTAATAATAACGCCTAGTCTCCCTGTGCCCCAGTGCCCGACCTAAAACCACTTTCCTGCCTCGTAACTTTGGAAAAATAACTGCCCTCCAGCATCTTCTTTCCCTCTCCATTTCCCTTTCGTTTCTCTCCTTTCCCGGCACAAAAAGCAGGGAAACGACTTGGTTTTGGTTTTGGTTTTTTTTTTTTTTTTTTAAACCAAACATTTTCCGATGTGGGGAGGGCGGGAGGAGCTGTCGCAGCCGCAGGAAAATTGCATTGGAAATTAAGTTGGTGCTTTCGAAATCCTCCTCGAGATGTTCGCGGTAGGTCAGGGCCCTTCACTCACCCCTCCGTCTGTCTGTCGGGCAAGGAGAGGGGCCGGGGCTCCGCGCTCTGCCCTCACCTCCCGGACCACGGGAGCATCTTTTCTTCCTCCTTCTCTTCCTCACCTTTTCTCTTTCTCGTCCTCTCGTTTTTCCTTGGTTCTCCCCCCCCCTCCTTTGTTTTCCCACTCTCCCTCTTCTTTATTTCTTCTTTCTTCCCTTCTTTCCTTATTTCTATGTCTTTCTCTCTCTTTCTCTCGTTCTTTCTTTCTCGATTTCTCTTTTTTCTCTTTCGCTCTTCTATTTACCTGCTTGTTTTCCCCTTTCTCCCTCTTTCTATCTCTTTTTCTCGCTCCCCTCCCCTCTTTCTATCCCTCTTATTCTCATTTTCTTTTTCTTTTGTTTCCCATCTCTTTATTTTCTATTTCTTTCATCTCTCTTTCTCTTCCTCCTTCTTTTCCTTTTTCTCTCTCTTTTCCTTTTTCTCTATCTCCTCCCCCCTTCCTCGTTCCTTTATCTCTTTTGTTTTTTCTCTTTCTCCCTCTTGTCACCTTTCTTTTTTCCTCCTTCTTTCTCTCCTTGTCGGCCTCTCCAGTCTCACCCGCTTCGTCTCGGGTTCACCCAGGGCCGCTTCCCCGCTCTCCCTAGGACGTTTCCAGCACTGTCCACCCCCAGGAATCTCTCTCCCGGCCGCAGCGGGGGGGCGTCTCCCCTCCTTTGAGCCAGGGGAGACACGGGCGGCCCCCCGGGCTCGGCGGTTCCCCTGCCTGTGCCTGGTGGGCTGCGGGGCAGCCCAGGGCGCCCTTCCCAGCGGCGCCCAGCACCCCGGCCGGCAGCACGGCGGCTCGGGAGCACAGCCCCGCACACCCCTTCTCACCGTCCCGCCGGTGCGTTTCTCGGGGGGGCCGTGCGCGAGGCGGCGGCCCCGGCCCCAGCGGGGGTGCAGGGGCGAGCGTGTGCCGGTCCCCCTTGCCCCGGGCTCGGACGGGGCCGGGCGCCCGCGCGGGACCAGTTCGCATTTTATTATTTTATCAAATAAGATGCAACCTGGCGCCCCAAACCCGTGGCGGCAACAGGTGACGCTGCGATCCGGGGCGGGAGGAAAAAAACCACTCTCGGCAGGGTTTGATCGCGCGTTTTCAACTCTTCCTCATCATTGAGATGCTAACGATCTCCCCTCCTCGGGTGGACCGTACCGGGGTGCGCCCGCCCGCCGCCCGGGAAGCGGATCTCCCCGCCGGGCCGCCGGTACCGAGGAGTCCGGATCCCGGAGCTCGGCGGCCTCCCCGAGCCGCGGCCAGGCGGGATACCTCGCTTCCCAGGCGCCCTGGCTGCCCGCATCCCGCCCCCCTGGGATGCCGATAAATGGATATGGAGTGCATTGTAATCGTTCATCTCCCCGTGTGTCGAAGCAGGTCTCGTAAAACCGGAGGAAAACCTGCGAGGGAGATCATGTTCCCGTTGAGAGGTCGGGCGGGAGCCCCAAGGGGTGTAACGAGTTTGTGGGTCCGTTCCTGCAGGGGAGGCTTCGTGTCGGTGCCTCGGGATCTTCCTAATTACCGATTCGGTGGTGTTTCTCCCACTCCCCGAGCCTTTCTGGGTAAGGAGGGTCTGGCTCCGTGTCGCAGGGTGGCAGAGAAGCGCTTTTCGGGGCCGTCCCTGTCCGTTTCGATCAGATTTCGATTTCCCCGCTTTAACTCGCCTGTCAAGTGAAATTACGTTCCTCTTTCGTTAGTACCGGGGTTTTGAAACGGGTTAAACCAACACCGGCGATTCCTTTCACTCTCGCAAAAATTCCCAGATATTCCGCTTTTCCCTGCCCACGGAGGCCAGCGGAGAGCCCTCGGAAAGTCCGTGTAACCTGAATGAGGCCCCACTCCCCCCCCAAATCACTCCTCAGCAGCGAGAGCCGTCTGCGGGGCACACGATCGCCATTAACTCCAGCCGGACTCCTTGCAAAATCCGTGGGAATTTTTCCCCCCACCGGGACGACATTACCTGGGGTGCCCTCCCCGTGCTCCCCCCTCATCCCCGGGCAGATGGAGGCGGGGGGGACACAGGACAGGGCCCCGGGTGTAGGAAACCCTCGGAGCGCAGCCGCGCTGGTGACACCCGCGGCCGCAGCTGAGCCGCAGAGGGCCGGACCCCCGGCGGGCAGGGGACGGAGGGGCCGCCGCTGTCGCTTTAAATTTAAACAAAAAGTGGAGAAGGAAAAACTTCCCCCGCCTGGGGTTGGGGCCAAAAAATGCCAGGGTCCAGGCAGGCGGACCCCCTTCGCCTCGGGCCGCGGCGCCCCCTCCGCGGCAGGTCCCGGCAGGGTGCGTGGGGGCGAGGGGAGGGAGACGTGAAGCGGCTGGTGGGGCAAGCGCAGCCCCCCCAAACGCACCCCTGCAGCGCCCCTGTGATCTCCTCTTCCCAGGAGAGAGACACGGCCACAAAATAGAGGCAACAAAGGGAGCGGGCAGGGCTCGGCCGAGAGCCGGGGCCGGGCAGGAGGGCGTCCTCCGAGCAGACGCGGGGTGCAGTGCTGAGCACCCACCCCGGCCCGGGGGTGATGTGGGGGGCAACTTCTTTCCTAGGCCAGCGGGGTCTCCCAGCGACGCTTTCCTAGATCTGTGCCCCCCAAACGCACTTTCTCACCGCTAACCCCCCGAGATTTTACTGGGGTTATTTCTGAAATGCCCTTTCCTCTTCCCACCCTCCAACCCCCACTTTTTTTCTATTTTTTTTTTCTTTTTCCTATATAATTACTTCTCTTGCAAAACCCGAGGCCGCTGCCACCTAACGCGGATCCCGGCACTGAAATCCACGTCTCCTCTGTGATTTACAACCCAAATCCCAGTCCCATGACCTTTCTCTTCCCCCCCCCCCGCGTCCCGGGTCCCCCACCCTCGGTCATGTGGGACACGAGTAAATTTATCCACCCTGGTGGAAAGGCCTCCTTTCCGCAGTTGCTCCGGAGAAGCCCTACACGTTTCACAAGGAGGATAATTTCGTTTTCCCACCTTTCTCTCTGTCTTTCCCTCTTCTTTTTATTTCGGTTTTAACTTCATTTTCTCCCCTGCCCGACAATGTTGCCACCTCCTCTCGGGCATACTCCTGCTCTGTGTATCTCTTTCAATACGCCCCTGCCCAGAGGATCACTTCAGAGGGACGTTTCTAATGGCTCTTGAGCTCAGGAGATCGTCGAAAAAGGCATTTCTGGCCTCCCGGGAGCTGCGGCGAGCTGAGCCCCGGCCGCGTTCCCGGCAGCCGCCCCGGGGTCCCCTCCCGCCGCACCGCGGAGGGTCCCACAGCCCCTGCGCTCTGCCCGGGGGAGGTGGAGGTGTGGAGTGGGCCGGACACCCCCAAGGCCTGCGGGAAGGGACACCCACCCGCGGCCGCCTCTCCGTCTCTCCCGCGGCTCCGGCCGGTCCTTCCCCACATCCCGGCGGCTCTTCCCCGCCCCAGCTCCTGGGGGGAGGCTGCACGCCCGGGTCCCCCCGGGGAACAGCGACTGGTGAAACTGCTCACCCCGCGTACCCCCCGCCCCCAGCCCTAGTGTGTTTTCCAGCTGCAACTGGAGGTAGGGAACCCGTGGCCAGGCTGTGGGGGGCCCCCCCATGTCTTCCCCCATCTCTGCTGAGAGGTGGGTGGCATTAGGAATAGGGGTGTCCCCCTTTCCCGGGGGCAGCACGGCGACTGCAGAGGTTTTGTGCGAGGGCGGCAGCTCCGGAGGCCGTGCAGCCCATCAGGGAGGCCGGGGCCAAGAGGTGCCCCCCAGACCCTGCACCCCCGGAGCGCCGGGCCCCGCCGCCCTGTCGCAGCGCCCCTCGGCCCCCTCCCCGCCCGCCACGGGCGCTCCGACTGGGGTGCCCGGAGCCCCCCGCCTGGGCGGGGGCGCTGGCGGGTGCTCGGCGGGGACGGCCCGGTGCCGGTGGCGCCAGCTCCGCCGTCGGGGCCGGCTGGAGGAAGCCGCTCCACCGCTGCAAACAGCGTGTGAACTGGCTGCGGGCGGCTCCGGTTCTGCTTGCGCCGAATCCCCCCCCTTTACTTTTATTTATTTATTTATTTATTTATTTTTTTGGCGCTGGGAGCCGTGGGCACGCTCCGGGTTCTGCCCGGAGTGGGGGTTTGCCCCAACCGCGGGCAGGTGTCGGGCACATTTTGGTGGAGGAAATGAAACCACAGCTCTGAGCAGAGCTGTCTGGTCTTTCCCCTCCGTCCTTGCCCGGTCACGGACAAGCCTCTGCCCACGGGCTCCCGTGGAAAAAAATAAATGGCGAGAAACTGACAGAAACGACTCGTTTCCCGGCCCCGCTCAGAGATCGGGAGAGATATTGGGGAAAGCGTGGCTGAAATCCCGGAGAGCCCGATTTCAGGCGCTGCTATCGGCTGCCGGCAATGAAAGACAGGCGGTGTGTTCTCCCATACGGAAAATACTCATATTGGAGGCCCCCGCCAGCTCTAGTTGATGTTATAGTCGATATTCCCAGAATTTTGCTTTTGCACAGTAGTTCTTTGTCGCGCTTTTTTTATATGCCCGGGACAGAACAGATGGCAAATATTCATCGAGAGAGGAGGGTATCTTGTGGTAACACAAGGACACGGGTCCTTTTTTTAAAACATCTTTTCTCGCCCGGAATTTCAAGGGGAAAATAAAAACGCGGGAAAGCAGTGTAGCAGCGCCGATGAGAAATAATAAAGGAAAATCAATCGGAAACGAACGTTTCCACGAAAACCAAGCGGCAAAAAGTGGATTTCCAGCACGGGGCCGGGCCGAGGGAGAGGATCTCACCCCCCCACCCCAGCCCGCAGGTGCCTCGGCGGCGGCTTTATAACCCCCAGGTTTGTACCGGTTTCCCCGCTGCCGGCGGGCGCTCGGGGCAGGATCGGCCCTCGCTCCGTCCCGCTCCCAGACCCCGGCCGCGCGCGCCCCTTTCCCGCCGGCGGGAACGCGCCCTGCGCCCCGGCTGGAAACTGACCAGAATTGGTCAAGTTCAGCCCCGCGGGAGCGGGGGCGGCTCCGCGCTGCTCCCGCCGCGGTGCGCTCGGTTTCCCCGGGAAGGTTCGAACAAACCAGCCCCCTCCCGGCCCCGCTCAGTTTGCAGCTGGGTGCCGGTGTGATCTCCCGGGCTGCCCCGACGGGAAAGGTGCGGGGCTTTGCCGGGCTGTGCCGGTTTTTAAGGAGGGAGAGGGACGGAGAGCTGTGCCCGGGAGTCGGGGGGCGGCGGCGGCGGCTGCCGCCTCTATTTTAATGTCATTATAGTTGCCGTGGTAACCCATTGGCTCACTCCTCCTGGAATGAACCTTGTGACAATGGTTGGTTTGAGAGAAATCGGTAAATGTGCAACCGAGGGACACAGCTACATTACCGCGAACAACAGCGAGGGTTTAACATGTGACCCTTCCAATTATACTGATGATACCTCGGTGCAGCTGCCTCCGCCGCGCTGCGAAGATGTGGCTGTTTGAGGAGGGGTCCCGGGGCTGTTTTGGGGCACAGCCTGGTGGGGATGGGGCCGCAGCCCGCAAGCCTCTGCCCTCCCAGGGAGCCCGAAGAGGGGAACAGCATCTCTGCACCGGGGTGGCGAATGTGGTCCCAGCCCCTCCAAAAAAGAAGAAAGGAGGAAAAAGCTTCTCCGGGGGAATGTGGAGGAAGTGAACACGCGGAGGGGCTGTGGCTGCGGAGCTGGGGAATAAGGACCTGCCTGGGGGGTGGCAGGGCCCCCCCCCGCCCCGGCCCGCCGCCCCCGGAGCACACAGTACCGGCGGCACATCTGTGGCACGGCTGCAGGGCGGAACGAACAAAATCCGCCCCCTCCCCGCAAGAAAAAAAAAAAAAAAAGGTTTGAAGCCTTAAAATATGGTTCAGAGAATTACAAGTAATCAGAGCTGCGGGGGTCAGCAGTGCAAACTTTTTAAGACTAATGTTTATTTAGAAAAGTGAGTGGTGTCTGCGTTGCTTTTCTAGTGCCCCAGCACAAAAGTCCTAATGGCTTTTGCAGACTTTCCATCACAAACTCCTGCGCAGGGCGCGGGGACCACCGCCGAAAGCAGCCGAGCCGCCCCCTTTCAAAGGGAGCGTCGGCACAGGGTTCTAAACCATCCCCCCGTCTTTCCATGAGTCCGTAACAACATTTTCTGCACCCCGTCCTCAATTTTGCCCCGCTTTCACGTTTGTTTGATGTAACCCGAACCCTCGATAATACTGGGGAGGAGAAATCGGGGGGTGGGGACGGCGATTCCCCGCCGCCAGCCCTGTTCAGCCCCGGACGGCTGCGGTCCTGAAGGCAACGCGGGGGTTCAGCCGAGCTGGAAACCTCGTTAGGAGGAACCCGGGGGCAGAGGCAGGAACCGGCGCGGGGCGGGCTGGCCGGTGTCCATCGGGAGGCATCGCTGGCAAACCCATTCCCCCCGTCTCACCCCCTCCCCGTCAACACCCTCCAGCCACTCTCCCGGGAGCCCATCCCACCACCAGTCCCAGTGCAATTTTGGGGGTGTCTGCCGAGCCCCCAAAATTCGGGGGATTTGATCGCCCTTGCAGAGACTCAGGTCTCCATCTCGGGATGCATCTTTTGTTCCCAGGACTGGAAGAATAAACCCAGCAACCCCTAAAACCTTGCACACCCTTTGGGTGAATCCAGGGGCAACCCAGACCTGGGATCCCACTGGAAACCAGTGGCACCAGAGCTAGGTACCTCATAGAAGGGCTGGGAGAACTCAGCTGGGTTTAATTCCTCCTCTTGTCAGCCCTTGCCCTTGACAGGCGGCAGGAGCTGGCAAGGATAAACAGGACCAGGGGCTCAGCTCCCTTTCCAGCAAAGCACAGAAATTGCAGCCTGGATGTGGACTGCAACCGGCAGCAAATGCACCTCCTTCCCCGGGGCCTCACGGGGAGGCCAGAGGTATTGGGGCTTCTCAGGAAAATGCCTGTGCCTACCCTCTCTCCCCAGTCTGTGTGACAAACAGCCCTAGGAGCTTTTTATTTACTCTTTTTCTAAACGCAGACCCTTTTATTAGCCATGCTCCCAGGTGGCAGTAGGTGTGCTGCTACAGTCCTGTTCCTGGCAAAGGTGAGACCAGATCTAACTAACTGGCCACCCTGTGACACCCCATCCTCTTCAGGTCTCAGCAGGTTTGGGCATGCGACAGCAGAGGGATAGGGTTAGCCTGGTAGTGCTGGGTGAGCAGGTCTGTGGGGCTGCAACCCCCCATGTGTCCTCAGGGGATCCTGCTCAGCAGAGCATCAGCTGGGGAAGGGCTGGGTGGTGGAGCCATGGGGATCAGACACCTGGAGAGAGCCCCATCTCTGGATGGGGGGTAGGAAGCTAGTGACCGCCCCCCCTGTGTGTTGGATCCTCAGTACGGGTGCACTGGGGAGCCTCCAACATGGCTGGGATTGGCCCTGGGGTCTGATGCAGTTGTCCCCTTTCCCATCATTAGGGTGCACAGCTCATCATCTGGGCGCCTGGGGAGTCTCTGCACTCAGCGGTGGGATGGGCAGGAGCGAAACAGAGTGGGGGAGAGGGATGGGGCAGAAGGGGGAGAGAAAGGGGCTGGATCCTGCCAAGTGACTGCCTAGTCCTGCTCCTGGAAAGGTGAGCTCGGTTTAACCCCTTCTTTGGTCTGTGTAAGCAAAAAATGTAGCTCAAACAAGAGAAGGCTGAACAAAGCAACAGCAGCTGAAGGTGCCTCTAGAAACACACGCACATGCACACCCCTGAGGCTTGATCCTGCCTTCCCCTGGCCAAGTTAAGCTCAGATGCTCAGCTCCATCAGGACCAGGTCCAGGGCTGAGGATGCAGGTGGTGCTGTGAGGCTGAGCGTGGCAGAGGGAGGATGTTGGTATTTATAAACTGCTGAAACGTGCCTGACACTTGAGGGAAGATCCTCTCCGCTCTCTCAAGGGCTTTCATTTGAAGGGCTTGGCTCTGCCCTCCAGGAAGTTGATAAGACCTTCTGGCTCCCATTATCTCCCTGAGGGCCCTGTGTTGCCCTCCTAACCACATGCTGAAGCACCCAGATCATGTCCTGTAATTGCCTGGGGAATGGAGGGCCCACAGGCAGGACCTGGCACCTCTCTTCAGGGTTTAGCCTCCTGGTGCAAAGCCAGGCTGTGGGAAGGCACTGGGTGGCACCAGCCCTTTGCTGTTCTGCATGCCTCCATCCCTCTTACAAAGCACAAATTCTGGGAATGCTGTTCAGCCCCAAATTGGGAACATTTGGGCTGAAATCTTTTGAATACATTTGAAAAGGGGGGGCAGAGAGGGAGGGTGGGGAGAAGGACATGGGAAGGGGAAAGAGCTACAGTCTTGCTGGCACGAAGTTGATTTGTCTGGATCCTGTCCCTTTGTGGCTGTCTTCCACCACTGTACTCTGGAGATGCTGTAAACCATGTGCAGATGAGGCTCAGCCTGTGAGAAGCATTCCCACATCAGGTATCATGACACTGCACCCACCTCGCCTTGCCCGCCAATTTAAAACAAAGCTGTACTTTTCCCTGGCAGGGAAGGGGTGAGAATTTCAACCAGCACCTCCTGCACCTGTGTCCCGCTCGTCAGGACCTTGCTGGGGCAGAGAGGTGCCTGTGACAGTGTGGGTGACAGTGTGGGTGCCAATGGGTGGCCCAGGGAGGCCAGGGGCCAGCGGAACAAACCCCAGGGGCTGGGGCCAGCCTGATGCTCCAGAGCAAGGCTTTTCATCTGCCTCCACAATGTCAGCAGAGCACAAAAGCCAGGGAGAGGTGAACCCCTCTGTTAATACAAGTGTTTTAAATAACCCGTATTTTTATTTCTTCCCTTCGGTGCACTGGGCTTGGCACACATCTTTGTTCCAACAGTTGTCCTGCCTATACGTTCTGTCGCCCAAGTAAGGAGTAAAAGATCCTGTGCCTGATCTGGAGGTGTGCTTTGCTGGTTCTGAGATGTAAATATTAGTCAAGAAACAACACTAAAGAAACAAAAGAACCCCTCCTACCCTTGAAACCCTTCAGATCCCTTTATTGTCCTGGCAGTTGTTGCACTTGGACTGGCTTTTCACTTTCTCCTCTCAGAGCGGCTGGCTCCAGCAATGGTCCCCAGATTCCTCAGCTATGTCCTACTGAGGGAAAATATTTATTGAAGTTTTGAGATTATTGGGGAAATACATATTTCTGCTTCTTTTCCAAACTCCACTGACAACTTTTCTACACCAGCCCGTGTGTCAGTGCAGGGGCAGGAGAGGCATCCTCTTGTTCTCCTCTCGAAGCGGCTGTCTTCCTTGTGAACTTCGAGTACCCAGAAATGCCACAGAGAGGGATTCGTACTGCTAGTGTGTGCTTCATTAGTGGGCAACAGCTGTGAATATGCATGTAGTTTATTTCCCTCCATAAAGTTACACTTCAGCTCACTGACACCTCTGAAGAAACACACCTCTGAAGACGCACACATCCAGCTCCTCAGATAACCACGTTTCAGATGACCTTTGCCATGCAGCATCAGTGCCTTGGTGCTGTGCAGGAGGAAGCAGAAGAGGGGGGTCTGTGGAAAGCAAGGAGGTCAGAGAAGGAGAAAAGGTCTGGCGTAAAGCTCCCCTTGCCTTGTCGGCACACACAGCTGTGCCTGAACTGTGGGTACACACGTGGTGTTGGGCCATGTCCTTGACTGGAGCATCCCTCATCATTCCTCCCCCAAGATGGTGTGAGCTGGCAGGACCTGCTGCCTGTGAGCACTGTATGTGCCCAGCACTCACCTCCTGCCTCCCAGCACCCCAGCCCAGGGTCAGGGTGCTCAGCATCCCCAGGGAAGCACCGTTGCCAGCATAGGGTGTGGTATTTTAAAATATCAGCAGGTTGATTGCTCCAGCCATTCCTGTTGCAGGCTCTGCTCTGCGTGCACTTGTGTGTATGTGCGTGCGTGTGTGCAGAGGTGTATTTGTGTGTGTCTGAAGGGGTGTATTTGTGCCTGTCTGCAGGGGTGTATGTGCTTGTGTGGGCAGGTGTGTGTGTGTATGTGCATGTGTGCAGCTGTGTGCAGGTGTGTATGTGCATGTGTGCACACAGGTGTGTGTATGTCCGTAGGTGTGTATGCGTGTGTGCACAGGTGTGGGTGCATGCAGGTGTATTTGTATGTGTGTGTGTATGTGGGGAGCTCTCCTTTGGCAGCACAATGGAACAGCAAAGTGTAAAATGCTCCTGTTCTGGGTTGGTGGATAAATTGTCTACAAAAGGCTTTTCAACCTGAACACACACTGCAAAGGCGCATGGCACTTCTCCGGGGGAACAATGGCTGGGGCTGAGTCACAGCACTGCTGAGAAGCATCACACCACTGCCTGTCAAGGGAGGGGTCTTGTGTTTTACCTCTGAGACAGCTTTTATTAAGAATTCCCAAGATCACTGTGGGACCAGGGACACAGGAAAGTAGAGGAAAGGGAGAATAGGGATGAAATGCTCAGGCTCTGCGTCTGTGGGTCAGATGCAATGCTCACAGCAATAAGCAGATCTACAAGTGATGCTGGTCCCTTTCCAGTTCCCATCCCAAAGGCTGGGGCTGGGACCAGGGGGAGAGGGCACAGGCAGGTGCCTGGTGAAAGGACCAGGCAGCCTGTTTCATATGAAGAAGAAGAAAGACCTGTAAAACTCACTCTGCTGTGGCTCTCACTCTGCTGGCAGTTTCTCAGCTGGTAACTACTAAGCACTCAGTTTGGATGTGGCCTTTAGCTTCAGATGTCCTTGAAGCTTCAGCTGCTAGAGGTTGGCAGGGTGCAGTGGGGAAAGGATCACTGTGTGCTCACTGTTTCTGATATTTTCTTTCTAAGCATCCATCCCCAGCCACTGCTGGAGAGGAGATACTGGAGCTTTGGATGAAATCCCACAAATTTTCATGGAAGCAGAACGGCAGGAAGGCAAACAGGAAAGAAGAGGAGTAATATACTATTCTCGGGGGCACTGGTTGCATTTCTCTGCTTGCTTTGCTGTGTTGTTTCCTTTTCCTCCAGCCACATACTACAGGATTATGGCAAATGAATTAAGGGATTAAATCATAAGGGAGAATTAGGATCCTGCTGATTTAGAAGCAGAAGCCCAGATGGGTTTATTGAACTCCAGATGATGCAAGAGCATCTTGGGTTGTGCTGTGGCTGTAGGTCGCAAGATAATTTATGTTGGAAGGAGCCTCTGACGCTCTCTGGTCTAACAGCCCTCAAAGCAGAGCCAACTTTAGTTCAGGTTGCCCAGGGCTTTGTCCAGCCAAGTTTTGAATGTCTCCAAAGATGGAGATTCCCCCACCTCTCTGGTCCCCTGTGTTTAACCATCCCCAGGGTGATTTCCCCCCCTAATATTTAATCAAAGCTTTCTCTTCTGCAGCATGTGTTCATTGCCTCTCCTTCTACCACTGTGCACCATGGGTGGATGTCCAGGTCCATCAGGGGCCTATTCAGGTCCTGTTGTACCTGCCTTGTAAGCCAGATTGTTAGACACAAGCTTCAGATGGTCCCATCTTAGACAGCTGTTTCTGGACCCCCTGAGGCCCTTGAACTGTCCCCCTGTGAGCATGCCTGGATGCGAGGTCTCACCTTTCCATGGTGTATCAGTACTGCTGTTGAATCAGTCTCACCTGTGCTAGGACAGGGTGAGGATTTGCTATTGCTATGACTGGAGACACCCCAAACAACTTCCAAAGATTGCTCCCACAACCGATTTCCAGGGTCATCCAGGAGTTGGTGGGTCTGGGGGAAGAGGACATACAGTGGCCTTTGGTCTGCGGCATCCACCTGGGGAAACAAAGGCATGGATAAAAAGATCACCTGCCCACCTTCATTGCTGGCAACTGAGCCAAGCAATTCCCTCTCTGCAGTGCCCTGAGCACCCATCTGTGCTGTCTGTGGTCACACAGCATGAGGGCATGCTCAGCCATGGATTTTGATGACAGGCTCACAGGTGGGCAGACATCTTCCAGTACATTTTGGTGGCTGGGAATCATCTTGGTGAAAGATGGAGCTGTGACATGTTTGGCTGCACCTGGAAAAAAGGAAGAGAAGGGAATGGAAGAGAGAAAAAGAAAAGAAAAGGGAAAAGAAAAAAGAAAAGAAGAAAAGTAAAGAAAAGAAAAAAGAAGAAAAGAATAGAGAAAAGAAAAGAAGAAAAGAAAAGATTAGAGAAAAGAAAAGAAAAAAGAAAAAAAGGTTGTCTACAACATCCTGGCTTGTCTCTGCCACTGGGAATGGATGTGAGGGCTTGTTCAAGGGAGGAGGTATCCTGGCCCTGTGCAGTGAGGAAGGGAGAGGCAGAAGTCGTGAAACAGGGCTCTGTTTGGACCCAAATTTGATTTGCATGGTTAAAACTTGTTGATCCCATACAAGGTTTTCCTGGCTGGGAGCTGAACTTCGTTCCACAGCCAAGCTTTTTTCTTTTCCAGAGTGTTCAGCATAAATCAGACTTTCACAGCCGCCTTTGAGTGGAAGGAGCAAGAAATCACGTTTTGTCTCCTGTCCAGGAGCTCTGGGAGAAAGAAGCTGTCAGGAACCAGCCCAGAGCCTCTGACACGTGCTCTGTGCGTCCTCGCTGCCTGGCTCATCTGGCGTAACGGCTCCATCAGCTCCTGTGCGCTGCTTTCCCCAGCCGAGATCCCAGCCAGGCTACTGACATCCAAGTTGAGCTGTGTCCCAAACAAGGGACACCGTAACACATTTCAGCCTGGGTTACGCTCTCCCCTGCCTCTCACCCAAGCCATTTAGTGGGTTTTAACACAGATCCAGATCTGGCGTGGTGCCCTGCTGAGACCACTTGCACCCCCCTGGTATTATATCTTTCGGCTCTTTCTTTCTCTAGAGGATTGGCCCAGGGAAGTCACCCTTCTATGTTCTTTTCAAACTGTGTTGTCACTAGTCTCACTAGGAATTATTTTCCTAACATCTAGGTAGAATTTCCCGTGCTGTGCCTTGTGTCTATTGCCTCCCAGGCACCTCCAGGAAGAGTGTGGCTCTGTTTTCTCTATAACCACCCGTTAGCCTTCTCCTCTGGCCGAACAAGCCCAGCTCCTTCCACACCTTCCAATTTGGCAAAGTACTGCTGATTTTTCTTGTACTGCTTCATAAGCATTTGAGGGTGTGGGGTTAGTTCCCACAAACGCTGCACAGGGCACCTGCACCCCAGCGTCTCCTGGCAGGTACGGAAGGCTTTGGTGGAGGTGGCCACAGAAATTCTACAGTACCTGCACTGGAGCCGAGCAAGGGACCAAAAGCTCCAATGCTGATCCCATTGAAACAGAGGGTTAAAGCCTCTCTGCTGGAGCCATTCCCTGCTAGTGCGATCCATACAGTCCATTAAAATTAGGGATCTTATTATGGACTATATAAAAAAGGTAAAGAGGAAATGAGAACCTTATGAAGGGTTTCTTATGTGTGCAGATGGCAAGGGCATCTGAGGCCAAGAAAGCCCCTCCAGCAAGCTTTTTCCAAAGAGAACTGCTCGCTTTGCAAGTCTGCCACTCTCTCACAAAGAGAAAAATAGATGCAGGACTATGTTTTCTGCACAGCTTATCCCTGTTGACCAGCCACACTGTTCTCAGAGTGGAGAAACAGACCCTAAACATGTGTCGTGCTCTCAGGAGCACAGTCTCCTCTCTTCCTAGCACCAAAATCAGCCTTCAAATGCACTTTTCTGTCATATTCAGGTCTCTCCTGAACCCAAAGGAGCTGTGTTCTCTGCCTCCCCCAGCCTAGTTGAGTACTGATGAGACATCCTCTGTCCATCAGCACAGAGGAAATATTTGAGTCTATAAAGTAGCATCAGGAGCATGGAGAGCCAGCCAAAACCGGGAATTCAGCCTTCCAGTGGTGGCACTGGGTCAAGACAGCAGAAACCAGGGAACTCAAATTTGGAGCAGACTTTGGGTCTGTAGTAGAACCAGAGACCCTAGGAGTCTGTGCATCCATTTGCTTGCTATGATCACCTGCTGGGACATTTTCTCTCTTTCTCCTTCTGTCACCACCCCACCATACATGGTTGTGCTGTCAGGTGGCAGTGCCAGAGTGGGAGAACTCTCCAGAGCTGCTCTCTGGACCTATAGGATGCAGTGGGGTCCCTTGGCCACCCATTTGGGTCCTGCTGGGCCCTCAAAGGGACTGCAGCAGCTGGAAGTGCCCCCGAAGCATTATCCTTATTTATACAGAAATAGAATCTCTCTACAGAGCTGTAGGTGAGTGATTTTTGCCCCCCTGTGCAGGCTAAGAGCTGAAGCACTGTGAGGTTAAGTGATATGACCAAGGTAGTGCAGACAACCTGTGGTGGAGCGAGAATGGCAGCCCAGTGGTGTCATGAGCCACCATCACTGCTGCTAATCACTGCTGCTCAGTGGCAGAGCTCTGGCTGCCTCACCTCCCCGGCCGCCCAGCCAGCCAGCCCGCTCCTTTCTCCTTCAGACTCTTAAAATAAGATCTGCAAAGGCTTGAGCATGGTTTCATTTTCACTAATAAATCCCTGCTTGCACTTGAAGCTGCTGTGCTTTTTAAAACATTATCCGTGGCTCTAATTACACTGCTGATGAAAGCAGGCATGGCCCTATTAGTTTTCATGGCAAACAGCACTGCCACGTCCTGCTATCCTTTATGCACTCAGTGTAACCCAAGTTTCACAGGAAGGGGAGGGGGCAAAAAAGGCATCCTGTAAAGGCAGTGTCTGTCTCCACATTTGCTTCAGGCTGAGGACATTACACACTTGAAATCCCACCCTAGAAACCGCTTTGTTTAGTCCATGCCAATTTTTTTTAATTTTTTGCTAATAGTTACCAACAATTAATTCCTGCTCTGCAACTCCAACCCAACGCCTCTGCCTCTCCAGGCCCTGCCAGGGGCTGCACCAAGGGATGGTAATGGGCATGGGGTGTGGAGAAGGGAAACAGGAGCTACTTAAGCAGAGATGAATAATAGCTGCTCTGTAGTGGTGTCTCTTCTTCATGGCTCAGAGAGGAGGTGGATTTTTGGGGAGCAGAGTTAAATGCCCACAGCCAACCAGTGCGAAAAACCCACCCCATGGCAACAGGTTTGCTCTGGGTCTTTAATGCAGATATGCAGATGGGTAAACTGAGGCACAAAGGGATTAATGCTCTCTAGTGGGAGAGGATAGGGGACAAGGGGAACTCTGTTCCAAAACTGCTGAAGTGAGCTTTTCAAACTCCTTCGGCTTTGTCCTGTCCCTGAGGCAATGCTTGGAGAGCTTTTTGGAAATGGGTTTGCAGTGAAAGCAGAGAGACTGTGCTCCAACAGGCCTGCAGGCACCAAGCACAGGGATGTGGGACTGTGGCAGCGAGGAAAGGAAATTAGGGAAATAGGAAAGGGAAAAGGAAATAGGAAATGGAAATGGAAATGGAAAGGAAGGGAAGGGAAGGGAAGGGAAGGGAAGGGAAGGAAGGGAAGGGAAGGAAAGGAAAGGAAAGGAAAGGAAAGGAAAGGAAAGGAAAGGAAAGGAAAGGAAAGGAAAGGAAAGGAAAGGAAAGGAAAGGAAAGGAAAGGAAAGGAAAGGAAAGGAAAGGAAAGGAAAGGAAAGGAAAGGAAAGGAAAGGAAAGGAAAGGAAAGGAAAGGAAAGGAAAGGAAAGGAAAGGAAAGGAAAGGAAAGGAAAGGAAAGGAAAGGAAAGGAAAGGAAAGGAAAGGAAAGGAAAGGAAAGGAAAGGAAAGGAAAGGAAAGGAAAGGAAAGGAAAGGAGAAAAAAGAGAAAGATAAGAAGAGAAAAAAGGCAAGAATAAGGAGGAAAAACAGAGGAAGGCAAGGAAGCCCCCCTGCAGCTCTTGGGGAGGCAGGGTACCGGAGGGCTGTGCTCCCCCTCTCCTGCACTGGATTGCATACCACCACCTGTGTCCAAGCACATTTCCTCCCCTGCAGAAGGGCTGGCTGCCCTGCCTGCCCCAAAAACAAGCCCAGCAGCTGTTGAAGGGGTAGGGTAGGGCTGCTGAGCCGGGGAAGCATTGGCTTGGCTCGACCACTGCCTGTGTGGAGCAGCCGGGAGAGGGTGGCAGGTGAGTGAGGCACAGTCATTACTACAACAGATGGGAAAGGCATGACATTACATGGCAGGGCTATTATTTACTGAGCGCTCGTGTTTGTCATGGCTGAAGATGACATCTTATTAAGGAGTCATGACACTGGGGGATTTTTTTAAGCCTGGGGGCCAAGAAGGCTAATGAACATGGATAGCTCTAGGAATAGATGGAGGGTAGTGCCATTTTCAGGTCGCAGGCAAAGCCGACTAATGTTTCACAACCTGATTTCTGGGACATTTCCAGGCTGTGGCACATCTCCTTCCTGCTGTTTAGGGATGGACACTCCTTGCCGTGGCCTGATTGTGCTGGCTCAGGTGGAAGTGGCTGTCTCGAGAGACCCTGCTGAAGGGGAGCAAAGCCTGAGCTAAGTTACCAAAAATCTCCCACCTGTACCTTATGCCCAGGGACAGTCAAACATCGGTACTCCTGCAAACCAGAGCATGTGGCTGGGAATGGCTTTTGGAGAGGTTTCCCCAAATCCCACCTCACAGGGGGTCTGGAGGAGGACTCTTGGGCAGCACATGCCATAGCTGGGGGAGCCCGCTGTCAGCGTGGCACGGACAGCACTGTGTGATGCTTTTCAGGACAGCTACAGCAAAAGCAGAGCTGTCTGGCTCATTTTGTCCCGCCTCAGCTTGCCCTGGTGCGGTCTCTGCAATCCTTGCCCTCCTTTGCCTGAAACACGAGCCGTCTCCCTGCAGCTCCCATGCGCCGGCTCCTTATCACTGACCCACTCTGTCAGTACAGATGCTTGACTAATGTTCCCTTGTAAAATGTTGTGTTAAGCACATTCCAGCCGCTGACATTAAATACTTGGGCCAGGGCAGCGCTCACCCTCCGGCGAATGGAGCGCTGAGCCAGCCCCAGCCACACGCCCGATGCTGCTGCAGCCAAAACATTTGCTCTTTTCTGCCCCATCTCCACCTCTCCCCTGCCCTCCCTCCAGCACAGGCAGCGTGGGCAGCGGGGGAAGGAGGCAGCGGGCAGGACCACAGCTATCTGGCAGACGAAATAATAATTACTGCAGCCACCTCCTGGCCTCCCTTGCATTCCTCTGTGCTAACAGCTTGGCTTATTTTGTTTTCATCCACAAATATTGACTCGCTGGGTTCTTTTCACCTCGTGCCTATTAAAAAAGCATTGCTCATAGTATTGTTATTGAATTTGTTCTGCAGCTGCAAGAAGCATCCAGCGGCTTCAAGGAATTCACCCGTGCTGCTAGCACGGGCCCTGAGGGTTGTGTACCCTCAATACCCTCTGAAACTGCTTTGCCTGCTGCTATCCAAGGGACAGGACCTGGGGCTGGCTCAGCAAGAGTGTTGTCCAGCCTTTCCACCAAAGGGCAGATCAGGGTGGTGCTGAGGATAAAGCTGCAGAGATGCGGGGGGATGCTGCTTTGCTACTCTGTGCCTCAGTTTCCCTGTTCAGCCTCGTGATTCCTGACCATTTTTGTGATGCACTGTGAGTATTAATGAAAAGATGTGCAATTTAACAGTCTGAACTTTGGCTGCTGCAACTTGCCCTTCTATACTCAGTTTGGATTGAAAATGTGGGAGGTGTTTCCAGATGCCTTAACCTGGCTGGGGCAATAACCAGAAAAATGAACCCCTTCATTTTGCGCTGAGCTGAATTATCCAGGTAATTAATGAGCGTGACAGCAATGCTCACACAGGGCCAGCTCTGAGCATTTGGGATCGCGGTTGTGGCAGGTGGGTTGATGCCTCTCCCCCATGCAGGCGGGGTTTGGTGTGCCGGAGAGGGATGGGCAATCTCTCCCCGCTTTCCCCACAGCATTCAATCGAGGGCAGGGGCAGCGGGACAGCAGCCTGTTCATGAGGAAACCCCCTGTTTCGGCAGCTGTGCTCAGCTTTGGCATCTCTCCCAGAATAAATTGACTGGCACCGCATTCCCGGGGACTCCCCTCTGTCCCCAGCCATCCTTCCAGGGGAAATCCCAGGGATGCCAGCATTCTGTCAGCAGATCTTACCTGATTCCCAAATCCTGAGATGGGATGGGAATAGGGAATAGGGACGGGTAAGAAAGAAAGGCAGCAGTGTCAGCTGGCACCCGGGGGTGGGTGTCCTTGTGGAAACCTCTCCCTGTCCCCTGTGAAGTACCCTGGTGCTCCCTTCTCCACTGGAGGTCTGACAGATGCCTGTTCCTGTGGGTGGGCTGGGGTGTGGACTGGGGTCTGGGCAGCCTTGTGATCCTCTATGCGGCCTCTGGGGGAGGGAAGAAGCCAGTGTGGCTGCTCGCCGGGGTGAGGTCTGCACATATAACCAGTGACAGGGCTGTCTCTCCTCCTCCCAGTTGGCCTTGCTCATCCACGGGACAACTGAGCAGCAAATCTGTGAAAAAGGACTTTCTGTGCTCATCTGACGGACTGGCCCTTCCCATCCTCTGGCAGGTCCCTTGGCTAAACTTCTTCACCCCTCTAACCTCCCTCCAGATGCCTTTTTAACCTCCCCCAGCATGAAAAAAGCCAGCACGTGAAATCCCAGCTCACTGTCCCTGCCTACACTCCAGCAATAGCCACCAGCCAAGTGCAGGAACTGCTGCCGTCACTGGCATTGGACAGAGCTGTGACCCCCTTGGTGGAGGGATGCTCTTCTGGGGGGAGGGATGGGCTGTGTGCTGGCTGCCTGCCCCCTGTCCAATGAGGCTATACCTGCTGCTGCTGTGCCCTGCGCAACCCTCCCACTTGTGGGGCTGCTGCCCTGTGGACCTCTGCAGCCCTGGTGTGGGGACGGCAAAGTGTGGCAAGAGACATTTAACCTGGCAGATGCACCTGGGAGCATCGCCAAAGCTCAGGACATGGCTGTGGGCTCTGCATCGGAAGAGGTCCATGCGGAGGGTGTCAGCGAGGGCGCACTGGGGATGGCTGCAAAGTCACGGGGGCAGACGCAATCCCAAACACCCCACGTTGAGCAGGTTGTCTCCTGCCTCGTGACCAGCCTGGAAAAAATAACATGGCTCCCTCCTTCTCCCAGTGTGTGTTCACTGAAAGCAAATGTCAGTGTTGCCATGCCCAAGTGTTTATTTTGGCAACAGCTGGGGGCCTAGCCTGCAGGCATGGGGGGACGTGGCAAGGTGGATTAGCTGCCTGGCAGCAGCTCCTACCATGCCCTGTTGAGGATGTCGCGTGGCTGCTGGGCACTTTTCTCCTGGCTTTGTGCTGCACCACATTGGTCCATTGTAAATACCAACTGGCTACAGGGAGGGCATCACACCAGGCCCCGGTGGCAGCCGAAAGCTGGAGGAGAATAAGGACTTGCCTGTGGGTACCACTGAACCCTGGGGTGACCCATCAGGGCACTGGCTCCGGCGGATGCCTGGGGTCATTCCAGGCATAGCAGCCCCACGTCCCTGCCGCAGGGGTGGGAAGAAAATCACCGCCAAGGAGTGTCCTGTTCTCCTGACCTTTGCTCTCCAAATATTTAGGATCCCACAACGCACAGTCACAGGCCTTGTTCGGCATCAGCGTGATGCCATTTGCCTCCTGTCTCAGCTGTCCTCAGTAATTCATCTCTGGCTTGCTGAGCAGGGGACGGGGAAGACGCGCTCACACCACCGGCCTCCCCCAGAGTGAGTGCGGGGGCTGGGACACCCTCCCAAGCCCTGTCTTGTTCCCTGTGTCTCCCCTAGTCACAGGCCCATGGTAAGCAGGGATGGAGGAGACCACTCATGGGAGGGCCTTACCCTGTCCTTGGCAGGGGTCACTGTTCACTCGTCTGCCTGCATACTTCAAACCAGTGGTGATGAGGGAGAATCCAGGCATGGTCAGCAGACCACATGCTTTGCATTAGGGAAGGTGCTGGAAGAGTGTGTTTGGGGAGAGTCAGTGTAATAAGCAGGAGGAGAACACTGAGGTGCCCATGAGCCACAGGCAAACCGAGAAGCAACCCCAGACACCAATATAGCCTGGTGTTTTTTGGCTAAGGGCTTGTGCTAGTGGCCATATGGACCTGTACTGCACATGCTGTAATTCCCAGACTGTGTACATGGCCCTGGGCAGCATCTGCAGGGTCTGAGCTTGCTGTTAGGAGGTGGCATAAACTAAGAAGGATGCTCTTACCACTTGGGGTGGCTGCGGTTATACAACCCCTGCTACATGAGTTCCTAGAGGTGTCTCTGCCCTGTGGCCACTTGGAAGAGATGCTTGGCTGGAGCGGTCTGGGTGGAGGCTGGAACCTTCAGAAGAGACTCCAGGAAGAGGAACCTCATTTGGGCAAGATCATCCCCTCGGTGAAAGAGGGAGAGTGGTCAGGTGGCAAGTCCTTGGGGAAATGGCACTGACTATCATTGAACATTAGTGACCTGAGGGTGCAAAAGAAGAGCCCAGGTGGAGGACGCTGAAAGGACAAGTGACGTTTTGGAAGGGGCAATAGCGGCTGTTGGATTATCTCTGCTCTGACCATAGGCACAGTTTATTATATAGACTAAAATCCTGGGATTGGCCATGCTTTTGCTTCCTTTGATTGAACATCCACTGCTTCCACAGAGAACTTTCCCATTCATACCTGATACAGTGAAAGAAGTATAAGGACTGTTTTAATGAAGGCACCACATAAGAATCAAAGCTTTAAATGAGACAGAGCCATAGGGGATGCGTCCATCAGATCCCACTGAGGCAGAAGCCCAGGTGGACCCTGCTATTCAGAAATCCCTTTGCTGATCGTTGCCAGAGGCTGAGGATGGCAAAACCCCCAAACCAGTGTGTGTGGTTTTACGATGAGCTAAAACTTCATGGTATTTCACAGGTAGAGGATTTTATTTAAGAACTTTTAAAATGAATTTTTATGAAACCATATTAGCATTAATTATATTTTCTTTTTCTTTTTTATGAAATACAGGTGACTTTTCACTATGGCCTTTGAGATCCTGATAGCAATTCTTTTATTGGCCAGACACTACATTTTATTACCAAAAGCCATACCTCTGATGGTTTCCAAAAATAACAATAACTCCAAAAAAAGTACTGATGAAAAATCATAGAAAAGGTGCCAATTTCAAAGCATGTGAAATGGGAAAAATGTGAATTTTTATTTCTTTTATTTTTTTTTTACATGGATTTGTTTCCATTTCCAAACAACTTTTGATCATCCAGTAATGATGTTTTCTTGAGAGAAAAGAAACCCCAAGTGACCACAGCAACATGGCTTAGATTTTCAGCTGGTGCAAGTCAATCCATCTCCACAGGGGCTGGTGCTGTGTTGCACAGATTTAGCCCTGCATGTTTATGTGGTGTCTTCACACCCCTCCGTCTCCTGCTGAAACCAGTAGCAGCACTCCTGCCTGGACCAACAGGGCTGCAATTGAACAGTGTAGAGCAAAAACCCTGCAGAGATAGAGAGAAAATCATAAGCAAATGAAAAATGGAAGTTGAAAGGTGAGGTTTGATGAGGGGAAATGACTCACGGGTTGGGAATGAGGGCTGGGGTCTTGGGGAGGCTTGGCAGCTCGAGCTCCAGTGACCCCTGACTGCGAGGAGTCATGGGGAGGACAGAGGAGAGACCAAGCATGGAGCAATGAAATGAACGGTTGAGCCTGGGGAGAGCTATGAAAACCAGGAAGACAAGCCCATGGCGGTCATGCAGAAAGTGGGGGGGATATCCAGCATTTCCAGACTGTGCTGTTTATCCTTCCCTTGGCTTTGATCGGGGCCTGTGTGAGACACGACAAGGAAAAGACCTGCAGGAGACTAGTAAAGCTGATGCATCTACAGCAATGGTTTAAAGCTGCATTCAAACTCCTGACTCCGCATCTGCTGTGTTGTGTAGGGAAAGGAAGCAGTATCTCCTAAGACACTGTAGCGCAAAGAAAGAGGGTGGTATGTTTTTAATAGTTTGGATGTTCTTGAATGAACCCTCTGATCTTCTGCAAAAGCAACAGAAGCCAGCCGAGCCATTTTGTGTCTGCAACCAGGGCTGGGAGAGTTGGGGAAGGACGTACGGATGCTGCAGCGGTACATGTGTACCGCATGAAGCGAAACAAATGTGGGGGTGAGTCAGGGACCCAATCCTCTTCACACCACTCTCCAGTAAATATGTGTCCATGTGCAGGGAGGCTTGGTGTATTTGCATCGGCTTGTAAAAAAACTATTTGGACACCAGCTGTGCCTTAGTAAATGGTGCCTGAAATAATATGAAGAAGACTTCATGCCTGTAAAAAGGGTGCTGGCTCATAAGTCGGAGAACTACTTGCAAAGGTGCTGCAGAGGCAGTTGGAGACCAAGCTGTGTGCTCACCCACTGGTGTCCTCTGCCTGCCCTAAACCTGTTCCCGCACATCCTGCCCCCTTTTCTCCCACCTCACACATGTGGTGGCTCCTGTGGCATCTTCACAGCTCTGAGATCAGCCAGAGAGTAAGTGCCAACAGGCATCCTTGTCTGACTCTGACAACACTGAGCTGTTCTTGGCTTCGTTAGAGCCTGATTTGCGTAGAAGGGAAATAATTGGCTCTAATTGACTTAGACTGAACATGGTCTTCAAAGGGACGAAATGCTTACAGGGGAGTTGTGTAGCAAAGTGGCTTTTTCCACTGTTCTAGGGAAGGGACAACATATAGATATGTATATTTATAGTAGACATCTCTTTTTGCAGGTAGATAAAGGCTTTTATTTAACCTTATTCTAATAAAACCAGATTTTAGCTTTAGCTATAGAACATTCATTTCTGAACATCCTGGATACACATGTGTCATTCATGCATGGCTTTGCTGGGGTATTTCTAGGGGCAAAGCAAGCTGGAGATGCTGCTTTCTCAGGAGAACACAGCAGTTGTCTGGAAACCCTGTTGGTGCCTGAGCTGCCATGTGCCAGGAGACCAAAAAGATATAACTCGGGGTCTGTTGCCGCAGGGTTATACAGGACAGCCTGAAGGAGGTGGAGCTGAAGGAGACTTCTTTGATCTCTTGGTCCTTCTACCTTCATATCTGATCATTGATTCTAGGAACAGAGGAGGCAGAAGCCTCTTATTGAGAACATAACATTATTAGGCGGGATATTGCTGCATGGAGATGCTGTATTTCCCAGTTCGTAACACAGATGCTGAAAAGCGCAGCTTTCAATGATCCCTTCTGGGTGGAAAGCCCCAGAAATACCACACAGAGCCTACCAAAGCCCTGGCCAGGCTTCGGCCACCATGGAGCAGTTTCCATGCTCGCATCCAGAGGGCTTGTGGCCAACCTAGTTTAAATTCAGAGTGCGGTGAAGCTCAGCGTGGAAGGGAGAGTCGGTCAAGGTATGCTTGGTGCTTCCCATCTCTTCTGATAAATCTGCAGCTCTCATGAACTAAAACTGAGCTTTTGCAGACTGTAGCAGGGGAATTTCTCTCCTGCTTTCCTAGGCCAGCACTTGGATGAGGCTCGGCAGAAGTTTTAGGGTGGATTCTACCAGGCATAATACTGGAGCCTTTAACTGTCATAGGAGTTGGCTTAGACTTCTCTGTTTCTTGAATGCTGTTGAAATAAACATCATGACTGAGGAATCAGCCCAGGCACCCTCTAACTCGGAGGCAGTAACTTGGGCCAAGTATTGCTGTGAAGCAGTGAAGAACTCTCCAGCATCCCGCCTGGCTTTGCCTTTAATGCAGAAGGCAGTAGGTGCCATTAATTTGGACCATGCACTTAAAGAAGATCATGTAAAGAACCCAAACCCTGCGAAGCAGCGCTGCTCTGGAGCCAGGGCAGCAATGCCCCTGATGCCACCTACCACAGCTTAGTGGCCACCCTCTGTGTGTTTTTGTGTCCTGGATTCAGCTGGGATAGAGTTAAATTTCTTCGTAGTTGCTAGTATGGGACTATGTTTTGGATTTTTGCTGGAAACAGTGGTGATAATGTGGAGATGTTTTAGTTGTTGCTAGGTAGTTCGTACACTGGTCAAGGACTTTTTCAGCTCCCCGTGCTCTGCTGGGCGCACAAGAAGCTGGGAGGGGACACAGCCTGGACAGCTGACCCAAACTGGCCAAAGGGATATTCCATACCATATGACGTCATGCTCAGCATATAAAGCTGGGGGAAGAAGAAGGAAGGGGGTGGTGTTTGGAGTGATGGCGTTTGTCTTCCCAAGTCACCGTTATGTGTGATGGAGCCCTGCTCTCCTGGGGATGGCTGAACACCTGCCTGCCCATGGGAAGGAGTGAATGAATTCTTGTTTTGTTTTGCTTGCGTGTGCGGCTTTTGCTTCACCTATTAAACTGTCTTTGTCTCAACCCATGAGTTTCCTCATTTTTACTCACAGAATCACAGAATCACAGGTTGGAAGGGACCTCAGGGATCATCTAGTCCAACCTTGAACACTTCTGATTCTCTCTCCCATCCCACCAGGGGGGAGTGAGCAAGCAGCTGCGTGGTGCTTGGTTGCTGACTTGGGCCAACCCATGACATTGTGTTAGCCCCACCCCATCACAACGGGCCCCACCCTGTCACAACAGGCCCTGCCCACTCATGACAAGCCACCGCCCACAGGGACCTCTCCTATAAGTAACCCTCTCTTTGCAGCAGCCATTTTTCTGTAGTACAAGGTGCCAAGTGTGAGGATGGGAGGGAGGTGTGAGCTGTGCTTGGAGGGGAAGAATAGGAAATTTAGGTTGCTGGCAAACCCTGTGCAAGTGTTTTCTTCTGTTTGTCCTCCAATTAGGCAAGCAATCTCACTCTGCTGCTTGGAAAATAATCTCTGTGATATTTCACAAGCAGTGGGTTTGTTGATTATAAAATTAAGGGAGGCTTTGGGATTAGGGATCCCGACCTCAGATCTAGCTCTTCTGAGGCTGTGGATCCAGGCTGGTGTTTTAGCTGGAAAGCAGAAATTTTTGAGTTAGCAAGTATCAATAAACGTGCTTAATGTTATGCCTCTGTTCAGAGAGTGCCAGGTTAATACTGAGTAAGGGAAGCTGGTTGGAGGTTTAAAAATAATTTTGTTTTGAAAAAACGTGAGTTTTTTGTGGGAGGAAAAAATGTTTTACTTGTTTTGTGAAGCTGTTTTGAATGGAATTAAACTTTTTTTATATAACTGGTATTTCCTCTTTTTCCATATTAAAATGTTAGGGGAAAGATAAAGGAGCTGGGAGAGGAGAAAAAAGTGATATAAAAAGATTAGTCCTTCTCCTACAGTCTTTTTGATAAAAATATTTATAAAACAGTTTTTAGAGAATAAACATTGTTCCTTCTTGAAGTCTGTGGGATGGAAACAGTTGTATTGTGGTGGAACAAGCCTTTCACTTTCTAAAACCAGTTTTGGCAAAATATCTGTAATTTAACTGGAGGGTCTTAAATTGCATTTATCTTGTATGCTCAGAAGTCCCTCCAATACCTTCTGAAAACTGACATATTTTTTTTTTTAAGGCAGAGCAGTGGAGAGCTGTTGCTGAAGAGATGTGACTTTTTTTCCTGATGATCCTCCAAACCTGCCTGTACTGTAAGTCAATGATGAAATAACTGTAGTCTGGATAAAGCCTTTAGTGCTGAGCATGAAAAAATAAGCAATGGGAATTGGGATAATTTGTCTCTCCCCTTGGAGATGGAAGACTCTTGTGGCCCAGTTGCCGTAGCGTCAGCCAGAACTGATTTGCAAATGAAGGGTCTGCAACTCTTGCATGAGCCTATTGCAGCTCCAAGAGTTCATCCCATAATTTTCTCTGTGCTTTTGTCTGCTTTATTGCTCAGGGGTATGGCCAGGTGCCAGCAACATGACAGCAAGGGGTAAGCACTGCCAGCAGATCCATTTTGGGCTTAGTTATGAGTATCCCAGGTGAAAAGTGTTAGCTAACAAAAATCTGCCTGAAGTGTCAACCTCCATCTCCAGGAGGAGGCTCCATCTGGAATGCCATTAGAGAAAGGGAAGAACCTGCCCTGGATTCTTCCACCCATTTGCAAGGAGATGTTGGCTGCAGCTTTTAAGCTGTCATTACCAGGGCAGTCCATGTTCCACATACCCACCAGGACTGGATTGCAGGGTAAAGACCCAGAGGCATGTTTTATTCCAAAGGAAGAGAAGAAGCTCCACCATATATGCCAGGCAGCCAGCTTGTCCTGTTGGCCTTATGTGTCTCCATATGTCATGGACTCCCAGGCAAGAAATATTTACTATTCTTGGAGAGATGAGTCTAAATGTGAAGCTGATTGATATCATATATTTATTGTTATTGCTTTGTTGTACGCATGTGGAGCTTATCACAACCTCACTCTGTTCATATCTGTCCCCAGTTCTTCTGCGGTGTTTCACAAATTCATTCTGGCTAAGTTCTTTGTGATGCTGCTTAGGGCTACTTTTGTCCCTGGTTGATGAGCGGGGTGCCTTTTCTAGGTCTGAGGGTTGAGATCTGACATGGATCGCAGTTACTTTTATTCATGTTGTCCAAGGGAAGGTTAAAAGGTTGTTTTTGATATATTATTTTGTACTCAAAAGCAAATCTCGTTAGAATGTGGATTCTTTTTCTGCAAAGAAATGTTATTTTGTTTTCTTACATTGTATGGACCTTTAAAAACAACATTTGGAAGCTTTCTGAAGATAAGGGACTGGATGTATTTTTGTTGTCTGCTAAATTGTCCCATGTAGTAATGCAAGCTCGTGGGAGAGCAGAAGGTCTCCTGCAGACTCTGATGTTTCATGGTGAATAAACCTATTGAGCAACATATGTGGGTCTTTGATTTGCTTGCAGTGGTCCAGGCTGGGAGAAGTTTCAGTAGTATGTGAAACTACTTTGAAGTCTGATATTTTTTTTCTGTTTTTCTTATCCTGCCATGTTGCTTTAGGACAGGTGGGGTGATTTACTACAGGTGTTTCTCAGGGGGTGGTGAATGAGCTGTGAAGGAGATCAGGTGTAGCTGGGAGTGTAATCAAACACTAATTCAACAAACCATGTCTTTTGGCTCTGTGAAACCATGTTGAAAATATTTAACTCTTGGGGAAAGATATGTTTGCAGCATCCGGGATTTCTTGGAATTCCTCCTTCTGGATGGGTTTAACCACAAGTAGAGCAGGAGCTATGCTCATCCAACGTGCCTGTCCATGTAGCTCCAGCTGGAGACTTCACTGGGTGATCCTCACATCTGGCACAAAGTCCCAGGGCTGAGCAGTGTCTAATGGCACAGAAAGAAAATCAATTTCAAACTGAAGCTAAATGTTGGGGAATACACCTGCTCCTCTTGTTAACTTCATGCTCTGCTGAGATTTCCTAGCATATTCTCACTCAGTCATTTGTCCAGGCCTCTGGATGAGGCATTAGGTGTTTTGGTTCAGAAGGAATGGAGATGTGTCAGTGGGACCCAAGCCAGCCCAGAGGAATCTGGGGCTGACTTTTTCTGGGTTATTTGTCTCTGATATCTTGACCCTCACAGTTAGTCTGTTCAGCTTTAGGTCCAGTCTTTAGATATTTTTCAGGGGTATAGTTTAGGCCTGTGTAAGATCTTATTCTGTGTATGAAATAGACATTCTTCGTGTGTAAACAGGTTTTATATCAGTACAGATACAGTAAACCTAATAAATCCCTTTTCCTTTAGTTAGCAATTAAAATACAGATTAAAATCCTCACTGATTGGGTGAAAAACTTTCTGCATATACTTCTTGACCCTGCTTTATGTTCTGGTGTCTGTTACCCATCTTTGGCACAATCAAAGAGCTTCAGTACAGCAGCTGAAACCAGATTCTCTAAAATGTTCGAGTGGTATGTTTGACCTGGTGTTAATTATATGTGTCAGTGATATTTAAGTGGTAGAAAGAGGGGAGATGTGCCAAAGATTGAGTTTTGCTGGACCAAGATTCAGTAGCAAAACAGGACATGGCTTTCACAATGAGAATCCCAGTCTCTGACAACATTAGTTCCAGATCCTGGAAGCCAGAGTCCACAAAATGGGCACTACTCGAATTTGCTTTGCTTTGATGCAGACAGCAGCATTAGATCTGATGATATGGGGGCTGGGGAGGGGCTGAGCACCTGATGCCCTTGCGTTTGGAGCAGAAGATCTGAGATGATGCCTTTTACTCAGGCAGGATGTCTTTTGCTGGGAATGAGACCAATTGTTTCACAATGTCTTGACCAGCTCTTTGACATGTGAGCTGCAGAGTTGTATCCTGGAAATACACAGCTTAAATCACAAGGCTGTTTCTGACCCATCTCCTGAAATGTAAGAAAATTCTGCTTTAAAGGAAAATGAGGCTTTCCTGAGCAATGAATCCAGTGGAATCATCATTGCAACCATCTCTTTTCTTATGTTCTTGTACAAAATGGTCTCTCATTTCCCTGATATCCTGATTCTCTGTGCAGCAACAAGCACAAGGTGCATCTGGTTCCAAGCTCTTTGTGGTGTTTATCTGGCTGTATTTCCATGTTTGTGGGACAGTTGAACTGTCTCCTTTGTCTTGGTGACATAAACTAGGCTTGCTTTCTTTTTCTTTTTTGTTCTTGCCCCCTCCCCACCCAATTCACAGCAGTTTTGAATTGAACATGTGGGGCATGTTCAGGTAGTGGCTGGTCTAATTATCTGCATGTGTTAGCAACCCCAAAAACAGATCAGGGGGATAACAGGGTGTCATTCAAGGCTGTACTTGTCTGGAAAAAGTGAATTAGCTGTTGCTGGGACAAATACCGATATATGTATGAGGGTCTCTCCCTGCTAGACTAATGGCAGGGTTGAAACCAAGCTGGGTTAGAAGGTGGCTGCAGGAGGGGTACAGTTTGCTTGACCTTCTCAGGTTTCTTCAGTTTCTTTAAGATTTTGTCTTCATTCTATAGTGTCTTCACAGCTTATTTTGCAAGTCAGGAATGAAGCTTGCAAGAAAAGGTGTATCAGGAGAAGGAACAAGGCTGGTTCTTGTGTTATTTCTGATTCTTCTGTGGTCCTGTAGCAACTGTTGGCCAACAGTTCTTTGCAGCTGCTCCAGTGTCAAAGCTGGCTTACAGAATGAGCTGGACATTTCATTTGGCTTGCCTTTGGTTTCAGTGGGGTAGATGTTTACTCTGTGTTTGTTCTGCAGCTTAAAGTTCTCCTAGATGCCTTGTTGACCACAAGTTCCTCCTGAAAAATGAGCAGGATACCTTTTTGGCTGCCTTTAAATCATGGAAATTTTGCTGAGATTTTCTGTGAAAGGGGAACAATGCAACCTCAACAGAGAAGTTAATTATAGCAATGGAAATTTTTCTTAAAGACTTTCTGACATGAGGCTGGTATTGCTTTTCAGCAGGATAGAAGTCTCAGAAATGCCACTTTTAATGAAAAATGTTTTAATGGCAAATACTTTCCACACTGTAATGGTTATTCCTGGGTTTGTCTGAAGCCTATTGAACCTCTGTATTTCTTTGCAGAGTTATATGTAACATGGTTTGGCTCTGTCTTTTCACTCTTGCTCAAGCGCAGTCCTGGTCTAGGTGAGGTGGATGCCAGGGAAGTCATAGGAATGGAATATGATAGTTGTGCAACTATTCTTTAATGCTGTACTTAGACTGTGATTTGTATTGAACTGCTGTAAGAAGACAGACAATTCTGAACCTTGGACTAATGCATATTTGTTTATGTTACTCTGGACCTTCTAAAATCATAGGCCTTATTCTCATCCCTGTCTTACAGCTTGATCTATTCCTGATTTATCTGGGTTTAAATGAAGGTGAATTCTCTTAAGAATTGATCCTGTACGTTGATTGTCAGGGAGGGACTTCCTTGAATGTCAGCAACAGGTATCATGTCACACAGATATAATCCTAAAGCAGGGTTCTGGCAACAAAACAGAATTTTTTTGTCTCTGTAATTATGATTTTTTTTTTGAGGAGGGGAAGGCAGAGTTTTTCATACAGCTAAGATATCCCATCTGTTCTTATCCTGTTGCACCTCTGGACAGTCAAAACTGTGTTTTATTTTCTGAGTTTGTGGTGCCAGACTTGCTGAGTTCCCCCTCTTCTCTGGAAACCTCTGCGACTATGACTAAGGACAGCTTATGCTAGCTGGGAAGGTGTGAAGCAAGTGGCCAGGCTGGGTCGTGGTATCAGATTGCCACTGGCACTAATAAAAGGACTGATAATCTAGTCATGTTTTTGAATACTGAAGCAACTACTATGGCCTTAATAATATGGAGAGGAGGAAGGGAAGGGAGTGGAGAAGGGACTGGCCACAAATAAATTCACCTGTAAATCTGTGAAATAAATAAATTAAAAAAAAAACCCAAAAGCTTTGTAGGTCACTATGATCTTCTCTTTGTATCTCATGGAGTGGTACAGTCAGAATTTGAATACTGTGGCCAGAGCTGACACAAATCCTCCTGCACCATTCTGTGCCCTGGCAGGCACCTGTTTTTGCTACACCAGAGATAATAAAGTGGTGAGACTCTGACTTTTGATGGCATGGTGACCATAAGTGCAAGTGGGATAAAAAGGGGATTAAAGTCACAAAGGACAAGCTCATGAGTGGCTGTCAATCATGGAAATCTTTACCTCGCAGGAAATGATTCAGAGATTCTGCACTTGGATAGACCTTTGCTCTTAAGTGTTGGAGCTTCTCAAACCTGCATCTCCTGAAGGTCCAGTAGATGTGCTTCAGATCTGACTAAGATCACTCTAATGGCACTGAGTTCACCACTGAGGACATACAGCCTCTCAAGGGTGTTGAGAGCTGTCTGCTTATTTCTGAGCATGTTAATGGCTAGGCGTGTATGTGAGACACCTGGGGTTTTGGTGGCCTGTGGCTTCTACTTCCAGTGCTACTTTTCCATGTTAAGCAGTCACTCTTGGATCCAAAATAGATCATTAGCCCTAGAATTAAATTTCAGCACTTGTCTGATCACAGGACAAAATCTGGTCCCTGCTTGCTCTTTTGGGCTCTGTAAATGTGGTGTGGTTATCATCTGAGGGAACCCTTCATCTCTGGAGGTGTCGATGGAATGTACAGGCTGCAATCCCTTCTGGCTGTGCTGTTCCCCAGGTAGGGTGCTTGCCACCAGGTGACTGTTCAAGGTCTTTGGGATGCCTCTCTTTCTGCTGAGCTTTGGAAGAAAGGATTTGGGAATCTGTGCCCAAAGAACTGTGTTAAGTTTCTATTGTAGGAACAAATTTAGGGTGAATCCCAGTTTCTGAAGTACTAGTGGAGGCCTGTTGTGGCAAAGGCCTCTGTTTATTGCCTGAATAGTATATACTCAGCTATATGAATTATGGAGCCTTCTCTAGCACCCATAAATCTTGGAGGAGAATCAGTCTTCAACCATGTACCCACCCAGACTAATACCATTTCTTGCAGCTGGAATTAATCATGGCATTAGGCAAACAACAGGGGTTCATTAGGACCAAAGGTGACTTTAATTTAATTGAAATATAACTTGGCAAGTAAAGAGGTGATCCAGTTCACAACACCTAATGGGAGGTCTGGGTTATATATGGAAAAGTTAATGGCCGTAAAAATATCCAAACAACATATTTGTGCACGTGTTCCAGTAAAAGTCCGAGCCAACTGCTTTTTAATGGTTTGGGTTTTCAAATGTATATATTAATGTTCTTAAAATAAGAGTGAGGCTATATGAGCACACACTGCATAGAAATATGAGGCGGGTGGGGGTGTGAGGGAGGGGATCCTCATAGTCAGGACAGCATTGGTGGAAGCCATGTTCTTCCTTGTGCTGGAGGAAGCTGCTAAACCTCTTTGTTCCCCAGAGCATGTGTCTGTGTAATGGGTGTTGCAGCCTTCCCCTTACAGGTTGAATAATAAAGGTTTTTATCGGTTTCTTATGGTATTTTGGGTAAAGGTGCTACACAAATGTATCTAAAAAAGATGTTTTGGGTTTTTGGCCATTTCGTGTACTTAGGTTTCATAGAATTACATGAGGCCATGAAATAAGTGAAAAGCCTTCAAATGATGATATTGGCATTCCCTTGTGAATGACCACCCACAGCCCTCAAAATCATATTCAAATACTAATTAAATCAGGCAGCCTGTAAATCAGTACAGCAACACAGCCCTTTCAACCTCCCCTTGCTCCTGTAGAACAGGCCCTCCCATTTCTGCATAAACACTGCCTCGTAAATGGAGTCCTACATAAAATATTATTTATATTTTAGTAGGTAAACATATGACAGTATGCACACATCAGTGGGCTGTGACATCATAGGACCAGCCTGCAGAGTATGTACCTTTATGCCTATTTTATTGCCTGGGCTGTTTTTTGTAGAGAAGGGGCCATCTACGTTTTCATGGGGATGCAATCTCGATATCCAGTGGTGAATGTGAATCTGTATTTTGAAACAGACCATTGGAAATAAAACTAAAAACTCACAGATTTTTTTTTTCTCTTCCCACTGGTGTTTTTCCTTCTCCTAAATTTCTTATGCATTTTAGTGAAAGGGTTCATTTGATGGGCCATGATGGAACATCACCTTGTAATTGATTTCACAGGGAATTGGTGAGTGCTGGTAGCATGATGCCAACATTGTGAAAGTTTGTGAGATGTTTGATTCTGCAGTGCTTAGATTGAGAAGAGTAGGTGCAAGTAAAGGGTCTTAGATCATGGTGAGTTAGGAGTGCATAATGGAAGAATATTTATGCAAGGAGAGTAAAAAGTGGGGAGGAAAAAAGCAAGGTAGAGGTCAGGGAAGAGATAAAGGTCATGTAGAAGACTCAGGAGATCTTAGCTGAATGGCTTTCTTAGTGTTATCCCTTTGGGCAGGTCACTTGGGATACCTCTGTGCTGAAAGAGGGACTGCTACGAGGTTCTTGGAAAGCATGTTAGCAGGCGCCGGGTAGGAATACATCTCTTGATGGCTCAGCCGAGATTGCCATATGGTTTTGCTTAGACAGTGCCTCCTGGGGCCTGCTCTGTCTTTCAGTGGCCTGTGCGCCTGTTTCTTGTTTCAGCAGTTTCTCTGCTGGTTTTATCTCCATGTCCTTTGGGTTTTGGACCACTGGGGAGAAGACAGTCTTTTCACCAGCTGATTTGAGTGTTCAGCAGGGCTCACCTTGCAGTCGAGCTGGCTTTAAACATTTCCTTTTCAGTAAAGCAGCTGTCTCAGAAGCTTTGTGAAACCCACAGTTTGGGAGGAGGAAAAGAAAAATGAGATAAAGTGGCAAATGAAAAACTGCTGTTGCAGACAGGAGGTGGTGGACTTCCAAGCCCCAAGGGGAGGAGTGTGATTGAATGTTAATAGTGAACCCCTTTCATTAGCTCCACAGCAGATGAGAGATAAGAGCAGAAATGATTGCCAGTCTCTAGTTTTAGCATGGAAATGTGTCTGCCAGACACCTCCTCCCTGTGTTGGAGCTGTCTCCAAAGGGATCTCCCCAAAAGGGGGAGCTTTTAGCCCACCGTATGACATGTCCCCAACTGGCTGGCCTGTTTCACTGTGTTGGAGACCCCATTGGACAGAAAGCATATTTTGCACCTTGCAGTAACCCCCTGAAACTCAGCCATCCTCTCTGCTATGTGGGGAAATGAGGTGTGAAAGTAGCCATGCTGCACTGAGAAAGCCATGGCTTGAGTTGCTTCTTTTCAGAGCTTTGCCACCCCTAAGACTTGGAAAATTTTTCCCCAGAGGAGGTCACGTGCATTCTGTTATTGCAGGGGAAGAAGCACAGGGGGGTGAAATGATTTTCTGACGTCCCTGTAGGGGCTGGCAGCAGATCCCAATCTGACAGCTTTTCCCACAACTCCTCCTCTCCTCCTACTGACATCTGCTAATACCCCTGCCTGTATGGTGCCTCAAAAGGCCAAAATGCCAGAAGATGTGTGTTTGTTTTTTAACTGGTGATGGCATATTTGACCTTCCCCAGCACTTTTAGCACCTGGCGTCTTGACTAGTTTTGCATGTGTGACCCTGCATCTGCAGAGCAACCCTAAAGGACTTGGTTTTAGATAGCTGTCAATCAGAGCGTGGGAGCGTGATATTGTCACCTTTGCTGGCTAGACTCCAGCCTGGTGTTGCCCATGCCAGCTCTGGTCCTTGTACCCTTTGCTGGCTGATGCCTGGCATAGCCCATGTCTGCTGCCTGCTGACCCCATACTCCCTTCATGCTTGTTGTATAGCAAAGGGGTGCAAACAGAATAGCCAACCTGCACAAAACCTCTGTGGTGGGTGTATTTGTTCAGCACTGAGGTGGCCTAATGTTGGTTGGCTTGGTGCCCTTCGGCTTGGCCAAGAAGCCAGGCAGAATGAAAGTAAGCCAGCTGATCCTCTTTAGAAATTTCCTTGGAAGAAATCTAGATTGGGCTCAGCCCTAATTCCCTCCCCTGGAGCTCCTTGGTGCCTTACACTGAAAGCGTGGCTCTCTTCACCACCACCACTCTGATGCCCTGCAGCCTCCTGGGCTAAACTGATGTGGCTTTTCCTGCTCCACTGGGCCCAGGAGATGGCAGGAAGCACTGCAGCCCCAGGCAGGGATGGGTAGTGAGTGGATTGAACCGGATGCTGGGATGACAAATGCACCCTGGCTTCTCCATTGCTTCACCCTCAGCCTTCTCCCAGGGCTGGATGTGAATATTGTTACAAGTTTGTTTCTGTCCAAACCTGGGGGCTTTCTGGAGACACTTAAGGTTGTTGAGTTCAAGCCCAAGCTCTTGCTCCCATGCTGGGTGCTGAACATGTTTCTCCCAACCCCTCCCTTGCTCCCCAGCTCAGACTTGCTAGTTGCTGTGCAAAGCCAGTGGTGTGGGCAAAATCCAAGGAGTTGATGGGGCTTAATTTGCTCTTGTGGGCTTCTGTGCAAATAAGCGTTTGTCAGAAGGTAAATGAGGTAAACTAGTTCCGAATTAGTCTGCACAAAGGGTTTAATGCTATAAATGTGGAGTGAGTACTATAAATCCATCCCGTAGCTTGCTGCGCAGTAATTTCCCTGCATAGACAAGCCTCAAGTCACAATTCATTACGTCTCTGCTTCGTAGACCCTCCGATGTTGTGCTTCCCCTTTGCTGAGGGCAGATTGTCAAGCTGTGACCCTGCCTTAGTTAATTAACCTTCAAATGGGATTTATTTTCCCTTAGTTACTTGTGCGTGCACACATTTGGTAATAATGACTGTCTGCTTCCCTCGCATTTGCTAAAAGGGGAATAAGTCATTTGTTAGTGTTTTACCAGGGGTAAAAAAATAAAATAAAAAAAATCCAGGCCTCAACTTCCATGGAAAATTGATAGCTTTATGCCAGAAAGAGACAGTTCCATCACAGCCACTTCTTCAGCTGTCTGCAAATATTTGAAACCCTGAGATATTTAATGTTTTTCAGATGGCGATAAATCTGCAATAGCGCGGGCTCGCTTGAGCTTAGTGAGAGATGAAGTGAGATAGGAGAAAACGCATGAGCCGGCACGGGAGAGGTATTGCTGGTCACACTTCTGCCGATGTCAGGACAGGTTTTCAGGACCTTGCACATACCAGCTGGCTTCTCTTCGCCAGGGAGAAATATACACAAACGCAAGCTTCCAGTTCATTTCCCATCCAGTTGAGAGCTAAATGTTTGCTTTTTTTTGTCTTCTCCCCCATTTTTTTATTATTTTTGCAATCTGACATTAAAAATATGAACCTACAGCTGGGGAAGGAGAAATATCACTGGCTGAAAGCTTTTTTTGTATCTGGCAAGCCTGAAACATTGCTCGGGGTTTGTTTGTTTAACCTTTTGTTTGCTGTGCAGAACCTTGGTGGCAAGTTGCAGAATGTGGTTTGGTTGCAGATGTGTTGGTGTTTTGCTTTTCTTTTTTTTAAAGGAGGAAAAAAATAGTCATATCTCCATGTGCTTTGATAGCAGCATTGCCTCTGCGTGGGGTAAACCTTGGATATCTTTCCCTGTTACACTGATGCACCTGACGTGCCCTCGGGTTGGTTTGTAGGGAGGTACATGGTCTGGGGGGAAGGCTGTGGGATTGCAGGGACCTTGAGGGCAGGTGTGTTGGGCAGGAATGAAGTCTTACCTGCAGCACATGAATAACCTGGACAGGGATGAGTGCTGAGACAGAGCAGGAGGGGTTTCTGGGTGGGTTTCAAGACACTTGGGCTGTGGATGTCTTAGAAGCAGAGTAGCAAGGTGACAAGCTGGGGAGATATGGCCCAGCTAGGGGTTGGGGGGCAAGGTGTAAATGCTCAACTGAGTAAATCGGCACTATCCTGCTGAAATATGGATGGTGAAGTGTAGCAGAGCCTGGGAGTACTGGAACAGGAGGGGACCTGAATGTTTTCTGATATATTTTCCTTTGGAAGTACAGAATAAAACAGTTATTGCAGAAAATGCTGTTTTACTTGTTGGGATGAATCAAAGAGCAGTCTGCTTCTCCAGACACCAGCACCCTTCACACCAAGTGAAGGGACTGTGGGCAATGCCAGCGGGGTCATGTGTGGCTGTGAGCCCCTGCCTGGGATGGCAGAGGGATGGGGCTGTATCTTGGTTTGGGTTTCTTGCTTTCAGCCTGCTGTGGCTAAATCAAATCCCCCCACCGCAGCTGTGATTCACTGATGGTTTTTGTCCAAGTGTCTGTTTATGAAGTTTTAAAGAGACAGAAACACCTCAGCAATTTGATTTTGGCAAACAGCTGTGAGCCAAGTGTGTAACAACAAAAAAAATCCCTGTAAAAATCAGGGAAAATGCCTGCAAATTTCCACACATTTCACAGAGGCAGTGTGGTCTTGGAGGCAGCAGGGTGGTCTGGATGTTTTAGCACTGGTGCAGAAAACAGGCGCTCCTGTGCTCAAATGCCAGCTCCGCCACTGATGTGCCATTTAGCCTTCATGAAGGCACTTGACCTTTCTGTGTCTTGGTTCCTCTCCTCTTTCCTTTCCCCCTTTTCACTTAAAATTACGAATTGGTGGCCCCAAATCTGGGTGCTGGCCAGTCTGAGCTTGGCATGGCCAGGGAAGGTGGGGCAAAGGTGGCTATGTTCCCAGGTTTCAAGGCCGGCCAGGGCCTGGACACATTCCAGGAATAAAGAGCGTCTTTGACCTCAACAGAGGCCCTGATCCTGTAGCACAAACTGTTAACGCTTAGCTGCCTCCCACCTCCCCACTCTGCTGAAGTATCCTGGAGAAGTGAAGAGGTTTTTCCAGGAGTTTGGGTTGTCAAATGGGACTTTATTAGCACCCGGGCAGTCTGGTTTTGGCAAAGCCTGTGTAGTCTCCACACCCTGCTTTTACATATTCACGCCTATCCAAAATGTTCCCTTCTGGGCTGGACTTTCCCAGGCTTCATCTCTGCTCTGTGAGCTCATGGATCAGGGGGAGGGAAACCCTTTTCAAATGGGTGAATTTTGGGCAGGGCTGCAGCAGCTAAAATGGCCAAATGCCGTCCTCAAAGATGGGGTGAAGGGGGAAAGGTTGTGGGGGGAGGTGCAGGGGCTTGTTGGGCTGTGAGTTTGGGGACAGTGATGGGAAAGCAACCCAAGCATCCTGGCTGCCTGCTCTCCTGGGCAACTGCCCTCCCCTGCCTGTCGTCTTACTGACCATCCTGATCCCCCTGCTGTTGAATGAATGGAAAAGCTCCAGTGGGAATTGATTCAGGCCCTAAATTTTGAGTGCTCTGAGGACATCCAGAGCCTGCTGCCAAGTTCATTGGAGCTTTGTAAAATGTGCAATTCAGTTACTGTCACTTTTTTATCTTTTGGCTTTTCAAGAACAGGATTAGGATTTAGGTGAAACAAACAGGGAGAAATAAGAATAATTGGTAGACAAGGTGTACCAAAGTGAGGATATTCCCCAGCTGTCACTTGCTTTGGTAAATTGAATATGTTTCTCCTGTTTGTTGCCCTGCTGGTGACCATGGCACACAACTTGCTGTCAGCTAGCTGGGAGGGACCTTCTGCGCCTATCCTGTTTCTGCCTGTGAGCATCCCTGAGCAGAGAGATGCTGAGCCCCTGAACCTGCTGTTTCCTAGAGCTCTCCTGGCCCTTCTCACCAGGGTGTGTGTGTGCTTTCACCCCCTGTGCAACCTCCCAGGTTTTTCCTTCCTCCTCTGCAGGTTTTTATCAGAGGATGGTGCTAAACATCTCTGTGAGTGGCAATTGTAAATCAGAGCCCCTCCAGGGCAGCTCAGACTTGCATCCAGAGCTATCTTGGTGACACTGAGCCCAAAGGATGCAAGATGCTTCCTCTCTTCTCATGGGCTTGCACCCATTAACAATTACTGCAGAACAAACAGAATACCTGATGTGGTTGAGTTAGCAATGCTCTTTTGACTGAGACCACCTGAAATGGAAGCACTGATATAATTTAAAACTTCTGCCTTTTTTTTCCCCCAGTATTGGTTTTATTCTGGACTTAACTTTCTCTCCTCCCATTTTTCAGCTTAACAGGGACCTAGCCCCAAGTTAGGCTGCCTTACTTCAGTGCAAGCTCCTGCCAACTCTGCTAAAAAGTGAATAACTGGAGAGCTACCTAGCAGAATAGTCAATGAATGCTACATGTAACTCTTTTGGAAACAAATATTATTTGCTTTCCTAGATCCACCCAAATATTATTTTGTTCTGCATAACTTGCTGAAATGAATTAACTGTGTATCATCTTAATATAATGAAAATATTCTTAAAGTAACTATGGAAAGTTCTAGCCTGTTGGAATCAGAGTATAACTTGCATGACTTGAATTTTAATAATCATCTTTGCCCAGCAAAAGTGCCTTTCTCTCTGATGAGGAATCCAACACGTCCTTATATTCCAATTAATGCACTCAACTTCCTGGCAATTCATGTTTTCTTTAGCTAGATGTTCAAGGGTAGTTAAGCAGAAAAGCAGTAATGAAGTATTTCTTTCAAAGGCGATGTTATTTTCACAGGCTATAGCACTGTGCTTTTACTGACATTTTATGATATATCATCAAAAGCAATGGGAACTGAAATACTTTTGCCAAGGATTGAAATTACTCTAATATATATTGTAGTGTGTTATCCATACTTTTTATCCTTTCTCTAATTTCTTGCATCCAGATCCAACAAAGCACTTAAACAAAGCACTACAAAAATTTTTTGACAACCCATTTCCCCCCTAATCTTCTCTTAACCCCTGTTTGGAAATTGAAGCTTTGTCAGAAATGAATTTTTTAAAGGAAACTTCCTGTGTTCCCTGTGATTTCTGTGGGGAGTAACTCCTCCCAGCAGCCCTCTAATTAAGCCATCAAAATGGGACATGGGAGGTTGCTCCAGACATTACTCTGCTGAGAGGTTTTGGGCCAAGGCATCCCACGCCCCCTGGGAGCGGAGCTGTCCAGAGGCTATCCAGTTGGTAGGAGTGGGGGATCTGGTACTCTTGCAAGCCTTGGTTTGGGTGGTTCAGGTTTTTCTGAAGAGTTCAGGAGAGGGTTGAGAGAGGCTGTAAAGCCAAGTCTTACTGCCCCTGTAAAGGCAGAATGTAAAGTGTAAAAGGCAATGCTTCAGGTGTGCTTTGATAAGCATTGGGTCCTCACACAGAGCTATGATGCCATCTTCATTCCTTCAGCAGTGGTCCTGCGGCTCTCCACCATGGGATGCTCCACAGTACCCATAGACCAGTGGCTGAGACTGCCATGGCACCAAGATCTGCTTGTTTGGCTCCCTTGCGGAGTAGGCAAGGTCTGGCATGTCACACTTAGAGAAGGGCCTTGGCTCTTCCCTGTTTGTTGCAGGAAGAAATTTCCAAAAGATTAAAAATATATTCTTGAGATGGCAAAATGACTGGAGGTCCAGCTCTTCTGTGTAAGCATGCGCTTAGTTTTCAGTCATGAGAGTGCTCCCCCTGGGACTCAATGCTTTTGAGGTCTGATTCACTCCACCTTTTGTAACAGCCTTTAATTCAATCAGTAGGTATTTGCACCTCATCTTTGCCATGCTTGAAACTGGTCAGTAGCAAATGTATTTAAATACATGTGGCATCTCTCATTTCTCTTAGGTATAGGGGAAACTCTTTGCATGTTTTTGTCTGAGAGTTTGAGATACAAGAGCTCCCTTTCTGCAGAGGGGCACCAATGCTATTTAAGATGGGAAATGTGGTTTTGGTTCAGGCATTTATATGAGTGAATGAGCCTGGTAGCACTGCTGAAGGACCAGGAACCTTGTGCTGGAGAGGCAAAGACACGGCTTCCACCTGAAAGCCTGTCCCACTGTGCTGGACAACCACTTCGCTAGCTCATGGAGCTGCAGTGCTCTGGTGATGCCTCCCTTGTTATAAATTAATCTCTTGGCTTCTTGTGCTCATCCAAATGAAGAACAGGCAGGGCCATATGTATATTTTGTCAACTTTTAATTAACATACCATAACTACTTAAGTGTTATGAGAATATTCTGTGATCACAGGTCTCTAGAGACACTTTTAATGCTTTGGAACAAACTAGTCTCTGGCCTAAAGTATCTCTGTTTAGCTGGAGTTGCACCATTGATGGCTTTGGCCCCATGAGTTCAGCGGCTCTGGCAGGCTGTTTGCAACAATCAAACTCTGGCAAATGATTGACTCTGAGCTCAGTTGGAAAAGCTTGTGAAATGAAATCACAGTGCTTTGCCCATTAGGCTTGGGATGAAAAGGGAGCCTTAGAGCTGCCAGTGGTTCATATTTCATGCACAGAGATTTACTTGTATTAGTTAAGATTGCGATGAGTTTGAGAAAGAAAGAGGGAGACAATTTGTAAGCCAATGCAGAAATAATACTTCCCCATAGTAAGTGTGTAATGAGACCTGTTGCTTTTACTGGATTGAATAAGTTTAGATTATTTAAGATATGCAGGCTTTGAATCATGAACTGTATCACTGGTGATGGACCTCCTATGTTATTTTTACATCACTTCTTATTTCTTGACATCCTGAGTTTGCTTCCGAGACTTTCATTCTTATTCTTCTGCTCTTTTCCTTTCACACCTCTTCCCTTAATCTTTCCTGCTCTGGCTTTGGAAGCCTCTTTGCTTTTAATGGACATCCAATATTTGTCATAGACAGCACAAACATTGCACAAAGTAGGTTTCTAGATATGATTACAGCACATGTAAACAAATTTGAGCTGGTTTTAATAAGAAAGCAATACAACCACAGCAGCAAAGAGCCTTAAAGAGCTTTGCTCATGCTGTGGTTTGTGGCACCTACATTGGTCACTTTAGAAGCATCCTTCATTGCCTTGTGTTTTCTCTGGTAGCTCAGGTCTTCTGGCAGTTAGACCTTGTAGAAAGAATAAATTTATCTGTAATGTGGAGTCTGGCACAAAGACTCCACCACAGCTGCATGCCACAGTCCTGCCTGATTACAGGCAGATTTCCCTGTAAATTGTAGGTCTTGACTTTTGGATTCAATGGTTGAGGTGAAGAGTTTAATTAAACTTTGATCCAAAGAAGGCTGCCTGTCTTCTGGGTCCCTTCCAGAGTAAGTGAGCTCGGCAAAGGAGGATATTTCAGCTGATTTCCTGTTCCTTGGCTTTGGATGTTACTTCATCTTCAGTTTGGGATTTTATTTTTTCCATGCTTTGTATTTGGTGACCTCCAGAGCAAGCTGCAGACCCTGCCAGTTTCTTTGGGAAACTATAGAAGTGTCTTAAAGCAGTGAGTCAGCTGCTGGGCTTGGGCAGGTGATTTAAAGTCCATTGCATGAGAAATCAGGGGTTGGGTGCCTCATCTGTTGGACTTTGAGGAGCCTGATTTTCAAAATGGGCTAAGGGGCCATCTGTCTTCTGAACGTCTAATGCTCCCCACAGAGCAACCTCCAGTATCATTCATACTTGGCAACCAGTGGTGTAAGGATGTAGTGTGGCTTACTACTTACCTGTGTTTCCACTGGACTTGGGCACAGATGGGGGGGGACCAGTGTGCAAGCAGGAGAAATCCAACTGACAGATCAGGCCTGCTCTAATACACTTCCAGTCTAGTTCTGATCTGTCTTCTCTAACTCACTTTATGCAAGCAGAAATGGCTAGGGAGTACTGGAGGAAATGAATGAATGTGATCGTCCAGAGGTTACCCAGAATTTTAGAATAAGAGATAGATGCATTAAAATATACATATGTAAACTGATTCTTTCTGGAATTTCACTGGTGCTTGTCCTGTGTGGAAGCATTCATCCACATCTGTAGAGGATGTACTGATGGTATACACATACATGGAGTACTAAGACCAGAAAATTTCTCAAGTCTTACAGCAGGACTGGATATCAAACTGGTTTTAAAAAAGGTTATATTGAAACTGTTGAAAATCTGTTGGAGAACTTCTGAGAGAAAATTGGGATTTCAACCAAGAGGATTTATGGCCTAGACAAGCGGTCTGTGCAGTGGGTGGGGAACTGGCTGACAGGCCGCACCCAAAGGGTGGTGGTAAATAGCTCTTTCTCAAACTGGCAGCCTGTCACAAGTGGGGTCCCCCAGGGATCGATATTGGGCCCAATGTTATTCAGCATCTTTATAAGTGATCTGGATGCTGGCACCAAGTGTAGCCTGATGAAGTTTGCTGATGACACCAAGTTCAGTGGGGAAGTAGACACTCCAGAAGGGAGAGCTGCTCTGCAGGGAGATCTGGACAGGCTGGAAGAGTGGGCCAGCAAGAACCTTATGAAGTTCAACAAGGAGAAGTGTAAGGTCATGCACCTGGGAAAACAATCCGGGAGTGCAGCACAGACTGGGATGCACCTGGCTGGAGAGCAGCTCTGTGGAAAGGGACCTGGGGGTCCTGGTGGACAGGAAGCTCGACATGAATGAACAGTGTGCTGCTGCAGCCAAGAAGGCCAACAGGGGTTGCATCAAAAAGGGCATTGCCAGCAGAGAGAAAGAAGTCATTATCCCACTCTACTCAGCACTTGCCAGGCCTCACCTGGAGTACTGGGTACAGTTCTGGTCCCCGCTCTACAAAAAGGATGTGGACAGGCTGGAAGGGGTCCAGAGAAGGGCCACCAAGATGATCAAAGGACTGGGAAGCTGCCATATGAGGATAGGCTGAGAGAACTGGGTTTGTTCAGCCTTGAGAAAAGGAGGCTCAGAGGGGATCTCATCACCGTGTACCAGTACTTAAGGGGTAGTTACAAAGAAGAGGGAGACTCCCTTTTTACACGGAGTCACATGGAGAGGATAAGGGGGAATGGACACAAATTGCTCTTGGGGAGATTCCGATTGGACACCAGAGGGGAATTTTTCACACTGAGGACGGTCAACCATTGGAATAATCTCCCCACGGAAGGGGTTGACTCGGCCACGTTGGACACCTTCAAGAGTTGTCTGGACAGGGTGCTGGGCCATCTTGTCTAGACTGTGCTCTTCTTAGAAAGGTTGGACTAGATAATCCCTGAGGTCCCTTCCAACCTATGATTCTGTGATTTGGTTCCTCTGGGTAATTTCTGCTTTCACCAGCCTCTGATCATATAGTCTAGCTCTCCACATACCTCCATTGTTTGTTAAAACTGGTCAAGCATGGAATATTTTTTGCCCCAATACCATCTGCCAGAATGTTTGTTTACATATATAAAAAAGGAAAGCTGATTATTTTTACCTTTTCTCCATTTATGTGCATAAACCTTTCATAACACATCTTGGTCAGTTAGGATGTCCCAGGGCAGGCTTGATCCTGTGCTGAATAACCATGGCAAGTGTGAGGAACACAGCGGTGTCCATCTTGCAGCGTAGCTCTGGGCCCCTCCAAGGCCTTTGAACAGTTGCAAAACAATCAGCTGCAGGAGAAAGAGGCCAGGAGAAATGAGAATAATGTAAATGGTGTTTGGCTTTAATAGCAGGTAGAGCAGCAAAGCCGTGTACTGTCAGACCTGTTTTGGGTGCCCTGCTTGTGCCTGCTGTCAGTGTGCACATCTGCATGGTTCACACCGTGTTGCTGTATGGGGAGAAGGTCTCAGGTTCATCCCACCTGTCTTTGTTGTAGCCTAAGCTGGGAAAATCCAGCTGGCAGAAGACAGCAAGTTAGCAGACTTGCTTTCAGCACTGTGCGTTCTTGAGGTGGCAGCCGTGCAGGCTGTGTTGCTGACTGCTGGTGCCCTGGGAGCACAGGATTAAGGAGCGCTGCCAGCAGGAAGCTGCTGCTGATGGGTGAAGACAAAAAGGAACTGAACTCCCTGTGGGCAGCAGAGCTGCTGTCCTTAGGCATGAGGGACCGGGGTGTTACAAGGCAGAGACTGCGATTGCTTGTGTTTGGGTCATACTGCTTGGGTCCTGGTGCCTCCTGAGCAGTTCACATCCCATTGTTTGAGTTGCAGGGAGCCTCCTGGGATGGGGGGAGGGGGGGGATACCCTCTGCTCAGCCTGAATCTGGAGGTAGGGTGGGCCCAGGAGAACATCCCTGGGTTTTTTAGGTTTAGCCTCTCACTAGGAATCTGCTTCACATATATCTACTGCAGGCTGTTTTCAGACAAAGATTCTGCCAGGAGTTTGTGGTGCAGGTCACTCCAAACCTGGTGATGTTGCCCTTGCCCCTTGCTTTGCAAATGTTTTTTTCATTTGTTCCATTGTGACTTTTGAACTGCCCCTGTTTTAAGACTAAAAAGAGAGAGATAAAATGTTCTTAATTTTAATTAAAACAAAGTTTATTTTGTTATTTCATTAGCTAGCTGTGTTATTTCAGGGCTTGACAGTAAAGTTATATGTTACCCTGTGGGTACTTCTAATTGTGTTACAGGGTTTCTCGTTTGCTCTGTCCAGAACACTTCAACTCCTGTGCTGAGCTCCATCCTCCTGCAGCCTGGAACCAGCACAGCTAATGAAAAACACTCCAGTAATAATAGAGGACTCTCAAGGGCTCCAGATAATTAGGAAAAGGTACTATTAACTTTACTGGAAGGCAAGCCGGCTGAGCTTGCCCTCTACTAAAGATACCAAGAAATAGGTCCTGATCATTTTGGAGGTAAGATAAGAATGTGGAAGCTGGACAAAGTAAACCAACAGATCTAAGGAAAATACTCTGTCAGCAAATGTCAATGTAGGAACTTGTCAGACTGAGGCAGCCCTGGATCTAGTGAATTTCTGCAAGTGAAGCAGGAGGCAAGGTCTTCTCCTGCCATGCTATTGGAGAGATGCATTCCCAGTGGTACAGCTTGTAAGAGACCAGTGGGAAAATCTCATGCTCCAGGTGGAAACCTGGGACTATTAAGGCTTATTTTTTTTCCTCAATGGAGGAATATTTCCTGCTCTATTCTGAGACTATTTGGGCCAGTCCTGGACTTCTGGACCCTCTGCTGCTTCTGGCAGCATCAGCACAATATGCTTTGAAAAGAGAGATAGGAAACCAAGAGAAGGCTGGTGGGGGTTATGCTCCCTGCACACAAAGCCTTTTCCCATTCATTAGGAGTTACAGATTTGCTTAAATCCCAATCATAAATCCTGGTATCTTGTGCAGAGTGAACCCAGGGTGGCTGTAAAATGTTTTTGCAGGGGAACCTGAATAGAGAATTACACTGATTTAGAGGTGTTTTATCCGCTATCCCTGGTATAACTACAATCGCTGCTGCTGAAGTTTTGGTGCCTGGAATTTATTTGCTCCAGCAGAGAAGGTGCAAAGGGAGAGGTGTGACAGTTTAATTCTTCTCTTGTGTTCCTTGCACAGATTTAATGTTTTCAAGAAGTGGTGGACTTGGCAGTGATAGGCTAGCGGTTGGACTTGATGATCTTAAGGCTCTTTTCCAACCTTAGTGATTCTATGATAAGAAAGTCTTTAGTAGGCATTTAAGGCAAAATGAATCATATGTGGAATGGAAAGGTGTTTTGAGGATAGTGGTAAGGCAGTATAGAGAAGTTTTAGGTTCAACTCCCTACTTTGACCCCAGGGATCAGGCCTAGAGAAGGTAGGCAGGTACCTAATTTCCAGTGACTAAGTACCTCTGTCTTTTAATGAGCTGAATCTCTTTATGCATCTTTTTTTTCCTTTATTTGGTAGTGCATGGGGAGGTGTTATCTCACACTTGGGTAGTACATAAGCTGCCTTGCTGTAGTGGTTTAGCCGGCAGCTCAGCCCTACACAGTCACTCGCTCACTCCACCACCAGTGTGATGAGGGAGAGAATCATAAGGGTAACGCTCATGGGTTGAGATAAGAACAGTTTAATAATAAAAATAAAAGAAAACAACAAAAATGCAATGGAAAGGAAAATGAGAGGTGTGAAACCCGGGGGGGGGGGTGGTGGTGGGTGGGAGGAAGGGGAATGAACCACTGAAACAAACCGCCCGCGCCGCAGCCGCCTGCTGACCCGATGCTGCCCTCCCCGAGCCGCAGCTGCCCCCCCTTAATATACTGGTCATGGTGTCACATGGTATGGGATGAACCTGCCATTGGCCAGCCGGGGTCAGCCTCCCCTGCCATGGCCCCGCCCCTCCCAGCCCCCTGCCCCACGGCAGAGCTTGGGAAGCTGGAGAGGCCCCTGACCACCACAGTGAAGAGAATTAACCCCTTCTCAGCCAAAACAGCACACTTGCTAATTTTCCTTCCTGTTTCTCCTGTTGGTTGGCATTACAGGCTCACATAATTTCATAAAAAATATGTACTCTTAAGTTGTTTGATCCAGTGCTTGGATTTCCAACAGGATTACACTGTACTTAACCTTCAGTATGTTATTGTTTTAGTAGTTTTGTCCAATATGAATAACACCTTATACCATAACATCCTCGGTGGATATAGAAAGATGTTCCAGAAAGAACTGAAAAGGATCCCAGGAAAGGCAAACTGTATGGCTTGTTTGATTTTTTTTTTTTCCTGTTTAGCCTCTTAAAGTAGCCAGAGAAGGGGGAATAAAAACATTAAAAGAATATGTTGCTGGATAAAAGATATTCTGTTACAAACCCTGTCAACATTAATAACTCACATCTCTTCCGCAGTGCTCTGAGCTGTCAATAAGAAACAGGAATGAACCAAGATAAAAACGATCTGTCAGAAAGCAGATCGTATCGGAAAGATAATAGAATCAAATTAATTTATGGTGAGGAGATTTCACAACAGACAACGAAGCAATACTGAAAACCACAGTCCAATGTAATCCCTTTGAAGAAACGTTGTACTTATTACAGCTGTGACGATTACAAATGTTTGGTTTAAAAGGCTGTGTTGCAGCCTGGAGGAAAAAAAACCCAGGCTATTTATGGTCTCCAGATTTTAAAGATGGGAGCTAAAGAAAATAAGCCTGTAGGCATATGAGCTGAAGCTTAATATTTCCATCTTCATTTAAGAAGGGGTGGTTAGAAAATAAACCTACCAGCATGAAAGAAATTTGGATGCATGAACTTTTCGTTGGATTTTAAAAATTTTTAGTCCTCAGCTAAGATGAAAGTCAAAATAACCTGCTTCCACTGAATAAAAAGCTCTGATTCAACAGTGCCCAAACGTTTAACTCTGTCATTCTTCTCTTGCGGTTAAAATGCCTCAAAACAAATTATTCCATTTGCCATATTCATATTGACTTGGAAAAGCATGATTTTAAACTCCGTTTGGTCTGGAATACTTCACTTCAAACTGGAAAGCAAAACTTTGCATTTGGAAAAGATGCTTTTGGTTTCCTGGAGGAGGTCTTTTTCCCTAGAATATGACATTTTCTCTTGTTTGGGGAGTGGGAGGAGGATGAGTCTATCTAGATTAAACAATAGTTTCTGGTGGAGGAGAGGAAAGAAATGAAAGCTGCTTGTAATGCAAAATTAGGACTATACCTGTACTCCCAGTTTAATTTTCTTATTAGCTGATGAATGTGAAGCTGTGAATCTTCTGTGGTCTAAGATCTCCCCTTATTACCCCCTGTGATCCTGCTCTTCCTTTCCCAGTCCATGACCCTGGATAGCACACACAGCTGTGCTGCCTTTGGAGTGGGAGCAAGCATTGCACAGTATGATCTGGGGGGTCTGTGCCTCTCCCGCACTGTAGTCCTGGTCTTGCCTTCATAAACCTGACCTGAGAAGGGTCCCTATTATGTGCCTTGTAGAGTGGATATGGTAACATAGTCCTCATCCCTGCACCAAAGCAAGTGAGGAGCAACCAAAGCAGGCTGGACATGCCTTGTCTTTGTGTATTTCCTATATAGTCCTGTTTGGCAGGGGGCAAATATCCCCTTTGCTGTATCTGAGTGGGGCCACTGAGTTCTCCAGTGGCCTAATACTGGCTTTGAAGCTTGTGAGATGGCAGCACTGCCTTCCCCCAAAGAGGAAGGTGCTGGGTGCTGTTGAAAGTTGTGGCAAGGGCTGTTACCACCTCTGCATGCCAGAAAACAGGTGGGAAGCAGGTAGGAGCAGGGGTGAAGACAGGCAGCAGTCTGAGGAGGTGGGGTATTGTTTTTGCTCTGGCAGGTACTGTAACCCAAGGGAGCCCGAACCCATGGTTTAGGGAGCAGGAGGATGGAGGCTGGAGCAGCCCTTCCCACCCCAGGGATTGTGTGTACATGGCTGGCTGAAGCCCTGCCAGCTGTTTTGGTGCAGGTGCTGTGTGCAGGGGAGGCATTGCTCCTTCCTCTTCCACCCTCTTTCACCACCCGCAAACAGACCTGTGCTCCAGCTGAATGGGACTTCCTCATGTGGCTCCAGATGTGTTTGAGGAGTTTTCTGCCCTTTTTGCCATCCCATCCCCTTTTTGCTGGAAGTTTCTGCCCTCGAGTGGAAGTCTGTGGCTGCAATCAAACTGAGGGTGTGGGAGTATCCAGCAGAGAAATCAGAAGGGATAAAGGTTCCTACCATCTGTCTCCCTTCTCCCCAGTCCCATGTGTTGCTTACAAATCAAAATAAATGACCTGAATCTAAACTATGTGTTTTTAAAGGGATGAATCCCTCGGTTCCTTCTTGCTGTCAGGGCTGCCCATGCCTGCCAGCCCTGTGTGTGGGCATCGTCCGCAGCGTGCTTAGCACCGACTCCCCCCCAGCTTAATGACAAGTTCTCACTTTGTTTGTTGTTGTTTGTTTTGTTTTGTTTTTTCCCCTTCCAGCCAGGCTGACATTTAATTCTGCCTTGGCCAGTTAAATATAACCCCAAAACCTGCGGGTGAGAAAATGTGGCTCTCTGTCACGCTTGTTTCAGAGGAGCCAATTAGCAATGGTTATCCTTGGGACTTGGCAGCCTCTTCCTGGGCACCCAGCAGCCCTGGCCCTGCCTGTCATTCTCAGGATAACGTGCTAGGAAATGGTCTTGTGGTTTACTAAGAAAAGCAAAGCAAACAAACTCCCTCTCCCCTGCCTTTTCAACCCAACAACCTGTAGGCATAATTGATTTGCAAGATTTGCAGTCAGGATGTGGCTTTGTTGCAGATGAAGTCATTGAAGAGCCTGCTCATCTCTGGTTCTCTGCCCGGTTCCCTCCAGTCCAGCAACTTTCCACATCTAAGAACATCCAGTGTAGAGGCACTGATGGGATATATCTCCTTCCTCTACCTCACCCCTTCCTTTACCACCTTGATTCCTCTTCCCTATTTCCCTGCTGTGGTGCTGGTACCACTCCTATTCCCACTTCCAGGCTGCAGTTTCTCCTCCAGGAACGGCAGGCTGGTTCACCAGGCTGTGGGCTTGCTGGGATGCCTCCCCTCCCCGTGACCTGCTTGAAGGCTGCATGCTGGAAACCCCTTTGTCAGGGACTGCTGGTGATATGAGTGCTCACCCTGGTTGCAAAACCTATCATGCACCATGCTGGCTCAGTCCGCAGTGTCTAGCCCAGTGCCATGCCTGTGGTTGGATCTGTCTGCTGATAATGGGGAAAAATCAGCAGAGAGTAGAGGGATTCTCCCCGACACATTCTCCATGTTGAAAGTTTAGCAACATGGTGGGGTTTTGAGTCAGTGATGGGTCTGGTGTTGAATTTATCTTGTCCTCTTTTTAGTAGTGTGGTGTTTTGTTTTTTTTTTAAACCCAGCTAGGAAGGCTTCTTGGTCTCCTCAATGCCCTGGTAAAGGCCTTTGCTGTTAATGTCCCTTTGAAATCTACTTCCTGATCTCTTCAGCATTGACCTCTTTTTGTGATGGTGTGAGAAATGGTGGATAACTTAGCTCCCCAGAGTCCTGTTTGGTTTGTTCTGTCATTGCATGGTAAACTTCAGAAGCTGAGTCAGTTCAAAGGTACCTTTCAGAGTTTGCAGGTGATGTGCTCCAAAAAAGCAACAAACTTGGGCTAGTTTAAGCCATTTATGGTGGGTTTATGTAGATCCTTGCTGTCTCTGAGCCAGGACTCCTGCTCCCTCCCAGAAATGCTCCTCCCTGTCGCCCTTGTGCTTTTAGGACCTGCATTTTCACTTGTTCCTTATTCTGGCTTGACTTCTGGCCCTCTCCCCCTTGTGCCAAGCTGGGTGTGGTACAAGGTGAACCTCCAGGGTGAAGGACACCTGTGTTGTCCATTAGCTATTGGTGAATGGGGCCATCTGGGGCTGTCATCAACCCTCTGACCTGTGTGCAGTTAGCTGCTGGTGGGAGTAAGTCCTGGTGATCATAGAACAGGCAACACAATGGCAATTCAGCAAACAGATGGACATATGATATTCATAAAAGAACAGGGGTGATTCCCTGTCCGCTGCAGCAGGAATCTGGGATTAACTCTGTATTGGTCTCTGGGGTTTAGTTGCCGTCTGTTATCACTTCTTATCTGGCAGTCCCACATGCTGTCATGTAATGTCTATTCTTGTAATACTTCACTTTGCTACAGAGCAGTACTACCTGAAATCACCTGGGGACAGGGGAGATGGATGTGCTGCCCAAACCGACCCTGGCCACAGGCTGCTTGGTGCCCATGGGCGTGTATTGGTACGGGGACAAAGTGATGGTTTTGTGAAGGCTCTGTGAACCTGTCTCTGATTATTAACTCACATCTGGTGAGTGGACCAGCTTTGATTTGCTGACTTAACCTCAAGCATGATAGATGCCTGTGCATGGTGCTCGGACATCATCATCACTCCTGTATTTTACATCTGGCCATAGCTTATCTTCAAAACATTTGCAGCGAGATAGCTACTCAAAACAGTGTTTCCTCTTAGTATGGAGACTTATTTTCCCTGTGCTCCTTTGATTTTTTTATCTTCTCCACATTTTCTGTACATCACCCTAACAAGTTGTAGAGGCTGGACAGTGTCCATATCACATTGATACTAAATTTCATTGTATACAAACATCAATCTGGCTCTGGGCTGCCTTTTTAAACTGTCATCCAACCTAGCGGTGTTCAGTTTCTGTTTAGGTCTGACCGTGAAAAAGCATTGGTTCAAAGCTTGTTCCCCATAATGTTCAGATCAAAACAGTTCCTCTGTGTGTTTATAATAAAAATATATTTTCACCAGCTCTTGGGAGCATTGACATTTTCATCAAGGCAATTTTCTATGGCCCCAATCCATCATAACACACGAGCTGTTCCATTGGTTCCAGTACGACTACTCATTGCTTAAAGTAAATTGTTTGCTTAAAAGCTTGTTGGATCAGGGCCTATAAGCGAGAAAAGATTGCTGATTAGAAAGTGCATTTGTTCCTGTTGTGGGATTTGATGGCAAATTAAGGACATTAGGAGGATTCCAAGATTAATGCCTCTATATTTTGGGAAAGAAATATTTTAGTACTTTCACATTATCAAGGGGCCCTATAATAAACAGAGCTTATGCAAATGGGACACTAAAGACCAAATCCTAGACATTAATGGGGTTCGATGAGAGTAAACTGAAGGCAGAATTAATCTCCAAGAGAACTAAATGGCTATTTTCATGCTTATGAACTTAACATACTTTCAACTCCACCTTAATGAAAGACACACTCAGTTCACTGTTAAAAGAGGCACTTAAAAGGTATTAGAGGCATAAGTCCAGCTGTTACAAACTCCAATAAATTTGGATTAGGTCTCCACTGTTTGAGTTGCGTGTGTGGGTGCCTGACCTCAAAGCAAGTTGTTGGTTTTTTTAACTTATTGATATATAGCATTACATCAGGTTAATTACAAGTCGCTGTATTTCATGTCGTCTCGGCACATACTTGCATGCATCACGGCATGGCGTTGGAGAGAGGGGCATCAGGAGCCTCTGAGGGCTGGGGCGTGCTGGCTGCCCGCCCGCCACCCAGCCCTCCCCTGAGATGAATGCCTTAAGCAGGGGCGGCTGCTCAGTTTTACAGTACACAACTGGCTCCCTGCCCTCCCCTTTCCACCCCACCTCATCCCATTTTTTCTTTCCCTGGGGTAACTTCCCATCCTTCACATCACTTGATAATAAAACATATTTTTAAACTTCTATTTTGGTGCATTGGAGCAAAACGCCCAACATTGTGTAGGGTAGAATTAAGAGCCTGAATTTATCGGGCTTTGCAAATTTTGTCTTGCTGGCTCTGGTCAAGTATTTGGTCCCTGTGCTGTTTTGCTATGAATTCCTGGCCACCGATGGAAGGGACCAGGCATGGGCAAGGCATGTTCAGATTTACAGCTGCATCTGTGTAGATGGGTCTAGATAACAGCAAATCTTTTGCTCTGAAGGCACTGCAGCCGCTATGACAAAAGAGATGGCTTAAAATTGCATTTCCATTTAAAGTAACGCCAAGCGCTGTGGCCAGCCCAGCCATGTGAGGGAAATATAAAGCTCTGTGATAGGGAGCAAAGGAGGAGAGGGGAAAAAATCTGGGTAGCAAGTAACTAAAATAGATGAAGTGGAACAGTTGGAAATCTCAACTTGAGTGACAAGGGAGAAAGAAGAGATCCAAAGTCAGCAGCAGATGACTCTGGTCTCACGTCCCATCCCTCTCCCCCCTCCCTCCCTGCCGCTGCTTTCCCAGCAAAGGCAAGAAAAAACCAGAACTTCTTTTCCAGATTGGGGGCTGAGCGGCCTCACATGTTGACACAGCAATAATTTTTAATGAGAAATTTTTAGTATTTGTGTGGGAGAAGTTAGCGTTGTGTACACAGATGCCTCTCCGGCCACCGCGCCGTGGTCCGGGCTCGGCCGCGTCCCCCTCCAGCACGGCCTGCGGGGTCCCAAGGCAGATTCCTTTCAGGCGAAGGGAAACATTTAGGCTTGCTCACCTTTGAACTGCATGCGATGGTGTTTACCTTGGCAAGACAAAGTGGCAGTTTTACAGATATTAAAAACAGTCCTGAGGGGAATCTGGAGGCCTTCCTATATTTTAATCACCCAATTTAGCCAGCCTGAGGAGTTGGCTGGAGGGAAAACGTGTGGCAAAGCAAGTTTTTTTGCTGTTTTTGGTTTTTTCTTTTTTTGTTTTTTAAAAGGGGAGATTTAACAGAAAATAGTCCAGTGCTAAAATAAGAAAGGAGGAAAAGAATGTGTGTTTTATTTTTAATGCCCTCCCCTCTGAGAAAAAAAAGAAGTGGGAATTCTCATATTAATCCATAGCACCTCCACGCTCCATATGGTTTCTTTTTCGGCATTTCCTGCTGGGCCGTGCTCTACCTCAGCTAACCCCGCTCCCCTTGCCCTCCCTGGGCGCGTTCCTCTTCTAATTTGATTTCTACCTGTCAGGAAAGATGGGTGCAAATGCATTTTGCTCATATCTTTAGGCAAGACCTCCCCTCACTACCAGCACTCCCTCTGGTGTGCACGATTAAAAAGAAAATTGGGTTTTTGTGGGGGAAGAGATTCAAAGGAGTCATGAGTGATGTCTGAAGTTATGCTGAGGTCGGGACCTTGCTTATTGATTTTCTAACACAGCAGAACCATGTACAAAAGGAAGAGACCTCCTTGCCTCCCCCTGATCCAAGATACTCCTCCAGCTTGTGTAAAAAAAAAAATAAAAAAATCTGGCTGCAAGCAGTCAGGCTTCAACCAGCCTGTCAGACGGCTCTCTGCAGGAACACAATCCATGTTGATTTTACAGAGAAGGTTGTTATCCACATTTCACCACTGATTTATTGTTTTTTAACCAGCTCCTTATGCTAGACTTTTTTTAAAAAAAAAAAAAATGGTCCTTTTGCACTTTGCAAATGGGGAGACTCGCTGGCGGTGGGACGGCTGTGGAGATGCCCTGCTCCTGCTGGGCGGTGGAGGACCAGGGCAAGCGCTGCCATCCTCTAGCCCCAGCCACTGGCCACCTGCAATGCCTTCCTTAGTATTTGTCAGAATTTATGAAGCTGTGGCTAATGCTTGATAACATGCTCACACATTCATCCTGCCCGTGGGCTGTAGCGGGGCAGCCCGCCTTCGAGACTGCCTAAGCCTCTTTGGTCACTTAGAGTAAGATGGGTATGTCAGAGACGGGTTTGATGAAGCCCCACAGAATTAAAAGAATGGCCAAACGCGTCCTGTCACCTACATCTGCAGAATTCATTAGGCGAGCTTGATTGGCCTTTGTTAAACAAAGATGGGATAAGGTTTCATACTTTTTCTGTGGGAGTCGAGCTAAAGTTTCAGGCTGATGATTTAGTCAGGTGTAAGCATGAAGTTTCCAATTTAGAGAAATAAATCTAAAGTGATTTTATTATCCTCTGTTTTACCCTGACACCCTGCTTCACCCCGACTCTCTGTCAGAGCATGCATGATGTGTTTATACAAGCTGCACCGTAATCGACTGGCAGGCAATATAACACGAGACACAAAATGCATCTTCCACCTAACACTGGCTTCAGTAGCTTCTATATTTCATCATCTTCCCATTCTTCTGCTGGTGACTCTTCCTTTGCCTGAATCCCTTGTATTCTGCCTGGCGAGGAGTGTGTGCCCCTGCTCTGCTGGGGGCTGAGCCAGCAGGAAGAGCTGCCGGTGCACCGAGACACAACATTTTGTCTCTTCTCATGTGCTGCAGCTTCATTTTGCTTCATTACATCTGTTTTCCAGGAAGATCCCTGGATCAGACTAGGTGTCCTTTGGCTGGGGTTGTTTTAACAAAAGTGTGCTTAAGAACACCTATAAAACTTTTTTGGTGGGAATTGGTACAATTTTAAGTGTGGGTTTTTTGAAAAAGAAATATTTTCTATTTTATTTCTTAGTTTCTGCTTCAGAAGCATGTATTTTATGAAAACTCTGTGTTAAGATTTTGATGATAGATTAGTGAAAAAAAAAAAAAGACATGATTAAATAGGCTGAAAATACCTGTTTTCCAAAGTTGGTTAAACAGAAAGCAATATGAAGGTACAGATAGTGATGCTAGGGGGAAGAAAGCAAGATGCTTTGGCCAGGTTTTCAGATTCCATTGACTAAAGTCTGTGCAATTTAGTTATTAGAACATAAGGACACAAAATACAATAGGTCAGATTCATGTCTTCATCTCAGATATATCCCTGTTGACTTCAGTGAAGTTCTTTTAATGACGAATTTGTCCCTCTGGCTCAAAGATAAAACGAGAAGTTATTTTTGTTTAATATTTCAACAAGGGGAAGAGGTTAGCGAGGGAATTCAGTTTGCACAAGTTGTGTTTTTCCATGAAGTTTAACAAGGGCAGCCACCACCTAGCCAGCTCTGCTGTATATTTGTTTTTTTGAGGGCTGAGCGCTTTCTCTATAGACTCTCCCAACCCCTTGCAAGGCAATTTTTGCCAGATGCAACCCGCAAAGGACATTTGTGGCCATGGTTTGTTCATGTTCCTGGGAGCGGTGATGGCAGAGGCTCCCGTTCAGGTGCCTGCTGATCTGATTTTATTTGAGGTTAGGCTTTCGGAGGGAGAACTGTGCGCTGTATCACTCTGTTGTCCTTGGCACTGCAGCATCTGAGTGCCATCTGGTGCTCTCAGAAACATGCCTAACCCTGGCTGCATCACAGTTGTGCTTTTCCTAGGCAAGTCTCTTGCTGTTGGGCTCACGTTTGCCTTGATGAGCAGTTTTGCCCCATGTGATGTCCTTCGTTTTCCCATGTCTTTCTCCTGCTTTGTGTTAGCAGGGCTGAGTTCAGGCTTTCTTCCATTTCTATCAGGTCCTTCTGGCTCAGGGCAGAACAGTGAGAGAGGCCAAGCGCCTGCAATGCCTGGGGATGCCTTTGGAGACCTCGCGAGGCAAAAGCCTGCTCCGGCTGGGCTGTTTCGTTCTGTATCTAGGCTGCATGGAAGAGCAGGATTCAAGGGCTTCCATATTCCCAGTTTGAGCCAGGTCAGGAATCAGCATGTGTATGTGCCACAGGAGGCTTCGTTTTCTTGTGGGATTAAACTTTGGGTGAACTTGGTGATATGGGAATCCCTCCTTCGCACTCCTTGGAGAGTACAACTTGTGCTGTTGTGTTTGGTTGTTGCAGTTGTTGCAATGTGTTTGCACGGCTGTTCAGTGTGGGTCAGGTTTATGGGTGTCAGCCAGGTACGTGAGTAGAGATCTGTTTCACTGCCTTGTTCTTGCTTCACAGAAAATGGCCTCTTGCCCAGGCAAGAAGTTGAAAGTTTCACTGGTCACTCTCTATCCTGGAGTTCAAGGCTTCTGGCAGGTTCCTGTAAGCCTTGGCTAAAAGCAGCCTTTCTGCTGCGAGCAGTATTGCTTTTAAACCCAGGAGCAAAATGTTTTGATGAAAGAGGAGGAAACCTTTCCCGTGCTCTTCTCATTCTTATATCCCTGGGTGTTTTCCAGAGTCATTCAAAACTATTGCAACTAGAGGCACTAAGTAGTGCAATGTGTGGTTTGGCAAACAGCTCTTTATCTAGGGTAACTTTTAGGGGGATCCTAGCTTTCTCAAAGGAATAAGAGCCTTAAAATAGTAACTTTTCTGGAAAAGATCTGCTGTATTATGAGATGCTCAGCTGACTGTAGTTAGTGACATAGTAGTGTGACTTTATTTTCCTCTTGGCCCACTGTCCCCAGTATTGACTATCATGATGCATTGTCCATGGCTACCTGTGAGGAGGACATCAGTGCTGGGGGAACTGAGGGAAACTGGAGGAAATTGTTAATTAACTTCATAGGAGAACAGCCCTCGGTCTTTGCTGTGTTTGTACTTACCTGTGATGAATTTTGCTGTTCATGCGTTGGTCCCCATACCCTGTGGAGATCTGGAGCTAGGAAGAAAGCTGTTGGAGCCAGGATGAGGTTCCCCAGACACAGGGATGGGATGTGCCCAGGACTGTTCCTGGATATGAGGACTGGGAACCATTTCTGGACCCCTAGTTCTGTGGGCCCCATGACTGTTTCAGCTGAAACACAAGACTTTTGGGACAGAGAGACAGTAAGCAAGACTAGAGAAAATGGATGTGGGGTAATTGAATGAAAAATTAGAAGCTAAAACCCTGATGTAGCCACACGACTGTGAGGAAGAGGGCAGAGGTGGGATGAGCTGGCAGCATCTCCATGTGGTGCTTCCCTGCACTGACCCAATGACATTGTCTTCAGCATCTCCCACTGTCCCGCTTCCTCCCAGCTTACCTGGTAGTCCTTGTGCCAGCACGTCCCTGCTGCCACTCAAGTGGACAAGCATCGGTCTGGGAGACCACACGTGAACTTCTTGTGAGGTAGAGATGTTGCAGAGTCAAAGCCTGGCCACCCTTGGTCTAGGAGGGTCTTGGGTTTCCAGTGCCCCAGAGAAGCAGGAAGTGCAGGAGACATGGATATCATGAGAAAAGAATCAATAGTCCCCCCTCGGCCTGACCAAATATTGATTTTTGCTGTTCAGTTCGTATCATTTTTCACTGCCGCACCATCCCTCGGGGTGGAGGCTCCCTCTTGCAGCCCCAGAAGGGGTGTTTTGGGGAGGGAAGGAGAGAGGCAGAGGGACCGGACCTCTCAACAGGAAGGGTAAGGACAAGGGTCAGTTACCTGCTAAACTGGCCCTGGCTGGGGGGATGACAGTGGTGGGGAAGGGAGGATTTTGGACATCCAGTCCTCCTCAAAGCCTCCACCACTGTCCCATTATCTAATACTGTTGAGAGAGCTTACATTGGAGGAGGCTTGCTGTCTTGCATTCCCTGTCAGTGCCCCAGCCGCACTATGACTCTACTTTAAGGTTTGATATAAAATCCAGGGAATGCAAAGGATCTTCCTGGCTTTCCTCGGTTTTGGAGGACATGCTTAATTTTCAGATCCAATCATTAATAAATGCAGCGATCGACAACCACAATTCAGCCTTCCCCGGCAATTCCTGCTACCACAACTTTGCAGGAGCACTGCTATCCAAACACTCACAAATTATGATTTTTGACTCAAAACTGTATCTGTTACTGCTGGAGGTAAAACTATTAATATATAAATAAAGGTTAATTCTGTCCTGGTTGTTTTTCTTCATGAGGTCAGTAGTCCCTGAGGAATTATAAGCAAAACAGCAGACTGCCTCACAAGAAATAGAAAAAAAAAATCATCTCTCATGGCATGAAAAAGAAAGATGTTTGGAATGTTTTTAAAGGATGTTCTCTAGCTTTCTTTGGTTGTAGTTTCTACCGCATACACCATGTTTTTACTGGGATTGAAAAGGATGGTGTTTTCTTCGTGACACTGTTGCTAGAAGCTAGACTTGCTGGGAATTATGTGGCCAGTTCTTTTTTTTAAATGTGTAGATGATTTATATATTGATATAATGATGCAAAACCACTTTGAAACCCCATTAAAACAATAATTTTCAACAGTTCTGTGGTCTCAAGGCGATATTGACTTGCTGTCTTCACAAATCTTTGGCTTAATTAGAAGTTATGTTACCTGATGGGAAAATACTCTGTAAAGCAGGAAGATATTGTATATGGAATTTTTTGCAGCAATTTTGGATGGTGTTTCTCAGTCTCCATAAATGAAAGGACTAACCAGCCTTAAAAAAAGAGAGAAAAAATCCATATATATCACAGTTGTGTGTGTGATTGTGTGAGGTGAGCCACCTGCTGAAATAAAAAAATAGGCTAATCTTCAAATGTTCATTTTTATTTTGATTTTCCCCATTGCACTTTGCACATCTGGATGTATTGGTCTGGTCTTGCACATTAAACCAAGATGCTTCACTTGGGGTGATGTAGTGCTGGAGCATGTACACAGGAAGATTGTAGCATCACGTCCCCTAGAGGCTTTCAAGACTTAGCTAGTGGCCGACCTGCTCTGGTGTTGGCAATAATCCTGCTGCAAGTGGGAAGTTAAGCTGGGCAACCTCCAGATGCCCTTTCCAGCAAACACATCCGTGCTTCTACGGCTCTTTTGCACCTTTGCAAATGTTGTCTTCTGGTGCGTTGTGGGCCATGAGTGGGGCAGTGTTGACTCAAATCGTCTGCAGATTGACATGCAACCTCAGGGACCGTGCAGCTTGCCATGCAGAGTGTAGATGTGTTACAGAAGATTTGAAACTGTGAACTTGCAGGCAAAGCAAAGGTGTTCTTGTGTCGCACCCTTTTATGTGTACCTAGGCCTAAAATCTTGAATTTTCTCCTTTTCCCCATTTCGCTGTGGCATCTTGGTTGGAACACCTTGGGTTTCCTCTCTAGACAGCAATGAAAAAACGCTTCAGAGATCAGATCAGTCCTCCAAAATTAACTTCACTTAAGAATGGGTGTTCCCCGAGCACCATCTCTCTCTAGCCAAGCACCTATGGTGGTTGTTGCTGTGTTTCATAGGACTGCAGATGAAACCCAGAGGATGACTTCTGGCCCCGGATTGATCTTGTCATGTCATGCCCCTTTTGCAAGGGCAGAGTAAGCAGTGGTCAAGTCCTAACCTATTCTGTCCTTGGGTGGCATGATGCTTGTGACCAGGCATGGGGACAACAAGGCTGCACTAGATCCTATGATATGCCTTTACCTGCCTGGGCTTTTTAGCCCAGTGTAGATAAAGCCCATATTTCAGGATAATTCTCAACATCATAAATTTACTTGTGCAGATGGGACCCAAAGGGAATATAAGAACAATGAAGGAAAAAAAAAAAGGGAAAAAGTACCTATTAGGCAATCTGAACTTTTGTGCAGCCTTCATTAGTACCAGCAGGGTTATAGTTACTTTTAATCATTGAACTAACTGAACTAGTGAAAACTTTCAACTTTCAGCCATTGAAATTGGAAAGGTCTTTAAAACATTTATTATTACTGTAAATCATGCCATTTAAGGTAAAAGCAGAAGCATTTGTTGGATTCGAACAGGATTCAAAGTTGTTTTCTTACCTGGAGGTTGAGTCCTGTTGGAAAGGTCTGTGTTTCTAATTTTGCTGTGCTATTTTGTTACTATGAGATGATGGGAACACCATTATGCTGTGCTATTTTCTATTTTTTAATTGGTCGTTCATACACAGGTCTGGCTGGAGTTGAAAATCTCAGGGAAAAAGCCATTAACACCTGCATGTTTGACCTGCAGTTTATAAATCAGAACATATGTTTTCATATTTCCAACCTCCAAAAAACCAGAAAAATGTGTTAGTAGATATTTGCAGCAAACTCAGATGCACATTGTCTTTCCAGTGTCAGCAGACCAGAGTGTCAAAAGGTATAAATCATTGCAATTACATGGATTTTGCCTGAGGTCTAGCCTTGATTGATGTCTCTCCTAAATAAGATATTACTGGGGATGTGGAACATGCACCTTTCTTAACCTCCTCTATTAAGATTGCAAAATGCCATTTCGCTCTCCGTGTGGGGGTGTGTGTGTGTGTAGGGTATCTAAAAGTCTTGGTGGGTTTCTCCATGTTATTTGGGTGATGACTGGTATCTTAGATGGTTTATTTAGCTTGCTATTGTGGAAAACGCTTAAGCACATACTTGCATTCTGTTGCAGTCACTGTTGAAATCAGCAAGACTGACTTTTGCACTTGCAGTTCATCCCAATTTAGCTGAATGGGATCATTAACAAAGTCTGTGTGGAGTGGCTTATAACAATGCAGTGGTGCAAGTGTGACAGCAGAAATGCTTTTCTCTTTCAATCCTAAAGCAAACTGATCTAAGCACTGCTCTGACCTGCCTAACTCATCCTGTCCTTCCCGCTTTTGATGAGCACACCTTCAGCAAATACACTACTTTGTACCACATTTATCCTCTCGGCATGGCTCTTGTTGCTCACCTGGCAGTGTTATTCAGGCTGTGCTGGGTGCCGTGCAGAGAAACCCAAACCTCCTCCCTGCAGGTTTTCGTTCCTTTTAACGTTTGTGCTTTGCTTTACAAGATGGCACAAGGAAAGTGTGCTTGGAGGGCTGGCGAAGCAGGCTGACTTTTTGAAAGTAATGTCTAAGATACCACCAACTTCCATAGAAAAAGGATTAGACCTAATTACATCCCTGAGCTGCAAACTCCATTTGCAGGAAAATAGGAATTTGTATTATGTCCAGATTTGATTTTGTATTTAGGCTGTACACTTAAAAAAACCCCAAATCCCCCAACAGATGGATCAGTGGATCATGATGGAAAAAAGTGTATGTGAAAGAAAAAGAAATCAATGAATCTGGGAATATTACACCTTTAAAAAGTTCCTACCCCTACTGTCCTGTCATTTTAGGTGACAAAGATGTATCCATTTTTTGTTTGAGGGCAAGAAATTAAACAGAAGGGAAAAAAAACGGAAGAACTTCAGGTTTCGGGTTTTTTTTTTTTCTTTCCTAGAGCAATGTCACTTACTTGGAAATGGTTTTAATGGTTACCTTACCCTTTAGGACCAAAAGTTCTAACCTGAGTCGATATACTTAGCTAAAAATCCCTGTAGAGATTCAGGTTTCTTGCCTGAGCTGCCTGGAGTGGTGAGTTCAGGCCTTTGCAGTGATTGTCAGCTAGGAGAACATTAATGGAGTATTAGAAAAATGAAGTCCCCAACCCCTCCTCCCTTCTGGCTGGTTGTTTCTACATGGTGGGAAGGAAAACATTTTCCCCGTCAGCCATTTACTGTGCAACAGGGGGAAACTGTCAGTTTGCTATGAGCAAACCCCTGCAAGATAAGTCAAAATGATTTACCCTGTAAATAAAGTGGGCTGTTTTCTTTACTTGGAAGAATTGCCCATGTGGCGAGACTTCCTATGGGAGGGGATGTGGTTGGCCCTTCGCATTTATCCGCTGTGTTTGTCTTTTTTGAAAAAGCAACATTGGAAAGATTAACAAGTCTGTCACTGAAGGAACTGATATATCAAAGCTGCGGAGACAAAGCAGACCATTCATTCCTTACGTTTCTGAAATCTTACTTCCAGTGCAGACCAGGTCTTCCCACTTAGGTCCAGATGAAAGGAGGGATTTCCCTCTTCCTCTTCCCCCCCTCAAAGTCTTGGGGATTTTTTTATATATATATATATGTGTGTGTGTATATATATATAAAAACATGCATCCATATGCACATGCTTGCTCTGTACAATTCTGTCGGACCCCTCCCAGGCTGGTGAGTTATTTGTTGTTTGAAGGGAGGTTGTGGGGGTGCGAGGAGATGGGAGTGATCTGAGACAGTACTGGACACCAGGAATCACTTCTCCTGTGGACACCCCCAGAAATTTAGAACGAGTGTCTCAGCGTTTCTATTGGATCTCTTTATTGTAAAAGCTGGAAGAAGTTTTGGTGTGGTTTTTTTTTTTTGTTTTGGTGGTGGTTTTTTTTTTTTTTTTTTACTCTAACCATGAAAGGGCTTGGGGGTGAGGAGAGGGAGAAGATAGGGACGCTGCTGTGGAGGGGTCTAGATGTCTTGAGATCCCTTCCAGCTGTGTGGCTGTGACTTAGTGAATACTAAGGTTTCCCTCCATGCAGAAAATCCTGTACGGAAATACCCATATGTATAGTATGTCTGACAGGTACTAGCTATGCAGGATTTATGATGCATATGAACATAGATCATATTGATTAGCACATATGCACTGGAGAGGATATAAATTCACTTATTTCCTCCGGCTGAGGGACGATCTGAAATTTCTGATGTTAAGTCCACATTATCATTTCTAGGGAGGAAAAAAAAGAGACTATAAAGGACAACCCAGAGGTGTGGCAGTCCCAGCTTGCAGACATTGCTTGGCAGATAGAAATGTTTTCTAGTCACATGCTTCTCTTTATCTAGGTCTTTTCATTTGTCTACTTTAGCTGGTCACCTATATGTATATGTTCTTCCTTCTAAAGCAAAGAAACACATACTGCATTGCCCCTCCCAATGCCAGAAGTGCTGTTTTAAACCCTCATGTGCATAAACAGCTGGTGTCCAGATAAAGATCCCAGCATTAAAAGACACCCTCCTATTCTATTTAAAACTGCTGTTTGTGGACGTGCCATATGCTTCCAAGCATATCCAGCAGAGGCAAGAAGATGCGTGTGGCATGCTTTCCAGGGTGTCACTTCCGTAGTCCTCCAACTAGGAGGAAAAGCCTCTCTTCTGAGAGGTGCTGCCTCCCAGATGTGCTCAACTCCATCTGGAAAGTAAAACTCTGCTTTCCTGGGAATTCTTTTCCCTTTGGCCTGCAGAACTTCAGCCACCTGCCCCTACACCCTTGTTTACACCTCAGGCAGGGCAATGCACATGTCCCAGGCTGTGGGTTTGTCGTCTTGTTGGCTGTTGCTGCTGGAGGAGCACGTTATCCCCGCAGGCATGACGGTGTGTCATACCATACCTGGCACCTACCCTCCTCTGTACCAGTGGGGTAGGAATGTCCTCCCTCTTGTGAAAGCTGTGCCTGTACGGATGTGGTGGCCAAGATCACATCTCCTCAGCTGCTGGTGTGCTGGCAAAGGGCAGAAGGACAACCCTGGTCTTTGGTGAGTGCTGGGCTTTTTACAGCAGTGAAACCTGCAGCCCTGCCCCTGCCCATCACGCACGTGCCCAGTGCATACGGGTGATGGAATACAGGGGCAGCAAGCCCTGCCACAGTCCTGCTTTCCCTTCCTTCCCCAAATCATTTACCAGAGGAAAAAAGCCCTTCTCCTAGTGCTGCTGTATGAAGGTTTTTAATAATTGTGTGTCTTTTGTCTTTTCCCTTCTCAGCACATTTCTATCCAAAGGACCCTACATGAGATACATGTATAATTCACTTAGATGGCAAGAAAGCTCTGTGTCTGCATTTGAGAGGCAGTGCAAGGGGCAGTGAGGTGGTTAAGGACTTTTTCTTGGATGAAGAGGATTGAAAATTTAAGCCATAGCTGTGGAAGGAGCAGATTCTGGGTTTCTTGCATCTGGCGGGGCTGGGTGTGGGTGGGATCATGGCCTCAGGGCTCCCTTTTTTTTTCCTTCCTACCTTTTCTTTTGTAAAGATTTTGGGTTGAGCCTGGTACAAAGCACAAAAATATTCAATGCTGTGTCAAACTGGACCTTTATTTATTGCACCGTAGTCAGGGCAAACTTCAGTGTCAAGCTTTTGTATGACCTTGGGCTATATACTTACCTGAATAAATGGAAAGTGTTTCTCTTCTGAACACCTGGCTTGTATTTTGAATAAAATATGTACATTCTGAAGAAAACAGTAAATATGGCCTTGAACTCCTGAGCTTGAGCTTCTTAATCAAATATCCACCACTTCCCCAAGGTGAAAAAAAAAAAGCCCAGAAAATGCTGAAGCTTCCCTGTACAAACGACAATAAAATACGATTGCTAGGCACAATTCCATTAAGTTTTACAACAATTGCTTTTGAGCTGTTAAGTATGCTGTGCTTTAGTCAAGGATCTTGTGCTTTTGTACACAAGCCTCATCTTCGCATGCAGATACCGATTATTCAAAAAGGGGGGGAGGAAAGAAAACTCAGGAAAGCTATTTTACATTTGTACTGCGGATTGTTCCCTTTAATCTGAAATCAGAACAAAGACTCACTCAATTTTTATTGCGGCCCTCTCAGAGGCTGTTAGCTACAGTGTGAACCCCTCCGGGGTTAAAGTGTAGAAAAATTGGGAGATGCTTGTGGTTTTGACGGAGAAGTGGAAGATTCCAGTGAGAGAGAGGTTGGTGCCTCTGTTGGAGAGTAACAGGAGGCAGTGTTAAGTGAAAGATGTTAGCTCATTTACAATCACTTTAGTTCAATTTACTCGCTGAGGTCACCGTCCTGCAGAGTTCTGCACAGGCTTTATGCTTTCACACAAGAATAGTTTCACTGAAGTCCTTAGCTTAATCAAGTCGTCATCTATCAAGAACAAGCCACGGGCAGGGTGATGGAGGTGATGCTATTGTTAGCCAGGTGTACATAATACATACCCTGCTTGCATTGTCCAGAATCATGGCTGAATACCACGGCTTTCACTTGGAAGTACTTGTTCAGCTTTACTGTTATAACTTCTGTATTTCACTCCAAGTTCAGCATTTTGGCATCTGTCTGTGGAAGCAGGCTTCTGGGACAGGTGATGCAGTTACTCAGTCAAGACAGCTGTGGTTTTGGCCAAAACACCTGCTGATGAGTCAGGAAAAAGGCTGCAGAACTGAATTTTAATTGCTGGGTTTGGTTTACATTTTTCTGGCTCTGAGAAGTCTTTTCTCAAGTAAGAATAAAGTGAGAGGTTATTGCTGGATGCTATTCCTGTCTAGAGAAGCAGCTGAGCTCTGTGTTACTTAGCAGAGCGAGGGGGTACAAAGCATTGTTGCACCTTCTTATGAAGGCTAGCCATGTGGTGGGGAGAGGGGAACAGTTGTCTTCCAGGTGGTGCTGCTCTTGCTGGGCTGGGCAGAAGGAAGGGCACTGCTAATGCCTGCATCCCACTTCCCAGCGCAGCTTCTGAGGACACAGTCATTGAATAAATACCATGGGAGTCCGGGTGTCTGAGAGAGTTCAGAGAAAGGCTGGTGTCTATCCATGAGAAATGGAACCTTCCAGGCCAGGCTGACACCTGATCAACAGGGATCGGGAAAGCAAGCTCCTGTACAGCAGAGCTTGCGTTGTTTACACAAGGGTTTTAATGGCAGAGTTACTTTGAATGACAAGGACAAGGCATCTCTTCCAGTTCCCTGTTTCCATATTGTAACTCTGGCTGCCCAAACATGAATGCATTAGCCCCATTTGCCTCCCATCAGCCATTTTAGTGAGGGTGACTATAAAAATAGCTAAAGCAGTGGTGCTTTAAGCTCTTCTCTACTAAGTTGTAGGACCCATAATGGGGGCAACCGGTGAATTCTTTTTCTTTACTTTGTCAGTCATGAGGGGGCAGAGGATAAGCAATTATTTTTCTTACTGTGTCTCAGTCTCCCTTGATAATACATTTAACATGCATGTACTTTCCTCATCTGATGCTCAGGGTATGACAGCATTGTTAATTAGTCCCACATTTTATGGTGCTTCTTCATGTACCATATTTCAGAAGAGGATCGCTAACAATCAATGGTGGACCTTTGTTAATAAGCTTCAGCAGGTTGCAAGAAGGGGTTAAAACAATCCAGGAAAAAAAATCACCTCCTTTGTAACCTTTGTTTCAAAATCTTGACAACCCAAGGATGTTTGCTTTTCTCCCTGAAGGTTAAGTTGTCCTAACAGGTGCTAATTTTGTGTTTTCTTATGGAGATCTGTCCATATTAGAAGCAACTGTGAGCAAACAAAAAAGCCAATTAGAGTGCAAGGGTATTCTTCCTCCTCCTTGTTTCCATGTAGTCCCTAGCTGTCTCTATCAGTCACCTTAAGCCATAGACTTATCCTTTCAAACCTTCTTGAGAATCCATAGACTTGTGCCCTCTTTGGGGAAAAAAACATCCTTTTAATGTCATGGGAAAAATACTGTCATGGGCAAGTAGATGATCCATGCTAACTGGGGTTTGTCATCAGCTTTGGCAATCTGTGTAGCAGGGTTTGAGATTAATGGAGCCAAAGACTTTAAGCAAATATTGTTGGCGTGTAGTTAAACTGTCAAGAGAGCAAGAAAAAGACTTGCTCTGCAGCCACTAAATAAAGATTTGTATTCACCAAACACAGTGAACCTTTTATTAGCAATTATTTGCAGCTCACTACCTTCCAAAAAGGAAACAACTTAGTGTAACTTATTGTCAAGGGTTTATTTGCAGTTTGGGCCTTTTTTTTCCCCCCTTCCTCTCTGTTTTGAGTGCTTATTTTGAGCAGGAATTAAATTCTGCCATCCTCACTTCTTTTAAAACACTGTGGGCCAAATCTTTGTGTCATAAATAGTTTCATTTGATTTCAGAGAGATTTGAATCTTTGGCCAAATTTTTGCAGGCTGTTAAAATAATAAAATCCCCCCAAACCAACAAAAAACCCCAGCAAACAAAAACCCTCATTGAAATTCCCCAAATCCAAATAATGGCTATTAATTATTACAATATGTTAACATAAGGTCTAAAATGTTTTCTTCCATGTAATCAACTATCTAGTTTGTGAGATGTAATAAACCAGAACAGCACATCAATTATAATATTTTATGATTATTTTATACTCTTGGCAAAATGCATGTGCTGTTATCTCAAACCTTTTTAAAGCTCAGCTGATTAGAGGTTGAAGTTTTTACATAAGTTATTGATGTTGCTTCTTTTATTCAAACATTTTCATAACAAACTAGCTAGGAAAATATTTTTCTTGGCCAGAGTCTTAAGATGAGAGACTGATGTTGTAGGTAAGAGTATGCAACTGTTTGTTTGGATTAAGAATACTGAACAAACAGCTCTGTGCATCTGTCTTTAAAAAAGTTCTGTAGCACAACACATTTACATTTTCTCAAATGAGACCAATATCTTGTGCTCAGAAAATCGGCTATTTAAAAATGACCTGTATAGATTGCTTGTGACTTAGACTCCTTGGTTATTCTGTGGCTGCCCAGCTCTCTCTGTCTTCCCTTCCATAGAAGTTTCGGATATATCTGTTGCCTTAAAATCCAGTAATGCTCATCTTTTCCTGAAGAATTAGGTTAGTCTCTCTGATTTAAAAATAAATTATTTCCTTGGTTATATTGTGGTGCAGGAAGGAGATGCATGCTTGCATACTGGTGCAACAATGCATTTAAGTCAACCAATTCGTTCCAGAGCAGTAGGATGAAACTTCAGGGGTGAGATAAAATCACATAAAAACATAGGGATTGTGATTTATTCCACCTCCAGGCATCTTCTCTGTTCCTCCCCTTTGGATCTCCCAGCAGCCTGGTGAGGCATCCGTGCCTCAGCAGAAGAGTACTGCAAGTAGCTGAGACAACTCATGTTGTGGTCTAGAAGACTGGAGTAGTCCAGGTACACAATTTTAGACCTTTCAGTGTACATGAGAGTGGTTCTATCTCCAGATGGGCTGCTTGCACCACTGCAGGTTAGTTTATCTGCTTTTCTGCACTTCTCTGCATCTTGCACTGCTGCGTCCCTGTCCCCTCTTACCTAGCTGGGGTAAGAGGGCACTTAGCCTGCTTTATAGGTGGTGGAGAAATGGGTGTTTAGAGATATCACATAGCTTTCCTAAAGCCTTACAAGCAGCTTGTGACAAAAGGGAATTCGTCTCCTGAACCTCTAGACTGCCCTTTCAGGAGTGCTTGGGCAGTTGGTAGCGCAGAGAAAAGCAAGGGAAAACCGTTGGAAAACCTCGGTGATTGGAGAGGTCCAAGAGTTGGCATCAAGGCTGTGCAAGGAAAGAACATGTGAACAGAATTTAGAAAACTTTGCATGCCCAAAGCTTGTTTTCTTTAGCTTATCAGCTGATCCAGGAAAAGATTATTGTCTAGAAACCTCGTCCCTCTATTTTCAGATTGTCATAGCTACAACAACACTACTTCACTGGGAGAAAGCACCCAGTGGAGAATTATTTCTGGGTCAGTATGTACATTTCTGCTTCTACCTTTGGATGTTTCTCAAGATTCTGGGAAGGAACTCTAGAGGCAGTTTATTACAGAAATGCCACTTAATTTTCCTTCGCCCTTTTGACATAGAAAGTGCATATCTGATGGAGGTTATTTGTTTTCACTTGCCATGTGCTAAGAAAGTTTATACATTGCAAGTATTACCAATCTAAACAACACAGGCTAATTGGTGTCCTTGTAAAAATAAAACAACATGGTTGTTTGAAGGATTGTCATGTGTTCTGGGGTAGAAATATTTAAATGTCAAAAAGATTCAGTGTCCGTGATTGAACTTTCATCTATCTTCTGAGTTTATAGCTGTAGGAAGCCCTTCATCTCTGTGTCATCTTCAAGCATGACTTAATGCAAAGAGTTGGGTTCTGTATATTTAAAGGATTTTTTTTTTTTAATAGACAAAAGGTCTTTGTATAGAGGCATTAATGATCCTGGTAACACATGTAATGATCTGTACTTGACAAAGTCATGGAGGATATCTGAAAATTGTTTCTTAACACTTCAAAGGGAAGTCACAACAGCAGAAGTGAAGAAAGATGAATGGTTGTTGGGAACACCCTCCTACAACATGTGATGTTGTAGGATGTGATTAAACATGTCCTTGTAAGGAGTTTAGCACTGTGGAAGTTACCATGTGTCAGCTTCTCCACAGTATCATGCTTAACAGCTAATAGATCTGCTGTCAGTACCTTGATGGTGCACAGATTAACTTCATAGTAGTCCAAGCTTGACTATACTGATACGTTATGTCTGCAGCCCTACTGGGCCTTCAAGGTGGTGTAACACTCTTATGGCTGTACTGACGTTGGGATAAAATCTTTCCTGTTGATATGGGCTGTTGTCAGGCAGGAACAGAAGTAGCTGCAGTAGCTGCACTGCAATAAGGTATCACTAAGGTGAGCAGTGACCCAGACACACTTGGTTGAGCTGTGCCCTAGACTTATGTTATATGCTGCTGGGCTTGAAAAAGGCATCTGAGCATAAATACTCAGTCATTTCAGTTCCCTCTGTGCCACTGGCCACAGAAACCAATATGAACAAATGCCACTAGCCAGAGAGGCTGAATCCTTAGCATAGAAAAAAGTGTTTCTTTAGCTAGGATGCTTCTCTTGGTATATCTTGAGTTCCTTGGAAATCCTGGGCGGTTAAGGTCCAATGTCATGAGGAAGCATAGCCCTGTTGTGCATGCACAGTGTGTCTGGAGATTTTTGGTGTAATAGGCAACACTTATGGAATAGGCATTCCTGAATATATGATAACCCAACTAGAGATGCCCCAAAACTGTAGAAACCCCCAAGAAATGGTACAAAGGCTTGGGCAGCAGTGATGGTAGTCTCTGCAGATAGCTCTCTGCTGGACCCTTTTCCTTTATCGTGAGATCGTTCGCTTGTCTATGGAAGAAAATAATCGTTCTTATTGTCTTGCTGCCATCCTCCCTAAGCTTTCTCCTAATGAAGAAGGAAGACCAAAAGCACCAGAAATGTTCTGGAAAATGTCTGAAGGTGCAACAGGATGGTTGGATCATGCAAAAGGCTGACTGGAATTGGAAAAATTGTTTATGTGAGTTTAGCTTCTAGGATAAGATGGTTCTGAGGGACTTGGGTCCTGACTGATGCAATTCAGGTAGTGAAATGAAGGATTCTGGTCTGAAGCACTGGCCTGGAGGATTCAAGCTCAGGCGCTGGACTTAGCTTTAAGAGCTCTAGAGACCTTAATGTGTGCTTATCAGCTATTTCCAAAAGTCTTTTTTGAGTTTAAGAGTGTGTGAAGCTACCTGTGAAAATGTCATGAGTATTTTATCTTGAGGATTTGTGATGCAGCTTATTTTGAGCTGGGTGAAGTTGGGTAGCAGCTGTAGCTGTCATTAGCTATGAACTTACCCCCACGAGCAGTGGTGCTGGGTGGAGGTGCAGTCATGGCTGGTGTCAGGGAACCCCTCTGACAGTGCCTTGCTTTACGTGAGGGCATCAGTGTCTGCAGAAAGGAGTGACCTGGGGTGGCAGGGCAGTGGAGGGAGAAGGCTGTGGTGGTTCCCAGCAGAAGCTCACATCACATAAGCTATTTCCTCTCCAGCCCATCACAGGACGCTCCTTGTTGACATACGTGTTTCCATTTATACTGCAGTATGTTTGCCAGAGGGCAATTGCTCCTTTAACCCAAACCCTTCTCTTTATGCCTTCTCTGTTTGCTCATTTTAACCCCGTTCCCTTTATCACTGCCCATCCCTGCCTTCTCTCTCCTTCACCTCTGATTCCTTTTCTTAATCTGCCTTGTATTTTAACCCTTCATTTTTTTTTCATCTCCTCCTTCTGTCTCCTCCATCTTGACTGCTTTCTTCCATCTTTCCCCCTCATCCTTTCTCTTGTTCTTTTTTTCTTCACTTACACTGAGGTAGAGGTCATCCTCACATGGAAAGAGATGCCCTCTTTGGGGTCACACCTCTGTCTTTAATTTCATTTCATCATATTTGAGGTCCCAGGAGCCTTGAACCTCTTTTTTTTTTTTTTTTTTTTTTTTTCTTGTAGCAGTTGAATGCACTCCAGGAGTGCCCAGAGGTAGCAGGTAGCCTCCATCCAAAATCCAAAACAAACCCCCAAAAGGGGAAGTTTTCAGGGCTGTGTTCACACTAATATACCATGGCTGAATTTGGTGGAGCTATGCCAGTCACACCAGCTGAGGACCTAGTTCAGGATTGAGTTACTTCCATTGTTCAAAGAAGTGGTTTGCAACACTTACAACATTTTTCTGGATTGCGTACATGCTTTGAGTTTGATTTTCAGCATTTCCTATTTTCAATTACTTCTACAGAGCTTGGAGCCAGTCCCCAGTCTCCTATAATAATGCCTTTTGTATCTCCACTCGGCGCTCCAAGCCAAATCTGTGCAAAGAATCATTGTCAGTGGAACAGCACTGCAGAGGCATGCCTTTTCATAATTTTTTTTTTTTTAAAATATATATATGTTGGCAAATGCTGTGTAAATGTTATAGCTTATCCTGGCAAAACAGCACTTTTGCTGTTACAGCGGATTTCCTTAGGGAAACTGGTATAAATTATCCCAGTGGAAGCATCCTTTTTGCCAGTTGCGAGGAAGGTAGGCTCGAGAGCAGTGCCAGTAAGGCATTACTAGCACAGCTTCGGCCTTGGAACTAAAATGGCATTGTTCAAACTTGTGCCGAGGAGGTTAGCATGTTTAAAATTTGAGCTAGAGCATCTGTGTAGCTTTATACATGTGTCTTTTTTCATAATGACAATCCGCTCTTTTTTTTTTTAATTAACATCATCTTCAGGGAAAAAAACAGCCCCTGTAAGTAAACCTATGTTAAAATTAAAGGCGACAATATTGTGTTTAATGGAGTCCCAGCCACTTTTTCACTCTTCCCCGGTGACTGGGAATTTAGGGATCAGTATGACCCCCTTGCCCCGAAAGACACTTTGGTATCTGTTGCCTTTTCCCCACTAGACTATTGTATTTCAAAGGCTTCATTGCATCCATGAGTTCTAGGAAACCATGTTTTACAAAAGGTGAAAGGGAGATGTCTGCATTCCCATGACTCTGGGATTTGAGGGCTGGTGGAAAAGTTCCTCATGCTGCAGAGCCACTTGTTTTGCTGCACGGAGAAGTCATTGTAGCGTAAGAATCGCTCCCCATGTGTTATGGCTGCAGAGGTCAAAGTCATCGTCCATTTTGGAAGGTGGGGTTTTAGATTGCGTGTGCCCTGGGTTTGCACTTTGGACCCCAATCTGCTTGTTGTTGTATCAGGGTTATGTAAACCCCAAGTAAAAATAATTTGAGCTGTGGCATACAAGCTCGTTGCGCCTTAATAAGGAGAACAACACCACATTCACTCATCACACTTTGAAATTAAAGTTGTAATGTCATAAAAGGGAATTTTTATTGTTTTCAGAGAACATAAAAGCCCTTGGAGCGAAGTCAGAAGGGTATTTTGATGAATAAGGTCAAAGTCTGGTGTACATAAAGCGAGCATTGTACAGCATTATAGGTTGTACTGAGTGTCAGCAAGCTACCAGAAGCCCTGATCCTGTCAACACTAGTATGTGCGCATGAGTTTACTCTTGTAAATACCCTCATTCAAATACAACTGTAGTAAAGTTATTCTTGAACTTAAGTGTTGGAAGAATCAACATTTTCTTAATAAAATGGTAAGAAATCAACATTTTAAAATCGCAAATTGGCCCCAAAGAGCTGAAGTGTGGATTTTTTCCAATGAAACTAAATTTTCCTAAACTGTGAAACCTTTTGTTTAGACAATCTGAAGCATTTAATTTTTGTGTTCATGGCTGTTTTTTTATAACATCCAATATTCTTTTGAAATAGCAAATATTGTAACTGTAAAGCCAAAAATGTAAGTATATTACAGAAATGTTTTCTTTGGATTTTTTTTTCCCTGATGGTAAAATTTCCATATAATTAATGAAATTTGCAGAGAAAAACTTAACTTTGATACAAATGTCCTTTTTCAATACTTTTATGATGAGCTTTAATATTCAAGTTAGCCAGAAATCTATTTTCTTGACAAAAACTTGAAATGTAATTTTTTTCAAACTCTTACTAAAGGGACCAAAATAATTTTCTTTAAATACTTCTCTATCTGCTTTCTCTATTTTGCTAAAAGCAAAACAACACAAAAACCTCCAGTTTATCTTAAAACTTGGATATTTGGAGTGTACAAAATCTTTCTGTAGCTATTTTGGTATCTTTTCCAAAGGTATTTTGAAATTAGAAGAAAAAAAAGAGGTAAAATAGTGCTTCTGTGGAAAAGGATGCAATTCAGTCATGAGAAGATATTGTTTGTTGATGAAAGGACAAAAAAAATATATTTAACCACCTAAATTTTAGCAAGGACCAAGACTCAGGCCTTTGAAATGTGTAAGTCCCCTCCGTTGGCTTTAGCTGGTGGAGGGTGAATATATATCTCTTGTACTGCGGTGGCTGGCCCTCTTCATGCTGGGTGCTGCGCAGCTCCATTCCCCCCAGCAGTTAGAGTTATTCCTGTCCTCTAAATATGCAGCAGTATTTAACTTACAGTACCCCACTATGGCCTGGTTTTCCAGCCAAAGAAAGATGACCCTGGGCAGAGATCCTCTGATCCCGAGAGGTGTGGCAGAAGGAGGTGGACAGGGGAAGGGGAGAAGCAGAGGTTGGCAGCCCTGCTCCTTGCCAGCTCCACCTAGCTCATTTGAAGCTTTAAACAATTTGAAAAATGGCTCTGAAGGGTAGAATAAAAGGTGGCAAGGAAAGCTCATTGAAACAAATAAGATTTTTCTTCTTCTTTTTGTTTTTTTTTTTTTTTTTTTCTTCCACATGAGAAAAGGCAGACTGTTACTTGCAATGAGTGGTGTGACTCACTGTGACAGAAAAAAACCCCACCAAGCCACAGCTTTGCTCGTGCAATGGCTATGTTGCCGCCCTCCTCCATCCCTTCCCTATTTTGCTCCCGAGCCCACGTGGCAGGCATTATGCTGATCTATTCTTAAACTGTTCCTGGTTTCTTTTTGGTACCAGCCACAGGGGAGCAGAGTCACACGAGCAAAGGCGGTATGTTTTGTGGCTCTGCCAGCCGTGCCCGGCCTGGTCTCCCCGAAGTCTGAGCAAACCCAGCTCATATCGTGTGCAAAATGTGGGAGCAGCCTCATCCATGAGCTTTCTTGGCTCCTCCTAAAGTGGGTGTCCGCATTTGTCCCTGGGTGGGGAAAAAAAAAAGACAAAGGAAAGAAAAAGAAAGGATCAAAGTGTTAATTGTAAAACATCTTGCAGTGCCAGGTGGAAATGAAAGCAGAGTGATCAGTGAAATAACTGATGGGGGTGTAAAAGTAGTGCATTTTCCAGCAGCTCATTTGAATAATGAGGAACCCACAAAGGACATGGAAGATGCAAACAAGCTTTGTTGCTCTGTCCTTATTTTTAGGAGCAATGTGATACCACTGAGGACTGGGTTAATAACAGATAATTGCCTGGCTTTACTCTTTACTCTTGCTTTTCTCTCTCTCCTTTTTTTTTTTCCACCCCCCTCTTCCCTGAATGGTTTTATGGGATGTGGACTTAGTAATGTTGTGGCAAAGTGTCATTTCCTCTTTTATTGGAATGACTCAAGTCTGCGCGTTGTGGTGGAGGTCAGGAGCACGTTTATGAGGTTTGCACTGTGGTTAATCAGTAGGAGCGTGGAAGTTTCCTTCTTTCTCTGTCTCTTCACTTATGTGGGGGGATGGACTAAACTCTCCATAAATTTGCCTGGACCACGTTGCTCTGACACGAGCTTGACCTGAAATGATGTCCAGTGAATCAGCCTACGAATCCGCCCAAGACTCCCTAACCCTATGTAGTGCTGTGCTCAGACTCTGCAGGGGTTGCAAATTTGTTTGCATGGAGCTTATTGAAGCCCTGAGATCTTGGACTGCAGAGGGGTCTGGGCTACCTGTTGCTTTCGCTTTTTTGCCCATGCCCACTGGGTGACGTTTGGCAAATGCTTTCCTGCCTGTGGCCAGTTTCCCCTCCTGCTCTGGTTTAGCCTTTGCCAAGCTGCACTGAAGGCTGTTGGTCTCAGGTGCCTGGACAACCTCAGGTGTAAGGACCTTCCTCCTGTTAGTTGTATCCTGGCTGTTCAGGCCCAATGTAGAGGCAGCAGTTGGGCAAACACAGATCCAGGATAGGGCAAGTGGAAAGGAGAAGTGTTTTTATGACTGATGGTCATGCAATAAAACAAAGTTGCTGTTTCTGACTAATTTAGGTGACTGTTTCAATAAAACCTCCATATTATTATATTAGTTGATATAATTCATTTTTATTTTTTATTATCTTAAGGCTGGCTTTTGACTTTATTTTATGGTCTTGATTCAGCTGACTTCCTGGGTCTGCAGAGGGGCTCTTAGCTTTCATCATAGAGCTCCCAGTTGCTCATGGGTTTGTACTTGCTGACCTAATGTGAGGCTCAGGGATTGTATTTGCAAGGAGCTATAGCCAGGGTCAGGCAGCCAGCTCCCCCCCCCCCCCAAAAAAAAAAAAAAAAAAAAAGTCCATCGTGCCCTTTCTGAACTGACACAGCAGTGGTGAGTGACTCCACGAGAACAAGCATAGCCATGCATGGCTGTCGGGTAGACCTCCTAACAGGGACCCGGAGAGGGAAGTATTTGGTAGCACAGTCAATTGGAGTGTGAAGCTGCTTGGAAAAGAACCAAAACTGCTTAAATTTGCTGGAGATGAACAGGAGAAAATATGAGCAGAATAATTAAGGAGAAACAGGGCTTCAGACAAAATGCAAAAAGAAGGCTCCTTACATTAGAAAGACTTTAATTATTGGCTCAGTGATTTTCAAGAGACTTGTGTGCGAGAAAGCTGAAGCAGAGAGTTTAATGCTCTTTTTAAATGCTCTGACTTGGCCTCCACCCATATAAGTTAGAGCTGAAAATGAAAAATCAATTTTTGTTGTACTTCAATGCCCTGCCTCTTTAAGTAAAATCAAAGTATAGATGAATAAAAAGCCTCTGGAAATACAAGTTTTCAAATCTGATCTGGGTTATTCTAGTGTAAAATCTAGAGTACAGTCATAAAATGTCTTAATGCCCATCAAAAGATTATTAGTGAAGAGGTTTGCTTTTTCTAATAAAATATATCAAGTAGAAAATTTTACAGTGGAGAGGAAGTAAGCACCCAGTTTAAATTGATAGCTATCTGTCCATGTGGGCAAAAATTTATAGCCATAACTTAAGGCCAGGAATTAATACTTTATATCAGCCCACTAAATAGTCTGATGGTGTTGGACAAACCAGATACTAGATCTTAATTCAGGCCATGCAGTCAGAGATGTGGACACTGCATGTTTCAAGGTGTGGTTGTGATGGGATGTCCAGCCCCATGTTAGGCTTCCTCATGCTCTTCAGAGCAATGTCACAGACAATGAAGGTATCAGAAGAACTACTGATGTGTCTGAGACTGCAGGTTTGGGAAGCAGCAGAGAGGGGTCATCTGAGGGGATGCAGATGGAAAGAGTGATGTGGAAAATGCAAGGAGGTATTTGGACCAGCAGAAAGTCAACAAAGCTGATGTTAGCTTGGCTGTCTGTGTTCAGATTCCTTCAAGCTAAACTGTTGGTGGAGCAGAGGCAGTGTTTGCCTGCTGCAACCCTATGGCTTTCCTCATCCTTTTATGCCATATTTGATTTATAGAGGCACTTAGGGGCCAGATGTGTGGGTATAAGCAGCAGTCGGGGACGTTAATGTAGTTTCTTCTTGATCTGTTTCTAATGAATGCTCAAAGATTTAGACTCACTTTCTTAGCTGTATATTGTGAATGTGGCTTAAATAAATTAGTAACTGGTCAGCAGAGATGTTCAGAGGAAACCTAAAAATCAAAAAAGCAACCCATGTTCAAGTCATGTTGAGAGTGGGATGAAACCATCAAAAGGAAGGAAATTAAAATTGAAAGCAATCTTAACTCATGCAATTAGAGATGGGGGGGACCTGGAAACACAATATGTCTGAAAGTGACCTTAAGGTGATAGAGAACAGCAGATGAAATCCAAGTTCTTAATACAGTGCTAAAGGCAGGGAACACAATAGCTGTTTTAAGACCTCCCATCACTGAGTTTAGAGCAGCAGCCTTCTGTGTGCGTGAGTACAACAAGCACTGACATCTTGGTGTTGTACAAAGATATTAACAAGTCAGGTTTTAGAGAACAGCAGATCATGTTTTTAAAAAACTCATAGGACTGAACCATGGCGAAGGCTGAGAGGCAGTGCTTATGAAGAAAATAAATATCACAGGGACAGTCACTGCTGTTGAAAAACATTGGATGAATTACAAACAAAGGAAGAAAAGGAATGATTAAAAGTGAATTTGGTGCAGGTTTAAGGGATGAAACTCCTGTGGATACAGCTTTACAAAAGGATAAAAAGAAATTATTTTGGAGCAGGGAACAGCATAAGCAGTGGGTGAGTTTGAACTGGGAAGCAGTGCCAAAACCACTGGCTGCACTCTGTGAGGCCCAAGCTTGCATTAAGGGTCTAATTTGGGTACTGCTCTCTGGTCATTCTGTACAATGGACCTGAAATGAGATGCCAGGCTTTTGGGGAAATCCAGATCACTTCCTGGTTTGGGTGTGAGTGTTACAACTCTAGGATCATCTCTGTTTTTGAAAACAAGGAATGTTTGCACAGAGCGACTGTGAGGATGCTGTGATGGCAGATGGGCACCAGAGTGGGACCACTAGAATGGGAAGAAAACACAGGGTATGGACTATGTGCAATATTCTCTAACTACCCAGCTTATGGTAGGTGGTCCACGTTTCTTTACTCCCCCAGGCATAGTTTAGTCTCCCAGAAAAAAAAAATTGTTTGTGCCTTTAATAATTGAACCACCCTTGGTGGTACATGAGGGAGAGCATACATTTTAAATTACAGGGGAAAAAAAAAAAGTGGTTCACAATCTTATCCCAGTTTGCAAACCCACCAAAGCATCTGAGGGCCTTGAAAAGCCTCCAGCACCACGAGGTTTGCCTATCCCAACTTTGTCTCATTATTTTCCTTTCCCCGCACCTCTGTGCGTCTGGAGCCCAGCTGAGAATGGAATGAGCAGCGCCGAAGGACTGTGAGAAAGACGATTTGTGTGGTAAACCCAGCACAGCCAGAAGCAGGAAGTACCAGATTTATCATGGGAAATCCTCTTGTTGTTAGATGTTTCCAGCCTACTTCTCCAGGCTTAAGCTATCTTGATGCTGTGTGTAGGCCCTGGTTCAACAGGGATGCTCAGCATTTGCCTGACTTGAAATGCATGAAGTTAATTAGCACCCTGTTAAATCAGGGCTCTGTCACTGTGTCAGACGATCCCCGTTGACTCAGAGCTGCTTGAAAATTTCCTGTGTCTTCCGGGACAGTGTAATAAGGCTATAGAGGGAATTTAAGTTACTCAAGGTGCAGCTGGATTCCCCACACTCTCTTTTGGAAATGCCTACCCGAATCGTATTCTGGTCCAAAGTCATACATGTGGCTGCGGGCCACTTGAGGAGCAGATCCTCTGCCTGCCACCACTGTGGCAGCTCTGCAGTCACCTGCATCCTCCCTGAGGCTGGCCCTCACTTTTTCTATCATGTCCAGGCTTGGGAGCCAATTTTCTTGCTGCTGTCATGTAGATGAGTAGTGCAGTATCAGTGGTACCTTCAGGCACAGACCCGGGCTGTGGATGATACCTGTGTGTATCCATTTTCTCTGCTGTTGTGGAAGAAGAAAAACCCAGCCCTCCATCTCCATCTTCTGCTCTGGCTGCCCTTGGCCGTGGAGATGAACTCAAAGCCCTTAGAAACTTTCTGTATGTGCAGCCCCTGGCAACAGGGGGTTGTGCAGCTTCACTACACACCACGTGGAGAACGATGTTTGTCTGTTTTCCCTTTATTCTGCTTCCTGCTGGCTCTCTTTGATGATTATCAAATAGGAAGAGATGGTTTGATCATTCCCTGTGTGCTCTCTCTGTGCTACTCAGGATTTATGCATCTCTCATGCCTCTGTGACGTTCCTCCCATCGTAGCCCACCCATCTGCCTTTGTACTTCAGGGTACCTTCCTTTCTCTGGAGGAGCCTCCATCACTGCTGCACTGGTCTGAGTTGTATGCAAATTAGCACTAATCAGGAGGAATAAGCCAACCAACAGCTAGGACATAGCAGTGTGTCATGAATGATTTATAATTATTTCCTCCTGAAACCACTTGACATTTGCCATTACTTGAAGTCTGTTTGCTGTGCTTGAATCAGGCAGAAACATATCTCCTGTTGAACATAATGGGGGTCATTCCAGTAAGCAAAACTGTATGTACTGTCGATGGCAACAGTATAATTTTATTGATTTAAAGTGTTTTAAGTAAAGGCATGATTTCAAGCCCAGAGATAAAGGTGGCTCGTTGGTGTAATTGCACTGTAATCTTGTTCAGTGCCCCAAATAACAATGTGATGTCTCCTAATTTATGGACAGTGTGTGCATCAAGTGATTAGGGGTCTGAGATGATACGGCTGCAGTATGGAGGGCATGAATGAATGGGAGATTACAGAGTCCTAGGCAGAGGTACTTCATGGGGGCAGCCAGCTCCACTTTGCACTTAGCTGATGTTCTGCTCATGTTCCCCACTCGTCACAGGAGATCAGAGGTCAAAAGCGAGGACTATAAGGTATGCAGCTTGGATGTGAGTCTCTGGGGAGGTTTCACAAAAATTCTGGGAGTGTATAGAACTGGAATTTTTGAGTCAGGCTTATCTCCAGGCCTTTCTGTTTATAATATAGCAGTCTTTTTTCATTGTGGATGGTGCATATGTTCTTTGCTGTAGCTGCCCTTCATACCAAAATAAAACCAAAGGGAGGCAGAAGGTTGTTGCAAACATTAAGCTAATGCCTAGGTTTCTTAAGCTCTGATGATTGTCCATTCAAATGAAGAACTTTTGCAACATTGCTTCTCAAAGCAGTCACTTGTCTGGAGCCTCAAAGAAAGGATGTACTCTACTTTTTGGGAGCCAAGCAACTCATCACACTGGCTGTAGGACTCTCACAGCTATGAGACCCCGACTCTGGAAGAGGGCGACGGGAGAAGGTCTGAGGGTCAGAATTGAAGTCGTCTTAGGCCAAGAAATTTCTAACCATGCGAGCTAGCGTAAAGGTACCAGCACAGCAGGTTGAGGATGCTGTGCAGGAAGAAGCTGGCCTGTGACTCTGAGTTTCCATGCTGTTCTGTTTTGCTTTGATACTATAGTAACTATAAAAAAAAAAAAAAAGTGAGAAGTGATAGATTACAGCAGAATGCATGCAAATCTTCCCTGTTATTTTAGCAAGTTAATATGTGCCTAGCACATCCCAGTGGGATGCCAGTGGCTTCTATGGAATTTTATTGGAAATGAACTGGGTACATCTGGTCAGAAGGATGCCTCAGGCTGCCAGCAAACTTTTGCTCCCTCTTTGATTATTTTATTTAGATACATATATGTATGTATGTATATATAGTAATTTAAGGCTAAGACTGTTGTATTGACTATCATTTTCAAAGGCTTTGAAAGAAAACAGGAGCTTTGTTGCCTTGCAACTAAGCTAGGGAAGCTTATCTGAGTTGAATCTTCTCTAACATGACTGTAAGGCTGGCTTGAGATAATATTCAGGGATTGATTATCATAACTTCATTGCCAAACTTTCATGCTACAGGTTGGGGGATCTTGAGGGCTCTGTCCTGGACTTACTGCTCTATAATTGTTTCCTTACCACCTGGGATGATGGAAGGAGAACATACCTATTTTGAAGGTGTTCCTGAAGAGCTTCTGAGGCCAGGTTTAAGTCGTAAGTGATCTTGGCAAAGCATGGTCAGAGAAGAGGAATTTTGTAAAAACTAGGGCAAGGTTTGGAGAAGAAATCAGCTGCATGAATATAGGAGGCCCTAGACAGTAGCTCTTCAGAAAAACTTCTGGGATTAAGAGTCAAGCACAAGCTTAAGTGTAAGTCAGCTAAGGTGTGCTGATGCAAAAAAAAAAAAAAAGTCAACAGCCTGGTGGGAGATGCAAGTGTCACATCAGGCACAGGAAGGGGTCCTTAAGTTGGCTTGCATGCAGTGAAGGCCTTTCAAGAGGATCCAGAACTTTCAAGAGGGCCCTAGATGGAGGACAAGACTGTGGGGCTTGTGTGGAAGGGTTGAAGGAAGCGGGTTGTTCAGTTTAGAGAGGGGGGGAAAAGAAAGGTGAGATATAGTACAAGCATTCCAATATATTAAGATTGCTGTAGTGGCAAGAAATAATCTGTTGCCCAAATCCATTAGGGTTCACACAGAGGATCATGGATTTAAGTACAATCAGGGGAAGTGAGCGCAGTTCATCAGGTTTTGATTGTTCATGTTACCTGTTCATCAAGGAGCCTCTCGGCTTCTGGAGTAGGAGGTTTCAAGCTTTCTGTTTGTAAAGGTCTGCTTGCTACCTGCCATGTCATGGGTAAGAAAGCAAGTATCCTCTCACTGCTAAAGGACTGAGAGGTAGGTGGTGGGACATTTTTTTGCCAGATTTCTAATGCTCGGTTTTCAGGGCTGAAGAGTGAGTGTAGCAGAACTGAAGTGAAACCAAGGTCTCATTTATTTGGTGCTTTATAGACATGTCAGAGAGTTGACTGAATGGGGAGGTCTTGTGCACTATTGCTGACTCAGCATCATACTGCAGAGCATCTGCTCAGCACCAAGCATGGGCAGAACATGCTTCCATTTGCCTGGGAAGGACTGTGAAGATACCATTTGAGATGGCAGTCACTTGCGTGCACCACCCATGTGAAAGAAGGATGACATGCCATGGTAGGATTTGCCCTGCCATAGGGATCAGAGCCCAACTTTACTGGTTGATCCAGGCCACAGGGCCATAATCCTCTCCTGATGATAACATCCTTGCTGTGAATGACTAGAACCACTGTGGCCTTCTGCCTCTCATTTTCTGTGACAGTGATGAAGCAGTAAAAGCAGTCCCCTCTTAGAGATTTGATTTTATAATGTTTTGGTTTTGGAAGATTTTTTGGGATCTGACTAGCCAGAAATAGAAAAAGAAGTCTTTAGAGTGGCATGCAGGGCATGTGAATATGTCCATCAATTCCTCTCCACTTGGGTGTGTGCTTCAAGGGCAAGGATGGCTGTGGTAAAAACACAATCGATTATGAGGGCTTAATTGCTTTCGAAATGACCATGATCTTTTTATTACCATAGCAGAACGTGCTTTGGACTCCACAGTGGCCAGTGTTTAGATTGAGGCAGACCACAGGAGGAAGAAAGCATGACCCAGCTACTCAGTTCCCCATGCTCCTGTCTAAAAACGGATGGAAAGAAAAGTAAAAAGAAATTTTCCATGTATTCTAGTTCTCAGAGCTGTGAAAACTGTATCTAGCTGTAGGCTGTAGTGTTTGGGGTTCTGTGTCATTAATTTTGTGGAGCAGGGGATTTGCATTTCCCCACATGCCATCTGGAGGCTGCTTACTGCCCCATCTCTGTCCTCAGATAATTGTCTTGGCCATATCTTCAAGAGGAGGGAGCTCTTCAGCCTATTTCAGGCAAAATAGGACCAAAGCAAAGTCTTCACACAGAACAGTTGATGTTGGAGAGCCTCTCTGGAGGAGCCCAACCCCCTGCTCAAAGCAGGTCAAACTGGAGCAGTTGCTCAGGACATTGCCCAGCTGGGTGTTGAGTATCTCCAGGGATGGAGACTCTGCAGTCTTTCTGGTCAACCTGTTTCAGTGCTTGACCACCCTCAATGTAAAAAGTTTTTCGTGTCTCTTTGGATTTAATTGAAGAGGGTGAAATACGGACTCTGTTTTTGGCTTGTGTAGCTCTGCGTGCTGTCCAGATTGCGTACCTTGGCCTTTTTTTGTGGAGGCCAGATTGAATCTGACAGTGTCAGACTTCTGTGGCTGATGTTAATGCCTGAAATCTGGCTCCCTGGGACCCAGGTTTTGACTTACCCCTTGCATTTCAGACATCTCATGTTCCTTATTCTCCGAGTGCTTCTAGCCTCAGCTGGGCCAGTTTCACAGCTGGCTCCTTTACAGCAGAGAGGAATTGTTCCCATTTCACCTCACCTGAGGGGTGGGCCAGTTGTTTTATGAGATTACAACAAATCTGCATGTGGTAGAGTGTTTGCAGGCCCTACCCAAGCCTTTCGTCTTGCCTAGAAGGAGTTTTCTCCTTCACTCACTCCCTTTTTCTCTGTCATGCTCTAGGGAATTCTGTGAGACTTGTGGAAAGGGAATGGTGAGCAGAGCCTGGCTACAGAGGGCTGCACTTGTGAAATATCTCCATTTTAATCCACATGTTTGTTCCAGCTAGACTATTTTCACAGCTGCTTAAGGGGGAAAAAAAGGGACACTAACAAATCTTGTGAGAGACCTCTCCAGTGCTTCAGTTTCTCATTTCCAAACATCCTTGAAAAAGAAATCACATCCACTTACTTACACAAATGCCCCAAATAGATTTTTCTGTAAACTGACGGAGAAAAAAAATATTCAGTCTCTAGCTGGAATTTGATTCAACAAAGGGCTGAATGCTCCCAGCTCTGGAGCTGTTCCACGTTTGCATCCGTTGAGGATGTGACCCCCAGCCCTCAGCCCTAACTGAACTTTCTCAGTAGTTTTATACAGCAATAGGACACACACACTAAAAAATAAATGTAGATTTCAATGGGAAACATTTACAAGACTGTATTGTTTCCACAGTTTCACTGCAACTATAATTCTAACCCTAATGATAAAAGCTATAGTATTACTAAGATATAGGGCTTTTTTTTTTTTTCTTTTCTGGTCTTGGGTGGTCCAGAATGTGCAGTAATTCATGTTCTCAGCTGGGTTTCCACCACATTTCTGATTGACCTGATTACTTTCCCAATGACAGAATCCAAAATTGAAACCACATCAGAACTCACTGGAGTTGGTTCTGTTTTTGATGTTCCTGGAGCTTCTCTGGTGGCTCAGCAGGATATATGTCTTCATGAGCTTCCCCCTGCCCCCTCTTCTTCTTTTTTTTTTTTTTTTTTTTCTTCTTCTTTCTCATGGTGGGCTTACATTTGGGACATTACTAACAGGCTTCGGACTTTTACCTCCACAGCCTGAACTGGTTAGGGAAGTCCTGGAGGGAGGGCAGCAGGGGAGGAGAGAATTCAATAGAGACGTTACGTTTCAGGGCCTAATTCTGGCCATTAGCATGTATGGCTTGAGGGGGTTGTGCAGAGGAAAAGGCTTTTTCTGCAGGTAAAATGATCTCTCATGACAGTTTATGTTGTTGTACTGATCTCCTAACCTCCTTCCTCCCAGTCCTCTGCAAGGACGGGCACATATTAAGGGAGTCAAGAATTTAATTCTTCATCACCTTTGCTATAAAGGGAGAGACTAGGACAAGCCGAGGGAATTTATTATAGGGGAGAGTGCTTATGATGGCATTGGGAAGGTTCCTCTGAAAGTTGTGGTGCCTCACTGGAAGTCCTGAATCTGAATGTAATTGGCTGGGGAGGTTTGTCTTGTTTCTTTTCCTTCCTGGCCCAGCTTCTTATAACCATCCCCTAGCAGAGCAAAGAATAATGGGCTCTTCCCTCACGCTGTGACTGAGTCCACTCCTCTCTCTCTCTCTCCCAACTAGACATAAAGTCATTAGGGCAGTATATGATGTGGGGTTGGAGCTAGTTCAACTCACACCAAGGACTTCCTTGTGCCCCTGATCCCACATCTTTGAAGAGCTAATATCCACATTTGCATGACTTGGGTAGGGTTGCATCTAAGGGAATATGTGCCATATTAGATAGCATTAATGGTAGTGGCACCTTCTCCTATTAATTCTGCTCCCTAAAGGAGTTTGGAGGTGGGAGAGCAAAGCTGCATGCGCTGTATTTCCATGCAGTCATAGACAACAGGGATCCAGAGAGGACATCTAGTTTGTGCTCAGCTCAGTAGCTCCTCCTAGCAGAAAATCTTCACTCTCAGAGGTGTATTGTTTTCAGAGTTCTTTTAAGAAGGTGGAAAAAGTATTTTGTAAAACAATAGGAAGTGGAGAGTGTCGTGAAAACACACTCCAGCTGAGTTTTGGCACCAGCAACAGAAAGCTTAAAGAATCTTGTCCAACTCTTCATGGCTTTCAAAATGAACACCACGATGCTGTAAGTCAAATAACATTGTCCAACCCTTTTCATCCTGTTTGTAATTCCACTAGGGACATCATTACAGTAACCAGCTGCTCTGGGATTCTCTAATGAAAACTTTGTTTCTGAATAGAATAATTAAAGCTTCATATTCAATTGTCAAACAGCTCTGTCTTTGCTCAGTGCATGGATGTGATTAGCCACAGCAAACCATTCTGCAGCTTAAACACACAATTGCATCTAGTATAAAAATGATTAATTAGGCGACGTGCTGTTTGGGAAGTTTACAAGCAGATCAATGAATAATGTTTAAGTGAAAATTTTATAGGGACGTAACGGGCACTGCAGGTTGTGTGAAAGCCTTGTTGACGGCTTACGAATGCATGTGTTCATGTCCCATAAAGAAATTCTACATCATGAAGACAGGTTCAGCAGTTATACATGGGAAGGAAAGCCTGAGGTTTTTGGGGTTTTCTCTTTATAAATGGTTTTGACAGAAAATAATTTCTTTTCCCCCTCTCAAAACAAAGTTCAATGGATAGTTTTTACTTTAAGCAATATTTCTCCAATCAAATAAAAAATGTCTCTTCTTTTCTTGTTTCTTTTCCTTTTAATTTCTGTTCAGAATGGGAGAACAAAAGGGAAAGATGGTGCATGTCTGGGAAAATTACCAGTAAACTGGAAAAAAAAAATCCACTGTCAGTAATCGAGGTATTAATAAAAATAACCAATCAATTCAAATGATGTGACCCCCCACCCTTAATTTTCATTATGCTTTTCGCATATGCAGAGAAATAGGTAGTTGTACTTTGGTGTTCTTACAACTAATTTTATTACTTAATCCGTAAAAATTTCCAGCCATTTTTGAAATGTGTCCATAGTCCTTTTGTCTTACTGACTCCTGATATCAAAAGTGAATCAGTGCTTTTAACTAAATCTCACAGGCTAACTATCATCTTGTATTGTTCCCTCTAGCTGTTTCGGGCAACTTCTTTAGAAAGTGTTAATGCCCTTAATTCAACAGAGCAGTCTTGTTGTATAGGAGTATTCCAGTGAAGCAGTTCTTGAGGTGTCTTTGTCACCCTTCATTTCTGGTTCCCATCAGAGGCTCACAGTTGTCTTCTGCTCCTTGCAGCAGAAGCCACTCTTTCAGCTCTGGTTGTGGAGTTTGTTGGGTTTGGGATCAGGTTTCCTGAGCTCTTTTCCTAGGAAAACTCAGAAAGGACCTAATATGGAGGTAAAATGAATTCTCAAAGAAGGATTAATTCTGTCTTGTTGTATGTGGCCCACAGATGGCTCTAGGTGAAGGCTTTTGTTTTGCACCTGAGTTGTCCTTACATTTACAGTTGCAGGCTTTCTCTGAAGTTACTTCTAATACATCTTTCTCCCTGCTTGCAGCCTTTGGGATGAAGACAAATAAATAAATGCGAGCAAGCGCATTTCTATCCTGTACCGTATGTTGCCAAAAATAGTAGTCAGATGGAAAAGATTTTTCCAGAAGTCTTCTGCTGCATAATCTGTTTCAAATAAAGATAATAAAATAAACAACTGTTTATAAAGAGAATGTGAATGAGCAGGGCTCCCCCGCTGCCTGTTGTTAGGGCGCTCTGTGCAAGGGTTGTCTGCAAGAATTGTTGATCTGGCATACAAAGTTCTGGTTTTTATCTCCAAACCCCCCACTCTGAAACACTTGAGACAGATTTCAGGAAACCTATGTTAAATATGGTACCCCAGGAAGCTCTCACACTCTGGTGTGAACAGAGAAGGTTTGGGGTCCTAACTCCTGGGTTCTTATCTCCATCAGATGCAGGCAAGGTCCTCAAGTCATCCCAGTCTGTCTGTCTGGCTCAGTGGCTGGAAATATGGTGCATGAACTAGGGGACTTATCAGCTACCACTGCTAAAGGACATCGCAGAGCAAAATGTGATCTGTGTAAATACAGATCCGGCCAGAGAGGTGTCACTTTGATGGAGCTGGTGCTCAGTTCCCTTTTACCATGAGTGTTCACAAACTCCTGGAGATGTGAATATGGCCATTTTCCAGAGCTCTTTATTTCCCCTCCATCATTGCTGTGGAAGTCTTTGAGAATCAGCTCTATTTGGAGATTTCCAACTCATCTTGCACTGAGAGTGGTGGCCAGAAATCCTTCCAGAGCAGCCTTTCATACCACAATATGTTTAAGAAAGTCTGCCTCTGATCCTCGCCAGATAGCTTGAAATGCAGAAGAGCAACAAATGAACGAGAGCCATGGAATGTGGGAAAGGAAAAAGTGACCCAAACTTGGGGTTGGTTTTTCTTTCTTTGGTTATTTCTTTTTTTTTTTTTTTTTTTTTCTGGGAAGATTTGATTCAAATTTTGGCCTTTGCTTTGGACTGATTCTCCTATTAAAAAGAAAATAAGCTAAAACCCAAACCTTAAATACACAGAGAAATAGATTTCCCGTCACAGGAAGAGAGGAGCGGACCTACATGGCAAGCATGGGGGAGAAGATTGCCAGAGGTGGAAATTTTCTGGGATCTGCAAGTTGGGTTCAGCTGGTTACGAGTAAGAGGGGCTAGATGTGAATGTTAGATCCCTCTCTAATTTGATTCTTATGGCAGTGATTATATTTATATACAGCCTGTAGACTCCAACCAAGTGTGGTGTCTCCAGGGATGGCACAGCCACACGCAAGTGTTCCTACCCTAAATTGTCTGTAGTCTAAGCCAACAACAACTGAGAAGGGAAATGGAAGAGGAGAAAAAGGGGTGGTCACCAGGAAAGTTTGGATGTGAGGGTTTGATTTGAACTTCCCTCCCACTGGAGAATCTGCCTCTATCTCCACAAATCATCCCTTTTTCACCTTTCCTTTGGCTCTGCTGCCTCTGTGCTGATCCTGCCACCTGGCCTCCAGCCTCCATGCTCGTGTTGAGATTTGGGGTGGCTGGCCTTTGATGGCACCCTGCTATGTTGCAGGGTGGGGATGGTGCAGGAGCAGAGGGACAGACAACTGTCCCCCTGGAAACCTACAAGCTGGGCCCCTTGCCTGGATGAGGGACTGAAAAATGTAAATCCCTCTATAAACTTGGGTTATCCAGTTTATAGTACAATTCCCTGGCAACGTATCTTTCGATGGGCGCTCTTTTTTTCTGTTTATCACTACCTTTTCATTATTCATTGTATAACTCTGTTTTATTAGTGTAAGTTTGCATGTTATGGGCAACATAAGATTGGATGAAGCATATAAAAAGGGCTGATGTTAATTTAGAGCAATTAAAAAATTATTGCCTGAACCCACTGATCTGGTCAGGCCAGTATTTGCAGCTTGTGCCTATTACTGGACTCCTTTACATTGTTAATTTTGGAATTAAGATAGGATTTGTCCTCTCTCCTCCCCCCCAGCCCTCTCACCAGCATGTGCTATGTGCCTCTAAACATTTTATTTATCTGCAGAGCAGCTTTACAAACTGGTTCCCATCTTGCCCGTCCACTTTAATTGCAGCCAAGGTTTATTTGTAGGAATAAGGAGGGAGACAGGCTCGGCTTTTCCTTTCTCATCCAGCCATTTCTGGGCTTTATTTAATTTTTGACTGTTTTATTTAAACGTTCATAAACTTGGGGCCTAAGCCAGGCTTAAGAGTGCACCGGGAAAGCGTTAAAAACCCATGTCTTGAGCAAGGCTGAGAAGAATAGGTTGATGCCAGGGCAATGTGTGTTTGATAAACATATGGATTTAAAGGCAGATAGGAGCAAGGAGGCACTTTGCCTGCATATAGCTGTATTATTTATGGATGTCTCTGCTGTGCAGTGAGAACCAGGTTCTGTTTAGCTCTCTCTTTGGGTGGTCTGCGAGAGATTCTGAGTAGCCTTCAGTAGCCTTCAGGCATAATTGCCAGGCATGCTCTTGTATCTGAGATAGCTTAATAAAGCATTACATATCTTACTGCTTCTATATTTTATTACCTAACCCAGTGCATGCGGTCAGCGGGTAATTAAATTCAGCTGTGTTTTTACTCTCTGTTTTAAGGTCGAAGTATGAATTTCTCCGTGAATTCTTTGAAACGGACTAATACGATGCATGCATGATAAAGGCAAGGCTAATCAGAGCCAGACTGTTAGTGCAATATAAGGTTGCCCCAGGTGTAATTTATTTTCATATTATTGGTGGTTTTACTGTCGAACATATTAGAAGACGAAGAAGAAATAATAATTCTTTTCCGTGTATGGCCAGAAAGCTACAGGCTGGGTTGAGAAACTGGGTTTTCTTTTCATTTCTATTTTATGCCACGTTTCAGTTCAACCGCTCATGCTCCATACTGAAGTCGATTTCAATTAACCTATTCCTTCATTAACTCACTCTCTAAGTGCATGAGGATATTGCTCGATTGCTCGGTGCCATTATGAAAAGGATTGTGGTGCAGCCTTTATTAAAAGCAATGTCTGCAGTAAAACACAGGCTGGAAAAAGCTTAAACAAATCTTTTTTTTGGATTTGACCAGTTGGGGCTGGAGTGGCTATGTGGGCTACAGGAGGTGGAGTATTTTCACTGGGGTTGAGAGTGGGTTGGGAGCTGGGGAGGAGGAAAGGGGCAGTTGACCCTTGTCTTCTGTCTCACACCAGTGAGTTTGGGCAAGGTCATTTTAGTTTGGGACTCTGCATTTGTCATGTCAGGAGTGAGGGCTGATTAGGTGAAATGAAGAGGTAGCAAAATCATGAACACAGGACCCAACCCCGTTGCTGTCAGGGGATCACCTGTGGGACTCATTGCAGGAGGGAAAGTAGGCATTTATACAGCTCTCTGGGAATATCCAGACTTAAAACAAAGCTGCTGTGTTTCCCCCCCCAGTCAAACTTTACAAATTATATTCCTCCTTCTTTCAAAACTGTCCTTGCTTATCACCTTAGACCACCATATGTGCAATTTTGCTGTTGCTGCAGCATACCAGTTATCAGTGCCAGAAAACTGTTTCATGAGCAGCAAAACCAGTGAGACCCAAAGTCCTAGAGGCTGGTGCCCCAGGGTCAGTGCCTGAGAGGCATCTCTGGTGCCTGCTGGGGGCTGAGCTGTAACCTCGCAGCGGCCCTCTCTTTCCTCCAAGAAGACTTTTAGAAATCTTACAGTAATTTAAGGTGTGATTCATCTCTGAACTGAGCTGATTACAAGAAAAACATGTCTGTGGAGCTAGTCAGCACCACCTTTTTTGGTAGGGAGAGATGGGCACCTTCAGGATACAACTCATCATTCAGCATTTCTTTAAAACATGCCCAATAAGGTTTATTTACATTAACTGATTAAAAACAGTTGAGGAGAAGACATCACATTAGTCCTGATGAACTTTTATGGTCTCCTTCCCTGGGTAAAGATGTGTTTGAGATCAGCCACTGGATCAAAATCCACGGGAGGTGGCCCCATGTGTGTGCATATGGCCACACAGTCCTCATGAAAGTAGGCTGTATAAACCTTTGACTTTCGAGGGGGAGGATTCAAGTCACCCATGACCAAACATGGCAAAGCTTTGGCAAATTTGCCAGATCAAGTGCTGCAACTTACTGCCATGTTGCCCTTGTTCACGCCTGCCTTACAGCCCAATGTGTTAGATTAAACCCTCCTTTGCTGAAGTCCTATTCCAGAGCAGGGGGAACCATCCTGCAGGTAAACAGTCTCTCCCACACCACTTCCAGGTCATATCATTTTGCATCGTCCTTTCGGACAGGTGGTTCTTGACCCCGGTCAGGGGCAGCAGGCTGGACAAAAGGTGGACATATACAGCTACTTGATGATTCTGCCTTTGTAATTGCTATGACTGCTTGGGCAAAGCTCTGTGCACTGTAATCCAGCATTGCCCAGGTGAGGTCCAGCAGCAGCAGAGAGCCTGGCTTAGCACACATGAACTCAGGTTGTTTTTTGGCCCCTGCTTCTGCTTCTCCAGCTGTGAACAGTGAAAGAAATGCCCCCTCTCTCATGGTTGACTTTTGCCTCCGAATTAATATTTGCAAAATACTCGGAGCTCCCTAGCTGATGGTGCTGCAAACCACACAGCTTAACTCTGCTGTCACCAATTGGAAAGAGCCATGCTGGGCTTGGGATTTAGTCCTATAGAAGTAAGATTATTTTATTGTTCTAGGAACGATAGGGTGGTCTGGCTGCTAAATTACAGTGCTCCCTGGCCTGGGCCAGTGCTTTCCCTGCCTGTTTGGGGTCAGGATTTGGCTCTTTCTGGTTTCATGTTTTCCTACTGAACTCATGAACCTGTATCGAATGTCAAAACAGCAAGAACTTGATGGTGATGCTCTGCCAGCAAGAAAGGGCTTCCCAAAAATGAGAGCTCTCCTTCCACTGAACTCAATCCCTTTCTCCCCCTTTCCTCGCTCTCCCTCCGTCCCATCCCTGTCACCCCAGCAGAAAACCACCCCCTGAAGCTGGTGAGCCCAAGTACTGCCTGACATCCAGGAAAACTTGATAGTGTGCAGATGCCGTTCTGTCTCTCAGCAGTATTTACTCTTCAGATGGGTCTTAAGCAAGTGTGAGGCCAGGAGACGCTGGAGCATTTCTTGACGTGATGAAATGGCCATCACCTCCTCCAGCAGGAGGTGGGAAGCCCTTCCCTAACTTTTCTCACCCTCCTTGGCCTTGCTTGGGGAACGGGTGGAGCTGGACCAGCCACCCCTGTTCCCTGACCCCTGATTCACTCTGTGACCTGGGTGTGGAGGAGAAAACAAGGCTGTTTCTCCCCTCCAACCCCTCCTCAAACACAGTCTGGGACTATTCAGGCATTGTGATATTTGGATTAACTTTGCTCTGTCTCCTCTTCAGCCTGCATCCTGCTGCCAGTGCTGGGGGCATGGGAATGCCTCCCCACTGCTGGAATGAGCAGAGAGGGACGCCCTCTACCCCCAAGGAGACCGAAGGGGCTGGATTTGGGGGGATGGGGAGCCAAAGGGCTGTCTGAGTCCCTGTGCTTCCCAGGCATCGCTCTGGGGACATGCGCAGCCTTCACTGTGCAAAGGCACGCCCCGGGGCCTGGCAGGCTCTTGGGGGATTTGAGGTTTTCTCCAAGCCCATCTCTGATGTTCAGATCTGACTCGAACACATGCGGCAAGCTAATCGTGTGCATCTGTGCCTTTTAAAAACGCGGTCGCCTGCTGATTGGGTTTAATTCTTTATCTTATTCCTGCTAATCCGTTTTCCAATCTGGTTCCCATTTGGAGACAAATTCTCCCAAACCCCAGCCGCTGGTGGGATGGATGTGTGGCAGTGGGAGTAAGAGGGGGGAGAGAACAGAGCAGTGCTTTCTGTGGGGCAGTTACAGGCTGAGGAGAGGACATGCTACCCTGTGAGATGCTGGATAACAAAACCCCACCCTGGCTCGTGCCCCAAATGTATAACAGCCTCATAACTGTCTCCACTTGGGATCCCACCTCCCGCAGGCTGCTATTGCCATGAAAACGTGACAGCAGCATGCTGCCAAACATCGGAGGAATAACGGCCTGAGGGTTTTATTGCGTGGAAAGATTCCCTTCAAACACACTGCGGAGCTGGCCTGGTGGTCCAGCAGTGGTGTAACAACCTGGGCTGCTTTGAATTTCATGGTTGATGTTGGCTGGAAGGTGGCAGCACCCATGAGTCTGCTGTAGGGCTGGTGAGTCCCTGGTGCCTGGCTGGTCCTTTGGTGGCAGCCAGTGCTTTGCAGCCAGGGAAAGATGCACTGGATGCATAAACTGTCCTCCTTCCTCCTCCTGCTCTCTCTCCTTGCCCAAGCCTCCAGTGTTTTCACACTCGGAAGCTGCAAACAAGGGGGAAAATGCACCCCAGTGCTGTGTGTTGTCTGCAGCTCTGCTGTGAAGGTGTTTTCCCCTCTGCCAAGGGAGAGAGGGGAGATCTGCAGTCCAAGGCACTGGGAAACCCTCACTAACTGTTGTGCCTCTGTTTCTCCCCCCATTTCCTGTTCCACCTCAGATCCCCCTGTATTGCTGCAGATTTTTTGTTCTCCTCGATGGCAAATTTTCATGGGCCATGGAGATAGGGCAGAAGCCCCTGTGATGTGCTTCACTTGTGGCGTATTTCTCAGGACTCGCAGGGCTGGTTTTCCCCTGGGAAAAGTGCTTGTTGTTAATGTGACTGACTTAGTACCAGGTGAAATCCGGGAGAAGACCAGGCATGTTTTAATATGAGCTGACCATGAGCCCCCACGCCTCCAGATCTTCAGCTTGGTCTGCTACCTTGATCAAAACTCACAGTTTCCCATCTTTGCTAGGCTTTTAACCCATGTGTGTAACCTTCAGGGCTCTTTTCTGGTAAAGATCAAACCCAGTAAACATTCTAGCAAAAGACCCAATCAACAGATAAAGTCCTTCCAATTTTTGGGTGGTAAAAGTCAGCAGCAAAAATCTGGATCCACTTAAAAAAAAATTAATCAAGTTGTACAAACAAGGAATCAGTGCTTGGTTTAGAGTCCTTTGGGACCTGTGTTTCCCCAGGTGTATGCAATAGCCCTGATTCCTTGCTGAGTGTCCAAGGGATGGGCTTTGTCCTCCCAGCTCCCCTTCTTCTGGGCCCCAGCCCGCCCCAGCTATCCTAACCACCCATGGGGCAAGAAGCAGATTTTTGGCCTTGAAAAATATACCCATCTGTAAAAATACCTCACAATTTGCTGAAAGGTTCAAGAGTTATGGGTGGGAAGTAATAGGCAAGTGCAGAAGGCAAATGAGAAACCGCTGATTTATTCTGCTGTGATAAAAGTCCAGAAGATGTGGCTCCTGTTCCCAGATTTATCACTGGTTTGCTTTGTGGCCTTGAACAAGCCATTTAACTTTCTTCTGTCTCTGCTTCTTTTCTGTTCTTTGGCCCTTCAGGTTATTAGCTCTCCAAGGTGAGTGGACTCTACCTTGTGCTCATGCAGCAGGATCTGCTCCTACACCCCCGAGCACTGGTTTTTGTGCGAGGGTGACCTATGTGTTGGTACAGCACCTCACGTTGCAGAGAGCTGGGATCCTCAAGTGCTGGGTAATAAATAATAGATTTTTTTTAAAATGCAGAAACATAGCTAAAATGAAGAAATGAAAGGTAATAACTATTTCTAAGCTCTCAGAGGACTAACAGAAAAACCAGCAAGCTTATATTTTTTCTTGATTCTGCAGCATTAGCAAATCAGAGTATCAAAGGATGAGTTTGAAAGAACTGCGTTTTTAATCTGTTTCCAAGCGTGTGTGTATGTACATGCATAAAATCCACAATGCATTTTATAGGCTGGCCAAAAGGCACATGAGTGAAACAACACGTGATGCAGCCGTCGAAAGAACCCGTCACCCAGCCCAGGAAAAAATTACGACTGTAGCTCTAACCATTTTTTTATCATTTCCATCTCTGTTGACTGACATGTATTTTCTTCCTTCCCTGACCCAGAACACCAGGACTCTGAAACTACTGAAATGTTTGCACAATCTTGAAGCATTTATTTAAAAGTTGCTTTTCCCTGAAGGGTAGGTACTACAGCCAGATTCAAAGTCAGATCAAAAAAACCAAACAAATACTATCTTTACAAGCCCTTCATATCGGTATGTTCCAAAGGACCTATCAGCTTCCTTTTCCTTTTGGCATGCTGACAACAGCCCAGCGCCTCAGGCTGAGAGCTGGAGTACGTGTTTACAACCCTTTCAAATTCACAGGCCAAACAGGAAAAGAAGGAAAATGTCAAAAATTACAAATAAAACAGTTGATCTTCAAAAGCAACGAGGCCTGCAAACGAATAATTTTTAGGCATGCTGTATCGGATTTCTTAAATATTTGTCACAGCTGTGAGTTGCATAGTGCAGTGTTTGTTAACCTTACAACTTGTCTTAAGTGCTCTCATGAATAAATTTATTTATACTGAAAAATTCAAATGTCTTAATAACTGAAACGTTTTTCAGAGGAGTTTTTCTTCCTTTCTTTTTTTGCTTTTTTAATGCTGTTGCAGAGAATCATCCCCCATGTGCTCAACATATTGTAGCTTTGCTTCACCACAGAGCAGGAGCGATGATAGAGATAGTGAGAAGAGGAAAAAAAAGAATGGGAAAGCAAGAGCTGGAAAAATCATGGGACTTGCCTATGCCTTGGGATTTTGTCATGGACCTGCCATTATGTGATGTTCTTCAGGTTACGGGTACATCACTACCTTGGATATTTTGTTTTTCTAAACCTTTCTAGTCTTCATGGAGATCTTGTCTGAGGAACTGAGGCACAGAAGGGTTTGTGTACGTTTAGACTTCTTAACTGGGCGCATCTGGTCCTGGTTAATCTAGATTTGCCCTATAGTCAACGGGGAGAGACTGCAGCTCCACAGCTCCTCTTATCCTAAGATAAGTACCAAAGTTGCTGTGAGGGACACATTTCTCTCCACTGGATATTGTGGGATCCCAGATGACTAGTTTGGATTAGACACCTCTGTTTTGGATGGCTGGAGTCAGATGAGATGAATTCTACTTTCTCCATTTTCTTGGAGGAAATCACGGAAAGCAGGTGGATCTGAGCCCAAGTGCTTGATCAGGTACTGGGTGTCTGAAGGCAGCATGTGTGAGAGTGGTTTGGGTTTACCCCAGGGTCCCTGAAGACTGTTTGCAGAGATGAGTCTACAACTTGGCGATCTGCTCTGGGCAAAAGAAAGCACTGATGCTTTCTGCATGGCCCAGGCAGGCAGATGTGACTTGAACAAGTCACTTTTTAGCTCCATGCATCTTTGTCATTTTGAAGGGAGAAAGAAACTGTTCCAGCCTACACAGCCTAACAAATACAGTTTGGTAAACCAGCATAGCTTGTTTACCCAAGAAAATGCATAAAGATGCTGAAACCAGAGTATAGCTAGAACCTGTCAGAATAGCTTGCCTGAAGAAGAGGTGAAGTGGCCATCACTAAATGTCTTCAACAACCAAGAATGAAATAAGATTATTCTTACTTTTTGGCAATGAGGTGTATCTTAAAAAATATTCCCATTTATATGCAGTGGATCTGTAGATCTCAGTGTACCCCACAGATGACAATTTCTGGTCCAGGTAAAGGATGCAGTTGCAGTGAGGGATCACCATCAGTCATCTGCTGGTGTGGTGCTGCTGCTCTCGCTTAGCCCAGCCACCAGCATATCTGCCCTAGCCAGCATGGTATTGATTAAGAAATCCCTACTGTGATGCACAGAGTAAAAAGAGATGTATTTAAAAACGCTATTTTGGCAGTACTCAAACTTTTTTGTTTTGTTGAGAAAAGCAATTCAATGTGAATAATCTTTTCCTGTAAATGCGTAGAAAACCTTTAATCAAATACAAATTAGTTCTAGGCATGAGAAATAAATGTTTGATGAAAACGTATCTTAGTCATGGCACATAAATAGCTCTTCACAGTCAATATATAATCTTGCATCATTATGAAAGGAAGTGATCATTAAAAATATAATTTGGAGAGCAATATTTTACCTTCTAGTTGTCACAAGACCCCCCTTTCTGTGCACAGTTCTGGACAGGGTTAATCCCCAAATGACTTGCACCATTGTAAATCAGGAGTAACAAACCCTGACTTCAGGCAAAGGCTCTTGGTGTAAAACACAGGAGGATCTAATCCTGTTGCCTGAGAAAAAAATGAAAATGTCTTAGGAAAATACAACTGCTTTGGCACTACAGAGAGAAAAAATAAAGCAAAATACTTTAAACTTCTAAAGTAATATTTCTTTTCAGCTTCACCTATGCTTTTAGTCCTCTAAATCAGTAAACTGTTATAAAAGAAAATTATATGTTCCAATCTCCTGATGAATTGTGTAGTGAGATTTTGCATTAGTAACCATGAGTATTTACACTTTCCTAAGATTAAAGGCAGTTTTCCAAAGCTGTGTCTGCTTATTAATTAGTGTCTGATGAAGACAGATTGCAGACAGAAATAGCGGTAAGAAAATGGAGCTAACCTTTAAGACTAAATTAATCTCAGGTTTAATGGGTTTTAGTATGATTTATGGTTTTTGTACATTTTCTGGTAAATTTCCAATAGAAATGAAAGTGGGTACAAGCACAAAAAAGAAGGCTGAGTAAACACGGTGAGAGCAGATCCTTAAGAACTACAGATCCACCATAATTTGCTAGAATGGGCCTGTAAATCTTTGCAAGTGCTCAATGAGGTGAGGGGTTCTGAGGGACCAGATCCTCAGCCCAGCACCACCTGGAGAGGCTCTGTTGTGCCCCTGGAGCAGTTTCAGCGGGCATCAGTATGGACCAAGCTCTCTGATGGCAACTGTCTCCAAGAAGACGGGAACAGGACCAAGGCTGAACACATGCGCAGCCTTAGGGGTATCCTCAGGGATATCTTCATAAGGAGAAGTTTCTTCTTAACCACTGACCTCATTTTGGAGGTGGTGATGCCTTACCCTTTGGAGATATACCTGGAGCAATTGGGTAGGTGTCCTGGGTCTGGGAGAAAGTGAATGCTGAGTTAACAACAATGTGACCCCAGTGCTGTATCTATTCAGAGGCCATGGTTTTTTTTCAGAGTTCTCCTAAGGTTAGCAGCTGTTTTATTTTCTGGCATTTAATTTTTGTATTGTGCTGTCGGGTATCATGTGATGGTAAAAGCAATGACCACAAAGTATGAGGGGGAGTTGGCTTGGGGGGAAACCTAGTCTTGTACAACTAGTTAACATATGTTTCCATAAATCTGCTAATCTACTTCAGCGTGCTTTGAACTTAATCTGGGCCTAGTAAAATACAGTTAATTATATATCCCTTTTAATTGTAAACCAAGTTTCAGAATGCTTGTATTGTTACGTAAGTGCTTATAATTCTCCTATTTCTATCATATTTCCCTGGCACCTCATTTGAATTTACATGTATCTGAGGTCATAACTGGAGTGGAGGTTCTGCTTTTGGTTAACTCTGGAGTGTAGATCAGCTACTATGAGTTTAATGAAAACGTTGTCATTTTAGTAGCTTGCTAAAAAAAAAAAAAGCCTAGAAAAGCAGTGCCATGTTTAGTGACTGTTCTCTTCTGTCAGCACAGGACTGCTGTGTCATAGCACACCACAGAGCAGTCACCGCTGCGGATAAGTGTACTCACTACCCTAAATCCACATGATTTCATGGGTGCATATGACATTGCTCTCATTTACAGTCCTTAAGGATCTGGCCCACCAGAGATGGGCAGTTGGGGTTTGCTTTCAGATGCAAGTAAAAAGGGTGGTACTGCAATGAGGACTGAGGTTAGAAATGTGCACCAGCATTGGGGTACCCAGCTTTATGACCCAATTTACATTTACAATTTTGACACTCTTCTAGCTTCATCAAGATTGATTATTTCTTACTTATGGTGAGGCTGATCTAAGCTCTGTATCTGAAGAGTGGTAAAGTCGGCTCCAAACGTCCCCACAGGTGATGGTTGGAAGCCTGATTTTCAGTCTGTGCTTTCCCAGTCTCTTGGTGCCTCTGGTGATTGTGTAGACAGCACAAACTGCAGATAAGGGCTCCAAATTGCACTCTACTTCCAGTCCCGGAAATACACTAAAAGGCAAACAGCTCTGGTCTTTTCCTTCACCTTGATTGATTTGATGTTGCTGCCAGAGAAAAAAAAGCCATTTTTTCATTCATTAAAATAAAATCTCCTTTAAATAATTTTAGAGTTCTGAGATAACAAACATCAAGATAAATATCACAGCTGAAGACTTTTACACCATCAGAATTGTTAGTCATTGTCTTTGAGCTTTGTATAAATAAATGATCAATGCCTCAAAACAAGACCCTTTAAGGTGTTTTTATAAGGCCACAAATGTGTCAAGCAGACTTATTAGATGTGAAGGGAATGATTATTTGTACAAAGTGAAATGAACATGTGCAATAATATTGTAAAATGTTTATTAGTCTAGAGTGTGCTGAATTTTCCTAAAATATATCAGGTTCTCAGTTTGCATTTAATGTAGTGTTAGGTATGACGCTATATCCTTCCTAGGCTATTTTCAGTTAGTGTTATGCTTTTTGCAGAGTAAATCATGGGTTTGTGTCCTTTATAACAAGGGTATTATCAAACGTGAGGCAATGCTACCTGTCTAGAAGTCCAGTGTGAAAGAAAACACGCACTGATTGTTGGTTCAAAGGGTGGTTGACTGGGTCGTGTGTATTGAGCAAATCTTTACAGAGCAAGTGGGATGTAAAGCTCTGGGAGTTCTTGAGCATCTCTGCTCTCCAGTGGCTATTGATGCACCCATTCGCCAAGGTATGAGCTCCCTTGCTGGTAACTCAGTTCATGTGTGGCTCTAGCATCAGATTTTACATTTCCAGTCAAAAGACAAGATTCTGCCCAGAGTGATGGTTTTGGGGTGAGCAGAGATGTAAGGGATGTTTATTCGCATGCTTCTCCTCTGAGTGGCCTCCTTCATGCTTGTGCTCTACCATCAAGGCTTGCTCTGTTAGGAGTGACAATGCAATGGCTTTGTTCAACCTGTTCCCCACTAACCTATGGCTCCTCTTCCTCTGTGTTTGCAGGGATGATGGGGCACCTGCGTGGTTTGTGGAGGTTTGGACTTAACCTCTGAAGATCCAGAGTTAAATACTCAGTGATGCTCTGGGATGCTCTGCATGCCCCATCTGAGCTAGAAGTATAGTGGAAATGTTGAGCGTGAGGCATCAGTGGTCTGTTGTACCCTTTCTTAGGACTGAAAAATTTGCTGGGTTTTATTCTGCTCCCTCTTCAATCAGGATATTGCTCCAGCAGTTATTTCCTTGGTTCAGTGCTCGTGTCCTGACTTGTTTAGGTGTTTAAAGACACGTGTTGTGGGGTGGCAAGTTAAGTCACTGTTAGATCTCTGCAGATCCTTTTTGTCTTCAGACATATACTTTGTTAATGGGCTTCAGCTAGGTAGGACATTTCAGTCCTTCTTCAGGAAGGACCTTCAGGGATTCTTGCTAGGAAACAATCTGAAATAGAGGTGCCCACATTAATGCACACAGCCTGCTCCAGACTTGGGTTTTTCTATGGTACGGAAGCCCTTCTGCAGGCCAGCACTGTCCTGGTGGGACTAGTTTTTAAGATGATGGATGGCTGCACTGCTGTTATCTTCCCTTATTGTTCCCTGCCCAGGGATGCAACTCAGAGGTGCTATTGGTTGTGGAAACCTTTACATGAAAGTCTAGCATAGGTTTTATCCTTTTAATTTTTCTAAGGCACATGGTTTTGAAATGACGCAACTTGAAAATTCCTGGGGGAACTGCATGGAAGGCATCCACTTTGACAAGCTCATATTCCTACACAGAATTTAATGCACTTCAGGTAATTGTCACCAGGTTATTCTTTGGCTCTCCTGGTTCAAAGAACTGGTTGAATCTAACAAAGAAATTAGGGATCACACCTAGGGAATAAAGCTTGCTGTGAAATGTTTTCTGTGAAAGCCAGAACCAGGTGAAAATCACTTAGTTTCAGGTTTCATTACAAATTTGAAAACCATATCTCAGGTTCACTGAAAGGTTGGCTAAGGGTCATGCTGCAGGGCCTGGTTTGGAATGAATGTGGCTGATTTATGTCGTTTGCAGCAGAACTGGGTATCATTCATTGCTTTGACCCAGGTTCAGGGGTCTGCTCCTCTAAGCTCTCCTTGTGTGTTGAAGTCAATGGGAATTCCCTCCACAGAGGTCTTGGAGGATCCATCTCCATGAGAAACTCAAGTTTTGATTGCTTTAAATGCCAGCTTTGTTTCAACCCCTCACCACCTCCTCTGGTGTGAGTTAGCCTGATTCTGTGTTAGCCAGATGACTGCTCTGTTGCCCCCAGGTGAGGATCCAGCTGGACTTGGAGAAATGAGAAGTCAGGTACTCTAACAAGAAGTTTGCACAAATCCGTCTGTGCTGAAATCACTAACTCCCACATAGCCCTGCTAGAGGGTCCCATTGCCTTTTTGCAGGCAGCCAAACCACAGGTTAAAATCTAGTCCAGCATGTTATTGGTTGAATATTAGCCACATTTTGACTAATGAGCATCTGGTTCCCCTTACCATTAAGAAGATCCATGCGACTCACAAGCAAGGTCTTGCAGACCTGGCCATTGAAACAGAAGGATCAGTCACTTCATGTCCACTCCCCAGGGCTGCTGATCTTTCCCACTCATGCCTCCAGGCTGTTCTTCACATCCATATTCTGGAAAGGCAAAAAACCGGTGCTAAGATGACTATCATCTTAATGCTTCTGACACCCCGGAGTATCTGTTGGAGCTTCATCACCGAATGGAACCTTTTTGTCTTGCTCTTTTCCAGTTATTATTAATCACTTGCAGATGCTCCCACAACAGCATTCCTGTGGGAGACTATCGACGTCAGCATGGATTCCTTGCCGCAGTGTTACCAGAGTAAGAAAAAAAGCTGCCGTGAAGTTCTGGAGAGGGTCTGATTAATCCCTCAAAAGCAAGAACATTTACTTGTGTGTAGCAAACCTGGAAGGCAGGGCTAGCAATATGTCTTTGAGAAGTGGCTGCAGCAATGCTGAGCATTCATCTTGAAACCAGAGGTTAGGCTCACTGGGCTCAGTGCCTGAGCTGGGATCTGTAAACATTAAACTGGAAATTAACCTGGAAAGCTGATTGGTTTGCCCAGCCAACAAGGCAAAACTGAATTGCTTCACCTGATTTCTGCTTTTACCTCTCTGGGAAAATCTTTACTTCCCAAAGCAGTGGTGTGGCCAAGACATGAACCAGTCAGAACCTCATCAACATCAACACGGATATCTCTGTGATCTCATGGCTGGAAGGTGCATGCCAAAGATCAGATTGAGACTGAAACATTATCAGTTTGGTGAATCTGTGGGAGGCTTAAACAGACAAACAAGTCTAGAGACAGACTTATCCTTCAGGGCTAGAGTGAACTCTGTAACATGCAGAGTCAATGGTTGATGCCACGGGGGTCGGCAGTACCTTGGCTCCTGGTGGCTTACCTTGAGGTAACTTTGTGCATATGTGTTTTGGCCACTGGCAAATGTAAGACGGTTCAGCCTAGCTTAAACTTCCTTCTGGGTGGGTTAAATCAATCCAAATTACCTCATGTTTGCTGTGGGCTAGGAACACACAGGCAGTTGCTGTGGCAGTTCACATAATGTAAGATCGGTTATACTGGGTGGTGCAAAAGGTCTCTCTATGTGGTACTCTGCCATTGATGGTGGTCAACACAGTACGCCAAAGAAAAACTGCAACAACAGGGCAAGCATCTGGTGATATTCTTTCATCATCACTCTTTTAACCTTCAGCATTTTAAGGCTCAAAGACACATCAGACTAAGGGGGTGTTTTGTATTTGAGGAGTTTATTTTTTTCTGATGCATTTGGCTGATTACTTTTTGAACCTATATACATTTCATAGCATCCAAAGCAAGGAGTTCCTTAAGTTCACCAGGTGCTGTTTGCTTTTGCTTGTTCTCAGTCTAGTCCTTGCTGTTTTATCCTCTGTTTCCCAGACCTTGTGCTGGAAAGGAGATTAAACAACTCAACCCTACTTACTCTTGCCAGGGTCCCACAGATCTCTATCACATCCCATCCCAGTCATCTCTTCTAATTTGAGAAGGCCTTCTCTACTGAATCATGCCTTATGCAGCAGCCATTCAACACCTTGGATCCATCTTGTTATGTTGCTGGTCCAAGTGTGGATACATGCAAAGACCATTCGAATCAGGGCTTTTTATTCAGATCTCTTTCCACTCGTAACTTCAAAAAACGAATCCCATGAAAAAATAAATCAGTGGACACCTAGGCCAGCAGAACCCGCTTAGTTTCATACTGATGCCTTCTCCATCCCTTCCTTTTCTCATGAGTCAGGGCACCATCAGTAATGTTCCTTGTTACTGACTCTCTCAGTTTGCCCCATGTCTGAGCCTTGGGAATTAAAGACAGCATGACAAAATATGGTATTAAAAAGTTCTTTACAAGGTTAATGGAGTAAAAGGGATTATTCTTTTAGAAAAGGTGGTTGGATTTTGCCTTTTATCAGATGTTATCAGTGTTCATTTGCTTAAAAGGCTTGGACTATTTGCCTCTTGAAGCTTTCAGGGTGGGGTAGGGAAGATGTTCAGTATGTATGTACCATGTTATTAAGACACTTTGAGCAGTAACCCGACACCCAGCCTCTGTGTGGCCTTTCTGTTTTACACGCTACGGACAAGTACATTACTGTTTTAACAGTTGACTTCCCGTGAAATAGAAGGCTGGATTTTTATTGATCTTGCGCTGTTTCAAATCCACCTACTCTCAGCTGCATGGTGTTCACTTGGAAAGCGTCTGACGGGATGTTCCTGGAAAAACCTCACTCCACGGAACAATACAATGCTTCTTTGTTTGTCGTCTTCTCGCTGAGGCCAGTCAGCCCTATTGAATGAACCTCAGATGTTTTGATTTGTTCTTTGGTGAAAGTTTATATGACTTAAGCTGTCTTTTTACCCTTCCCGCCTTCCCCTTTAGGTTTCTTCTAAAGAACAAAGCCGGTTGAATTAAATTGCTCTGTATTGGGATTTCAAACATTAGTGAATGTTGTTTCAAAGTTTTATCTCATTTGGGGCCTGAAATGACTAAGGGCCACCATTCTTGTGCCAATAGAAGAGTCTCTGTGGCTTTGGTATTGTTTGCTATTTCTCTTAACAGATCGGCACTTTGAAAGGGTCATTTGTTTCCATACATTTCTTATTATACAAACAAAAATAATGAACAATTAGAAGGCCAACATAAAGCAGCTGTATTATACATGTGGGGAGATGCAATGTATAGTCTAGCTATTGAAACAGTAGACTGAAGATTATTAAAAAAGAACCCGTACTACTATTTTTGAGACCTACAGGCATTGAAGCTGTTTATTTTATGTAGGTAAGAAGCCAAATTCTTCACAGTGCAGCGCCTCCACTTCCCTGGAATCACTGAGATGAAGATGGCCTTCTGACATGGTGTATTAAAGATCTTCATTTAAATAATGTGTCCCCAGATAACAACCTTGGACTGAGTCTTTCAGGCTTCCTCTGAAATCAAAGCACAAAGGCTCTGTGTAAAAGCAGATGTTTGCAATATATATATTTTTCCAGTGGAGTTCAGTTGCAACAAATATTGTGTTAAAAAAGGTTTGGGGTTTTTTATTTATTTATTAATAGAAGTAGCTGTTGAGCTGCATTCATGGTAATGGGTGGCTATGATCAAGTCAGGTTCTTTATTGATAATAATCCCTGGTCTCTGTGTCATTGAGAACAGTTTCTATAGGTACAAATGAGCTGGTACAAAGGAAGCCAGTATAATACATCAGGGCTGGGTGGGAGGTTACTTCATTTAACTTCCGCCTTCCTTTCTTTGAGTTCTTATTAAGCTGAATAATGGCAGTTCACAAAATGAAGGAGCGATTGAAGTGTGCCTGCAAACCAATTATATCATTCTGGACATGGTCTCCAGGACTCTTTGTATATGTATGTGTATGTGTGCCTTGTGTCTCTTGGCTGGGACTCTGACTCTCTTGAAACTGCTGTTTTATGGACATTGTGAGAGCCTTTGGTTTTCAGAATTGTTGCTTTTATTCTTTCCCCCTCTCCTTAGCCACTGGTTGCATTTTGTGTCACAAAAGGTTTTGTGAAGGGCTGTGCTCTGAGTATGGAGTTTAGAACCTGAACTTGCATTTTGGTCCTCCAGCAAATTCCCTGTTAGCTCTGTCTAAAACAGGAGAAAAAAAGAAAAGAAAAGATGAAAAAAGATGTTTTGACAAATGTGTGTAAAACACATCTTACTTGATTGCCTCTCTGGGAATGTCACTGGAGAAAGGAATACCTGGGGTCAGGCCTGGGGGGGAAAACATGAAAAGATACTTCACACTAAAGCAAAATACTGATTTCCTGCACAAGAGAGGTTGGTGAGACCCACCATATCAGGTCATGACCCATTTATTCCTTTCTTTGACTGAGCCCAATAATAGATATAAAGTTCAAAAATCCATAGCAGATAATTTTGTATCAAGATGTCAGAAAAATAAATTTCTTGCTCACATATATCAAATGCTGCTTTATATGAGACTGAAGGATTCTATCTTTTGTGTTTTGTGCCTTTGCTACATCATGGAGGAGTTTCTTATAATTTCTGTCAGAATGTCATCCTTTTTCAAATCCAGTAGGACTCTTGGACCTGGTGATGTGATGGGAGAGGAAGTCCCATGGGTTAGTTGAGAAAGGGGTCAAGAAGTAAAGCACCTTGCAGACTTGCATGCTCATCAGCTGCCCTCCTTTTAAGGTGTGATGGTAAAGAGTAAATGCAAAGCCAATGTTTCTCTTCCTTGTTCTGTGAAGTCCCTCTCTGTTGGTCTAGGTAAGAAGTTTAGGCTGGCTGTGCAAATTTGAAATGGGTGAAGCTAGGGAAGATCAGACCCATACCAAATGACTTATAAACTCTCTTATCAGCCCTGTGCATCATTGTGGTGAGGTTTAGATGAAAGTAGTATCTCTGGCCCTTCATGAAACATGACAGAATCATAGGGTTACACCTTAGTAAACCATTTCTAGCCATCTAAAGGCAAACAATGTACATAACGGACTAAGAGAGACCAACAAAGCTGCATAAATCACTGCAGGCGTAACACAATAAGACCAAACTGGGAATAAATTTTCCAAGCAGGTGCACCATGACACCCATGATCAAACGTGATCAAATACAAAAATGAAATGAGGCTACATAGCATGGAGCTTGGCTCCTTGCTTGCTTTACACTACCATCAATGACAGCCTCACACAAAATCACAAGATTGTGTATATGTTGCTTCTTATGAAAAATCCACTTAGAAGTGTCTGCTGAGGATTAGGAGGTGATTAATAGATGTTTTAAAAAAGACTATAAATTGTTATGGAAGCCAACAGAGTGTGTAGAAACACAACTTGGAGCTACCTTTTACTGCGGGCTTTGTAATGGTCTGTACCTCACAGTGTTCATGTTCACCGTCATGTTACTGCATCTATTAATAATCTTCTGGCTCCTTTTAAAAAGCTTGTAAGTGTAACCTTTCCAGGAAGTGAGATAGACATGTCTGCGTATTTGTCTGTTTTATAATGGTAATGTTGCTGTAGCTGTGATGATATAAAAATATATTAGAGTTAAAACCACCCTGTTGTATTTTATAGTATTATATTATGGGAGTAGTGAGATTGTGGCTGAGATGAAGTGGGAACTTGCATTTAAACCTTTGTTTTGGTCATTTAAAACTTGAGTTCAAACTGGTCTTTAGAGGCCAAATTTCTCTCTATTTTTTTTTTTTAACATCTAAGATGATTCCACATCCAGACATTCCTTTGGGCACACAGAGGGTTAGGTCAGTTTTCAGTGATCTTGTCATCTGGGAGAAGCCTAGCAGCGAAGGTAACTTTAGGATGCTGAACATAGTGTTTCAAAATTAACTGCCGTTGGGTCCGGAGGTGCTGTCAGTCTGCTGGACCAGGATACACAGATCTCTCTTCCTGTCTTATATCTTCCCCGTTATGGGTTATTTTCCCTTTTTATGTATAATGATGCACTTTATGTGCTCTGCCTTTCAGTAGAAGATGATCAGGGGACTGGAGCATCTCCGTTATGAGGAAAGGCTGAGAGACTTGGGTTTGTTCCACCTGGAGAAGAGAAGACTGAGGGGGGATTTCATAAATACCTATAAATATCTAAAGGGTGGGTGTCAGGATGATGGAACTAGGCTTTTTTCAGTAGTGCCCAATGACAGGCCAAGGGGCGACGGGCACAAGTTGGAACACAGGAAGTTCCACCTCAGTATGAGAAAAAACTCCTTTCCTGTGCGGGTGCCAGAGCAGGGGCACAGGCTGCCCAGGGAGGCTGTGGAGCCCCTTCCCTGGAGACATTCACACCCCAGCTGGACGCGTTCCTGTGCCCCCTGCTCTGGGTGTGCCTGCTCAAGCAGGGGGGTTGGACAAGATGATCTCCAGAGGTCCTTTCAGCCCCTACCGTTCTGTGTTTCTTTAATTAACACAAAAGCATTTTGTACTTATTAGCTGATCTGACCTTGGAAATGCCATAAGAGAATAGAGGAATCCCATTACCGAAAAGGAAAAAAAATTTTCTTTTTCTTTCATTTAACTGCAGAACTTTGTAGTTAGTAGCAACAGTTTTCAGTGATGTGTTCGTGTGTATGCATGCAAGAAAGCATGTGCAAAAGCTTACTCAGGAACTTATGCCCAAGGAAGGGTTGCCAGAAATCTCCCCAATAAGAGGCTTGCTTTGATTGCCTTCAACTTTCCTAAACTTACTCTTTTCAGCCTGAAGTCTTCCATGCTGATTAGCATTGTCCCCCAAGAAAATCATACCCAAAAGATACAATCATTTTGAGAGAGAAGGGAAAGTGCTGCTCCAAGGGACATTATTGTTCCCTAGGGAGAACTCCAAACTGTTCCCTGCTTGTGAGAAATTGGGAAGGATTTTGCTGTAGCTGCAAGAGGGCATGTGGATTTGGCCAGGAAAAAGCCACTGAAAAGAAAAAAAAAAAATCAAAATTTGCAGGAGCTCAGTAGAAATTTGATAAATGGGGAATACTTTTTACCCTGTGTGCCTCCATTTATGAAAATCAGTCCCCAAAGGGAAATATGAACATCTTCCACACCCAATGTCCAAGCTGGAGGTTTTCTGCGATTACTCTACTTTTGGGGTTAGGGATTGAGACCAAGGAGTCTCCCCTGGGTGTTGGTATCCCCACACCAGGCTGAGAAGGAAGTGACAAAGGAGACAGCGTTGTGTGGGAAGGGGAGAGAAGCACAGGTGAGGAGTGAAGAGGGGTCAGTTTAGGTGGTCAGTTTTCCAGAGCATCTGCAACCAGCTGCTCGGAGAAACAGACTGGTGGGGTTTTGGTTCCTGCAGCACCCATGATTAATTGCTTGTTTTTAAAATTTGTTTTTAACTGTCTAGACTTACTGAAAAAATTGTAGCGACAACAACGCACCTTTGCTTCTGGGACAGTTTAGCACGTGAAGAAGGATTCACAGTATTTTACACCTGGAAGGGTGTCTCTAAAACTTTCTGCAACTCATTGCTGTCAGTAATTCATGTGTGCTGAGATGTCTTCAGCCTCATCTTCCCCATGGCCCTGTACCTACCTTGCTTTCTTCCCTGATGCCATATGGCCTTGTTCCTAGGTCAGCCCATGCTTCTGTACCTTGTTTGACATAAGTTGAAGCTAAAGAATTATCTCCACTTAGTTGGTGTTCTAAGGTTTTCTGAAGTGCAAGCCAAGCGTGTGAAAAGCAGGCTTGCAGTCCCTCTTGGATGTGGGGTTCAGGAAGTACGTTGTACAGGAGACTTGGGCCAAGAATCAACTCTAGAAGACTATACAGAGCAATACCCTATCCAGCAAACACCATCCATCCTGGTCAGTGCCCAAAGCAGAGGTTGTGTGAAAAAAACAGAGGGTGGTATATCTGAAGACTTACATAACACAGCCAAGGAGCTGTGCAAAAGTTACACAGACATTCTCAATTCCGGCATTTCCTGACTTTAGATCACTTGACCTGTACAGGTTTATTTTTTTTCTATATGTAAGTTATTTTTGAGTTAAATAGTTGCTTATATGCTTTATTGATGCATAACTCATAAAAATGTCTGTGCCTGTATCTGTATTTATATACAGAGATAGCTGCTGTTATGGTTATACAGTGTCCTGAAAATTCTCGGTCTTTCTTTTCCTATTTATATTTCAAACAGGGCTTGGTCAGGTAAAGCAAATATCTTGCCTTAATTTAGGTTTTATGTTTGCTGTAAAACTTGTTTAAAAAAGAAAAAAGACAGAAACATTAAGCATTTCACAGTAGAAACACAAAAATTTTACATTACCAGGCAAGTCGACTTTGGCATTTTTCCTTTCAGTCAGTTTGTTTTTCTAATATAAAACTAATATGACATAATGTATAATCTAATTTGGAAATTACAATTTACTTGGAAGGATTATGCTGCCAGCCAATACCAACAAAGAAAGAAATAATTTGAGAATGTTTCTTTCCTTCTTAACATGGTCGATAATTTATTTTTCCTTCAGAAGATTACTTTTTTCTTTACGACATTTCCTGCTGGTGTGATTTGCATTAGGATTAAATAATATGTTCCATGCTTAACTTATGCACAGAAGAAAGTGAATTTTTCCTCAAATTTAAAAAAAAGGTGCAAATTACTATCTTGTTATGGACTTTGCTTACTTCGCAGCGAAGCGTGTTGATCATTTTCAGATGGCTTGACAGTAATTACTTTATTTGTACTGACAGTATTTACATGAAGGGGCAATTTGAAAAGGGTAGATCTGTGTCTTTTATGAATCAAGGAGGCCACTAAGACGGCTTAGAACAGGAGAAGCTGAAAAATGGGTAATCCAACCGTGGTAATTCTGACTAACACCAAATTATCATGTTGACTCTCGTTAACCACATAAGTTTAAGCATTCATCCAACACGTTGTGTTACAGGGCTGTGGTATTTGTTCAGGAGCTTCCCGTTCACAGCAGCACGCCGGGAGCGTGTGAGTTGTGTTAAATGTTCCCGTATCTCCTGCAGATGCTGTGGAGGGAGCAGGAGGGGAGCAGGTTTGTTAGCCTTGAGCATGTAAAGGAACATTAGGAAGAAGGGGGGTGCCCAGTCACTGGAACAAGTTTGTGTCTGGCACGGCACCTAAAAATGCAGCCTCTAGGTTAAGTGGAGAAAATTAGACACAAAGGACCCATTTTATGAAGAATTTACAGTCCTGAGCAAAATGTGGTGTGGACTAAATAAGAGTGCTCTTGAAAAAGAAAAAAAAAGAAAAATAAATGTCTATCCACTTCTGCATTCTCCAGTTAGGTTACAAGCGAGATCCAACCGTAATGTTATTAGGGCTGATTTAAAAGCAAGTCTGCTACTGGATTTGGATGATATTGGAGTTGGATTTGGAAAATCTGGGCTCAGTTATGTCTCTGCCACAGACTTCTTATTGCAGCCTCTGGCAAGTCACTTATCCTTTGCATTCCTCAGCTTCCCATCTGTAAAAGCAGGGGTCATTTAATTTCCCCCCCTTCTTTCTCTCTTGCCTATTTAGTCTTGAGTTTCTTTAGGGGGTGGTTTCTTACAGTGTATTTCTTGTTTTTTTACAAGTGTCCAGCACAATGAGACCTTAGTCTCAGTTGGGATCTCTGCTGTAATACAGATAATATTATTGTTGACAGCTGTTGTTGTATCTGTGTAATGTAGTAGCATAAAGCAATAAAGCTTCCTCCCCTCCTGGTATTTAAAACTTAGAGAACAGTTTTGTTGACTCTTCTTCTTGTTTGTTCTTTAATAAAGTTAGCTCATAGCTGTTTTCTGCAAGGCTGATCAAGTACTCATAGTAGTAAACCAGGACTTTGAATGAAATCAGGGTGCTGCCGTTCTGCGGTAAAGATCTACCTTGTGTTGTAGTTCCTTATCTTGAAACCTTGAAGATATGGTGATATCATAGTAGGTCATCTATAGAGTAGGTAATTGAGATCATAATTTTAAACAGTTTGTTCGAGTTTTTAAAAAGTTTTTTCCTGATGTAAGTAACTCTGTTCTTCTGAAGTTGAAAATTAAACTGTGTGGATTTTTAGTTTGTTTTCCTTAGGCAAGTGTGCAGTCTGTCCGTTTGTCCTCACTTCCATTGACCTGCTAGATTTGGTAGAAAAACTGGCACAGAGCTGGAGGTCTTTAGAAGACTAACTGCTTACCAGATTGATGACAATCTGAAGGTGGGTGAAGAAAAGAGACTCTGTTAGCCTCCCCAGATGATCTTTGGCTTGACCTCAGCCTGAGTATTAGAGACCAGAGAATCTAAACCACAAACCGCCCAGGACACCAGGTTTCATAAGTTCTGCCTCTCAGGAAACTTCCTAACATGGCAGGGTGTGCTGTAAGTACAGCAAGCTGTGGTGTATCTTCCCAAACAAAAATTGCTTTGACTGTGTCGAAGGCGCCTTCTCCATTTAACACAACCCAGGTGTCCTCTCCCTCTTCCCCTCCCTCTTAGGTGGAGGGTGCAGCTAGCAACCAGGATTTGGCTGTGCTGGGCACCGTGAAAACCTGCCACTTTCCCAAAGGACCTGGTGTGTAAATAGGTGCAGGAACGCCAAACCATCTTGGAATAACTTGAATTCTGGCCACAGTAAGCACAGAAAAAACCTTTTGTTTGGACGTAAGTAATATTGTCCTTCTACTGTGGTTGCTGGTGTCAAGTTAGTGCCGAAGTCCAAGAGCAGCCATCGGTTTATATGGCAGTAGCGGACAGCGAAGTTCAGGGGCAGGCTGTAAAGATCTGCATGTCATTGCTGCTGTTTCCAGCCTTAGTTGCCAGAGTCAAACACAGACAACAACATGGGGATAAGGCAAGTAATCTCACTTTTATTGAGTGAGTTTGGCCTTGAGGATTGTCCACTCCATGGCTTCATCTAAAAGTCAGTCTCTGAGAGATTCAGGAAGGCTTAATGAAGCTGTACAATGTATTTGGAAAATGAGTATGGACGCGCTGAAACGCCCTCCAGTATATCCCACCATAAAAGATACGTATCAGGTTCCTTGTGTGGCATTTGAGGACTATAAACATGTTGCCATGATTTGCTATGTTTCCTGAGGGTTTACAGAAAAAGCAGCTTTTTTAGAGGACTGCCATATTGAGATTGACAATTTGATGTAAACCATCACCCAGCATCCAATGTTCTGTTTAATGCAATTCTGTGTTTGTCAGCTGTAACCAATTATGCTTTTCATTGTGTTAAATGACACCAACATGGCTCCTTTCTACCAAGTTGTTGCTAATATCGTTTTATATGTCTTCCATGGCTGAGCCCTGTTGGAAGCTGTCATGTATAAGCTGCTGCTCCTCTCTCTGTGTGCTGGGCAAAGCATGAGATACCCAGATCAGCACTGAATTCAGGAGTGCTAGGAAGTCTTTCGTGGGCCTTGGAGGATGGAATCTTGAGGAAAGTGCTGGGACTTGGAGCAGAGTAGTAATGGGATAATCTTCTGTAGCTAAAAATGGCACCTGAGATGCTTTTGGGGGATTGTATGCGTCTCCTGTATACTAAAGCTGCTAATCCTGGTTTGTAATTGCAGAAGGAAACCTTAAACTGGAAAGAAGTCAAAGCTTTAATCTCATCTGCTTCTCCTTCCAACCCATACACAAGGCGGCAGTGAAAACCTTAATCCTCATGGTCCCCAGTGTGGTCCTGCATGGCTTCACAGTGAAGTCTGGACCTGAAGGGACCCTGGAGAGGCAGGGACATGTGTGCCTATGTAAAGAGTTTTCTAGCAGAGAGTGCTTCTATGGGCTGGGTATCTTCTTCATACCCAGGGCTCTTTTTTTTGCTGCCCTTTCAAATAAAAAAATAATCTTCTACTATGGGGAAAGTTCAATAATTGGTTTGGTTAATTTTAAATGGTTTGTTGTTTGTGAAGCTGTCAGTCAGGAAACCAGTGGCTGGCTCTGTCCAGGTCCATGCCTGCCAGAGAAGTAGGTCATGGGAGCTGTACGTCTTCAACACATCAGCTCTCCACTGGGATTTGTTTGGAGTTGGGCAGCTTCTCTGGAAGTGGTGTGAGGGCAGCTGAGGCCTGGGCATGCCTCCATGGTGCATTTCAGGATTTTGATCTCAGAAAGTAAAGTGGTCATCCTGAGGGTCCATCTGATCCTTGATCTTGTCTCTGACTGAGCCTGGAAGTGGGTAATGAAAAGAAGAGGAAAGTTATAGGGCAAGCATGTAGGATTTTCCAAGTACTCTGCATCCTCCAAGGAACTCCTGAACTAGAGGTTGTTTAATCTTTTTTAACAACCCTCAGTATTTTCTTTTTCTTGAACTTGTGCAGTTGTCCCTTGGACCTGTGTTATTGGTTAATTATACAACCTGTGGCAGTCCCACAGCTTAACTCCAGGTTGCATTTGAACCACCCAACCTATTTCCTTGTGTTTGCTTTGAACCCACCACAGGCTTGTTTCTTTTGATACTTCCACTCCGGCAACCCCAATTCTGGTGTTGGAAGAGATCATGAGCAACTGCTTCTTGCCCAAGCCCAGGAGTTTGTACAATGTAATCATATTTCCCCTTGTGCATCTCTTTTCCAGCCAGGGGCCTGCTAGGTCACTTCTTGTAGTGAAACCATTGGCTGTTTTACTTTCCTCTCCTTGGTCCTTGGGCAAAACAGGCAGAAGGGCCTCAGCTTGAGTCCCTGAAACTCAGAGGCTTTGCGTGAAGCAGCTGGGATTTCCTCACCAAGACAAAAGCTGGAAATGTGTTGGGTCTCTCCCCTCCATTTTGTTTTTCCAGTGTCAGACAGCAGCCGTGGTAGACACTAGATTACATTGCAACCGGGAGCTGGGATTATTCTGCTTTTAGGAGGTCTTGTTGCAGCTCCCCATTTGTTCATAGTCTGTTTGCAAATTTTATGAGGCAGTGGGTTTGGAGATTAGGGCCCAGGGACGCTGCAGCTGGAAATGGGATACAATCTAGAAAATACTTTTCATATTTGACCTTCACATCTACCCCGACACTGAGTATGGATCTCCCCATGGTGGCTGGATGGGTGTCTTCACCCTGACATTGCTGCAGAGAGCCTGGGACTATGAGGCAAAACTTCTTCCAGTCTACCCAAGTAATCCTTGGGAGAACTGGGAAGAAACCAGGTCACCCTCAGTCTGCAGCCAGGACTGTGCTTGTCATTAGAATAAGTGAAAGTACTTTGCTCCTTCGTATCATAAATAAACCATTAAATCCATGCTTGGAGGGAGGAAACAAAGTAGCACTTTACAAAAGTGGTGTTGTTTCCTCTGGGATTGTCTATCAGCTGGCTTCAAACCCAGGATTTAGCTGCTGCTTGTTTAAAAACAAAGCCAGCCCTGCTGGGGTGCGTAAACTTTCAGAAAAATGGAAGGACTTGTCATAATATGAGTGAGATTTTTATTTCTGCTGTGTTTCCAGCAAATCCATGAAAAGATTGGATGAATGACTGCACAACGATTGTTTTTATTTTTATCGCTTTCCTGGTAGAAAGTTATTTTCTGGCAAAGTAAATAAAGGGAAAAAATCTGCAGTGAAAATTTTCATTTTTCCCTGTGAGACTTTGGTTTTCAAAAGCTGAAAAAACACCCTTTGCTTCCATTGCTTTTGGCAACCAAAACCTTAAAATGGCTGGTTTCTAGAAATGTTAACATAACATTTATGGCAGCAAGGCATAAAACGACAAAAAAATTAAAATAAAGAGCAATTTTGTTTTCAGGCAACACACGCCTTTTTAACATTTTATCTGTATTTTTCACCACAAAAGAAGACAGATTTGTCCACTGAGTCCCAGACCCATGTGGCCATGGTGAGGAGGTTTCTGCTTTCCCATCAGTGACTGTGTTCTTTGAGCTATGCCTTGCTGGCTGTGAAATGATGTTGCAAAGATTTGGTGCTTCCTGCTCCCATTGGACCTTGTTGTGACACCACCCCAGCCCCAGACCTCCTCACGTGGGAGAGCATGATCTCTAGAAGGACAAACAGTAAATGCACTGAGGATGCTGAGGGGCTCAGCCTGGCTAAGTGGGGATTCGTCCCCACCTCCAGGCACTTTGGCTCAGGCTTTTTTGCATGACATGCAGTTCTCCAGGGAGTCTCAGCTGAAAGAAATCCGCTTAGGAGAACACCACCCGCTTCTGCCTTTTGCTGGGCCAAATTTCCTTGTAAGGAGGTGTCTGAGACAGACCCTCATCTCCAACCAGAGCCCAAACAGAGTGTCTGGCCAGGGGCTGGGCGAGATGTGGTGGGGTGAGATCTCCACCAGGTGGAGGCATCTCAAGTCATTTGCGTGCCCAGGTTGGAGGTTTGCCTGGTATGTGGAGGGCACGCACTCCTTTTCTCTCTCCTCGTGTCGCTACCTGCCGGTGGCCAGCCAGGCTCTGCTGTTCCCCTCAGGCAGCTGTTGCAGGATTTCCAAGTGCTTTTAGGAAAAAAAGGAAGAAAATAAGCATGGAGTTTTACCAAGTGTGACTTGTTACAGACCATTAGCTGAAAGCCGATTTTCTGGATAATGGATGTTGCTTTAAAGATTACTGCTGGAAGCTGATGCTTGCCCATAAAAACCATCAAGATTACACTTTATGATGGTAATGCTTTGTCTCTCTGAAAGTGCCCTTTGCCCCATTTCTCCTAGAGCTTTGCAAATATTCATTTAAGTTTTGAACAATTCCATGAAGCAGAATTCTTTTTTAAGCAGCAGATTGACTCAAACTGAGACATGCTGAAGTATGGATACTAATTTTCAAGACCTTCGAGGGAGCTTATGGCAGACTTGGGAGCTGAACTACACCTTCTTCTACCCTCAGTTCTTAACAGTGCCAGGACTACCTTTGGAAGGTGTCACTTGTAGTAGGAAGGCAGTTGGGGGCCACCCATGCACATGACCCGTGTCTCTCTCCTGTCATGGTTTCCATTTCTCTTCCCGCCTATCTTTTCTGCTTCTTCATTTCTCTCTTACTGTACAGAAATGAAAATAGAGAAAACAGCATGTAGGTAGCAAGTTATCCCACTGAGCAAGGAAAGCTTGCCTTCTGCAGCTTGGCTGCACAGCAGAGAGGATGAGGAGCTCAGATCATTACTGAGGAGGCTCAGGCGAGAAAAACTTTCTGTTGGGAAGTTGAGTGAAGCTGTGGTTTGTATTGCCTGGAGTCTCCAGCCAGGGCTCTGAAAGCAGGCCAGGCAAATATCTGTCAGGTGCTGTTTGCCTACACTTAGAGGGATAGATCAGACAATCTTGCAAACCCCTATATTTTTGTGATGTTATTTGTACATGTACAGAAGTGATCAGGCATAAGAATATGGGTGAAGTGAGGGTGTGTAAATGTTACCTTTCTTCTGCCACCAGAGGATGCATTTTAAGGCTGGTAGCTGGTTTTTTTCAAGTGGAAGAAAAAAAATCATTAATGCATGAGTTTCTAGGGGAACTTTGCTTATTTGATGTGCTGCAAACAACTGGTAGACAGAAGTGATTGAAACCACTGGTCAGGGAGAAACACCACCAACAAAGAACAACCTTCCCCCCAAATCTCAGTTTGGTTGAACTTCTAGTTCCTGGGAAGCAGCTCTGCTCTGCAAGGGATGGTAGGAATTAATGGACTCTGAGCTTTCTAGGTCTGTCCCCAGAGCTATGGCAGCCTGGCCTGTCTTTGGAGCCTCCATGTTGCCCATTGCTGCGTGTCACACTGCCATTAGCTGATGGTACTACGCTGACCCAGAAGTGCCCGGTCTCTGCCAGCTTTGCATGGGATAAATGTCTCTCCAGGAGGGAAATGTCCAGGTCCTGGTTGTCTGTTTGCCTAATGGGAATTGCTCTGAATCACCAAGTTATAGGGACAAATTCAAATTAAGTGTCTGGTTGAATCTGGCATGAACTTATATTTCCTCTGGAAGTGGTGGTCCAACCTTTTCCTCACCCTGAGTATCTGCTCCAGTCCCCTGTACATGGAAACTTCTGTTCTTATCCAGGTCAGGGAACTGACCCAGATGAAAACAAATCCTGCAGAAAAGAAAAGTTAGTTTGAAGTCACTGCAGCTCCTTTAGCATCCCATCTTTTGTCTGGCTCTCCCAGCAGTCCTGGCCGGGCTGTCATGCTCAGTGCTAGACGTCTGAACAAAACACAGCTCTGATGAGCTCAAGGAGACCCAAGCCATGGCAGCAGCAAAATACCGTCCTCTCCACCTGTCTGCTACCCATGTCAGCACTGTGGTTCTCAAATAATTGGCAAAAGGATTTAAGTGACATGATCCCTGCCCAGACCTTGGATGGCTGGGCTGAAATGTCCATATTCGCCTGACAAGCTGAGCTTTCTGATCCCTATTCCAACAAGTTAATCCTGAAGCTACAATTCATACAGTTTCGGCCCAGCATCACACAGCTGAAATCCCATCTGAATCCTTCTGCCAGTTGGTGTGACCCCTCTGAAGACCCAGAAACAGCCTGTGAGAAACCTTGAGGCACAGGGACATTGGTAGAGTTTAGGCTGTATCAACCCAGGACTTATACTCTTAGCCAAACAGACAGGAAAAACATAGGAAAAAAAATGTGACTGATCGCACCTACAACTCCTCAGTGACTCATAAGAGGAAATGGAAAAGCTCCAGCTATGCTTTCAAGGAGCAGCTTCACCCCATTCCTGCTGGGCCTGGGAGAGCACTCAGCTTGGGGAGCAAAGGGGTAACACTGTTCTCTGAGTAATTTCCAACACCTCTGGGGCCTGGTTTGGGATGCCCGTACCCATGGCATGTTCCAGGGTAAGCTTCTACTTGATGCAAATAAAAGTGTCCCAGGCTCACCATCAGTAATTTGAGCTGATGGCCTGGAAAAATGCACCACAAATGCCTTGGGCACAACCACAATGCAAAGACTCAGGCGACCAGGTTGGCCGGGACAGTCCTGCCATCAGCATCTTGTCCTCATCAGCCCAGTTGGTCCAGGGTTTTCTTCTGTTTTCCTTCTCAAAGCAGCCTTGGAAAGGGAGGTTCCTGTGCCATTGCAGGCAGTGTTGTAAAACTCTCCTTGTTCTTCTTTGGCAAATGCTGTTTGGGTCTGAATTCTGCATTAGTTTTGCACAGCCTCATAGTGTACGAGTAGATGTTCAGCAGTGCAGTTTGTGGGACTAATGAAGTAACGTGACACTTCATCTCACTCTGCTGTTAAACTCTGTACAGCAGGAGGCAGAGAGAGTGTATGTGTGTAATATGGTTTTATGAGCATAAATAATAGACGTGCAGAAGTGTCTGCTACATTTTTATTGTATTTTGGTGATCTAAAGGGTTTGAATTAGCATTGATTTTCCTTTTCCTTATTTTCTGTTCCATCTTCGGGTAGTGATTATATTCTTGGGAGAGGGTTTTCCATTTCCTCGATGTCTTTTATCACCCACAGTGCAAATGTAAGCAAAATAACACTAATCAGAGGCAAAACCAGAGGATAGCTTGTCAGGCAATTGGGAAGAAACTTTTCTTGTTTGTCAAAGGAGTTGCTTCTGTGCCTGCAAAGATGGAGCAGTGTTGGAGACCGTCTGAAAATAATACCCGTTAATGAAGCATGGAAATACATGGCAAAGTATATGCCTTTCTGCAGCACCTGTGATCTATAGAGTGCATAGAAAAATCTTTGTTAGCCTCTTAAAACAAATTCCTTATTTGAGAGAAACTCTTCTTTGTTTTTAGTGAGATAAATGCTTTTCTTGTTCAGACACATGGTAGAAATGATTCTTAGCAATCTTTTTTCCCCCTTTTTTTCTAAAAATAAGCTGTGACTCTCAAATCATCTGCCCCCAATTTACTCCTGTGTGACCCTAAGACCCTGATCTGTCAGATCTGTCCACATCTGTGCCCACCACTGAAGAATGTGGCAGATTCAACACAACATATGGCTGGAGCTGTGCATATGATATTCATGGGAAATGGAAGAAGCATCACCATTTCCTTCGTACCAAACACCTCCTTGAGCTATTTGTACCCCACGCTCACAGAGATTCCAGGGTTTCGCTCTGCCGTGAATTATGTTCAGCAGCAATTGAAGTTTCAGTGCAACTGTTTGCAGATGCCTTTCCAGGGATTTCTTTAAGACATGCTTTAGTTGCTGAGTTTTTCTAGCAAATAAATGAGCTTAGAAAACAAGGCATGTTTTCAAGCCGTGACACCATACTGAGGATGTGGCAAGACCCTTCTGGTTAGGGAATGCATTTTGCATACTGTGAGGTTTAACTTATTTCCCTTTAAAATCCCCACTTTCTCTTCTCTACTTCTTTGGATGAGGGTGGGAAATCCTACAGACTTAAGCTTTTGCAAGGCTGTAGTTCAGGCCAGGATTTAAAAGTAACTTAGTGTTGCGTGTTTCAAGCTCCAGGGTACCTGACCCTCAACACCAGCTGTGATTTTCAGAGTTTGGCATCAAAAAAATGTCAACAGGCTTCAAAACTTGTAGGGGCTGCTTTGCTCCCCAGAGGTGCCCCCTTTGGAGTATCTGAGCATAGTTTAAGCTGTACAAGCCTTTCTTAGGCTAGTACTGTTTGGGGTGAGCTCCAAGGCAGGTCAGTGTATTGTCACACCCTCCCGCCCACCCCTGAGCCCAGGTAATTGCGTGCAGGGTCTTAGCCCATCTCAGACACAAGCCAGACCACAGCTTCAACCTCAGTAAAAAGAGCTGAGGGTAAGTAATTTTGGCTCATGCTTGTCTCATTTGAAGGACACACACATTGCTGTTTATTGTCATTCACTTGACACATGGTAGTCTGTTAAAATGTGGGAATTCAAATGTGTTTCTAAACTTGGGGTGCAAGGAAACTTTTTACCAGTTTGCCCAGAAGAGTTGTCATGGTATAGCGCAACTGTATCCACACTAAGGGTTGTCACAAGTAGAAGGGCATTGGTTAAAAAACCCCCTTATCTCCTGTGGAAATAGGTTTAATGCTAAAAATGTTGTGTAGCCTAAACTCTGCAAGAAAGGGTCAGGAGTCTGCAACTCTGTAATCCCAGGATAGAGAATTGTTTTGCACTTTGCTTAGGTAAGTTTGGTGTGATTCATGGTTCTCATTTATTCTCCCCGTGGGAAAAAAAGCCTTGTATAGTTACAAAAAATGTCTTAAAATAGAAAAGCATGACTTAACAATTTATTTTTTCAGCTTTTTTTTAGTAAATGAAGAGAAAGGTAGTGTTGCCAGGAGAAGTGGAATGAAACAGTGTCAAACAATTTTTCAGTTCTGCAGGCTGCCTCTTACCCTGGAAGAATGCAAATTGCTGCTTAATTGTTGACAAAACAAATGGGCTTGTGGATTTTAGGTGGGAGGGAGTCTGCAAATGTAACTCTTTTAGTCTCTCTTGGAATATAAGGAGTTTATGGTGACCTTTACGTCCTTTGAGACACACAGGTGTGGTGTGTTAGAGTGCTCAAACCAGTGGTGTTTGATGGATAAAAGTAAACTCAGCCTGCGATGTGGATTATTTGCACAATTTAAGTCTGGGTGTAGGTCTGGCTCCGAAGGTTTAGTATGGCTGATATCAATCCCAAGCAGAGAAATCTGGGTGTCAGCTCCCAACCAGGGCATCTCCACCCAGGAGTGAGGGCTGATGGGTGTGATCACATGCAGTTCCAGAGGCTCACCCCCTCCCAGGAGGGCTCTGGACTGATGTTTTAAGGAGGGCTTAGATGTGCCTCTCTGATTCTCTGTTCCTCAGATGCGATGGGCCTCCGGGCACAGGCTTACCATGCCCCAGCCCTCGCCTGCTTTGTTTGTACACTGCTCTCCAAGCAGAGATAATGGGACTGATCTGAAGCCAGCTCCGAGGCAATCGCAAGCCTTTCCTTTGTCTTCAGTGGGGTTTGGATCGGGCCCAAAGCTCATAAGCAGTTTTCCACCAAGAGTTCCCGGCACTTATGTCAGTCACTGGCAAAAAGGGAAGGGATAAATCCAGCATCGACTGCTTCAGATGCCAGGCACATTCTGTGTGTGTGTGCGTGTGTGTGTGTCACAGGGGTATATATACTCACAGAGTCTGTCCTGATTCCTCCTAAATTACGTGACAGCTTGCAAAGGGCAGGCTGCTACCAGTCTGCTTCCAGGACCGACCTCTAAAGATTTCTCTCTGAAAAGAGCTGGGAGGTTCTGCACAGTGCCCAAGAAAGCATTTTTTGGGAGCGGCTGCCCGGGCGCAGGGAAGGAGCTAGTGTGGCCGCCCGGTTGGGCTGGCACATGACGGTGAGGATTTCATCAGCGTCCCAGAACACAGGGCAGCAGGAAGGTAAGCCCAGGCAAGATGCTTCTTCTCCTGCAGGGCTCCCTGCGCTCCCCAAACCTATCTGCTTTTTCTACAGGTTGATAAATCTGCTTTCTACCTCAGGGCGGGTGGTCCATGGGGGGCATCCACACTCACCCATGTCAGTGGGAGTCTCTTGACAGCCTCCAGCAGCCTTTGGATGGTGTCCCGGGTGTGCTTAAGGACTGGGTGTTCATTTAACACCAACCTTAGCCAGCCCCAACTGTGTGTGTGGGGAAGAGCCACGGGGGGGATGAGGAGGGAGAGGGGAAGGTGTTTTTCTTAGGAAAAAGGCAAGCAGAAATAGACACCCTTTGTCATTTTTTTTGGCAGGCGAGGGGAGTTTTAGGAGGGCTAGAGGTCAGAGGAGCTAGATCTTCGCCTGGGTCTTTAATTGTTTTTTTTGTCAACCCAATTGTTTTAATGCCCCCCCTTCCTAGGGGGAGAGGGGAGCCCTCCTGCCCCCTTGCTGTGCTGGGAGCAGGGCAGGAGCTCCATCGTCACCTGCGGAGCCGCTTTCCTTTTCTGAGCAAGGTGCGGGCAGCTGGGATTTCCTGATGCAAAATGCAGCAGGAAAGCTGGGCTCCCCAGGCCAAGGAATTAATGACACTGTTAGGGGGGAATTCGAGTTTCCACATCAGTAAGAAAAGGAACTGGATACCCGAGGCAATAGACCAAAGTCAAGCTATAAAGTAATTACATTTCTCCCTGCGTTTCATGTGTTTGTTTAATTTTAGTGTTTAAAGGGAAAGGTTTCCTGAGAGCACTGTGCCAGCAACTCTAAAAAATAATTGTGTGTCTGTCTTTAACATACATTCTGGCAGGGATGTCCTGCCTATATTTTTGGCAGAGGCTTTTGCGTTATCATTAGTCTTCAGACTATGGCTTTAAGTCTGACCTGGGGTTGGTAGGATGGCAAAAACACCATTTCTGCGATGTCGCCTCCATCTTTTGCCCTTCACCTATAGGATTGTGCGGCAATTTGGTAGCCCACGCTGTGATAATCCCAGTTCTTCCATACAACAGGCAAGAGGAGGTTGCCCAGCCATCTTTTGGCATTGCTGCCTACCTGGCTGGATTGAAGTGTGCAAAACTACAGACCTTTAAAACAAAATTTGTGAAGATGCTGGGCCAGCACTTCGCGCTCTGCTCTGACCCTGTTTCTGGGTTGAGCTGGTGCTGCACCTGCAGCTGCCTGGGGATGCTTGGGGATGGTCCCTCCTGCGGACCCACCCCATACTTGAAACGTGGGTGCTGTGTGTGAAGTGGGGATAGCCCTGGTCCCACACAGGGCTCCCTGCAGCAGGAGCCATTTCCAGCATCTCTGCTGTTAAGGGCAAGAGAAGGGAGCATGGAGAGGTGCTGGTGCTTGCTGGCATCACCTCTGGGTGTTTTGCAGGCTTGTGGGAACCTGACCTGGAAACTGGCCCTGTAAAACTGCCCAGTTCCCCTCTTATGCTGTTTACCAGCCTAGGTAAACCATGCACTGCCCATGCTCTATCTCCATGCTGCGATGTGAATCCATCATGTGTCTCAAAGGGAGGGTGAGGTTTTCCCTAAGTTTTCATGTTTTTTGGTGTTCCTTTCTGTGAATGACTTCCCCCCACTCCATGGTCTGTGAGGGGCTGTGGTGCCAGCAGAGCAACCTACTGCAGGACCTCGTCTCACCAAAGTGACACCTTTGTGAGGCCACTTTGCAATGCCACTTCTTTCTTCCTTGCCCTGCTGGAGCAGACCTGGCTGTGGCTGCATGCACTGCTTCTGGGAGTTATTTACTCTTCTGGTAAATACTTTATAAATCCCGACACTCTGCCTTTCAGCAGAGCTTCTCTCCGCTGCCTCTTCATAGGGTTGTGGCAACTGCAGGTTGATGCTGAGCTTGAAGACATCAGGTGAACCACCCCAAATTGCCATTTGGCATCTGTTGAAAGAAGCCTCAGCCCTGGGTAGAAGGAAGGAAGGAAGGAAACATATGCCTGGAGCAGCCTGAGGCTGGGGACAGGGAGGGCAGGTCATCTCTCACCCTGTCGTAATGAGAAGCATGTCGTCCACATAGCTTGCAAGGCGAACAATTCCTATTCTTATATGCAAAACCGTGCACATAAATCCCAACACATTGCAAGTATGCTGACATGCTGCGCATGCTAACGCACCCTTAAGTGAACTGAGTAGTGCAGGGAAGAGGAGAGGTCATTAAATGCAGAAAATAAAAAGAATATGGTAGAAAGTGTTCATACTTTAATGCAAGAGTCACTTGGGTTTGTTTTTTTTTTTATTTTTTATTAAAGGTACCTTTTATTTGGTGTAACAGCGAGTAAAACAGGAGAAAATATATGCAGGGATATAATGAAATGGAATCATTGCAAAAGCACGTGGCTGGGTGCAATGACTTAGAAAAATGGCACAGCTGTTGTCACGCTCAGTATTTGTAAAGTAAGCTGAAGATTTGAGTTACTGTGCAGAGTCCTGTGCAGATAGAGACCCACCCCATGTCTTATTTACAGTACTCTAATTCTCTGCACATAGGGAACGAGTGAGTGTTTTTATTTTGTGGTCAATTCAGTATGGGTGGAAAGGTTTGTACCAGTATCTCAGAAGATGGAAATCCTGTACTTGAGCTGCATGGTTAATTGGGCGTGCTTGGAAATACAAGGAAGCTGTTCAATTCATGAAACTGAAATAATTTGATAAGATTTAAAGCCAGTCATTTCTCATAACTAAACCCACGCACCAAGAGTTCTGTGGGACCTCTGTGCAGCTGGGAGATGTGTAAAAGTCCTCCTCAAGAATGAGAAGTGTTCATCTGAAATAGAGCAAAGATGCTGTGTAATGCAAAACTGTCATGCCTGTAATTGTGTAGAATTGAAGATCATCTCGAAGTGTTCTTGAGATAACTGGGGTAGACTGAACCAGACTGTATTGCTAAAGGTATGTCTTCATATTTCTGGAGTAGCTACAGGTACGTTTGTCAGGCAGACAGAATGATTTGGGTTTGAAGAGACCTTAAAGATGATCTAGTCCAACCCTCAGTGGTCATTCTTTATCAAAGTCTTGCCCCCTGTCTAGCAGCAGCTAACAGGCACGCTTCCTTTTTGTAATTCAAACCCATCATCTTTTACCACTGAATGATATTAAGGGGACAAGTGTTTGTCCAATTACCAAAATAGCATTTTATGTTTCCTTTACTGGACATGTGATGCCAATTTAGATCTTGTTCTCAGACTTCTACTCTTGCAGAAGCCACGTATATTTTAGGACTTTTTAAATTTCCAAAGGGGAAAACATGGCCTCAATATTGGTATAGGGAGAGAGTCTTATTACTAGGTTTGCAATAAAAAGATTCAGTGCTGTTTAAAGTTTCCCTTAGAACTCAAAAAATAGGAAAGAAATTTATGAGTCAATGTACAGGGTATTTAGAGGTACCATATACAGGGAGAATCCACACAGATGGACCTTGTTCTGCATTGCTTGCTCGTTGAGATTGTGTTCTGTGTCTGCCACCCGGCTCTCATGGCCTCCTGTCCCCTCAAAGGCTTTGAATTGCAGAGCTGGTGGCTGGCCTGCTGCAGCATTCCCACGGAAGCTGCCAGGCTTGCAGAACCAGGGGCAGGAGCCCATCTCCATGCCAGCACCTCAGTGGCAGCATGCTTCCCATGTGGCCCCAGTTCCAGGTGAGATCTGGAAACAAAGAGCACCCTGAAAGGCAGTCTTCAACACAGGCACCCAATATTAATTAAGGTGTTGCCTCCAAAAGGAACTAGCCATGTGTTTGTCCTACCAAAAGGTTTTCTTACTGAATATTGACTTTGTTGAATATTATTACTGAATGCTGTGAATCTTACTACAGAAAAATATGAATCTTGTTATGCTCTGTGCCCTGCTCCTGGTACCGTGATTTTTTACAAAAACAGAACTTTCAGAGTTTTTCAAATATCATTTGCCAGAAAATTCAAATGAAAAACAGGTTGAACTGCCCACTTTTGTGGCAGGCGGTTGGGTTTGTGACAAAGTATGTCCCAACATCTTTAAGCTATGACTGTGGAGGAGGATGAAGAGAGGTGTAAGGCAAAGGAGAGACATTATCATATTAACAAGTGATGGGGGGAGCGGAGGGGCAGACTTGTGCTTAAAAATCTTTAAAACTGAAACCAGGTATATAAAGTGATTATAGCATATTGCTCTGGAGATTACTGGAAACTCCTAATATTATGCAGAGGTTTTTTTTATGTTAAAGCTTATCAATAGAGAATTTGAGCATTCAGTAATGTGCTAGTTTTCCCCACAAACCTACTCATTCCATTCTGTCAGAAAGTCCATGTTGTAGTTGTTTGTGCGCTTATCCTATAGCATTTGGCTTCACCATTTCCCCTGGTTTGATAAGGGTAGAGAAAAACAGTTTTCTGAAGCTGTTGAGTGGATGCAATAACATTTTAATGACAGTCATATTTTAAGATGATATGTAGTTCCCTTAAATCATGTTTTCAGTCATGACTAACGCAAATAGAAAAAAAGCAGGTGTCTCATACAGTAACGAGCCTGTCTCCTTTGGAAGTTTTGGCACTAGGACTGTATATGATAAACACATCTATCTTCTATGATAGGAAAGTGCAGAACTAGGAAGAAAACCTGCTGCAATGAGCCTTCAGCAGCATTGTGGCAGTGAAATCGTATAGTCTCCTCTTATTGGTATGTCATACCCCAAAAGAATCATCCTCTTTGTTAATAAAGCCTTTCTCCTTTTTTCTTCCCTTTCCCCTTGGTCAGTTAGCACTGCTTGGAATTTGAGATAATTCCTGATCTCTTGTCTAGACAATGGGTTTTAATTTTCTGATGTGAAAAAAGTTGTCTTGCCTTTCCGCATACTATTTTGCCTGCAGTCACGAGCTTTGCTGTACTCGTAGGGGAGATATGTTGAGTTTGCAGCCAAATTCTCCGAGGCTGTATCTGTGCTGGATAATACTGCAGAGGATATGGGGGATCCAGCCTGTGGGCATATCAAATACATCCCCAAACCAGAGCAGCCAAGGTGGGACCATTTCAGGGAAGTAGTGGCTGTTCTTCCCTCACAGGCAGGAAAGTCCTTGCCTGACCCTTGCTAATGGCACAAGTGAGTTTTTACTCCCAAGAGCTAAGGGTTGGTCACCCCAGATCCAAGCTGTGACTTGGGGCCTAGCAGCAGGCAGCCCCTCTAGGGAAGAGGAAAACTGCCCTGATGGAGAAGTCCATGTAGCCTGGACCCGGTTGTCAGCAGTAGTCCTCCAGCATCCTCCAGCAATTGCTCATGATGCAATTTGTGCTTGGACCTCTGTATTTACTAGCTACAGATAGAGCTATCCTCTCTGAATGCGCCCAATCATGTCTTGAACCCATTTATACTCCCAGCCTCTACTGAATGCTTAGGAATGAGTCCTGCCAGTTTATGAAGAGTTAGTGATGCCTGTGCCTTTAGCTGGATTTCTCTGGGTTGGATTTCTTTTCTGAAGGCCTCAGCCTCTGAGGTGTGCAATTCAATGGGCAAGGATATATTTCAGTATCAGAAAACTAGTATTTCTGCTGCTCAAGGTTGCAAGGAATGGTGATTCTTAAGGGCTAAAAATTTCCTAGATATCATATGGTTAAAATCACATGAGTATTTATGTCGCACTCATGATTTTGTGGGGAATTGATTTCCAGCCAGGGGGTCTCTGGATAACAGCTGTGTGAGTTTTGAGAGCAGACTTTGATTTTACTACTGCAGTTCACTACACCTTGTGCATACCATAAACATACTCAAAATCATGCCATTTTCTAGTCTGACTGTCTCTGCCATCTCATTACATCTTCGTGTGACGTTTCAGCCTGTCAGCTCTTTCAGTGGGTGGCTGATGTAGCAGCGAGGTGCTTTGCTGTTTGGTGCCCTGGCCTGGTGGAGAGCTCTGGGTCAGAAAAGACAACAGACACAAACTATTATGCATGAGAAGTTTAAGGTTGAAACTCAGAAGCCTTGAAATGTGAGAATTAAGGCCATATCTGTGGTCTTCATCTGCTTCCTTGTGCATATGTTTTATCTATGCTTTTATTACATATAATTGCCAGACTATCCTGCCTCATTTTTCTGCCTGGTCCCAATTCCCTGATGCTGTAGCAGGTTTCCCTCCAGACTCAATCTCTCCTCCAGGTATTTGCTCCTGCTTCTTTCTGACCCTTTCCCCATTTCTCCTGCTTTGCTTTCCTCTTTGCATGATTTGGGCAGCAAGGGAGTATGGGGGGGGGACCCAGGGAGTGAGATGACAGGGGTGGCTTTCTGGCTCTCTCTTCTTGTGACTGGAGCCACAGCCATGTCCAGCAGCCAAGAAGGGAGTCATAGCAAGGGAAGTCCTGAGCAACCCCCAGAAGCAAGCCCCAGAAGCCCCAAAAAGGAGTGAGATCAAGGCAGACAGAATCTGTAGAGGTTTTTCTCCCAAAGGCTAATAAATCTTCAGTGGGATGTTTTCAAAGACTTTTTGCTTTGCCAAATTTGGATGCAAAAGGCATATCCCTGTTCCCAGGGTGACACCAAATTTCCAGTACCCTTTCCAGAGGTTGGAGGCGTGAGAGTGTCTCCAAAAAATAATTGTTAGAATTTGTTTTTACATCAAGTAAGCACTTTTCTCTAATCTTGTGTTGGAAAACTGCCAGGCCTTCCCCTCTCCCACCCTCCTTGTAATTTCCTACAAAATTCTGCTGGAGGCAGACACCTGGCAAAGGAGAATTTCAGCCCAAATAGTTTTAATGTGGCCAACATAACGTGGGACAGGGATTCCTGATGGCACATATTAGGGTATCTCTACTGAGTGCTAACAGCCTTCTGTCATCTCAGTACTGTGCTGTGCCACATCTCCCACCAGCTTGAACTCAGGACCTTGTGCTAGAAAATTCATTACTTGTTGCTTTAAGCAGAACAAATGGGAGATGTAAAACCACTCTGCAATGTTCAGGGAACATCATGTGAGTGCAAATGGAAGGACCAAGGCAAGAGCTCCCCACTTGTGCTTCAAGGTAACCCTGCCAGCGTGCGCCTCCTTGCAAATGCCATACAATGTTTTTCACTCTCTGCTGGAAGAAAAAGCTGCCCTAAGAAAAGCAGAATGAGGGCTGATGTTTTGAAAGGTGTCCAAGAGTAACAAAACTCAACTCTCCAGGGCTGAGTTTTGCCTCTTGTGTTTCTCAACCAGGGTGGTTGAATGTGTTACAGACCTATCAGAAATTTTGCTACAAATGCACAAATATTAATCTACAGCCATTTCCTTTGCTTTCTTAAACATGAATGAGGATTTTTGTCTCTTTCTCCCTCCATAAATTGTTCATGGTCAGAGGGGGCATGTTCCGTGTCAAAGTCTTGACCGCCAGGATCAAACAAAAACCCCTTGTGAACTCAAAAGTGGAGACAAATAAATGACTATTACTTTTTTTTTCTCTTTTGCCTGGAGTTAAACCTTTTCTCTGTCAACAATATTGACTTTGTTCACTTGGAAGGAAACAGAGGGGGAGAGAGAGAGAGAGAGAGGGAGATTTCTCTAGATGCTGCACAGAAAAAAACATTTTGGAAGGAGGAATGAAAAAAGACAGAGGTTACAGGAAATGGTAGACATTTTTTGTTGAATTAAACCATTAGGAGTGACCCAAAAACCAACGGGAAAGAAAGGAAACAACTGGATACATTTAGGTCACAAGAACCAGCCAAACGGGGAGCTGAAACCAATTATCATAAATGAATGTTTCTCTTTTATTCATGACCACCGTGTATGCTCCCATGATGCTCTTTGTCTTATTATAAAAACAGATGAAACTATTTCGTTTTGTTCTTATACTTATTAGCTAATGCAACTTTTGGGCAATTTATCAAACACTAACACATGTTGTGATTAATAAGCTCAGAGAATTAATCACGGCTAAAGCCCCTTAAAAAACAGAGGATGTCGGGTCCTTCTTAAATATATGTTTGTGCAGGATTATGTAACTTAAGCGGTGACATCTAGTTATGATGCATATTCATGCATTTTACACGCTGAAAGATCCTTGAAACCATATGTTCAGCCAAGCTATAATTACAGTAACTTCCATTTCTATGGGACTTTGCCCCGTAGCATGGGCAGGGCAAGCCCTGCTCACTCTAGACGTGCGTGCTGGGGAGCGGGAGGTGGTGTACAAACCCCGCTCCCCCACTGGCATCGGGGCAAGGGAGCAGCATTTGGGGTTTGGTCTATCCCCCTTTGAAGCCCAGCAGAGAGATGTCACAGTTGCTGCAGACCAGGGAAAAAAACCTGGCTGCTCCTTTTTAGACTCTTTCCCAAGGGTCTTGCTGCCCCCTTTAATCCAGGTACCATTGTGGGGGGAGGAAAATGCCATTAAACCTGGCCACAGCAGCTTTCGGCATCTTCCTTGCTCCCACTAACCCAGCGCAGCCTCTAATGAGCCATAACTGGCTCTTAAGTGCCCCTAACCACTTTACTGAGGTTAGAATACATTTCTAAATGGGGAAGAGGAAAAGCAGGGGCAGCCAGAACGTCCCACAGTCTCACCAAGGCACAGAGGAGACGTCTCCATGTGGTGGGATGCAGCTCTGGGGCTGGGGGAGCCTCCGCAGGGGTGGCAGAGCAAAGAGTTGGAGCTTTGCTTTACGGGGGTCTGCTTGATAGGGAGATGCCCATGGTTTGATATAGAGGGGACCAGGGGGAATATTTTCCACTGGAGCAGTTTAGTGTTGTGGAAGCAGATGTCATGGGAGTTTGGGTGCCCTTTGCAATGGGCAGTTCTGTGTGTCTGCGATGGGGAGGGGTGGGAGGAAGCGGTCACTTTGGCACTGGCATGGGCTGAATTGCCTATAAATATCTCCTAACAGAAGCTGAACAGAAGCATTGAAAAGACTTGCTTTGACCTGGCAGAGGCACGCTGTTAAAAAGAGTGACATGAAGTATTTAAGAACATTTGTGCTTCATTAAAAATATATACATATATATATATTTTTGAATTTGCACCCCAGCTTCAGGCAAGACCAAACCTTAACATCCTCAAACATTGCATGGGATGGAATATCCATTGTTTGATTGCTATAAAAATGAAGAAATGCATCCCCAATTCGAAGCTCCAAAGCACAGTAATTCAGTTCACTGTTAGCAGTCTGCTCTGCTCAGAGAACTACTTGCTGTGTCAACATCCAGTTGACTTCAGCAGGAACAAAGTATGTGTTTAAGTGCTTTTATTGACTAGGGAGGGACTTAAGCATGTGTTTAAATGCTTTCTAGAACTAAGGCATAAATGCTTGATTCTCAAAGCCCAGCAAAATAGCGGGGTTGGTCTTCAGTCGAGCATAAATTCTAGGGTGTGCTGCAGGAGCAGCTGAGTGAAATTCTATAGTATGTGTCAGACCAGATTTTCATAATAATCCTAAAACCTCTGCATCTCTCCACAGACTTCAATGAGATTTAGAACTTTCCCTTTAAAAAAAAAGGGGGCCGGGGGGGTGGTGGTGGAAGAGAAGCAAAGCCATTATCCTCTCTGGTCAAGGCATCTGAATAAATTGTTGCTTGCTCATGAATAGCTGGGGAACGGAATTCATGCAAGTTTACGCAGCTAATTTGTCAACTGTTCAATGAAATATGCAAAAGGATGCTGCCAGGACTGCGTGTGTGGAAATACTCTGGCATTTAAAAAGAAAGAAACATCCCTAGACAGCACCTGCTGGCATTTTCCACAAGGACAAGATATTTTGCTATGCCTCTCACATGTCAGCAAATTAATTTTTTTTTCTCCCAACTTAATCCCAGTGAAATGTTTTTTTTTTTTTAAATAGATGCATGCCACCAAATTGTTTTTGGTGTGTGTTAACATGTTGGCCCTATGGGTAACACTTCTTCTGGGGAAGGTAGACAACCTTCTTTTACTTTGAGTTTCCAACTGAGATAGCCAGAAAAAGAAAATTAAAAAGCAGACTTTTAGTTTTCGTCTTTCGGCAACCCTGATGTGGTTGCCGAGGCATCGCTTAGAAACACAAACATTACAGCACATATGGAAGTCTACTGTCGAGTGGAACCGAGTCCTAAAGCAACATGTTAAGTCGGAAAAATTTATGTTCATGCTAAAGCGGCAGTGTAGTAATCGGTTTCAATGGAAGTGAAAGGAATGCATCAGAGATGGAAATGGCTCATTCCCTTGGATGCAAGTGCAGGAATTCAGACCTATGGTCTGGGATGATTGCATGAAGAGGAAGTTGCTTTTATCAGGAGAGCCAATCGGGCTTGCGGTGACTCTACTTCTCTGTGTGCAAGTGCATCTGTTTGTGTAAAAGCAGCTTTATTTCATGTGCCCATTTACGCCTACTCAAAATATCCATTTTTGCCCTTTGTTTGTATGTGAATGAGGTAGTTCCAGGCTTGCCATGGGTGATGGAGGTGCAAATCCAAATTCTTGCTTTGCCAAGACAAGTCATTGGACTCTCTTCAGGGGACTTATCAGGGTTGCTCATTTATGTTCCCTCTGTAACGAGGGAGAGAGAGATAAGTATGTCCAGGCAGTGATTCACCTGGACTGTTTGAGGATGGTCTGAATCATCTCATGAGGGTGCATTCTTCAATTGATTCAAAAGAGAGCCTGGAAAACTCACTTAGACGAGTTATATTACCTTAAAGCTAATAAATCCACATTATACGGTTCCTCTCTTTGCACTCCAGTTCACAAAAAGCTCTTGGAGTCTTGATTGCATGTCCAGTTCAATATCTAAATATCTTCAAAAAGTGCAAGATGTCCCTAGTTCCTTGTGACTACATGCCTCAGATTCTCATTTGTGAACTTGAACCTCCTTATCTGATAAGAACAATGTAAAGCTAAACAAAGACGACAGAAGTTTTCAGATATTAGGAAAATTCATAATTAAAAATATGTCAGAGACAGAGCTTCTAACACCATCAGAAAAAAAAAAGACAGAATTTTTGTTGCTGCTTGGGTTCATGTGCCTGCGATCTCAGCATTTGCTAGTCAATGGACTGAAGTACTTCTACAGGTATAATTGCCTTGAAAATTACTGTTTGCTTTTCTCTACCCCCAGGGAGGCTGCCCACCTAAAGACTCCCATGTTTTGGAGTCTAGGAGAACACTTTGTGGGTTGTGGGCCTGGTATCAAGTATGGTGGTCAAACACAGGTTTAAGGGTGGAAGGCACTGGGGAAGGGCACCTGTCCTGCCCCTCACCTGGTCCCATCCCTGAAGCACCCACCACCCCCGCTGCAATACCAAGGACAGGATAAAATGCACAGCTCCAGCTGCTCCTTGTCCTTACAGCATCATGTCCCTGGCCTCAGCGGAGCTGAAAGCATATATTTCCTGAGTGAGACATTCCAGGGCGCCCAAGCCTGGGCTAAGCCCAAGACAGGGCAGCGGCAGGGAGCTGCTGGGGCAACGACAGCGGGTGTCTTGCAGGAGAAGGAGGTTTTGGGGACATAGCACGCAAATCCTTTGAATCCCAGTTTTATCAGCTTGCCTGCTCAGGGAATAGCTTGCTTTTTAAGTTGCTTATTGTTTCAGGCCTACAGCTAATCCTCTAAGAAAGTCATTTCTGTTGCTTGTGGCTAATACCCCATCCTGTGTTGAGAATTGTATCAGAGCAGAATTCCTGCTTAGTCAGTGGCTGCTTTTCAGCCAAAGAAACATCATGGGTTCTGGATTATTGCAATTTCTTTTTTTCCTTTCTTTTTCTTTCTTTTCTTTTTTATTTTTTTAAATCCAGATGAATATTTAGATGTCATTTTCGATGTTCAATTCCTTGATTTTGCCCAATTGGAAAAGCCACCTATTTATTTGAAAAATATTTTTGGAAGCCTGAAGATAACCACGTCGCTCCCATGGTTAAAATGTTTTATATAAGACTTGTTATTACCATAGATCAATTGGATATGTACAGAATATGTTACAATGGGTCCTGTGTTAAGGATTTGTCAAGATTTCCATTATAAACCACTATTTTCGAGGGTTTATAACTCAGTCATAAAAATTCATTCCAAGCTAAAACTTGGCAAACAAAATGTCAACCCAGGAGAGATTTTCTTTTACCAGATTTGCTTTAATGCTTTAAACTGATTTGTCTATTTTAAAATTATACGAGTGCCCTGTTTTATAGACTTTCTGTGTATACAGGGTGTGCGTGTGCATGTGTGCTAATATAACACGCATACCAGGGAAAAAACAACGTTAAAAGCACATTAGCGCAGCAAAGCAGAGCTCCAAAAAACCCACAAGGTTAAAAATGGGGTTGGATTTGCAATTTGTGAAATCCTAAACATTGGGATGCCAACTTTAGGCTAAGTCTTCAACTGGTGACTTCAGCTGATCAGTGCTGATCTACACCAGCTGAGCTCCTGTCACTTCATGACACACCTGATGCATGACATCCCCAGGCATCTGAAAAGGCTGCTGTTGAAAATCAGTGCAAATCTTGATGCCAAGGTGAGGGGCAGGGTCTAGGGTCTAGGGAGGGTCTAGGACCATCTCAGGGCACCTGGTGTGTCAGGGAGGAGATGTTCAGCTGATCTCCTGTCCAGTGATCCTGGATCCTGGCTGCTCTTGATGGTCAAGGGGGAGAGGCAGGTGTGAAAATTAGGTGTCAGTATTAGATGACTGAAGCACAGCTCTCTGTCTCTTCCCTGTGGTTAAGGAGCCAGGATGTGACATCACCTGGTGGTAGGTGGCTTGAGCTGCTCATCACTTGTGAACACAGGTGTCATCATTGACACCTACATTTCTTCTAGGTGCCATGGTAGGTCATCCAAGTATTCCTTCCCTGGTGCACTGGCTTTTCTGTGATAGATGAAGTCTGGCTCATCACACTCACAGGCTGAAGCCCTGCAGTTGCAGAAGTGCTTGGGGGAGAGGAGGACATGCAGCTGGGCTTGCAATCACACAGCCTGGGCCCAGGCGGTCAGAGATGGCAATGGAGAGGCAGAAACATCTCCAACAGATGTTTTGGGCATGGTATAAGGCCTTAAGCCTGCCCCTGAGGGAGCTTTGACCACAGAGGGAGTCTCAGGTGACCATGCTCCCAGCTTGTGTGCCTCAGCTGGCTGCCCAAAAGCTGGAGCAGGCAAATACGAGCCATGGCTCTTTGCAGGATCCAGCTTTAGACACGGAGGGTGAGATCGGCTTCTCTCTCTCTGGAGAGACATGCATAAGTCTTGAGTCTGGCATCCTTCACTGGTGCACTCTCTCCCTTTCTCCTGAACTCCTGGGGCGTGAACTCATTCTTCTGATAAGACTGGGGTGTTTGTCATCTCCAAGTGTCACTAGGCTGTGTTACACTCTCCTCCAGCAGTTCCCTCCTGGCTCTTGTGTGGAGCCTGGTGTTGAGTCCTGCTTGCTCATAGGTTTCCTTAATTGAGGGCAGAAGTAGGTTCCCCTTTCTGCCATAAATCCAGTGTACACACAAACACACTTGTAAGATATTTAAAAAAGCTCTACTCTGCCTATCTTAAATGTGTATGTGTGGAGTAAAGAAAAGCAATAAAGAGCCTACATTATACCACATGTGTGAGCAAAAGGCTGTGGTTAACTCCCTTCAGATAGATTTCAACCAGGGCCCCTTTGTAACAGCCCCCAGAAGACTACTGAAAAGTCGGCATCCATAGTTTTAAATAGGTTCATTTAAAAAATAAATTGTATTAGGGCTTTTTCCTCCCCGCCTCTGCAAACCAAATACACAAGTGACACAAATAAGGAAGACTGCAGATGGTTGTGGCTTACACTGGGTAGCCAGTTTCTGGCACGCCGGGGACGACAGCAGCGGAGCAGGTCTCCTGCAATTAAGGTGCTTGTGGGAGGATCGCCATGGTTGTCTCTGCCTGGTGGTCACATTGTGCTGGGAGAAACGAATGGTAATTTTGTGGTCAATGCACTGGAGAGGGTTGATGCTGAGTAGATTGGTGAACGTGTCTTGACTGGGTATGGGATAAGTAAAACCTTGACCTAAATAGAAGAGAGGGGAGTACTACAATCCCTGTGCCCTTTTTCCTCCCTACCCTTGCCTCACCTTGCCTGCGGTAAGGGGGATGACAAGCTATTGCCTTCTCTGCCCTTCACATCACTGAAGATGATGTGGTCCTCTGGGCAAGGGCGTTCACTGCCACTCCTGATGTGCTGTGCTGCATCTGGCTCTGCGTATCTCAGTGGTGTGTCTGCAGACTGCCGCGCCACAGCTACACACATTGCTGCAATGCGTCCAGCCCTGAGCACACAGGAGATTAAGGGACATTAATAAGAATCAGATTGAGAATAAAGTGAGTTGACAATTGGGTTTTGATTTTCCAAAGTGCTTTTTGGATGAAAAATGGCTTCTCTTTTTTTGGATTAAGCTTTGCACAAAGGATGACACTATTTGCATTGGCACCTTTTCCAGATCAGCCCCCAAAACACTTCAAGTCTTGGATTGTCGATTTTTCACTTGTCAAAAAACCAAAACAAACCGGAGTAGAAATGATGGGTTTGGCTTTCACTTTGTGTGTTGTGAAAAACAAATAAACAAACCAAATATTTTTCTAAGTTTTTAATGGAAAATCAAATTTCCATTCTTACCACAGTTAGTAAGAGAAGGATGCTACGCCCAGGGACACACAGCCTTTCCTCGTAGCTGGTCAGACTGTTTATGAGCATGAGAAATGTACCTCAAACGTGTCTCCACGTTGTTTTATTCATTGTTATTGCCAAAGAATTAAACTGTTGGATCAGTGGAAGCGAGATCTCATTTTTCTGTTGAACTCAAAGTCAGAAATAAAACAGCTTTGGGGAGAACAATATAACCACAGTGCAGGGAGCTGGGGTCACCTTTTGGTGAATTTAAATGAGTTCTTAATGAAAAGGGGAATAAATTTTTCACACATTCCTCTGCATTAAAGAGGGGTCAGAAACTAGCATCAAGGTGAGCCTAAACTCAGGAAAGACACAAAGGGAATTCCTGGGCTGCCGACAGAAATGTCTCTCCAGTCTGACAGGAGCCAAAATGCTACTGCTGGAAAAACAGCCGGCAGGGTGGAAACCTCGGTCCAGTGAAGGACCAGCAAGGGAATCTGTGGAGTGGGGTCGTGGGGGGTGAAAGATAAACAGCCTCCCCCCATTGGAGCGGTCAGGCTTATTACAGAGATGAGGCCCGTGGTGGGTGTGAATAGGTTTAGCCAGATGGCAGGGATGAGCAATCCTGTGTCTCGTCACTGAAACTTTGCAGCATCCAGTCCTTACTGTAAAGACGTAATATTCTTGAACACTGTCTGTCAGGATTTAGAAAAAAATATGTGACATCATGCAAGCTACCAAGTCTTCCGTATCTCAGTTTTGCTATCTGTAAAATGGGCTGTTACTTAAAGGGAATTGCTGTGAGGATTAGAAATGGGGGTGAACAGGGCAGCTTCTCTTATCTGAGAGCTAATTTGTATTTGTCTGTCTGAAGGAAATGCCAACACAATGGATTTTTTAAATATATTGGTCATTGCTAAAGCAGTAATACAGAGCTGTCATTTGTATAGCACTTTTCTGATCTGTAGTGTTCCTCAGAGATGTCGCCAGACAGATTTAAGCAACGATCTTGCAAAAATGGGCTCACTCCTGCAGCTTTGCTCAGGTGGGAAGGCTGCAGGAGGACCGCGGGCTCAGCTGGGCTGCTTGCTACAGCACTCACCTCCATATCACAGCCCCTTCCCAGGGCATACATACAGGGAGCTGCTGGGCTGTCCTGGCAGTCTGACAACGCTGCAGCCACACCTGCAGTGCCCATATTCTCTGCTGTGGGAACGGTCACCCTGCTAAGTGATCCTGAGGTCTCTCTGCTCCTCTCCACGAGTGAAGGACTGACATGCAGTTTCATGTGTGGCTAGGAGCTGAAGCACTGCTGTCAGCAGCCCCGTGCACACCCTGGCTGGATCCATGGCATGATGATGATGTGCCTTTCACACAGCCCTGATGCTTCTTTGTTGGAGCTGTGGTACCTCCAACACTGCAGTGGGAAGCTCAACACCACCTTGTGGGGCCAAGGGGTGGCAGGGGTGTGGGCAGCCCTCTTGGGGCTCTAGGGGGGAGAGGTGGTGGGTAACGAGTAGGGAGGCATCTTCAGTAACAGGGTCTGGGTTTGTTTTGCATCTCATTCCTAAATTAGGCACGTAATTACACTAGACTCTTTCCAGCATTAATAAGGGACAGGCATATCCAGAGGGCAATTCAGACCTGAGTTGTCTGTAGCCCTCCCTTGGTGGAGAAAGGGGCCCAGTTAGGTTCCTAATTTAAGCTTCTTGGTTGAGAAGCTCACATTTGGTGCAAAGACTCTCAGTCTTGGGATAAGTGTAAGAAATGCTAAATTCTGCAGATATCCCACATCACTGATAGCACCTAGGAAAGTTATCTCCCCCAGGGTAAGAAACTGTCCTCCTTCCCCCCTGTATTCTGGGGGGAAATTGGGGATCTGTGGAGGTGAATGGTGCTGAGCTGCCTTCCCTGTCTGAGGACCTGGTTCTTTTTCTATTATAATGTTAATGTTATTTAAAATGGGGGGCAGGGAGCAGTGGGGAGACAAGGAAAATATTTGTGTAAGAAAACTACACTTTAAAAGACAGCTTAAAACTGGGATTAATAAGTCTGCTTTTATGGAAGCATTTCTACATGTTGTAAAACATTTTTAAAAACATTGTAAAAACTACAGAGTTTCACGTTAAATATGGCTGATTTTCTTTATAGAGCTGACCTGCTTCCCAGAGGTGATGTATACGCACCATATGACACAGGGGTTGCTAGGGTAGGCAGTGTTTTTACATTGATTACTGTAGTAAATAATAATGTAAAACCGTGTATAAATAGGGAGTTCAATCCAGAGCTGCCCCTGGGGTCTGCAGTTCTTTATACATGGCCCATTTTTCATCACTTGTGTGATTATTTTATTTCTTTTTTTTTTTCTGAAAAAGAGGAAAAAGGGGGAGGGAACGTGCTCGGTTTTTTCTTTCTTTTTTTCCATCTCAAAAAAAATATTTCTTCTTGGGTCAGCTGTTGAGCAGAGGCCAAAAATACTGGTTAACACTATAGGGAGTTTGTTCCCTTGACAATTCAGCACAGAAAAATACAACAAGAAGGAGCTGAGGTTTCCAGGCGTGGCCAAAGAGGAGTGGACAGATGAAGTGTGCTCTGTAATTCAGAGACTGGGGGGAAAAACAATATTATGTAAGTATCCCAAGGGAGTGGCAGCCAAGTGAATAACCTGTGCCCCCCACCTGCCATCGGTAACATTCAACTGTGGAAAGGCAGCTTTGTGTCCATTGGAGAAACTTTTTAACTGAATGGATAGTGAAGCACTGGGAGTAGGCTCCTGGGTGTCTGTCTGTCTGCTCAGGGGTGAGCCCCACTGCTGGGATATACCCATTGCCATGAGCAGCTCTGAGCAGACAGTGATTTCAGCTCCCCTTTGATGGTGACACAATTAATTGCCCCTTAAAAATATGCTCTGACTATATTGCCCCTTAGACAGGGCTTGTCCCAGCTGGAGGGGGGTGGAGCAGAGACGAGGACCTTCCCAGCTGGCCTAATAGCCTCTGTCCCTGGTGAAATTATTGGCCACCACTTAGCGCAATTTGTTTCATTTTGCAATTATTCTTCAGGGGAATTTTTATATGCTCCTGTAATAAGTCACTTCTGCTGGGTTCCGGAGAGGAAGTGAACTGCATTAGAGGCAGAGGCATTACCCCAGCCTCCCCTCCGCGCTGCCTCGGGATCTTAACACGGTGCTTTCCATAGTCTCCTGTACGTGTGCATGGAGGGCTATATGGAAGACTCTGTAGGTGTGCGTGTGCATGGATACATATATATGCTTTTTAATATATCGATTTGTGTGTGTACTGGATGCAGAAGTAAGGATCCTCAGGTTTTGGGGCTGAGGCGCTCAAAATACAGCTGAGCTCTCTAACATTGCTGCTAAGGAGAGATGTATCAGTAGAAACCAGTTGCTTGCTGGCTTTCCTTGGCTATGACTGGGCACACGGCCTGGTGCTGCCTATCTTGTCTGTCCTTCAGCAGCGTACCCCCGGTCTGCACTGCGCTGCTGTTGCTCTGTACAGGACCTGAGGTGCTTAAGCGCAGGTGCTCATATTTCCAAATCCATGGCAGTGGCTGAGCTCCTGCTCTCTGGTCTGCATCTCCCCTTAAGTGCTGTGCTGTGAGACGACTTTCCTGAGTGAGGCTTTCTGGTTACTGTGGTGGATCTGATCGATACTTAGTAGATACCATGGTTGGCTGCTCTCTCGGACTTTCCCGCACGGATAGAAATGTCAGGCTCAGCCAGCTCTGTGCGGATGTAATGCAGACACAAGCATCTCGCAGGCCACAAACAACGCGCCGTGCCATTTCCACATAAGCAAAAACAACACGCGTGCACACACACAATAAACATGTCACCCTATTTCCATACAGACAAAAACAATGCACGCCTATACAACCACACATGCAGAGACATACACACGTTCCTCTTCCAGATTCCAGAGGGGCTGTGATTTTTAAGTATCTAAATTAAAAACAGATATGATCCTCTGGTGGGGAGCTGCCAGGAACTCACCCCCGCCCCCCCCCCCCCCCAGATTGTTTCTCCCAAATGCATTGGGGAAAAAAATATGCGTGGTTCTCCAAAGGGGCAAATGGTTTCTCAGCATGCAACGAGGTTGGGGATGGGGGTAGGGGGACACAGGGAGGAGAGCAAAAGGGAATGCACAGAATTACTTTCTAGTGGCAGAAGAATAAACAGCTTAAGTTAATAAAGTTAAGGTCGAGGAGAACTATTTGGAGAGTGTAGAGGAAGTCAGGGATTAGGAAAAAAATAGGAGCCCAACAGCAGGAAATAGTATGGCAGCACAGTGGACCTGAAGGGACAGCAGAGGATGGAGGGGAGAGCTGGCCAGCGCGGTGGGGGTGACAGCGAGGAAGGGGAGGGCTGTGTGGCTCTAAATCACAGCCCTGCTGAAAGCAAGCCACCTTGTGTTCATCAAAATCTGTCTTGGGAGCCAAAATGCCTTCTGAAAACGATGCGACCTATTTTTAGGAGCTGGTTTACCGATGGAGACGCCGCCTTTGTTTTGAGGCACGTGTAGCAGAAATGAAAAGGAAAAAGAAATAAAAGAGGAGAAAGGGGAGCTCTGGGGTGCAAGGGCAATGCCAGCCCTATGGGAGGGGGCACCAAATTCCCCGAGCCCCGCGGTCCCTGCCTGCACACAAGCCCCATCCACCAGCACTGCCCTCCCAGCCGGCAGACGTGGGCAGCCCCTTTGAGTGACAGCCCTGAGCGCCGGGCACATTGCTGACTTGATGACTTCTTGCAACTGCCGAAGAAGCTTAGTAGATAAGCGCACAACAGTTTTTATTATTCCAAGAAGCAGAAGACTTGCCTTAGCAAGCGGTAACAAATACGGACATTCACGACCAGGATTAGAACAAACTGCACTGGTGGGCAAGGGCCAAAGGCAGCACGGAGCTGCAGTGTAACCCAAAACCTCCACAGCTGTTTTCATTTTCCTCCCTTCAACACAGTCCCTGTGTGGTACTTCAGGGAGAATTATGAAAGTGGCGTGTAATTCAGAGAAGTAATGTCTTTTTTTTTTTTCTTCCCTTCTCGCTCGCTCTCTTTTTCTTGGAGTAATGAAAATTGCTGTGGTAGATCGTTCTGGATTCAAGGGAAATATCGGACCCTATTTTCCGCGAGTGAATTAGATAACAATAGGTTGGACCGGGTGCCGTGTTTGAAAGGCCCCGCTGCTCTCCCCACCGCTCTCCGTCACTCCCCAGCCCCTGCGCGGTGACAGATGGGCAGCGGAGCAGCACTTTCCCCCTCAGTGGTTTAAATCCTATTTTTAAGGAGAAAAAAAAAAAAAAAGGAAAGGGGAGCAACTTAGAAGTCGTGGGCATCATGCAAATGAATGCAGTGACTTCAGGGACTTTGGTAGCCTGAAAGGGACTGGTTGCTTTCGTTCCAGTGCAAAGCCTGGTCTGTACAAATCCCCGTGCTGGAGAAGGGCTCTGCTGCTGTGAAGCTCCGCTGGCTCCTGCTGACATTTTGATGGGAATCGTTTAAAAAGCATAAGGCCACATCCTCTGCTGTATCCCGGTGATTCACACCAGCCCGGAGGATGCTCTACCTACAGGAAGAAAAGATGATGATCTTTCTGGAGGACAAATCCTCTCCTGATCTAACGCTCTTTGCTTTGCTGGGATTAGGCCAGCAGGGAATTTGGCCCTCTCTTGTTTTTGAACAGATTGCATTGTGGTTCCTCTGTCCTGTGAACATTGCTGGCATAGTTTTCCAAGATGTTATGCATTTGCTCATTAAAATCTCTTAATTTCACATGTACCAAAAATCTGAAAAAAAAAAAAATTCCTCCATTCAGTCAACTAAAATACTCTGTTTAAAGCATTTTAATACCTTTCCTTTCAATTTTACTGCTGTTTTTAAAAAATATAATTTAAAATTAAAGATATTTTAAGCCAAAACTTCCCATTTTATTTGTCAAAATATTTTACTCCAGCATTACTAAAAACCTTATTTAAAAAACAATAGAGCAAATATTGATTTTTTTTTAATCTTCCCTTAATCGTATTCTGTAAAGAAAAATGCAAGCTAATACAGTAGCATTTAAAAAAAACCCAAACAAACAAATCAGTCCCCAAAAAGCCCTTGGTTCCACCCCAAGAAATACTTCACCTCTAGTGAATATTAGGACAAAGTGATGAAAAGTTATATTTCTCACCTGAAATTGCTGGGATTGTTAAAAAAACTTAGATAGCTGTTGCATCTTGTTATCAAATTCTGTTGGTCTCTCCTTTAATGGGTCTCATATTATTTTTGTTCAACAAGAAAATAACTCAGTGAGTGACTGGAAACACTTATGTTTGTACCCTGACACATCTGCACATACCATAATAGACACATGAATTTAATGCTCAGTTGATTCAATGTGGGGAGTAGAATTTAGTGTCAAGTCAATTAAAATATCCTGTTCCTCCCCCCCGCCCCCTTTTTTTTTCCTCCCCCTGAAGTATTTATCAGGATGGCTGCATGGGAGGTATGTGGTGTGGAAGTTGTGGGAGTCCTCGACGTGCTCCGCTCATGACGTGGTGTTTGTGCAGCACAGCAGTAAATGTACTCGTTCTGCTGCGGTAACCCGTATTAAAATTACCACAACCATGCTAACGCAACGAGGCTTCAACAGAGCTCTGCTGTGCCATGGAGAAGAGAAATAGGGATGATAAAAGGATGACCATACGTGGTGGTTCTCCTGCTGTCCTGGTTGGGCTTTGGCCGCGAGGTGAAGCAGCGATTTTGATGGTGTGCGCGCACGGCAGACATGCTCGCTGCAAGCCCCAGCTCCTTTCCTTGTGTAAATCTGGAAGGCTACTGTAGCTAAACAAAAAAGCGTTATAAAACAAACTGTTATGAGCGGCAGATAAATATAGTGTGATAAAGATAAATGGTTAGGCAGCTGGTGTTTAGAAACACACAGCTTTCCCTCTTGATGTGAGTTGTTTTGTTTTTCCTAGAAGCTTGTCCGTAGGTCTGGCTGGGGTTTTATAACAGCGTTACAAGGACTTTGGGATGAGGGCTGTGTATCTCTTGCTGTCGACAGAGTGCCTAGCACTGTCCTGGGGCTGGTAGTAATGTGAGTAATACACAGAATATGCAGACCCTTTATTTGTCAACGATAAGGGGTTTTTACGCCAGAACTGTTTGTTACAAAGGCAACGTCGGCGCTGCAGTGATTTTAAAATCAGTTTTGGTTTCAGTTTGGAAGAGCGGCAGAGCTGCTTTCCTGGGCTGCTACCACATCCCCTTCAAGTCAATGGATTTTTCTTCTACTGATATGTGTGAATTTTGGGTATAGAAATTTATTACTAACATCTGCACCTAACCCATCAGAAAAAAAAAGTGGGGCAAAATCTAAGTATATTTATCAGGCAAATGTATTTGGATGCTTACATCATTTTTTTAATGAAGAGGATAGAGTTGTGAGGTTTTGTATTGTTTTAGTATTTCTTCCAGTGTAGGCAACCTTTGCAGAACAAAGTGGTCTTTGTAAAACTCAGTCCTTCAGCATGTGAATACTTACACATGTCCTTCACTGTTTAACTGGAGGCAGGAGGAGCTTAAACCTTGGAGATAAGCATGTATGCAAGTCATTGCAGAACTGGACGTGATCCTGCACTGTGCCAGTGCAGCGATCCCAGCACACCAAACTGTGTCTGGTTCACGTTTGGGGCCAGTCCTGACGTATAATTCATACACAACATTTTATTAACTGGCAAATTTCCCCCGTTACCCGCCCCCACAAATTCTCTAGACTGTAAAGAAGGAATTTGTTGTGCGGTGGCCTCTTCCCCCTCTCCTTGCCTATTTTTTTTATGACTGAGGAAACCCTTTTATTGTACGTGAAATAAAAGCTTGATGTGGTCTGCCATATTTTAATTTACCATGGTATTAAATACAAAATGTATCCGCTTACAGAAGGTGGGTCGTGGATTGTGGTCTGGGGTTTATCCAGCGCCTGTTGTGACTGGGTATAGGGGCACAGGGGAGAAGGTAAGAGCTTCCCCAAGGTCTGAGCAGAAATTAGTGGGGTGGAGGCGTGAGGGCCCTTACTCATCCCCCATTGCAGAGTCCGTCATCCCTATAATTTTCCTTGTCCTGTGCAATCACTGCCTTGTAGTGCTGCAAGATTAATGTTGCTCTCCAGGGCTGAGGGTGAGAAAGTGACTTTGGGTACAAGCAACAAGTGAAAACGCCAGGTCGAATTCTGCTCCTCCAGTGGAATAAAATGCAAAAAATCAAATCAACTGCAGTGGTGGGTTGGAAGAAGATGACGCAGATGACTGCAAGGAGATAGCACAACTGGGTTTTTGTTAACAAACAAACCTGTATTTCCTCTGAGAGAAGGCGGCTATGTGAGCAGCTGGGATGCCTGTGTGGGCTTTGCGAAGACCCAGGCTTGTTTCGATGCAGTACTGTTGTGCCTCTGCATCTCAGTTTCTCATTTGTTAGATGTCGTGGGCTTGCGGTACAATGCTAACGAAAATCGGATGAAGGGGTCTGGAGAGCCTGAGTGCTGATGGGTCTGTCTCCATAAAGTGCTATAAATAATGTTTGGGGCTTTGAATACAAAGATCTCTGTCTCCAGAAAGCAGAATAAAAGACATGAAAGCATCTGAAATGCAAATTATTAAGGCCCATGCTTTTGAATTATCTTCCTTAATACAGAGCCTTTGTCATGAAGAAACTCCTTTCTGACTATGGTTAGACAGTGTTTGAGATGGTGCAACTGCTTTTTCTGGGAAAAGAAGTTGGCTTAATGAAGACAGATCTCAGGGTTGTTTCTGTTAATATTATTGCTGAGTCTGATTCTCCTTTCTAGAAGGAGAAAGCAAAACCAAGTCCCAAAGACAAGCACATATGAAAAGGAGAGAGAAAAGATGAGCAAAGTTAGAAAACAGCTTCTGGAGCTGAGTCACGGCAAGGCGTCCACACGGGAGAGGGGCACCACCCTGCCCTATCAGTGCTAGGCAAGCTCCACCATGGGCAGGCTGTTCAAGGCATTGCTTTTTGCTACCTTTTTGGTCACAGGCTCACAGAAATATAGCTACATAAATAAACAGAAGTAGTAAAGTAATCCTGGCTGGCTAGATCTGATTTTTTTTTAATTTTAATATATAATAGGATGGAGAAAGAGAGAAGAAATAAATTATAGAAGGAACCGAAGACATGGGAGAGAAAGGGACAGCAGAAGTGGGAATCAGGGCAGCACTTGGCATGTGCAGAGAGCTGATGGAGGAGGAAATATCATCTGGTCCTTTCCAGAGCTGGTCTGCTCATCTCTTGGGATGGGGGGGCTGTAGTGGTTGGATTTTAGGAGAAGACTTCAGGAAGTGGTAGCACTTGCTCTGGGAATATCAAGGGGTTGTCTTCACATCATTGTTGAGTGATGGGTTCTGCAAAGGGATGGATAGGCAAAGCAAGCTCTTTACATTGTAATGTAATCTTGATTACATTTATTTTTATCCCACTCTGTCTGAAGTTGGTTATTTATTCCAGAATAAGGGAATCCCACTCCAAAGTTTACATTGACATAATTACCCTAAAGTAACTAGTCCACAGTCATGATTTTCATTAAGTTCCTATGTATGAACAATCTTCAAAATAGATATCCCAGCAAAGACATTAATAATTAAGTATTAAAAAAATCTCAAATGTCTTGTCTGAGCAATATAATAAGTTTAGCACTAAACCATTGCTTTGTTAGTTAAAAATGTGTTTCAGGCAGCACAAGCAGTGTCTACTCTCCACCCAGGGAAAGTGCTCCAAAACTTTCACCAAGACATTGAGATAAATAGAGAGTGCTGAGGCCATCTTCTCTTTGCTGAAATACTTTGAAGCAAAAATCAGGTAAAGAAGATCAAGAGTTGATGGGAAATAATTAGAAGCTGTTAAGCTGGCTGTTACCTGGGCTCATGGATGCTGTGCTGTTCATGTCATTTCACTTTGGAAGGTCAGACTCACCAAAATAATTGCAAGCCAATCTCAGGGGCAATTATTGCTGTAACAAAATATCAGGCCTGCAATTTTCTTCATGGAGGGAAAGAAAAAAATATCATTTTGACTTTTTGCTGGTAACAGTGTTTAATGGCACACAGGCAGTTTTTGAGGCAGTTTCTCCCTCCCCCTCCAGTCCTTCCCACCTCAGTTTCACAGGCTGTGGGGTCTCCAGGAGTTTTCCTCAGCTGGTTGAGGTCCATGGCAGGGGCCAGCCCCAAAATGTAACTATTCTGGCCATGAAATTAGGTGTGTCCCTTGCTCACCTAAGATGACATGGTCCAAATGCTTGCCTAGATGAAGGTCTAAATGTCTATCATTCATGTTCCTCACATGGGAGGAGGTGTCGGTGCTGGCAGTGCCTGCTGGGGAGCAGGGCACCATCTCATTGACCAACCTATCCCAGGCTGTGAATGGGGGTAAAAGCTTGCTTTTTCAGCAACAGCTGGTGGAGGCTGGGCTGGGGTGGGCTAGGGTTTTGAGGTGCCCTTGCTCCCCCTCCTTGAGCCCCTGGTGCCCCATCCTGAGTGTCTTGTTTGGGGCCAGCCCCCGCTCGGGAGCGGCCTGCCCCCTGAGGTGACGCAGGGTTGTGAGGAGTGAGCTCAGGACATGAGAAAAACCGCTCTGTCCATGTCACTATTGTTGTATCGTGTTACCCACATCACAAGGAAAGTCTTAAAAGCTGAGCATTCGCTGTGCATGTGCAGGGGTTGTTTCTAAAACATAAATAGCATGGCCATTAACTGAGGCTTTTCCTTTTTTTGTTGTTGTTGCTCAAAGACAGTTCATATCATGTACTCAGTGTTTTTCAAATTAAACCATTATTTACCCAGAGGTAGCCAAAAATGTAGCCGAAAAACCACCTCTGATTATTTTTGACCTCTCTAAGGCTAATAATCTGCTAAAACGTCTTTAAACCGTCTTAAAGAAAACAGAAACACCGCTGCTGACAACTCACATACCTACTTTTTAATGCAGTGTTATTTTAAATGGCTGCGTTTATAAACCTCTAAAGACTGAGGTTTGTAATAGAAATGCTGACAGATCCTTAACACTCCATCCCATAATAACAAAGTTTCGAGAAAGAATGGGGCTGTGGACACCACTGTCCCTGTTATGGCGCTGGGAATTTCCCCCCACACCCCTTATTGATTTAACTTGCCTAGCCAGAAAACTGGTTCTCCTGTGAATTCGGGTCAAGCACCAAATCAGGATGGCAGGACCCAGGCATTGTTATGGGGTGGGCAAGCAGCTCTGCTCTGCCTCCACCGTGGCCGGCCCCACCAACCTCTGGCACACACTTAATCTACGCCTGCTGCCCGGAGATGAGCGCCTAAACCATAGGAGGCCTCCAGAAAGGAGGAACTGGGCAGAATTTTTCCTCGTATATGCCTATTACAAAAAACCCTGAGAAACAGGAGTCAAAGTGGCAGACGGGTGGTTTGAGGGGCTCTGCACAAAACAGACCACACTCCCAGCTGGTGCACATCAACCTCTGTGGTCTTCTGCCAGCCTACGCCCTGGTACGGGGAGTTTAGGGAGAGGTATTAAGCTCACATAACTGCAGCATCTGTCAAGGATGGGTGGCTTTTCAGACTCGCTACCCACATAAGAAGCTCCTTATGTGCATCCGGGTGGATATCTTTTTCCTGCTCTCTGGCCTGTAAAACTCCCTGAAGGGGAAGAAATGCTAAGTGAGATTTATGTCATCAGAAAGCAACGTGATAATTTGTGCTGTGCAGTGGAGAGGGGATGCTGTCATATCATCATTAAATTAAGATGTGCAGGCCAGATGTGAAATCTTGATAACGAGCTTTATAGGGCAGCGCAGCTCGGCTTGTGTTTAGCTTCACAGGCAGAGCAAGGAAAGCTATGCGAGCTGCAGGCAGCACAAAATGCCTTCGTGTCCTCAAGTCATTATCTCACTCTGATAGCGGGTGCATTTGATCTTTGCACCCTGTGATCTCGCCCTTGCTCATCCAGGTCTCCCATAAAGAGCACCCACGGACTGTGGGAAGTCCAGGCTGCTTAGAAACACGGATCATGTGTTTTTGTCCATCCCACCACAGTCAGGCTCTGTTTCTGAGGGCGTTCCCTGGGAAAGAGGGATATTTGATGAATATTATTTTTCTTTCATTTTACTTTTAAATCTGGTCATCTGATTCTGCCTCTTTTTCCTCGACTGAACTGACAGACGTACACTGAGTTTCTGTTGGCTTTGCTGTCAGACTTTCAGTGTCATAAAAAATAAAGGCAGTGGCTCAGGAAATGCAGGCAGGTATCTTCACAGCCCTTGCCCAGGTTCCCTGTGTATTGCTGCATCGGTCTCCAAATCTTTGATGTCAGGATGGAGAGCCAGGTACTCGCAGCGCACCACCTTCTCTATGTAAAACCCCAGGAAAAGGGGCTAGGTTTCCCAGACCAGCGGCAGACCCCTGGGCTGCTCCTTCTGCAGCGTGCCCGGGCCATGGCTCACGTCTGGGCACCAGCCTTCCCCCCTGTGTCCGGTGACGCAGCTGGTGTCCCGGGTGTTTCCAGTGAGGAACATTCACTCTAGTCTGTGTTTTGATGAACAGAGTGTGGCACAGATCAGGACATACCAAATGCCTTCAAAACTGGGGAGGTTTTATGCCTTTGAAGATTGTCTTTCCCCTTGAGTTTGTTTGTTTTGGGCTTTACAATGAAGGGAGCGGCAAAAGATAATGAATTAACTGCCCCCCCCCCCCCAAAAAAAAAAAAAAAAAAGAAAATAAAAAAAGAGAGAGAGTGAGTTCGTTCAGAGATTAACTTGTGTCATTCTCCTACCTGCAAGGAAAGCACAGCATCATCAGACCTGCTTATGAAAACCACAACATTGGGCCAAATCAGGAGCAAATCTATACATCAACACTATTTAAATGCAACTTTTACTTTTATGTAACCCTCTAAGCACCGAAGAGCCGGGAACTGCTTTTAGCTTGTTTTCCTGTGAACGGTGTTATCATCACGGTTGTAGGCGTGTGATGCCAAGCTATAACTTTAAGGGTCTTGTTTATAATTTTGCAAAGTTTTCAGCAGCAGGGCTGTATTTTTGACTGTGTCTTTGGCTTGGCTCGACACATTCAACCAGCTGGGATCACTGTGTATGTGTGTGTGGTCAAATTTACTGTGAACCGATTAGGATATTAAACAAAATGAAATAAACATGTAAATCTTAAAAACCATCTTGGTGTTGAGGTTTACTTCTATAGAAAGAATACAGATGGAAAACGCAGCATAAAACTGAAGACATTCCTAATGGCAGGCTATTTTTTGTTGTTGTTATTGCTACTATTTTATTTTCAAGGAAAATAAATAGAAGGAAAATAATTTTGAGGAAAATAAACAGAAATTACACTTTTTATAGAAAAGTTCCTGCATCTCTAAGGAAAATATTGCCTGGTAGAAAAGCTTGCTTTAAATAATTATATCGCTATATTTATTTGTGTTCTCCACCATGTGATTGAATATATTTAGGCAGTCAGAGAAAGAGAAGGAAACTTTTATTGATTTTCCCCCCCATCTTTTTGGTACCAAAATTCAACAGCTACAGTCGTAACTGGCCAAATGCAAAAGCACCCCACAGATTTCAGCAGACTGCAGGGTTCTGATATGATCTAATCTAATTGATCTATGGATGAGGAAAGCTTTTCTTTTTATGCCAGTTTGTTTGCTTAGCAAAAATGTGACTTTAAGAATGGCAGAGACCACCAGGAATAAAGGAAATATCCTTGGAAAGTCAACTCCAGTTTTCTTTTGGGGTTTTTTTGGGTGGCCTGTTAATGATTCAGATTTAATGAAAGGATTGGATTTTTAGTAGGACAGCTTTATCAGAGCATGAATTATTTGTGACTCTTGGTGCTCTGTGGAGGACAGGTCTGTCCAGAAAAAAATTGAAACTCAAAGTCTGGCTTTATTCTGCTTCTGTAAAAGAAGTTCTCAACTTTCAAATTTCTCACTAAATGAGGTTTCTAAATAAATCCCTTTCGATCTAGTTGTCACTATTTAGCTTATTTTTAAGATTTTTAAAAAGAAAATTTAAATGGTGGTGTTTGATTTTAATTTTTGTTTTTAAATTATTCAGTATATTGCATATTATGTAATGAGTAGATATATTTAAAAAGGAGAAATAGAGCTTCTCACAAAAGAAAAATCAAAGCATTTTATTAAAAATTGCTGAAATGAAGGTTTTTTATTTTCTCACACCTTTTACTGTCTTGGCTTCTCCAAAATAAAATTCCAGCTAGGTCTGGTAGCAGGCAGATACTCTTCTCCTTGTAGTTCCTATATCCATGGATTAAGTTTTTCTGGAAATGGGTAAAGGTTGAACCTTCTTTCTTTGGTAGCATCTTTTTCTGTGTCTGCTATGCTCCTCAGGGATCTCAAATTTCTTCCAAGATGTGGCTTTTCAAAGCAAGCCAGTGCTTTCTGTTCTCCCTTGACAGATTTCTGGGATGTGGATTTTTCCAGTTATGTTATATTTTGACAAATTTCTGCTTCAGCTCTGCTCCCTACTTTTCCTGCCAGATCTCCTACTTGCATCGGTGCTGTATGAAAGCTTACCGTGTTAGTTGTAAAATATGTTTCTTGAGGTTTTTGAATGAGATCTTTTGGCCTACAAATGCCAATGATGTGCTCAGAAGACAACTTTGGGTCTAGTGTACTATTTCTTCCTTTTCTTCTACATGGAAAGCCCTCCCTTACTTGTTGCCACCCAATAAAAGTGGGTCACCTTTATTAATATGAAGGTATGATGCAATTAGAAAAGACTAAACTGGTTTTGTCATATATAAAATAACACATTCAAAGTTCCTAGTCTGTAGCATGTTTTGGGGTTGGTTGTTGTTTTTTTTTTAAGGAAAAAAGAAAAGATTAAATTTCTTCATTTTAACCATTGTTAATGTTGTTAATGTTGGATCCTAAAAATGCCTGTAAAAGAAGTGCAGAAAAGCGATATTAAATTTAATCTTACTGGATATGAGTTTGTTTATGTGACTTATCTTCTGCAAATCTTTGAAGAGAATCCATAGATCTCCAGCTTCTAATCTGGCTTCTTCTACGTTCTTGCTGCGTACTATCTTACATAGGTAGTTTTGGTCAGAAGGTCAACAATTCTGACAAATATGCATTACTAAATAAGTTGCCCTGGATTTGCATTTTCTTGTGAATGAAAATATGCAGCTCAAATTTTTATTGCAGTTTTGATACAGATTTTTAGTAGAAACACTTAAAAAAAGGAAGAATATAAAATTTCTCTTGCTATTTTAGTCTGACGGAAAATAGCCTGGTGTGTCAAATATGTGTGTGAATTCTCTCTGAGTTATCTTGGACCCTGCACCCAGCCTTTGGTGGTTCTTTTGTCTTTCTCATTTTCCTTAAAAAAATATTTTAACACCTGACGTTTCTGCTGCTTAGCCACTGAGACGGTGGTAAATTTTGAATTTTTGATATGTTAGATGGAGGGAATCCCTTAAATATCTTTAGTCTTCAAGTACTTTCATTGCTACTGTCTGTCTACCTCTGAAAGATCCTAGGTCTCAGCTATAGCAGTCAGAGTCCAGGAAAAGGAAAGTGAAAGCCTGCACTCTGGGCTTGAAGCACACCGATGTCTTAATAGGTCTGAATCCCATTTTCACTGTAGTATTGATCCAGCCTCATTTCCATAATGTCACTTTCACACATGCTTTTTCAAGAGTAATATTTTGAACTCAAATATTTACATGTGTATGCAGTCTTCAGTAACACTTGCAAAAAAAAATTCAGAATTGCATAATATAGAGAAAGGACCACATTTTTTTATGGAGAAAATTAGCTCCCCCTTTCTTCAGCCTCGTAAATGAATTCTGCAGTCTTGTGACAATCTGGGAGTTATTTAAAACAGTCTCATTCAATTATTTGGTTTTGTTTTCTTTCCTTCTTTTTCATAACGTCTCTGCTGCTTTGTTCTCTGACAACCAATCTCGCTACAGTGACTTTTTTTCATGAAAAATCACACACAAGCTTTAACAGGAAAAAATGATAAAACATATTTTAACAACCAAGGGAATTTCTTGGGTAACCTGATCTCCTGAAATTTCTAGGTTAAACTGATCTGGATACATTTGTATGAGTATCCATCCATCTCTCCAGTGAGTTGCATCCCCTCGGGAAGTCTCAGGACATGTAGCATGTACTCTGTGAGCCATTTTTGCCAGAACCTGAAGCCCAGTGATGCAAGTTTAGGATTTTGTCACAAACACCAGTGCAGGTGCACAGGTCAGCAGATGCTCGCTCGTGACTAAAGGTGCAGGCTAACGGCAGCATTAACCTCAGTCAATGTTATGGTTTTCCATGGGAATGCAACAAGCAGAGCTCTAATGTCTGTGCGTGGACTTGGTGCAAAACACGAGGAACAAGGCTATCATGTCTAATATCAGCTTTTATATTTTAGGCTTGTTGGAAGCTAAAATTTCTGCTGACACCCTGGGTGATTCAGGGCCATGTAAATCAAAAAACGGGATTTCTTCCCCAATGGCTAGGTTTGGGATCTGTGAATGCCCCCATTTTGTGCTGTTCTGTCATGGGTTACTCACTTATCAGGTCTGCTCTAGGAGAGGGATTTAAAAATAAGACCTTTGAAATCATAAGCATTAAAAGTTTCTTTTTTTCTGGAATAAATGAAAGGAGGTTTTCACTCTGGTTATGTTGATCAAAAATGTAGTTGGCATTCTCCATTACATATTCAGTGTTTAATGGACCAACTGGTCCCTACAGGACTAGAGTTGAAATTAAATACTTGAAGACTTTCCAATAAAATAGATTAGCTGTCTGAACAATAATGCAATAATAGTAATTTCATAGAGATGATGAGCCACGTTAGTCATTTAGATCTAGGTCCAAGCAGATAATTTATCTTATTTTTTTGTTTATCCTCTGGTCCCCCATTTCTCAGATTTGTGTCCCTGCAGAAGATAATCCTGTGATAAACAACAGACCTAAATACACATAAGTACATATGTTCTTACCCCTGAAGAGATCAGACTGTCTTTAGCCTCAAACAGATCTCTATTTCCTCTTTCTCTCACCAGCTATCCATTCAGATAGACGGGTGTAGAAGAAATTGAAATGAATTTATCATTCTGCAGGAATTACTGAGAGTTGTGAAAAACATTCTTCTTGTAATAAAAAATAATGATTTTCTCAGCCAGTTGTGTTATAAGCATATGAAAGTGTGTATCAGATTATTTCAGGGACTGGCAAAATGGACGAGCCATACGTGGAGAATACAAATTCCCACTTCTGCAAATCCAGACTCAATCTTGTGTGGTGTTGGTCAGATCCAGGATAGATTTGGTCCACATCTATTAAAAACTTTATTAAAGAGAACAGCAACAGGTAATAACGATAACAGAAGCAAGACCACATCTCTGCTTTCCCAGTTACCTCGTAACATGTTTAATCCAGGAGAATGCCATGTCATTCTCTCCCGCAGCACAGAAGCAAAGCAGATCTGCAGCAAAGGAAAATGCAGGCTGAAAATATCTATTTCACTGTTCTACTTTCTACCTTGTGACCCTGCCACGTACCAGACTCCTCTGGCCTCCACTGTCTCCTTCTTTGCTCCCCATTGTTCCCTTGCAATCTGAGATGGTGCACACAGCATGGGTGGATACTATTCACTGCATGACATAATTTAGGTTAATCAGCATCGGTTACACCATCTGGAAAGGGAATAGCTTCTTAATACTTCATCACTGGAGGTCTCAGCTCTCTGCATAAAGTGGTCTTCCTTCAGTGAGGTCTACTGGTGGGCTAGCAAGTGTCTAGCAGGAAGCTGGTAGGCATGCTTTAGGGCCAGTTTTATGGCCTACAGAAGTTCAGAAACCCCAAAGAACCACTTTCCCGATCAATGACTATCCTCTTCTCCTGGACTTCACATGTTCAATATGCTCTTGCTGCCCTGCCACACTGAGCCCAAACCTTTCTTTCCTCTCCCACACACCTTGCAGAATTTATTTGACCGTCCTTGTATCATGCCACTTCATTAGTAGATTGGGATGGAAAGTTTATAAGACAGCAATAAGAGCAGACAGATTGTTACCTTCAGGCAGAACAGGACTTTAAGTGATTTAAGTGAGGAGGGATCCAGGCCCTGGCTCAGGCACGTTATGCAGATGCTAAAATCATTATCACCATGTAAAAATATATCTATAAGTTTCCACTTTTGCATTTCCTCACTGCAGTGTACTATGGGCCCCCATGCCATTTTCCACCTATTAGGAAGCCCAGCAGCTGTTTCATCTCGCCCCACACTCCCTCCCTAGTCCTTTCCACAGCTTTTTCTGCTGACCCTTGTGCTGCGCTGGGTGCCCGCAGGAGGCCAGGCTGGCCTTTCCTCTCAAGCTCTGACAGCAATTCATCACGCTCTTGAGGGCTGAGTTGTCCCTGCTGAAATAAACTCCACTCATCTCTGCTTTTCTCTCCCTATCTTCATGGTGGTTTCCTAGCAGTGTTGCTTAACCAATAGGCTAAATAAAAGGGAGTTGTGCAGCATGAGCAGTGGTACCATCGCTAGTTATGGCTATTGTGGTGTGAAAATGGCACATTGAGAGGAGAGGGTTGCTCTGCCAGCTGGAGCAGGCACAGCTGAGGACCTGGGGGACTGATGAAGCCTTAAATGGTTGGAAAATTATGATGTTTTGCACAGATAGTTATTTACTTAGGGTTGCTTTTTTGGGATGGGATTATTAAAAATATTTTGCTATTTCTCCCTCGGTTTTCCCTTCATTCTGTCTCTTTATTTCTAAAATGGTCTAAGAGACAAAAACGAAAGAAGTGTTCTCAGTCCTCTTCCCCTCTCCGATTTTTAAAAATTTTTTCTTTTTCTCCAAAAAGTAAAGAGAGAAAAGAAAAAACCGTACTAAAAGAGGGACTGGGCAGAGACAAAAACTGGGAAGAAATTCAAGCATTTTAGCAGTAATGCTGGAACAGTAACATGAAACTGGATTGTATCTGTAGCGTCCTTTAGCTCTGAACTCATAATTCTGGGTAGGAAACAAAAGGTGCAACTGCAGCCAATGGATTTACTTTTCTATAGGTAAGATCGCTGTATTCACTTTTCAATAACATCGCTCCTGTTTTACCTATAAAGTAATACGTGCTGTTAGCTTTGTAGGATGCTTAGATAAGGAGCAACCTGGTGGTGCCCCTGGGGAACTAAATTGTGTTAGGATTGTTTTGAATTGGAAAGGAAGACAGTACTTTAAAAACCTTTTGTGAAAAAAATACAGTATTGCTCGGAGCAAGTTCATTGCGTTGGAAAACTCTTGTATTTCGCAGCTCTCTAATGAATCCTCCTACCAGAGGCTGTCAAAACTTATGGTAAAAAAAAAACAAAACACATAGAGTATATCTCTGTAAAGATAGAAATGATGCCTTGAAAGGAATTCTTCCACTGTAATTTTAAAGATGGTTCTAATTACCTGGGCATACATCCATTTTAAAATAGCTGGTTTATCACTGAACAGTATCATTGAAGAAAATTCAGTCACACATCTGCAAAGTCACTGGTGAAACATCTTGCTAAGCACAGATTTGTGATTTGCACTCACGCATGACTTGCAGGCATATTCTTCTATGAAGACATGAAGAAAAACAGGAGTAATGTATTGTCACCCATGTTTGTGGCAGATGTATGATATACCTCTTTGCCACACCTAAAATAATACCTTAGGAGTTACTAAAATCAGATCAACTTTTATTTTTCATTTACCAACTCTGTATTTCATTGAACAGAAGCTTTCTGTTAAACTGAAACAGATGATGTTTTAAACTAATACTAATTGATTCCATTCCTGGAGTTCACAGTGGTAGCAAGTAAAATAGCTCCCTGACCCTGCCGGTAAATTCAGATTTCAGACTGTGCAACACGTTTTGGCTTCTCTTTTTCCTTTACAATGTCCACACAACCCTGTATTGGCTCCCAGCACCGCTCACTGAAACACCATGCTGCTTAAAGGATAGCGGGTTGGACCAGGATGTGGGAAGGACAGGTCAGGTTCCCAGCCCCACTGGGGAGTCCTTGTGGGAGTTACTTCATCAGTGCTGGAGTTACCCCTTGGTGTAGTAAGGATAAATATTCACTGCCTCATATAAAGATGGGATGAAATCCACTGGTGATTATGAGCAGCTTTGTTACAGCAAGGCCTGTATAAGAGTCACCTCGTATATCTCATTAATAACTGAGGTTCCCTGTTCTACAAGGAAAGGAATTGGGTGCTATTTCTTCTTTTCTCTGCTTCTGGTAATATACCCTATGGTCAACAGTCAAAAAAACATACCACCCAAACACTCTCAAGAGTATAAGTTTTAGGGATGCTTGCCTCGGTCTGTAGAAAAAACCTGTAATTCTTTCAGCCAATAATGTAATAAAAATGTAAACGATAATGCTGGGAACAAAATCTCCTTGTATGTCCTGTCCTACTGCTAAGGTAGGAAAGTCGATTGTCTCATGTTGAGAGCAAGTGCTTTGCACTCTCTAGGTGCTATGCACTCATGAGGCAGTCTTTAAATCAGCCTCCCTCCAAAAGCCCATGCGCCGGTCTGTAGGGTAGGCAGTCTTCCACTGACCCCTCATTCCCAGTCTGGGTGTGGAGTAACATGAAGGACCTGCCCCATCCCTCTGCAGCATGTTTAGGGTGCTACTGGGCCACTCTGTACTGAACAGCTTCTCTTTTAGGAGAAGCTAGTCTTGATCTGGGGCTTCACACTGCAGAAGCTGATGGTTTATTAGGAGCTGTCTGTCTGTCCATAACTCCCTGAATCTATTCATTTACATCCAAGCTAGTAGTAACACGTGTGCCAAGCTGGTAGTAACACATGTGCCTTCTGTTGCAAGGCGTACACTCTTGAAGCTGTCGATACGTCTAGCTTTCCACGCAGGGCTCTTTAATGGAAATGTTGACAGCTTACTAGGAGCTCTGACGTCAAAACACATGTCTCTGGAATTGTTTTTTTTAACTATGCAGATTGAAACAGTTAAATGCCTGAATCAAGCACCATTGGCTATTTGTGACAAATATAAACCAGATCTGAACTGAGGGGATGTCTTCTAAAAGCTTTGTTTTGTGGTTTTTACAAATGAATCCTCAAAGTATTCTTCACTTGAAAAAGGCGAAAACCCACCTTTCCTTCATGTCCCCAACCTCACACCATTTCCACACAGACTTTTTAACTCCCAACCTCAGGATCTACTCAAGTCTATTTAGATATCAAAGACTGAAGGTTTCAATTAGAGATGTTTGATGAAAGAAATAAAAAAGCCTGGCCTTTAAGGCAGGTTTGAGAGAGGCATGGAAGTGTGGGGACTGTGGCAGGAGCATCTGTTGTTGCAGGTATCATATGTCTGTGGGGATTTCCTCTACTTGAGGAACACGTGGGAGCAAGAAGACACTTTACCTCTTAGAAATGCAAAGTAGTTCATCCTCTGCAGTGAGGGTGTTGTGTTCTACTCATTAGAGAAATCAAGCACCTTTCCCCAGGGAAAAAAGTGACTTCTGCTGACCATGGGGCTGACCTTTCCCAAAGGAGTGAATGGGCTATTGATCCCTGTGGGTAAACGGCAGTGGGGTGCTGCTGGGCAAGGCTCGGAGGGGAGCACCATGGGGATCCGGCAAGGAAGCACCAGGACATTCTGTCATGGCACAGAGTGGTCTGTGTTTGTGTCAATCAACACCAGCCCCATCATGCAGAGACCTCCCTGAGCCTGACTGCCGCCTGAGCTCCCACCACAGAGAAGGGGAAGAGCCTCTCTGCCAGGTAGTGAGGGAGCTTGGACATCCACAAGCCGTGTCCACAGCTGGGTGGCACAAACCCTATTGAAAGTGTCCCAGTTATAGTATAATGTTGCAGGCAATTAACTTCCCCTTTTTCACATGCAGAGATTTCATTGATGAGCTATTTCTATTGCTCTGATGCTCCCTTGGTGTTTGCTTTTGTTCTCTTTCCAGGATGGGTCCTGGATCAGGCCCTTTGGTATTAAATGCATCTGGCTAGAAAGTCCCCAAAAGGATCAGAACAATCTTGATCCGCGGAACGTTTTTGACACAGAGCTGAGTTTTATAGTGTGCATGTGTGCCTGAGTGCTTCTTCTGCACAATGTTCAAATAGAGGGTTCATTTCACTTTAAGATCATAAAAAATTGAGTTATTTAATAGGGCCCTTGGTTGGGTAATTACGAAGCAAAGGAAAAGCAGACAATCCGCCCAGGGGGTGTGAGTGTTTTTTCTTCAGTGGTGTTAAATACTATTTGGATTATTCACTGAATAAACATTAAATAATGTAATTTGGAAACCAGGTCCCATTAGGGATTTAAATGTGTAGTCTGTCACTGGTAAAGGATTAAGATATTAGTGTATTAATGTAATATCAAAAGCTGTGGATTCCTTCTGTGTTGCTTAAGTGCTTTCTGATCAAACATGTCCGCATAGGTTGTTTTTTTTTTAATTGCTTGTTTTATGCTGTAATGAAAGAGAGGATGGATATAGCACACTGTTTTAGTTTGCCGGCTTAGACTGAAACTCTACAAAGCAGAGCCATAGGTCTAATCTGCCATAGCCTGAGATTGGAGGAACTTCGCAGAACCAGACCTTCACCTGTGTTTGCAAAGAGCCCATCATGCTTTGGCATTCTAAAACTCCCTTTTGCTGTGTCTCCCTCCTCCGCTCCTGCTCCTTCCCCCAGTGCCATGTAAATGATGCTTTATTCTTTTGACATTTCTGTTATGTTTCATTTTAGCAGTTTCTTAGGACAAGATGCTTCTAAAAGGCACAGAGATAAGTAGATATGGCTTTTCAGAGATCCAAAGGCTTTCGAATCTGAGTCAATCCTATATCGAGGCCAAGACTGGAAAGGAAGTTGAGAGGCCCTGGATGACACTTCAGCAGTTTCAGGACCTTTTTCACTTGCAGCTCATTTTGGAAAAGGGACTTGTATGCGTTCAGTGTGTGAGGCTATTTCTATCCCTGTGCAGAAGTATACAGAGGTTGACTCTGATTATGTGTTAGAGGTGGAAAATACAACTTGATTTTGCAATAAGTCCTAACATTTACACCCTGGAGTGCTTGCAGATGTTAATTTCTGTTGACCAGCAAGTCCTAGGTGTCTACAACAGAGTCATCAGAAACAGGTTCTGCTAAAATGAGCTCCTGGGTTTAAAAATGCTTTCTACTATTTTGTGTTTATTCAGCTCACCTGAAATGTCCATTGTCCACTAGGAAAACCTCAAAAGATATTTTGGAGAGGAGTCCAGAGAAAGGAGCATATCAAGCCCTTCTTAAGCAATCCCTTAATGATTTGAGCACTTTGGATTCCTCTTCAAGTGACAGACAGTTTACTGCTGGAGGAGCGTGAAAGTGTGGGTTTGGCAAGTTGGGTTGGTTTTCATCCACTCAGGACCCAGGCTGAAGAGTATATTACCAGAGCAAATATAAAAGACCATGTGAGAAGAGAAAATAGAAAACTGTACTAGAGGAAGGACCAAGACACAGATATTACTGGAGACTCTAAGTGAGTTGTAATGACGATGTTTTGTGAAACTGAGATTTACTGAGATTTATTGAGCTATGCTTTTTAGTAAAGTCAGCTAAGTACAAAATGTGTCCATCACAGAAGCGTTTCCTCATGAAATTTCTTTTGTTTTGACCCGAGCACATCCAATTGGCTTCTGAAGAAATGCAAGGCTTAAAATAAAATGTATGTGTTTGTTTAAGCTGTGTCAGTGGTGAATCTAGCTCGACAGTTCATCCAAGACAAAAATGTGTGCTCTAAATCTGTAGACAATCAAGCATTTTATTTTTGATAACCAGTCACTGTTTATTGTAATGTACAGAATGTTTTAAAAGGAACAAGAGTGTTCCTGCTCACTGGGTCAATTCCAAGTGCTGCATTTCAGCAAATGAAGCAGGAACTCAAGTTGATGAAATTTGCAAACAAATCCCCATGGACCTCTGTCCATTAAAAATTAGCTCTGAATTAGATATTACAAACAGTACTGAAAAATAGTGTCTGTAGCTATTGTCTTGAAAGTCCTTGGTGTAATAAAAATTTCACATTTTCTATAAAAGAGGGAAAAAAACCAGAGTTGCTGGAAAACACTTCAGTTCACCTAATTGGAAAATATAATTCAAATATTCATAATGATTCCTCTTAAAAACAGACAAAAAGAACATTCTTGAATATTATTTTGGAAGCAAGCCAAAATATGCACTTGTCCGTTACTATGGCAATAAGCAAAAAGCAGAGAAAAAACCACCAACAACAGCAAAAAAACCCCAGGTTTGAAAGCAACTTCCCATGTATGAATTATTTTTATGATCACAAACCCCTTGCAGCAACCAATTTACTGAGTATAAGTGATCTAATTGAGGGCAATCGTTGTCAGAGGGACCAAAAATATACTAGGCCTCCATTTTCATATTAAAATGCCATGCCTTGGTTTAACATTTCCAAGTGGTTATTTTAGTCCTTTTTTAAAAAAACAAAAGCCTGTTGAGGATAGGGTAACTCTGTTGACCAGTATATTATTGAACTTGTTTATCTCTGGGAAATGGGACCACCTGATCTCAATAGAGTTTTTCTTTTTTTTTTTTTTTCCTCCCTCCCCATCCCCCTTAACCCCCCTTCCCACCCACCCCCCCACCCCCCCCAATTGCTTGAAACATTTCACAATTAAAGCAGAAGAGGCTTGTTCTGCGGTTCTCACCTTTTGTCCTGAATAGCCTGGAAACAGAGGGACACTTTCCCCGTTGAAGTCTGGTGTAATTTCCCCTTGAATGGGCTCTCATGATAAGAACAGGGGTCACTGGATGGGATGGTATGCAATAAAGCTTGTGATTGCATGGTTCTTCATCATCACAAAACAGCCCAACACTCTGCTTTATGATAGCACAATTGGCGCACACAATGGCTTGGGTAGAAAGCTAGAGAAACAGAGAGACGGGTATAGATACTAAGATGGAGATATCAGTCAAGCGATTGTCCCTCTTGGTGTGTTTCAAGTGCTGAAATGTACAAGTGGCTGAGAACAGGGTCCCCAAACATTACACTGAAAAGCAGTGAATGAATAAAAAGGGATGGCAGGAGTGGATGAATCTTGCCTATAGAATGCACCTTTGTGGTCAAATGTATAAGATAATATATAGCAGCTGTGTTATAAGCCAGCAAAGGGAATTGAACTTACAAAGCACAGGCTTTCAATAGCTTCCCTTGTGGGAACACCAAAAGTTTAAGAGGTGGAGGAGGGCTTATTGCTGACTAACACCCACGCTTAATAATAATAGTCTTGCATGCTGTGGAACCTATCCATTGGGCCAGTTCCTAAAGTCCTTATTTACTGCCCCTAAGTGGGAGCTTTGATTGAGTAAAGGCTGAGTAAAACCTGGATAAAGACTCAGGAGTTGGCTGTATGTGAAGTCGGTTACAGCAGGCCAGCATTTAGAGGGTCCAGTCCTGGAAGGGCTCACAGTTCCCATGGACTTAAACAGGAGCTGCAAGGGCTTAGTGTTAGAGGTGATTTTCACAAATACTGGGACTGTTTAATGTTAATTCCAAAAAATGGGAACATTTGCCCCCATTTCTTCTTTCCAAAATTTTTATTAAAAACAAACAAAAGCACCAAAAAGCAGGCCTTCATTTTTTTCCCAGAAAAATCTCCCCTTTCCTTCTTCTCCCCTCAGTTCAATAAATCAGTGATAAATACTTTTTTATGAGCTCAGTCAGCACACCCCACTAATAATTAGGAATTGCCATCTAGTGATGCAGAATTAAAATCTTACACCATTTTTATTTTGCAAATCTCCATTCTAACCTTCCTGGAAATATTCTGTGGGTGACGAGGGTGGCAGTGGGGTCAAGGGAAGGGTCTGTTAGAAGAGGAGTTACAATAACTCCCGAAGGGAGTTAAAATACTCTGCCTTTGAGTCAAATGGTGGGATATTCATAAAGGACCAGCTGCTTTTCAAGATAAACAATAGAGGAGAGAAAATAGCAATGGAGCATTCTGCTTTCACACCAAGGTCATTGACAAAAAGAGCTTTTAAAGTAAGTATGGTATATTGGCTTTTGTTCTGAGCAAATTTGATTGCAATAGATTTCTACAAAAATTAGCTGAAAACTCCTCAGTTTCAGAAGTGAGCTGATAGAAAGGGTTAGTCCTGGCCTAATCTCACGACCAAAGGCAAGGTCTTGCATATAATCACAGTATAATAAAATTACTACATTGTACTAACTGCTGTACATAAAAAGGGATTGCAGGTGTAAAAAGGTGTCTCCTTTACATAAAATCTGCTCATGTACTAGTAAAGTTGTTCTGTGTTCAGTGATCTACCAGCCTGCCAATATCTGGCTGAATCTCTCAATTTGCCTCACAGCCCAGCAGTACCTGTAGCTCTTCTACATATCTACAAATGGATACAGTGGTAAAAATATATTTCTAGTTCCTAGTTCTCTTTTCTGGCCTTCAGGAGAAAATATCTCACCTGCTATATGAATTATGGGCTACTGTTTTGCTATTATTATTTTTCATTGAGTGAAAGTTTCATGGATGCACAGAAATTGTTGAAGGTTGATCAGTTTAAGGAGGTTGATTTCTCATTTAGTTCTGTGCGTGCTGAGGTCCTCCAATAGTTGTTCACCTTTTTGGAGAGGAATTTCATAGTCTGGATTTGGGTTCTCTGTCAAAGATTTGTTTCATTTGTGGGTATCTTTGTTCTGGTCACCACCTTTTTATCTAGCTGAACTTTGAAATGGCAAGATGTCACGATAGGAAAACTGTTGTGTCAGGTAGAAAAGAGTGTTTCCAGTATGAAATTACCATCAGACAGCCTAAAATGACTTCTTTGGGGGTGATATGGATTTGGAACAAATGAGCCATAAGCTTCAAAACCTGTAGGTGTTTTTGGAGCAGATGAGAAGAGGCTTACTCTGTTCTTTACAACGTCTGTAGCAGGTTCTTCTTATAGTACAACTGCTGGTTTGCAGCTGCAGTGTAGATTCTGAAGAGTCCCTCCCAGGTATCAGCAGTTCTTGTGTTGTGTTGAGCAGGAAAGAAGTTCTCCATGCCCCTTATCATGTCCAGGTAGGACCCTGGTAAAGTGGGCTAGATCTTAGTAGGCCTTTTGACCTTCGTGCATCCCTAATGGGGCAAAATGTGAATTCCCCAGGCAACATCTTCCTGTGGAGGAACACACGGAAGGTGCTAGCACAGGGGAGGGTTCCCTGTGCCCAGCATGCTAGGAGCTTCTAGGGGAGGTGGACATGAAGTCAGGGGAGTGCATGGTTTGTTAAACTCAGACTTTAGCTTCCTCTGGAATACCTGGGATGACATGGCAGTAGATTTTTTTAAGAGATGGTCATGTTGTCAAGGATCTTGCCAGTTTATTAATGCTTTTTCTTTTATAATAATAAAGAGACATATAAATTGCAACAGTTATACAGTGTGTGTTTGGACGAATGTAATTGTAGGTTGATGTCAATATATGTGTGATGGGCATATGCTATAGTCTGTGTTTCCAAGAATAAATATCCCAGTCTGAAATTTGATAGGGCAACTGTTATGCAACAGAAATGCAGATCACTTTTCTGGTTTCTTCTGTTTTCTCCTAGCAATGATTGTATGACTAAAATAAATCAAATTATGACTCTCATAATTTCCAGGATCCTCACTTTTTTTGAAGACTTCAAATAAAGGGAAACCATCTGTGTTATAAAGATTTGTGCAACTTCCTATTGGAAGTCGTTGTGGTTATCAATGTCAATGCAAGTTTTCAGGAAAAGATATTAATTTATATCAATTGAGTATATTTTTTGAAAACCACCTTGATTTCCCCTGGTTGAGGGGGGAATTCTTAGACTGACCATTGATGTTTACCTGCTGTTTTGCAGCTGGAGAAAAATAATTAGTTCTTCTGGCAAAAGGAAGAGTATATTTCAATCTCAGTGAAAAGTGTTACAGAAAGCACTTCTTTAAATGAGGGGAAGATTTTATATGTTACAATATATTAATTTTCCTAGTACACATTTCATTGGGAAGCAGTCATTTGCAGCTAGTTTTTTGTAATCACAGTTGATTGAAAGAGATTTCTGAAAACATACTTAAGCAAAAAGAAATAATAATGCCCCACAACACATATAGTGTCCTAGGTTTTGAAAAATACTGAGGTCTGGATAACCACTTTCCATACATTTCTTCTCTGTGGACCTGGTCTAGAGCTGACAGGGCAAAGCCTATTCCCACCTCACTGGTTGTGTTCGCAGCATCTTGTGAAGTCAGAGCACATTACACTGATCCAAGTACCTCAGAGGGGTGGTGTCAAAGCAAATTTCTACCAGTGAACCATTCTGAAAATGAAAAGTTCTGAAAATTTTGTTTTCCAAGTCAGTCTGTGTCCACCCCAAGCAAGAAAATCTTCATACTTCCTCAAAACACAGAAGGACTTTAGACCAGAGTCTGAGTATGATTCAGTGGAGAAATTGCTACTGGACATGAATTGCTGCTCATTTGGGTTTTCTAGAGACAAGTCTGAACTGTGAAAGTTGGCTTCAGACTTCAAATCTTTCAAAAAAGGAGAGCATTTATATCCATCCCAAATCAGTGTCTTATTATTCTCAAGGGGTTTTTTTTTTTGTCATTTTTATCATGGTAGGAATTAAAACAGGAGGACTTTGATCTTGTGGAAGACAGTCCTTAAAACAGCATCAGTGGGAAGATATATGTAATCAGTGGCCATGTTGCCAAATAATAGAATAAATACAGATGCACATATATGCATACAAACAGCACATTTTGTTTCATGTGTCATATATATTTTGTACCCAGAATACGCATCTAAACTTGAATCTTAAATAACACAAAAAGCCAGAAAAATAAGTTCCTCAAAAATATTTGGTTTCAATAGAACCATTTGTCTAAAACAATTAAGAGAAGCAACATAAAACGTACTTTGACCTACGTGGACTGAATGCAAGAGGAGCCATTGCTGGAGAAAGCAATTTGAATTACAGATTTTGAGGGATGATATAAAAGAAGAGCAGAGGAAGAAAATATGGAACAAACCAAATGAAAACGTCCGCTTGGGAGAGCAGAGTGCTGCCAGCCAGACCACACTGCTGGCCAGACATCATCCTAAATAGATTATTCAAACAAATATTAATTTGAGTTGCTAGGATGGAATATTTGGTTTAACTGTTAGAAAGCACTGTATTAATGTGCAAGCCAGTGATTAATAACAAATGTACTTCCACAGAACAAAATGTAAAATGAAGGAATATCATGCAAAATGCTTGCAAGGAGTGGGATGTGCTTGCTCCAAAGCCAGTTTCAAAGCCAGCCCAGGACTCACAGACTGTGTGGTCACACTGGGTTTGCCTCAGTGCTGGCAAAGTATCTGAGGCTGGAAGCATCACCAAAATAGCCATTTTAACTGGCTCAGTGATGAGGAAATTCAGTATTCTACCTTCGTACCTTGTCAGGATCTCAGACTGAAGGGGAGAAAAGGGAAGCAAGAGAAAAAGATATCATGGGGGGAGAAAGATGCCTCAAGGTAGAAGGTGAGTGTGAAGGATAAAAGCAGTGCCCTTTTAGGTAAACACTGATTTTTCCCTAAACTTCCAGGCACTGGCTTTTGAACACCAGTTTATAGTCAGAGGATGCAAAACTGTCTTAAGCCAAGAGACAAGGTTATATTGTTGGTAGCATTAGAGGCTTCACTCAGCCCTTGCTCTCTAGGTATTGAAATTTGCTGCTGAAACACTGAGGTAACTGTTTTAGTCCTCATGAGTAATGTAGCCTACTTCAAGAACCTAAGCTCTCCAGAGAGGTGAATGAAGTTAATATGTCATATCTGGTTTCAACCCCTTACTCCAAACTACCAGATATTCTTTCCCACTGGAGTTCATTTGGGATAGTTAATAGCACAAAATCCAAGTGAGGCTCCAGTTAGAACCTTTGGACCTGCAGAAAACCCCCTCACCCACTCTGCCACTCTCTTTCCTCACTGAGGAGGAGAAAAAGCACCACTGGGCTCTTCTGACCTAGTCCTGAGACCTCGGACTGCGTGGCAGGAGCTAGCAGGAACCCATCAAATCCTTCCCTAGCCTCATGATATGGAGCTCTTCTCCCTCCTGCTCTGCCGTGGAATCTCCTGTGTGTTTTGTGAGGGAGGCAGATCATCTTTGTCACTCAAGTGGAGCCATCAAGCAGGCTGGTGAGTACAAGGTCAAGAAAAATGAAGCACCACCCAAATTACCAAATCTGTGTGTGCAAGACCAAAGAAAACCCTCTTTCCAAACAAAGGCTCCCTTTCAAAGCAAAATCCCCTAGCAGGGGCATTCAGTATGAAAAGAGCATTTTAGGTAAAGGTCCTTAGAGGGAAAAATGTCTGGTTTAAAGTCGACCATCCCCCCTGGGGTTACCTGATGCTTCTAATTTTTCTCCCTCCCAATAAAAGATCTGAGCAGCCTCACATGTGAGCTTAAATGGAGGGAGGTGATGGAATAAGCTCAAAAGGTACCATGTTGTTTTTCTACGTGTTTTTTTATCTGAAGAGTCCAAAAAAGATATCCAAGTGGTTTTTTTTTAATTTTTTAAGCTGGAAAGAAACCTTGATTTTATTTCAGTTCCTTTAATTATTTTGTCTAGCAGTGAGATCAAAGGCCTAGGTCTCAAAAGGAATCAATCCTGGGCCAAGAACTCTGAAGTGGGTGCTCCAAGTTCATAAAAAAATACCATATTTAGTCATCCAACTTAGTCTCCTATATTCAGAAATGCTTGGGCCTGCTGCTCCCTAGGCAGACATTGTAAGCTGCCCCAAGATTATCAGATGACTTGTGCTTAATGAGTACCAAGTACTTATGAGCCCTTTTTCTGTGGGTTTATTTGGGGAAGTCCTACATAATCCTGCAGGATTACTGGTTTCTGTTTTTCAGTATCAACTTGGTCTCTTTCTGGTCAGGTCTCTGTAAGGGTGGATGTTTGTGAAGGATTGGAAGGAGGTAGGGGAAGCAATTTCCTCTGTCCCCTTTGAAACAGCTCCACTTGCCAATGTGGTGATGCAGTCTTCAGATAATGCTTTCGTTTGGCTCGCTTTTCCGTACCTTCTCTGTCCCTGCATTTGTTATTCTTTGTGAGCATGCATAAACAGAGCCTCTGGAAGGACCTCGCAGAAGGATAATACCGTTAGCAACAGTTTAGGAAAAGGAAGTGCACAGAATTGAGGCCAGCTTCCCAATATACAAAGTGGGCTTTATAGGTTGTGGGAGGGATTTGCTGTGGGGCTGACCATGGGGTTGGCCACCTAACTTCAGACTGCAACACTTGAAAAGGTGGGGCTGTATGACTCACTAAGGTTATTCAGGAAATTGATATCAGAGTTAAGATACAAGAATCCAGGTCTCTAGACTCCCATTCCTATCAAACAGGCTATAAATCTAATGCCAAAATCACCAGCATCCTTCACAAAGAGCTTGTCTCTTGAGTTGTACAGTTCATAAGGAGGACTGCCCTAGAAAGGAAGCAAAGGTACTGAACTCCTCTTATTTGGGATCCAGTATTCTTGGCTCCTCCCCATCCCAAATCTCTTCCAACTGGGCTGGGTATTTCCCAGCTCCCTGTGATTTCTGTGACCATCACCTGCCTCAGTAATTTTCATTCTGCCCCTGTCTCTCCAAGGTGCTCTGGCTTCTGGAACCCCTACTGCTCCTTCACCACATATTTTATGTCAAGCTCCTTCTGGAAACCCCATGGGTTTTGCAATACTTAGGGCATCAGCCATCGGTGTGTAGCTTAATGAATCCCCTGCAGTGCTTCTTTCCCTAAGCAACTGTCTACAAATCCATCATATTTGACCCATATTTTAAGAATAAATCAAAAGTGAAGACAGGAGGGCTCTAGTCTGTGCACTGGGACTGACACTGGTAATGCCCAATAGGGGCTGAAAGGAGTCTCTCTGCACACCCTCTGTGGGGTTGTAGGGGCTAGATGAAACCTAAATCATGAGCCTGATGGCAAAAAAGCTCTCCCCTGGGGATGCCTCTTTGGCTGTGGGGAGGGGAACCATCTTCATTTGTCATCTGCAGAGCTGAGGTTGCCCCCACACTCTGTACAGAGCAAGAGAGAAAACATGGCTCCATAAGCTCCAAACTTTCTTCAGCTGAAGGAAGTGTCCTTCAAAAAAATCAGGTTGTGGGCATGATCTCCAGGGTCTGGGAGATGGTGATCTCCAACACCATCTTATGGCAGATAAGGAGCTGCCAGCAGCCCCACAGCCCCCAGAGATGCTGTGGGTGCAGGTTAGGACTGGTTTGGGCTCCCTGTTGAAGGTAGCCATGGTGGCAGATGCAGTTACTGCCCTCACAGCTTGGAGCAGCGAACCCTTCTCCAGAGGCATTCCTCAGCAGACCTGTCCTGCCGCAGTTCCCAGCCTGATGTATTAATTGAAATCAACATTGTTGATGTTACAGTGATGAGTGGCAAGCTCCAGAGGTGTGAAGGCAAACAGGTCTCCTTTCCATTGACCTCTGCTGGAAAGCGCACTGCTTCCAGGGAAGGGCAGGGACCAGAGCTTGGGTCTGGGTGCCTGTGCAGGTACCAAAACCCTTAGCCTGCTCTACTGGCAGGGTAAGAAGCCTTGGCTTAGACCACAATGAAAGCAGGTTTTGCAGGTGTAAAACTTCCCAGTTTCAGTAGAACATCCATATAATCAGTGACCATGGTGGTCATGGTGGACAGCCAGGTGGTGGTAGCTCACTGAGCTATGCTAATTAGACACTGTCCTAGTATATATTAGTCACTTGACACTGAAATGACTCAGAGCACTTTCTTCGTGGACAACCTTCTTGCCGCATGCTGTGTTATCTGCAAAGAATATCCTTGTAGTTTTAACTTTAGGCTGGGATGTTGAGCATCTGCTGTAGCAGGGTGACTTGGGGAAACTCTTCCACCATGCTGTGCCCTGCAAGCTCAGTGCTGAAGTTTCTTACATTCTGATTTGTAAGACTCAATCAGTATTTTGCTCTCTCTTTTCTTCTCATCCCAGCTGTTTCTGCATCTATTTAATCTGCAAGCTGTTCAGGTCAGGTCTGCTTCTCACTGAGACACAGTGGTGTTTTGAGCTTGCCTGGGTCACCTCAGGGATCCTGTGTTACTCTTGATGATGATGGACTGGGTTTTGATGTAGCTTGTGACATTGGGAATCTGTGATAATCCAGCTCCTGTGCTAAGCAACTATTTCTGCTCTCTGTTCCCCTGGGTGCCACAGTAAATTAGAAGTTCTTTGAGGCAAGGACAGTCTTTCAAATAAACATCAGTTAAATACCCAGCACATGGGTCTCTGATAGACATTCTTAGGCTTTAATGGATACAAGCTTTTTATTAATACTGGCTAAAACAAGAGTATAATAATAATAATAGCAATAATAATACCAGCCACAACCTAACACAAACCCACCTTCTGTCATTTTGAAGCCAAATGACTAAAAAAACCCACCCCTTTTAGTGTTTATTTCTCTTTTGTTAAACTGCGGTGTATTTAGGTTTCAAGAATCACAGTTTTTTATTTCAAAATTTTGTAGGTTGATAGTTTGAAAAAAATATGGAGAAATGTGAACGCTTTATTTTCAGAATCTAAAATTTCACTAAGATTTGGAAAGATGATGTCCAACTCTGTTCTCTGCTTGAACTTTCTTCTGTGTAGGATTTGAATGCCATATGCTTAGTGTGAGAGCTAACATTTTAAATGTTAAAAAATTTCTTTTTTACAGAATGTACATTCTCAGTCTATTTCTTTCTATGATAACTGCACCCCAGGGTTTCTCTTAGCAAAGCTAAGACCCTCACACGCACACAAATTTAATTTACTAGCAAGAGGAGCACATGGTCTTGTGTATGTGACTTCTTCAGCACTGCCATGATTGAGTATGTGTGCTGTAACACATTAAGTGATGCAAGAGTTAGCATCTGTCCGTATCTCAATTTGTACCAGTGTAGTGGCTTATGTTATTGCCATGACATTTTGTCCTGAGCTGTAACTTATGCCTAAACTTCCCAGGTGGCCCTGGGCCAGACTTCTGCTTCTTGGGTGTTTCAAAGCTTGCACAACAGGGACCCAGTCTATGACTGAAGCGTCTCATCATGTAAAGAAATATTGGTGTAGCTAACAAAAGAGGAAGGAACTATCCCAAAGAAGTTGGGAATATTTACAACAACCTACAACATTCAATGGTTAGTTGTGCGGAAGTGTTACAGATCTGGTTAGATACTGGTACCTTTTGCATCACTTGCGTAAATGCCACTGAGGAGATTATAACCTGGTAAAGAGATTTTGCTCTAGTGTTTGTTTCTACAATAACAACTGAACCTTCAACGTCTTCCAGAAAATGTTCATTCTCCCTGTTGGTTTCTTATGAACACGTGAAGCTAAGACTTCATACTAACATAAGTGTTGTGCTTCACATTTGAGGATGTCTTTTACTCCATTCTGTTGCATTCTTGACGTAGCTTTAATCATCTATTCTCTCTGCCTTCCTCTTCTTTTTGTGTAATTATTAATCACTTACTGCAAGTAAATAAATTCTTCTCAAGGTCCAGAGCTACAATTTTTTCATGAGGATGGTTTCCACGTTGCTCGCTCAAAATGAGGGTACTTCTAATTCAAGCCTGTGATGTGGTATGTTCATTTTCCTTCAGCACCCGCTGACCAAAACTTGTTGAAATTAATTGTGCTGCACTGATTTCATGTCACTGAAATATGAAGGAGAAATATTCATCAGTTTATTAAAAATCCAGAAAATGTCAGAATATTACCAGCCCTAATTAATTTGTGTTTAAATTCTCTGCCCTGGGCCCTCCAGTCTTTTATTTTGTTTAAACTGAAGCTTGACATTTTCAGTCAGCGCATTATTGTCTAACAGCAGGAGAGTGAAAGCTATACCCCTTTCCTTAAACACACCAGTCTGTGGAATGTGCTCTGTCTTGCTCCCGTTCCCCTTCCGTTTGTTAGGTACTGGACACGAGACCCGGACTCTGTGAGATTGCTTTCCTTTGGACTAAAAGGAAAGAGTCAAGCCTCAAACCTTCCCTGTAGCCAGAGCCCAAAAGCTGTATTTCAGGGGTTCAGGGACAGCAATAGGCAAAATCCTTTACTGCTGTCAGGAAGGAATTTTCTTCTCTACCAAAACACCAATACCATGTATTTATTGGTTCTGAGATTTTTAAACTTACCCCATAAATCACAACTAAAAATTTGAACAAAATTCCCAGGTGATACCAACCGATGGTTCTGTCAATAAAAGTGGACATAAGCCAGCAGGAGTATTTTCTCATCACCCACAAAATAGTTTTGATAGGAGCAATCTGACCTTCTCTAAAATTGGCCCAACTACACTGTTGTGCAGTCCTCACCTAACGTCTCTCTTATCACTTGCTTTCTTCCTCACTTCAGTTCTTCCAAGTAGTCTCAAAACCATGGAGCAGTGGTCTCAGTTCTGGCATCAGGATGAGGATGTATGTTTTTGTCCTAAGCCTGCTTTCAAATGGTTTAGCTTAATCCTGCTTTGGCAATGGGTTAACCTAAACCAGAAGAGAGAACATCATGCCTGGGGCACTGATGTGGAGTTTTAACTGAGCCTGCACTTATACCCTAACTGTGTGACATTAACTTCTGGTGATTTCTCACTGGAGAGATGTGTGCGTGTCACTGGCCAAGGTGAAATATAGGACATACATTGAATATAGAAAATATATTGAAAATAGGACACAGGCAAGCAGGTGCATTATGCCTGTTAGTTAATATTCGTCTCATTTGGCCAGTGATTATTTTCACCAGCTGTTTTATTTACTCCCACCAGTTTGTCAGCCTTCATTTTCACTTGGGGAACCATGGATTAATCCTGCCAAACACTCCAGAGCAACATCCTATAGCTCACCGCCCCCAGCCCCATTCTTCAGTTGTGCATTCAGGCTTGTTCCAGCTGGAATAAACCATTATAATGGATGTATATGGAAAGTTGATTGTGATCCTGGGTATGCATATGGAAAAAGTTTAGTCCTTTCTGGTTGGATCAGCTGTGAGAATTACACCTGGCTCTCCAGGCATCATCTGAACCTGCCTCCCAACCTCCCTGCTGCTGTTCACCTCTTTTTCTGCTGCAGTACCAGGTGGGTTTAGTTTGGCATGTGTCCTCTCCTCCTTCTTCTCACCACCTGTGCATAGTTGGCCCCAGAAGACCCTGCTTCCATGACCTGTACTCTTCTCCACCTTTACCTCCCAACCCCAGTTTTACCTGGCTTCTCTTCCTGCACCGGGTGATGTTGAAAGAAGTCTCCACTTTTCCAACCAGCTAGAGATGCTGCCCATAAATAAAATGTTCTTAAGCTCCTTTCCTTCCCAAGATGGGCACCTTTGATCCAGTGCTACTAAACATCTCCAGAAGTGTTCTAGCTTTGCTGTAATTTCCCAAAATCCATCCCGTTTTGTCTAACCTGGCTCTAACACAGTGAAATTTGTTGAGATTGTCATAGTTCCTCTGTCCATGTGTCTGTCTCTCCATGTGTCACACGGATATGGCTCCCACCAGCACAGCACTGAGCTGCCTCGTGCTCTCAGTGCCTTGTAAGGATTAAAGGATTTGCTTCCAACAAAGCAAAAATGTTATGGTGGAGACTGATTTTCTGGGCCATGGGCAAACCACATAACCACAAACCCACCCCTCCTGACACACTGTTGTGTCTCTGCTCATCATCACACAAGCAAGCATGGATCATATCCACTGGGGCCCCGCGTGGCTCTTCCTAACACACTCCACCCCACATCAAGGACTCTGCAGTGTCAGGGGCAGCAGCAGACAGAAATGAAGTCTGGACCATTCAGTGAGCAGTGGGGCTTCAGGAGTCATATGTCCTGCAGCTTTGTGTCTTGTGCTTGGATTCACTGTTGTTGAAGGTTGGGGCACTGTGGGCTGCTTCTGTGCCACAATTTTTCCTGAGAATCTTGGTATTTTAGGGGGGGTCAAACAGGTTGAAAATCTTACTCTGTCCATCCAGTCATTTTGTATTTTGGGGCAAACTGGTAAATGTGGCAGAGTGCAACACTTAACAGTATTCAAATAGCAGTCAGCTAAAAGGTTCAGTGCTGGTTTAAAGAGTGGATGCTAGCTCCCTTCTCACACTCAGATAGCTTTGTGGATTTCTCATTTCAGAGGAAAGGAGTATTTTTTTATGTTAATGGTCTCATCTACATAGTTTAATTGTACTCTGTGGTTCCTGGAAGTAACATACTTTATTGTGTTTCTCTAGCAATGTAAGATACTGAATAAAAAAAAAAAATTAACCAAACAACCAACACCCCAGAATCTGCAAACCCTGAATTTTGGGGTGCTTGAAATCCAGATACCAATTTATCACCTTGTGCTCCCTTCTAGGATGAAACCACAAGTACTGAAAAATTCTGCATTGCTTCTTTGGATGGCTGGCTCTTTGAGGACAACAAGAAATCAGCTCCTCTATTTAGGCGCAGCAGTGCTTGGCAAAAGAAGGCTCCCAACCTGAAAGCAGCTTGTTAGCCCATCCAAAAAGAGAAATACAGTTTAAATATTCATCTTCTCTAGAGGGTTTGATTCAGCCAGCTCTGGGAAATATCCATCTTGCTCCCTTCTCTCTGCTAATGTTGGATTGGGTCGTCTCCCATCCTTCTGTCATCTTCTGGATGAGGAATGACCTTTCCTCCAGAACCTGGGATCTCCCAGATCTTGCTTCCCCAGTCAATGTGAAACCCATGGCACCAGAAAAGTGCTGCTTCTTGCACAGCATTGCTCAGGAACAAAAAAGGAGAATAATGTATCCAGCTGTCAATCCCACCTTCTCTGTCAGCCTATACACAGGCTAATAAATGCTTTCAGGAGACAAGAGTGTCCTTGTTTAGATCTACTGCTACTCTGAGTACTCAAATCAGGGCTTGTAAGCAAACATCACCAATGCTTTCACTGCAAAAACCATATTGAGAAATCCACTTAACATTTGGTTAACATGGCAGAGAGAAGCTCTCCCCCAGGTTTAGCTGGGAGATGAGTCATTTCCACCACTGCCTGGGACAGAAGGAAAGTTTACTTAGCGTAGCCCCATTTGATGGTTTCTGTTTTGTGAGTCACTGGGGCTTTCTTTTCAGATGGTCACCAACAGAGAGTGGCTTTGCTGACAAGTGGGCTCTGTGCAAGGGAGAGATGGTCCTTGCCATCAGCATCCGGCTTCTCCCCCGCCCCCTCGGAGCAGGGGAGCCCGAGCTAGAAAGCCCAATGCAATGACCTTGTCACACATCTGGTGGTAGATGCGGGATTTATGGAGGGATGGCAACTTGCTTATTTAAGTTAACCATGGTTTTAAGACATGTAATCCCTCTGCACTGTGATTGGTCTCCCTCCAGCTCCATCTGGTTCTACAGCATGTGGACCTGAATGGCACATGGGAATAGCCTGCAAACCAGATGCTTAACATTTATTTTTAGTGATGAATAAACTTTGTAAGCATCTCATTATATAGTCGCATGGCCTAATTAGTAACATTCAGACAAGCATTAATCTGCAAAAATGCTTAGCGGTGCTGGGAGTACTCAGTGGAGCTCTGAGGAGACATCTTCTTTGTGGAGGGAGGGAGGATATTAGTGGAAACGAATGGCTGGGGCTTTGGTGGGGTCTAGTTAGGTGTTCCAGGAGTTTTCAGTGAAACGGGTCCTCCTGAGTGATTTAGGTTTAACTGTTTGCTGAACTGTATTACATTTCAAGTGGATTCACTTACAAAAGTGAATTTGATTTTTGCCTTATGATTTGCCTTATCATCCTGAAAAGAACAGACCATCAATCAATATGTTTTAATCTACAGTGATGTTTGCCCTTCCTTCTGCTGCCTTCATCCCGCTGCTTCAGAAGTGTGAACAGGGAGCGAAGGCATAGACTGAATTGCCAGGTCTTCAGGCAATTTGTCCCGTCCTGAGCTCAGCAAGCGTAACAGTCCCTCACACCTAGGACTCATTGTGTCATATCTTGTGCCTGTGAATGAAACCTGGACCCTGTGAGGAGCTCCATGCTGACAAAGCCCTCATCTCACCACAAAACCGCTCTTTCAGGCCGGTGTCCCTCTTGAATAGCCATCAAACCAAAAATTTCCCGTGCTGTTGGATAGAAGACGAATACACTGTTATCTTTTGCTGGAGGAAAGCCTATATTACAGTAGATCCACAGTCCCACATTGTACACAGCCAGAGTTCTTCTGAGAGGTAAAGCAATAACTCTAATGCAAGACAGAAGACATAACAAGCAAGTGGAAATTTTTACATAAAAGAAAATATCTGAGACTACAACAGATATTAATGAACTGAGAAAACAGACAGATGTACATTAGGGATTTGAGTGATACCTGGAGCATATTTTAATTTTGTTCATATTTTTACATCTGGCACTTTCACCATATTAATGATTTAAGGAATAATTATTGTAAGGTTGAGTTTCCTTTTAAAAACTTTCAGTGTTCCATCCTGGAATTCATTCCAGATGCTGGTAACTAAAACTGAAGAAACATGCTTCAAAATGATAGTCTTCTCCAAGTCAGGATGACAGCAAAATATGTAAACGACCAATGGCTCTTCTAGCCGCTTGGTTCTTTATGAGCTATCTGATTCCCTTCCAGTTTGTTTAAAATTTTTACCATGCAGATGTTCCTTTGGGTGACCAATTTTTATAGTTTTGAAAAGATTATATCAGTTTTCCATGGTATTGTGTTACTGTATTTCTTGGATTTTTTTTATAGCACTTGAAAGGCTAATTTCTTAATCAGACATTACTAGTGGAATGTAGAAAGAGAGGTTAAAAAGCCAAACTGGCACTGAGAATTAAACACAGGTTCGTAATAATATGAAAGGAAAACAAAAAGCATCAACTCGAGGATGTTGTTATTGAATGAAAGTTGAGAAAACTGCTAGGAACATGCATTTTTTATTATTATCAAAGGTGTTAAAATATATACATAGCATATGTTTGGCACTGAATTGTTGTTACACAGTTCTGTAGTATTCAGCTGTCTTGGATAAAAACTACCACTTTGATACTGGAAAATTATTATGAAAATGTTAGTTTTGGGCCTACTAGTAAAAAGCAAAGATTGTCTTGCATGCCAGTAAGGTTTCAGTGGAGGGTTTGCACTGTTTCCAGAAACCATCTCTGGCAACCACTGAGTTTCACCTCCGTCAACAAGTCTGCATAACATTTTGTCCTCCTTTATCCTTGTCAGGAGAGCTGATGGGGAGACAAGAGATTCAAGTTGGCTTCACACCCTGAAATTCAGAGACAGATTTCAAACACCACTTTAGGATTATAAGTAGCAGCTGAAACAGCGTTTAAGAAATGCTGGTACAAACATTAAGAAGTACTCAGAAAGGAAAAAAAAAAGTTCCACTCTAGGATTATTCTGTTTTGTTTCAAGGTAGGCATGAATGCTGTTGTATTGACACACAGCTTACGTAAATGCATGGCTTGGATTCCGTCCAGTGCTACCACGATTACAACTGTCAGACCAGAGGCAGGGTGGGGTTTTTTTCAGCTGTTCCCAAACTCCAGGTTTCTTCAGCTTTAGGTTTTGAGCTGGACTCATCCCTCCAACAGGTATGCTGTTTCAAAATTCTTTTGAGCGGTATCTTATTTCTGGAAGCTTAAGATTCAAAATGTGCCGCCTCTTTCCCGCAGAGTAGTTTCCATTGAGTCATATCATGTTCATGGGAACAAAAAAACAAACCAGAACTGTGTTAGTTTATAATATTGTGCAAATGTTACGTAACTTGGCTTCTGAGAGTTTTCTTTGCCTTCTTCTGGAGCACTGGAAATTGGCCACAGCCAGAGGCAGGACACAGAGCTGGTTGTGTTGGTGTTCCAGCTGGTGTTAGCAGTTTCTCTGGCGCCTAGTCAGGGAGTCCTGCTCACGCGACTGGCACTAAATCATCAAGCTTAGGGTCAGGCGTAAGTTTTTCATCAGGTGACAGAGGCAGGGGCCTGTCACCTTTTCTTTGTCTTCAGCTGCAGCACAGAGCACAGCCCACTGCTGAGGATCACCTGGGGATTAGCACCTAACAAATTCCCTTGCTGTTTGCAGGACCCCATGGCATCTCAGTGCCTGTAATCTTTCCTGCTCTCCTTCTGTTTTATGTTGTAATTTGTGGCTTTTGGTCTTTTCTGCAGCTTGTTTTAAGCGTGTTACAAGTTTTGGGGAAATGTTTTGCAGCTTTCTCTGTGTACGAGTGGGGACACAGGAGCAGAAGCGCCGAATATCCTACATTTCTGTCATTTTTGCAGTTGCAGGGGACTTGATCTCATTTTGGTCCTCTGTTCCTAGGTAGCAATGTACTTTGCAGCAGGAAATGAATCAGTATGATACAGAAACATTGATCTTTGCTGTGCTGGGGGCTTAGTGCCTGATGTGTGTGAAAAACCAAGCGCACATTTTGCTTGTTTGATTAGGGATGAGTACAAGTTCTCAGGCACGATGATTTTTCTAAACCAGTTGGAAACAGCTTTACCATCTTATTTCTGTCCCCTGCTCTTCAAAACACTCCTTAGTGTTGAAAATTTATGTTACAATTATAGAATTATTAAGGTTGGAAAAGTCGTTGTTGCCCAAAGATCTCTGCCTGCAATATCATCTGAAGGATTTTGGAGCAGAGGTGGTGTTTGGACCAAGGAGATGTGAAACTTCCTGGGGGAGCATCTGCCCAGAGTGGGGCTAGCACTAGCCATGGTTACTAAGTGCCTCATTTCCACTGCTATGGAATCCATTCACACAAAATGCTGCAGACCAAGCCACAGGTTGCAAATCAGATTTTCCTCTAAAAATCATCAGCAAACCAATCTGGCATTTTCTTTTTGATGCATTTTATTTCTCAAACTGTTGGGGAGGTGTCTATCTTGACTTCAGCTTGGTAGCCTTTGAGTCAGAGCAGCTGCCTGACCACAGATGCACATCCCAAAAACTGGACCTGCATAGACCTGTCTACTGAGCAGGAGCGATGCTGAGAAGGCCGTTTAGAGCTGAACTATATCCAATACAATTAGGAATAAATCAAGCCCTTATGAGCCTTCCAGCAAGCTTGATCAAAACTTAATGCATCTCTTTCTTCAGTTGTTGTATTCCACTCCTTTTCCTCCCCCTCAGCCTGAATTAAGTGAAGCCATCCTTCCGTTCACATGAGGAGGAGGGCTGTGCAGTTTCCATGGCAGACATATGGTCTCTCGCTAGGTTTACCTGGAACTGACTTGTTTGGTATGAAAAGCTAGTATTAATATTATGATCAGTATTAAATCAAATAAGTAGACTCTGAAGAACCTGGAAACCTGGGACCTCTGCCACTGGAGGAAGACTATGTTCCAACCAGGCATGCTGCAGGAGAAGGGCAACAGGGCATGTTTCCTCTGATCTCTCTGAATTTGAGGGGTGGTAGCTTGATAGATTAGGGATAGGTCTAACTCTCTGAAAATGATTTACAAGTACCAGAACGGTATTTCTGTCGCTGGGACTACATCTTAGAACTGGCACTTCCGTTCTGTTCTCTGCTATTAAGATTCCCATGCATTTACACCAGGGTAGAACTGACCCATTGCTGTGCTCATCGGCATTGCAAGCATGGTGTTCTCTGAGGGAAGAAAAATGGAGACACTTTACATGGCATTTTGTTTCCTGTGTAATGGCCCTTTAAGTAAGAAATCAAGGAGTTGACTTAAGAAAAGACAGTGAAGAAAAATATGGATATTTATAAATGTGCAGTATCTTGCAAGAAAAAAATTAATTGGGAATTAATGTAGTTTTCTCAAAAATCCAAAATAATTTGTATTGAAAGGGTTATTAGGGTTGAGAAAATAAACATTTCCTGTTGTGGTTTCTGCAAAATATCTCCAGTGGCAGTTTTAGAGTCATCTATAATTTGTGTTCTCTAGGGAAATATTTCTGTGATTACATATAAGTCTGGAAGTTACACTAAGTATGTCTCTCCTGGATCAATGCACCCTGGAAATCTTTATCTTCATTAGTTATAGCCTCCATCATTCCCGTGCTCTGAAGAATACATTTAAAGTATCAAGTGTAGTCATTATAACGCAATAGGAAATAGTCTAATAAATTATCTGTCCTGTTATTGTTTCTAGGACAAATATTGGATGTAGGAAAGATTTATAAGATGGATATATTTGTCAATTTATCTTATAAATTAAATTTTTTGGAAACTGGGTCTGTTCTTCACACCAAGACCCCACAAGGATTTAATTAAAGTGCTATTAGTCAAACTAATTCCTGACATGACATAGGTTTGTATTACACAAACATATTTGACTTTCTAAACATGCTTGTGAGATTTGGCATTTTGCTGAGAGATGCCTATTGATAAACATAATTAGGAGAAATTACTGAAAATAAATGCTGGCTTCCACTGGACATATAAATTACCTCGTATTACTGGTGCTTGAGAAAAAACTAACATCATAATTTACCACTATAAAATCACTTCCACTAAGACAAATGCAGAACATTGGAAATGACCCTTTATTTAGAGAGCAAAAAGATAAGGCCCACACGCACTTCCAAACCAGACCCAAATTTTCAAGATACAACATGAGCGTGAAAAACAAGTCCATGCCGTAACATGGTTAAAGCAAAAAGGCAAGAGAAGTATGGCATCACTGGCAGCAGCGCAGACCTGGGAGTCAGGACAGCAGAGCTCCCCTCTGTCTCCATCACGGATTTCCATATGATATTGGGATCTAAGCCAGGGTCCTATTCGGACCTTGCTTAGGACCTTGTGATTGCTTATTTCCAGGGCTGTAGGGAGACCAGGCTTGGTCTGAATCTTCCATCACTCTCTTAAATGGAGAGGGCATTGGTCATGATCTCTCCATGGGACAATGCAGGGATTGCAGGTGTGCCATTTCACTCTCACCTGTAGAATAGGTATAACAGAATTTCCAGCTGTTTCTGCCTGTATGGTTTTTTAGAACAGAGACTAGGGAAAGGTGAGGTCATAACGGGGTTTCAGTCTCAGCTTTGCTTCTGTACCAATAATAGCATCAGCGGATACAGTTAGGGATGGGTAACTGGGCTGTGAATGAACCCACTGATGGAAGTCAGAGCTGGCAGAAGTTGGTAGGAATAATCACATAATCACAGCTCTTCTCCTTACAGCCACGGGGTTTGTATACTGTGAGTGGACATTGCTGAGCCTGGTTTAGGTTTAGGCACAGCTGATCTGCCTTGGGGTCTATTCCAGTGCTGGTTTCTTTGACTCAATTAGATGTTTTCACACAGAGGTTTTACAGTGACTGCTGATATATCATATCTCAGCTAATTCAGCAGGCACCTTGGTACAATTAGTAAGAAGATATTCCCCTATCACATCTAAATTGAAGCTTATTTTACAGCTTCTTGGCACAGAAAGTATTTTGCTAACCTCTTACTCCAGAGCCATAGAGGTAGAATTCATCAGATTAACATTTTAGCTTTGTGGCTTCATCAGAAGGGTCTTTTGCTGTCTGTGTCTCCTGAAAGGACAGTGATCCCCTTCTAACACCCGTGTGTTAGCTCTCAACACATTCAGCCAGATTTTAAAGGCAGCCTTGCTATTACCAAGATAATAAATAAGGAAGGAAAGCTGCCTCAGTTCCCATGTACAGCGCGAGACCATATCTGAGCCAGTCAGCTCCTGTGGGTTTGAATCATGCTGGTTCGATTTTGGCAAGTATGACACAGGCAGAAGAAACAAACCCTGCCCTCCCACCACTGGTGCATGGATTGTGCCAATGGTGGGCAAAGGTGGCACGTGTCACCTGTGGTGTGGTTCAGACCCCAGTAACAAATTGCCTGTGGGGGACAATAGTTCTGAGTCAGCACATTTGCCGGGGTGGTTTTCAATGAAAATTTAATTAATGAAAAAGCTTTCTGCAACCATTCTCAGTGTTCAGTAAAAGTATGGTGTGAGTTTTTAAAAGTATATCTGAAGATATTTTTTAAAATCCCACATTTTTAGCCAAACTATTTTTTTCTCTTTACCAAAATCTATGTTATTGAAAACTAAACATTGTAGTTTTGAGATTTTTTTGATGGACAAAGAAACTAAAGCCCTGCTCTCATCCTGTATCCCTAAAAACCCCAATCCAAGCATCTGCAGAATTTTGCATTTAAGTTCTTTTTTTTGTTCACATCAGTGGGAACAGGACTGACCTTTAAAAAAAAACAACAAACCAAAACCATAGGCAGAACTCTTGTTTGTGCTGCTACAAAACTGGGAAAAAGTATCATTTTAGAGAGCTACAGGGAACAATAAAGTAATTAACCATGGTCTTAGCCCTTTTCTGGACAAAATAATTCTAGTTAACTCCCCCATCAGACAAAGATTAACCTCATCTCCTTCAGTAGGGCTAAGTGTATGGAGGCAACTTCATATACTTTGAAATAAGTGAGGACTGGCACATGACTATCATGAGTAGGCTGAGTAGATGAGAAGAAGAAAAAGAAGAACTAATGGCACAGAAATTGGGAACTCTGTGATTTTTTTTCAGGCCTCATTTAAGGCAGAAGAGGGAAGCAGAAGATGTTGGCTCTTGTCCTGGCAGTGGTGGTGAAAGTGGAGGCTGTTTCAAGCCCTGCAGTCCTCTGTGAGAAACTAAAGGAAATTTCTCTGCAGACTTTAATGGAAAATGTTCTCTGCTTTTCAGTCTCATTCTTGCTGAAAGTGGAAAATTATTCTAGAAATTAAACTTCAATGGAAAACAGGATTTTTGAAACTTTGAACTCATCTGTTTTCCAGGAAACCCTTCATTAATAGCCAACATTATTAGAGACGACAGATGAGTCATGAAAACCTCAAGACATTTTGAGCATGAACTAGCAAAAAATTAAAAAGAAATTGTGTGAGAAAGTGATAGAACTTTTTTTTTTTTAATCTGCTCTCTAAATGGCAACAATATGGAAGATTTGAGCCAACATGAATGACCCCTCCAACCCAGAAAGTGAGACTAAATTCTCCTCTTGGCCTGCTGGGTGACACTCCTTTGTAGTCACCTGCCCTGGGCCAGTTCATGCCAGCCTGCCATTTGGCCCTAAATCTCATGCTAACATGGTGTTTGAGTGTAATGTCTTTCTGCACCCTGGCCAGTTTAAGAGCAGGACTTCAGGAGATTACAGTGATCACAGAATCAAGGCAGAATTCATACTGTGTAGTTGCAGTGCAACTTGACCTACCGTGTGCTTTATACGTTATTAAAGCTAATAAAAGCAAAAAAGCTTATCCACTTCTTTATTTTCACCTGGCTTTAGCTCAGGGACTAGAATTCCTTTGTGGCAAATGCATATAAGTCTCAGAGTTAGCTACAATTCATCTTCCTAATCTCCTTTCTGAAGGGTTATGAAATCCTCCATGAAAAGCCTCAGAAGAGCACTAGATATCATCACTATTGCAGTCCTAGATGCTACTGTCATGTCCATCAATTGTCAGTTTCTCATCTCAAGGTTAAGGTGCTGTTGAAAAATGAGAAAGGTCCTCACACCAGCAGCCCTGGTGACTCAAATTTCTAAGGGAAATGCACTGATTTCAGAAGGCACTCAAGCATCTTTAAGATCACAGTCATTTTTCATTTTTAATGGTATTCATCCCTTTTTAGGGATTGATATTTGGGATTAAAACACTTCTTTGTTCTTTGCCAGATAGTCGTGTCATAAATGTTAATGGTTTGGGTTTTTTTTTTCCTGGGAATAATCTGCTGAATCCGAAGGTTGTGTAGTGACTTCCACTTTTCCTCCTTATTTTTACTGTTGTGAATATTGTCAAAGATATTGCCTTTTCCTGCCACATCCCAGGGTCTTGAGGGCAGCACTATTGCAAGTCCGTGTCAAAGACTGATCCGGGTATTCCAGGGAAAGATTGCTCCTTCCAAACTCCTTTAGAAATACCAATCAATGTTGCCATCTGGAGGACACACGGCTTTACAGTAGACCCTGTTTCCATTTTATGCTGCTGCTGTGATACCCCCATCATGAAAGCCCAGCTCACCACAAACAGTTGTTACTTTGCTTTTCATGTCCCAGATTTTCTTCAGTTCCTTCTGCAACTGATTATATTTGTTAGTCTTTTTTCATATGTTCCATGAAGCCTATCATTATTGCATTACTTTTACATCTGAGAAATTGTTACTATTATCATTATTAAATAATAACAACCATATCTGATATCTCGATTTGACAGAAGCACAAAAAAACCCAATCCATACCCTGTGTTTCCTTTACCAAATATTTCTGGTGTCTTGAAAACAGCATTTCCCCCTCAAAGCAAGGACTGTGCAGAGCTGCAGACTCAGAGCAGGCAGAGCTCTGGCTTGCTCTCTTTAGGAAAGTCAAATAGCAGATTGCTCATGAAACCAGATTGTGGGTATAAAGCACTGAGATAGAAAGGGTTTTTACACTGATCAGTTTAACCCATTCATTTGAAATATTCCTAAGGATAGGATATCACCTCCTGTCAAAGGTATAGGTGTTAGATGTCTAATATCATCTAGACTGCTTCTATAACCTGTACGGTGAGCATAGTGTCTCCACAGGATGGTTCATCCAATGTAGCTAGTCATCTGCTATAGGAAGGAATTCAGAGGTCTCCAGAGGTGTGAACCTTTCTCCACTGACTTTAGAGGAGGGTCTAGAGGAATCCTTTCAAATAGGTGTTTAGGTTTTAGATAGCTGAAGGTAACTGAGGTGGACACATATGGCTGCCAAAGTCAGGTTAAAACATTTAGATATCTTAGGACACTGACATCACTAATCTAGACCAAGGTAGGTTCTCCCTGTTCTGGGCTGAGATAGTGAATCCTTTGCAATATAAAGATAATATTATCCATTATAATTCTAGAACTTCTGTAATTGGTTTTGTAATTATTTTATAAACAACTTAAAGTATGAAAGAGGTAATCCTGGCATGTCGGTGTTTCATGCTAGGTACTCCAAAGAAATTCACTACCGCAGTTCACCAGTAATTATAATAACTTGTTTTACAGAAGTGATTCTGCAGCTGTCCCCAACATGCATCCAATATTCCGATTTATGCTGAAACCTAATACAATAATTAAAAATAACCCCTCTGGATTTTCTGCTCCTGAACAGCATTCTCTTCACTCAGGCTATTTCATGTCTGACGTGAAGTCTATTGCTCCAAGAGGAGCTTTATTCAGATCTCCATGAACCCTGGATGTGGGCCTATTTCCCTTTGTTGTGCTTTGGTTACGATTTGGTGGAGGAGATGTGGTTGGTGTGCCCATTCCAGCCCCTTGGGTCTGAATTAATTAATTCTGGACAGTATTCTGAGTAGGCACCTTTTAAGAAAGACACTCAACCTAAAGCACTACAGGTTACCTGAGCATTATTAGGAACAGATAATAGTGCTGCAAATGACCATCAGAGGTCATCTTTGTCCACTTCCTACCCCAAGCATGGTCCAGCTCTGACTAAGCTGTTTGTCTAACCTGTTCTTAACGGCCCTTACTTTCAGAGATCCCACCTTCTCCCCAGACAACTTCTTCCAGGCTTTCGCAGTTCTTCCTGTTTAAAAGAGCTGTTCTTTTTCCCTAATATTTTATCTAAACTCTTTTCCTGCAGATCAGCCTAACACTCCTCATCTTATCCTCCACTGACGCAAAGTCAGAAATTGCGGAGTCAAGAAAGCAGAAGAGTGATTTTTTTTACCAGTTGAGACAGAGACATCAAATAGAGTCGTCAACATCAATTTGGGCAGCACAGATGGCCCCTCTTCAAACATCAGTCAGCTCAGAAAGTGATTTCTCGTTCTCAGTAGAAACAACATCCCAAGTTGTCGTATCCTGTGAGCTCCCTGGGATAATAGCTTCCAGCAACATACACCACCATGTGCATACCTCAGTGTGCCAAAGCTCCCGTGACCTGTAGGTAATAACTCGAGTAGACAGTGGCAGAGGATGGATATTGCAAGGTTCAGCGGGAGTGGTCCTTGTAGAAATTAATTGATTTTAGAACAGATTGCATCCCAGAAGATCTTGACAGTAGGATCCCAGGAGGAAATGGGCAACCATCCATTCTGTAACCTCCACAGCTCTTGTCAGCTTGCAAGTTAGGTTCCCTGCTCCATAGGGTGTTTATAAATCGTATGTAGGAGCCTGTACATATACAGACATATGGAGACCTCGTGTTCCTTGGCCCAGGCTCTCCTGTACAACTCCTAATTTAAAGGAATGCCTCTGTTCCTAGCTGGTCTTTTAGTAATTCATGGAGTATTCCTTCAGGATTCTTGTTTTAAAATCGGAATGCAAGTTTAGCAGGGACAGTTTTGTGAGCAGAATGACATTAATTTCACAGAACTGAAGAATTCGTTATAAGGCAACAAAATTTCTTACTTGACGTCCTTCCAAGTAGTCTTGTAAATAGCTGTATTCTTTACTTGATATAGTGGGGTTCAGTACAGTCCTAATTAAGTGCTTCAGCTTCTGCTTTTATCTGTTAGCAGCCTTCCTAGTAATACCAGTTTGTAAATAGTGTGAAGTTGGAAACTGTAGTATGCTCACATACTTTCATTGTGATACAATGTCACTTGTAAATCTCAAAACATGCTATAAAAGGTTTTTCCTGTGGCTTGCCTCAGAGTACTGATGGAAACTGAGGCACAGCAGAGTGATGAGATTTGGTCCAACAGGACTTTTCTAGCCTTGGCAGAGCCATGAAGACCCCCAGAGCCCTCCTGTACCCCAATCTGTGCTGGCCTCCTTGCCCATGGTGCTCAGGGACTTAAAGATGCTTGTACTAATTTGGTGCCTTTGTCTCTGCTACTAAATCGTGTGTTAAACTCAGTTGAAATTTTCCAGTGATCTCGAAGGGCATGGAGCGGGCCCTTGTCTGCATCTCCAGGTAGGTGTCTGGACAGGCTGGCACACAGTGCAACCATATTAACAAAACCCTTGGTGGAACCGCTTTCTGCTGCCTTGGAAATTGCAATGTTTAAGGCAATAATTTTGCTATTACCACTGTTTTCTTTTGTATCCCTCCCCCAAAACAGAGCAATATTTCACCCCAAATGAAATGGGCTGTCGCTTTCAGAACAGCACATTTGACTCCTCTGTGTGACTTTGCCATTTTTGTCTTGTTGAATACTCTGTGTTGGAGGATGATGAATGATTGCACAGCAAAGTTAAAAAAAATAGGCTCAAATCAAAATGTTTCAGCTTTGTTGAAAAAACACATTCCAATTGAGCCAAAGTGGGTTTTTCAAGGAAGTTTCCTAATGGGGAAATTGTAATTGTGAGCAGGGGGAATTGTAAGCTGCTCCGGGGATTTAGTAAAAATATTTATTTTTGCAAAGGACCTTGCAGGAACCTTTTCCATAAACGACCCCCAACAGAGATGCACTAACCCCTTTCCTCATCCCTATGAAGATCAGAATGTTTCTTGAAACTTTTGGGATTGGGATTGGGTTTGGGAGCCTTTGGAGGGGAGCGTGCAGCTCTCACTATGCTCTACCACAATATATTGCATTTATCCCACTTCAAATGTGGAAAGTGTGTCTTTAATTTCCAGTGAACAAAGATTTGGTTTCCAGTTCTGCCTTGTTTTCACCATATATTTTCCAAACACGCTTTTTTTTTTTCATTAATGTTCACCTTTAACCTATTGATTTGCTATAAAAACAAGCCCTTTTATAAAGGAAAGGTAAAAGGAAATGAGGGAAAACATAAACACATTGCAAAAGTAAGGATTTCCCAGAATAAACCCACATATAACACAAATATATGATGTAGCTTCTTTTATTAGCACTGTAAAAAAGAAGGCAGGGAAAAATGTGAAAATACATTAGGGATTTTAAAGCCAAGCAAATCAATTAGTCATTACTGACATAAATTTCCCTTTCTTGGGGACGTTCAACCTTCTCATATCCCGTGGATGAACTCTAAAGCACCTGTAGTAGATCTGTTTTCAGTAAAAAGATTTAAACTACTGTAGATGTTTTTCCAAGGAAAATACAATGTTGACAGAATAATGCGTGGAAGAAGAGGCTACTAAGGCAGCTGCTATAAATTGCCAGCGTTGTAATCCCTCTTGCAACACGCCCAACTTCACAGGATGTGCATTTGTTGATGCTCTACATATGGTTTTGAGTAAAAGTAATTGCCCCTCCCCCACAACGTGACAAAAACTAAGCAAACTAAGCATGCCTTGCAATTGAAAAGGGATGGTCCTCCCCTCACTTCCCTCCCCTCCCTGAGCACCGGAACAATGATGCACATTTTGAAAAGCAGCGTCACATTTGCACAAGTATCTCCATAACGTGGGCAGATGGCTGCGGCGCTGCCGTGGGTTAGAACATGAGTGTTCCCAGCTGCCCCAGCAGGTCCTGGCCATGTGCTGAGGGCTCAGGTGGTACCCCCAGGATGCCCAACTCTGCTTGTGCTGCCACCAGAGGTGGCCCTTTGGTAGTGTCCCCCACCATGGGCACGTGGTGCTTTCTATAACCCCTCCATGTCTGCCAGGGCAGGGGAGCAACCACCTGGGCAAGATGGTGGGAACCTGTTCCACTGTCCTGGTGTAGTCTGGCTTTTGAGCCTTTCCAGTCCTACATCCCTTTCCCCAAAGAAATTTTAGCATCTTGACCTTGGACACAGTAAGGTGCTTATAAACCCTTCTGCATAGTCAAAGCTGATTCTGTGTTATTACAGGGTTTTTTTTTTTAGCAAAGATTCTATTTTAAGTATTCCCAGTCCTTTCTCCTGGTGGATGCACCCCTAAACCCCACTCTTTGTAGCTGGATTTGTTTTCTGACAGGTCATTTCACCTATCTTCTTCACTGTGTGGCTGCAGAAACAGCTGGCCATGGCTGGTTCAGCCTGTCCGCTGCTACTTGGGAAATCACTGCCCAGGGCTTCGTGAGCTGGGATGGCTTTTGAACCCCTCAGGGGCAGTCTGTCCATGCTGATCCCAAGCACATGAGTGCTCTGGATCCTTGAGCTCACAAAAATATCCCTGGGGCAGAACTGTAAAACAGGCTGGGGAAAGGATTTGTTGGGTGTGGAGTGCGTGTACCATGGGAGCGTCTGTTGCTGGGAGAGCAAGAGTAGGAGCATGAGGAGGCAACTGCCATGCTCTCCTTTCCCTAGGTCCTTTGCAGGACCCTAGCTCCTTGTCAGTTATTCTGGTCTCAGCACCAAGGATTTTTGTAATCCAGTAACTTTTCCATGTAAAATGCTTTAGCAATTGCAGCAACAATCAGCGCCCAGGCCTCTTCTCCATCACCTTTGAGCAGATGCAGCCAGGCCAAATTCCCTTGCTCGATCCCTTATCCCAGCAGCTCTTGAGCTGCCTCCTATATGACCACATTGAAAGGGCTGGGGATGCTCCCACCCTGTCCCTCCTGGTGTGCCTTTGGTGCTGCAAGTCTGAGCCTCTCTAGGATCAGGTGGGAACTGAAACCCCAATCTCCCTTCTCCAGTGCAAGTGCCCAAACCGTGAGGCTGGGGTGAGAGATCTGGCTGTGCGATTTGTGGGAGCAGGTCAGAAGCAGCTCCCGCACTGTTGCTGCTGCATGGGGGAAGAGGAATCCCAGCCATGGCAGTAAGCGAGCAGCTGGGGTTCTGCTGCACCAAGTAGTGCCCCTGCACTGTTCGACCCAGCTGCACGCCAGCCTTGTGCGCCACACTCCAGGAAAGGAGTGAGAATGGGGGAGATAGATAAACCGCCACTGGCATCAGGCATCAAGAAGGTTTCACTGCTTGGCAGCAGAATTTGCATTCTTTAGCAAGGCAACCTTTTTTTTTTTTTTAATAATTATTCCCCCCTAAACAAATAAGGATTATTTCCTGTAGAGAAAAAAAGCCAACAAAACAAACAAAACAAACAAACAAACAAAAAAACCAAAACACAAAACACTAGACGTGTTTCACACACACAAAAGGTGCTGTTAGTGTGAATCCTAATTGGCTATGGAAAAACAGTGTAGGTGGATGTTTCTGGCTGTTTGCAATGAGCCCCAGGCTGATGGCTCTGATCTCCCTCCTCACCCCCTCCCCATGAAGGTCTCTGGAGGAAAAGGTGTCCCTGCATTGTTCCGTTTTGGAGGTGCTGCTACCTCTGTAGGTGCCTTCCTGGGGACTCTGGGATGCCTGTGGGGAGGGACACAAAATGCTGGCAGAACCTGGGTGTGGGACCTAGAGAATCAAATACTCTTTAGATTGACAAACGACGCATGACTGGGCTGAGTACGGCTCCTGCACGATGCGTTTTGGCCCAAGGTTTGATATTTACCGGTTCGCACTTGCCGTATGGGTCTGTGACCTTTTTTTGAAACTTTTTCTTTACGAGTTTATTTTGGCTGGGCTCAGACATTCATAAAATTCCTCAGGAATGGGAGGTTTGAAGCATGGCTTGTAAAAGGAGGAGAGGGGAGGTGGGAGAATGGATCGAGGAGGAGAGTTTTCCATTACCCTGTCATAGCCTCCCTAATGCAGGTCTTACGCCTCTGAGCTCCTCTCCAAAACTGCAGGCTTCTGTAAAGAGAAGAGAAAACGGGATGAGGGAAGGGGGAAAGCTTCCTTCCCCATTTGGGAGGCAGGATCCATCCCTAAGTAGATAGGTCTTTCTCCAGTTTCTCTTGTCAGTCATCCTTCTGCAGCTTTTGGTCTTCGCAGCAGGTCAGCAGAGTTGGTGAATAGCTCGGCAAGCACAAGGCATCTGAAACAAATTAGATCTCTTATAGCCACCCAGAGACTGATGATGGATGGAGGTCTGTATTTACAGCAAAACTAATTGGCAACATACACAGACATCCAAAAAAGTATATTATTTTGCCAGACTTTGGAGTCGCTAGGCCCTTTATTTTTTATTGTAGAACATTATACAGCTAGAGATAAAAAAGAACAGTGAAAGTTTTAAATCTAATAAAAGCATTTGACTGCAGAGTAAAAATAACATACACAGAGAAGTTTGATTTGGAATCGAATTTTATTAATGGTCTTTTCTCTGCAAAATGTTTCCAATTAAAAAACAATTCTGAAGTGATGCATTAATAAACTGCTTCCCCCCCCCTCCTTTGGAGGGACTAAGACTTTTAAAGGCTGAGGTGGATAAAAAAAAGCCATTGGATGTTATTAAAACATAATTTAATATAACCTAAATATAGTGCTTGCATACCACAGAGAGAAAGCTGGCTGTACAATTGAATTCGAAACAATGATAGTATGTTGACTTTTCAAAGAGAAATATTATCAGATTGTGAGCTGCTGTTCAAAAGACGGGTCTTCTTTAAACACTGAGGCATGTAAGAAGCAATAAAGAGCAAAACCAGCCAGGTTTCCCTGGACAGCATGTGGCAGATTTAGATTTCTCAAAGGCACGAATAGATGTGAAATTGGGAGCATGCGGTAGATGAACAGTCTGGATTCCAACAAGTCATTTGTTTGATTTTTAGATGAACAGCACCTTTGCTTACAAAAAAAAAAAAAAAAAAAAGAGGGAAGGGAGAATATATATAGACAGACAGACAGACAGAATGGATGCTGCAGATCCGGTCTCCAGAAAGTGTCTGACAAAACTGTGCATTTCTATCTGTTGATCTCATTTGTCAGAGCCTGGCTACGAGCGATGAGAGCTTGTGTAGTGTTTTCCCTGGCTGAGAGCTTTGTTCCCTGATATACATATTTGCATGCAAAATAGGTGAGCTCTAGAGAAGGTCAAATGCACGATGAGAAGGGAGGGGCTCTGACTCCCCTGACCACCTACCCTTCTGACCCCTTCCTTATTTTTGTTTCGAAGCAGGCACAGGCAGAGACCGACCAGATGATCTCCGTTATCCTGTTTCTGTGCTAAAAATCCAACTTCCACTTTGCTCGCCTGAAAGACAAAAGAGCTAGCTCCCTGCCCTACCCCAAACACCAGCATCACCGAAATCTCCATCATGAGGAATCCTCCTCCCCAAGCCCAGACAAAGCCAGGGGCTGCGGCAGGCGCAGTGGGACTGGGGAGCACCCGTGCCCTGTGGCACCTCTGCCAGCACAGAGCCAGGGGAAAGGGGTTGTCCTTGTCCCCCAGGGCCTCATCCCACCCTGGCAGGGTGAAGACCTCCCTACACACAACTGTATCATTTGCATCCACTTCAACGCCCCTTTCCCCAGCAGCACCGTGTGAAGGGATCTTAGTGCAAACAAGAATTAGACCCGTGATCTTCCAACGGATAATCCCTGATTGCTTGCTATTACTATTATTACTCTGTTTGCTGGGGCGGGCTTTCTTATTCTAAGCTTTTTTCTTTTTTCTTTTTGGCTGCATCTGGGAAGCCGTCCTTTGTGTAAACAGCTATCAGAGTGAGCAGGGGTATGTGATCCATTAGCTCTGCTGAAAACACAATCATCGTGTTATTCCAAGCTGATGAAAATGTCCTCTGTAGTTTTCTCTCCCAATGTCCACATGCCAATCAACATTTGTCAGTGATATAATTTTCTCACATAAACACATCCGTTGTGCAACTTCCACCCTGGGTAAATAGATATAATTCCAAAACCAAATAATGCACTTGGAGGGGAAGGGGGATTAGACGGACAAGGAGGTGGAGGGGGAGCAGAGGGGAGAGAAGCTGCAAGGAGAGATCAGCTTTAATTGCAAAGGGGAAAGACGGAAAATTCTCGGGAACAGACAACACGGCTGGTTTATTTCTTCATATGGCAAAAGGGCCCGGGAAGGCGAATAGCTGGGGCTATTTTTTTAACAAACATTTGTGAACGAGGACCACCATGAATTGCTGAAAGAAGGGTGGCTGTTGTTTATGGAATTCGGAAAACATTTAATTTTTTTTCCCCCCAATCTGAGACAGAATAGACAATACTCTGTAAGTGGGGAGGTGCCATTTCCCCTGTTTCACCAGAAGGCCTGCTCAGACATACTACATTTTTTTCCCCCCTCCTTGTTCAAAGCTTACATAACCTCCGGGTAATTGTATCTTTGAATCCAATATTGCAGACTTATGCAAAAGAATGTTTTCCATCCCATATGTTTCCAGTGCATTTGTGTGTGTGTATTTGCGTGTAAGGAAATTTGTAAAATAAATCCTTTATTTACATGAGTCCCCAGACTTGGCAGAGCATGGTTGTGCCATGTGCATTCAGACAGTATCGGTCCATGACTGCATGTAGTGTATATCTAAATATATGCCCTGCCTACACACTGTACAAAAGGCATGGCTGTACATGAGAAAATATTATATGACTGTAGAAAAGATGTCTTTCCTTTAGAGGGATGTCTTATATATGATCCTACAGGAGAATTATTCAAGAAAATAGGCTGGTGCTGAAGGAGGGAAAAAAATACCTATAACTATGTGTGTTCATGTGTGTATACATACACTTTGTGTGCTAATACATACAACTTTGTGTGTCTAGCCAGGCGACATCCCTTGACAAAACTGAAGTCTAAAGGGGATCCTACATGAGATGGGATCTACCTCTTGTCCCAAGACAGAATAAAACTTATCAACCATTTCCTGAAATGATTCAAACAGCTGAAAACGTGTTTCTCTCTGTATTGGTGTGTGCTTCTCTCCAAAAACTTGAATTTTAAATTCTCCTCTGCCTTAAAAAAACAGCTGGGGTGATTTCTGAGGCAACCTGACCCCAGTGGGCCAGCAGCACAGTCCCGTGCCTCCTTCCTTGGGCAGGCAGATTGCAGGCAGCTGCCTGTATGCACAACCCACGCAAGCTGGAGGTGCTTTCCTCCTCTTTCCGTCTGCATGCCATCCTTTCCTCCTGCTGGGGTGATGCTGCGGGTGTCAGCCTGTGCAGATGGGGTGTTTGCTGCAGGGCAGCTGTGCCATCTCCCGGCATGGGAAGGGGAGAGGGACTGAATCAGTCCCAGAGAGGCTTTGCAGAGTTCATCCACTCACCGGGAGGTGGCAACATCCCTAAATGCCTCCTGGCTGCTGTGTTCCCAAGCACAATCATTGCTCCTGCCAAGACCAATACTGGCCATCGTCCTTCTTGCTCGGAGCACCAGCTATCCTAAACCCACTTGTGTGTCCCCTGCTGCCAATGCCCTGTGCAGGGGGCTGCCCTTCTGCTCTGTGTGTGGGACTTTTATGCAATCCCATGGGAACCGATCTGGTTTCAAATACAAGTGCTGGATCACCTGATTTGTATTTTTCCCCATTTGAGGGTCCCAGGCTAGGGGAGGGGAGAGCTGAAACTCTAAACTGCTTTCTGCTTATTTGCTTTATGATCCTGTTGGGTGCAGTGTTTACTCAAATCCAGCAAGCATCTGGATTAGATAATTTGTTGGAAATTAGCGGCGTTTGATGGTTATCGGCCCTTGCGTGATTAAAACCCGGCTGTCAGCATCGTGTTTGGGTTTCAGGAGAGCAGGGACGCTGGCTGCATGGATTCTCATGCTCAGAGCTGTGGAGAGCAGCAGGGCTTGTGTCGCCCTGGAGGGGATCCATCCAAGATCCCCCTGCACTGATATGGGACTTTCCAGGAGAAAGAGAGGTGCAAAACTGCTGAAGAAATCTTTTCAGCCCCCAAGTGACATAGGCGAGGAGGAAGGCAATGAGTGCAGGCGGCTGGGGGCTGCATTTTCCATCTCACAAGTTGTTCAGCTGTTTCTCCCAGGTCTGTGCGTTGCTCCTCACATTTACACCAAAGATGGGCACAGTAGGAATGCAGAAGAGCTTTGCTACACTTCACTTTTTATTTCTCATATCTAGGGAAGAATTTGGGCATCCCTTCCCATCCCTGCATCCCCTTTCCACCCCTGCACTCCCAAATCCAAGCACAAAGAGCATTCACCCTCTTCCCTCCTCTTTCCCCCACCCTTCACTTTAGGGTTGGATCTTGCTCACTTTAAGCTAAGTGGGGTTTTAAAGCTGGATTAAATGGTGACAAGCCCAAACCCTGCAGGAGGGGTTTCATCATCACTGTATTAATATGCACGTTTTTTACAAGGCTTCACTAAGCTGCTCGGCAAAACACCCATGGCATAGCATAGGTTTTGCTGGTCACAGGGGGAGGAAAGTATTTAAAGACAGTGCTTTACAGGGGATAGTACATGCACTCGTGGCCAGTGGGGGTCAGCAAGTGAAGTGCCCAAGTGACTTTTGTAGAAGAGGGTCAGATACGTTTGTACCCTGGGACTGGGACAACTGGGACTGCTCCTTGCCAGGGCCTGGTGGGATATTCAACAGCAGGAGAAGCCAAGTGAAAGCTTAGGAAACTGGATAATTACAGACCCTTTCTCAGGTATACCAGCTAGAAAAATTATTGAAAAGCAAACTGTATGTATATTTTGCAGGATAGGGAAAGATGTGCATTTACAAATATATAGTATACAGAAATATATAGGCTTTTAAAGTATGCTTCCTCATATACAGACTCTCGAGAATTAGTATTTCCAGCTGTGCACATATAGATATATTCAACGTATAGTATACAACAACATAAGATCGACTCTGTATGTGCTACATGCATTTGAAGAGGGAGTTAGATCTTTCTTAAAGCCATAGGAGAATGGCTTTGAAAGTAGAAAGATAATATACTATATTACTCTGAAAGCTCTGCAGTCTTTTTGTACACTGTCATACTAAATGAGCAGAGTTGAAATATAAAGGTTTTGTTGTTTTTATTTTTCTTTTTTCTTTATTTAAATTAAATATAATGAGCTCCCTTGGGAAAGAACTCCAAATAATAAATGATCTCTGCAGTTAAGTTCTGAAAGCTTGTTTTCCTATGTGAGTACACAGCTGCATTCACGTCAGGGATATGGGAAGTTCATACAACCCTCCAAATGCCCTATTATGGTGCTGGCAACAGCATTTGTTTATGATTTACCACCCTTTTCTAAAAGGCAGTATTTCAGTCTGGTGGTATATTTTGCCAATAGATAGAACTGACAGGTAAGAAAAATCATTAAGATATTTTTATAAAAAACAAGGGGCATTTTTTCCCTCCTTCTGAAGGGAATCTTTGCATTAGGATGAATCTTGAGTTCATGCAGCTTCAGCCTGGATCGTGGTGGGATGTCTCTGAAATCCCTGTGTGCTGTGCACATTCTATGCAAGAAGAGCAAAACAAGGCTTTGAGGTGACTGACAGCCACAAGACTTAGTCCATAAACTCAGACGAGTCAGGTGGAGGTTGAGCTTTGGGGTGGTTTGGAGGCAGAAGTTGAGAGAAGATTCCCATCAGTCCTTTATGGGATGGAGTGGGAGGGGGAGGACCTGCAGGCTACAGAGGTGTCCACCAGCTCTCCCTTACCTGAGAGGGGGGGCAGATCACCTGGTCATCTTTGCCCCAGCACAGTGACAGTGCCAGGGATGTGCCAGCACCGTGGTGGGGGTCCACACTGGTGAGCCTTATGCAGACCTGTAGGCTGGTCCCACCTGGGCTGCCAGTCTTGTCCAAGCAGGATCCGAGCATTATTCATTCACCAAGGCAAACCCAGAAAGAGCTGCATTATCATCTAGGGATGGGCATTATCTTTCATCTCCTCATTTTCAAACTGCTGTTGTGCGTTTAAGAGCTATTTCTCTAGTTTTCAGTAGCCAATTGTGAGCCCTCCATATCTTATGGGCCAAAAAGGCCTTGAAAAGACACATCCCATTACTTGGGTCTGCCTGCAGATACCCCTGCCCAGGATGCCCCTAGGTGGGTCCATCCCACATCAGTATATCCATACGGACCAGTGCACGGCCCTGCAGTACCTGCGTCCAGGGCAGCTGGGATATGGGGCAGCCCTCGACCAGGCTTTGTACGTGTGTGTTCTCTGCAGGCTTCTGGACTAGGGAAATTATCAAATCATCACCCTCTAAACCTTTCGAATCGCTACCCGCCCACAGCTTGATTTCTGGGGCCTTCAGATCTCCAGGCAAGTTTGCTGCCTTGCACTAATGAATACCGCGCGCTGAGTGAAAACTCTATCTGCACATCTTTAAATTAAACCAAACCACACACACGCACACACAAAAATCATTTCAGCCTACCCAGTGGGTTTTTGCCTTGCTGCATGTGCAGAGTTTCTCATTGATGTGGGAACCGTGCAGCAGAAGAAACTCCTTAAATGTGCGTCAGGACTAGTAATTTCTCCCTGTCGCCTGCAGCATGGGTTCAGACGATATGATCATGAAAAAGGGAATGATTTCCTGCCCCGTGGAATTCAATTTTATGAATGGAGCCGTGTAACACGGCATAGTAGCTTTAAAAAAACACCATAAAAGACATGGCAGGAGAAACCAAGTTATACACTACTCCGCCGTATGGAAAACAAAGCTAACTTATATGGTTTGGCTTCCTTGTTTGCCCTTTCATTGTTCCTCGATGGTAAAACTCTTGCGTTATGATTTTCAGAAGCACATAGTGCAGAATAGTTTATGATGTTTACTTAGCATATAGGACAATAGATGGAAAAGCGCCATGATTTCTGACGCTGACTGCAAAATAAACCTATCATTGTTCACACAGAGTGCTGTTCCTTTGGATAAACAGCCACGTTGCTGGTTGGCAGGAGCAGACCATCACCTCCTGGGTCCTCCTCGCCGGAGTTGTACGTCTTCAGGCCTCACACCATTGGTGTTTGAACAGAGCTGCCTCTTGACTCCAGTGGGGCAGCACTGGCACTGCACAAGCTCTTTGTCCTTATTTAGATAAAATGAAGATCCCTGAAAGGCTTCTCGGCACAAAGAATCCCTCCTCGTGTGGCGCTTCACAATAGCTGCCGATGTGGGAAAGTTGCAGGGAGGCCCTAACCAACAGCTTAGATGTAAACATCTTAGGGCTGGGGGTGGCTCAGATACAGAGCCAGGTCTACATTGTACCCCAGAACCCTAATTCTCCTAGGCCTTCCTGGACCCCCAGCTATCAGCATGCCCATGTTTGATTTACCAGGATAAGAAATCTGCTCATCCTCACTTTGATTTATGAAGCCGTCTTTGGTGCACCAAGGTGGATTGTAGTCAAAAGTGACCAAACTGCCTCGTGCTTTTTCCCTGAGACTTTGGGTAAGGCCTTCTCCAAAGAGCAGAGGTTGTAGCTAATGAACTGAACTGTGAGTGTGTCTGATGAAGTGTGCCCAGTGAATTTCACGTACACTTGAATTACCAAACCCCAGAAGGCAGAGTGGGAAGGGACCTTGAGAAGGAATTGACTTGTCCTCCTCATCCAGGACCTAAACATTCAGACGTAACCCATTCCTGGCATATGCATGTCAAACCTCTTCTTAAAACTCGCTAATGATGGAGGTACCACTACCTCCCTCAGCAACCTCTTCTAGCACTCCCATCTTCACCTTGAACAGCTTTCCCTGTAATGTCTAATATCATTCCCCCTTTGCTGCAGCTCAAGGACAAGACGCCTTGTCTCCTACCTGTAGGAGGAGACACAGCTCTATAACCTCCCTCTTCTCATTCATGGGTTTGTCGACTGTTAGGCTGTGTCCTCTTTGCCATTTCTAGACTGAACAAACCCACTTATTTTCAGCTAATTCTCATATATTATGTTTTCTAGATTTCTGACCCACTTTTTGTGGCTGTTGCACTCCACTGGATTCAAGCTGCTCCATGCCTGACTCAGGGACCTCCCCCAAGTCTGACTATCCCTGGATTTGATCAGCTCTGATCAAAAGTCATTTATATGGACCATCTTTGTGGTTTTGAGTTGAACTGGATCCAAAGCAAACAAACCCATGGCGTTTTTTCCCATTCATCCCTTGGGATGTGACACTTCTAAAGCAGTAGCAGAAGATAAACACAGTGGAGACCTTTCTGGTAGTGAGCAGTGGGACAGGCTTAGCTCGTGTGTCTTGCCTAAGATTCCCTGGTTTATTAATTACAGTGTGATGCTGAGCTTTTCTCTTGGACCTGTCACATTGGCTTTTTATCAGTCAGGAGCAATGGAACAGAAGAGAGGGAGGGACTGTGCAAGTGTCGGACTTTGCCCACAGCCTTACTGGAAAAACAGCTCTCCTGGTTTGCTTTGTCACGCATCACCCAGCTCGAGAAGAGCAATTTTCCAGGTTCCAGATAGACTTTTGCAAAATGCCGTTCAGTATGTTCTGTTTGACATGGGTCTGCCAGTGTCCACTCTGGAAGTGGTTTTTAGCTGGTTGTAGCATAAAATAGTATAACAGGTTATCAGCCAAACTGCTTACACTCACAAGGCTGATAAGATCAAACAGCATGGATTTATCCAATCTCATGTCACATTAGTCTAGATTTTTCATCTGACAGGGAAATAAGTTCCTGTGGGCAGGGAAGCTGCAGTTGGCGTCTTTTATCTTGACTTTAGCATCAGCCCACGTGATGTTCCCGTAAACATAACAGTTCAGTCAGTACTAGTTCGGCTGTACTGTTGCACTGGGTGTGGAGAGAAGTGCAGCTAAGCTGACTGCTTTATAAAAACCATTCTAAGAAAACCAGACATTGTTCGCCTTTTCCAGGCCATTTTATTATTATTATTCAAAGATCCTGTTTTCTGAGAATAGGAAATTTCTAGTTGCGCGTCAGTAAAAAAACACACACACACACAAAAAAAAAAAACAAACAAACAAAAAAAAAAACCAAAACACCCAAACCCCAACATCTTTAATAAAATAACCTGGAAAGTTTCCTCTAAGAGTATGTCATTATGTCAACACTGTTCAGCAGCAAAGCATTGCATTCAGTAAATATATATTCGGGAGCTACTTTGTGATCATTGACATTTGACATTGTTCTTATATCTCCCCCTATTAGCATGTTTCTGTTTGGAGTGCACTTGATCTATTTCAGAAATATTCCTCATCTTTTCCCATTATTTACTGAGCAGCAATAACCCTGGAAAGAACTACTGCATTTTACAGGCTGCAAAGTTTCATGGAAACAAGAGGCCCCTCTTGTGTTGCTTAAGTAGCTCATCTGTGAAGGTAAATGTATTCCTGGATTTAATTAGGAGTTGCAGTATTAATATTTATGTGTATAAAACTAGGTCAGGAGGGAGGAGAAAGAAGAGGGAGCAATGGCGTAGTTGTCACTGCTGATACGAACTGACCAATTCATTCATCATGAGGGACACTGCAGCCAAATTTCTGTGATCTCTTGCATGAAGAAACTGTTTCACTCCTTGCTGCTAAAAGAGGGCTGGGACTAAGTCAAGGGTCCAAAGACACAGCTTGCACCAGAGGCTTGTTTTGCTTCATGTCTAAATGCTGTTTTTCACAGAGAGACAAATTTGAAGGCCAAATGACAGGGTTTTGAGCACAGATCCTCCAGGGAGTACAGAGAAGGCTATTTCAGACACTGGAGTAACGGGAGAGATCTGATCTATTCCGTTTTGTGTCATGTTGGATATGATTTTTATGTACTGTAATACTTTATTGGATATTAGTATTTTTTAGTCATGAGATGAAAAGTCAAAATCTTCCACTATTTTGTGTCTAATAATGGAAGATAAAGTTTCAGCCATAATACTTAGTATTAAGATTTTGAAGCTGTAAGATTTTTAACTACTTCCTCAACACAGTTTTCAGATGCCTTTTCATCTCCGAAGTGTTGAGCTGGAACATATTGTACATTTTCAAATTCTCACACACAGAAAAAAGAATTGAGACTGCACTGACCCTTGAAACCCAGAGATGGTTCAGGTCTTTCTGATCTTGCATTTTCACACCCTGAAGAGGTAGTAAGAGCCTCCCAGCTTGGACCTGACCTATTTTATTCTTGCTCTGACCTTGCACCCTCAGTACAAGACTTGGTTTGGAAAGGTTTGAAGGTACATAAAACAAGGGAACTCAGCATCCATCCTTCATGAGTGGTGTCATTGTGAGCTTAAATGTGAGCACAAAACATTCAAAGGTGGCATCTCCCATATTCATATAATGTGTGATGGAGAGTCCTGGCACATCAGAAGTTAGACATCACTTGAGAGCACAAAGCTGTGTCAAAGGCAACAGGGAAAACGTGCTCTTTCTCACTCAAAGAGCAGTTCACCTCTTTGTTCTCCCTTTTGTACCCAAGCTGCACCTGGCCCTCTTTGATTTTAATTATCAGGTATGCTTCTCTGGGGGAGCTCAGGGCCGATCATGTTAGAAAGCATCACCTTCCCTTCAGGCACAGCTTCAGCTCTTTGTTCTGCTCTCGTAGGGTAATTGGATGCTAATAAACCAGCTCTCTGGTTCACCATATCTAAAATGCTTCTAGTGACAGGAAAAAAATTACACTCTTGTCTCTTTATTCCCTTTCCTTGGTTTGCTCTGTGCTTTTCTTCCATTCTTTCTGTTAAGACCAACACCCTGTTACCTCCATTCTGGACATCAGCTTTCGGTCATGCCCAATTCAGTTACTTTGTTGGACAGAAAAGGAAAAAGATGCTTCAGCCCCAGCCCTTCACTTCTGCTTTATGCTCACCTGGAGAAGCCACCTGAACCCAGTGCAGTGCCACAAGTCTTCCCCAGTCCAAGGTCCTACATGGCAGACATAGTAAGCTGGAGACAACCAGCATTTCTGCACACACCTGAAAGCAGTGCCATGCCCCATGCCTGCCAAGTGACAGAGGGTGTCCTTCCATCACGTGGCAAGACACGGGGCACGTTGCAAAATCATTTGCCCCCTCCTGCTCACCGACTTTGGGGTTGTAGCCACTAAGTTGCAATATAATAGACCATAATATCTTCCTACCACTGTGCAAAACCTGATGTCAATAGAGTTACCTGCCTCGGGCAGTGACTGTAGCTGGGGGGAATGAAGTTGTGCCCATCCTTAAGAATAGACCAAGCCAGGATGATGCCGATCTCAGAGGGGGCAGCATTAGCTCCATGTGAATGGCAGAATCTGGCCATAAATAGTGTGCACCACACAGACACGCAGGGAAAAAAAACCCACTTAGCAACAACAGCAACAGTTGCCACTGCAATTATTCTAGCAAATGACAGCAATTTGTGCTGACCACACTGTGGTCTGCCTATACCTTGCCAACTTGTTCCTGCTCCAGCCATTAATATCAGTTTATTTTGCACACAAAGAAAATAGTTCTCATTTAAAGCTCCCTGTGCACTTTGTGAGTCATTAATGAAGTCTCATGATATCTATGACCTAAAAAGAGCACTGTGAGCTACTTTTTCTTGAGCAAGAATCATGATCCACTGGTTGTCAGAGGAACTAATTTATCACTTCTTGTCCCTCATATTTGTGGCCCTGTTCTTTGGAATAATAAGAGCTTGGCCTGAGGAATGGGCATGAAATGTGGTTGTGTTTAAAATGTGTTTATTTTCATTGTTTTTCGTTAGCTTTGTTCTTGGAGCTCGTACAATAAAGGCAAATAATTTAAAGGACACAGAGGGATGGAGTTTGGTTTTATACAGAGTGTGGGAGGCTGACAGAAAAGCTATAGCCAAGTGAGGGGACTGCATTCAGTGAGGCCAAGGTGAAATGAAGTATTTAAAGACTCGGGAGGACTTGGAGTTGGAATAACTTCCATCTTCCCTCTCAGCTTGTAACTCACACCCAGGCTGAACTCACACCCAGCTACTGCTGGGAAAGTTTCACCTCTTAAGTCATCGGCTGCAAAACTGGCTCAAACGGCCAAAATGAACTCAAGCTGGGCAAACTCACCTGCCGAATCATGCAGTCAGAAAGCAACAAGGAAGAGACACTAAGCCGCTATGAAACCACTGCTAATCACTCTCTCGAGCTAATCGACACATTCCTAAAATTCCTCTCCAGGTTCTTGGCAGTCTGAGCTCCATTGCTTTTTTCAGCCGTCAGCAAAGGGGAAGGCACTCAGCCGTACCAGAAAGTCTTATTTTTTGTAAATAGACAACAGTGTTGCATGTGAGCCTTCCAAGGGTTGCATGAGAGTAGCCTTACCCCAGATCACATCTGTGAGACCCAGGGGTGCTCCGCCACTCCCCGCAGCTGCTCTTTCCCAAAGCACTTGTTTCAGTGCCACTGCAGCTGCTTCAATGCACTTAAACTCTGCCATGGCCCCCCCACCCCCACCCCAATGCCCACAGTTCCCCCAGGGAAGATCCCAGAGAAACATCAGTCTTGCTCACCACCCAACTGACAGCGACAACGCAGCGAGGAGGGCACTGGTTGTCCTCCACTTTGTAAAGCTGGTCACCTGAAGCCCAGAGACCTCTCAGGTGGCTTTTGCTGAATCTGTGGTACGGTACTTCAACCATGGGCTGCTTCCAGGCTGCTTAGTAGGATGGACTTTGTACCGTTGCTGGCATTCAGCTCAGCTCAGCTCACCTGTAGAGCTTATTAATAGAAAGATGACAGCCAGCAAGTGCAAGGAGTAACCTTGGCTCAGCGTGTGCAGTGTGAAACCTTTGACTTGCAGAGCTAGAGCAAATCATGTCTTCTGGGGAAGGAGTCATCTTTCTCCTGTGGTTTTCTGCTCACACTGTGAAGATCCTAGAGGCTACTTTGAGATGATTTCAAATGCCATCTGAGAGAGGCTGGTCCATCCTCAGGAGGCTTGAAATTATTGTCCTGTCAATCTGCAAGTTCAAAAGGTATCAGAAAGTGCTTGATTAGTGTCAGGTAGTTTGACTTCCTCTAAAGTCAATCTAGAGGGAGGTGGCTCCTCCAGATATATGAGAGAGACATATTGACTTTGGAGATGATGACTTAAGCACTCATTCCTCTGGCAGAGTCCCACTTAGGTGTTGCAATTTCCTCTGCAATGCTAAGGACATCTTAAAATACTGTCCCTCTAAGCCAGCCCACTGAGCAGTGGGTCACCAAATGAGCATGCAGACAATGGTGATATTAGGGTTGTACCTTTAAACTTGTGCTGTTTTCTGCCTTGGGGTCTTACACATTTCTTCTAGGAGGGATGTCCCTCCAGAAAACAGGCTGAGACCTGCTTTTAGCTACATATGATAATTAAAAGTCAGTTTTCTGTGGCCAGGTAGAGAATTATTCCTTTCTGTTAAAACACATGCAGAGAATAGGGAGGAAACATGTCTCCATCCTCTGTTTTTATGTGGTATTTGGGTAGTGACTGTGTTTGCCAGTGATGGGGACAGCTGAAGTTCAGTCCTTACCACTGCCGATGTGTGTCCAAAGGGACTGCTCTAACCACTAGCCAGGGGCAGCTTGGAAGAACGTACCAAAAACTATTAAATCTGTGGTAGCTTCAGTGGAACACCTGCATCCCTCTTCTGCAGCCCACCAGCACAGCTTTTGGAGCCAGAAGTTGTGTCTTCATTTTTGTGTTAATGACAACTTTTTTCTTCCAGGATTTGCTCCAGTTATTTTTTGAACTCTTCTCAGTTCTTGTGTTGGTGAGCTCCACAGTTTAACAACACACCTTGTGAAAAGCTTTTTGTGTTTGTCTTAAACCTGCTACATGGTTGTTTCTTCGGCTAGTCCCTAATTCCTGTAAACTGAGAAAGAGTTCATTGTTCCCTGTCCACCTTCTCTGGGAGGTCTGAGGAAGGACACTAGTGTAAACATACAAGCAAAAATAATTGCTACTAACAGCGTTAAATTGGTATTCTTCCTTCCTTTCCATCACAGGCTCTCCACACACATGTATGTGTCGACTGACCCTTGTCTGTCTTCACTGGCCTATTTCTTTACAAATTCATATTGGTTATTTTGTTAAGATAAATGGATTAAGAGAGACAGGAGATTGTCTAAATAAGTTTGTAAGAAACCACTGTTGATTAAGGTCTGTCTAGATTTACTGCATGGGATTCAAACTGATTGCAACTCGTATTATCAGCTGAAAAATTAAGTTACATCAGGTGCCCTCCTTCTAAAGCAATGGACAAATTAAAGCTGCTCTGTCCCCTTAGTTTTTCTAACAACATATTTCTCTCAGTGAAACAATTGCTATGACTACACTTCAGATGAATGAGTTCCATATTGTCCTTTCTAAAAAGCGCTGAGCTCAGCACAAGATACTGCAAAGTTGTTTGGTTTGTTTTTGTCTCATTTCAGTTTAGACATATGGCTAATCATGCCTGAAAAACACATAATCTCATCCAGGGCAAAATTCATGTCACTATGTAGGGAGAGTTCAAGTGTTTCCCCCCTATTTTAAAATAATGTTAAACTAGGATTATGCTGTATTATGTTCCTTTTGGACCTTAAATGTCCATGTGCATTTATATCAGCCGTCTGGCTGTCACATCTGTACTTGCTGCCTCAGTGAGTAACAGTGAAGAAAACCAGCATATTAGCTCCTGGAACAAACCGGGTATTTTCTTTATAAGAAGATAGCTGGGACATAACTTAATGTAACTGCTCCATGTTCTTCTTAATGGAAGTGACAGGGAGCAGTTCACTTCAGTGACATGACAGATGTCATGTCAGGTGACAGTTAAATGAGTATTAATGATCTCCCAGGCTGCTGAACTTTTAGAATATAAAAACACATCCCACCCTCTTAAGAAAATTCTCACAGTACATTTTTGAGTAAAAAGATAATATGTTTGAGCAGCATATTAGTGTGATTGTTTTATTAGATGTAAAAGTAGCCCGTGTACAACAATAATAAACGCACGGCTATCTGTGCCTGTTAGATCCCATATTGATGGTACATTTTTGCAACAGAAATATGTGCACAGAACTATATGAATATATAACACGGATATCTAAACACATAGATTTATTTTGTCATACATGCAGAACGACATGCGATGTACAGGCACATATTTTGTGCATTCAGCACTGTCATTGTGCCCACAAACTCACACGTCTCTGCAGGTACCTGTAGGTAAAGTTGTGTAATTATCCGCGTCAAGGTCTCATGGCAGAGCTCCGAGTTTTTGGACCTAATTCTCTGTGTGTATCTTTGTGGTGCATTATCTATTTATAGATCATGCGGCACATGGTGTGTTTGGCAGGTTTATGTGCTGTACTTTGCCCACGCACACACCTACCTTGGCCAGGGCTGGTACGGCAGGTACGGGAATATCTATATAATATACATATCAGTGCATTATGAGCAGCTCATTGAGTTTAGCCTGCTACTCCCTCTGCTGCTTTTGTGCAGTTCATTATAGAAACATACTTGAGTTTGCCCAGTTGCTTATCCCAAAGGCCAACTTTTGATCTTCTCTTGGGAACCTGTTGCACTGCCTTGGTTTCTAGGTACCACAGCCAATGTGTTTACCAACTCTTTTTCTCTTTCTCGCCCTTTCTATTATGTGTCCCCTTTTTTCTGCCACACAAAAGCTCTGTGCGGTGCTTGTGTGTGGTCCCCAAGAGATGCAGGCCCGGCGAGGCACTGGTTTTCGGTGAGGCGCTGGGCTGGAGGATCTGTGAACCCGTGCAATTAGCAGTTTAGATCCGGGACCCCACGTGTGGGAGCGGGACCCACGGTTGTGCCGGAGCGATGGGGACAGCCGCCCTCCGGGCGAGTGCACCGACCCCTGGCAAAGGGTCGCGCCGTGCTGCAGACAGCCCCCGAGCTCAGGAAAAACCCAGAGATCAGAGCCACAATCTGTAGCGGGGTGTCCCGTCCCCCTCCCCGCCACCCCATGCACAACACATGGATTCAGAAAGGGATCATTTGGAAAGCATTTGCAAACATATGGGTCGTTTTTAAGTCAAGACTTCTTTAATTCACTATGTTTCCTAGTTTTTTTGGAGGGAGGAGTTTGATGGCGATTTTGGGGGGGGTGTATGTGTGTGTGTGGGTTTGGTTTGGGGGCGTGCAAAAAGCCTGGCTGGGGAAAAAAAAAAAAAGAGAAGGGCTGAGTGGTGGAATAAAGAGCGCAGCAAAGCTACCCCAAAGCAGCTTGTTCCCAACTCATGTCCCTTACACAGAGATTAAAAGAACAAACACTCCGCTCTTCTTAATGATGGCATTACCAAGTATAATTAATTAGAAGGGTAGCAAAAGGAATCAGATCCCTGATGCTAATTACTTTCCTAAAAGGATAATATGCTCTTCTGTTACTAGTCTAGATCTGCCAGAAATACATCTATTACTGCTACCGCTGCTAATAATCAAGTGGTAAAATAAAATACCCAAGAGATGTATATGCCTGGGTTTATTTATATGCGTGTATGTATACATACATATATATAATGATACACGCCATATATAAGCATAATGTATACAAATACACATGCATTATTGCTCCATGTTTATACATGTATAGCTAGAGTGTTTCTTTAGACATATATGTTGATAGACAGCCAGGCAGAAAGACAAATGTTTGTAACACCACTTCTCTGCAGTGCTACCACCGAAGGAGGGGAGGAATAAAAAGCTCCCCCACCTTTGCCACCCTTGGCCTGTGCAATGAGGTCTGGGGTAAGGGCAGGGCTGTATTTTCCTTTACTTGGATGGAGATGTGATGGCCCATTAGGCTAGTTCGTGAAGAACTAATGACTGGATGGCATTGATTTGCAGAGGAATTTTAGCTGCAGAAAAATGATTGGTGTCCTTCAGCCAAAGATGTGTCTTAGCAGGCTGGACATATTTTGCATAGCGTGCTCTGGTTACTGTGAAGGGTTGCTAAATAAATGGTGGGGTAGCAGTTAAAACACATTTTTTGGGTATTCGGTGAGAAACCTGTGTTGCAGAGGTGTTATCACCACTTTAAGAAGTTGGAAGAGATGTGTAACGCAGCCTGAGTAAAATCCTGGCTCTCAGACTACTTTAGTGACTCTGAGTCAATTATAATATATACACACACTGCAGCGGGGTATGGTTATTACTACAAGTGTGTCTACCTGTTTATCTACATCCTTCCCCCACCTCCTTGCATGCATGAGCACACAGATGTGATGGACCTGTGGATGTGAATGTAGGTATGCACATCCCTCTGTGCACACTTGTACCCACTGTGTGTGTGTGTGTGTGTGTAATGCCTGTGTGCATAGACGTGTTTCAGTCTGTGAGCATATTTGCACCTGGGCTGCACGTTTGTATGGATATATATGTGTGTGTAAGTGCGTATACGTATCCATATGTCAGCAGGAGAACACCCACATATGTAGATCTGTGTATGTATATGCAGGTGCATGACACATGCATGGGCAGAAACTTGACATGTTATTTGTATTTGTTTCCCATCCTTCCAGACAGCTTCCCAAAATGTTCTCTCTCCCCATTCCTGCCTCCCGATCCTGCCATTCCCCCAGACTGTGAATTTTCTTCAGGACTTGAGGCCTTTGCCCAGTGCTCCTCAGTGAGCAGAAAGCAGTAAGTGCAATTTAATGTATTATTTATGAGTGGTGGGAAAGTCTAAGGGGGTTTTAATCTCTGCTTCTCCACTTCCTTCCCAGCTGAAAACCATTTCACCTCCCTTCCCAGATATTCAGCTCCAGTGTGCTCCCCCACCCCACTCCCATCTGCGCCTTATTTGTACAAATGTTCCTGTGTCTTTAGAAATCATCTTCAAAAAAAAAAAAAAAAAAGAAAAAAAAAAGAAAAGAAAACCCCTCGCCAAACCCATATTGTACTTAAACATTTGTGAAGATTTTGTGTCTCTCAATATGGAAGCAAGAGGGGGCTCTGGGAGGGGCTTTCGTGGAGAAATGTCTCATTCAGTCTGCTGAGCCCCCTCCTTGAAGTTTCTTTTCAAGGCTGTTGGAAAGTTGGGCAAACTGAAAAGCAAAACAATAATTAGAGATAATTGCTTGTGTCCAAACACAGGCATCAAAGCCTCGGGGGTCTCATTTGTGATGGGCCTTGGTGTGTGATCCAAAAAAAAAAAAAAAAGTAAAAAAAAAAAGGGTGACCCTTATTTTACTTATTGAGTGGGGGAACAGAGAGAAAGTGCCAGATGGAAGGACCTCAGAGCAATCTCCAACGGCTCAGCCCTGCCTGCTTGGGCGAACAGGCACTGAGGCCAGGATAAAAGGGATAGAAAGCAGGGTCAGGAGAGGTTGCATAATTACTAGGGTGGAGGTAAAAAGGGTGAGGGGGGAGACAAGGGTCTCTCTGGCCCCGGCTGGAGATCTGTGCAACCCCCCAGCTCTGTGTAGCTGGTGCTATCCCCAGTACCTGGCATAGGTAGCAGGGATGCTGCAGCATGCCACATCAGGGGTAGTACAGGAGTCCTGATTTTCAGGGGGCTGAGTCGCCCCTTTTCCCTTCCTCTAAGCTGGATCCCTAATGTGGACCCAAGCGGATGCAGATCCAAGAGGCTCTGCCCCAAATTCTTCTCTGGTGGGATGGGCTGCCAGCATGAACAACAACCTCCAGATTACCCACAGCACAGGCAGCACCAAATCTCTGGCGTTTTTACTGAAAACTTCTCATTGAGGGGGACTGGGAGAAGAAATAAGAGGAAAAGGTTGTAAAAGGTGGGGGTGGTATAAAAAAAAAAAATCCACCAAATCCACTTAAACAGTCTCGTCCCCTGGGCCTTATTCAGAAGATGCTTTGCCCTGGCTGCAAATGATGCAGGAAGGGGTCTGGGCAAGGATGGGATTGTCAGATTTAGGGGGACTGGACCTCTTTCAAGGGGGCCACAGGAGGCTGAAGGAAAGCAGCAGGTGAGAGCAAAGGAGCAGGGGGGCATCGCTGTAGGAGAGGGTAACGGGGCTCTCCAGGGAATCCTTTTCTCCCGTTTTCAAAGCAGTGGTTCACACGATGTGGCCAAGGTTTCTCCTCGCCCCGCCTGTCCCTCGGTAATGGGCTTGTAATGACCTAAACGATTTGCTGATTAGGGACAATAAATCTGCCTTTCCGTGAGGGGTGTCCCTCACTGGGGTGGCAGTGGGAGGGCTGGGGCCAGGGGGACTCGCCTGTCCCGGAGCAGGAAGGTGGCAGTGTTTGTTTATTCGGGCTGCTGGGAATTCGGCGGCAGAGCTGGAGACATTTATCTCAGCATCCGCCCCCCGTCTTTCCAGGGGGGCAATATCAGGGCTCAGACATAGGGGAAAGGTGACTGCTGCGGCGGGGGGGCTTCTTGGCTGTTTTTGGGTGGGGGGGGTGGGGGAAATGCACGGGGCAGCTTTGCTCAGCTAGCTCCTCCAGGGACAGGTTAAAAAGGAAAAGGCGCAAGAAATAGGAAAGAAAGCACAAGTAAAAGCCCGACGGCTCTTCTTCGCCTCGGACCGCAGCGGGCAGACCCGCCGGCCCCCCGGGACCCCCCGGCCCCCCCCGGCCCGCGGCGCCGCACGGTCCCGCTGCACCCCCTGCGCCCCGCCGAGGGAAGTGCACCGGCTCCGCGCCCGGGCAGCCCTCGGGGAACCGCGCTGCTCTCGGGTGCGAAAAATGAAATAAAAAGTATATTCTTTTTTTTAAAGGAAAACCTAAATCTCACTGCATTAGCTTAAAACGGCCGGATCCTGCGGGACTTGTCCAAGCGCAGCACCCTCTTCGGGAGCGCAGTGTCAGGATGGTGTTGCTGGTTTTGGAAGGCGGGAGAAGGGGGGTGTTTGTGCGTGTGTCCGTCCGTCCGTCCCCCCCGCCCCGCGCAGGTGCACGCGGGGAGGCGGCCCCCACGGCAGGACCGGCAGAGACGCCTCAAACGGGGTGGTCTCCGGCGGGGGGGGGGGGGGCGTGCGCCCAGGCGCCGGCATCGCCAGGCACTTCTAATCAGCAAATAAAGATGCTGATAATCAGCGAGGCAGCAAACCTCCAAGCCGGGCGGGCTCTCCCCGGAGCCGGGCTGCGGGGCCGAGAGCTGCGTCCCGCCCGCCGGGAGCCCCGGCCACCAGCCCCCGGCTCCAGCTCTCATTACATTTCTTTCCTTCCACCCCCCTCCTTCCCCCCGGAGGGTTGCTGTTGCGAAATCCGTCTTATTCCGGACCCCCCGCCCCCCCCAATCACCCTGACCCCTTCCACCGCACAGCCGCTCTCTGTCCTCCTCGTAATTCACCATCTTCCCCCCGCCCCTCTTTTAGCATCTCTCAGTCTTCATCTTTCTATTTAGCAACATCCCCGCACACCTTCTGTAATTTCTCGTCCTCCCCCCGCCCCTCCTCTCTCGCTCCCGGGGGGTGGGGGGGGCAGGGGCGTGCAGCCGGCCGCCGCCCGGGTCCCGAAAGTTTTTTCACACAATCACATCGGCTGATGCAAAATCATTTTACAAAACCGTCGAAAAACATTTGTCCCGAATCAAACAAAACGAGCGTTTTTTTCCTTTTTTTCCCCGATTGATTTTTGCTACAGAGAACGAGCTGCTTTGGCTCGGGCTGGCTCCACCGGGGGAGGCTGCTGGGGGCCGCTTCACTACGACTTTTGTTTTATTTTTGAGGGTTTTTTTTTGGTTGCGTCTTTATTTTCATTTCTCTGCAGAGGCTTGTTTGCAGACATTTGTGCTTCCTCCTCCCGGGACAAGCGTGTGGAAACACAGCGGTTGCAGCCCCGCAGCCCTCGCTATGCGCCCCGGGGGCCGGGGGGGGACCCCGGGGGTCCCGGACCCTCCCGCCCCGGCCGGGGGCTGCTCCACCGGCGGGACCGGCTCGCCTGCCCCGGGTTTTCGTAATGACATTTCTCCCCGTGAGCCGAGCCAGGCTCCGAAACAAAATCGGCGTGTTTATGTCCTCCGGGGTGGGTTTCCTTTGACAGATGGCTGCCCGGGGCTTCTGCCCCCTGCTTCGCCCTGCTCCTTCCCCCGTCAGGTACAAGTTCAGCCCGCACACAATTATACCTGTATTTATGTACATGACACGCATGACAAATTCGCAATTCATTACGCGATACATTTGCGAAACACACGATGAAATACGCTTCGTGCATGTGAGGCACATTATATACCCATTACTTGTAATTCGAAATTGTTGTATATACAGTTCTGCATATTGTAGAAAATATTTCTAAGTAAATTTATTTAAGTATATCCTTCAACTAAATTTAGTACATGTATCTCGATGAGTTATGTTCTTAAATGAGAATTAGAATTATAAATAACAAAAGTGGCATATTCGTTCGATACACGCAATTACGGATATCTTAGACTTACAGCGCAGGTGGGTACTTGCACACACGCTGTGGCAGAAACACTTTGTCAGAGGTACGGCCGTTTGCACGCGTAGGTCCATGTATACAGAAACGGCCTCCAAACAGATATATACGTAGATGTGTAATTTTTACGGCTAACCGACCTTTGAGCTGTACATAATTACCGAAACGACCCTTTGGGTACACACCCGCACGCACCCGCGAGGACCCGCCGGCAGTCGTGTGCGCGCACAGGCACACGGACACGCGCCCTGGGCAGCCCGGGGCCGTGCGAGGGGGGCCGGGAGGGAGACGACGGGTCCTCGCCCCCCGCCGCCCCCGGGCCCCCCGCTGACTGCCCACCTGCCCGCACCGAAACGCGCCGCCTGCTCCTGCTCGCTGCCCGCGGGCGGCGTGCGGGGCGCCGGGGAGCGGAGCGGGGCCGCGCACCCCCCGGGGGCCGCGGGCGGGGTGGGCTCCCCGGTGCTTGCCGCGGCGAGGCGCAAACCGGCGCGCTCCGTGCGGCGGCGGCGGGGGGGCGCCGGTGTCGGCCCGGCCCGGCGCGGCGCGGTGCGGCGCGGTGCGGTGCGGTGCGGTGCCGTCAGTGCCACCCGGCCCCGGGCTGCGCGTACACCCCGTGCCCAGCCCCGCCGGGGGAAAGGGGCGGGGGGGAAGCGAGTAAAGCAAAGCCTCAAGGCTAAAGGCGACCAGCGGTGGGCGTTAAGCAAACGTTATTTTAGGGAAGGGGGTCGGCTCCAAACCCAGAGGCACCGGCTCGGCTTGTGCTGGCGACCAGGAGCGCGAGCGCACCTGCGCTTGCCGCTGCTGCTGGGTCCCCAAAATCACGAAATCATTAAAACACCCACACCCCTTCTCTTTCCCCAAGGACTTAACCGTGGAGTCAATAATTTACGCTGAATTCGGGTGCTTTAGCGTCAAGCAGCGAGGCAGAAGGTTCCCACGCAGCTGCCCCCCGGGCGGGCTGTTGGCACGTCCCTCGGCCGACAAATCTCTCGGGCGCGGGGGAGGGAAACCAGTTTAGCTTCTGCCGCTAAATGCGCCGCAAGCCGAGCCCGGAGCAGGCTGCCTGCTGCAGGGGAGGGGGGCGGCGGGCTGTCCCGCCCCGGACCCTCCTGATTTCTGGTCTTGGGCACACGCGTTTTGGCTTTGCCCGCCCACCTTGTGTCTGTAGGGGCTTCCTGCCCACCTGAGCCTCCAGAGGCTCAGACGCTGTTTGGAGAGGAGGAGAGGTGAGAGACACTTGCAGGTTTTATTTTAGCATATTGATGGGTGAAATTTGGAAAAATTGAAGTGTGACCTGCGTGTAGCCAAGCGACTTAGCCAGAAACCCGTGTCGTCTCCCCGCTTCCTCCTTCAGGACAGAGAAAATGGTCCCCACTCTGTTCGGCAGCATCGTGCTCCCCCGCACACCCCAGTGCCAACAGTGCCTGCCAGCGCCGCTGGGCTTCTGGCCTTCTGCTTTTAAAGGATATTGTATGCTTGCCAGCAGTACGGTCTGGCATCCAGTCCTTGCTTACATATGAATTTACACAATACATAATATAATGTAAAGTATGTATCACAGGATATGTAATATATATTAGGAACACTACACGGCATAAACCACCATATTTCATATAATATTGAATCTGCACAAGTGGGAGGTGTATAGTAATGTGTGGGATATTGCAAGATGCTGTGTCTCCTATGAGTCTTGTATGGAAAGCTCATATTACAAGCTATTAGTTAGGTTGTTTGGTGATCTTAAGAACATTCATAGTCAATTAACCCTTGGGGCTAAATTATACCCCACTACTGCTGCCTCAGGTCGATAGCTATATAATCTTTCAGCCCTAATACATCAGGTGTTTCTGGAGCTGAGACACACAAAAATGCTGTGTCTTGTCCCTAATTTTTATATATGTGTTGTGTGTGTACGTGTATGTGTGTGTAGTCACAAAATATAGTGACAATTTCTTTGCAAAGCTGTATTGTGTGTGTGTAGTCACTGTATATGTATAATAATTCTCTGTAAAACTGTAAAATTTCAATGTTGACAAGGTCTTTTTATTAGGAATGTGCATGATTTTGACATACACCCAGAGCTGCCCAAGCTAAAAGCCCAGAGAGGAAAGGAAAATCATTATGGAGCTAAGCTGCAGCTGAGCCAGAGCAAGGCTGTCTTGCTGGTTTGCGTTTCTGGGCTATGATGCCCATGCTAGGACTGGCCAAAAAGCTGGAGGCTTCATTTTCCAGCTTCCTTAGTGACCTAGCTCCCATGGAGGAGAAAGCTATGGGAGCTAAGCCAGCAAAGAGAAGAGCTAGCGTGTCTTTTGGTATGTTGCTAAAGCAACTGTGATCTGAAGCCAGGGAGGCACATTACAATTGTCCTTAGGAGCTTGGTTTTCTCTGTTGTAGCTGTTCAGGGCTGTAGGAAGGAGTAGTAGTCTTCAACATCTTTTGCACTAGAGAACTATCTTCTTTTCACTTCTGCTAGTGTGTCTTACATGATTTTTGAAGAAATCATTTAAACTTAGGATTTCCACCCAGAATTATAATACCCAGTGCATATGAGGCTGCATGTGCGTGTTTGTAAGTCACAGACAAACACCCACATGGATCCCACAGCCGCCAATAGGAAACATGTGTAGGTCCACAGAAAATCAGTTTGCATTTTGGGGAGGGTATCTGTATGTGAGAGAAATACAGAAAAATAGAGTGGGGTAAACACAGACACATCAACCCGTCACAGCCTTAAAAAAATAATTTGGGAAGACAGTGAGGGGGATCTTTCTTAAAGGCTAATCTATGCAAATTGACAGAAAAAAACCTATTAATGTTAATGGAGTATCAAGCTGTAAAAACACATGTGGAGTGGAATTTATTCTCTGCATTAGTTAGATGATATAATACTTCATTTTCAAACTCTGTAATTATTTGGTCACTAAAGAGCTGTGTTTATTGCTTGGCCATGGCTCAGAGGTTACATTACGATCTCTGATGTTGGAAGCTTATTATTCTCTTCTGATCACTGGTAATATTGCATATTTTGAAAAAATGCATGAATTATTTTATAATCTTTCCTTTTCTGCCTTCTCCTCTAAATTTAAAACCAGATTTCCAGCTTTTGTGGTTCGTTTGTACTGAAAATGACTCATACTCATCAGACCAAGCCTATTAATTTACTTGAATTGTTGTTTTTGAAAGGAAAGAAGTTTCTTTAAAGTACCATCAAGTGTGTTTCTTTCCCCCTCCCTAGTGAAATAAGACATTTTTTTTTTTTTTGCCTTGTGATCTGTGTGCAAAATAATCAGAAACAAACTGGTGGGGGAAAGGGGAGGCAACCAGAGAGTTTTTCCAACCTTTGACTTTAACTTGTTTGTCTTACAAAGAGGGTTTGTGCAGCACCTTTCCTGCAGGTTCACAAACCTTTTGGGTTATTTTCTGCCATGTAGTGATCCCCCAAGGGGCTACGGTTCAGCTACACACTGTGAAGTGTTCAGTGCTTATCCACCTGAGAGGCTCAGGAACAAGGGATTCATGATAAAAACACTTGGTCGATTATCACCTTCCTGTTATTTAAGGGCTTAAAGAGTAGGATCAGGAAGCCTGACCTATCCTCCAAACTGTTGTAAGTGCTTGGAGATCAGCTCTTTGCCAAGTGCAAGCCATAGTCTCTGCTCTACAGAGATTTCTGTCTGCTTCTGGTTTCTAGCACCATGTAGTGGGGAAACTGCTGCTTTGCCCTTGAGCTTGCTAGAGGAAAATGTGCATACCAATTCTGTATTAATTACCTCTTGTTTCCCCCTACTCTTTCTGAGAGGGGAAACACCCAGGGCTGTATAGCAGCCAGAATTAAAGAACATTTACTTGCATTCAGCCTCTGCAAGGGTGGAGAATTGCCACAGAGGCAAGATGACTTGGTGGGCATGTAATGACATCATTAATACTCCAGCATGATATAACCTCATCTGAGGCTGCAATACTGTTGTAACCTTTTGACTATCAGCTATGTTAGATGTGGTGCTTAGGGACACGGTTTAGTTGTGGACTTGGCAGTGTAAGGTTAATGGTTGGGCTCAATGATCTTAAGAGTCTTTTCCAACCTAAATGATTCTATGATTCTCTGATATTACGTTGCAGGTTAGTGACCTTCCTGGAGAGCAGAGACCTGACATGATTCAGTCACCTGTGGTCATGACTCACAGGTCATCAGTGATAAGACCAGATAAGGCACATCAGACAGGGCTGGAATCTATTTTGACACCAGAAACACGTTCTCTATGGCCCTATCCAACAATATCCATCACTGCTAGGGGCCAGCAAATACCACAAAAATGTCCCCAGGGGCCAGGCCTTTTTCTAGGGTGGTGGTACTTCTCCTGGTTGGAGTTTGGCTCCAGTCTCCCTCCAGCCCTAGCAGTGTTGCTGCTGAGCCTTACCTGGCATTGAAATGCCACCAGCCAATCTCTTAGGCAGTTGCTAATCCCAGGGAAATGCCCTGCCCCTCCACCCTGTCTGTTTAATCCCAGTCTCTGCAGGTTTATTTCCTAAATCACAGTTAAGCAGCATGACCAGATAAAGCAGCAGCTACTCACACAGCTGTTAGCTGAGCAGATCCACGGGGAAGCCAATGATGTGTTAGTGAGGTCTGGACTTCTGGGCTTTGCTGCTCATTGCTCTGGGAAGCGGGGTTTATTTCTGCATCTGGAGCATGGCTTCCCTCAACCATTTTCTCCTTTGCGCGTACTGCCACTGGCGAACGCACAGTCAGCAAATGCATCCTCCTGGTCCCAACAGCCCCAGTTCTGCTTTGAAATAACCGCTTGTAATGTACTGCAAAGAGTGTGTGTGCATCCAGAACTGGGGCATCCCTGGTTTAAAACCTTCCCAGGCTTCCAGCAGAGGCACAACAAAGCACCCTACTGACTTCAGTGAAAGTATGGGACTGGTTCCCAAGAAACTTAGGGATGCTGCATTGTCCTGTGGGTTCTGGGAGGGATTTGAACCAATGACTGAATTTAGAAGGCAGCCTGGAGCTAGCTGGTTTCATTCCAACCCAGTCCCAATTTTAGATTTTCATCTAAAAATCTCATTTTTATTATGATTATATATTAGAGATAATCATAATCTATTTGACAATCTGGGGTTCTGACTTCAAGCTCTGCTGTCAAAAAGCCATGGATGGAAATAACCAAATAACCTCGTGTACCTCTGGCATAATGTAGCGTGCAAACAGAGCACAAACACCCCAAATCTGTTGTTCTGTCTTTGATTTTGATTGACTTCGAAGAAACGTTAAAAATAATAATGAGAAGCTGATGACATCGTGGCCTGAGGAATGTACCACTGCTAGAGAACAGATGGCGCAAAGACATTATTTGGAAACTTTTTTAAAAAAAATGAACTTGGCACCTGAGTCTTTCTTAGGATAAATGCTCTAACTTGGAGCAACCGCAGCACTTGGTGGTTGGGATCCTTTGGAAACCATTGATTTTGCTGTAGAGGAATGCAGCTCTAGCAAGATACAGATTTCTTTTTCGGAGATCAGTAATATTTCTTCTTTCATGTTTGAGAGGGCTCATCTCTTTTCCTGTAAGGAAATTAACAGAATTTAGTTTTGCAGCTCTAAAAATGTTGTGATTTCAGGGAAAACTGATTGGGCTTTAAAGTAAATAAATAACTACGTAGAGAAGGAATCATTAGTTTGTCCTTCAGTTCTGTATTTTATCAAGTTCAAAGGTTTCTGCACTAATTTTTTACTTAGCAGTCCCCCAAGCATTTTCAAGTGAAAGTTAAATCAATCTGTAGTAAATTTAATCCTATCGTTAGTACAGTGGGTTGTCTCAATCTTAATTCACTGGCTTCTTAGAATAGTCACAGCCTCTTAGATGACTTCAGATTCGACAGATGATGTTGTTACTCTTATATTGAACTCAACAAGTTATGCTAGACAGAAGAATCTTGTGAAGAAGTGCACCTGACCTTGGTCTGAAGATTTGCAATGGTAGAGTCCACCTCGTCTTTGACCAGTGATTCTGTGTTAAAAAAAGATCTATGCTTTATTGCTTATTCAAATTTGTCTGGCATTTACTTCCAAGCCATGAATCTCGCTTGGCATTTCTCTGCTAGATTAAAGAACCATTCCATACCTGGTATTTTCTTTTTCCAGCTGTACTTGGACATCTTAGTGAAGTCATCTCTTAATCTTCTTTGTGATAGACTATCAGATTGAGCTGCATAAGTGTCTCACTAGAAGGCATGGTGGTTTGGTGTTGTTTTTTTTTTTTTTACAGCCCTCAAATCGTATGGATTTCCATATGGTTTGACATCAGTGGAGATTTATGCTAGCTTGGAATTTGGCTGTATATTTCAATTACTGCGAACATTTTGTGGCCTGGGGTGGAACGCGCCTAAGAGCATGACAAATTATTTGTAACATGCATATCTGTTGAACTTGGTTTAGCAATCAAATGGAGTAAAATTCAACTGCATACAGATGATCAGCAGAAAGCCCATGTCCCATTAAACTGTTTTCATGCGTTTATGTTCATCTTAAGTGCAATTGAGGCCATGGGAGCAAAGATAAACATCAGCCATTGAGACAGATGCTTAACTTATGCACCTCATTTTTCATGGCCTCAGTGGAGTTGCACTGATTTACACCAGCTGAAGGCCTTGGCCCACAGTAAGCAGCACAAACTGATAAAAGAGTCCAATCCTCAGCTGGCTGCTTATATGAGAGCTTGAATGCAACCTCAGTGCTTGGTAATATCTCATTAGAGCCTGAGTCAATATGGTACAGGGACATAGTTATAATAGAGCAAAGCTGCAGCAGCTTCACAGAATCCTAATTGCTGCAGGGCTTCTGAGGGAGAACCTGGTCCATCATTTTGGTTATTAGCTCCAGGCAGTATCTTTCCCCTTAAAAATGACACAGAGACAGAGGTAAGTGAAATCCATGTGTTCAGCCAGTGGAAGTTGTTTGGATCCCATCCAAATGCTTTCTCTTGGTTATGGAAGCCAGCCAGGAAGGTCCTGAGCATCCATGGGACTTGGTGGCACGTATTAGTGCCCTTTGCAGTCCTGGTTTTCCATATATGTACATTTTCACACTAACATTTGGGTACACACATGTGCATGTAGGCTTGCATAAATAGATGCACACACAAATCAGAGATGTTTTTGTTCATATCTGTCTTGTACATACGTACATCTAAATACATGAATGCACACGTTTATATTTTATGCAGAGGGCTATAGATAAGACTGGTGCTATGGCTAGGAATGTGTGTGTGCGTTGGTGTTAAGCTGATGTCTGTTTGTGTACACCAGTATGGTCAAGAGAATGTGAATAGAAGCGTGTGTGTTTGTGTGTGTGTGTGTAGCTGGTGTGGGGAAGGGCCACTGGGAAATAAATGATACAAAACGTCTGTACATTCCAGGGAAATGTTCAGATCCCTGAGGTTAAGGGATATGCTTTAGTCATAAAAATAAACACATTGGTGTAGCATGCCATTGATATGTGGATAAACTCACTAAGGACGGGTAAAGTTTCAGCTTTCACCTCCCTCTGATGGTGAGCTAGCTGCTTCCCTCACTGCCTCTTTTGACAGTTCAAAGTAAAATGACATTTTAAATAAGAGGTTAAAGAGCAGAGGAAAACAGAGGTTTTCTGCTTGAACCGGGAGAAATTTGATAAACCAGTCTTCCAGAGATGCCAGTGATTTCAAAAGGCTCCATTTCCTTTTGATAAGGTTTTGAGAGAGTAATTCAGAGTAGGATCCGTTAGCCAGAGCTCTTAGCTGCTAAAATGTCAGATCAGAGGCTGAGCTATTTCCCCAAGACTAACGGTTAGTTATTGCAATGTATAGCCTATTGTGCTAAGCCCTTTACAAAATCTTTGCGCTGCTACTTCTATCCTGCCTTTAAAATCGCACTTAGGTTTGCGAGAAGAATGGTCAGAGGGTTTTAATTAGGCAAGTCCTGAAGAAAGGCTCATGTGCTTTAAAGCTTGACCTACTTTTTCCAACTATGTGCGGTCTAATAAAAGATACTACCTCCCCTTGCAAACATTGCCTTGTTCATACCTCCAGACCATAATGGCTGCACCAACAGTCCCTCAAGAAGAATATGAAGCACAGAAGCATCCAAAATTGTAGAGGGTGGAAGCTCTGACCTGTCACCATTGGTTCTTTTGGTAGTTTGACCGCTGACCATTTATCAAGTTTCCATTGATAAAAGTGGATAATCAGTGGTAGAGAGATGCTTTAACCCTGTTCAAAGCAATATGTTTTATCAGTGGTTATAATCACATTAACAGGAACGGTTATAGATTGTTAAATATGTAAAAAGGGTATTAAACCTATCCTACTGGTGTGTAAGAAACAAGACCATTATACTAGTTCACATTAATATATATTCAGCTCTAATTCTGCCTCTAGGTCGACTGCAAGAAAATTTGGCAGAATGGGGCTGACTCACATTTTAATTCAGGTCTAATGATGATGTAGACGTAACTGGTTCAAGCTATTTTCATCTGTGCACTGACACCTACAGCTCCAACCCTGTGTTGGCAGCTTGAGTAGCGCTTACATTTCCAAATCAGCAGTGGGCAAACACTGATCACTATTCAACTGCACCATGGCTTGAATACTACCTTTCCAAATAACTTAGAAGCTCAGCAGCATCTGGGTACTGATTAGATCTAAGTCACAAAGCCAGGTTTTACAGGGGAATCCAAAATCTTCTGGCCTCTTTTCCTTGACCTGGAGGAGCTTCATACAGGGCTTTGTGGCCATCTATCTGCTTTGCTTTGAAACCTGAGGATAGATGTTCTCTTTTAGTGACAACTCTGCAACTCCATGAGGCTTGGGGAAGGTGGAGGTAGAGGTAAGACCTTTGTAGCACTCTTCTGTATTGCTGGTAGGAATTACTGTACATGTATGGATTTCCCTGTGATATTCCATAGGCCAACGTGTGGCTATTTTTGCCATTATATGTCTAACGCATAACTTTTTGGACATGACTCCAGGCACACAGGAGCATTAGGACTGCAGACCTTCCCATATAGTCAACCTTGTGGATGATGACAGCGAAAGAACAAATGTGTTGGAAGCCTCTTTCATTGATCTTTATTTGGTCTCTAGAAGAAACAGGACAGCAGTGGGAATCTGAACAGATTATCATCTGCTGGTTCAGGCAGGCTGTAGTTTGGGGAAGGAGGAAAGCAGAATTTTCTCACGCTGTGACACTGACTGACTTGCGGTCACTGCTTATTTCAGTGTAAAAAGGAGTGGCAAGTTATGTTACCATGTGCTTTTATGCACTTTCCCTAGGATTAGAGGGTGATAAAGGGGTTGTCAGAACACCAGTGGGTTGCTCTGGGTGACAGAGCAGTTATGGCATGGCTGAGAGAGCCAAACTTTTGACCAGGGTGGTCTAGCTCATTCCATCTGAAGACAGAGGAAGAGGAGATACACCAATCCCTCCTCTGTCAGGTGCCTAGAAACGTGACCAAACACTTCAGCAAGCTTCAGGTGAGCAGACTTCGGGCATCCCTGTCATCAGATGGGACTAAAAAAGGTCCCCAGCAGATCGTTCTGCACTACCTGAGGTGCATGCCAGTTCTCAGCTCCTGCCTGGGTTCATGTGTCACCCATGAGGAGACACCTCCCTGTTTTGTCTGTGTGATGAAGGAGGGAGTGCAGAACCTCTGGGAGAGGCAGCAGTGGAGAGAGATTGCTGAAGTGCTCCTTGGAGTGGTGGGTCCAGCCTTGGCTGTACCTAAGGACCTTCCTTGGAAGACAGCATCATGTCCCATTGTGTTGCTCTGGTGGAGTATATCTGGGCTGAGGTGCAGAATTTGGGCAGCTTTGCTGTCAGGTGAAGAGTGGGGTTTGGTGGATGGAAAACACATGTCCTGTTGGCTGCTCTCTCCCAGCTTTACTGCATTACACAAGCCAGTGGCTTCACAGCCTCTGACAGTTTCTCCTGGCACACCAACAACTTGACTAAGTCGTTGGGTGCTCCAGTGGTGGCTGAAAAAGTTGAATGTATGTGAAAGTGGGGAGAGTACAACCAGGACATCCAAAATGCTGCCTAGAAAGAGTCAATCAAACACACAGGTACAGACCCACCACACTGAAAACATTGCATCTATGCTTGGCTAGTGTGACTTGCCCAAAATATTAATAGGGCTATGCTGATTCACATCAGCTGAAAATCTGACCCATCCCTCAATTGTGGGTAAGAGATATGCAGGCTGTATAAACATGCATCCTACAGATATGCTTGTGTGCAAATAGTGTAGATAGATAGAAGATAAAAGCAGGTATCTGGCTAAGAAAAATGTGTAGCATCTTTCTGTAACAGACTGGAGTGTAACACACTCAAGATCCTCGTTACGGGTGCGATGCACAGCAAACCCCTGATTTTTCATTCAGGTTTTCGCAATCACTGCTATCTTAACTCCAAGCCTCGTTAAATCAACCTCGGCTGAACTGTGGTACAATGTTACAGCGCAGATCCTCCCGTTCCCCAGTGGGAAACTAACTTGGACTCAGGAGCCATCATTTAACCTTGGAGTCTCTGAATCAACAAGGCAGTTTCTGCAGAGACACCTGGCAGCATGCGCATTTTATGCTTTAACATGGCTGGTAAATCCTGGGTGGTTAAGTAAACTTAACCTTCATTTATGAAACTTGCGAACCAAAGGGTAAAATGTGCCTTGTGCAAGTAATTACGTAAAGGTCTTAGAGAGTGGAGTTATCACTTAAAGACGCCGGGCATTGCTAATGAGTTGACTGAGAATTGATCTCTCTGTAATTTAGTTATTTATATGCAGTTCCTGTTTTCCATGCTCAGCTATAGGTCAAGCCCACTTTGAACTGCTCAGAGACCCCCAAGTTTGTCAAGCAAAGTCCCAAAGCCGTGGCACAATGATATTTTAGAAAAGTAAATATTGTCCTGAGGGGCTTTAAAAAGGAGGCAAAGCTGTTTGCTTTTTAGCTGGTTCTTTAAACCGGACAACGGCTTCCTGTTACTAAGGGGTCTCTCAGCAACGTGACTTTGCTTCTGTTAAATAGAAAAGAGCATCAGGAAAAATGTCAGTACCACCTTACAGGTATTTTCATATCCCAGTGAGCTGGGAAGGAACAGCCTCGGGTTTCTGAATAGAAATACGTTTGCATTATTCTGCAAAAGATGTAGTATGGGGTATAATGGACCCTGGGTTGGAGAAAGCAATGAAAAAACTCAGGCTGCTAAACGTTACCCTCAGGGCTAATTTTATGCCAAATGGTTGTGAGCAATGTTCAAAAACCTGTTTGCTGTCCTATCTATTCATATCTGGGCATATATTCCACGTAACACTAGTCACGTGCATTCGCACACGTCTGTAGGCTCAGGTGTGGACTTGCTAGTGCTGCTGCTGAGAGGTTCAGTCTTGCAAGGGCATCTCATGGGGAGAAATGGGCGATGTTCCTCTATGTACAAGTATGTTTCAGATGCCTGAGCTGGCATCTGTATGCCACAACTACCACACTCATGTTGGAACTTGGTGCCCGTGAGAGTGCACACATGCTCTGCCCCTTTCTGCAGACTTCAGCTGCAGGTTCATATGGTCTGGGCAGACAGAGCACACATGAATTTGAGCCCAGGTAACCAGCATCACCCAGAAGACCAGCTGAGCTGAGGTTTTCAGTCTCAATATAACCAAGAACTGTAGGATGCTGCTCATGCCTAAATGTGGCTGCTTGAGAGCTAAGCTAGACTGGCCATGGCCAAAGTAAAGCAGCACTGCAGGTGGGGAGCCTGGAAATAACAGGGCTGAGCCTGTTTCAGCCAGTTTTTCACCTGACAGCACAGACACCTGGTAGAGGGCTTTCTTCCTCTCTTGAACTGGTGTTACTGAAAATGAGGAGCTAGTTGCAAATAGCTGTGTAACACGCTCTGGCTACAACGGTGCAAAATTTGCTGTGTAAACACTGATGACTTGCAAGAGCAGGATGTTCCTGGGAGCCAGCTGCTGCTGAAAGTGGGACTGAAAATACCTTCCTATAACTCACTTCCATAGCTGCTGTGTTGGTTTATGACTCACTAGTGCAATTGAACACTTTCAAAGCAGCCTTTCGTGGTTCACGTCTTTGTCTCACTTGAGGGTTGTTTTTTTTTTAATTCATGTGGGGTTTTGTCTTTTTTTTTTTTTTTGAGAATGACATCTTTGGCTTGTAGCTGAGTACCCTAGATAGAGCATTGTCCTTTCTCATGCCTCCTTAGTTGTGGATGAGAGACTGCAGGTACCTGGGGCAGCCAAGTCTCCCAACCTGGCAAGTCATGAGGTTTGTTCAGCTTTAACACCACAGCTTCTGTGGAAGGACTTAAAGCAGGCTTGGTCATGTTCCTGTGCCTGCTGTTGCCATCCTGCATCTGCTGAACGCTCCTGGGACAGCAGAGGAAGGGTGCTGTGAAGGTGGCACACAGCTTCCTACATGGGCAGGGCTCAACCCATGGCAGCAGCAGGAGCCTTGCACTGACACTTCTTGTGACTGATGGACATTGTCAGGTAGCATCTCTGTTAGATAGCTGTCACCTCTAAAGGGTGAATTTTTTTTGCCCCAAAAGCACTTCAGGGACTCAGGACGGAAAAAATGCCAGTCTCTATCACCCTGTATCCTCCCTAGATAGATTTGAGGGACAAATGTGGGTTATGTCAGCTTGATCCTGCTGGCGGAAAGCCAGGGAGACTCCTGAAGTCTGGAGAAAATCTGCAGGAGAGAGTCACTGGGATACCTCTTTCTCTACCAGTTCTTGGTAGCTGGGACCTTGCCTAAAGATCTGTTTCAAATAAGGTGAAGAGGAAGATCCTCAAACACATGGCACCATCTCTCCAAGAAGAACATTACCACCATTTGAACCTTAATAACCCACCCTCCCTTCCCCTGTGCCTTTAGCGGACTCCAAATGTCTCCCTTAAACCTCCCCTCTGCGATCAAAATCCTTTTCTCCATCCCCAGCAGCATCCCTGGTTGCTTCTGTAGGAGCTTTGCGGGGCAGTCGGTCTGCAGGGAGGAAGGCAGCCTTCGCCATCTAGTGAGCAACGCACACCATCACCGGCGGCTGCGGCCGAAGGAAGGCTGATCCATTGCCCTGATGAAAAATCTTTTTTCTCACCCAGGAAGAATGTACTAACATACCAAGTTGAAATCTTTATCACACTCTCCTACCCACTATCATTAATATCTTGCTGACAATCTTTGGTAGACGGCAAATCAGTCTTACCTAGAATTTAAGCATTTCACCTCCTGGGAGGACCACTGGTACTAAAGCATGTGTTTTCTCCCCTGCTGTGCTTGGGACTGCAGTCAGAGCAATGGTAGCACCAAGGAAATTGCAGGACAGATCGGCGTGACATGGCCATTTAGGTATATATGTAGTACAAAGTCCACAGGTGGTCTGCGGCTGTATTAAGAATAGAAAGAAAATTTCCTGTGCTATCCAATGATACACTCAGAAAAGATTTTTTTATTCCCTTGTTTTTTCCTGGGATGCCCATAAATGCACAGGATCCAAATTCCCTCAAATCTCTAAATCTCAATTTAAGAAATGTCTGATAAATGAACGCTTCTTTGGAGGGTTTCTAACATGTCTCTTGACATCTGCCAAGAGACGCTAATGAGCAGGAAACAGGGCAGGAGCTATTGATAGATCCACTCCTGCCTTCCTGTCTGGTTTTCTACTGCCTGTCCCCTATTTTTAGCCTGCTTTCCAAAGGAAGTGGGGGTTTGTGTGATTGCTCTGCCCGCACCAGTCGATCAGTCCCAGCCTAATCACTCAAACAGGTAGGTTTCAGCCAGGTTTGTGTGTGGAGTAGTCCCCTTTGTGTTTTGTGGAAATAAATAGCCAGGAAGGAGGAAAGGACCCCAGATCACTACTCTGGCTGAAGGGGACATTGTCGAGTGAGCCCAGTACTTTATGGAGTCCCAGTGAATCTATATACAAATGAGATTCAGATAATGGGTTTTCATAAATTAAACTGTAAGTTACTTGTTATTATCATGGATAATTAGTATGTTAAATTTAGAAAACATTTCATATAATGTTATATTGTCAATTGTGTTGCAACAACATTTTAACCCCTGGTTAGGAAGGAGATTCAGGGTTTCAGGTGCTGTACAAACATGTAACCTGCAGATGATCCCAGCCCCTCCAGCTTGGTGTTTCTTCAGGCATCAGATGCCATAGCCGTTGTACTGGTTTATGAGGCTGTCAAATTCAGGAGCTGAAAGCTATTTTGGAAGTCCTATTTTAGAAAAATAGGGAAGGATTTTCTTCAGTTTTTATTAAATCTGAGGGACATCATGAATTGGAGTTTTGGCAGGGCTAGAGAAAAGCTAATTTCAGCTGAGGATGATGATATGGTACTGATCCAAACGTCTTTCACTCAGTGTCATTGAGACCCTTCGGAAAGAGCTGTTGCAAAGCAGAAGTCATCTGTTGGGCTTAACCCTCCCACTGCTGTAAAACAGCTTTTAAGTGAGTCACTGTGACCCTTTCCTGCAATTATCCTGTGCGTTTCAGGGATCAGGGAAGAGGTCAAGGGCTATCTCAAAGGTTAGGAGATGTGCTCACAGCTAAGGGCTGTTCCTGAACAGTGTCAATATTTGGTCTTACACAGAAGATATGAGCAGGAGATAAGAGGGTGCTGAGGACACACCTGCTGGGAAGGCAAGGCCAGGCATCTGATGAGGAGGACGAAGGTGGAGACAGTGGGGCAGGGGATTGCCCATAACCCCATGTTGCAATGGTGGCACTGTTTGCAGGTCACCAGTGTTTCTCTTTGCCAGATCACATGTAGGTGGAGGAGCCTTGTTGATCCTTAAAGGAAGGAATAAGCAGCTTGGCCAAGGTCAAAGAACAAATCTTCATTAAAACCCAGAGTCCCTGAACTTCAAACCCAAGTGCAACCTATTTCCTCCCAGCATTATAAACGGGGAGCCCACATACCCAGCTGAAAAGCATAGTGCTCTTTGGGATGCAGCATGGCAGCTGGTTGCCCATATACCCTGAAAAGCAGAGGTATGTGATGGTTTGGGACCTAATAGAAGCTATATTCAGAGGAAGGCTCAGTTCCTGTGGTTTGAGCAGTCTCAGGACTGTTGCGCTGGGAGCCGGAGGAGAGCTCAGAGGGCATGGAGGATGGGATGTAATCTTGAGTGCTTATATGGGGTTAAAATCCTGATAATTTTTAACTCAAGGGGAAAAATCTCCATTGGCTCTTCCTTTATCCCAAGCAGGCTCAGCCCAATACCTATTAAATACCTATTATGTAATTACAGTATATATTGCCTACTTAAATGCCTTCTGCCATCTGATTTACATGACTGGGCTATTCGTTCTTCCCTTTTCCACCTGTTCCTTTGCACTCCAGAACACCAAAAAGTAGCCTGCGAGCTTCACTGGAGGAATGACTGCAGCCCACAGCAAAACAGCCTGCAAGTCCACAAGTGGTTCTAAGGTGCTCAGTGGCTTGCAGGGAAACCTGGGCTTGGGGAGCCCAGCTCCTCCTGAAGCCAAAGTTCAACATTATGGAAAACTTTGCTATGATGTGTTGACAAAGGAGTCCTGTCCCTGCACCTCGGCTGTGGCTAGGGAGGTACTGAAGTCCGATGGGCAATGGCGTAGTCTCTCGCACAAAGAAGCAAGCGGGCTGGAAAGATCCTTTTACAGTTCAAACGGATGTTTCCCCAGGCTTGTAAAATACACAGTTTAAGTAGTAGCTATATTTCTAAGGCTGGTCCCACACCTGCAACAACCTTGTAAATGGCACTGGGATATATGGCTTTAAGACTCCTTGTAAAAAGTAAGATCAACACAAGATTTACACAGTTTTATGGAATTGTTTTATAAGCTATTTTGACAATGAATCCTGCTATCAGAATCACTTCTGGTGTTAATCATGGAGGAAGCATTTAGCAGGAGCCAACAAAGATTAATTTAAACCCCTTCCCTAGCTAGTTATGGGACTGAGCTGTGTATCTCTTGAAACCTGGGGCATTACTCATGCAGCAGTGGTGCATAGAGGCTCCACGGTGGTGGAACAGGTCTTCCAACTGTGGGGGGTGGATATGTTTTGGGATATTTCACCATGCTCAGAAGGGGATGGGGACTGGTCAAGGAATATGGGAGGTGAAGCCAGAGCTCAGCCTCAGCTTCATGTCCTCCCCTGCCCAGGGATGGGGAACTTCAGGATGAGGGACTTCAGGGTGGGGGCCCAGGCAGACAAGGGAGCAAGAGGAGATAATTCATAGCAAGCCAAGACCAAGCAACATGTTATTATGGTAGGTGGGGGTCAGTGTCTGTGCATCACCCTATATAGGAGTGTTTCCCTTATAGGTGTACGCTGGCATGCCAACTCCTGTGTATTTGTATCCTGCTTGCTGCAGGAGGTGATAGCCACAGCCAGGGTCCCAAAGATGGCTGTTTACTTGAAGCATGTACAGCCAAAACAGCAAAGCCATGGGGAGCAGGTCTGCCTCACCAGTGGTTGCAGAGGTGGGGAGGTGCACAAGGGTCTCCTGGTGTCCAGCCCCCTTCTCCTGCCTCAGTCAGTGATGTTGTCACTCTCAAATCATGCCTCAATCTGATGATCAAGAGTGTCCTGGCATCAGTGGAAGCTTTTCCATGTGGCATCTTGATTGAAAGCATCTGGGAGGGGTGGCACTGTTTCAAATACCCAAATCTCTTCACCTTAGTGCTGGGTCTCACTGTCACAAGTCTGGGCAGAGGAAGGTTGCTTGCCAGAGTCCTGCCATACATTTTAAAATTAAAGAAAACAAAGGGGAGAGTCAGGGAATGGGGATAAATGAGACTTATTTTAATCTGTCTCAGCGGCTGGGAGCGGGCAATGGGTCCCACTCCCAGCACAGGGTATGACAGACCTGCAGTGTTTCTCCTTTTCTGGGTGATTGCTAGGGGCTGTGCGGGTGAAGGACAGCAAGGGGCTACTCGCTGAGAGGAGAGTAGTAGTACTGGCAGCGGCAAGCAGTGGAAGTGGTCCCTTCCCAGTGAGATGGGAAGCTCTCCCTGTCCCATGCACAACAGCATGTCAGACTTATGCTGGCAAGTGTCCCCGAGCCCTGGGCACAGGGTGCAGCCCTGACTGGCCACCAGCACTCTTGTATGGAGCAATGTGCAATGAGGTTTTCGTTGCGCAACAGTCGCAAGCCACAGACTAACCAAAGCCTCACCACTCACTGCTGATGAGTTAGAGCATCCTCCTGGCTGGTGTGGGCAGCCCCTTGACTTCCTTCTTTTGAGATATTCTTCCCCCAGTTCAATTGAAAAACCTGGATCTGAGCCTGACCTTACCTGTGTTAAACTGAGAGCTGAGGCTCCCTGCTGCCAATGTGCTCTCACTGCTCACTTTCCTTGTCAGCTCTCAAAGAGAAGTCAGGATCAAACTGGCACTTGCTCCATGCTCCCAGGATGTTCCCAGTTTTCTGTGTAACTTTACGTGTGAGTATAAAACCAGCTGTGCTGGGTCACACCCAGGTCTGCCTAGCACTGCATGCAGTAGCCATGGGCAGATGCCTCGGAAAAAGCAACAGCAAGGCAAGGACATATATTTCCCCCAAGTGCTTTCCCAGAACGACTACAGCACAGGGGATTTCCAGACACTGCTGTGGTTTGTCTGCTAGTTGCTCTTGGTGGACCTCTGTTTTCCTAATGTTTCTCCAATCTTTCCTTTGACCGTGGTGGATTTTCTACATCCCCAGCATCCTTCAGCAAGGACTTCCTTGGATCCACTGCTGCTCAGGAGGAACCACCTCCTCTTCTTTCTGCTTGAATGTGGCTCCCAAAAGCTTCACCTTGTGGCTCTGAGTCCTGTGCTGGAAGAGCGTGAGCAGCTGCTCCCTTTCTGGTTTCTCCTAGTGACTCAGATTTTGTAGGTCTCTGCCATCTCCTACCAGCTGTTTCTTTCTTACATACTTAAAAGTCCCATACAAATTCACAGGGACATCACATGTCTATATTTCCAATTTCTTCATTCCCTGAAGACACCCAGAGAGAATGGCTGGAGGCTGAATTAGGCGCACGCTGTTTCGGCATCCTCTGCTGTTTGGCCCAATGTAGCAAGTCATTATACTCAGGCAGTTCTTGGTCCTCTGCACACAACGGATGTTTCATGCACAAAATAACTCCTTTGCAGTATATGATATGGCCACGAGATGTCTCTTTGAGCCGTATGTGACTCCAGCCTGGTAACCGGGCCCACGCTGGACCACAAGCTGTGCGGAAGCTTCTGGGGCCAGCAGCTGGCACCATCCCTGGTAAACATCCCCCCTGCTGCACCTAACAGGATTGGAGAGCAAAGTTGTATGTGTAGGCAGAGGTGATACCTTTTATCAAACCTGTAGGTATAGGTGGGAGAGAACCCCAGCCGCCCCCCCCCTCCAACCCGCAACAGCTAAGCTTTCAAACACACAAGGCCTTTTTCACTCCAAAAATAAGAACGGCCATCTTCAAACTAAATCTCAGCTGAGAACAATTGCTCTGGGTCTAATGGGATTGTGTTAGTTATTCAGATTCATGGGGAGAAAAGTCTGATTGATACCTGTGGAGAAAAGGCAATGGCATTAGCAAGGAGAGAAGCGATAAGATTGTTGGCCAAAGACAGAGAGAAAGAGAGGTGAAAAGAGAGGTGGATGGTTACTGGCTGTGAGATAATGAAAGCTTTACTGCTTCTGGCTTTAGGGAAATAGATGTGCCATAAAAACTAGTGAGTCTATGAGTTCTAATATGCAGCAGATCTGGGAATTTAAACTTATCTTTTAAAGGTATCTTGTAGGTTTCCCATGAGGCTCTGGACCAGAAAGCCAGAAATAGTGTGATTGTTTTGTGAAAAATGTTCTCCAGTTGGAAACTGAGTGCATTAGATGGATGGTAATATAATGTAACATTCAGATAATAATTTCCCGTAGATCATCTCTAGCTTCATAAATTTGCAACAACTTCCCAGCACAAAATTAACCTCAACAAAAAACTTGCCTATTAGTCTGGACACTATCAAATGACCATTTTCCAGCTGGGAAAGTGCTGATAGTTGTGCCAGGATAAAATACTCATCAGAGTCTTTAGCTGGTTACCATCCCAACTTGGGATCAGAACCATTTCTGCAAATAAGTGGCAAAATGTTTGTTTGATCTGGTAGCTGGAGCCCTTTGTTGGGAGCTCACAATGTGTGGAAAAAAAAAGAGAAGAAAAGCCCTAGCTCTAATGCAGTTGGAGTGAATGCTTTCCTTGCCTGCCGATCAGAGAAGATTATAGTTCACCTGCTGTGAACTAATCTCTCGGGGAGAGGGTCAGTTGTTTGGATAGTGTTGCTGATGGAAGGCAAAACCTTTCTGCACGTTCCCTCCTTCAGTGCTCTGTTTAGGAGATGAGTCAGTCCTGGGTTATTCATCAGCTTAGTTAGGAGCTATCCACCCAAGTTCACAAGTACCTCTAAAGTGCTTTACAATTACAGGAAATTATACTTAGGAGCTAATGTTAAAACACAGCTATCTTCTTACTTCTCCGATATGAGAGGCAGAGTGTCAGATTCATGGCCCACATTATTTAATTGTGCTGGAGAAAATACGTGGGAGGAATTTATTCCCTACCACAATGCTTCTCTGTTGACCTGAGCCCTGCTAGCACTGGGGGGACATTTACCCGGGGGAGGCTGGGGAGGAGGTGAGGCCTTTCTGATGATTACGCCAGGCCCGTGGCTTGCTGCAGAAGGCCATGTCAGAGCAGTGCTGTGGGCAGGGTGCCCTGGCAGCCCACCTGGCTCACCAGGGTGCAGTGGGACATGCCTCATTACCAGGGCTTAGCCCCACATCAGAAGAGACCATGATGACAGTCCTTCTTTGGGTCTGCTGTGCTTTCACTCCCTCTAGGTTCCTCATCCTCAGCCCTGGGCTCTTCACCCCAGAGGATTTCATGGACCTTTTGCTTGTTTTATCCATAGCCCTGCTCATGTAGGGCTGAGGAGTATGCAGGATTCAACCCAAAAAGTCCCTCTGTCAGGGCAGGAGGCTTTCTCCATGCCCCACCAGTCCCTCTGCCCATCTCAAGGTCATGCTCTGAACTCTCCATCCAGATCCTCAGCTCCACCTCTCCTTCAATTTGGGGTAGATTCAGCAGCAGGATACGCTCCATAGGTTTGTTGCTATTTAGGAATTGTTCTCTGTGGATCACCCATCCACATGTGGGGAAGTATCATTTGGTTGGTTTCTTAATTTTGTATAATTTGCAGTGGAGGTTTTGGAACAAAGACAATAAATGCACACATGAATGTCAGTGACTCACATTTTTGTTTCAGAAACAGACCCTCTGTTTAGACAGTGATTTTTAACCACACAGTCCTAAGAAAATGGTAATTTAAAGTCTCCTGTATGGTCCTTGTAACTGCTTAGTAGATGGTTTGCAGTGCCACATTTTAGTGAGACCTGTTTGGAAAAAGAGTATTTGTTCAAGGATGACTTGCAAGATGTAGTTAAAATGACAAAAGTGTTGAAAAGCAAAATATTTAATACTGTTCCTTTTAGCTCTGCTGGACTCTGCAACACCAGTGTTACTAGCCAAGGGATCTCAGGAGGGTGGTTTGCCAGTACCAGGCCCACCCACTTTCAGCTGCCAAGCTTTTGAATGTTCAAGATGACCATCTACAGCAAGGGGGTCCACCCACGTAAGCCTTACAGGCAAAAGCAGGCCCGAAATAACTTCTCGAGATCCTTTACCATGTTTCCATGTACGCTGACCTACAGAGATAGACAGATATTTTGTTGTGGACCTGTTTTTGTTAGACAAGATACCGGTTCTAGAACAATGAAGCTTTTCCTCTTCCCCAGCGAAACAAGCCCATCAGTAGGATTTTGATAATGATGTTCTTGTCTTTTCTTTCCAAGTGGCCAAAAAGGTATTTTCCATTCAAACCCTTTTTATAGGAAAATTTATGGGATGTATGAAAGATGCTCTCGTGCAGCCACTGAGTGAGATCTGTATTTTATTGCCTTCTACTTAATCCAGCTTTCCCTTGGAACACCCAGCTGCAATGGAACACGGCTATTTTGCCATCTGAGGCCACTGGCCTTATGATTAAGAGGAGGTGTTTCAGCGCTTGCAAGATGACCATCAATTTTATCTCCTGTAATTTCTCTGTCTTTAACTTTACAACATTTCATAATTTGCCTTTGACTTAGTAGCTTAAATTTGCCTGTAAATCTGTTCTCCTGGAAGCGTAAGAAAACATCTTATTTAAATTGTTCCTATGTGGAGACACAGTTGCCATATTTTTTATTAATATTATTCATTACTTTTTTGACAGTGCAAGCCATGGCTGAGGTACAGAGCAACCACACGGTGATCCGAAGAGAAAGGAAAAAAAACAGAGCTAAAGAGAGAGCGGAGGAGCCATTGTCAGCTTTCTGCATAGGTAACAGGAAAACTAGAGCACAAATGCTCCAGGTCCCGCAGTATCTATGATACAGGTGGAAATTTTGAATTAAACCTGTATCTTCTCTAGACGCCAGTGTTTTAAATGTCAGCATGCTATTTTTCCCTCCAGTGTGACTAAATTTTTAATTTTTACTTTTTTGAAATCCCCTTTTTACCCTTCAAAATACTTGCTTTTCTTCAGGTTGTCACAGCAACATGATGATGCTGCGATACCAGAACAAGTAGCAAGTGTTTGCGTGCTCTCTCTCTCTGTCTGCACTGGGTTTTAGGGAAAAGACAGTGGTAATTCCAATAGTGTAATGTTATTTTTGTGGTTCAGGCATCACCGTCCCTGAAGTGACACACAAAAGCATCTGAAGCTGTTTGCTGCGGCGGGTACTTTGTTAGTACCTTTATGTTAATAAAGAGCTAACCATGATGAGAGGCCCGTCCTGTGGAAGCAGGACAAGACGAATCCTGACAGCCCTGAACCCAGCAGATGTCTTTGCATTGGCCTCGGTGGGGCTTGGTATCAAACCGGTGGGGCACAGTGTTAAAATTAAGGGCTGCTGGACTAGTTATCAATGATCATTGCTGGAATATGACCATATAAACCCTCAAACAATGCTAAAAGCTGTCCTTAGCAACAACAAACCCCCTTTAATTTATTTAACTGTCTCTAGATGGCACTATGGCAGTAGAAGTTTTACAAGGGGAAATTTGAAGGGAACAAGTCAGGAGGCTGCCGGCTCCTGGCCTCTGCTATGATGTTCCTGGGCTGGAGGGGAAAGAGATCGTATCATTTTTTGAGTGCTCCACAAGACATCAATCACAACAAGTAAACTCGGTGTTTTTTTTTTCTCAGGGGTTAAAACTAGTTTTATGATCTGGAGATTAATTTCTTACAGCATCTCTATGTGCTTCATAGGTAGGTGGGAGTAGGGAAGAGGTGAATCCCTTTCACCATCACCACCCTTTACAAATTTTCCATAAACTCTTCCCCACAGGGAAGAATAAATTTTGGTATACTTCCCACCCTGCATCAGGTTTTCAGGTGTTATTTTTCTGCTGGTATCAGGTGCTTCTCTGTGTCTTTCTACTTAAACCATCAAGAGTGTGGAGATATCACTGAATCCTGAATTCCCCACATTAAAAGCTGGCTTCATTGAAGCCCTGGTGGGAGAAAATATTCTTCAAGACAAAAAGATTGGTGGCAATTCATGCTAATTAAGTATTTAAAAACCTAAGAGACACAATACTTAAAGGGCTAACAATAAGAGGGTGACAGTTGAACAGGGAGTGTACAAATAGCAGGGTGGTATTGCATTTTCAGTTTACATATTGTTTTATGTAATTGCAGCATTGTTATTGCATCTAGCAGGAAATCACTTGTGCTCCTGCCAGAGCAATTCTAATGCTCTGCGAGTTCAAGCTAGCCTTATTGTCTTGCTTTTCAAATGCTGTTTGATTTTTCAGTAGTTAAGCTCAAGGGATATTTTCTCCCTAGAACAATGAATTGTTTTACTTCTTTCCTAATAGTTAAAAAAAGAAAAAAAAAAAGAATCAAACTTATTTCTTGGCTGCTAATTTCAGTGATGGATGAAGCAAGAAGCTGAAGCACAGCCCTGCCTTTGGGCAGATGAGCAGACCTGTTGCCTTGGGCCTTTACCCTGCAAAGGAAGCAAAGGCATGATGGGCTTTACAGCTGCAGGGCTCGCCACTGCGGCAGCAGAGCTGGGTTTAGTTTCAATGTCCTGTGACGAGCTTTGGGATGCTGAACTTTTCTCAAGGTGTTCTCACAGGCCAGTTTAACGTATCTAATTGAAATATGAACATTAATGTGCACAGGTCGATGCTTCCTGATAGTGGGTGAGGACATCCAAAGTCAGTGTTTTAAGGTAGAAAGGGCTCATCCTCCTTCCTAAGTTCAGATCGTGCCAAATTATTTCGGTGCCTCTTCTCCCTTGCACTTCAGTGGGAGCTATGGACCTGGATCTGTCTGAAGAGGTGAGCCTTGGCCAGGGGAGGGCTGTGCCCATAAATTTAATTTCAGCTGAGCCATCAGTCTGCCTGAAGAAGTCAACAGCCAAATCTGAAACTGGTATGAAACCCATGACTAGTGGAGCAAAGAGGCAGGAACATTTTTTATAGGGAACGCTAGTGGAAGATATTAATTCAGTTAACTTCCAGGACTTTTCTTTCCACAAACTTCTTGATTTTAAATTTTAAATTTTAAAATACATTTTCTTTCCATAGTGAAACACACCACAGAATCACAGAATCACAGGCTGGAAGGGTCCTCAGGGATCATCTAGTCCAACATGCAATATACAGCTTCCCTTTCCAGATGTGTTACTTGAATTTCCCAAGGAGTATGTGGTTTTCCACCCCCCCTCCCCTTTCAGCAGTGTTGCACTTCTGACATTCAATTGCTCCATCAGAGCACTGGTGCGTCTGCTACAATGGAGGCAACTGAGGAAAACAATTAAGAAGACAGCCCCAAGTGCATATAGCATGTATGGAAGTAGTTGATGCTGTGGGATGCGTGTCCTTGTGAGCCCCCAGTCTGTCCACACCACTGTCCCGCCCTGGACCCTGCTCTATGTCAGTCCCCAGAAGCCATGTTGACATACTACAGGTTGTGCCTATAGGATCTCTTTGTGCACATGAGTTAAGGTTCGGGGTGCCTTCAGGTTCTATTCTCATGGAGAATGGAGCACCCAAATCCTCTGCTTTCGCCCACTTTACATTCATACCCTACTGCTGCTGCTCCTCAACCTTTGGAGGTCATCACCCCAGGGCAGAGCTTAGGCCCAGTTAGGTTCTGTACTGCTCTTCACCCTCTCAGCGCACCAATGTTCTCCATGCCTAAAGCTACATGTGTTTTTCTTGGCAGAATCAGCCTGCTAGGAGCCATCATCCAGGTCCTGGGCATCTCAAGTGCCTAACGCAAAGCAAGGAGGCAGTTGCTCAAAAGGTTACGGCGTGGCTTCGCTCTCAGGTCATCTGCAGCAATGCCACTGAAGAGTACAGCGAGAATCACTGGTCTTTAGCTAAACTCTGGGGAGCTCGGGTACTGTGCCTTCCTTTCAGCTAAATGTGAGGAGAGGTGAACCACGTACCATGCAAAAAATTAATTTTGCCTGCTGACCACTGGTCTTTGGAAACTGCCTGCACAGTGTGAGTGTGCAGCGCTTCAGGCAGCCAGCTGCAATGCAGCCATCATTATTATTATTATTATTATTATTATTATTATTATTATTATTATTATTATTATTATCATTATTATATAACTCCAGTGCTATAAGACGATCTGTTCTTCAGTTCCACTGAGCAGCCCCTGTTTAGGACATAAGCAGAATGTTATGGTGATCAATACATTAGGGGGATTTTCCATTAAGTGATGAGTGAAACCAAAGAAGGAAATTATGCTTTGTACTAAAAATCCATTTAGCCATTAGATCACAGTATTGAAAGCATAAAGGAAGGGTTATTTTAGCTTTCAGCTGGCCAGAAAATGCCAGTTGGAAGACAACAGGAGGCTCCCTTTCACAGTGTAAGAGCCTTTTCTTCCCTGGATGAAGGGAGCATTTCTGTCTGTGGCCTCCTGCTGCTTGTGTGTGTTTCATTCTTACTCTGGACTGAAATGCTCCTGTCAAAAGGTAAAAAATTGCACATGATACAAAAAAAGTCTTGCTGTACATCAGTGCAGTATTTATGTCGAGTAATTTTGGAGTGCTTATTTTATGGCTTTTGCTGCAACCTGTATCAATTTTGTTGCAACAGTCAAGTCCCATCCTTGTACAAAACACACTGTTTATAGGGAAAATTAATATAATACCAATCACCAATAGCCAAAAGGATAAATAATATGTCACAGGCCATGATACAGATCATGTCTGGGTTGACCTGCTCCAGTCCTGGTGCTAGACCTGAGCATGTGGGCATGCAGACACTGATATCTTCTGTCTGAGGGCTGCTGCAGTTTGTACTATTATAGTGCAAGCGAAAAATGAGAGGTGCAGAGGTTAAAGGCTACCTGCAGGGCAGTGCACTGGGGATTCAACCTTATTACCTGGGCTGGGGATCATGTGTTTTGCTGTCCCCATCGGCTCCCACTGCTCACTTTGTGCCTCAAGGATCTAAATTACCTGGCAGCCCCTGGGGCAACACCTCTCCTGCTCCTGTGCCACAGCCCTGCCCAGCAGCAGTTCTTGACCTGCCTTGCAGCAACACATGCTTAAAGAGCAGCAGTTAGTCTGCCCTTTGGAATTAGGCTTGAAGAATGCTGTGGTTTTGGGGTGGAGAATCATCAATTTTCTATTATTTTTGCAAAGGACAATGTGTGTTTGGGATAGCTCTTCACACAATCTTCGGCTCTGGACTTACCATCAATTCCTCTTCAAGCCACCCACCTACACAAATATCTGATGCCAGAATGCATTTATGCGAGGATATTTAGTCTACGGGACAGAGCTGTACAGTGTAACCCTTAATCTAGAAGCAGCGTGATTTAACTGAGGACTAATTACATTTCTTTTGGAGTTGCAATACCTGACAGTAATTATGGACCCAGTGCAAGACTTCCAAGAAAATGCTTTCAGTGATGTGGAAATATTTCCCATTATGTTTTTGAAATGGCACTGTTCCTGAAGGCTGTGTCGCTTGTGTGAGGTTTTCTTCACTGGCTCATCTCGTAGCAGAGCACTGGATGCCTAGTTCATGAATCTGCCCTTAAAAAAATCCGAGAGCTGATCGGTGTGGCATGAGGATCTCGACAGTGGCTGAGATGACTCATGTCAGAGTTTTCTCTCAAGCTCTCTTAGTCACTAATGTGTTTCCTAACACAAGGATTTTATATGTTATGTGTTCAATACATGCCGGTACCACCAGTTCTTGGTTTAAGCTGTAACCATTTATACTCAGTAGATCGCACTGTCTGCTTTGTGGTCCCCAGTGTCTTTGAGGTGAAAGATGACACCACCTATTGCTCCGTGGGGAGCGGGTCTGCAGGACAGGAGCAAAACAGCAGATCCCCAGGCACCTAATCTCATATGCCTGAGATACCTCCAACCCCTCGAACTCAGGAGGAAGGACCCACCAGGACTGCTGGTCCTCACCTCCATCACACTCTTCCAGGTTTGCAGTCCATTTTGTCAGGAGCTCATCCTGTTTCAGACACTCACGAGAGTGCTCCTTCTCCACAGCAGTGTCACTAGGACTAATTGGGTAATGGTGTTGCTGGAGCGTGTTTCCTGTCCCCCAAAACAGCAAAACAGTCATTGCTTTTCATTGCCATAGTCTGGAACCACCACCACACCCCTCCACTGACTGTGGTTTTGGTGGTCAAGAGACTTTTCGTTTGTTTTTAAACATAACACCTCCTTTTTTTTCCTCCTACCTCTCTTCCATTGCTGTGTTCTAGCTGCCAGCATCGATGACTTAATTCAAGGGCAGCCATTTAATTCAGAGCACTGTTTGCAAGAAGAGGCTTTCAGTCACTGTTCATGGAAAGGGAAGAATTCCCATGGAAGTGAAACAGGAAAACTTGGTTGGGGTCTGACAGACAGATGATGTAGCTCCAGACAGAAATGTGTTTGGTTGTTTTTGATGAAATCTGTTCCCTCTTCCTTGCACATATCAGTAAGACAATAATTGGGTTTTGCAGCAAAACATTTGCATTATTTCTGGTGAGCAGTTCAGGTACAGCTCCAGTGTCACAGATCATCTGTGCAACCTGCTGCAGCAAAATTGTCTGAACAAGAAAGGCATCCTCTGCATTTTGTGAGACTTCCAGGCCTCCAAGCCCAGTCTCAGTGACTTTTGCACTCTGTCAGCCTGTCTCAGTTGGCATCAGAAAATTTTCACCGGGGCAGCAGGTAGCATGAAATGGTTGAGCTGTGCCTGGCTGTGCTTCAGCTCTACCTACCCACCCCACAAAAGGTCTAATCCGCATTGGCTTTGCAAAAACCCCAGCTTTTTAGAGGAATCTTTGACTACTGAGTTCATTCTCATCAATAGAAGCTACTCTGAAGAGCCAGACGCTAGCTTTTATCTGTCCTTTGAGCCCACAAGCAAAGAATACAATCACTCCCAAAACAAACACATTCCAGTGTGGCTACCAGCAGATGAAATAGCAGACTCTGTTGGCATGGATGAGGTAATTGCTTGAGAAAAAATTTGCAAGATTGGACCCCTAAGGAGTGAAAGCTGAGTAGAAGGCGGGGCTGACAGAATGTTATATGTACCTTGCAATTCCACTGTGTCCACTACCTGCTCTGTGGCCTGCTAATATCTCACCCTTGCTTTTTTGTGAAACAATCTGTATGTTTTCAGCTCAGAAATAGATTTATTTTGGTATTTTAAAGCAGTTATGTCATAGCTGAAACAGCTGTTCAACAACTACCCAAGCAAGAGGCAGTTTACTGTGTTGCCATTTCAGTGCTGAGCTGGTTTTGTGCATCTGTGTGTTCCAGCAGGGCGGAGAAGCACAAGCAAGCATGGTTGGGTGAAATACTGCTCCAGAGCATGCTTGTGGATGAGTTTCAGCTCCACAACGTGTCAGTGTCTGAAAGTTGGTGCAGAGTGGATGTTGCTTGCCTGTGCTGCCCTGTGATCAACAAAGACAGACCAGACCTGGACTCACCCCCACTGCTTAGAGGTGTCTTTCAAGGTGGGTCCCATTTGATCATTCCACGGATATCAGACCACTGCTTCAACACAAGCATGCAACCCTCAAACCTCTGCACCTGAGCATTCAGGGACTTTCAGGTGAGGTTTCTGCTGTTTCCCCACCACTGCTGGCCCAGGGTTCTTGCTTTGCTAGTGTTAGCCACAGCATGGACTGAGAAACCCTAATGAGGCCAGATGGCCAGACGGACAGGCTTCGTTTCCTGGTGAGAGGCTGGTACCTGGGCTGCCTTTGCGCAAGTCAGGCAGTATTTTCAGTTCCTGTACCACGTGTTGGCTGCACCTATTAATTTCAACCAATGTGATGCTCTAAGTGTTACTTCAGACTACCATTGTGGAAAAAATCATGGGTAAAAGAGAATACAAGTTATTTAAATGAAGGTGGAGATGGTGCCTCGTTTCTCCTAATAAAGAGAACAGAGGGCTGCAGACTTTGTCTTCAAACAGTGGGTCTTACTCATGAACCCTGTTTTTCAAAACAAACCACAAGCCGATGACCTCTGGCATGTGGTGCGTGTGCCACAAGATGTGAATGATAGCATAAATACATTCCTGTCAGCCTGCTTATGGCCATTTCTCATAATATCTTGGAACAGCACAGAAGACCACACTGAATATGAAGTTTCAATGATTAACCAATGGTTTCCAGTGCTGTGATTATGGTTTGACCAAAGATTATTACTTTGTGCAGCCCACTACTTCGGCATCATCATCATCAAATTATCACGTTGCAATGACATTTTGCTCCACACAGTGATTGCATTCAAGACAAAATTTGCTAAAAGAGAGAGCTGAGTTGAGGCCTTCAGCAGTCTGAAGCATGGGAGGATTACAAGATGTTTGATTTGGGTAGAGCCCATCTATTAGCAATTATTCTTAATAACAGGCTTTATAAGCTCAGAAGGAAGGAGTACTTAAAAGGCCCTAGATATAGAGGCCCATACAAAAGCTAAGCAAAGTCCAGTTCCTGGCCTCAAAACCAGGATAAACAGGGGAATGATGCTGCTAGGAGAGAGGGGCGGTACAAGTCAACAATGAAACTGTAACATCAACAGTGTAAGCAACATTTTCATCTGGAGTAGAAATGTTGATTTTTTTCTATTCATTGACGTTTAAACATTTCTGTTGTTTATCAATGACAGATGTATTAATATTTTGGCGCTTTAAAACTTTTTTTTTTTAAATTGAAAATTGGGTGGTTTCATGGAAGGCTATTTATTTTGTACAAAGCCAAGCCGTGTTGCTTTTTTTTTTCATTCTGCACTCATAGTATGAACTAATGTTCTTATTGTAAAAAGAAGTCATTCCAAGCCAAAGTTAAAAACTGCATATTTCTGTCTCATAGTGGACCATTTTGAGTTTACCTGATATAGATATATATACACACACCACACACACACATATATATTTTTAATTAAAATGCCAGCCAAGGTTGGGGCATTCACTGAATGTCTCAGCATCACTCAGTCCTGCAATTCTGGCCAAAATATGTTATCCGGACAATGATGGTGGTCTCTCATTCTGGGAAATGATAAATTTTGACATGGTCAAGCTCTGGGTATATCATGCAGTGGAAGTGTTTTAGGTGAAGATTACAGCTCATTTTGCACCTTGACCGATGCCTAGCTTTCCTGGCAAGTTCTGCCATAACACATCCCTGCCACACAGAGATATTTTTCATGGTCACAGCAAACAGTGATGCTGCACAAGGACTGAGTACAAGTCAGTCGCTGTTGAGTTTGTTGTTTGGTTTTTTTTTAAATGATTTTGGAGTTGGTCACCCTTCATGGGAGACAAACTGAAATGCCTTTGCAAACATTACACATGTAACTGCATTCTCAGGGCAGAGGCTGGCTGGGACCAATCACAACAGCATCTGTCAAATAGCTGGCAAGTCACATACGCTAGAAATATTTCTCTAAGAGAAGAGTCAGTCTGGGTGGCACCATTGAAGGAAGCAAGCTTGGGTGACAGCTTTCGGACAGGGCATGGGCCATGAACTGAATCCCACCTTGCTTGTTTTTGAAGACAGAAAATGAGGAGGCAGTGGACTACATGCATCAGCTTTATGCTTTTTAAAGAATTTAATCTCATGTGGTTGACCCATAATCCTGCAATGCTTGAGTGAACACTGAGACAGGAACCAGTCCGTGGTTGAACCATTTGACTGGAAAGACCACTCCAGAACTGAACTGTCAGATGAGCCTTGCCTGAGAAAAGATTTTTAGGACAGTTCTTTTTTGTTCTAATAATCTAGGTTATTCCTAAATTTACTCATTTGGGCAAATTTCACATATTCTGCTTTTATGGAAACAGATTCTTCAAATACTAAATGAAAATTATGCCCTTTGGTGCTTTTAATTCACTGTCTGTGCAGTTATTCGTGCCAGAAAAGGAGGCAGGGGAGCCCTTATAAAGCTCTATTAATTGAAATAAATGAGCCATGCTTCTGAGAACAGTGTACCATAGAGGAAGGGCTGCCTTTTGAATCCTGCTCCCATAGCTGTCCCTTGTGATTTCAGGCATGTCATAAAATCCACTGTCCACCTCATTTTCCCACCCTATTAAGATGGGGCTGAGGTTGTTGCCTTACCTGACACCTCCAGGTGTTGTGGAGTCTAACTCAGTGCTTCAGAAGTTCTTGGAAGAACTGGGGCTTTATTTTGAAAACCATAGCGAGTGCTAGCCTTTTTGTAAGAGTGGCATTTATGCACATGCTTTCATTAGTTACTTAGTTTTTTTCTTTTCCATTTTGAGCCCAGAAAAATGTGTTGAATATCATTTCACTGGGGCCTCTGGGAGAAATCAAGTTTCTTGCAGAGTAGGAGCTCTGGGAGATTGCAGAGCAATGAGGTCAGCTCCCCAAACCCACCAAACAGCAATGGGGAGACCCTCACCGCCTTTAGGCTAGATGCAAAGCTCCCCACTGGCTTTAGGTTAGACCCAAACACTTGACTTTTTCCCCAACTCCTTCATGTGTACGTTCAGGCTCAGAGAAAGGGGAAGGTAAGAAAGTGAGAGGTGTATGTGTCTGCTCCCTTCCTCCTCTCCTTCTCCCCAAATATCATTTCCACCCATCCAACTTTTTCCCAGATACAGTATCATTTGCTTCTGTGACTAATCTCTGGGCAGGAGAGAAAAATTATTTTGAAAGTTTAAGAGAAACATAAGCCAGTACATTTATGAATGTTTTTCTCCTCTTCCCTGCCTCTGAATGACTAGAGTTTTATTATTCCTCTTGACTGCATGCTGAGATAGGTACTTTCCTTTCAAGCAGAACCTGTTACTGGCAGCACTCTACAGAGGCTCCAAACCTGGTACACATGTCTGGTCTTCCATTAATATAAATGCTTTAGCCTTCCCCTCCTCCCTCCACCTTAGTGGTTAATGCTTTTGGACAAAGCTGGCCCAGGAAGGTTGAGGTTTCAAGGAAAGTTAAGTATTATGAAGAGAAACCAACCAGGTCTCAGAATTTTACTCTCTCCATATGCATCATGATCTCATTTTGTCTGTCTTTTTACAGGGCTGCTCAGCCACAGGGAAAGACCCAGGTGTTGGTGTGTCATCATTAAACCTGCAGCGATGAGGAACCAAGCCTTATCTCTAGCCCCAGGCTCTGCAAAAAGAGATGTCCTCATCTGGCCTCCCTCATGGACTCAGTAGTGGCAGATCAGACTCAATGCACATCGCCACAAACAGGATCAAGAAAAAATGTTTGGCTTTTCCTGAACTGCTTGCATTTCCCTCGGAGGAAGAGGCAGCAGCAGGATAAAGTTATTGTGCGGGTTGGATCCTGCCTTCAGGGCCACGCTTGGCCCATGCACAGCCAGAGAACACAACCAGCATTGTCCATCCTACAGCCACACAGCCACCGCTATTGTGTTTAAGTGCACATATTATCTGAATTAAAGTGTTCAAGAGGATCCTTCTGGCTGAGAGATGATATCACAGACTCTGTGTCCACTTTTGGTCTGGAGTGTTGTTAAGAGAAAAACAATTCTTGGCAAACTCCTCGAAGTGCTTGCTTCCTACAGTTTGGATGAAGACAGTTTGCTCAAGAAAGATGGGTAGGTGTGAGTTTCTGCCTCTTCCCCTTTGAGAGTTATTTTTGCCAGTGCAAAATAGATGATGATAATGCTCCCATTAAAAAATGAGGTGAATGCTCCAGCTAACTTGAGTGGGTGGAAAGGACTTCACGCAGGATGAAGCTGGGGACAAACCTACCTCTGCCAAGACAAACAGCTGCAGAGATCTCTAGAAAGAAAAAGGGCCCTACTACACTGCTGTTAAATAATTCAGCCACATAGAGCTAGCTGGGGCTGTGTATCCATCATGTTATAATTAAAACCAATGGCTTTTGCATGAAGAAAGAAAAGGTGCATCATAAATCATGCAAGAGGACTGGAGAACTAATATCATTAGGGCAACAAACTGATAGTCCTTAGGACAATAAAGATATGGGGCCTGTGCAAATCAAAGCAGAAAGCTCCCACTTTCCTTCCTACATCTGTCTTTCATTTGCTTTGCCTCTATCTGCCTGTTGTTGATGTTTTCTCACATTATCTTGGTCCCTTCATTTAAACTGTATTTCATTCCAAGAATGCAGGGACCTCCAGGTGTGAATGAGGGCTGTTAGCATGAACTCACTGTTGCAGTTATTATTGTTATCATTCCTCCGAAAATCAGTCTGATGGAGGTTTGGCTCTGCGTAATTTGTTCTGCTGTTTTAAATGTGAAAAATGGAATAAAGTGCAGTGATTTGGGTGATGGCTTGTACCCAGAAGTGCAACCTAACCTGATGAAGTGCTGCCATGCTGTGGAGCAAGGTGTTTGCGATTGCAGGATTGGGACCTGCTGCTCAAATGAATCAGGTGTTCAGGACTTAATGCAAAGCCCAAGACAGTCAGTGGAAGGATTTTGACTGGACGTTGGCTCAAACTCTCACCAAAGCTGCACACATAGTACAGTCTAGCAGGTGTTAAACCTAGGGATAGGGCAGAGTGGTTTGCCAGGTGTAGGGGCTGTTATGTAGGCACAGGTTGACTCAAAGATGTACCTGTTAGGATTTTTGAGCCCTGACTCCTTGTTTTTTACATCTGCAAAAGTATGGTGCCAATGCCAGGAGCCTGGCCTTGAGGTCTGCCCCATCACCCTGAAGTTCTGGCACTTGAACCTCACACAGTGGTGCTCTCAAGACATTCTTGTGCTGACACAAATAGCATGTTTAGGTGCATGAGATGGCATGGGCTGGTGTGGATGTAGCTCATGTGGCTGCTAGACACCTTGTTATTCCAGTCTGCACATGTTTGCACTGCTGTTACTATCTGCCCTTCCAACTCCAATACCCAAAACTCACTCACTGAGTATACAGGGAGATATTAAAAGCCCCTTCTTTGTAGTGGAAGAAACCGTGTGTTAAAAAAGACTAATACAGAATTTATAATTCTCAATAAAAAGTTTCAGCGTTTTATATTTTAAGACCCCAGTGAAATTAAGTGATCATATTCCTACCATCCCGCTATTTAGTAATCGAAACACATACTACTTTTTCCATTACTGTTGTTTCCATGACTGACAGCAGACTTGTGGGTGTCTGGTTATTTTTGTCTTTGGACATCCTCTGTAATTTTTGGAGTTCCTTTGGCTCTACCTGTACATCCAGCTGGGCCCTGGTCTTTTAATACATTTCTCAGTGGTCCCCTCTTCTCTATTTGAGCCCCTACGGAGCTCCTTTGTGTGTTTGTTAGATGTGTTAGATGGGCACATCTTTGGGATAAGTAAGTCTGGAGCTAGAGGCACAGCCTGCCATAATGTTAAGCTGAACTCAGCTTTCCCCCAGCTTGGTATGACATGTTCAATCCCTCCATGAATCAGGTGCAGCAGGAACAGCTTAGCCCTGATTCAGTGGTGATTAAGTGCACAAGCAATGATGTGTTTTCCTTCAGATGTGCTGCCTCAAATACATTTGCCTGTAAGTCATACTGTAGCATCATTTCTAAACCGATGATGGTTATGGGATCACAGTGTGCTGGAGCTGCCCCTTGGCTAGAAATTTTTGAAACTGCTCACATGGGGTTGGAGATCTCAAATATAATAATTTCTATGAGTTTCATGAGAATAGGCGGCAGGCGATAGATAACAGGGAAGATCTATTAATACCTCTGCTCAGGGAGAGGTAATAAGTTCAATAGGTAATAAATACTGGCAAATCTGCAATGGGGTGAAGGGGAGAGATGTGCTAAAAAAAACCCTAAAGCCTTCGTTAGGTTTGTTGGTTGCAGCTCAACATGTTTAAAAAAAATTAAAACATGAGACTTACCAAAAGAGGAAGGCAGGCAGGCATTTTATGCCTGAGTTCTCTGTTAGAAAAAAGACACACCTCCCCCACAAAATGTCTCCTGAGAATTTTTTCCCCATTTAAATGCTCATCAGGAAGACAGGACCAACAGCATTCTGAATTTTAATATGAGCCCAAACTGGTTAAAATAAAAATAAATAATTAAATACGGCAGCAGACTGTGGTTGGGTACTTCTGCACTGGCCTGGACGAAAGATGGGTGCAGGACAGTGGTGCAAACCTCCACTCAAAGACATCTGGCTGTGGTCCACAGGCGCTTGGGGAGCCCTGGCTTAATTCTACAGTCTGCAATAGATTCAGGAAAGGTGTTATATACATTACAAGTACAGCCAGGGGTTGGAACAATCAGTGCAATAGTAGAAGGTCACAAGCTGAAGCAATTGGAAACCACTGAGCAGACTGAAACATGGAGAGCATGCAGAGGCTTCATTTTACTAAATAATCCTTCCAACCCACTCAGTGTGGGGAGCACTTGCGGGTGGCACTCAGGTGGTTTGGGATCTGGAAAGCACTGAGCCAAAAAGGCGATCGGCTGCTGGATGGCAACGCAGATACTGAGCTATTCAACAAGAAACCCAATCTTCTGTCTGAACTTTTCTCATCTCATCTTCCCCGCTTTCTGGTGCAGATCTATAAACAGGAAAGTCTCACATTAGAGTAAAAAGCTACAATTACAGTCTAGGAGTACAGAAATAGGTCAAGAGAAGAAGAAGCTTAAGCAAACAGCACCACTGAGCCAGTATCTGGTTCTGCTGTCGGGAGGTTTGTATTGTGCTCAGACCTGTGGCTGAACAGGACCCTTAAGAGCGAAAAGGCTTGGCAGACTGGGACCAGCCAGGGCCAGCTGGCAGTGCAGCCTGGTCAGGGCAGGGAGCGTGGGGGTAGGGTTAAGACCATGGCTGGGCCACGTGGACTTTCCAAGCTGGCTGCGAGTCCAAAGGTAGCGATTGTAAGCAGCTTTGATTGTCTGGTTGGTATTTCAATAGATGGGCTCTTTTTAAATTATGTTTTAAGAGAGGTTCCCCTCTATGTGGCATTGGCAATTCCTTCCTGTGCCAGGGTTAGCTTGGTTCAAACCAGCCCAAGTGTTTATACCTCCCACTACATTTCCTACAGTGGGTATTTCTAAAACAGCTTTGCTGGTGGAGTCCTCTCAAAATAGTGTGTTAAAGAGCAAATGATTTCGCACATAATTAAGAAGCAAACAATGATGCTGGGATCAGGAAGAAGTCTGCAATGTCAGCTACAAGGCAGGATTTGGATGCAAGAAAGAGGAATACGCCCAGGAAAATGAGTAAATCTCTGTGTCTCTCTGTCTTGGTGCGGAGAGGTAGCTTCTGCTCCATCCCCAATGGAGACATAGTTCCAGGGTTATTTTATTTGCCAGCAGCAGTGACAGTGGTTCAAAAGACATGAGCTGTTTGCGCTGCAGAAAGCCCTTCCCGCTACCGCCAGGAGTGACCGCAGATGCTTCAGCTGGGCTTTTCCACACGCTCCAGACTGGCTTCCTGCTCTGCTGCCCCTTGCCCCACGTGAGAGCTGACTTTGTGCTTCCCAGGGCAGTGCTTGAGGACTAACAGCAGCGACAATAACTAATGTTGCTGGTGTAGCACCGCGGCTTGCAAAGTTGTTTTACAACCATGAGTATCCAGGCAAATGGATTTAGTAGTGAGGGAAGGGAGTCGTTAAAAGAAAAGAGCTGAATTCTGCTTTCACTCAGGCTGACAAAGGTCCACTTGCTGCGGGAAATAACATCTTGCAGAGGCTGTCAGGGTGTTTTCTTGCCTGTTCCTTGCTGCCTGGGAAGGGGAGGAGAAGCAGCCCGTGGCGCAGTGTGGCCTACTGGTGTTAAGCCTTGCCATGTTGGCCACGTCACTGTCCACAGCCCTGTGGAGCACCTTCTGGCTGTCCATGTGCTCGTCCTGCTCCACCTCCCAGCTGTGTCCCACGTGCCACTGAGTCTGGCCCAAATGCTGCGGGATTCACCCTGCACTACCCTGGGCAGCGTGCAAATGAGCAGATCTAAGAATTAAACACCCCAAACCTCTGCCTTAGCCTCAGTGTTTTCCATATACCAGTTTTCCCCCAGACTTCAGGTCAATGTCCTTTAAGACTCCTGCTCCTGCACTCCCAAAAAGGCTTTGGGGGCTGTTGTTTTTTTTCCTTTTCCCCTGTGCTTTCCCACTGAGCCTTTGAAATGGTAGGGGCAAGCTCAGCTCCCAGAGCCTTTATCTGCCATTTGGAGCCTTTCCCTCTCCCTAAATCCCACTCAACACATGCCAGGTGGTTCATGCAGTGGCTTCTCGCGAGTGACACAGATTGGAGGCTAAGGCTGCTCCAGGCTTGTTACACACCAGGGGAAGCAGCTTCTCACCAATAAAAAGGTACACAAAGAGAGTCTCCACATCTCTGCAGCAATCGACATGACAAAAAACCCACATCATTTTATGAGGAACCTTCCCCAGAGTATGATTTCCTCCATCTCATGTTGGTCTTGGGCAAAAGAGGAGCAGCGTGCATAAGCTTTACAAACTGAATGGTCTCTTTTTTCCCAGTGTTTCTCTACCTTTTATGCAAAGGAAAGAACCTAGACATACAAGATTCTTGTGCTATGGATTTATAATAACATTTTATTAATATATTATGCTACAAAAATATTTTGACAAAATAATATTAGAAAGCATCTTTTTATTACACTCTTTAAAACAGTTCACGAAAGCAGGAGGCGGAACAGGAAAAAATATTTGAAATACATTTGAATTGAAAACTGACAAACATGCAATTTAAAATTCAGTGTGAGCATGAATCTGCAGGATGGTTAATCCTTAATAGATGGAAAGTATTGCCTATTGGGAAGACCTCTCTGCCTTCAGCTAGATTAAGGTACTTCCTGAAAAGCCAGTCACAGGAAAGGCTGCGTTTGGGGTGGATAAAGCGCACACACCATGCATACGAGCATACATACCTGCCTGCATGTACATGCACACACACCCCCATGCTCTCAAAATTAGTAAATTATTTTTCTGCTTCAGTTAAGCTGAAACAAGCTTAAATTGAAGCTGACCTCTAGCACACACCATGGAACAGTGATCACGTCAGAGCTATGACAAGTCCATATGCTTTTTGGATATAATATAGCAATATGGTACTAAGCAAAGTTCGGAATGATACCATTTATGCTGAGATAATAACTGCGGCACTTTGGTTTCTCTAACATAAATATATGATGGGAAATTCCTCCCTAACAGTGGTATATGGTAATGACTGGTTCATATCATTCGACTAATCAATGCACTAAACAGATTACGTTCTCCCTCTTTCCAACACTCTTCCTCGCCACAACTGTATATTGAAGAGCTTAGATAAATAAACAACTCTGTACCTTGGGTGTTCCTAAATTACAGTGGAGCTTGGAGGAATGGGAAGGGAAGGTCAACAAAGCAGATTTTTTTGACACCTGTATAAAGCATAGTTATCATAAATCATGGTCATCATTTATTGCCAGAAGAGGTATTGCATTATTCAACAGCCCAAGGGATTGCAGCGAAATTTCCTCAGTCATAAAATATAAAATACCTTCTGTCCCAGATTGCTAACTGGTTCTCCAAGTGGCAATGCACGTTAATATAGCAGCCATAGTTAAATATAGGCAAGAAAAGCATTAACACAATGAAAGAGTGGCTGTTAGATCTGTTGCTGGTGGTATGGAATATTTATGCCACCAGGGCAAGAGATTGGCAGATAATTACCTTTTGTTTATAATGCTACAGTTAGATGTAATGTGAATTGTCCTGGTGTCAGCTGTAGCTGCACTGAAAAGATGACTCTTACGACCATGCAGCTTTGGCCGCATCCAAAATCATGGCGCTAGACATCGCGTGACTCTCTTCTTTGTGTTCCTCAGAGGTAAAGATTATCACTTGTGTTTGGTATTATGTACAGCAGGCATGCATATTTTTGTTAAACCTCCTGCTACTGGAATCTTGTGAATATGTGGGACTCTGAGAAAGTAAACAGTCGGTTTCTAGTTTTCTGAGAAACCCACAGAGAACACTGAAGTCCCATGAAGCTGGTAGGCAGTGGTACTTCAAGAGCATGTACCATCAAATCCTATGCACAGTTTTTAAACTCATGGTGAATATAATAATGATCCATTGCAATGAGTGTGCATAGACCTGTGCTAACCAGTATTAGTGTATTTTAGTTAATACCAAGCTGCTGTAGCTGATTGATTAATAAATAATCCATTTTGTCAATCACAGTGAGGGTCTCATCTTCTAGTATTGCTATGCCACAAACTGAAAAAAGTTACCCTACGTCATACCTTAGGATTAGACAACAGAATAAAATAAACATTTGGTTAGAGAACTGTGCTGAAGCCATTCATGTGGGGTTCCTGAGCTAGGATCTACGGGAAGCTGCTTAATCTTATATTTGTTGTAAGTTGTGTCTTCTCCCCTAACCAGAGGAAGCCCAGATGACCGGGTGAGCTAGACGCCTTTAGGTGGCAGAAGTCGTCTGTTGACCCCAAAGGCAGGCGACACCTGGCTTTGACACCTGCACTGCAGAATGACAAACACGGGGCAGCAGCGCAAGGGAAATGCAGTGAGCTCCGGTAACATTCACTCATTTCACAAGAAATGCAAACACATCAAAACATACTTTGATAGCCAAGCTATTTACATACTACTGCGATATTCAAACATACTGCGATATCTGAGCTGATGAATACTGAATATTACTGTCCAGTGGAGGAGTGACTCAGAAAAAAACCTCATCAGTGATGAACGGCGTAATTATTCTGTGCGCTATAATGACAGCTGTGAGTGTGGAGATACCTGTGTGCTCCTAATAGTCAAAAAAGCCCTGGAGGCTTATGGAGAAAGCCGCAAGTTGGGAAACTGTAGAACTGTAATTTCTAGTCTTGGCCCTATTGGTGTTTTTCCTTACAGTCTTGGACAAGTTTCTGTTTTCTGCTCTTTTCTCTCTCCCTTATCTTTATGTGGTCTTGTCTATTTATACTGCAAGTTTTCCAACACCTGGAATTATTTCTGGGATGGTACCACAGAATCATTTCTGGATTCGATCAGAGTACAACAAATAAAATTCAATGGGGTTTGGTTCATTGGCTGTTCACTTTTACTATGTAACTTATCATCACCTTTAAGATTTGCCTACCTTATTTCCAGCTCTATTTTTGTAAATAAGATACTAGAATTCAGTTCTGATCTCTGTCTTGAATACAGCAGGCGAACCAATCACCTTTTTAATTTGAAGGTCTGTTAAGCCATTATATTCAAATGAAGGCATTTCTAGGGTAATAACTCAAATAAAACCAAAATGAAAGTTCCCAAAATATGTTTCCAATATCCAGCCCCATGCAATAAATATTATCAAGGTGAGTGGCTTCTGTCCAAAACTAACATCTCTAATCTCCTTCTAGCCAAAATACACAATATAAAAGCATGCACAGGGCGTGTTTGAAGCTCACATTTGGAGCAAAGCTCAAAGTTTTCCATTCAGCCTTATCAACTATTGTGCTTGAAAAAACCAGGGGTCGCTTACAGCACTGTCTCCTGAACCAGCTTAAATTGACTGCAAATCTACACCACCTTCTGTCAAAAATAGAGCAATGGCTGGAGGTCATGGTGTGCAGTCAGTCAAAAAGAAGTTATCTGTATTCTCCCTGGTTGGGCTGCGTGATGGAAAAGCTCAGTACTTCATCATGGTTTCAAACAAAACTATGTGCCTTTCGTAGTCCAATTATTTCCTAACTTACTTTCCTGAAACAACTGGTACAATGACAAACAAACAGTGAACCCTAAACCGCCTCTCACTGCAGAGACTTTAAGATTGCATGGAATCATCTCTCCAGCCCTGGAGACCAAGCTGTAGGGCTGGTGGGAAAGTGACATGACTGTTTTCAGTCAGACTTTTATCAGTATTACTGTAATCATCATCATTATCATCCGATATTTTTTTCAAGGAGAAAAAGCACTGCTTTTTTGAAAAGTAAAGTCTGCATTGCATTTTCCTGTTTTTTGAGCCTTCCTTTTTAACTAAGATGTTTTCGTCACATATTTTGGATTTTTGGTTTGTAGATGGCATAGAAAAAAACCACTATTTCAACCAAATTGATTTTCTGGTTGAAACGCTTGTATCCAAAGGGATTTTTCATCATGTTTGGTTGGGGAAAAAATGCATTATTAAACTTTATAGTTTTTAAGGTGGACGTGTTTTTTTGTTCCCATAGCTGCTGTTCATTGCATTCACGAAAAGTAGCTGCTTGGATAGGGAGTAAATTTTCCAGTGAGTGTAAGGTGTCAGAACGTTTCCATCGAAGTCAACAGAAGTACCACAGTTTACAAATGGAGGAACGTTCTGTACGTCTCCATGACACAGGGGTTAATTTGGTTCCTGTGGTATTGAACAGATTTTGGACAAGCCATCATTCAGAATGGAGATACTGGCTCTAAGCATCATAACAGCAAGATGAAGCGGCATTTGTAGATGTTTTTTGCCCTCCAGGTTGTCCATCTGCATTAATACAACTGGTACAAAGAAGTTCTATAGACTAACAGGATGCTATGTCTTTATACCCTATGGACAGACCAAGTTCTGTTCTCATTTATGCTGGGAAAGGTTGTAGGCTTGTGTTTATATAAGATGAGGGAGAGAACAAAATAATTCCAGTGGGGTTATTCCAGACTTTAAAAGCAATTTTTTATTATGAAAAAGCTGTCTTAATTTGCATTAGCTAATGAATTAATCCCAGGGCAAAGAGGGAAATTGGTAATTTCCGAAGAAGTTAAATAGTTTAGTTAAAGACAACAGGGGAACTTAGAGGGTTATCTTGACTAATGACTTACTAAGTCATATAAAAATAACTGGGATTTCAGGTCGTAGCAGCTAAATTGAGTTAAGGATGCACCTATTTTTCTAATGGGCATAGGCCACAGAGAGCAGGATCTGCTTTATTCACTGTAAGCTATGCTAATGAGATGAAAAAGAGTAAAATAAAGTTGGTCAGCAGAAATGTACTTATTGGACAGTTGCTGTAAAAAGTAATGGTTAAAGAAACAAAGGAGCCATTCATTTGGTGTCAGTTCAGACATTTGCAGAGTTGTCAGTTAGAAAACAAATATAGAAAATATTAATTTATCTGTTTCACCATCGCTACTGATTAATAGGGATGTTATTAACATATACAACAAGAAAAATAAGTTTACCAGTCGAATAAATACATTTTTCTTTTTCTTTTTTTTCTTTATATGAACATGGATATTTTACAAAACCCCATAGCACTATGGGAAATAAAGATCCTTCTACAAAAAGAAGATGTAAGTCAGTGTTACAATAAAGCTTTAGAGTTTCAAAATGCATCTGGGCAAAGAGACAAAATCAGCTAGAAGGCACTACTGATTCACTGAGAAGGTCCAGCTTGTAATTGTTGTTGTCTTAACCTCCAATTCGTTCATAAATTATCTCTCTTCTCTATTCCAATGGATTGCACGTAATACTAATGTGGTCAGGAAGGCTGCAGTAGATTCAGGAGAAAAGAAGCTATGGCCACGCAGAGAGAAGTTATTGTTGGCCATAAAATGCTGGCTGAAGCTGAGCTTGCAGGCTGAGGCTGGGATGGGCGATCTGAACGCGGTCTCTGATCCAGCCGGTTTGAAATCCAGATGGGAGGTTTGACTGTGATGTAGCCATTGGTTATCCTGATATAGGAAGGCAACGTGGTGGTGCTAAAAGAAAACACAAGAAAAGGAAGTTAAACAGGAGAACCCTTATCTCTATTCTGTGAGCTGTTATTCTATGTGGCAAGAAAAACAACAGAGAGAGTCACAATTATTATTATTGTTTGCATGCATTAGGCATGCAGGGAGAGTCCCAGGGGCTGATAATTGTCATGAACTGGAAACAGCTCTGATGTGGGATGTCCCTCAGCTTCTGACTGCTGGTAGGATGCTATGCCAAAGGAGGGATCACTCTTGATATATCTATCTTATTGCACTGATTTTTTTAAGCATCCATTATTGGTCAGCATCAGAGACTGTGACAGATGTATCTTTGTGCTGCCCCAGGATGACCTCATTCTTACGTTCGTAGGTACCTTCTTGCTGCCGAAGGTCTCAAAATTTGTCATGTCTGGGAGATGTGTCTTACTCACCATGGGCTGGATACTCAGTCTAGGAGGGGCCACAAAACACGCCCTTCCCCTGTTTCACAAGCCTTAAAGAATCTCTCAGATCCCTTTACACAACTGATAACCTTGAGCACAGGAGACCAAGCAGCTTCGTTTCTTTTCCGGGCTTTAAGCCATCTTTGATCAAATCACAATGCCAAAACCAGACTCAGTGTGAAGTTTCCCTGTCTATGTATTTGCCTCAGTAGCAGCGGGATTACTTACTGACCTGAGTTAGTACTTTGATTTGAATTTGCAGGTTGGAATTCATCATGATTCCCACGACACTGAAGGCCAAAAAGGTCCATTTGCAATTGATTTGGAAGTTTTAGTTGTAACCACCATTTCATAAAATGCTTCCATTGCATCCATTATTGGATGAGCCATAATCCACTAGTTGTCACAGAGCAGCACATCCGAGCACGCAAACTGTGCAAGGTGGATTCTGGACTTAAAAGCATGGCATTCTGCTGTGGAGCAAGGAGAAAAAAGACAAGTTCTCCTGAAAACAAGATGTGACACTAATACCTGCAGATTCACTGTGTTACTTTTTAAATCTTCCGTAAAGGGGATTTGAAGGCACTGAAAATGACTGTCAAATAATTTTTTTTATGGGGTAGGGGTAAGAAGTTATGCAGTCCTATAAATATTTAGATACAGTATCTGAGTTCCTGACCTTGGAAGAAAAAGGCTACGTCTTGCATAATATTAGATAAAAGGAACAATTCCTTGCTCCAGACTCTTACACAGAATTAGGATTTAGTAGCACTGAAGGCTTTTGTCTTTTCCTGTCTAAGCAATAACAAGATAGCTTTTAGCTCAGGTGCTTCAAATGTGTTGAGTCAATCACCAAATGTAAGAAGATCAGAGTCAACCCAGAAGAGGGCACTGGTAAACACACACACGGGTCGACTTCAAATTCAATAGACAATCACTGCACTTCACCCCGGCTTTTGGGATGATTCATTTCATTTCTTCCCTCATCCTTTATACTGTCACCACATCTTCTGGGTGGGATAGTTGTTCTGTAGCTAGAAATGACCTTAACTAATGTGCAATGAATTAGAGTAAAAAGAAAAGGCAATCTAGAATTAAAGACATGGGAATTGCTTCGTGGGAGCTGATAATTCATCTAACTAGTATCAGGTCTTTGACAGCGAGAAGCAGTGCTTATTCCAGAGGAACACACTGCTGTAAACAGAAAATTCTGAAATCAAGCCTTGCTAGAGAAAACTCTCAAATTCCTATGGTGAGTGGTTGGTTCATGTCTTGAACCGATGATACAAGACAGACAGCTTTAGAGCTTCTGCTATATTGCATCAAAACCGCTGCAGTCGCTTAATACAAAGAGTTGATCTGGGATAAGCTAATGCTGCTGTTTCAAATTTGTCCATCTTTTTTTAGCAGTTAATTTAGCGCTGGTAAGAATGATACCAGATTAGGCACTGTCTATCCAAGCTCCTGTAATACACCTAACATCACATATGAATGGCCTCCCCACAGCGAATACAAAGCATCATTAAAGCATGCTTCTAACAAAACTAGGTACTACACGCTCTGAGTAATTGAACAGAAATGCAGTCATGCTCCACCTTCTGATCCAGATCTCATATATCCTGTTGAGTGATGCTGTGGGGCACAGATCTGGCAACACTGACAGTGGGATCAGAATTTTGGGGGTTTTCCCCGTACCAGTTTTCCCTAAGGTAAGTATGGGTAGGTGCTTGTACTCATCTTTTGGTTACTGTTTGTCACTTTACAGAATCACACAATCTGGCCCTAAATTAAATTTTAAGCTGCAAGGAGTGTCTGGTTTTCAATTTCAATTTAAAAAACATTGCCAAAATGCCATTGAGACTTGCAGTTTGGGTGTATCCTGCTCCTGACACATCTATGGGCTTGATCCTCCAGTGAGGCTAAAAGGTCCCTTGTGCAAACTGTCCTTCTGCACCTGAGGGATGTATTGCGTGAGATGTCTGACGGGGGACACAGGCTGGCCAGGGAGCCCATAAAAGAATCATGAGTCCGTTCATCAGCCAACTACCTCTAAGGGATTCCTAAAGCAGCCTTAAATCAACATTTTACATTTCCTTATGATGTTTCCATTTCCTAGTCAACTGCCAGAAATGTTGTGTTGCTTTTTTGTTGATTTTTTTTTCTCCCTTGAAAACAAGTATTTTTTGGGGGGGTAAAAAAACCCCCGAACCCTGCAGTTTACTTAAAATTCCAGGGTTTCCTGTCAAAAGACCTGAGAATTTTTGACCACTTTTCTCCTCAGTCAGTGAGGTGATTTTCTGTTTTCAAGACATTAGATTTCTATAAAGTTTCCCTGTTAAGATAAATACTGTTAGTTGGGGTTCTTTGTTTTTAAAAAATGCTTAAGTGCTTTACAAGTGAAGAACAGTGTGCTTCCATTAATGTGGGCAAAGCATGCTAGCAGTAAATGAATCACAGTATATCCATATAGGACATTTCCTTAAATGCAACTTCACTTGAGCATCCTAGCTGACTGCCAAGGTGGTTTAGAGATATTTAAAGAGAATGATCCCTTTTACCAAATGCTACAAAATTCCTTGTAAAATCTCCAAGTTTGTTCCTAGGCTGTTTCTATAGCAAATGGGGAGAGAAACCTCTCCAGAAGGTGGTCCACCTCATTCCAGACACCTTGCAGGTCTCTACGGAGTACTTACTCCTGCTCAAGGTCTTTCTCTTCCTAGAGGTTACAGAGGGGCCCTAGACAGCCACGCTAGATTAGATTACAATCTAATCTTAGAGGTGGCCCTGGTGTCAGGAGATGACTTCTCCAAACTCCCTCTGAGCATGTTTGCATGTGCACATAGGATCTCACTGACCCTCAGACCTTCCCTAAGGGTGAAAGCAGCAGCAGAGTGCCCTGAACTCAGCTGGAAACTTTCCATTGTCCTCAGGGAGGTTTTGATCATTCCTGAAATGAACACAGAGAATAATAAAAATGAATCACAGGTCTGAGGGATAATAATCTAAATTATTATCACGCCTTCTCTTGCCAGCCCAGGATATTCTGTATGTCAGTCTTTTGTGTCTGACAAAAATATCTTTAATAAAACATTCCACATGATCTGTGGTGAACAGGCAACCACTCGCTCCACTGTTCATACCCCCGTTTTTTGCTTCTGTGTATGGGATAGTTTTAAAAATTTGGAAGACTCCAGGTATCTTTTAGCCAAATTACCTGCGGTATCATATTCATGAGCTTGTACTTTTGATCAGATAATAGGGCAGTTTTTCAAATCAGTGCATTAGTCATACATTGTCTTACCATCATTAGAACAGGTAAAACTTTCCCAAAAAAAGGGGCCCCAGGCAGAGGCTTTGTGAACAGACCCTACTGAATCCAATTACATGATTCAAGTCCTCTGCACTGGGGGCATGCTGAAGCACCTTGATGATTTGGGAGCATTTTCAAACTGAAAAATAAAACAAACACACATGCAAACCTTGGGGGGAATTTCTGTTCTGGTTTAGCTTGCAAGGACTTTGCAAGGAGCTCACAAACTAATTTTTAGCGTGACTTGGTTTATCCATATAAGCAGGGCTCATCTGACCACATGTGATACTACAGCAGAATCACAGAAGATGGGACCAGGAGGGACTTTCTGGCCCATCTGTACAAAAGACAGGAACAAGATCTAAACCCTTCCTGACGTTTATGTCTAATCCAATCTCAAAAAACCCCCTACAATAATAGCAATTCCAGAGTCTCTGCAGACATCTATTCCAGCATCTCACCACTCCTGACATCCAGAGTTACTGCCTAATGTTTCACCAAGTCTTCCTTGCTACAGCACAAGTTCGTGACTTCTTCTGTCCCTGTGGACAGGTTTATTCCTTTCCTCTTCTCAGCAGCCTTTCATGTGTTTTGAAGACTTAACCATGTTTCACCTCAGCCTTCTGTCTTTTAAACAAACAATTCCCTCCCCTGTTCTCCGCACGTCCTCAGGTGCTCTCCCTCCATCCATTCTTCTACTCTCCCCTGGCCTAGTTGATCTGTGTCTTCTCTGGAGTGAGATGCCCCAGACCGGAAACAGCAGGTCTAGCTGAGATATTGCCAGCCCTAGGCTTTGTAGGTACCACTGCTTCTTTATTTGCAAACCAAAACAAAGTGCATAAAAATATGTACTCTCTAGGAAGATGGTCTTTTCACTACGTTTTGCTCCCAAAGTCCAAACCACCTTTATGGCCCCAGTAACTGTTCTGAAGCTGATGGAAAATTGATGGTGCTCTGAGGGGGTGAGGCCCAACTGAATTATGGTGATATTTCTACGCATTTTTAATCCGCTGCGATGCCTTGGTCCCAACTCGGTCTCTGTTCAGGGTGGAAGAAGTGACCCTTTTAAGCATAACTTTTTAAGCATAACTATTTGGGGATTTTTCTGGATCAAAGGAACTACATAAACACATGACAACTATTTTTAATACATGTAAACAAATGTAGACTCAGGCAGCCTTTCTTACAATAGCATCTGATGAAAGAAGCTTATCAAGACAATGTGCCAGCATAGACTGAACCCTGAGAAAATGCATGTTTCAACTGAAAACCTAAAGAGCTAGTAAACTGAAAGAAAATTTTTGAGTAAATACAATAATGGCTGTTTTGCATTTGTGATTTGATGTTAACCTTATGATGCCTAGGTTTTTTTAAAGTGATATTAAGCATATGCTTCCTGTTTCTTTTCAAACAAATTTTGCCCTATTTTTTTTTCGTTTTCATTTAATGAACAGATGTGAAAGGAGTTGATCATGTTATTTTTCTGGTGATCAGAAATAATGTTCTGCTAGTGAAGACAATTATTCTTGGAACTAACCAGACCTATTTATGTCACCAAAATTTATTAATCAAGAATTGAAAAATACATCTGTTTGAAGTGCTGGGACCAACCCACTGCACTGTGTAAACAAGCTGGCTGGCAAGAAGTCTGGCCACATATTCGAAAGAAAAGAATAGGTGCTCAACCAAAAGGAAGAAAGAGTACATTGGGGAAAAAAAAATCACACTAGAAATAAGTCACAAGGATTCAACTGTGAAATCCACTAGAGTAACCTCTTAAAGGGAATGTGAAGTCCCCATCTCCTGAAATTTTCAGGTTATTATTTGATGTGTTTCTGGAAGGGATTCTTTAGATCAGCAAAGGCTCCATTCCCCCCAGGCTTATCTCTCTCTCCATCGTTGCCTTCCTTATGGACACTGTTCTTGCAGCCTGAGGGATAAATCCTGCAGGATGCTAAGCACTGCAAGCATGAGTGCTTCCAGCAAGGCTAGTATTCACTACAGCTCAGCACGTCCTGAAGTCCTTTGTGGGATCAAGGCCAAGAGGATCATGCTTTCCCAAGGTTCAGTTCATTAAAATAAAATAATAATCCAACCTGGATCTGATTAAGGAATCCAGTTTTGGTCCAGAGGAGGCCACTACTTATTTGCAGTAGTAGAGTAAACTGCCTTTGTATGTCTGAATGAGTAAGCAATACCACACGTTTATGGCCATTGGAGAAGGCAGGGGATGAGCCAAAGAAGAGCCTTATCTCTACTATTTTCCCTTTACCCCAGGGTTATTGGGAGCCCAGATCTTTGGCCCTTTTCCACACTGCAAGCGTCCGCCCTCTCCGCAAGCCGCACAGCCACAGAGTCGCGGGGGGGCAGCTGCAGCCACGCTATTGATAGAGGGGTCAGGCAACAACATCGGGAGCATTTCAACAACCCGTCGCTGTCGATCTGAGCTTTCCCTCCTGACAAGACTCAAATAGGAAACATCTTTCCACCCGAGAGAAATGTCAAGCTCCAATCCAGCCTTATTTCAGTGCTATGGCTCCTCTATAGACTGACAGCAAACAATTCCCCTCCCTGAAGCGGGCACCTGTGAGCCTCCAACCCCCATGCAAAGGCAAAAGGCAGTGCATGTCCGCTGATGGAGTTCTATTCCCCCAGCACTGCTCTTTGTTAGGACCATGTCTGCCACGGCTTATCGCTAGGGGAAAGATGAAGGTATGGAGGAAAAATAGGGAAAGGGAAGCACAAGTTCCACCATGCTTTGACTCTGGAACGACATAAAGCTGTGACCAAGCATGCCAGAATGCCGAGCCACACTGTCACCATGTGCTCAAGCCCAGGAAGGGGGGTGGTGGGGAGCAGGACACTGCATGCAAGGATGGGAGGGTTGCAGAAGTAAAGTGAGGCACCATCCCCTCCTGAACATGCAGGACTTGAGGCTGTCAGTGCATAAGGTGCCATCAAGGAGAATCACAGGCAGTCCTTCAGATACCCTGGCCTTTAATAGGCTTTAAAGGGTGGGATTAATTGTAGCTATCTCAGATGCGGGCTTGTAATTGGAGTTATTTATCTGTGTTCCCACTGTTGTTCGTGGAGAACAAGATATCTCAAGAGGACAATCCTTTCCTCTCAAAAGCATGTCTCTAAGGTAGGTGAGATGAGCTGCTTCTGAAGATTTCTGTCTCTAGAATTCAGGTATCCCGAACCCCAGCCAAGCTCTAGCTGCAGTGAGGATTTTGACTGGTAAGGACAGGTTCCTAAACTGGGACAGGGTCACAGAGTGGGGAAGAGGAAAACTGCTGATTCTGCAGCACAAAAAGTAGCAGCTGGTGGGGATGCAGCTCCCCTCCTTGGTCCCATAGCAGCTCTCCAACAATGGGCATGGCAGGGCCTGGTGTCCTCTCTTTGGGTTCTTAGCTCTGAGCTTTGACATAAAGGAGGAGAAGGTGGCTTACGTGACCCAGTGTCTCCAGGGAGGGAGGCCATGCTGCTGTAAGAAGGAGGAGGCTTAACACTGAAATCCAGCCCAAATGCCTCTGGTGCAGTTTTGACCCTCTCTCTGGATGGGCCATGGGCTGGACGCCAGGAGATTTGTTTTTTATCCCTGTGTCACCCACCAAGGAACCATCAAAATCTCATTAAATCACTTTACTTCTGTTACTCCCCTGACTCTGATCTGAGTCAAGACCTTGAAGCGTTAGTGTGACACCACCAGCATTAACCCAACGTGAAGTGTTTTGCAGGCTCTCACTATGATTTGCAGGTCCCGATTGCCCAGGCCACCTGCAAAATACCTCTGTGATGACAAATTCAGCCCTGGAGTGACATTGACCTGCAGTGAGGCTGAGCAGGGACATCCTAAAGCCACAGGTGGGTCACGTTGCTAAGGGAAAGTGTATCATCTGCTGTGGGGCCAGAGGAAGGGACGGGGATGGAATGGGAAAGGATGGGGGCAGTGCTGCATCAGAGACAGGGGAAAGAGGAGGCGGGGAGTTTGCTGTCACAGCGATGCAGCCTGAAGGTCCCCTGGGCACAGGGACACAGTGATGCAAAGGTGGACACAAGGATGCATCTAGCAGGTGAGAAGCAACTCCAGCACAGCCCCAGGACCCATCTCTGAAGTGACCTTCCAGTGTGTGGGAAAGTTTCCTGCACCTCGCAGTCAGGTTTAGCTTTCCCCATCCCCAGAGGAGACTGTGTATGGCCCTTTTCAACTGCCTGCCCTGAAATCCTTCAGGAAAACCCTGTAAATACAAATCCTGTACCCATACATGGTTCAGTGGCAGAATCAGGCCCACCGCTCCTTTCTAGACAACTGCAGAATGGTGTAAAAACACTGAACATTGTAAAAACCAATAACCTTTGAAGCACACCCTCTGAGTAATTACCCCATTCCCATGTAATGACTTAAAGATGTTATATTCCTCTCTGATTTGGCAACAACAAAGATTTCGACCTTATTAAAACCAGCCTGTCAGGAAACTACATGTCATCCTTTAAAAAAAGAAAAAAAAAAGAAAAAATGAGGATAAAAAAAAGAAATGAAATTCTTTAAAATCCCTGTGAACAATGATTCAAGATACTGTAGCTGAAGACCCATGATTTGTTGTAGAGTGTCTGGGTGGTCCTGAGGCAGGAGATGACAACATTAGCTCTTTCCTTTGCCCTTCTAAGAAATGCTTTGATGATTCTCTAATATCCTAAGAATATCCCCCCGTGATTCTGCACTGGGACGAGGCAATCACAGAGCCGGGATAATGCATCCCAGTTTTACCCAGGGCCTGGCCCTTGCTAAGAGGGGATAGCTCAGAGCCCTTTGTTTCACCAATTCTGCACAGACAGCTGAGCCAGGATGTGTTCACAATAGTCTAAAGAGTGATGTGGGCTCAAAAACATCCACAAACTCACCCCCACCCACTGCACACATCTGGCTGTGTACCTGATTTGTATGCGCAATTAAGGCACTCATCACCACGGCTCAAATAACCAAGTACTTGTTTCACTGGTCCTTGGACAGATAATGATTACCATTTTTACAGCCAAAGTAAGAACACATCAAGGGTGCACAAACAGATGGGCTTAGTATTGTAAAAATCTTGCCAGTGATGCAATCTGTGAAGATTTTTGGGCAACGTACTGATATACAACATGTAAAGAGCTCATTTGATAGTGCTGCAATCAGGTGGTTTTGAACCAAATCCCAAGCATGAGCAGAATATCTATCTTTTGTCTGTATTTTGCAAACTGCCTGCTCTCACCAGTACAGCCCAACATGCAAACCAATTTGCATTTTTTTTTGGGTGGTCAAAATAATAATCTGTATTTTATGTGTTGGGTTCTTCAACCTTTCAATTAATTAGATCCAGAGTGACTCGGTCTGCCCTCTCCTATGTGCACTCAAGTGATTGTTCGGTATTGTGCAGGTCCTATGGCTCAAATATTTTTTGCAGATGCACAGAATTAACCACGCGTGTTTAGATGTGCTTAGGGAACACATACATTCATAAAGATGTATATATTTGACCATGTCACTTTCTTGTTAAACACTGTAAAAGATATCAACTTTCCCCTCCAGATTTTAAAATGATTTAGAAGAGGCAGTAGTGGGGAAATACCTAAAATGTCCTGCCAAATTAAGTATTTTCTCCAAGACTGTTCTCTAAGACACACAATTATTTCAGCTAAGAAGATGCCTGTGCAGTGTGTTAAGGAGCAGAATGAACAACCAAAATATAAACTGGCTTGAATGGATGTCCAATATACTGCATTTTTCCATTCGATTTTGATTTTCTTTTTCCTTCTCCCTGTTCTTTTTCCATCTCCACATAACAGTTTTTCTCTCCGCTTAGTCTGTATCACATTTTTCTCTCTAATTCACTGGGCTCACTTTCCTGCTCACTGATTGTATTTTTCCAGAATCTCTCTTAGTAAGAATAATTAAGGTTGGGTCAAATCTTTGAACCTGTTATTTGGAGCGTGTCGTGGTTTAATCCCAGCCAGCAAATAAGCCCCACACGGTCGCTCGCTCACTCCCCCTGCAGCGGGACGGGGGAGAGAATCAGAAGAGTGTAAGTGAGAAAACTCGTGGGCTGAAATAAAGGCAGTTTACTAGGTAAAGCAAAAGCTGCACATGCAAGCAAAGAAGAACCAGGAATTCATTCACTCCTTCCCATGGGCAGGCAGGTGTTCAGCCATCCCCAGGAGAGCAGGGCTCCATCACACGTAATGGTTACTTGGGAAGACAAACGCCATCACTCTGAACATGCCCTGTTCCTTCTTCTTCCCCAGCTCTATATGCTGAGCACGACGTCACACGGTGTGGGATATCCCTTGGGTCAGTTGGGGGCAGCTGTCCTGGCTGTGTCCCCTCCCAGCTTCTTGTGCACCCCCAGCCACTCGCTGGTGGGGTGGGGTGAGAAGCCGAAAAGGCCTTGAGTCTGTGTAAGCCCGGCTCAGCAGTAACCGAAACATCCCTGTGTTATCAACACTGTTTTTAGCACAAATCCAAAATGCAGCCCCATACTAGCTGTGTAAAGAAAATTAACTCTATCCCAGCCAAAACCAGCACAGAGTAGTATAGAATTCAAGCTTGTTCCATGGAACAAAAGCACTGGCTTCTTTTTCTTTCCAACAGACTCACTCTGAAAATAAAAAAAAGGTTCACAGGGCATATCTACCAGGCAGAAATGCCAAGGACATTAAATTGCTGCATTGCCCACAAGGTTTGGGTTCCTCCTGCTGCTTGCAAAGCAACTATGGTGACACCAGCCACAGCATAAACTCCTTCTCCCCAAGCACTTCCCAACCCTCGGAAAGCCTGATTATGCCATCAGTGGCTCATAAATGGCTGTTTCTGGGCCTGAAGGGCTGGAAAGGCCGCAAAAGCTTTCCCTGCCAGGTGTTGTAACCCAGAACCTGAAGTGTCACTGCAGAACTGAGCTTTTGTGAGCGTGGTCCACATGACGTCGTTCCATAGCGCTGCTATGTGAGGCATCCCTGACACCCAGCAGCTCTCAGGCAATAGGCTTGGCTCCCTCGCCTTCCAGTGTTGTGGGCTCAGGCCCCGGGTATAATGCTTACTTTGTTCGGTTAAGTTATTCAGGAATTGTAAAGAGGAGATCTGAGTGAAATCAGAATTTGGCCTGGTATTTTCATAATTGCAGGAACCCAGCTTTTATAGCATTAAAACCATATGAACTTAAATAAATCCTACTTCTCCGTCATCCCAGTGAGTAACTGGACTTAGACCACAGCGCCCTTTGGGGTGCTGCTGGGTTTTCAGCACGCAGCACAGCCCACACTGCTGGGAGTGTCAGGGAGTCAAATTTCCTCCTGTTTCACTCCACAATGAATCTGTCTTCTTAGATAAACCCCCTACAAATGTATAACTGTGGTTAAACCCCTCTTATAAACCAACTCCCCACCACAACAGTAATGTCATCTTCCTCCCTGTCATACTTTTCTTCACTTAATTTCACAGGGCATGAAACTCACTAGTCAGAAGGAGGAACAGCAGAACCAGAAATAAATCCCTTAACCCTTACCCCTTTCCTTTGGGTTAGCATCGACAGTGTTGCATATTTGCATTTCCACTGAATTTAATGACATTTCTTTTTCTTTACAGTAACTCAAGTGCCTTCACTTGCTTTTACATTTTATGGCTTTCATGTAGCCCTGCTAAGTCTGGAGATTTACCTTGAGGAACAGCATATTTCCAACCTTTTGGGGCTTAGGTAATGCTAGGTACAAAGATCCAAGATCCCTCATATATTAAGTCTAACTTAGGGTTGCTGTGTTTGAGGTTTGTTCTGGCTTTTAGATGGTAAGTGATCTCTTCAACACATCTGCATATCCCTGGGGCAGAGAGGCAGACAGCCATTAACACAGCAAGCAGTGTCCTTTCAGAGGTCCCATCTTCAACCCAAACGCAGCTGACTCTATTAACTTTTCCCCCTGATGGGTGCAGTGCAACAGCAGCCTCGGCACGAATGGGTCTTTGCTGCTTCCATAGCCTGAGCAGTGGGGAAACCTCTTGCTCCCGACCCCAACAGCTCCAAACCTCATGCACACAGGGGTCCAACCTCCCTGCAGGGTTAGTGCTGGCTGTACCACTCTAGAGGGCAATTCAGTTCACCCTGAAGAAGATGGTAACAGCCACATTTTGTCAGCCAAGCAGTGCTCTAAGTTAGGAGTCTGAACGCAGAGCTGGCCACCACCCCGCTCGATAGGGAAAACACAACGCTTGCTAAAGGAAAAACCCCTGTACCAAGAATTGCAATTTAGGGAGCGCACGTGCTTTCCTACCCACTTCTGTGTTTAAGGAACTCTGCTCACCCTGGGCATAAGCCCGCTCAGCACTTCTTACAGTGTCTGCAACTGCAGTCAGCCTTGCACGTTTAACACAAACCACAATCTTCAACCACCCCAAACAGCAGGGTAAAAGCGCTACTGTGTATTGAATTTTCTCTGCCTGTTAAACCAGATGACTTATTTTTCAGCTGAGTGAACGTGAAGAGTTTTGTAGAGCTGTGTTAAAGTGCATTTCAGATTTAGAGGAATTCCCTTTACCTGAGGGCACTTGGTGTATTTTCCCTTCTTATCTGTTTGATAGGAGCCAGAAATATGGTTTTATTTTTTGCATGTGTGCGATAGACAACATGCCATGAGGAGTCACAGTTATAGGCTCCAAGGAGCCAATCCTCAGAACATCTGGCTAGTGAAAGCCCTGGATATGGAAAATATAAATGTCAAGGCTCATATTTATAAATTGGAAGGGCCATGACGACATCTGCTAACAAGCTTTCTTCCAGAGCCCATTTGCTGTACATGGTTATTCACAGGCAACAATAAACATGTGCACGGATCACATGCGCGGTCTGCCCTTCCTTTCAGTCGCCAAAGGAACACACGCTCCAATAACACACAAACGCTCTGTTCTCACAACACAGAAATACAAGTGTTTGCAAACCTCACAGCAAAGCTCTTGCATACCAGACCACAGTGGGATACACTGCTGGAACAGACTTAAAATAGCTGGAGAAAAAGCCTTGCATTAACACAGAAGACAGTCAAACTCACTTAGTGTTAACTCTCTCAGTGGAATAAGCACCCTCCTTTTTTGCCTTGCTCCACAGGAGACACTTTGTACTACAGGTCCAGTCCTGAAACCTTATTTTTATGACTAAGTAGTTGTGAATGGGAATCTCAGGACTTAAATAGAGTCTAACCTATTCAACTGTGGTAGTTAATACTAACATTAAAACAAGCTGTAGATAAAATGAAGTTGCTTCTACATTTATACCCATGGGCACCTTCTCTCCAGCTTAATGCCAACTGTAACTGCATTTCTGACGCCTGAGAAATAAAAAAAATGATCCAATGTGTAAGAATAAAAGTTTTGCTAATGACTTATTATTGTAGGTGTCTAGACTACAGTTTGCCCCCAACAGGTCCTCAACGCTTCTGGCACTGGACACCACCACAGAGACTGGCCACGAGGCTGCCAAGTTTTCAAGAGAAGGAAAAGCATCAACAGAAGGAGCCTGGACTGTTTTACAATGCCCATGGATTTAGCAAAGAATAAATGGAGCCAATGCTGACTGTCTTGTCCAGTCTGCAGTGCCCTTGGCCACATATACATCTGTGTGAAAATGGTAGGAAAAGCAAAGACGATGAAATAACATAGAGGACATCTACCTCCTGGTCAAAAAAAATAAGAAAAAGGATGCCGAGCTATGCCTCCTACCTTCTGCAGTCTGCAGTAATGCCAGATGACAAAGACATGCCAGCCTCAAGTGAGACATGACCCCATCTCAAAGAGGTTCTGTTGAAGGCTGTAGGCTCCCAAATCCCACACTTTCATTGGCATGGACTGACTGCAAAGTGAAGTGCAGTGTTTGTAGGATCACAGCCTCCTGGAAGGTGAGCTCAGAGAGGTGGAGGTCAGTGCAGAGGAAGATGAAGATGGAGATGCTGGAGGGGTCCCTTCCTACTCCCTGCTCCAAGGCCCATGTGAAATGCATGCAGCCAGAGTTAAAAAGGACAGGTAGAAAGAGTATTGGAGAAAGAGAAAATTTAAGCAGAAAATGGAGAACCATGGAACTGAAAAGTTAACAGGTTGTCCAAAATCAAGAGGAGTCCCGGTACTGGGTGAGGAAATGAGACTGTGCTGGCTGAGAAACAGCAGCAGTGGGGATGTGCATCATGGAGGAAGAGATTATTATAACTCAGCAGCTGCTCCTTCTTGAAATTGAATCCTAAGCAAACATTTTGTTTGTGCTGCATCAGACAGATCTTAGGTGGCATAACAAAGCTAGCAGTAGCAGGGCTATGTTCAGCCCAAGTCAGGAACACACCAGACTGGGACAGATAAAAATATATAACATAGACTACCTTTACTCAACGCATCTCAAATGAAAAATAGAAAACAAGAAAGAAAAAGAAAGCTCTTAATAGGCTCCATAAAACATCTTGCATTGTATTTTCAGTCTTAATCGGCATTGAGGAGGAAGGAGCAGAAAGCGCTCTTGGATATCCAGTGCTGAAAAATACCTCACTGTTCAAAAATCCTAGCTTTTGTGTGCTCCAATTTTCTTAGTTGCTCGCCTTCAAAAATATGGATTTAATATTCATGATGGATTTAAATTTCACAAAAATAAAATACGTAATGCATTACCAATAAAGAATTTAGTTTCGTGAAATAAAGTTGAAATCTATACACAAACTACGTCTCTATTTCCAAGATACTTCTTTGTTCTTTATATCTAATGATTTTGTTTTCAGGTATTTATAGCTTTCATTAAAACAGGGTTTGCATACTGCTTCATATTAATTCTTCATCCTGGTGGTGAGTCATTTAAGCAATAGTGAAAGTAAATATACAACGCTTTTGCTTATTTCTTTTAAGTTTATCTGTGTTTGTTTCATCACACAGTGGCAGCATGTTATAGAGAACAACAACAGAACAAACTAAAACATACAGATCTTTTCGTCTGTCTAGCAGGCTGCGCATCTTTTCAGCCCCATCTGGAGGATAACAAATTAACTCTTTGACTTTACAAGGGGAACGAAGTTATCACTCACAGCCAGCTGACAGGGCGGGTCTATTAGCATGGAGATGCTAGAGTTTTGGACATGAACATCAGGACTTCCCAGCCGTTATGGCAATGCACGAGAGAGTTGCGTGCTGAGCCCAGGTTTCACAGGTTTAATTAATACGTTCTGTGCACTCTGACCAACCTGATAATCCAAGAAGCCTCAATAAAAGCCATCTAGGGAGGGAGGATATGTCATCACTGTATCATATGTTACAGTCAGGAGATCTGCCTCTATTTATACTGCGCTGAGTTATACAGTGCTGTTATTTTACTTCCACTGGAGGGCTTGTGTACCTGGAGCTGTGCAAAGGGCATGATGAAAGAATTGCCAACGTCAGTGCTTGTTTAAAGGAGGCATCAAGCCATCTGCTCATCTCAAAGGGGGATCAAATGGAAATAGTAAGAAACTAAGATGGGGAAAATGCAGTATTCCCCATGCTTGCTCTCTGATCAGGAGGAGCTGAGGACATGTCCACAGAAGCACGGCTGCAGGTTCAAGAGAGGCACGTAATGTGGGGAGGGAGAAGGACCAACTGACACACTGCTTCACTGCCCAAAATGTTGTCTTCTGGCCAATGCAAATCCACCAGAGTTAATGAAAAACTGGGCAAACTAAGAGCAGATTTTAGGCCAGTACAAGATACAAAGGTTCAGCTTCCACCAAGGAACCAGGAGGGGGCATTTGTCCAGGAGATGTTTTGAGACCACTCAGTGAGGCAGAAGCATCTTGTACACAAGCTGTCAAACCATTAGATTTTTCTGATGAGTAGATATTTGTATGCCATGCCCTGGAGACTGGGGGCAGACAGTGATAGGGACTGTGATCATGAAAGTTTCCTGAGAAGGAAATCCTGCCAGGAGAACAGCTACAGAAATGGTACACAGAAGTGCTGGAGGAAAGCCAAGGGGCCACGCAACACAACTAAGCCCCAAACAGCAATGAGGTGTGACAACGGAGGGAAGGTGGGACTTCATCACATCTATGCTCCTGCTGTTCCTGGCTGCTGGAGTGGTCCCTTTGGGAGACAGGTTCACTATAACAAGTTAGAAAGGTCCTGAAGCTGCATCCTCATCTTTGGTTGAACACAGGGCAAATAAATGCAGTGGTGGCAGCTGCTTACTTGGTTGCCCTGAGACAGGTTGGAGGAGGGAGTGATCCACGCTCCTCATGAGCATCAGTAGGCATGCACTCTCCGACCAGTATCCTTACCAGGGAGGCGGATAGAGTAATTTAAACAAACAAGGCCCCAGTGATGGAAATTTCAAGCTCAAAGCTACCATATGGAGGGAAATCATCTGACCACAATTTACCTGTTAGACTTCAAAAGTGTCTAGGTCTCCTCTAAAGAAAAGCAGTCTTTTCTTTAATGAAGTTAAGTACTGTATTTCAGCACCGTGTGTTGTGAAAAGGAAGCAATTTGGATTCATTTACTGAAATTTACCTTTCAGATGCAGTTAAGTGAAATTAAAAGTTTGTCTGAGTTGACAGAGTTCTGTTTTCCATCACTGCATTGTCTTGAAAGAAAGGATAACAGGCTAAGTGCTTAAATTCCATCCAAACTGATAAGGTTTGCTCTGTACCGTGCACACTTAGTGCAGTTTATTACACATAGTCTCCCTTCATCCATCACTGGTATAATTTGGGGGGGGGCCTAAAATAACTGTTGTTTCCAAAAGAAATTGATATTTATGATGTTATTGCATTCATCTGGGGTTGAATAGTCAGCACTGGGCTATCAGAGAAATGCCATTTCCAACTACAGGGGGAATTAATTTCATTTCCCACTAATGGCAGGTTTTTCAGGGCTGAGCTTACATCTGAGACAAGAATTTCTTCTCTTCTGATAATTCTTTTCCTTTAATTTCTTTCCTGTGCAAGTGAAGCATCTGTGTGTCCTCAGTGTCTTTCCAAACACCATCTTCACCCAGACCTCTTTGGCAGTGGGAATGAACCTCTGAATCTGCCCATTACATCCTCTCTAATTCTTTCTTCCCACCAATGTTTGTCTCTCACATCCCCCAGCTGCTATCACTCCTTCCAAACCTCACACCTCCTGATACACCCTCCCAGTTACTAACTCCCCTCCCTCCCTTTTCCCAGGAGCTTTCCTCCTGCCCTGCCTTAGGGCCCCCAGAGCTATAATGCTTCCCTCAAGCTGGGAGAGGTTCTCTTCTTTGGGGCTGGTTTTGTTTTGTAGCCTTAGACCATTTGCCTGCTAGAACAAAGGTGCAATCCTGATCTGGCCTTCACTGACTGCTCTCAAATGTCACAGACGTTTCTCTATTCTTTCAATTAACCGAGCAGCTCATCATGCAAAGCCAGTGAATGATTTGTAATTAATTATTTATATTACAAGGGGAAGCTTAGCTAACACAGAGTCAACAGGAACAATAACACAGTCTGTATGTCTAACTGCAGCCTTCTAGCCCAAGGGTTTTGCCTCCCCTCCCTGCTGCCCCAGCTGGCTTTTGACTATGAGAGCTATCTAGGGTTTAAGTTTTGTCTAAGTTCAAATTCCTCCCAAAGACAGACTTCAGATCCGCATATTTCTGAAAAATCAAGTAGTTAAGAAAAAGTCCTGCTACTTGAAATCTCCATTTAATTTTGATTCTTGACAAACAATTTCAAACACAGACTGCAGCCAGGCAGGACTTTTTCATTTTGTTTAGATTTTGGTGGAAAGAGGCAGAAGGGAGAGGAAACCACACATTTCATCAGCATTTTTTATTTTTTAATAGATTTCAGTGTAGCTGATTACCCTGGAGGTCAGCAAATCTTAGCTCTGTCAAAGACAGGGAGAAGACAGAGCAGAAGCTTTCTCATCCTCCACAGCGGTACTAACCCTCTAACACACAAATCTAAACACTGTCCACTCAGGGGTGCCAACTCAAATGCCTCAGCTGTTAAGACAGAACAAAAAGGAAAGGACAATCTCCAAGGTATAACTGAAAGTAAATACTAATAATGATGTGTGACATTAAATGATGACTCATTTTTCATGAGGCCATTTCAGACTGTAGCTGTAACCTCAGATCAGACCCGAACGACTGTGTGAGCTGAAGTCTTAGTGGAACCATTAATTATGGATTTCCTGGCTTTTATAGGTTGGAGTTGGACCTTTGATGTTCCTTTAAGATTGTTCTCCTGTGTTCATTTCCTTCGTTTCTGTGTTGGTAGCTTAAAAAAACACCCCAAGATTTCCATGGAAGTGTATGAGATAGCCTAGAAATGCGTAGTCCATAAAAGCCCTGCAATTCATGGCTCATAAAGTCCTCTAATCCACGGTCAATAAAGCTTTGGAAAAGAGCTGTATGAACCACAGTCATTTCACAGTTCAATGAGGTTCATACAAGAATCAATAATCTGGTTTAAATTTGCCTGGATTTGTCCTCCACCTGTGTATTTCTCTTTGACTTTTCAGGTTGAAAGGCTGAATTCTGGAGACCTCGCATGGAAACAATGAGTTTTATGTAGCTTTCACCCAAAAGCTGTTACAATGACCTAAATCCCTCTATTTTGTCTCAAAGGTGAACAAGTCAAGTTTCAGGTGACAACAGGTGAGTTAGGAAACTCAAACTGGAAGAAGAACCATTTGGAAATATGGGGCCATAGCTCAAGGTAATACTATACGCAGATACTTCAGTCCGTATAGAACATAGAAGGCTCCAATTTAAGTATATACAAATGCACAATGGATCTATGGGACAGGCCAGAGTGTAAACTTCTAGTACACTGTGTATCCTCCGAAAATGAGTGCTGACAGTCTCACTGTTGAGCGCTGGTGAACATTATTGAAGCAACACAATATAACTTCACAAGCTTCTCTCCTGCACAGGTAACATCCATTACCCATCCTAGCTGCTTACTCCCAAGAAAGATCACTCTACAAAGTCTGGTGACAGGCACACATTTCTGCTCTTTTCCTGCCGATCAGAAAGGAACCAGTTAGAGAGAACTCACTGTTTACTGCCTTGTGCAAGGTCCAGCTTGCAATTAATGTTGATGAAACCCAACTGCCAAAAGCACAACATGCAGCAGCTGGTTTATGAAAGTTGAGACCCCATCCAATTTATGGGGAAACCAGAGCTGGTTGTGAATCTCTGATTTAGCTGAACAGTTTGTATTTTTTGTTTTGTTTTGTTTCCAGGAAAATACCAGAAGTTAGTCCAGAACTGTAGAAGCACTAAAACCATCTGAAAGCACTAAGGCAGACTTCCCTTCTTCCAGCCTTTCCTCATTTCTAGGGCTGTGATCTCCCACTAATATCTCCCTGGGATCTTTCAGCAAGGCAGGCGACACACAGCGTCTGGTTCATCACCAGCATGGTAGGAGCGGAAACTTATTTCCTTATCCCAATCTCCATCCTTGTGAAATGGAAGTAGAGGGGAAAAAGGTTTTTATTCAGATGAAATCTCACAGGAGCACAGAGTGAATAATTTAACTCTAACCTGGGGAACTACCCTTTTAAATACTTTTCCTAGGAACATTTCTTACTGAAATAAAAACAGCAAAAAGCACAAAAGTCTGCCAAAGCTATGCAAGCACCACTGCTTTAAGCCCCCAGCCGCACATTTCCACAGCCGTATCAGGCCCAATATCCAATATCCTTTCTGGACAGATAGGACAGTGGTAGGAGGATTGTGCCTGACTGCCAGTTTCCAACCAGCTCTATTTAAGCACCTCATTTGTACGACACACATGGTGAGCTGGACCAGACACCCTTGTGAAATGCTGGGACATCAGGGGACACCAGGCAGAAGAAAAATAGAAAGGTCCCTTGTCCTTGAGGCAATCAACTACATTGAACGAAATGCTTCTTAGTTCATGCTTAAACATCCTCTGTGGAGAGGGTCCAACCACTGAACACACTTTGAGAAGAAAAACATGAATCCTTCTTACCAAGGCTGGCATTAAACTCAGAAATAGCCTTAGTATGTCAATATGCACCACCTCAATAACAATACTTACAGCACTCACCCTGAGAATACAATAAACTACAAAAAAAAAAGGCAACTGCTCCATTAAAAAGAATGAATAAAAATTAAAAAACAAATCCCAAACCACGAATATGTGGACTTTTTTCCTTAGCAAAGGGAGAAGCCTCTGAGAGTCTCGACCCTTTTTACTTTCAAGGAATTCAGGTGCTATGAAAATGGGAATAAGAGTAATGCCCAAAGACTACTCAATGATTATTACATGTGTAGGCGAACAGCCAGTTCCCAACGGATTATTTCATTCCTTTTACTTGTAAGGTCTATAAATATTGTGGCAGTTTATCTGCCCATGACTTGGCCCAGATAAAGGCATTAAGAGCTTTCCCAGTTTTAGTGGTGGGAGAATAAATTGCCCAGGAGTCTTAAAAGCACACTTCGAGAAGCCCTGGTCAAACATAAAGGCTCTTATTCAAACACTGAATGGGAGTTTTTAACCTTGGACTAAGATTGGAATGGCCAAGGAGATGTGCCTACCTCCTTTCTCCTCGCATAGAGGCCTTAGTTAAGTACTTCATTTTGCCTCAGTTTGCTGTTTCAATGCAGTGTGACATCTTAAAACATTTCAGCCTCAGAACACAGTTAAGAAGATTAAAAGTTAGATATGTCAGAATCTTAAAAACTCCCAGGAATATTCTATGTGGTTGGAAAATGGGTGAGTCTTTGAGCTGAAAGCTGACAGCAAAGATTGGAAAATAATTACTGGAAGAAAGAGGGCAAACAAGGAATATTTTCCATTGTCATTTTTTCCCTGTTTTTGCTCTGACAAGTATTTGTTTCTGTATATTTTAAATATTCTAAGCATTAGCTTTTTTTTCTCTTTACTTTTAGATCAAACACACTTAAAAGCCTTCCTCCTAGTTCTTCATTAGGCTCCAAAAACATCACCTTATTCCATACCTCTCCCATTTAGCCTTTCTCCAACCCTCCTTATGGTCTAATCAACAAGAGCTGGGATTCGTAAAGAGCAATTAGTTAGGAGACAGCAGGAAGAGGACAGGGACTGTAAAAGTTATGACTCACCTCTCTTCTATCCGAACCCAGAGGTCATTGAACTGCCTCTGGCGATGGTGTTTGTGCTGCTTCTTGTGCCATTTCTTCTGCCTGCCAAACTCTTCCAGCTGGCTGATGCTATCTGGCAGCAGGAGGTGAGGAGACAGGTTGTCTTCTTCGTCCATCTGCAGGGGCTTCAGGGAAGGAGATGTCAGTGGGACCTGCTCAGAAAGCTGGACAGCGGGCAGGGCTGTTGCTGAGGTGCCTTCCAAGGCTGGGCTCGTCTTTGTTGTCCTTGAACTGCAAAACACAACATTTAAACATTTGATGAATAAGCGAGGGATCATGCTAAGAAAAAGTGAAAGCAGAGGACTATGCTACTTGGTGGGGCTCCTAATTGCTAGGAAGGTGTACAAGGAGAAAGGCTTTTGCTCTGGGGCAGCAACTAAAGACAGCAGTGGCATTTCCCAGCAAGCTTTCAAATGAACACTAAGCTGAAAAAGGAGGAAAAGGCAGTTGATACACTATTGCTGTTTTCTAGGATATTAATGACTTCTTACAGGCTTTAGAGCCTATGGTAGGGGTCAACTTCACCTCCCCCGCTGGGCTGAAGGTTAGATAGCAAAACTGTGACTCTCTGAGGAAAAGAGATACCTTAACAGAAGGTGATTTTAAATTAATGAGATAACACTAATTCCCTTTTTTTTTTTCCCCAACTTTGGAAATCATCTGTGGAAAACGAGTAATTATTTTGACTGTAATGATAATTATGTTCCTTCACCTGAGTTAGGATTTGTGACAAGGAAGCCCAGACTGATGACAGAAGCATGGTCTAATAGCTAGGCTGCTGGGATGGGATACGTGAGACCTGAACTCTAGCAGTTTTTGTATAATGGAGAAATGAAGCAAAAAAGGGGGTAAATGACCTGTCCAAAGCCACCTTGAAACAATGCTGCAGAGCTCTTCACTCCTGTTTGAAATCCTACCACATCTTACATCTGACTGGAACTATGCAGAAAAAGACCTTTTACTGTTTTCATCTTCTGGAGTTTCACTCATTTTAGAAAAAAGTCAGTACAAACTCTCTCCTTTGATATGTGGCCATATGAACTTGTATTTGTGAGCTAAGATATCTGAAACAAAAATCTCATAAACCAGTAGTGACACAAAGGGATTTTTTCCTCCTAACTTCAGTAGAAGTTCCTGTTTGGTCTTAATTGCAAGACAGGAATATTTTCTGTCTCTGGGATGGCCCAACGAGTTGGAGGTACAGAAAATGGAAAAGAATTAATAGGCAATATGAAGCTGTGGTCTGCAAAACTATTTCTATTACATGGATGCTATGACTTTTATGACAGAAACAATTAAAGACACGTGAGAAGTTTTGCCTCCTGAGTGAAACCAGTAAGACATTTTAATGAAAAAGTAATAAAAAAGCCTAAACCTTCATTGGTGACAATGTACAAAATGTGCTGCAAGTGAAACCACATGTTTCATTTATGGAACATTTTGTTCTCTTCAAAAAAAGTCACATCTACTACTAATGGCAGCTTTTTTTCTTTTTTATTTTTTGGAAGTCCATTACAATAGCAGTCAAGATGGTCATCTCTATTTCCACTACATCATGTTTCACCCAAAGGTCCTTCCAATAGCTACTGATAATTAATCGTTGCTACTATAAGACTCTCTGGCAAAAACTACAGTAACTTCATCTCTTGTAGCCAACATTACTGAAGTCCTTCAGAGACCATATGACAGATACAGAAAAGACAGACCTTTGTTTAAACTAATTATAAAATTCTCCAAGGTTGTTTTCATTAATAAAAGACACAAGAAAATCCCATAATTTTCCTCTTTTACCACGCATTCAGACTCTCAGTGAGTCCTTTTCAAACTCATTCATACTCACTCCATGCTCTGTTTTACATCACAGAGAGATCTGCTGGTTCTGGATTTTTTTTCCCCATTAAGTCCTTCTTCTATGACTCGTGTTGAGGATGAGTTTTCGTCAGGGCAGCAACTTTCTTTGAGAGATCCTGGTGCTCTCTTAAGCCTTCAAGACTTCTTAGGCTGTGACATAGGCTCATGGCCGAAGCAAAGCCATGTCCAGACTCAGTTAAAAGGAAAGGCTTTCATAGGTTTGCACTGGGTGGGCCCCTCAGGCCACAGCAGACAGTTTAATTTTTATCCAACTATGATGGTGGATCAGTTAAGTATCAACACACAAATGCAGCCAGTTAGCAGCTTAGAAGATAACACAGTGTGAACTTGATAGGACAGGTTAGGCAGGTAGGAAGGACCTGGACCAAGCATCTACAAACACTGCGTGGGTAACTGCAATGGTGGGAGGCAGCAATGGGTAGCAAGAAAGCCCTGGCCTCATTACCTGCTGCACTTATGCCAAAGCAATGGGAGTACATGCTAGTTGATACTGCCCAAAGACAGCTTGTTTTGGTACTGCTTTGGATACCTCTGTTCTTCACTGTGTGGTGTGAATTCACCTAGGTCTTCCTGCAACCCAGCTGTCCATCTGCACATTGGAGAGAGGAACATTATCCTGGCCACAAGGCTGTGTCGGGCAGAAAGATGTTAAGAAGGCAAGAGCATGGACCAGACACGAGAGCCCAAAGTAGACGAACAACGTGATCATCGCAGCTGCAGCTGAGCTGTTGCCAGGATTTCAGTTTCCATTGACTTTCTTCTCTTTGCCACTGAAACCGTGCCTCATGTTGTGATTAGTCAGTAATTCCCTGAGATGCCGAAGGTAGGAGCAGTTCCCACGTCAGCCCACATCTGCCAGCTCAAGGCAGGGGCTGCCATTTGGTTCCTTGAACGATCTTAGAGACACCTGAACACATATTTTCCACCTTTTAACACCTACTAGTTTGTTACACGTGTTTACCTTGCTCTGAGCTCCTAGTAAACTGGAACCAGTAGAGGTGTTTTTATGGGTTGAGATTTTAGAACCCACTTAAGATGACTGGCAGCTCATTTCTTATTAAAATTAATGAGTTTGGGCATCAAAATCCCAATGGTGGCATTGAAAGCTCTAGCTTAATTGTTTCCACTACCATCACATGAGCCACAGGTTGTAAACTCAATATTTCAGAACATTCTTTGGGAAGAGAGTGAATAAACACTGAAGAAACATTAAAATGTTGTAACCTAAAGAGGGTTATAAACTAACCACTTGTACTTTAGAGTCGATGCAGGGGGAATAGCTCCACTGTGGCAACTGCATGTTACTTTTGGTTGATACTTGCTCCATTATTCCTGTACCAATACTAAGTACCCCAAGACCTGGGGGGCAACTGTTTAAGCCTGTATGTTGATGCATGCTTGCTCCTTTCAAAAAAATGAAATTTTTAAAAAACTGATTTAATAGATCTAGGGACTGGTTGTTTTCAAATCTGATGATCATCCTACAGACATTCAACCAGAAGTAAAATAAAAAAATTTAAATCCCATAGAATACGGATATAAAAACATATTTGTAAGTTTTTTATAATAAAAATACGTTAAGAATGTTTAATTCAAAGTAAGGTAGACTTCATATCAGAAGATAACTTTCTAATTGATTTGAGTAAAAATTTTATTAATACAAAGGGCTTGGATACATTAATATGCTGGGTGTTCCCCCCCCAAAAAAAACCCCCAACAAACCAGAAAAAAAAACAACAAACCAAAGGACAAAACCTCCCATCTGCAATAGGATACCTGGACAACAGATCTCCCTGTTGCGTGAAGCTTTACTGTTAGATTCAACTGATCATTTCATGGACTATTTCGTGCCTTTCCTTTGGTCTCAGTCTCAATGTACTCTGTTAGCACAGCTGCACGGTATGAAACCGTGGGGATATAATACATTGGTTTTTTCCCACTCCTTCACTACTGCTGAGACAGCGTTTCAAGATACGTGGTTATTTTTAAAACCAGAGAAAAAGCAGGGCTAGTTTTCAGTTTGTGAGGCCACATCGCCTCTTCTGAAGAAAGAGTGAGAAAGTACCACCCAAATGTCTTGGTCCACACAAAGATCTCAGAGATTTTTCATGAATAACTTGATACAACTCCAGGCTTAGAGGTTCCACCCATTTCTAAATCTATCATTCCCACGCAGGGTGGTCTTTGAGAAACTAAAAGCATTTCAGGCCCTTAGGTGGGTTTTTCTCATCTCTGACCTGGGAGGCACAGTTCTGCAAAACAAGTTCTCTAAAATAACAAGAGTCCAAATAAGAAAACTTGGGAGTCCTACGTGGCTTGGTCCTTAGGTACAGAAAACACAGTGAAAACAGGAAGACATTTATTCTTGCTAGTTCTTGAAAACGCTTAATCCACAAAGACCCCTGTGGTTTTGTTTCACTTCTGGTGAAATTTGCCATCCTTTTCTAGTTCTTTTCAAGAATTAGAAGACCAAAACAAAACACACAAGCAGTTTAGGCTGAGCTGTAGGCTCAGTTACGCTGTCTCAGCATTTCTCTCTCTGCCTTGTGGTCTCTAGTGTTGTTCTGTGCTGGCACTGACAACAGAAAATTGACTCATCATTGGGGTTTGCTAGGGTTATTGAGTTGATCTGGTCAGAAAAATGATATTAACATCATGAAGTCCTGTAATAGCCTCTTTTCACAATACCCAGGCTTAAAATTGCCCAGGTCCCACTTTCATTCAACCCCAAGCCACCTGGCAGTCTGGCCATGGTACCTTTGTCCCTGCTAGGCAAGCATCTTCCTACCCCTCACATCAGGTACCCAATTTCTGCAGCTCAGAGGGCCATGAACATCTCCAGGCTTGATAACCTCCTCTGTAGGGCAAATCAGAGCATCCATGTTTCGTTCCTGCTCTGACGGACCCTTGCGAATAGCCCACCTCTCCCTACCAATGGAGGCTACTTGGTGTTAACACTACACCTTGCAGCACATCTTGTCCCCACAAACAGGGATTTTCCCAAATGCCGATTCATTGACAATTGTCTGAGGGGAGCAACAGGCAGGGCAGACCCCACTAACGCCTCTGCCTACTGACCCTGCCAGAGTAATGTTAATAATGTTTGGGGTGATTCCCACGAAGCCTCCCCTGGGCTTTGGCAGGGCCAGGAATTTACCCTTGCTTTAGCTCATGACAGAGGATATGCCTTTGCTGACCATACACATCTTCCACACAACTAAATCAGCAATCTATTTTTTCAGGAATCTTGCGGTAACGGTTCTGTTCCCTCAGATATGTGCAGAATCTTCTAAAATGCAAGTTTGCCAATTTGTTATTTGCATCTTGTCTTTGTAGCGCGAGCAATGGAAAAGTTCTGCTCAGAAGACTGCCACGGTTTGCACGTGTTTTCAAGTACAGCAACATCGCTGAGGTTTTCTTGCTTCAATTTTCAGAACTGTCAGACAAGGAAAGATTTTGTTTCATCATGAGAGAAGCTGTGGTGATAGCAAGGAATGTGTGATGTAGCAGCTTTATCCTTACGCCACCATTCTTGGGGTGGACCCGGATGACAGCCAGACACTAAGTTAAGAGCATTTTATTATAGATGGATTCTCATAAATTCCAGTTTGGGAGTCTTTGTCAAGGCAGGAATTCGTCAGTCCCTTACACGCATCCTTGCTCCTCTTGCCACAGGCCACAGACACATCTGCTTCTTGCCTTTTTTTCCTTACACATCTCTCAGAGAGCAGTCATGCACACCCACGAGACGGGCACCAGAATGTCCTGTCCCACAAGAAGTTTTACATTTTTTTACTCTTCCACGCTAGGATGAAACTCCAAATTTCAAAGCTCTTGGGAGAGCAGCAAACAAAAGGAGAACACACAGAAATCCTAACCCACCCCAGCATAGCTCATAGGGCCTCTTACTAGTGATGTGAAGCATGGATTTAGACTGTGATCTCTCGCATAACCAGGTGACACCAGTGCATACCACCATGGAGTTAATCTCCTTCAAGATGAATGCATATATATATATGCATATATATATATAAATATAATTTTTTTACTGCAAAAGAGAGTAACTCCAAAGAAGAGATTAGAGAATTAGATTCTCCCCACACCTAACTTATCTGAGCTGCCTCAGGTAAGTGCTATAAATTACTGAGGATGAATTTGGGCTCAAGAGACAGCAAAATAGAATACCTGTGAAATTCCTGACTATTCACTCACCTGATTGGCTTAGTTATAATGAGGTTATTTTATTTAGGTTGCAGTTGCCTTAGGCCTGTACATTAAAATTAAAGCATATATATTTCTTAACAGACTTTGGAAACAAAGTTGTTTTCTCATTTTTGCACCAGAGTCAGCTACATCTTATGAGCAGTTAAATTAGGTTAAGTAGTTAAATTAGATTACAGTCCACCCCAAACTTGGATGGTATCTCTGGACTCAGAATCCATGTCAGACTACTACTCTGGGAAGAAACATTGCTGTTCAAGAACTGTAGCCTTAGTTTGAAAGGGAATTTGGTCCTCAGTACACACACACACACACACATATATGCAAACCCTCAACTCTGTGCATAAAGGAAGTAAAAAGCTTGTGAGGTCAAGATATTCCCATCAATGGACATTTTCCTTCCCAGTTTGAGAAACTAAAATAAGAGAAGTGAGTGAAACTTCTGTTATCTATTCCATTTAATTAAAAGTGGAGTTGATCTAGGGCATAGGAGAAGAAATGCAAGATTTCCGCAACTTGAACGGTTGAATTTGCTGAAAAAAGACAGAACAGCTGAAACATTTGTAACATGCCATTCCCACATTTTCATATGAATTCTTTTATTTCAGAAAATTCAAAATGTTTCATTTCAGCACTTTCTGAACAAAGCTTTTAATTTTTTTTAGTCTTCTGATTTCAAAGACTTAAATGATACAAAGTGGCCTTTTTGTTTAAAAATTGATCTCAATTAAAAAGAAAAACCCAACTAAAAAATAAAAATGACAAAAACCCAACAAACCCAACCCCTGCCTTCAAAAGTGTCTTCAAAATGTTACACTTCAGATTGCTCTGAACTTATTTCCCCTTCTCAACTTTTTGGTTCAATTCTGGAACTGAATAATCCTTTGTTCATGCATCTTTAGTGTAAACTCTGTAAGACGCACACTTCAGCCTCAGAAGATGGGCTGTGCCCACAAAGGAAGGATGGGTCGACCCTCCAGTCTCAACTTTGATCTCCCACATTAATAGCAAATAAGAACCTTCTCTCCTCGTGGCATGCAAAGCTTCACCTCAGACTCTATTCCCTAAATCTTCACTCTCTTACTACAACCGTACCAATTTAGTGCTAAGCTATTTCCACCTGGGTAGTTTAGTTTAAGCAAAATATTCATAATATACCTGCCTTTGGTGCCTCACTGTCTTATGGAAGTAGTACTTAAAGCTCCTTGGGCAGAATACCTATCCCATAGATAAAGGTGAGCTCTTTTCTGCTCAAGCATCCTGGTTCAACATGGGAGCACGTAGCTACGCAGCTATCCTGAGACATTTGGTTTGTTCTGGAAGTCTCCTTCACAGAGGAAAGAAAGGGCTTCACATTCAAATTACAACTCCTATATGTCCATGTACCGCTGAAAGACTTGCCACATCACATTAACTGAAATGTTTCAATGTCTTCTAATAAATTTTTGAATGCTGGCTTTGCAATGAATTTCCAGTATTTCTCCTCTTCCTCCTTGATTTTGTACAGAAACAGAAGGTGGAGTATCAGCATTACCTCTGGATTGGAAATCCTGACTTCTGCCCAAATTTGCCAAGAATACCAAGCTTTCTAATGAATCTAAAGTGATGGTATTATACCACAAAAGAAGATTCTAGACTTGCATTTTTATCGAATTGGAACATTTTCAAGCTTTATTCCACATGGTTTTTTTTGTGTTATTGCTTGAAAACTGTTAGTAACAAGAGTAAATATATTGCTCTTTCCTTTTAATATCTTTAAAATAAACATATATATTTTGCTTTAATAAAGAACAACAGTGGACTTACTACTGGGCAATGTAATCTCTCTTCCTCTTTATAAACTCTATGATCTTTCTATGTTTCTTTGAGGTGATGTCATATTAATTATACACAGTAGATTTTTCAGGTGCTGGAAATTCACTTCCATCATTCAAGGGTTCTGCAGAGCATAAAATTCTTATCCAGATTGGCCCAATCTGCAACACCAAGTTTCTCCAGGTCTAATTGCGATACTTCCAAAGTTTTGGTTTGGGCTTAGGTTTTGTGCCAGTTCTGATTCTACAAGGTATTTACAGTGGTTTGGGCAGTGTCTGAGAAACTGGACAATGGTGACCAAATGCCACCATCTCATCTCATCTCAGCAGTTACGATCTCAGACTCCAGTGACTGAAAGGCAAGTCAAGGGCTGAACAAATCCTCCTTTCTCCTCCAGCTGCCACAATCAAACTAGAAATACTCACCAAAACTTGTCTCTCTCCTACTTCCATTTCTCCTACATTTCTTCCTACTTCTCCTACAGTCAATGGAGCTCCTGATGCCTATGGCTGTCTGCTCCTCTCTAGTCATCGTCAGCTTTTGGGACACTGATCTGTATAGCCATACGTAATGGCAGGTTTGGTAACTCAGTTACAAAACTATTCTCATCTCATGCATTGCTGTTCCCAAAGCATTCCTAACTGACCTCAGTTTAAGCATAGAAAAGAAAGTGAGGATGCATTTGTTCCATCCCAGTAGCTGTCATCCACACAGGCTTCAAGATTAAGAAGCTGGCTGACAAAAAAAAACCACCCAACCGGCTGCTTGATTTTGACTTCTCAGCAGATTTACAGCTAATACACAACTGTTGTCTGTATCTTACTTGTTTGCAATCCAAACTGAATTCTGCTCCCAGATTGTCTCCTCTGGGAATTGGTTTCCCTTCTCTGCTGGATCCTCTGGAGAGAAGAAACATCTGCAGAAGTCCATATTTTCCATTATGTCTCTCTACAGAGACATCAACTAAGCAAGGTATCAAATGCCCTAGCTTGAGGGACTACAACATTTTAACTGACTTCAGACTTAAACTAAGGGCAGATTATTCAATGTATCCCTGGCGCTGTTTCCTGCGCTTCCCTCTGATGCTCTTGAAGCTGGGTCCTGGCAGAGATGAGATACTGGGTGGATCACAGATCTGTACAAGCATGGCAACTTGCCTTCCTTAAGTACCTCGTTCAGACCAGGCTCTTACAATTGCGAGATGATAGATAACGCAGGCACATAAGTAGTTGCTATCACTAGAAGGGGACAGACGTGGACCACTTAAACTGAGTAGCAGGCAGAAGTGTGGAACCAAAGAGCCACAAGACCACACTTGCAAGAGATCCCACATCTCTCTTACACCGAATCCACTTTTCCTCTCTGTAGCTGACACTGTAAAACATCTGATCTGCTTAGCCACTGATGGCTGCTGAGCTAAAAAAAGGAACACAGAGCCAGTCTGCCTTTCTCCAAAATACTGTTATAGCCCATCGGCATTGTTTTTATCACAGGGCCCGAGTGTTTCCAAGAAAAGAACAAAACAGTTGTCAGAAACCCTGTTCAGACCACCCTTCAGCCTGTCTGTGGGCATTTTTACTGTGTGGTAATGGACAGAGCCTTTGAAACACGATGAAGGCAGGAGAGTTCTTCCTCCAGACTCCGCTTGCTTTAACGTCTAATACTGTTCTATCAACTCTAATGCTAACAGACTTCACATAACGTCTCTCTACATATTAGCTTGGTTTCACCTGGGTTCCCTCTCTGTATTAACTCATGCTGATGAAACTGCTTATACCAAATACTTATTTCTGTCTGATAAATCCATCCTTCATTAATGAAGCATGCACATTGCTGCTGAAACCTTAAGGAAGAAAAGGTTTTATATTATCTTTTTTGCTTAATTGAAACCTATGAGATTAGACCTTGACCTACAGCTTAAACATCTAGGAGGCACCTGAGGCCACAAGAAATATCGATTTTTAATGAACTCAGGCAAATATTACTGACTAGTTACACGCAACAGGACCCAGGTCTTCTCCCCTTACAACAGGAAAAGTTGCACTGACCCCAGCAAATCTCTCTCCTTCATTGCAATATCTATTAGTATAATCGTTTTTATTGTTAAGAATCCAGAAATAAACTATGCACATATTAAAAAGCTCCACCTCAGCAAGCTGACAAGTGAAAGGTATGAGATGATAACGGACGGATACAGACCGGGCATCATGAGGATACAATGACACAGCCCTCAACCGTACAAAAGTGAGAGCCTTTGCAGCCTCCCTGCCTAAACTCTGCCACAGACCTCACTGCAAAGGAGCTTTGGGGGCTCATCCAGTCCAAGGAGTTACCAACACAGCTAAAAATGCAGGAGGAAGAGGGTCTGCATAAAGGCAGTGCTTCCTGCCTCCTGTGTGAACTGGTTAGCACTGGCCACCAGGAGTCATGGAGGTCTACTTAGGTCCCCTACTAACAGCCTCTGCTGAGAAAAGGGGGAGGAGAGTGATGGGTCTTTAGAGCAATTCCGGTGCCAGTCATCTTCCGATGGAGGAAAGGGAAGGAATGTCCATATATGGCTACCAGGGGCTTTCTGCTGGCCCAGCAGGACAATTAGGCCACTGGCTCTCTTGACCAGAGAGGTATCAAGATCCCCAGCTGCCCTTTGTGTAATTGCTGCAGGTTTAGTCTGTCAAGTCAACATAATAAATTAGACTGGGGATTGGCAGTGGTTGAAACCTTCACTGGGGATGCTTTGTGAACATGAATGACAAATGGCTCTTGTCAGAAGCTTGAGCAGACCCGACTTCTACATAAACTGTTTATACACACACACACAAACATCCACAAAACCAGGAATAAAGCCCACCTCTCCTCCCATGAAGAGAACCCCACACAGCAGTAAGTGAAACACCAGGAAAATAAACCCACTTGGTCCTGCTGCTCCCCAGAGCACAGTAAGTCAGTTAGGAAGCCTCCTCCCTCCATTGTATGAGCACGTGTGTTTTCTTAGTCTGTGTTTATTAATTTTTTTGTTTGCCTAGAAATGCTTTAACTAAGTGCCAGTTGTTTGAGAGGGTATCACAGTCTAGTATTTGTAGCACTACCCAGCTACTGAAAAGCATGTAGTATCACAAGCCTAACAGACGTCACAGACTCATCAAAACTATGCCTGGCATCTGGCACAGGTTCTAGCAGGCACGTTAGCTTCTTATCATTGTGCAAAGCTGGAACACTTTGAGAGTGACCACACTAGGACTCCTCCTGAGGTGGTGCTGGAATCTCGCTCCAACTACAGAAAAGCCAATATTCCTTTGCTAGCAGAGGGCTTTTTATCTCAAAATCACTATTCTATTCTCAGAAAAAATTGGTAGTTTAAAATGCAGTGTTTTTTGTATACATTATTAAAGTGAACTGTCTTCTCTATCCATGGAAAGTGTGGCCTCCTGCCAATTTCATGGGATCAGGTTGTCTCTGCAACATGGCCCTGCACTGGAATACACACTTCATTTTCAAAGCGTCTGGAGGAGCAAGGGTTCAACTTCTATGCTTGCAACCTTCATTCAGCTTTTGCCACTGCTTCTTAATCCACACTGAATATCATTCCTTGCTAGTCCTCCTGTAAGGACTTCACCTTTTAGCATGCAAGGACTCCTCTCTGTCTCAGACCGCCTTCCACTGGAAGTGTTGGATTGACAGCACAGGTCAGGGATACTGCTGTAGCCAAAATGGCCCCTAGGGAACCCCATTTTCTGCTATGCTATCTGCTTAGTAGAGCTGAATTTATGTTTGTATCAGACTCAGAAAGCCCTTGTTTTTTTATTTCTGCTGTTGCAGTCTACCTGGCAGCTAAGATCAATCCTGCATAGGTGATGTCTCCATACCACAAGTGTGAGATTGACAGGTATGTACCAGGCGACATTAAGCCCACAAAAACATAAAGCCCATACAAATCTTCTACTTTCACTGGAAGCAGCTCCACACAGGAAACATCTGTACAAGGAAGTGTTGAGGAGTGGGTGAGTCTCAGGTACTGGGAGGGAGACTGAGATGACCTCTGCATCATGCTCTGTGGTGGCTGAGATGTGTCTCATATTTATTCAGAGCAGCACAGTGCTGCCCGTGCTTTCACAGCTGCCCATCAAACCCCAATATGGGAGGGATGTCTCAGTGGTTTAGGGGATAGTAGTTTAAATAACGCTAAACTAGCTGTGCTGTCATAGTTTCTCTCAGGGAATTAAAAAACTCTTTATGCCCCAGTTTTCCATCCACCCATGGAGATAACTCCAAATCTCACATGAAGACAGTGAGAAGGAATACAGCAAAGATTCAGAGAAGCTGTGCTGGTGGAGTCATATCAGCATTGTGGACAGATAAACGTGGGCCAGACTGCAAAACTGCCACCTCGTGCTGTTGAAATGCTGCCCACATAAGATGTTTTCATTAAAACCGCAGAACAATTCATCTGACTCATCTCTCTGCAATGAGACTAAGTGCTTAGGCCTGCCCCACCGGGCCCGCTGAGACGGAGACATTAATTCTGAACAGAAGCACAGGCTACTCAAGCAATGCTCTTTTTCTGAGGAAAATATGACACCCTGCACACACGCCTGTCTGACCCTCTGCCTCCTCCCTTCTCCAGTAAGACTCAATCTGACAGCCAGTTGTAACTGAATTATCCCAAGTAGCACAGACATCAAAAAACAGTGTTTGTCCTTATTTATAGGAAAATAAGCAGGAAGGAGTCAGGGTTTATGAGGAAAGGATCAGCCCTTTCCCGGATACCAGAGTCCAACAATTAGAAAACCCATAGGACCCCTAGACCTCGTCAGGTCTGTTGTTCACAGACCGACCAGGGGTTTCTTGGAAAGGCAGGGGATGTAAAGAGGGAGGGAAGTGGGACAGTGCACCCCAATAACGAAAGAAGAAGAAAATAAAATCAGTCTCCTACTCCATCATCTCATTTAAAACACTTCCGGTTGCCTGAGTGTTTCATTTGCTGCCTTTCACTGATTTGAGTGGCAACTGCTGACCATTCTGTGATTCAATAATGCTATCAGTATGAATGCTTGAGTACGTGGAAATTGCCCTAAATTCACATCTGCATTTGTAAAACAAACAAACAAAACCCCTGTTAACTCTGCTTTCTTTCAAGTCAATGTCCTTTCTCCTTGAGGGGGATGTTTCTAAAATTGCCTCGGGGATTTAAAACCTCAATGCCTGCTAAATGTCAATGGAAGTTGCGCTTCCCAGTCTCATTTGTCACCTAAAGCATAATCTACACATAAGTTTCATACACGTGCAAAATTCCCATTTAATGTTAGCAAGAAATCACACGCCTCTTGGGGAAGAAAGATAATTCCTTTGTCACAAATGAAAAGCAAGGTTTGCCTTGACAAGATGATGGCAAAAAGCCAATCTGTGCATCTGTTGCATCCATTCACTGTGTATCAATGAGTGGAACGACCTGCTGCTCCTGGGAAGAGGTCTTCGGCCTGGGTGGCACTATGGACTAAGGAAGGAGGCACCCAAAACACCCAAACTGGAGCCAGAGGTGAGGACCAACAAGGTCTTTCAGATCTGCATCTGCCAGGATGGAAGAAGCAGAGGAAGACCCACCCACTGACCTGGACCAAACCACCACCAGTATTACCCTGGTGTTAGACAGTCCTGATTCTTAGCACTGCTGATTTCAGAAATCAGCTTTTTCTCTTCAAAGTGCATGCAGGGACTTCTGAGTCTTCCTTGTGCTAGAATATGATGCCTTGACTCTACGGGTATTAGGAACAACTCCTTAAAATGACTTAAAATGCTTCAAGTGCAGGCAAGGTTACAACCTAAACTCACTACAGCAGCAGGGGTTTACTGCTTTCCTTGCAGAGAACCATGTGAGTTTATTTCAGCTATCAATGTTTTCTTTCCCCTTCAGAAATCAGGAGGAGACAACACCACAAAAGTATCTGAGATCCATGCAAACCTTGTTTACCCACTGTGGATTGGGATTTACATTCCAGGGGTATAATGAACCCAGGGACGCAAAGATGTGGGCACACAATATTATTAAAGATTTGAAGATTATCTCAGCCTCACTCAATAGCTTAGACTTTTCTTAACGATGCTGGTGTGTATATGAACTACAGCCTTTAGCACAGCTTAGTGCCAACAGAAACCAGCAACTTTGCAGAGGCTGAGCAGCAGCCCAGTGTAGCCCTCTGTGTTAGAGCTCTGGACAGGCTGTATCGTTTTTCTTCAATGGAGCAGGAAAGTGTTTATCTGGGAAGCATTTCACGTCAAGGACAATAGGGGACTGTTTAGCTTTCCACAAATAGGCTGGTATGCAACTTCCGAGCACTCTCCAAGGAAAACTTTGGAACACTGGCCACGTCTTGCCAGCAGGGATTTCATGTAAAGTAGTTAGTGCCCCACATCCTTCATCCTGATTTATTCCTGCTTCATCCTTGTTTCAAAGTGCTGCGCTCACTTCAAACACAACATGGGGCTCATCGCTCTGAATATGCACTTTGATCGCTGGGGACTCCAGATTCATATCAGCCGTTCAAACATAAACAGGGATGTGCTGTCTCGACAGAGGTATTTCTGTGAGTGCCTTTATTTTTGCATGAGTAATTTGGAAATGTGAACCCAGGGTCAGATGACAGGAGAGTCAAATCTAGTGGCCAGACAGGGCACTGGACACCAAAGTGCTTGGAGCCTGACTATGACTTTGCTCCTGAGTTGCTGCAAGTTAGCAGGAAAAATCTTAGTACCCCTGACTTGACACATGTCCTGGGAGTCAGTGGAGAAAGGCTTCAGTGCGTTCTTACCCACAAACCAGAGCACCAAATTAGGTCTTTCTTCCTCTGCAAGCTGCCACCAGCAGAGTGGCACTGCAGATTGTGAGCTTGTCTGACATCCCACGCAGCAGTAGAAAGGGGAAATACCCCAGATCTAGTCCTTCTGTCAACTCAGGTCCCCTGTGGGCCCAAACGTTTTGTTGCTCAAGTCAACAGGACTTGCGACCATGCTTGGTGTAAATTTAGGCTAATTCTTAGTGCTGATGAAAAATTCTGTTCTACGGTGGGGCTGCAGATGAGGCAGACAGATGGGCATAGCCAGGTCCGCAGTGGCCACAACAGGATAAATCCTCCAGGTGCTTCTCCTGACCAACTGGAGTCTCAGAGGTCTGTGACAGTGGCAAACGATCCGATTTTCACAAGCAGAACAACTGCCATCCATGCAGCCATGCACCTGAACAACAGGTCAAGGTGGAGGCCCAAGAGATAATTCAGTTTGTCAGACACTCCCTGTGCCCCAATCTTTCTCTCTAAATGTGCATGCATTAACTCTGAAATGGGATTATTGTAATAGTGTATTTTCAGCAATCACAATTGCAGGAAATTGTCTTCATTCAGGGTGTTCTTCCATCATATCAATTGACAGCCACTGTGTCTATATCCATATACAGCATCTGATCCATTTTTCCTCCCTCCTGCTTCTACTCACAGTTCCATTTTTCATTCTCCCTGGAATGTGGAGCATTTGGGAGCGTAGGTGGAAAGCCAAAGTCTTTCAACACCCACTAATAGAAATTTGTTTTATTAATTAACTTTGAGGGAAAATAAAAAAAAAAAACAGAGAGAGCTGATCCTCTGCTCTGAAATCATGAATCACTGCACAAGAGAAGACATGTCCTCTGAGACACCAGAGGCTGCTTCAGACAGAGCGAGTGGCTGAGTTGCTTTCTTGGGAAGTCCTGAGTCATCAAACACAGCAGTTTAATCCCCAGGAAATGGGAAACATATTGGCATGACTTTCACTTGCATGGAGAATGAGCTCCGGAGAAGGGTAAACCTCCAAAGGTTCTGGAGATCAGTTTAGCTTGTGGAAGGATTTTAAACCCTTAAAGCTTCTCTGAAGTATATCTGATCTGGAGCTGGGTACAGTATTCCCAACACATGATTTACTGGACGAATTAAACTCTTTACATACTTTACAGATTACACATGAATTTACTTTGACTTCTCATAAAAATGATTCAATGATTATAACATGAAAATGTACTCTGGCTTCTAAGTTATTTACTGGGACAAGTGCTTCATATATTCACCATACTTAATTTACCAGTCCTGTTGTAAGAACTTACTTTTTTTGGCATTCCTGCTCCTACTACTGGCACTTAACTAGGCGGAGCAGCTGATATACATGCTTCTCAGTCTAACCCTTCACCATGGTTCTCCTAAAGGGACACCCACACAGTTATTTTAGATCTACAGCTGGGCTGCAGCCAGTGTGAAGCCACCTGGCTTGGCTGAGATACCATGCATTGTTAAAAGAGAGACTATTTTGCACTGAAGTGGAGAAGTGGCACAAGATCACATCACATATGTATGTTACGAGTGACCTTCTACTTGTGGCGGCAATTCGGAAAGGTTTAGGTAAATTTCACAGCTTGCCACAACAAGACCCACCCACAAGGAGTCATTTGGCCATGCCAGCAATCACACTATGTTGTTTTGGAGGGCTTCTAATCCCGTTTAACCTGTGAAGATTGTCCTTGTGAACACCTGATCACTCACGAAAGATGGAAAATGTACTTGTCAGTGTATTCTTATGTAGAAAACTGTATTCCCAACTGTTTTCTTTTAAAAAACCATTCTTGAAGGAATTTTAAGTGAAAGTGTCAATGAAAAAAAGTAATTGACTCCCTTTATTCCTGTTCAATTTTTAGGAACTCCTGCAGGTAAAAGAGCTCCTTGCAAGCAAAATTACCAGCAATTATGCTCGCAGTGAATCAAGCAGCTCTACTGAGTGCAACAAAACCCACAGACCTCTTGCTGGGGGAAGTCAGCTCTGGAAGTGGAAAAGCTATCTGCCCTAACGTGTGAGGTCTCTTTGCCTGACAACGTGATAGCGAAGGTAAAGGAAGTCGGCGCTGCAAAGACAAAGTGACAGCAAACAGACCACAAACTTCCTTAGATAAACGACATCTTTCAAACTACACAATACCACTTGATACCTTTGTGCCCCTTGAGCTGTTACAAAGTGCAGCTGCACTTCAGCCCAGATTGATATCACTTGGGACGGAGGCCATCAATCCACAGGACAAGTGCAAGCTGAATACACAAACACAAAACTCACGATCTCACCGTTTAGATATAACGCTGGAGAGGGCATGGTGCAGTTTTTCCAAAGGCTTAAATGAGCTAGTGACACTGCCCAACTTGACCACGGGGTCTTCAAATAGGAGAGGAATTCATCTCTCAAAATGATTAGTCATCTAAAACTAGCCAGACACCTACTGCAAGCAAGTTGGGCCAGCTGTGTAAGACAACCATGAGCAGTCTCTGGAAAAGCCAGTCCTTTTACACTGACTGTAGTAAGCATCTGCACAACTATGTGAACATACTCTTAGTTTTCTACCAATTCCCTCATGGCTCCCAACAACCAAAGACAGGAGAGAATCAGCAACAATCTCATACTGACAATGACCTCTTAAAGCCACTGGCATGGATGGAAGCCTTGCTGTTGACTTCAGTGCAGTTTGGATCAGCTTATCTCTGGTAACTACAGACTAGAATTTTCATCCTACACTAATGACCTCAGGTGAAAAGATCTGCATTAGAGCTGGCTGGAAGCAGAAAGAGTATGAAAAAATATCTTCTCCTCTGGAAACAAGAACTCCAGGATTTGCCCAGGAAATAAAGTAAGAACTAGCTCTGAACTTCCAAAGTCTTCAAGGCTCTGTAAGTTGACTATTAGATAGTTTATGGAGTATGAATACAGATCTCCTAAAACTGATGGGCTGCAGAGCTGCAAAAGCCCTAGAAACCGTAGCATTGGCTTCAGGACAGCTCAGCAAGCAAGCTGCCCTTGAGCGAAAAGAAGCAAGCCCAGGCTCCACAGCAGCACTGTGTGCAAGTTCCCAAGGAACAGAATGGTACGGAATATGAAATCTTTTTTTCAAAAGAAACCAGAAATTTTGGCAAGGATAAAATCTGATTATAGAGACAAGTGAAGGTCCCAATGGGAGAGCTAGTCAAGCACAAAAATTCCTGAGTTTTGTTCCATATTCTTTCACCCACACCATGAGTTATCTTGCTCTTTCCCAGATTTTTTTGTAGCAAGTTGCTAAATTCCACTCTTTCAGAAGGTTTTAAGCATTTAAAGGTGGCCTAAAGAGCATGCAGATGCACTGGCCCTAAGTAATGTGCTGCTCAGGAAGTGACAGGATAATTGAGTTTCTATGGCTGAGAACTTGTAAGTTGACTTTGCTTCTCTACGAAACCTTGGAGATTTTCTTCAATTTGTTCCCCCCTAAGTGTTACTTCGAATAGCTCAGACTTTGTGGCTGTAAGGTAATTATAGACACAAAGACAATTAAATTGAAAAGGAGGATACTCTAAAGGCACGTGGGAATCCCTTGAAAATGTAATGGGTATATATTCATGACTAAATATTTTAAGCATTAAGTAGTCATATTCTCCAATATTACATGAGGCAATAAATTTGCCAATGCATGCAGATGAACCCCATTTAATCCCTATACACCTCTTACTGCTAATTATGCTGTCAGAGAAACCCCCCTAAATATTGGGCTTGCTTTTCTTCCAAGGGAAGGAAGCTAGTGAGGGGAGTATGATCCTCAGGCTCAGATCAAGTGAAAGATCCAAAGCTTTACAATAGGTTTAAGAACTGCAGCAACCCAACAGGGAGATTATTCCACCCACAGAAAAAAAAAGTGCGCATTTTTCTCTGTCTCAGAAGAGAGGGAATCCAGAATGGGCTAACATCTCTCCAGCTCTTCTTTTTTTCTCAGTTAACTCAGTTGTTTCCAATGAGAGTGTAACATCTCTCATATTTTTTTTTACTTGTCTCTTTTCTAAATAAAATTTTACTTATTTCACTACAACTTTAACATTCTCCCAAACACATCCTGAACGTTAACGGCTAAGCAGAGTGGAGTAACCCCGCCAGGCTGGCACCAGAAAGCCAAAGTTGCTTGGGCATCCCAAGGACCTTGGCAACTACTGGGAGACTCCTCAGGGCTCTGATGGCATCCATAAGTTTCTGGGATGTAATCTATTGAACTGGTACTTTTACCAACTTGGGGCTGTGGAGAATGTTATGCCAAACGTTTTCCCATCTCTGCATATCACCTCGTGAAGGTTATGGATCCTGATGGAGTGCAATGGCTGCATCACTGCATGGATCGGGTGTGCTTTCATCCCGTGGGGAAGAAGAAAGCATTCATAGTGAAGCAAAGACTTCCACCATGAGACAATACTGAGTAGGAGAGCCAGGGTCACACCTATAGGATGCTGTAGGAAAAGGTGAAAGAGCAAGCTCTTTGCTTCAGAAAGAAGGAAAGGAATAAGCTACAACAGCAAGGACATGTTGCTTCAACTGGGGCAGGAAGTTCAAACATAAGGAGGAAGGGTAATTAATTTCTACAGCAGAGCTCTGAGACTTTACAATAAACTCTCAGATGGGCAGAAATAAAAGGTTGTCCTGAATTCTCCTGTTCTGAAAGAAGGCAGCATTGAGCATAATACCAGAGAGAGCAGTCTGATGGAAAAGAGCACTGCTGCATGTTTTTCTGGCCGAGAGAATGGTGCGCAGTACGTCAGGGCTTGGCGTGTGGCAGAAGGTCAGAGCCGATTCTGAGAACCCAGTAACAATAGAGTCATCACAGACACAGGTGCTTCCGGGATTGATCTTGCAATTTGGCTGTTTCCAATTAAATGTGAAGCAGCTGTGGCCCTTTATCTGCTCAAGTCACTGGAATCCATCTGAGGGGAAACTTTCTTCCATCTCCTCCTCTCTCCCCACCCCAAGCATGCAGCTCTGCTTTCTGAAGACAGAGAGGGGCAGGAACGGCCAGTTGGCAGAGGCCCCACCAAAAAATGTTGCCTTCTTTATCTCAGGGCAAAGCAATGAGATACTGATTCAGCCATTCATTTTCCAATGCTTTTATCTGGGGACAAGGAGGACAGCCAGCAAAATAAGAAGGTTGCTGTTGAAGGTTGTCAGGCAAACAAATTTGGGACACTTTCCCTCAGGCAACAAAATAAACGAATGAAGCCAATGCGAGGATAAGTTCTCAAGTGTTTATGGCATTGTTCTGCATGCTGAGTATGACAGGGTTTCTTCTACATAAAGGGATCAAGCTTTAAAGAAGGTATTTTCAATACTCAGCTGGTGAGATTCTAGAAGGGGCTCAGAAAGGTCAGCACTGGGCCACCAGGCAGATCAACAGGAGCTATGGAATTTCAGAAATCCAGTCAGTGAGAGCTCCCAAGTAGCTCCACACCAGTTAAGTGTACTTTGTATGAACTGTTCTTTGCCAGTTCATTGATTCTGGAGCCATCAAACCGCTCCATGTCTTGGCTATCTCTTCTAGCCTGCCAAGGTCTCACTTTACTCTTCCCTAGTACCTTAAGAAAGGGAGAACTTGGCTCCAATTGTGCTTGTCACTAGACAAAGAAATGTGAGACTCGACATATTCATTTTGGTCGGCTTAAAGAGCAGCCATTTCTCAACCCATGCTTAGCATTTTGGACAGAGGAAGCCAATGATTTTCTGGCTTTAGCCAGCCTGCGCGTAACAAAGTATAAACAGCTTTGGTCTTTGTCCTGTTTCACTCTTTCCAAGGCTTTTCTGATACACAGGAACCATACTAGTTATTTTAGAAAAAGGCATTCTCTTGTCCTTTCTGAAACTGAAATGGATGGCAGAGCTTAAATGTCATACCAGACTACCCCACCTATTTATGGTACCACTGCTTTATTGTTATTGAACAATAAAGATCAGATTACCAATAATTTCAATAATAATAATGTTTTAGGAACAGAGATATTAAAGAAAAAATAGTATTTGCTTTTGCAGCAAGGTAGCATTGGTAGTAAGCAGGACATTGCACGAGCATTTTGCTAAAGTTACTTTCACCGTTTCAAATAATGGGACCTCCGACTTAACCTGAGAAAGGCTGTCCTGCAAATTAATGTCAAGAAATCATTGATATTCAGCCAAAACCATCCTCAGTTTCAATACGATACGCCTTCAAATATTCCTATGTGCCAGCTCAAATTGTTCCTCTTTCTGCACACAATCCATCCACAACAATCCTTTTTGAATTCTCTTGGCCAAAACATAAGCATGCAGCTGCTTCAGTTTTTTCCAACCCTTGCATTTTTTCCACGTGCTGTCCACCCCCACCAATCTCTACATTAGAGTCCAGCTGATCTTCCCTGAACACTATCCAATTTTTCAGTTGTCAGCGCCAGAATGCAATGCAGTGGGCTTGACTCCCTTATACAACTTATTTGGAGGTAAATCAGAAATGTCTCTTTTGGGTTTAAGCACAGGAGAGAACTACCTCTTATTTCACATATGGCTCCACAAGAATCAAGATCAAAACACCTGCATCTCTATAATCCATAAAACAATGTCTATGTACAAGCAGCTCAAAATCTGTTGGGCTTCTACTTGTTTATTCTATGTATACATGTGGTTAGTATAGCCACAGCCCTAAAATGATTCCTCTTCTGGGACTTTCTAACTGTTTTCAAATGCTTTTATTTCATCTTTTAAAAAGGAGAGAGGAGAGCAAAAAAGGAAGGGTAGACAAAAACGCAAGGTTCCTTAAGAGTCTCAATTACAGCAACATAACCCCAACATCAACAATTGACTGGCCATGTTTTCTGAATATGCTGTCGACTTCTGCCATAACTGTGTTTGACTGGACTGTCCTTTGCAGCTCACCCAGAAATTGCAAAATAGGGAGACAAAATGGTTTGCAGCAGCCTCCTGGTTTCTAAGGGGGAGCCCCCAGCAGTTCTGATGGCTGCAGCCCCAGCTGTAGGATGATGAAAATACAGTCCCAGATGTGCAGGTGTGGGAGTCTATTTTTTTCCTAAAGGCAGCAAGCTGTTTCCTGTGAATATATTTAAATTCTCTTTATTTAAACTTTCTATAATCTTCTACTGTTTCTGCAACGTGAGTAATGCAAATTAGTGGCAACTCTTGATTTCTTTACCATGCCATTTATTTTTCTTTCTGTATTCTCATCTAGGACTGGCTGATCTGCCTGGATCATCAGACCACAGGAAAACACACAGAGTATCTAATCTTTATGGAGTACAACCATATGCTCTCTCTCAGGTCAATCCAGTACTCATGCACAACAGTATATCCTTTAATAAAATTTTGTACTTCCAATGTTCAGACCTCTGGAATTAGGGTACTAGTCCAGACAAAGGGACCAACCTGCCCCATGCTCTGGTCTGGAGCTGGGAACAGAAGCTACCAAGTGTAGGATAATTCCACTGAGGACATATGCATCGCTCTAGGCAGCAGCCCAAATGTGCTTGCTTTCAACTACATCTCCCCCAGTGACTGACAATTTCAGGGACGAAGAGGTCATGAACAAGGGACACTGCTGCCAAGGCAGGGGAATGCATACACAGAGATGCCCCATATTGCAAATAAGCCAACATAAAGCAGTGGCTTTGTTTCAAGTTTCCTGCCCTATCACGTTATTTCAAGTCTGTGATGATGTGTCTAGACATATCCCAAGACCATAAAGAGCAGAGACTATTATTGGACATCTCTCACACTACTGTATCTCTCTTTCTTCTCAGGGGCTTGCAAACAGCCAATAAATTAATAAGCTTCACAATTTTCAGTGAAATACTTTTCATGGGAAGATGATACTTTCAGCTAAATGAAAATTGCTGAGGTATGTGCCTACTTCCCTGAGAGGGAAGTTTCTTTGTCAGAAACCTAGGAATGGTATACCCTCAGCTGTTTTGGTGCAGTTTGCTTGGTATTTCTGCTTTGTTGTATTTTTAGACACAGGCATTTTTGTCGATTTTAGCCAAAATTTCCAGTCAGTTACAGTGTTTACTGCTCTTCCCTGTGCCATGTCAACTTTTCTCCCTCTGCCAAAGTGCTTCTTAAACCTCCTCTGAATATATGCTCTTCCTTGAGTTTGATAGCTTTTTCTTCCTCTTTTCCCCATTGTTATTTAAGACTCTGCTTTTATTGCTCAACATATTCCAAGAAGCATTTAGGATAAATGCTTTGTCAAAGACACTTATGTACAGTTGAGCCATATTATATTCTGTATGAATCATCGTGGATGTTTCAGAAACAAGGCTAGATCAGCCAGATTTTCCAACTATATTAAACATAGCTTTTTCAGACATGGTCTACTAGCCCTGCAATTAATCCTCCATATTGAAACTCACCTCATATTTGGACCATGTCATGTCTGCCCACCAGGGACAGAGGCATGCTGCTAACACTTTCTCATAATGAGGATATCAATCCTATGACAGAGCAATCTTGGCCAATTTTTATCTGCAGATTGCAGGGGAAAGGCTAACTTTGCAAAGCTAGATGGTCTCTCACCATCCCTCACAGTTTCATTGTCTATGATATCTTTAGACAGAGACCTCATCTAAATGGCCAGAAAAAAGTCTAGGGGAGGTAGGAAGTCTGTTTCACCAACTGAGGACAATTTTGCGTCATATTTTACCTTATACTAATGAAGAGTGCCAAAACCCTGGTAATCAATCCTTTTTGCCTGCTTTACTTAATCAGCTAGATGGAGAAACTCAGGGAATAATGAATTGCTTTTTACCTACCCACCACACTTTCCAAGGTGCATCTGCTACATTAAATCCGGTCCTTCAGGCAAAACTGAAATTTCACCTAATGAAGAGCAGCCTGACAGAGAGGCCCAAAAAATGAAGTTGGTGGTAGTCTACTGCCCTGCAATCAAGAAGCAACTAAAACCCCACGGAGAGAAAAACACAAAACAGCTATTGTGGAAAACGAGCGGAACAAGATGTTTCTTGAAAACAGAAAGAAAAAGTGGCACTTCTGATCTGGTATAGTGAAGCAGCTGTGATATAAATAATGTCCCCAAGTGAAAAGGAAAACAGCCATTGAGACTCCATGTTTCAAAACTCACACACCAGATGCTTTATAGTGCACTTTTTGCCTGGAACTTGGGTGAGAAAGGGAGGTTCCTCACCCATCTCCTACACTAATGCAGTAATCTTGCTTAGTCACAGAAAAAAGGGAGAGAAAAAAGGAGAGAAAGTGATTAATAATTTGTGGGCAGCTGCTTACTTTCCAATTGGTTGTCCAGGAGGGGTGTGCTCCACTTCAAATCCTGCTTGTCTCAGCACATCAATCACAGTGTTGTTACCCAGGAAGTGACCTAAAATACAGGCAGAAAATAGCACTGTCAATCAAACTGCTCCTCTCACTCATTTGAGTTTCTTCTGTTGGAACAACAGGTTTGGGAGGCAAAGTTACCAGAAGCTAGACCAGCTCCAAAAGCAAGAAAGGCACGTTATGCAATTTGTTGTAATTCAGGCTCAGCTATTCACCACATAGCCCGCTGCAGCCTTTGGCAATGGCCAGAGGATGAGACAGCATATAGCACAATACGGTCTTCTTCCATCTTATTTACCCCTCCGTCCCCTCCCGTGGCCAAGGGACTGGGTGGATAAAAGAAAACCTGGATGAATTGCTAGTCTCATCTTCCACTGTGGCCATTTCTAGTATGTGAACAGACTAAATAAACTTCTAATATGATATCAGAATGACCCTGCAGTGGCAAAAATAACATTACTAGGGCTTTGGCTCATGAACTGGAACAACATACAACTCTGATGTCCACTCTGCTCATCACTGTTCATGGATATCTGTTTATGAAGCAGCTCTGAAGCTGCTGTCCTGTACCCTCAGTGCTTATCTACCTAAAACAGCAGTGATTCAGGAATTGCTTCATCATCTGCTCAGCCACCTGCACAGGGTTGGGAGGAGCTGGGATGGTAACCTTATCTCTCCCAAAACGTGAGGATTTAGTCCTGTAAATCGGGGCTCTTGGCTAGAAGAGTAAAGGTCGCATTCCTGTTCACAGAAGTAACAAAGAGCCCAATAAGTATTGCAGCATGTACGGGCCTTGAAAGAGTTTACTTAAGGGAGTCCTATATACTTGAGGTCTGAACCAAATCCCATTGGAGTCAACGGGAGCCCTCAAAGGGCTTTGGGTACAGACTCAATAAGGCAGTGTAATCCCTCCAAAGCTTTCAACTTATTGTCAGAGTCCCACATTGTTTTCAGGATGGGTTAGACATAAAGAGGCAAGAAGTCCACTAACAGGTTTATTAAAATCCATGTAACCCAGTAACCTGTCTCCAACGGTAGCCCGTGGTGAATATTGAAGGTATAGAAATATATACATGAATGACACCGAGAAAGGACAGAATAATCTTCCTCCATTATGCCTATTAGCTTCCAGCTCTGCATGGCTGGGTGACCCCCATTTACACCCAGGTCATCGCATCTCACTGCCAGCTCTGAATAGACCAATTCACTACGGATGTGCTCAAGCCTCTGCCTCCATGTACTTTTTGCCCTGTGACACCTTGCAGCAGGGAGTTCTACCATGTGCTGCATGTAAAAACGCACTCCTCTGGTTTGCTGCTGCTTGGGGGGTGTGGGCTTGCCTTAAGCACGGTGTAAGTGTTTGCAGGAGATGTTTGTAACTGGCTGGCTCCATAGCAGAGCCAAATGCCTTGCATAAAAAAACCACGACAGGCAGGTCATGCCCAGGTCTCTCTCCATGCATGCCACTGTGTAAGGAGCTGGCATAACTGTCAACAGAGTCACCCCTAGGACACTTTACCCATACTGCACAAAGTTGCTATGAATTTGAGAGTAATTGAGCCCCTAGTATTTGCTAAGGCTGCATCTCTGCTCACACTGCCAACAAGGGTGCTAATTAGCATCAGTTGTGGGAATGATGTAGTCGTATGGCTTTTAGTGCAACTTGCAAGCACTGGTAAGAGCTTTTAGCCAAAAGACATTTCTTTAAATGATTAAACGTACATTTACAGAGCCCTAGCGTGTTCCAGGATTCCTCCACTTCCTTTTAAGAAAACTAAAAATTTGATTTTCCCCTAACTAACTTACAACAAAAGCCAAAGGAGCAGAGAGCAGTCCCAAAAATGTGTTACACAGCCTCAGAGATTCAAGAAATGAGACATTTGTGAGTGATTAACTGGATTTGATCATATCCTGGTTTTTTATGCAGTCGCCAAGGCAAACAAAGGTCCCCATTCTGTCACTGGCAAAGTGACATTGAGGAACCAAAGTCAAAGGTGTCAAAGTCAGAGATGTTTCTGAGTCCGTAGTACAACACTCTACTTTCCCTGAACCGGAGTCTTAAATGCCAAGAGATTTCTTAATGTAAACAATCGTCCTGAATCCAGCAAATCTTTGACATCATGGCAGTACAAACCCCCTCAATTTTAACTGCTTTAAACCCAGGGAAAAACATAACTACGCAACAGCTCTGATTCCTCATCCACAAAATGGTAGGACCGTCAACAATGTCAGCTTGCCCTGTTAATACATCCTTTCCACCTGATTGCAAGATTTCTATACGGACCGTCTTTGTCTTCTACTTGTCCTAACTTCTCTGCTCAGTGAGAAATCACATGTTGTGATTGATTTTGTATCCATCTGTTTATTTTACATCACAGAAACACTGTTGTGGCCAACTCATTATCTCACTATGCACACACTACAAGCAACTTAAAGTCATGCTCTATCTCAGTGATGGAAAAACTGAAAACATGCATGCTCCGACCAGCAGCCTTCCCACCCGACACAGACATCTTCCCAACAGTGATCCATGGCATCTCATGGCAAGGAGCTCCTCAGGATCAGAGACATATGGAAAAGGAAGGTTTGAGGAAAAAGGTGGCACTTGAGAGGTCCAGTGCATGTGGGTAAAGTGAAACATGAAAACACCCTTGTGTCATTGCTGTACTTCCAGGGTTAAAGAATTCCTGGAAGAAATGTCTTTGCTTGCCTCCTGCTGCTAAGTCCATCATAATTAGCCTTCCCAGGTTTAAAATCCAGGAAAATTTTCTATATGAGAAATTTCTTACATGAAATTACTCTCCTTGGTCACATACAACTTGAGATAAACATTCATTTGTTAGATATTGACAACAATATAATACTTTTGACAGCTTATGGCACATAATGAAAACCAATTTAACCTGTCTATTAGAGACAATTAAGCTCAGCATCAGTGAAAAACATCAAATCCTTGCCTCTGGCTGCCTATATGTGCAAACAGAATATGTAATAATTGCCAGAACTTTTATAACATCAGTGGATTGATTTTTATTTATAGATATAAAAAAAAATTGAACTTTTTATATATGTGTGTGTGTATGGCGTATAATTCTGCTAAAAACTTTTAAAAAGTTCTCTGCTTGGCCTGGAAATGTTCATTAAAAAAAGACATCAAGAAAGTATGAACTATTGAAGTTAGCGCATCTAGAGATATATCAGACAGATTAGAGAGACGGGGAACACTCTTGCTTTCCTGTCACTATACCCTCTTCAGTCTAAACCTGAAAACCTAAAAATAAACTATTCTTGCAGTATTAACCAAATTTACCTTGACAGCTGATGAAAACTAGATCCAATAGCTCAGAACACTGACTGCCTTGGGAAATCCACACAAGTATGGGAAGAAGAGAGAAGGAAGACAAAAAAGATTTCCTAGATAGGAACCTGAAGTGAAAGTCTGTACTTGGGCATGGAGATATGCAGTACTGCCTCTCCTAACAGTTTAAAACTTTTTTTTCACAAAAAAAAAAAAAAAAAGATGTGGATCCAGTCCTTCCACCCTCTAAGGATAAGGAGATACTCACGGGATTTGCCTGAGGACAAGACCAACTGCTAAACACACAGTCATTTTGTAGTTTGAACACAAACACAGTGGAGCGGCTAGCGTGGCTCACTGCACTTGGGGGTGTTTCTTCATTAGATTTGATAAGGCCAAGATTATTCTCCTTTCTTTCATGTCTTGTCATTTTGAGCCAGAGGATCTGGAGACACTGGAGGAACACATTATACAGCATGGTTGCTAACATTAATCAAACACCTTCCACCCCTGGTTTGCTTTTTGATTTTTAATTAAGAACTGTGCTTTGGACTACACAAAGCAGATGCATGTAATGCATTTCCTTATCTCCCCAAGGTTTCATTTTTCACTGGAAGAAAGAAAGAATAAACTATTTTTTTTTTTTACTAAAAGGTGAAAAATACATGATTTCCCTAAAGCATGTGCATGCACACATGCTGCTGAAAAAAAATGCATTTTCTTCCTTTCTTAGTGGAATATCCTGAGGCAGAGAGAAATACAGCTATCAGCCAACTCTAACAGTAACAGCCATGTATTTTCTAACTGACCACAGAAACTAAAGCTCTCCTTTACCATTTCAGACATTCTGGTGACCCCATCAATAGTACACCTACATGTAAGGTTGCATCCCTCAAAAGTGAAATGAATTTGGGTGTTCCTACACAGAAAAATAAAATCTTGTTTTGGTGACAGAAGCAGAAAAAATGTTTTTAAGCAAGAGTTATGTACTTTATCTAGGTCTAGAGATCTACTACAAATTACTTTGTCTCTTCTTTCACAATTCCTTTGTTCCACGGCTTAGAAGGATAAAGGGGTACAAAGGACCAGGAGATAATTCCCTCACAAAGGACCTCCATGGCCAGAGCCTTTGAAGTTGTGCTAAAAAGCCTTGCTAGCCCATTAGCTGACACACAGCAGAAACCTGAACTGTTTCCATGCACACTACAAGCAGAGCTATTTTCTGCACAATTAGTCATAAAAAGGGCCAATGTAAACTGTGTCGGGAGGTCTCAATTCTTTACATTCTCCACACAGTGAATCAGACGTTATGTATAACGTTTTGTTGCCATTTAGACCTCGGGCTGCTTTGCAATCAGGAGGCGGCAGTCTCTATTCCTCCTCTCTCGACACTGATTTTCAAGGCTCTTGGCACCACCAGAATGTTTATGGTAGTTAGGCTTCACAAGAATTAGCGTAGGCAAAAATGCAAATGCTGAAAGCTGCACGTTCACAGTTGGGGCAAATACTTACTGGTTCCTTTGCTTGCTGCCTCCAAAAGTATGCCTCTGTTTCTCTTATAATGAGCATGGTCAAACTGAATATTTTAGAAGCTGAATGATGAATGTGTCAAGAAGAGGCTGTGGTAAGGAGCTACAGCAAACAGCTCAGGCAATGAATTTTATCTTAATTCGCTAATTTCTCCATTATAGCATTCCACGCTAACCCAACAGTCTCTGGGTAACAGCATGAATTTACTAGGGGGAACCACATGACATCCCACATTACTGTTTCCTGCTATGGCAGATGTCCCAGATCCATGATGGGGAATCAGTTTTGTGGACAAACTCTCGAGATTTCTAATTCCCTTCCACTCCTCCTCCAGCATCATAGCTGTTTCTATCCCTGCACCCAGCCATTCCTTGCTAATGAATATAATCCTTTAAAAATTGGAGGCTCTTTCACCCTTTCTCATAACAACTCAGATTTAGACTGCTACCGTTGCCAGAGGACTGCTCCTCTTTTTTCCTAAACCACTTACTTCCCTGAAATCTCACTCTAGTGGTAGGGATTGCCTTGAATCTGTATCTTGAGTGCACTTTGACAAGGAGCAAACATTGGATTCGCACACAGATCTTGCTTTTGTAGGTTGGATCTAGATGTATCTAAAATTTTCCTCCAGCCCGAGTACCCTTCTAATGTGAAGTGTCTTATCAGAGTATAAAAAGTGACATCAGGTAACAGATAAGGTAGGTGATATGCAGCATCTAGTGATGCGTATGATATTCGGACTGCCTGAAAATTTTTATTTTAGATTTTACTAGCAACATGAACAAACTTAATGCTCATGGAGATCCAGCAGGAAAATTTTATGGGAATTTTCTGGGAATGGTTGCAAGGACCCCAGAGTGTTCCTCCACCTCACCCAGTTAGTATGAAACAACGTCAGCCGTACTCTGTGCCAGAGGGTGAGATATGCAGTGTATGTATCACCAGCATCCCAAATGCATTACTACCCACAAACCAGATATAACAGAAGCTTACTAGAGGCTAGTATTCAGGTTCAAATCAAGAGCTTCGTGTGGGCTTTCCAAAGAGAAAGTGACTTTCAAAGATGCAGAAATGAGAGGGCCTTGGGGCAACTCCTGGGTATTAACAGCACCCAAATACTATGGACAGCAGATACCATCTGAGACAAGCTCATGGCTGAGTGAACTGGCACCCCACAGAAACTCAGCTGCCTCAGAGACCACCCCCACTAATCCGTTGATGCATCCTTGCCACAGAGGAGAATGGCTGGTGCTCAGGGTGTACCCCACCTTTCAGAGAAGTCTGTCACCCAGGTTGCTGGCTTTTGCTCCACTGCAGGACACGGTTTTACAGTTGGAAATTTCAGCATTATGCAAAAAAGCTGGGGAGGAGAACTGGAGATGCAGGGAATGAGCTTTCGTCCTCCTCTGGCAGGAGTATCCAGGCCCAAAGCATGCCTTAAAAAATACTTTGTACAAGCCATGTGCAACAGTCTTGTAAAGCAGGCTTTCATCATAGCCTCCTTACATCATGCCACCCCTTCTCCAAGGCAGATGGAGAAATCATTTTCCCTCCCTTGTTTGATGTTGCTATTCTCCGCAGTTGTGAGGAACTGACTCATAGCCACTTTTGGACAGTCACGGGAAGCAAAGCAATAAAACATAAAAGGCCAAAGCATGCAGCGCTTTGAACATCCAGCAATCCTCCCATGGCTCTCCTTCATTCTTTCCTTGCATGTAATCACCTCTCTCCCCTCTCACCCATGAGCACTTACAGAATATGCTCTGGAGAAAGGCCACACCGTAGCCAAGGGGAGAATGGAGCGATGAGGGGCCAAAAGTTGAGGGGGTTACTCAAGATTGAGGCCAGTGTAATGGAGCACAGATTTGTGTTTCCCTGGGGTGTCTTAGAGATTTACAGTGCAAGAGTATACTCAGAGCATCTCAGTCTGAAAGACAGACAGAATCCCACAGCCGCCTTCTATTTTCTTGCTGCCCCTTGATATAATAAACTCCACTCCCCTCATGACTCTCCCCTTCTGCTCTTCCTCTCTGTTTAGTCCCTCTGAGCATTCCTGTTGAGGGCATGGAGCTATTCTGGAAGCACCCAAATGTCACACACTGGAAATTCTTCTCTGCAAGTGGCCTGGAGTGCAACGCACAGGGCCCTCAACAGGCTCAGCACGAGATGAGACTAGACTTACCAGTCTGGGACCTGTGCCATGTTGGCATAGTTGTCTACTTTCAGACCCAAAATAGTGCCATCACGTAGGCTCAGCCACTCAGTTCTGTGCTATCTTCGAAGCCTTTGCACACTTTCCCTAGCAGACTTGCCCTAAATAAATTATGAGGAAAATAAGATTTTTTTTTTAAAAAAAAAAACAAAAAGCTCAATTTTCTTTGAGTCTAAACCAGCTGTTTCACTTAGGTTAAGAAAAACAACACAAGAAAGAACTGAAGTGAGGTCACCTCCCAAGCATCTCCTCTGGTCTCTGTGTCAGACCACAGCAACAACTGAGTTGTGTCAGACCAACACAACAACAGGGTTCATTGCTGTTCCAGACATTTCAAAATGAAGTGCCCAGTTTAAGCTGGTCAGTCTCACTGGAGAGGATGGGCGCCTCCACAGAGCAATTCATTCCAACATCTCAGATACCAGGTTTAGGTAAGAACATAAGCCCTCTGTACAATTCTTTCTCCATTGACCCTGTGAGTTTAAATAGCTCCTTTAGCCTCAGCATCTATCAGATATAGCATGATGGCCCACCAAGCTACCCTACCGCTGCCCAGAAGGTCACTGCACAGAGTCCAACCTTCCTCCCCATCCTTCCCTCTTCTGCCCTGTCTGCCACCTTTCTTACCGTGCTATTTTGCAAGGGAGGGGGAGCTGTGTCGATCTGTGCTGGACAAGGTGCTCTGGTTGGTTATGGGACCTTTTGGGCTATTTCATGTTCTAGCTTTATTTAGATGGCATTAGAGTAGTTTTCCACAGTGAGAAGGTCCAACAGAGGACAACCCTTTCAGTACATATTCCTAAAGAAATAATTCACTGGATATCAAGGATCCAAGTGTAAAGGGCAGAGGGAGGTGGATGAGTAGCTCACAATATCCTATTACCTCAGCCCACTATGTCTAAGATATGATGAATTCAATCCCTTCCTGACTATGCTAAGGAAAAATGTCCCTTGGTGGGTAAACAAGAAAGCCTAGAGATTTGAAGTGTTTATCTCCTCAAATGTATTTGTTGTGTTCGCTGGTATAAGCTGAAACAACTTACCAGGACCAGAAATCTGTAGAAGGAGGAAAATTACATGGGTAGGGCTGAAGTAAAGGTTGGCCTGTTATTTTGTCCCCAGGTTTTACTGTGAGTGAAGACAGGGCTTGTCAGTCTGAGATACTGCACGGAGGATGGTTATGAGCATTTTCCCCTATAGCTGAATGCTCATCATTGAATCATGTTGTTGGGAACACACCTTTCTGTACAAAGTTGTGAGGTAAGGTGTGACTGGAGGTGCGTGCCAGCCATGGAGCTGTGTGACAGGGAACATGTCTCTGTGTCCCTTGGGCGATCCTCTCCAGTGGACAGGGCCAATGTACAAACTCTTGGGAACCTCACCCATCCCCAGCACTGCAGCAGGAGACAAGGTGTTGAATCTGAGGAAAATCTAGAGAAAAACCAGCATCTCTAAAAGTCTTCTCAGGGTGCTGAGACCTCTCTCAGACTGACAGCTAGGACCACCAGATCACCTAAGTGCAGATGGCCTGCTATGAAATGCACTGTCTTTATGTACATTACTGTTCGCCAGTTGTCATCAACACCTGAAGCAGTGAGGAAATCAGTAAGGAAATGCTATCTCTCTTTTTTTGCCCAAGGCACCTAATTAGTGTGCTTACAGCCTTGCTGAAGTAGACAACACACTCCCATCTGAACCAAAGTTATCAGCTCTTTTCACGTAAGCCACTGCTAGCCCCCGCCGCCGCAGGATAGCCGCCACAGTAAAGTCCCAACAGCTGGTGCTAGGCAGGTAGCCTCCAAGCAAAGTGTTTCATATCCCATTGCAAATCCCCCAAGCCATCCTGAACTAGTCTGGAATGCACATGGACCTGCTTGCCAAAGCCAGGCAAGGGATGGGATGGGGGGAGAAAACTTGTTTCCATACCTCCCTGCTCCATGCTCGTACTTTGCAAAGAAAGTAACTGTGAACACGTTGTTAAAACACCTACAATGACTTCATGGAGTCTGAGCTCAGGGCAGCTTCAAGCCTTGGAAAGCTCCTTGGTCATCAAAACAGCTTTTTGCATGCAGAGTATCTCATTGAACTTATGGAGACATCTCTGAGGTACATCCCAGCAAGGACCAGATCTTGTAGGACCTCAGCTTTTCTTAGGACACAGACATACTATGTATGCAGCATCTTTGCCTGCCTTAGCAAAGGCTTCTGGCAGGTAATAAGGATGCATTTAGTAGCTTGCTGAAGGAAATAAATAGTGGTGAGGATGCTGGTATATAACTGCAGGCTCTGGGAATCAGAAGTTTAGTGACTTCCAGAGCTGGACTATTGAGTTTGTCTAATCCCGTTTTGGCCTCAAGGATTCATTTGGGTTCCACAATATCCTGTGGCCACAACGTAATTGTGCATGATATGAAACAGAACTTCCCCATGTTTATTTTGAACCTGCCCGCTGATAGTTTCATTAGGCTCTCCCCAGTTTCTCCAGTTTGCACAAGCACAGCTCTAAACTGGGGAAAAAAAAAATCTTGCTCTAGTGTGAGATTAAACCATTCCAGGAAAGTTAGTTGTGGGCAATGTCTGTCAAATCTGTGAAATTACTTCAAAACACTACTAGACAGGCTGTCATTTTCTGTTTGAAAATGAGTTTGAAAACCACATATCAAAGTTCCCAGTTGACATGGATCCTTGTGTGTTTTTTCTGGTTTTGACCTTAGTCAACTATTTTACAGACTACACTGGTTTCTTCATCTTCTCCAGGAGCCCCTTTCTGGTGGTTTATTTGGATTGTGGATGTCTCGTAAGTGAAAAACAAGGTGACGCCATAGCACAAAACACAGTGATTCCTCAGCAAATTGCTGGCCCCCTGACGTTTACGGACTTAGGGCAAACTCTGTGCTGGAGCAGAGTACCGATGCTTTCTAGCCCGCTTCTCGAGCGGTGCCCTGCTGGCTTAGGAGAATGGGAGCTATTTTACCAGACTTTTCAAGAAAAGGAAACTCTTCCAGAAAATGAAAACCCAGCCTCTTGAGTCAGTATCATCTTAAACATAAAAGTTTCACACTGTTATAACTGTTGATGGTTCATGCTTTTCCCAGAAAAATCCAGCTGGCCACTGGATGTCACTGTTGTTGCAGAAAAACACACTAGAAAGTTCACAAATCAGGCTGCGAATAAGGTGAGGTAAGTCACCCAAACCTGGAAATGGCCTTTTCTTTCAGTTAACCAGCACAGTGCTGGTGGCGCTTGGAGGCTGCCTCACAGAGTGAGCAACTGGAGGCAAGGCACACTCAGTGGTGCTGAGGACTCCATCGCCATCCGAGGGAAAGTCCTCCATGAGCTCATGGACCCTGACTCACCTGGGCCCAGATGTGTGTCCCCTCTTCTTGCTAGCTCCTCTCTGTTTTTGCTGAGGTGTGTCCCCAATGAGCAACTGGGCCTGCATAACTCATCCAACCTAGTCTCTTTGGACTCAACCCCTTCTCTTCTGCCATATAGTCGAGCACACTGCAGCAAGCACATTTCCAAACTTGTCCTTAATCATGGATTAAAAGCAATTACACATAGTTTTTGCACTGTGGTTTTTGCTACACTGTCCTTTCAGCAGTGTCAGCTTAGTTGTATGACTTCCAAGGTTTGAGCTAATATATCCATCGAAACCAGCTTTGTGTTATGTAGGTAATTTGCCTCCTCTGAATTACACCAGGCATCTCCAAACCCACTCAACGACACAGAGGAAACCTGCCCTAAAAGACCTTTCTGAGCCTTTTAATTCAGCTAAGGACACCTTTGCATACCATCATGGTGAGCCTTACCAGTGGACTTTTACACGGAGTGTTTTGAGGCTGCAGGCTGAGGCCCTTCCCTCTGTGAAAGCAGGAGAAACAAGCCCCAGGAGTCCACAAAACCCTTTCAGATTGGTGTCACCAGGTGCAGATGGTGCTGCTGTAGCATTTCAGGAGGTGTAAACCGGGACTTGCTTCCTACCTTACACTCCAAGTTTGAGGCTTGCTGCTTGATTCATGCCTGCTCTAACACCAGGAAACAAACCCAGAAAACAAGGCAGATCAAAACAACGAACTATTGCCCCTGAGGAGAGAAGGAAGGCAGGAACACACTGCAGACATTTGTTAAGCTGCTTAATATGGTGTTGCAAGACCCTCAGATACATGTGGTGTGGGAAGAGATCTCGAGTACCTACATCTGGAGAGCTGTCTCTTTTGAAGTGCAAAGCATGCCCAAGGCTGTGGAATAATAGAAAACCAGGCTAGAAAGTACCCATTTTAGTCCATCTAAACGTCATAAGTTAGGAACAACTCTGCCTGGGCATGATGGATCAGATCAGCTTTGACCCTAAGGATGCTGGTATAAATTAGAAGAAGGATCTCCATAGGACACTTTGCAAGATTTTTAAAGCATTAGGAGATTCCTTGGCTGTGTCTTTTCTTCATTATTTGTTCTTTCTTTAAAAGCAAAATGGAAGAAAGAAACACTCCGGTAAGGATGGACAGTCCTTTGGCTAAAAGTCATCTAGTGGAAGGAGTGGGGGTTTCTAGCCAGCAATGGCAAAGACTCTACTAGGAGGGTCAGTAAATCTTATCTGTCAAAGAGATTATCTGTGTAGTGGTAAAAAACCAGAAAATAGTCCTGTGATATTTAGAATTTCTCAGCTGCAAAGGTGCTGTATGAATACAAACAATGGTCACTCCCAAGCTCATATGCCACCACTCTTGGAGACCGCCTGTCACACCCCAACAGTGAAGAGCTCCATCTTGCAAATGCTTCCATTCATAAGCTACTATGTGCATGCGAAGAGTCGTATCAAGCCTCCACTCCCCTGTGCACACAGGATACTTTGCTCACAGATGTTAATTTTAATTGACCGAAAGTCAAGGAAAGCTGTATGCCTGAAGTACTAACTCGTACATGCTGTGCCTGCGGAGAAGGGTTTTTTTATTACAAATTTATTCCTAATTAGACTATCAAATGTGTATCTACATTCCACTCATTACTTTGTGAATTCCACCCACACAGATCTATTCTCAGCCACATGGCCAAACATCCTGACCAATTTCAATTTAGGGTTTTTTTTCCTGAATAAATGTATAAACACACAGATTTTCTATATACATCCATGTTTTGAGCAAGCAGAAATACTTGATTTGAATCACCACTGCATTACTCTGGCTTTACACTGGTATAAACACTAGTGGTTTTAACTGTTATCTCCTGCTGCCCAGCTGTGAACACTGGGGAAAAGGAGCAACAACGAAGATAAGCACAATTTATCTGAATCTCTCTCTCATAATATTGGCCCAGTGAGCAGACTTCTAGTGAAACCAAAAAGAGGGAGAGTCACTGACCCTGTTAGTTTTCCACGACACAGCCGTCCACTCTGACACATGGTCACATCCAAAAGTTGAGTAAGTTATTACGGAAGTTTGGAAACCTCAAAATACACACAACAGATTTTGAAAAACACTGCGGTTATGTGGGTTCAAGCATGCTTGAGGAATATGTTAAAACCCAAGCAAACAATCTATGTCTTTGCCCCGCTTCTGTTAACACACAAGTGTGTGCACACATCACCAAGCTTGCATTGCAAGTTGCAGCTCTGTTATTCATAGCCTTCATTAAAGAATAACAGCCCCTGTTTGAGTATCACGAGGCAAAATTGTTCACACATGTGGACCAAACAGACACACCAAGGCTGCACCCTTATGGTTTCTGAGTGACAAGCTTAATAAGATTACGCTTGATCTTTCTCTTAATAAAGCTGGATGACACTCAAGCAAAGCCTGGGTTTTCTTTTAATGGTACGTTAAGGGAACCCAGAGTCTGGCACAGCTGGAGGCCTGAAGTACTGAACAAAACTTGGCACTGCCAGCATTCCCTTACGGTCTCAGACCTCACATAATGAATATTTATATCTGTGTATATATACACGCACATATATTAAATGCCTATTATTAGCTGGTCAAGGTCAATGCTCTGGGTAACAGAGCTGGATGTAATACCAAGAATGATGACGGTTCTTTTTTTCTTGCGTTATGAATCACACAAATTAAGCAACCCACAGTTTATAGAGTCTGCAACATGATGGACTGCTTTTAAACCACACATACCAAAAGGAAGGAGAACAACTCCAAGAAATAACAAAAGCAAAAGAGAAGTGTCATCACCTTACTGTTTAAACCTGAACACAGCAGAACACAGAGACTCCTGCTTAACTTTAATAACACCAGCAGCCTTAGCCGACTCCAGGGGAAGCAGTCATTTGCTTGAGATAAGTCAGGGCTCGCGTGTTTTGAGGCATTACGGGTTAGAAGCTAAATAGTGTTAGCTGAGTCACACTGATTTAAACCATCATTGCAACTGGCCCAAAGATTACAAAAGACAGAACACAAAGAAATCACTTAGAGGAACAGGGAAGATATAGTACTGAATTTTTATTTTGAAAAAAAAAAAACCCTCCCCAGTTAAGACTCTACTTTTGTAAAAAGAAAGCTTCCTTAAGGACGAACTGAGCAGTCCCATCTTCCCTTCCCCTCATCTCTGTCAGCTGTTACACTAAGGGTACAGCTATGCCTTCGCATGTGCTCAGGCTGTGTGTCTGTGTATGCGTACCAGTCCTAACAGATAAGTCAACGGGTCTCAGGCTTAAACAGGGAGTTCATGATTGAGCTGGGAACTGGATGAACATGGGGAGGGGATGGTTTAGACTGTGTAATTTATCTGCCAAAAAATTAGTTTTTGGGATAACCAACCAAAACAGTTCCCAAATTACATTTGCTGAGGAACACTGATGAGGAATTTAAGGGCACTGAAATATTGTCTTTTGATATTTCCAAAACAAAACAAAAATCACAGTTTTATTTCAAAGCATTCAGAAATAATTTACTGAAATGTAATATATGTACGTTTAATTTCAAAAAGAACACAAACAGGGACATTAAATTAAACAATTAAACACTTTGCATAGCCTGAATTTTCTTCCAGGCTTTTGTTTTGGTGAAAGAATGAAAACATTTTTGTTCGGCATTGACCCAATATAACTTTTCCTTCAATCGTTTGGTTCAGCCAACAAAACAAGACATAAATCACTTTAACTGCTCTAGACGGAGCCCAGGTCTCTGTTAATACAGATGAATTCCCAAACTTCAGCCTCTCTCTTTTCCGTGAGACCTATGGGCAGTACCTTAAAGCCTGAGCACAGTGTGGGACCTTCTCTGTCTGTTAAGGACATATCCGTGTACAAGTTGTTCATGCTACGGCCAACTCAATGTCTGACCATGGAGAAGTGGGCCAGGATGGGTGTTTGGCAGAGCCAAAAAATCTCTTCACAGAGTCCCATCTTCTTCCTACTGAATTCAAGGGAGCTGATCAGAGCTTTATGCTATACAAAAATACATGAGGAAACTCTGCTTCCTTTGTCTTCAACTCAAAGCACTCAAATTCACTTCTGGGGCTACATACCTGTCTGGCCCAGCTCTTTATTCTTATTTACAATGCTTAAAAGTTTCCCCTTGTGTCCAATCGGTTCAGAAGCACTGAAATCAACAGGAAAAAAAAGCCTAGAAGGCATCTCCTGTGCAGTCTGTGGTCCTTACTTTCAGCTGCTTTGAAGATGACGGAGCTCCAGAGCACTGAGCACATGCATTTAGAGATGAGCAGAACGTGAATGGGAGACAAGATCGTCTTGCCTAAACAGTCTTTTTCAACCTTAATGATCCTATGATTCTAAAAGCACTAGAAGAATATGCATTCTTGCAGGAATTCAGCCAATAATTATCTGCTCCCTTCACTGGATGAAGCTGAGATCATCCTTGACTGAAATAAGAAATTCACTGCTGGCCCTTTCAGCATTTTTTTATCCAAACCCTGCAGTACTTTTCATCCCACCGAACTCCACCTATAAAGCTCTCACACTATATTTTGGCTGACTATTCTGGGCTATTATATAAGCCCTTTGGCACTGGCCTGTCCCAGATTTTTCTCAACCTCCACGCTTTTTCTCACAGCCAAGTTTCTGCAGGAAACAAAACACTTTTCATTGAGGCCAATTAGCTCAAGAACGTCAAAAGGGGAAAAAAAATCAAAAGGCTTTGGGTCAGTGACAAGAGCAATAGAGAGGCCAAGAAAATGAAAGGGACTTGTTCTGAAAATCTTTTTTACTATGTCAGAGCCAATTCCCAATGGAGTGAAACAAGAACATTCCTAGAGAGATTCGAGATCTGTTGTGAATTCCCAAGGCACATTAAGAGTCTCACTTTTCCCTCTGTCTCTCATTCTTTTCCAAGGTAGATCATGGGGCTCCAGAAAGAAGATAAGTCAAGAGATCTATACTGTGGTCTCAGGCACTCAGAGTCACAATAACCAAGGGTTAGGGAGTCCTATAGTAATGCTGCAAAGTTTCTCTTATTTTTGAAGAAGGAAAAAAAATTGAATCAGAACTCTATTTGAAATTATTTTCTTTGTGGTTGAGATATTGGGACTGCTTCTCTCAAGAAGCACTCACTTGTTTTCCTGGCAAAGTAACTGGTCTGTGCCTCTGCTGCCCCATCTTTAAAAGAAGCATAATCCACTTTCCTCCCAGGAGGATGTATTTGTCCTCTTACATGCCTGTATATTGATAAAATTACTGATGACTGAACTTTGGAATGAACTTCAGGATACCGTGACTGCTGCCTTTCCCCGCCATCGCCACAATGCTCATCATTGACTCCACATCCAGGAGGAGGAGGAGCTCCACAGAACAACAGACACCTCTTTTTTCCATGCTTGTAGACATCAGACCTGCAGACTTGTCAGTATTAGAACTGAAGCTCACCTTTCAAATTGTTTGAAGTATTAATTGAAAGGATATTGGTCTTCGAGGGCCCGAGGCTGCTATCGGGGCAAAACACATCACTGTTTTCCAGCTGAGCTTTATTTAATAATGGACTTTGCACTTCCGAATCTCTTTGGAAAATAAATGCCACATGGCATCATAATATACTGAGCAAGGGATAGTCAGGCTCCCAGCAAATAATTCATAATGACATCTTTTGGGTTAGTTTTTATGATCTTCTTTGTAGGACAATGCCACGAGTTGATCTTGAATATTTCACCATGAGAACAAAATATTCCTCCTGACATCTAGCTCTGTGTTCATGGGTTCATTTTTTCTGATGATTAATTCTGAGTTCATGCAGAGTGTGTTCAAGATTACACGGATTCACATTCAGTTGACCATATCTGAGAGGATTATTTTAGTGTGCCCCAGTTTATGGCCCATGAAACATGATCCCTCTTGTCTCTCTGTTTCTCTCACTCTGCCAGCAGTATTAGTCTAACAACCAGTACTGGGAACTCATATTCTCAGCATAACAGCTGAAAACATCTATTTTTCTCTATGAAAACCAGCTCTCATTCAGTGCCTTACACTTGCTCTGCTCTCAGTGCCATCAGCCAAACAGAACCCATCAAAACATCAAAATGTTTTGAGATAAACACCATTTAGACTAAGTCGACATTTCAGGTTTGCCTCAGGCTTGATAATTTTTGGTGCATCTTGCACATATTACTGCTGTTACGAGAGATACTAACCTGAATAAGACAAAGCACAGTGGAAACACCCTGATGCCAACTGAAGCCATTGCTTGTGTCTCTCTGAAGAGCCATGACCCACATTACCCACACTGGAGGAACATTTCCATCTCTACCCAAGAGACCGGCACCAGCAGCGCAACGTCGATCCTGGCATACAGCAGGCAGATGTGCTGTTTAAGAGTCTTGGCAATGTCTGACCATCTTTCCTATCATGGTATCATTATCTTGAGCCAACTGCCAGCTGGCCTGGACAGTGCTTGATGCACGAAATGCAGAGGAGCTTTCAACGGACAACACCCTGTAAATTATACATAGCAATATAATTTCATGTGCAGCCCCAAAGATGTCAAAGCCGTTTAAGGACAGAAATTAGGGTCCAATGCTGTGACCCTTATTTAACAAGTGTGAGCTAATTAGAAAGCTGTCCCATTGAAATAAGCAGAGTTGCTTGCAGAACTTTAATGTGCAGCCGTGCAATTTAAGAATAAAATAAAATAAAATAATTAATTTATACTGTGGCTGTTTCTCAAAGCCACAGCCCAACCAGATCTCCTGGTGCTGTCCTAAAGCAACTGAAACACAGAGCATTCCTGTTCCAGAAAACCCTGTCGCTGGTCAGTTACACAGTTACTTTGGAACCAACAAGTAACAATTTTTTCAGATGTGCAGACAACTTACAATATACTTACGTGTTGTTAAGTAGCCTAAATTCACGCAATTCAAGAGCTGAACCAGAGCTTCTGCTGCATACAACCTCACCTGAACCAACAGGCAAAGCCAGCTTGCTCATAAAAAAGAGGAAGATTTGAACTATAACCTTAGAAGTAAAAATCCCTATAGCAATTAACCATATTAAACTACTGTTTTTCAGTATCATTACTGCTGACTAGAGTTGCCGGGATTTTCTTGTGGTACTATCATGCATCCCTTCCATCCCATGTCACTGCAACTGCATGCAGAAAGCAGAGGTTATATACACCATTTTACTTCAACAGAGAGCGCCTTTCACAACCCCTTGGCAATTTTATTTTTCTTTGACTGATGCTGTCAACACATTATCTGAAGCCTACCTCCGAGTGCAAGAGCTCGGTGAGAGTGTTTGCACTGCACTTGTGCGTTACGCTACACCCATGCGCGGGCACCCTCTGCCCCATCACTCACCGATCCCGCTTTCTGATCACTTGACCGCCATTTGGATGAAGCCCAATTCCAGCCCTTTCTAAGCACATAACACAGTCAAAGAAGGAAAGACAGTTCTTTCAGCTGTTTTCTGCTGAGATTCAATGAGTTGTGTGTTTATTGCTTCCTTCTTGAAAAGAGAGTTGTACTGTAAATACTATGCGTATGGGAAAAATCAGATCCCACAATTTTTTCACTCATTATGGGGAACTGCAACATTCTCTCTGCAGCACGCTTCTTTTGCAAATGAAGACAGGAATGAGACTATCTTTCAGTAGCTAATAAATACAACATGTTTTCTTTGTCAAAAGATCCTGAGTACAGTACTACTATGGAGTAGCAAACTAAGGTTCCTTTCCATTACTGTCTCTAAGGATTATTATCATAGTTGATAGAGAATCCTTTAGCTGATCATAGAAAAGACAGCATACCTTAACCTTGACTAGCTGACAGCCTAGGATGGTGAGAAGCAAGGAATACTCTCTGCATCTGGAATTGCAGGGGAAAAACATCCCGTCCAATTTTCCAGGAAAGAATTTGGCCAGGACATGAGAGCAAAGGATCCTCTTTGCAGAGCGTGCTACCGAACCATTAGTCACTGAAACCCCTGCCCGAGGCTCCTGAGTCACTGAAAAAGAGAGGACCTCACCATCCCCTGACGGTGTGTGGGGGAACGGCCAGCGCTGATGCACAAGGCAGGGAATTTCTCCTGAGCTGCCAACAGCTCCCCCAGCACCTGGTTTACTCTGCTGCGGCTTTTTTCCACCCATGGCTTGCGCCAACCGACAGCAGTTACCGAACAGCATTAAAGACCACTTGCCAGCCCTTGGCACTGGGGCGGCAGAAAGAGGATGCGAGGAAGGGATTGCCACAACAGGGATCAGTTTCCTTTCCAATGTCGAGCTCCTTTTCCATAACACTGTTTTGATGTGTTCAGCATCCAGTACCTTGATCCTGAAGACTCATAATATTAACAATTCCACATCCACACAAATGCCAATGTACTATACACACAGATAGACAAATATGTATATATTTTCCTGCAGAGGAAATACGATATTTATGCATTATAAGATGATCAAGGAGAATATAAAACCAAGAATTCTGGGCTATCACCCAAACCACACAGCTTTGAAATCAGTGGTGTGTTTAAAAAAAACACAACAAACCCCAAACCAAAAACCCAACAAAAAACTCCCTACACTTCCTTCCAAGAAAACTGTCTAAGTTTTCCAATCTGTTTACGATTGATGTCTACCCACAAGAGACTAAAATCTAGGCTGGATGAGACTAGACTGGCATACAACATCAAAAACATCTCCTTCCTGAACTGGGGAACAATACCGTAAGTGTCTGTACACAGAGGCAGACCTGGTGTTGCAGAACTTTTTCCCCAAACCATTATATCTGCTTTTAATTTCCAATGAATCAGTGAACGCATCTGTAGGCTGCTACTCTTCCAGACCAATCCTCTTTATTTTTTTATTCTCAGAACTCATCTCTCTTTTCCTGACACCTGCTCACTGCTCCCTCTGAAATACAGTTCAGAAATATTCAAGTACTCAGAAGCATTCAAATTTCTTTCTCTGGAAGACGCTCTCCTTAGCTCTGGCTTTAATTAAATTGTATTATATGTGATGTAGAAACAGGTGAATTAAAAAATATAGTAACTAAGGCAACTGTAACTTTCTAACATAGAAAGGTAGGGTACACAGTGATCTCCAAAGGCTGGTGGTAGCTGGGGCACGTGATAAGTACAGTTCTGCACAGAAACAATATCCAGATTATACAAGTACAACTGCAATATGTCTCTAACTGCCCCAATCTTACTTAAGTAATATCTAACTCTAAGAGTTTCTACTAGTACTAGTGTAATTTCTCTGGAAAGCTCAGTTAGTGCCTACCACAATGGAAAGCATCCTCAGTATCAGCTAAATCTTCAGCATTGAGCCAAAGAATTGCTTATGTGAATTCTCCCTAAGTCACAGATCTGACAAGGCATTAAAAATGGACCTAAATTGCAAATGCCATCACTTCCCACTTCCAGACTACAGGCTCCAACCCAGAGGCCAGTTTTGGAGCAAGCCTTGTCCGTACCCCAGGAGCAATGAGGGAACATCACCTGTTCCTCTCATCCCGCTACGGTTTTTTAGACTTAATGATAAAGCCACCAGAGTCGTGTTTCCTCTGTGGTAATGGAGAGCTGATGCTGCAGGTATGCTGGGGTGTCTGGGCAGACTTCTGCTAAGGGCTTGTTCTTTCACCCGTGCTTTACTGGTAATACTACTTCAAACACTCGTTCAGTTAGGACACGAGGCTGGGTCTTCATGAAGAAATGAACAGATGTTTCACCTACCAGTCATCGCTGGGGCGATTGCCCAAGACCTTGCAGCCTCCAGGTTAGAGCTAGGACTTGCTGGTGTGGAGGGGTCCATGGGAGGACAGCATTACTACTTAGGTCCCTGCCTCCTTCCTTAATGCAGTCTCCACACAGTGTGACATTCATGTCTTTTTATAGCAGAGGAGGGAGTTGTACCATCCTTATTAACCAATGGGACTCCAACGCATAAAGAGCTAAAAACTTGTCCCAAGACCAACAGGTGGCCAGTAGCAGAGCAGGAATATGAATATAGATCTCCTAAGACTGACAGCCATGTCTTGAGCTCTCGGACTATGCTTTGCACGCTCAGATGAAGCATGGCCTGATAACTTTATGTCAACCATTTCCCTGCTTATGCTGGGGCCTTTCATCTATGAGACTTCACAGCTCTTGCTGACCTGTGTTTAACCTTGTGCTAAGCAGATAATTTATGACCATACCAATTCCAACAAAGAAAAGGAAAAGCTGTAGTACTATATTTGAAGTGAAGTCTGGCAGACATTCTGCTCTCTCCACAAGTACTTTATGGCAAAGCCTGAAATGGTTTCCTGGGATGTAGTATATCTGGCATGAATCCCTGCCAGGCAAAAATCTTGTCTCATTTAACTAGCTCTCACAAATTTTCACCATCCTGCTTTCTTACCGAGGTCTGAACCACAGCTCCTGCTGTCCAGACGCCATGGGGAGCAAGACACCATGTCCAAGGCCACTGCTGGTGGCCCAGTTGTGAAAGCGCCTGATGGAAACTCATCTCATTAAATTTTTGAAAGATGGATTCTCTGGCATTGGAGCAGCTCCGAGCTCTCAGCTGGAGTTTCTGCTGGCGTTCGACTCTCTCTTTGTAATAGTTTAGGTTTTGCCTGCTAGAAAATGACTTGTAAGAATGCTCTTGAGTGCCAGTGTTTGGAACCAGATCCGTTTCCAGCATTCTCAAATCCTGGGATGCTCAGAGCTGATGTGCTGACTCAGATCACTCGAGACAAGCAAGTTAGTGAAAAGTTCAATCCAGTGGTAATGAGATCTGGTGGAATTAGACCTCTGTATGATTTATTCAGCATTTTGTAATCAGTGTAGAGTGTATATGTCATCCATTTGCTCCCAAACCCCTGCTCAGAAAAGAGCAAGGCTAGTCAAAGCAAATGCCTCCCAGCCTTCCAGTGTCAGCCTTTTTTCTTTGTGAAATGAGTGGTTCCAGATCTCTGCAGAGGTGTCTGGCAGTTCAACCCAGTCCTCTGAATTAGCATATTGACTCTTATCGATTATTAATCAGTTGAGCCACATGATATTTCCCAGTTCCCTGCTAGAGAAGCTGAAATTTATAAACCATAACAATAAAACTCACCCAGAAAGGGTTGAGATAAGAGCTATTATCATAAAATATGAAAAATTCACAAATTTCATAGGGTTTTGAAGATTCACTAACAGTAGATTATAGGATTTAGTGGATCCAAATTATGGCAAATTATCAAGGTTTCTCAGGGCTCACACCCCCTCACAGTTGCCTTCTGTACAACAGAGAGTTTTCACCAATAATTCCTGTAAAACACGTTCTTGTCTCCTGAGCCCTGTGGTCTCCATTACATAGCTTTTTCAGGGCCAAGTCTGTCATGTTTAAAACTCAGAGACAATATGCTATGGACCAAAAAAGCTTATGGCTGTGGTAATTGGGAAAGCCCTTTGGGACACAGCAAAATACCAGGGACTGTAAGGGAGCACCAGGGCTTGCTGCAAGCATACAAGGAGCTGGACATGTCTGTGGATCAGGGATTTTAGACTTTGCCGTGTTTCCTGCAACGCAACTGGAACAAGAGCTCTTCAAAGGACATCATTTTTCTCTGCAGTTTTCATAGGAAAGCGAAGTCATCAGGCTTATCTCCTCCATTAAGCCAAAGATTTGGGGCTTCTTAGGTGAACTATCTTATTTCTTTAATTGAATCCTACACGCCATGCCCCAGTTTTTAGAACATACTGCTCATGATCAAGCTGGTATCTCTCCTTGCTCCTGCCTGTACTGTTAGATGCAGTTTCATATGAAAAGAATGACTGCTAAAAAATCCATTAACACAGTTTGGCCAGAGTCCAAAATTTCAGCTACCAGGAATGTTAAATCCTCCATCTGTTTGCTAGTTAGATAATGTTACCTTTGAGCTTTCCTTTGGCTGCTAAAGACACTTTATCTGCCTTAAATGTTGCAGAAAATTACACTTTAGGTCAAAGCTTGTGTGCCATTAAATAAGGAGGGGGAGGGAAAGGTTCTTGCTATAAATTTCCACCTTTAGTTCCTCCTAGCTCCTAGTACATTCGGACACAAAGTCCTGAGCTGAGCGTAATCATATTAATGACCTGGATAATTGATGGTGAATGATGGATATGTTGAGCTAGACTTTAATCCACTCTTAAATATTTGCTTGACTTTTTAAAAAGCAAGGGAATACCCTGAAGGGAAGGAAGTTCTTTCACACAGAAGAAGCTAAGCAGCTATGGTGTGTTAGAGCGAACATTTGGCTAAGACATTACTTTGTGCCTCAGCTGGGAATGCTGATTGGGCAGCGAGGCCCAACTCACTCTTTGGTGCCAAGACCTGGCTTAACATCCATCAGACACCTCCAGGGAGAGGTGACTCAACTGCTTTCATCCACATGATCCCAGAGAGGGCAGGCCAGGAGCTGACCTTGCACAGTCCGTCCCCCCCCCATTTATCTGCTCACTTCTCGTTAAAGCTGATGGGACACACAGTTGGCCACCTTCTCCCTGAGGAATGTGCTGGATGCGGAGCTCAGATGATCAACATCCATGGGAGTTTTTCTCGTGGCTTCAACTGCAACCTCTTTACACCTGGGATTTCACTAGAGAGCACGGGTTGCTCTCAAGTCACATCATAACTCTCCATCCACCCACAACCCTGTTCTGGTCCCCAGCCCGATGGAGCAGGTGCCTTCCAGATGAGCTCCGGAGATGAAAAACTACAGCCGCTCAAGCCGTCTCCTGTGCTCCCCAAGGAGGGAGCAGCCCCTGCCGAGAAAAGCTAACAAGGAACCACTAAACACAACTGCATGGGACACTGACAGCTACTTATCAGGAAGGATTAAAACAAGGCCCCAAACCCACAGAAATTCTGGCATTGCATTTAGCAGAGCAACCCCACATCTGCCTCTACTTAGGCCTACCATATACTCTCCAGGGGTGGATGGCTGGACGGGATTGGTCAGAAATGGCAACAAATGATTGGCCCGAACACAAAAACCTGACTTAGGATTGGTGGATTGGGGACAACCTGTTTTAGGTCAGCACACAGCTCCTTGCATCATACCCTCAGGAGGACAGCAGCACAAGTCTGGTCTTGGCAGCTGACCTTGGTTGAGAGAGGGATGAGCATCCTCCTGGGCATTCAGAGATGTGGAGGATGGGGTTCTGAGTCTGAAACAGGAGGTACAAACCAGCCTGCTCGCTCTCTCTGCAGCTGGGAGGAAGTTTCCCAGCATCCAGCCAAACTTCCTTAGCAGCAGCTGAGGGACTTAATTTTTAGGGCTAGAAAGAGATTTCTAGGCACAGAGCCCCATCTGCAGCAAAGTCAAACTGAACTCAACAGCAGCTGTGGGAGGTCAAGAGAAAAATGACTATGAAATAGATGGAGTTGTCACTTCATTAAGGAATACAGAAAGCACTAATGTAAGCATGAAAGGCACAGAGGTGGGAGGACCAGAGAGATACTAAAAAGGTCATCCTTCAGCTCAAAGTTGCAGGTCCAAATCTGGTCTTGTAGACAGCAACCAGAACTCATTAGTCATTGCAGTAGCTTGTGACTGCGTTAGGGAAAAGTCCCTGAATAATTCTTAATGGAGAGAGATCTGCAGAAGAACAGTTGTGCAAGGAAGATAGCTGCCCAGCCTGCCTGAGTCCCAGGGTAAACATGGGGTCTCAATCATTAGCGGTCCGTTTGGTTATATCAAATGCATGAAAAGAAGAGCAGAGAACTTGTGCCTGGTTTGCGCAAATCCTTTCCTCATTAATAGGCCAGCATCATGTAAATGCCCACGATAGGTCCTGCTCATTCCAGAGAAAGCACGGTGCTACCATTGACCTAGGAAGTGTGAATGAATCGTTTGTTTGGAGAGAGATGAAAGGAAGCGTGCAAATGAAGCTTGTCTCCATCACCGTGACAGATTTACTTCTTCAAGTGGCCTTAAGTAGCCTTGGAAAGGAAATCTGGAATGTTGTAACATTCATAAATATTTGACTGTTCTGTCTTACCTTGAAAACAGGCAGAAACCCTATCCTAAAGAAAGCACTCCCAGATTGAACAGTCATTTTGTTAAGCAGGCCATGACCTGGGGAACCAGGTATTGGTGATGTTTAATCTGTATCTATATCTATGCACATGTACAAACACACACAATAAAATGCAGTCGTTGTCCCGAGGAAAGCCTGGGAAGTGTTCAAAAACAAAGCTAAATCTAAGCTTGGTTACTTAGATTAATTTATGTAGTTTAGAAGTGAATCAGAAATATTTTTAACATGTTAGAGAAGATAAATCTTTATTTCTCCTTTCTTATAGTTACCTCCAAAAAACTACAATATTTTATTATTTTCATTAGAGTACAATGTCCAGTGTCTTGGGTGTTTTCTATCTGGTCTAACACTGAGCAGACAATTATGGCAAAGTCTCACCTTTCATTCAGACTTTCCACCTAGGTGACACAGTCAAATTTGAGAAGAAACAAAACAAGAAGTGGTTGTGGAGAGGAAGGGTGAACAGGTATTTTAAGATGCACCAGGTAATGTGATCTGCAATTTAATATTTGCACCACTGTGTAGATGCAACACAAAGCTTTCTGCTTGTGTTGAGATGGAGTAATTCTTCTGTACCTACGGTGCTGCTGGCAGCTACAGAAGTGGGAAGAAAAAAAAAAAAAGAAGAAAATCAAGGAGTTTTCTTCTTGAGATACTGATGCATCTGAACACACTCACCCAATACAAAACTCCCTGCTTTTGGTGGATATGAACTGCATTTAAAACTGTCACAGTTTAGTTGCTCAGCTAATGAAAGACACTTATTCTCTAAGGTGGGGGGAGGGGGAAGGAAAAAAGGTAATTTGGATCCACAGGGGATTTGCCCTACCAGCTGGTTTTGAATGCTGTGGTACTCTCTCCTCTGGGTACAATTAGATTACTATAACCTAAACAGCCCTTCCAGCCCCATCATTTTAATATCCCCCAAGGTGGTAAACAGCATTAAAGCCTCATTCCCATAGCCTCTAGGTCAAGAAATATGTATGATTATACGTATATCTTAAACGCTTTTCCTTGTGACCACAGAATGAGCCACAATTAGTTTACTGAAAGGCATTGTAAAATCTGACACACTTTGGCTTAAGTCTTTCAAAACCATATTAGCACAGGATCCACAGTTTACTCTGCATGGTATGGCACCAAGTTCAATGGAGCCATGAACTAGTTTAGCCCTCATGTCAAGCAGGAAGAATAATAAAGAGGAATGACAAAAAAGGAAAATAATTTGCCATATCCTGATTGCTTCTTTTACGAGGAAATATACTGCACTTCTAGATAGATGTGCACAGATATTAATTCTTCTTTTTCCAGTTCACAAGCTATTTCAGTAAATCAATCAATTAAAAAAGAAAAAATAAAAATACTGGTTTTGTTTGTTCTGGGCAAACATCTTAAAATGTATTTTTAAAATTACTTTGGATCAGCCAACTGTTATGGTAAATATTTTGTTCTTGGGTTTCTATATTCTCCATGTAATATATTCAGGAATTTTCTTTTGAAAAATTGAGAAAAAACCCCCAAGGGATCTCACTTTGAATACATCATAACAAATCTTCAGATTTTTCAAGACACAGAAGACACTGGAGAAGGGATGCATTTTTCCTATTTGTTCGTCACCCTTGACCCAAGTCACTATCTAGTTTTCGTTGCAGCAAAACAAGATTTTTAGGAAAGAGAGCTAGTTCTACTTTTACCATAATTATGTTGTTTGAGTAGCACTGGCATTGAATCTGGTTACTTTTAGGAATTCTCACTAGAATAAAGGGAAAACATAAGTTATCTAAAATACTGACACTGTGCATCAAGAAAAAAAAACTGAGCAGCTTAAATCTGCAACTGATGGGAATAATTTAAAGACACTAAAAAAAAGCAACACATAAAAAATTGGACAAGCACACTATTACATTAGGAACTTCAAAAGCCTTTCCTGAAAATTTTAGGATTATGTTTTGCTGTTCTGTAGAAAGGCTTTGTTACTGCTTTCCATTTGAGGGGAAAGCAGCAAAGCTTGTTAAATGCTTTTGAAAAGGAGCAGATTTGCAAAGGAGTAATATGCAGGAAATAACTCATTTCTTGTGGAGTTTTTTTTTTTGGGGTGTGTGTGTGTGTGTGTGTGTGTGTGTGTGAGATAATTGACAATGTGAGAAAATGCATTTCCTGCAACTGTTTTTGCATGCGTATATCATTCATAAAAACAATTATATATGGGTATATATATACATGCACATATATATTTTACATAAAAATATGTACACATCACTTGACCTTTTCTAGAAGATGTGTGAAGACTGTGCCTCTAAATTTTACCAGCTATTTTTCAGATATTGTCCTTCGCTGAAACTTCACTAATGAAAGAGAAACCCAGCTACTCTTCTCTGTTATTCCTAAGATACACCAGCATCAAAGGCAGGTGGAGGAGACTGAGGAAGAGTTGGAAAAGCTTCAGCTGAAGATTAGCGAATGCTATACAAATTTTTTGTTCTGAGCAGGGAAACCTTTCAAAAATGGGCTGTACTTCAGATGCAAGAGGCCCTCCAGATTAGCAAAGCCAGTTTCTTACCATCAAAGACATGGCTTCATACAATCTTTTCCATAATTAAGCTGACATCCACCTGGTTTTGCTCAGAGCTTCTCCCAAAGGCATCTGTTTTTATCCCTGCGCCAGTGAAAGCTGAAAGCGTCCAGTCTGTCTTCATCCCTGGCCAATCTATATCCTTTGTTTCTTCTGTTACAGCTGGCTTTGAGCTAAAAATGTTCTCCTCTCTTCAGCTTGTAGCAAATATATTCCCTGCCTGTCCTATCTGCTTGAGCAGAACTTTAAAATGAATTGTCTTCTAGGTCTTCAGTTTGGTATCGGTCATAAGATGCTCATGGATTAATCATTTGAACGCTTTACAAATACGGCACTGTGCTCCCTCTTACGCTACGCGTCCCACAGGGTTGTAGAGATGGAGCGCATCTTTTCCATGAAGCTGCAAAGGTTATTTTGAAAAAGGGTGACATGCAGAAAATGCTTTCCTACCAAGGGAAGAAAACCCAAACAAAACCATAACAGTACCCATCTGGCAAGCAGTAAATTGAGGAAAAATGGCAAGAGGTCTAAATAAGAAATACAGTGCATCTGATGCATCTGAAGATGAAAATTCCCTAGCTTAGCAAAAGAATTTAGAAAAAGTCAGTGCCTGAAGGTGTAACCCATGTTGGTCGTATTGTTTGTTCTAACAGCAGTCTGTTCTCTACTCAAACCTAAAAATAATTTACTTTCATACATGTTTCAGACGAAGACTGAAGTTTGCCTTCTGTATTTCTAACTTCAGTCTTGTTTATAAATGACTCTGCTTAAGATGCTGAGATGGACTAATTTGTCCTCCTTCCATTGCTCTAGCTAGAGCTCCAGCCCACAGTGGAGATGATGGACAATATCTGGACTGTTGTTTCTTATTAGCTACGGGGGAACACAAGATTTATGAATAATGCTATTGATAGGATGTACAGTAAATTTCACATGGGATTAAAGAAAGTGGGTTCATTAACTAGATTTAAAGAGAGGGAAAACCAAAATGATTAATCAATGGAATACAAAAAGGAAATCATATTTGGCTCAGGGAACACATACATATCCTGAAGACATATGTTCTCTCACTTAAGTAATTTTGCTAAGACCTCATGATTTAATTGAGCAAGTGAGAGATTCTGCAATAAATTAGGCACAGACTCAGAAATGAAGATTAAATCCGGATCTGAGAAAAGGAAATGCATTTAAGTTTCAGTTTTCTTGTGCTGTTAAAGTACTTGATATTGCAAATCCCTTCTTCCCCCGCCCCGCCCCCAATGCCATCTATAGCATTATAGAGTTCAGACAAACAAACAAACTGTGCTCAGAATACAGGGGAAACAAAGAAACAAATTCAAATTTAAGGTACAAAACCTGCCATTTTAGTTTACTTTGGTTGAATGAATTAGTTTGGAATAAATCCTCAAAGAAGAACAGGGACATGGGCTAGATTACTCACTGAGCAGGGAAGATCCTTAGGAAAGAAGTAAGGTCATCTGTGGTGGTCAACAACACATTAGAGAAATAGTCATATCAAAGAAAAAAATCCTTTCCTTTCTGAGGTTATTTAGCATTAGTTGGTAAAACTGCATCAATTTACAGTAGTAAGCCAAAGGAGATTAAGTTTCTGCTTATAGAACTAGAACTATGTAATATTCACAGAAAAGACCTCAAATAGTTTGAAAACTGACTATACTGAAAGATTTCAAAAACAGCGTTAAAAATGGAGAATCATCTGTGATTGGAACTTTTTCTAGCAAAAAATTTATAGGGATTGATAATGAGCCCAAGACTAGTCAACATTTTCATCCATGATTTGGAAGTTCTTAAAACATTGCCAATAAAATCCACACGCACGAGACAGGCTGTCAGCGTGGTGATTTATGGAGACATAGAGCCATCTGAACAGATTTGCCTCTTGAAACAAGGCAGGCAGGAACACAGCCAATGATGAGAAAGACTTTTGCAGATGGGGAATACCAGCTGAAGCTGTCAGACAATGAGCCTGGATGCTCATCAGTGACCAGAGACCCCAGTTCTCGGTGCGCTGCTCTCCTGGCTGGATATACAAGATACCTGGTTTGGTATCTCAGTATGGAGAGACTAAACCATGACCATCACTCACAGCTCCGCTGACCAGCCTTCAAAAGAAGCATCGTCAGCAGCAGCGTAACTCATGAAAACAAGTTTTGGCAGGTTGCTCCAGTATAGATTTTTGGATGCCTAACAGTGGCTGAGTACAAATTCTCCAGCTGTTCATTAAAGCACTAATAGGATTTCCCACTTCTTCAGGTAACATGTGCAGCCTAAAGATCTTTAGGACTGTTCCTGCCTTTGTGAAATTAATCAAGGGTTAATGGGAAGGGGGAAGGAGGGGAGCAGACGGACACATAAATCCACTTTCAGTATACCCACATAAGCCTTGTTTTCTTAAGAAACCACAAATACAAAGAAGATCAACAGAATAATTCAAGGACCAGGAAACAGGCCTCACAGTAGGAGATTTAAGTAGCTTGGTCAATTTAGCGTAAGACAGAGATGCACTGACTGTGGTTATACACATCTTTGCTAGGAAAAATTGTGAATGTGGGAGGGTTCATCAGTTTAGCAGAAAAAGGCACAACTCAATCACTCAGAAATTATGAGACATTTAAAAGATAAAGAAGGTACTTCATCTATTTATTTTGCCAGTTGCAAGTAAAAACTCCTGGAAAAGCTTATCAAAGGGAAGTAGAAAGAAATCCCTCAACATTTTTCAAACAACTCCAGATGCCTTGAAGATACATTTTGGTGGACTCCACATTACTGGTTATATGCAAGGCAATAGCGAGTGACAGTGCCCCACCTGGTTCTAGTATGTTTTTGTGGCATCTGTTAGCTTTAGGGCCACACTCTGACTCACTCGGGATACGTGCAACTCCACAGGGGACTCCCATTGACTCTTACAGGCCTCCTCCTTGTGGAACGGGACAGAGGTGGCACGACATGTTTAATATATTCATCAGTGATCTGGACAATGGGACAGGGTGTACCCTCAGCAAGTTTGCTGAAGATACCAAGCTGGGAGGAGTGGCTGAGACACCAGAAGGCTGTGCTGCCATCCAGCGAGACCTGGACAGGCTGGAGAGCTGGGCCAAGGGGAACTTCATGAAATTCAACAAGAGCAAGTGCAAGGCCCTGCACCTGGGGAGGAACAACCCCAGGCACCAGTACAGGCTGGGGGCTGAACTACTGGAAAGCGGCTCTGCTGAGAAGGACCTGGGAGTGCTGGTGGGCAGCAAGGTGACCATGAGCCAGCAACGTGCCCTTGTGGCCAAGGTAGTCAACGGTATCCTGGGCTGCATTGAAAGGAGTGTGGCCAGCAGATCGAGAGAGATTATCCTCCCCCTCTACCCTGGCCTTGTGAAACCACATTTGGAGCGCTGTGTCCAGTTCCGGGCCCCACAGTTTAAGAAGGACAGGGAACTGCTTGAGCAAGTCCAGCGGAGAGCTACAAAGATCATCAGGGGACTGGAGCATCTCCCTTATGAGGAAAGGCTGAGAGACCTGGGTTTGCTCAGCCTGGAGAAGAGAAGACTGAGGGGGGATTTCATCAATACTTATAAATATCTAAAGGGTGGGTGTCAAGAGGTTGGGACTGGACTCTTTTCAGTGGTGCCCAATGACAGGCCAAGGGGCGATGGGCACAAGTTGGAACACAGGAAGTTCCACCTAAGCATGAGAAAAAACTCCTTTCCTGTGCGGGTGCCAGAGCAGGGGCACAGGCTGCCCAGGGAGGCTGTGGAGTCCCTTCTATGGAGACATTCAAACCCCGCCTGGATGCGCTCCTGTGCCCCCTGCTCTGGGTGTGCCTGCTCAAGCAGGGGGTTGGACAAGGTGATCTCCAGAGGCCCCTTCCAATCCCTGCCATTCTGTGATTCTGTGATGTATGTTCAAAAAGAGAAGGTGGGACAAGCTCTACAACTGATCTCTCAACAGGCTAGTTCTGTGATTGGATTTTCTATAGACCTGAAGGCATTCAGCCCCTATTAAGATTTTGTCTTTGACCCCTTGCTAAGTCTTCCCATCCTCCCCCCTTCATCCTCCATTCAACCCAACCATTGAAACAACAGCCTGGGGACAGAAGGTTGCCAGAAAACAGCCCCATTCCAATACACGAAGCTCTGTTAATACTCAGTACTGCTCCTGTCGATACCATTAGCTCTTTTTCTATTGTTTCAGTGGGAGGAAGATCAGGTCTACATCATTTTCCCAGGGTAACGTTGCAGAAACACTACTCTGCTAAAGAATGGCTTTGATTTGTTGCAGAAAAGGCCTCACAAACTGACAGTTTTCATCTGATTTTCTCTGGGCAGTGGGGGAAGGAACATATTTTCTCCTCCAAATGCATTCAGCAAATTTGTACTGCAGTCAGCTAATTTTATTACTTCTCATAAATGTCTGTTCCTGTAATGCTCTCAAGGTATTTTAATAATTCTACCTTGGGAATTACAAATCAACCTTCTCTTTGATAAAATAACCTGCAGTATTTTATTTTATTTTTTATGTTATGAACAGCTGAAAATGTATGACATCCCATAAAATGTCTGGGTTAGGCCTTTGAATATTGCTTCTTTTAAGAAGTCTTTTAGCACCGAAGCAGAGAAATACAATCCTAGGATTGGAGTCTATTAGGTAAAAAGAGGGAAGGAAATCCTTAAAGCCAATGTCTAGAGTGTCTTTAAAGTTGCTTTTCTGTATTCCAAAGGGATCTAACTTCCATTTAATTAAATTTTTGTTTAAGAAAAAGGAACCTGGATTATTTTATTTATTTATACATTTTTGCAGAAGTTTATGATGAAGTATATTAGGGAAGGGAGAGGAGAGAGGTGCTCCCCAAAGACAATGCATATTTAAGTAATGAAGTATTTTACTAGAGAAGCCTAAAAATTGGCTTCATGGCCTCAGAGACAGAGCCACAGCTTCTCTCACATAGCAACAACTGCATGCAGAGGAAAGAGTCCTCTACACTTAAACAAGCCAGGCCACATTTTCATTTAATCGCCTCTCCAAATCACATGCTGGGGAGCATCACTGAGGTACTCGGCCAGCTTTCTGTCACGCAATCGTTATGGGAATTTTACAAGGCTAATTTTGGAAGGAGGTTTTTTTGATCAGTTTATACCAAATCCCCAGTTAAGGCAGTAACACATCTGTTTGTAAACAGGAGAGGCTACAGGACAGACATAGCCAGTAATTCTTTTACTGCATTTAGGAATATAAACGACACGCAGAGGATTTTATAGTTTAAAATCAACAAGCAAGCCATTTTCCCCAGCAGCCTCTCTAGCCCAGGATCTACACAGTATCTCTGTGCTTAGAGAAACAGTATGTCACAGTTGAACACTTCTCATCAACTCCTTCCACTCTCTCTGCTTTAGGGAGTTGCTGAACCAGAGGTTATACCTCCATCATAACTTTCATGAGCGACTGGTGATCTTGTCTTTTATGAATGTCTCAAAACTTGCTGTGTATCCACTAAAGAGAGCAATTAATAGAAAAAGGTCCACCAGCATCCTCGTTCCTTGACACAGCTATCCCAAAACAGTGATGGTTTGCAACCACATGTCCTCCTCTTTTGCTTAGGTTTGCATATGCAGCACAAGAGGTAAAATTTCTAGTTCCCTAAAGAGAATATTCTTCCATTTAGGACTCCAGAATTTTCACAGTATCAGAGCTGGCAATTGCTCCGTCTTTTGCCACCTTCATTCTGGAGGCCAGCGGTCAGATGTAGTTACCTGGTTTCTGACTACATAGTCCGACCTCTCTAGCGAAGTCCAAGGGTGCTTCAGCACCCATGATCCCTTGCCCAACCTCAGTGAACATACTGCCAACACAGTTTATCAAATATAAATACCTCAATCTTCGCATCTCTGATGCAGGAGCTACATTATTTAAAGGCTTACAACCCAAAACCTCTTTCATTTAAGCATCGCTAAAACACACCAATCTAGAGTGCAAAATGGAGTGACATCTCTGGCACTGCACCTGGGCCTGCACGCTTACAGCTTAAGCAATGGCCTTTAATACATGTCCAGAGTAAATGTCAAAGCCAGTCCTTGATATTTATAGCAAATACTGTAACCACTCATTCAGCTTGTCTTGGAAGTCACTGCTGCCAACACAAGTGACATAATTTCAAGCCTTCATGAAATACCTGAAGCCCCCATTTGACCACGGAACCAATCATGCAGAAATGCTTTGTAATCACACAAATCTGCTGGGTTAGTACATACCACACTTCCAACGCACACCGTGCCAAGCGCAACACTCCTGTTTCAGTAGAGTCAATGGGATTCCTGACACGTTCGGGGTTAGGCATGGCAGGAAGCACTTTGCTGAATTAAATCCTCATCAATTACATGGAAAATCAGACAGTGCTAAAGATAGGCAAATAGCAAGTTGGTTTTTTTTTTTTAATCCTTTATTATCTTGAATTCCAAGGAGTGCCTTGAGAATTATTGCTGATTGCCATGCTTTTGTCTGAGAGATGGATACTGCATGAAACTTCTGATTGTTCTAAGTTCATCTATGCTCTGGAAAGCTAATGTTACAAGATGATATATGCAGTGTCTGCCCCACTTGTGCTTGCCCATGCTTTGCAAATTCAAATACCTGGAGGTGCCACCTCACTGCTGCATGCCAGGGGTGGGGGAAGCTGCAAATTGGTGCTTCCCGTCTGCAGTGAGGACATGTCAAACTGCTGACCACTGTGTGACTATTTTCAGTCTGACTTCCCATGGACATGAAGCTCCTGTGTTCGTGCTCTCCCCAGGTTTTCATTAGGGACTTTCAAGCGATTTGGTCACTTCAAAGTTTAAAAGCAGAGTAGAAGTTCCAGTAACATTAAATATTAACAGTTTCATCTAAACAGACACATAAAGAAGACCGGATTGATCTGTTTTCTCTGCAGCAAATGAGACCACCTCTTCTTTGGTATCAGAGAAATCACTATGGCTGCAAACAGATCTTCAGTAATAGCTCTCTCCACAGTAAGACTTGTTTTAGCTTATAGATTACATTTGAAATCACGCTCAGCGACTTTGTCAAATGCTGATTTTCTTAACCTAAAGACTGTAGCCCCCTTTTTCCTGCTTCCTGCACTAGTCCCCTGTAAAGTTTAGAAGAAAACAGCTGTAAGACAATTATGAAACTACTGATGCATTCCTTGATGATACACAGAAGAGTGACTTCCTTACTCACTTGGGAATATTTACAGCAACCTTATAAGGAGGGACAATATGCCCATTTGTAAAATGTTGAGAACAGAGACACTCTGCCATCAAGTAAATTTTTGGTCAAGGGATGATCAGAAAATTTCTGAAAGCCAAAAAACTTCGTCATGTTCAAAGAACTCCCTTAGCACAGAAGAAAGATCAACAAAACCCAGAGTGACTACCTTGAGGACAAACTAGATAGGTTCTATGTGGGATAGAGGATAGCCTAACTCCATGTTCATGGAGTTAGGCTATTAATTTGGAACAGAAAGCCATGGAAGAGCTGTGAGCTACAAACAGCCACAGGTGATTTCTCACCATGGATTAAAATGTCCTGTACGGCGCTGAAGACTTGCAAAAGGTAGCACCACCTACTTCATTCGCATCACCTACTACAGGTCTAAATTAGAAAGCCAGTCTCCCTTCACTGGAGAAGAGAGGCTCCTCTGAAGGAAATTCCAAGCTTCTAACGTCATCCTCAAAAACGTGCATTTTTCTCCTCTGTTTAATATAGCAGCCTATGCCTCTTCCCTAGTCTTTGGGCTAAAAGGGCAAATTGAGGATACACACACATTGTGTTTTGAGAAAAGGCAGGGGGATGCTTTCAATACCCCTGTTTAGAGATGCAGATTGGCGGATGCAGACACACGCCTGCGTATGCCAGGCAGGTTAACAGAGCAGTTAACATGACATCAGGTACTCAGCACGAAGACATGTGGTCAGGGAGGCCTCCGCGTAGATGAGAAGCTTGTAGAGCTGAGAAGCCAACATGCTCTCCACTGCTCTCAAGTTTGCTTTTTAAGAGCGAAGTAGACATATCCTATAAATCTAAGTTAACCCTATAAGCCTGGGGAGTCAGAGTCTCAGACTCAGTTCAGGACTATGAAGGGCTTTGCAGCATTAGCTCATTCTAAACAATCAAACCTGTTTTTTGAAACATTTGTGTGGATTTATGAGGCTCTGGTGGGTGGGAACCTGAAATAGATACCATGCTATTCTCTTCAGTCCAAGAATGATTTATGCTGCCAGGCAGCTCTTCGGCACAAAGCCAGAACAGATCTATGAGATGCGACTAACAAATGTTGTAAAACCAAGTAAACCAACTGCAACGTGCACATCGGTTCTCTGAGCACGTGGGCCCCAACGGGGAACAACAGGTGCATAACATAGTTACAAGCAAGAAGAAAAACAAGAGGTATGTACAGAGACAAACCTTGCAAAGTTGCATTCATTCCCATAAATCACCTTGACAATTACAATACCAACTAGGAAAAAAATAAAAAAAAAAAGGAAAATATCAAGGAAAAAAAGAGGGAGATGTGCGTGGAAAAAATGTCACAGTACATCGGACCACAGAGCAACAGAATTGGAAGCAGCCGTGTTAATCCCTCATGGACTATCTCACCATAATGATTATTTATTCCTTACAAATGGGAATTCTAATCTGCTGATTTTGTGGTTGCATTTTTGTGGCTTAACATTCCACATGTCACAAGAAACATGGGCCTCCCCACCCTGCCTAAATCCTCCCCTGGTTAAATTGATCACATGTGTGGCACACAAACGGAATGGCCACATGCAAACATCTTGCCTCTGATGGGCTGAATCCTGCTTATCCTCAAAAGTGGGGACCTGATCTCCTCTCAAAAGGGAGCCTGATAATCCTACCTTCACTTCTGCAATGTGACTTTTCCGAAAACACCACTGGAATCATTTTGTCCACCACAAAAAAACCCAGAAAAACCCAAAGAAAATACCATAATATTATCCTGGATCCCAGCAGCTATTTCCTAAACATTCCTGTATCTAACTAAATAACATCCCCACCCCCAAGAGATTTGGGTGTGATCTGAGTTGGAGTGGTGCTCCACTGCCCGTTGCTTTGTAGCCAGGACAGCACCCAGAAATAGTGACACAGGAGCTCAATCTACTTCAATGAATCTAGAATTTGCCTGCCTACAATTAGACAAGTGGTTTATTAGACTCCAAAATGATGACAACCAGACAGTTAGCACCATTCAAAACACTTCTAGCAACTCATGATACCGACCTACGAACTCCTTCAACTTCAAGTCCTACAATGCCCCAGATTACTCCATGGCAATTTCTCCTACCAGCAGTAGCCAGGCTTGTCTCTGCAGGGACTGGATGATGCTCAATGCCCTGAGAAGGACCTTACACATAAATTATCCTCTGTGAAGCTTGCTTGGCAGGGGAAGACGTCCATAGGATTTGCACTTGAAGATGCAGAGCAAAGCTTGCTTAGATAACCTGCTGCTGGAGGTGTGACTTGCTCTTCTGCGATGAGTAGCGCAATGCCTGGCTCATCTTTCTCACACTTTCTAAAGCATGAAAGGAAAATGTCTCCATTGCTCTCGGGTTTGACAAGCTAGCATAATAAAACCCAGTTTAATAAAAAGCAGTCTCCCAGAATCACCAAATATCCATGAACGGGCTTCCTCAGTCATGCTGCTTGTAATTCTGGTCTTTACCACACAGTCTGATGGCTTTTTCTAAGCTTTGAGTCATGTCTGCTGCACAAAGCTCTGAAGCCGCAGAGCTGGGCCAAGGGGAACTTCATGAAATTCAACAAGAGCAAGTGCAAGGCCCTGCACCTGGGGAGGAACAACCCCAGGCACCAGTACAGGCTGGGGGCTGAACTACTGGAAAGCGGCTCTGTTGAGAAGGACCTGGGAGTGCTGGTGGGCAGCAAGGTGACCATGAGCCAGCAACGTGCCCTTGTGGCCAAGGTGGTCAACGGTATCCTGGGCTGCATTGAAAGGAGTGTGGCCAGCAGATCGAGAGAGATTATCCTCCTCCCTCTACCCTGGCCTTGTGAAACCACATTTGGAGCACTGTGTCCAGTTCCGGGCCCCACAGTTTAAGAAGGACAGGGAACTGCTTGAGCAAGTCCAGTGGAGAGCTACAAAGATCATTAGGGGACTGGAGCATCTCCCTTATGAGGAAAGGCTGAGAGACCTGGGTTTGTTCAGCCTGGAGAAGAGAAGACTGAGGGGGGATTTCATCAATACTTATAAATATCTAAAGGGTGGGTGTCAAGAGGTTGGGACTGGACTCTTTTCAGTGGTGCCCAATGACAGGCCAAGGGGCGACGGGCACAAGTTGGAACACAGGAAGTTCCACCTAAGCATGAGAAAAAACTCCTTTCCTGTGCGGGTGCCAGAGCAGGGGCACAGGCTGCCCAGGGAGGCTGTGGAGTCCCTTCTATGGAGACGTTCAAACCCCACCTGGACGTGCTCCTGTGCCCCCTGCTCTGGGTGTCCCTGCTCAAGCAGGGGGGTTGGACAAGATGATCTCCAGAGGCCCCTTCCAATCCCTGCCATTCTGTGATTCTGTGCTTCCCAACTGGGCTCTCTTCTTACAGGTTACACGTGCACTGCTGCACAGAAACCAGCCAAGCAGCTCTCCTGAGCGCTGTGCACCTGGTCACCTATGCGAGGTAGCAGTCAGCTCGCTCCCTTCCCTGCTTTTTTCTGCTCCAAGTATGCTACACGGGTCTGGAGACATCTATGCTGGCAACTGCTCCCAGAAAGCAGTACGGATACAGCACTTGGTTCTGCTGTTCTCCAACATTACTGCAGCAGGCATTGCATGAAGGTCCCCTCTTGGACAGCAGCAAACCAGCACAGATGCAGTTCACCACCATGTGACCAGAGGTCCCCAAAGACGTGCACTCATTCTATAATCTCCAAGCACCAAGAACACAACCCAGCATCCAGACACCTGCCTCCCTGGCACAGCACACAACATCTCGTGTACCTGCATTTCTGTAAACAAAAAGAACTGCCAAACTGTGATGGAGACATCTGACAAAATTGACATCAGATGCATCCTCCTCCCAAGTCAGCTAGGGCAAGCTGATGAGATTGCTATCCTGTGACGTCTTACGGCTGGAGGCTCCATCAGCATGCGATAATAAAGTACACATGATGATAAGAAGGGTGTGCCAAACAGCTAAATTGCAGCCTTCCTCTAACATACCAAATAACAAGGCAAACTCAAGCTAAATTAGAAGGCAAACAGTGGATTAAGTAATATAATAATTGTCACATGTACTAAATTTGATCTTTTACTACAGCAGGATGTTAGTAATGAAAACAATCCTTTAGCTACTCAACCTCGTAAACCCACAAAAGAAAGTGTGTTCGTCAGATCTTCCTTTGTCCTACCATCTAGGGGATGGTTTGTAGCAGGAGGCCATGCAAAAATGAATGTAAAGATAAAGACAAATACAAAGTAGGTTAAAACACTACCAAATTATCTGTCTGCATTCAGTTATATCAATGAGAGCATTTCCAAACCAGCTGGTGCTCAGCTGCTAGAGGAGGGGGAGAAAGCTGGTGAACCAGAATCATAGTAATTTATTGATTAAAAGATGCACTTCGTTAGAACATTCTGCTATCAAATTCCACATTACTTTTCTCTTACAAACCTAAACAACTATTAATTTTCATAGTGTGCATTGAATCTGCCTAATTAAACGATATTTTTAAGCAATCTTTTTCTGCTGGGAGATGCTGCTGCAGCTCCAAAACATTTTGCAGAAGATGTCAGTTTTGACAAAATTACTGAAAGGGAAAATTTGGTTTCTATCATTTGGACTTTGTCATATCATTGCTAGATTTTTCATAATTTTTTTCTAACACTATTCATTTACTTTTTGAATAGCATTCACTTTTGACTGCCATGTTTTGTTAAAAAATTCATGTCAGTGTTAAAATGATTCCACAGATCATACCTTTGCATGATGGCTAATCTGCTCTCTTCAATACTTGGCAGTGTTTGGTGATCCTCAAGAGGGAAACACAGTAGGGTTTCTGCTAAGGTTCATTTTGGGGCAGGCTGGAATTTCTGTTCCAAAACCTTTTAAACATTGCTTGTTTGATTCAACTTAGAGTACAAACACATTTCTTTCACTGGAAGAGAAATCCTGCTTTTCAACATCCCGTGTGTGTGGTGATGATAAGGGCATTCATTTCCGCCGATTTTCAACCACTGTTTTGGAAGGAGTTTAGAAAAGCACAACCTCTGGTGGCACAACCATAAAGACTCCTCCGGAATATGCACCAAAGCTAATGGACACCTGCAGTTTTAAGTCCTTTAATACAGCTCCTTAGAGAGGTACAGCCCATCTCCTGTACTGGGAACTTATATGTAAAGTTAGGACTTTGCGGCCTTTTAATTATTACTCTGCTACACCACAGTAATTCCTTGAACCTCAACATATGACTTTGGATTACACTACAAATGTATGTGCATATCCTAAAGCCAAGGCAGAAAGGAAATGTTTCAACCCTTCTGACAAGGGGAGCAGCCTAGAGGTTTGCCGAAAGCCTGTGGCCAGCACAGGAACCTTCCTCACATCTCCTGTGAACTAAAGCAGCTCTCCATGGAAGAGCATCCCCCTTTAGGGCATGTTCTTGCATTTGGGCACAGGGATGCCAGCAACAAAACACACGGGAGCCGTGGTACCTTATTCAGGTTATTCACACTGAATTTTTGCACCAAGTTAGATGCTTCTTGGGTGTTTCAAAGTGAGGCTCCTCAGGCTTCCCAATCAATGAGGAGGAGTTCAACCATGGGCAGCCCTGCTAGACAGGTCCAGATACAGGCAGTGAAGAACGAGGCTTTGCCTCTTGATGAAGTAATTTCCCTTCATGTCCTACTGATAGTCATCCAGGCCATGAAGCCTCTTCATCTTCAAAGCTGAGGAAAGCACAGCAGCTATCTCAAAGCTGGGGACAGTATAGAGAAAATGAAGGTGGGCAGCACTTACTCACCCTTAAATTCAGACAAGGATGGAACTACCCAACTATCCAAGCTGGAAAACCAAGCAAGAGAGCTTTGTAACTTATTGATTTGCCATAAGATGCTTTTCCACCATTTCACGTGGTAGAACTGTCTTATACATGCAAAGAAAGGGTCTGCGGGTAAATCTGAAAACTGCTACCCTGACTGTAGGCAGACAAGTAACCTCCAGAGGAGTTCCAGGAGACCTTTTTACAGTAATGTTGACTTCATACTGCAAATACACCAATCGCAGTAAATATGCTTTGACATGTCGCCTGTTTTATTCTCTTTATATTACTTCTCTTTTCAGTAATTTTTTATCCCATGAACAATCTACCCACTGCAAAAACACACTGCTTGATTATGCAGGAGGAAAATACCTGCAGAGAATATAACAAAAGTATGGACCAATCTACAAATGGCCCCTTTAAGAGGTAAAACGGTGATAAAATTTATTATCGGCCATATCACCATGAGAAAAAAATTCAGCAAAAGGCCTATGTTTCAAAATGGGAACTGCGCGAGGGGGACTGGATGCAGAATCAGTACAGGGCAAATTATAAGGCTGGGTTACAAATAAAGACTAGATACTTGCAGAGGTAATTTAATACAGCTACAGTCAGCTATTTGCCAGAGACTCAAAGCTCAATAAACAAGCTTATCTGGATTATTATGAACTTATTTTCATTTTTTTTTAGCCCAGATGTTTCTGTTCACCCATTTGGCCTCCAGCAATCAGGCAAGAAAACACTTTGGGGAAAAAAAACCAGCAAAACTCCCTTCCAAAATTCTAAAAAAAGTCCAGGGAATTCATGGAAAAAAAGTGAAATAACTGTTGAGTCACTGTGGAGATTTGCAGGAGCAAACTAGGCATCACCCTACAAAATTAGGTCCAGAATCCCACTGCAGGACCTTCTGTCTGAGTAAGGAGTAGATGACGGAAGGAACATGGTTGGTGTGGTGCAGCAATGAGAGAAAAGCTGCAGAAAGGCAAATAAGTGTAGAGCAAACAAATAGCAAGACTATGAGGGAAAAAAAACCAAACCAAACCCAACAATCAAGAAACCAAAACACCCAACCTTTAATCTGTAGCTGGCCTGAAAATGATTTTTCCAAGCATTCTTTAAACAAACAAACATTCATTTTTAATTCCAGGCACAGGTGTTACAGAGTAGGCCATTTTTTCAGGAAAAGATTTTTAAAGATATTCCCTTTTCCCCCATGAAAGCTTCCCCAAGAATCTTCCCCCAAGTTTCTGTTTTAATGAGTTATTGGACTTTTCATTTTCCTTTTCAGAAAGGGGAGTGGGGGAAGAAAAAAACCTAAAATATTTAAGAGAACAGGTTTTTGTTACTCATTTGCGGGGGGGGAGGGGGAAGTTCTTCTAACCAAAAAGCACACCTTTCTCTTTTCATTTCCTGATTTATTATAGGTTCAAAACATCAACTGATAGGAGAGGAAAGCTGTCTAGTTTCCAGAGAAAGCTATGGAGCTATGGTTTTATACCAATGGGCCACAGGATCTGGAAGAACACAAAGAGGTATCCCAGAGCAAGATAAAATACATCTGTTCAGTGTCTCGCATCCCCGTAATGGGCTGACTGGCAGGTAAGTGACTTCTTTAAGCAAATCATGCACAAACACCTGTTAGTGGAAAAAAAAAGAGAAGAATCACAGCATACGGATGTTCACAAGGCCTGAGAAAACTGCTTTAACACTCTTCTTTTATAAGATTTCCAAGCATTTATATATTGTATATTAGATTGTGAGAAGTTGAAGTGCCTCGTGGCATCCTCCATTAAAGACAGTCAAGGTAGACTAACTGGATTTGCATCAATGCAAATCAGTACAAGTGCAATTTTTGGATTTTTATGGTTAAGTTGTACAACTTAAAATATAACTACTGTTGAGGATGCAATCCTCTGCCTGATCCAGCAGTCAGTGTGACAATGGGCATTCGGAGGTCCCAGGCTTTAGCAAACCCTGCCAACCCAGAGCACGCTGCTGCAGACCGCTATACGGCTTCCCGTTCCCTCTACGAGGGGCTGCCAAACACTGCCCAAGAATCCCCCTTTGACCTCAGGATGTCTGTGCGAGGCAGAGCTGCTCACGGTTAGTCCCTCCATCGCACCACAGCCTGCTGAAAAGGGAGCCCACTAACTCTGCCACTGGAGATAAGAATATAATCCACGTTCAAGTATGGTTAAGACATTTGTTGCTGGCAGGATTTGCTCCTGGGTTTTCACACACCAGGGCAGAAAAACTTAGGTAGGCTTGAGGCACTGGTGGTTATGTGTACAATACAGGTTAAAAGAACAAAAAACCCAAACCACATGTGATGAATGCTACATGTCCTTACAATGACATCAAGCCTTTTCCTCTGGCACAGGTAATGGCTGATGCAGCGGGGCAGGGCTGGCACAGGCAGCAGCATCCCTGTGTCTTCACAGGAGCCCTGCTCCCTGGTTCGTGGGGAGAGGAAACACCTTCCCGCATTGGTGTGTGGCATCCGGGCTCCACACACAGAAGATGGCACAGCAGGTCCAAAACGCAGTCTAGAAAGTTTTCAGCCTCCCAACCCAACTCCTTGATTTTCACACCAAACTCCCATTTTCAATGGTAAGGAAGGAAGAGAAGGTAAAAAACAAGCAAGAACTCTATTAACACATGCAAATGTCAGTAAGCTAATGAGATGCCAAAACTACCTCGCTCCCACAAAGAAATTACCCAAATCAGGCCAATCTGAATAATAATGAGATGACATTTTCTCCTCATGGGAGGCCACAGCTGAAGCATGTGAAGCTACTTACAGACCTCTTGTCTGAATGACCACATCAACCTAATAAACTTCTGTTACATCAATATTGTTCCTGTCACTGCACTTAGCATAATTAATTCAGATGCAATCAGGTTGGAGAGCAAAACACTCTCTGTGAGTGCCCCCCCAGTGCTGCAGTCACACTGGCATTTTAAAAGTGGATTTAATCAAATGTTAATCAGGAGAGATAAAGTTCAGGCAGGTGCAGCCACAAATAATCCAACAAGATTAAGGATGTTTCAGTGGTTGATTATCCTGCAGCACAGGAAATGCACATCGTGAGGGGGTTGACAATATGTTTCCATCTCCTCCTTTAACAAGGGGCACTGTAATTGCTTGAATATTTTTTTTCCAACTGGAAGCATCTGAAACATTTTGCAACATGTGACCTACCACCTCTCTTCTCCTTGTCTGTGCAAAACAACCTGAAGTTAGAGTGACCCGGTCAAAATGAATTTATATTAGTATTTTTCCCTGCAATAAACTATTTGTAGCATCATTTAATGAAATTCTATTATTAAATATATGTTATTTTCCCCTTCAGTAACTTACTATCAATAATGTTAAGGTATAGACACTCCAGGAGTTTCCATGCAAGACTGGTGTTCCAGGGGACACCATGGATACTGCCGTACTTTTCCTAGCACCAAGGGAGGAGTTTTTAACAAGTCTGAGCTCCGACAGAGACCAGGGCAAGCAGAGAGTACGTACAGAGCCTGACACGCAGCTTTTGGGCAGCCCCTCGGTCCCTGCCCAATGTTTATCTGCTGCATAAACCAGGGCTTGGGGACTTTTTAGCTCCTGGACATTATTAGGGCTGGTATATGTCACCAGCTTTACAGCCCGCTCCTTCAGCTCGTTATCAGTCCAAGAGGGAAATACCAACAGAATAACTCTGGGTTGAGCTGAGGCTGAGCAAGAAAGGCTCATTTAGCAAAAGCGCTGAGGGAGGGAGGGAGCGGGGCTGGTGAGGGCGCACAGACAAGTGTTTCCATTCAGATGCCAAAACACATGTGAACAGACAATTTATTTACATTAGCCATTTTTTGGAAGAATAAATGGGAAGGGGGAGAGGCTGACTCCACTGTTGATTCTCATGCTCTGTCTCAGCAGATGCGAGCTGTTGGACCTCTCACTGTATCCCCTTGGCGCCATGCCACTGCCTGATGGTGGGGACCCCATGTGTCCTGAACGAAACATCCCATTTCCATGGAGCCCTTACTCCTCCCCCAGGCCACTTTGCTGTTGGTCCATCCAGTCCCATCCATCTCCCTCCACTCAAAGTCCCACTACTGGCCTCTTTGAGGCTGGGCGGGCTACCTCTTCAGGTGGAACTGGCTTGCAGTCTCTGGTTCAAAGGCTGCGGGATGGAGAGCTACCAGGCATCATCCCAAAGGGGTTTTAAATGCTCCCGGTACATCTTTCCAGGCCATCGACAAGGGGAGTAGAGATGAAATTAACCACAGCAACTGGAGGCTACAGCATGTTTACTGAATGGAAAGTCACAGGCCTGAAAAGGTATCAGCAACTCCACCAGCCACACAGTCTGCACCTGAATGAGTACCTGCAAACAGCCCCAAACTCACACCTGGACTTCAGTTTCAGACAATTCCCTTCCCCCAGGACAACGAGACACCTGGAGTACTCATTGCATCCCTCTGGGATCACCTATGAAAACAGAAGCTGGGCTAGATTTCACTGTCAAGCTTCTCTCAGCTTGAGGGTGCTCAGGTTTGCAGGTCTCAGTTTAGTATTATCTGGACTAAAGAAAGGAAAACTAAGTCACAGATCACCCTACCAGAGCTCATACAAGCGGGATGCAGATGACTTACAAAGGGAAGGAGAAGCAAAAAATGCCTCTTCAAATGTGATCTAGACGAAAGTGCATTTATTGGTAAAACTCCTTAAGTGAACTTCCAGGACATTGCCCAGTGGGCCCAAGACACGTCCAGTCTGGAAGAACAAGTTGCATTTCAAAGATGGTGGGAATTTGTGCAATTTTGCCTCTCCATAACATGAGCTTATCTTGGATGTATCACAGGAGGGAGCAGCTGACTAAACAGTGCCAGGTGGGTGATAATGAAAAGCCAAGAAACCAGACTGATGTCTAATTGCCAAAGGCATCTCAAAGGCCCCAATGGATGAAAATAGCTTTTGATGTGCACTTAAGAATGAATCTTTTGTATGTGATGTTGTAAAATCAAAGTTCAAGACAAAAGATCATTCTACAGTTACGAACTAGAACTGCTCGTGCTGCTATCCGAGTAAAGGAATATAAAATCTCCAACCGGTCTTCTTTCACAAAGTATAATTTTGCCAGATTAAACCTATGAATAGTTTTAATTTTAAGCAAATGACATATTCTGAGAGAAAATGCTTACCTGGAATTTTATGCACCAGGTCTTGTTTTCAGTTTGCAAAATAATAAAACTCTTCAGCAGGAAAAACAAGGTCCCCAAGCTCCCCATCAGACTTTAAATTTAGTATCTGAAACAAATTCAGGGCTTAGTGCTCCCTGTTTGATCTCACAAACCGCTGAACTCAGCCCCATAAAAACCAGGATGTCTAATCTTGGGAGAACTCCTTGTAAATCCTTAGACCTACTGGGGACTGGACAGGTGAGGTAAGTAATGAGTATGTTCCTTCATGTATTTTTCCCAAGCTCAAAATACTTCAGGGCTCACAGTCTTAGTTAGTTGAGACACACACTGAAGTTGCAGAAACAGCTGACTGGAGCCAAAGGGAACCAGAACAAATTGAATTGGAAACCAATGCTGTAAGAATCAATCATAGAATGCTTTGGGTTGGAAGGGACCTTTAGAGGTCATCTAGTCTAACCCTCCAAAGAAGTCCCATCATCCATGGTTGTGGTGAACCCTGTGAGCACCCACACTGCCCAGTGACCTGGGGCCAATACTGGCTCACCCCGCACCAAGCTGCCCGCTATAGCTAACTATGGTCCCTGGCAGTAATGCACGTTTGAGAACGATCTATGCTTCCAGCATCTCCCAGCACACTCAGCCCCTTACAAAACCAAGATCAGCAAGTCTGATAGCAGAAGTTCTCTCATCACATTTAAACTACTCAGAAGGGCAATTTAAGAAAAGTTTTAGGAACACACCTAAGCCCATCTTTATCCAGCAAACCCCCATGTGCACATGTTAAACTTTAAGCAATGTTTATGTCAAAATTAAGTCAACTTGAAGGTAAGCATATGTCTGAAGTGCAGCAGGTGTTGAGGAGAGTCAGCAAAGGGGAAAGGACGTCTGTCCTGAGAGTGGAACATGTTTCTCATTTTATAGTCCTTCTCGACCTCCAGACTAGCAGGTCTTGCCTGATTCTAGCTACTCCTCTGCTACAGTTTATAAATGAATAATTGCTAGTAAAATAGAACCACTGATTTTTTTTAAAAAACTTTTTTGGCCACAGCTGCATCTATTACCCAAGTGTACAAATATTGCGTTAACAAGATCACCTGATGCGGCTCTGTTTTTTATCATGGCGAACGTGTTACAGATCTATAATCAGAACCATGCCTCTCAGTATGATTTGTGGGATACCGTTAACTGTTTATACTAAAAATAGTCTTATGGTTTTAAATTTAGCACCATCACAATATCCCGTGAGACTGTCTATGTCAGATCCTTGACTGCATTCATGGCACTGCAGTTGTTGGAAAGCTGAACAGAGGTTTGAATTCATGCCTCATGCTCCTTGATAGGCTGTAAAAGCCCACCCAGGCTCTTCTCGCTCTTTCTGGAGTAAGTTGTGTTGTCAACTTGTAGCTGTTTGCTGTGACATGGGAGGGGTCCATCAGGGTTAGGCTGAGCTCACCAGACAATAAATATTTTCTACCACTACAGCCTAAGAGCAGAGGTACTGCATCACACTAAAGGCCCATATAACTCATCATCCCACCACTGCCAATGGCCAAGGCAGATGTCTAGTGAGGAGAACAAACTCCAGAGCAGCTCTGCAGGGGTCCTTTCCTCTGATGCCCTCCCACCCTCCAGCCTTTTGCAGCTCAGGGGCTTCCTGAGACAGGTGAGGTCTTTGGATTCAGTAATACTCAGGGGATTTATTTCCAATACAACATCAGTCAAAGCTGGGTTGGACCAAACAGCCTTTTTGTGAAAAATTTTACATTTCCATAACACCAGTCTGGTAGTATGGCAGGGAAATGCAAGTGTATCTTAACAGTATATTTTTATATAGATACCTAAAAATATAGAGATATCTTAACAGTATCTTAGAAATACATATTTTGTTCAGAGGGGTGTAAAACATCAGCTGAGTGCAGTGGGAATGGTGTGCAAATGGTTAAGGCCATAACTGGACTTCAGAACACCCACAATCAGTTCCTAAATCTGCCACAAACTTTCTGTTTTGCTTTGGGCGCATTAGTTCAGTCTCTTATCTGTCAACTAAGAAGAATTACGCTGTTCATTCCCCTCATAAGGTCCTTGGGATGTACCAATTCCCAGCCCAGATTTTGCCTAACTGTAGGTATTTCACTACAGCACTTTACTTAGGCTCCATTATAGTCAAGGCAGAGACAGATGCTTGGAGAGTGAGATCAATCTCTTAAGAAAGTTGTCGGTTTCTCTGGAGAGGTATACTTCCTACTCCCGAGATATACATGAGAAATCCTACAATGCCTGAATAACTAATATAATTGCCTCGCTCAAATACCTGGAGTCAGGTCTTAGTGTTTAAAATGGTGAGCTAATATAAAGAATACTTCTAATAACAGTTCTGAGCAACTACATCCTACCTGCTGAGCTACCGACATGGGTAACTGCAACTCAAATATGCATTCGTGGCAACACTTGAGGATAGCAGATGTGAAACCCAAGGGCCAAATGCATCGGGATGCAAACAATTGGCCTCTCTCGCATCATGCTGCTTTCCCATGGATATTCTCATCCAACTCTTGCATTGCACATAGGTTACAGCCCACAGCTTCCACATTAGTCACATTTATCTTACAGTAACTCAACTTTTGAAAGATTTCATTGGTTTAGGTTCATTACAGCTTATCTATACAGTCAAATGCTATACACACACTTTAGGTGTTTTTCTTTTAAATTCACGTTTTTGGGGTCAGGGTGCGAAGGCACAAAAGAGACGGGGGCAAGGAAGGCAAGAAAGGGAAAAAGGAGAATGATGGGATCTAAAATAAGTTATTTAAACATTCCATATGTAACTGAATAGAGGTTTGATAAGGTTGTCAAACCAGACTTCCTCCTGAACCTTGAGCAAATAAATAAGGATATAAAGGAACTAAAGGAAGCCCAGCGCAGCTTGCCCGCACAGCAGTTCTGTTGTGGCAAGAACATACTGTAAGAAGTCCTGAGACAGTTTCTGAGTGACACTGCAGCTACAACACTGACAAAAGAATTTGTAATTGATCTAAGTTCAGATTGCACACAGTGACTTTCAGACCGGAAAGTCAGGGACAACTATGAGTACAGAAGAAACTCAGATTAGAGGAGATTTTTGGAGAGATTAATTCCATTGTCAAAGGAAGCATTGAAATGCAGAGAAATTAAGTTTTGGCATCTTAAAGAACTGTATTAGGATGTGTGAAGTAACTTTGGAGGTGCCCATTTCCATTGGCTATTGATGAAACACTTGCATTTCAGGTAGATAACTCTTTTGAGATAAATCCATTGCAGAAACAGTTTGGTCAGTTGTGGACGTGAGATCCTGACAAAAGCAGGAGACATCTCACTTGCAGTGGACAGGGTGGGGAGACCAATTCTCCACTGCAGTGTTTCTATCACTCAGCTATGTTCACATATGCTGAACTGATACTAAACCCTACAGCACCTCTGCTCCTCTAGTTTAAATTTGTAAACGCTATGGCGTTCACTCCAGAGCAAACCAGAGAACCACTTCTGCATTAGCTCAGCTACTGGGTCATAGCAAAGTGAGTCATCTTCCCACTCATTGGAAATAACAACATATTCAGAAGCCATAGTCAAGCTGTCAGTTCAAGAGCCATCTCCTACTCTCAGGCCTCTCCCGCTATGGGTGGAGCTAACATACAGTTTTCCCAAAACATCATGACTACAGAACAAAGACATGTCTCTGTTTGCTCAGACTAATGCTCTGCATGTGAATCCATCTCAGACCTTGACCCTGGAATTACATGGGGAAGCTACATAATGAGTGATTTGGTCGCGAGTGGTACCAGGCATTTTGACTGGTAAGAGTTTTACGTAAGATTGATATTTTTTTTGGGTGCATCAGCCTCATTCCCAAAACTGAACTGTAGTAAAAACACCTGGGATGTCACAACGACCCACTCACAGTGGCCAGTTCTGTGCCAGACTGGAAGATTTGCAGTTTGAGTTGGAGATGGAAGGAGAGAGTCTTATCTATCTGATATTTACTTACATCAGTTCTTAATGCAATGAGGAAACAGCAATGAACCAACAGCACTTACAGCCTTTACATGTTAGCTGAATGCCCGATGAACTGCAGATCTGGGTGGAGTGTTTTGATTTTTTCCCCCAGTGTGAGATATTTTATGCATCTGTTTCATGGTGAGAAGCATTAAAATAAAGGCTGGCCAGATCCTAATCTCAAAGAGATGAAAATTAGGAATGACTCAGTTTAATACATTTGAACAACTATAGGATGCAGCTGGTAGAAGACATCAGAAACAAGCTGTCCACCTCTTTTACCAAGAGAAGAATATTCATCGCCTTATTCAGCCTAGATCCACTCTGCTCTGGCAAGAGCCCAGCTACTTTCTGTAAGGCTATGGCACAGATTTACTTTATGTTCTCTGGACTGCTGTTCATCTGTAGCATAGCTTGTTTATCTCCCAGTATATGTTTTGCTACAGCCGCAAACCCAACCTCAGCAAGAAGCATTGAGCAGTGCCTGGATAGGGAATCATAAGCAGGCATGGCAAACAGCAGCCACTTGGCTCATGTCCCAGTACTATTCCATTCGAGCAGCTCTGTTCTTTGGTGGCCACTTAGAGTTGTATTTTATTTATTTAGTGCTGCTAAACCTCATCTTTATTTGTTCATGTAAATTGCCTGAGTGGCCCTGGACTTGGAAGGGAAACACATTTTCTTCCCTAACAAAGAAACAGATGATCTCACTGGCAAATGAGAGACATACGACATTGTGTTTACTTTAGGCGAAGTTCACTTATGAATCAAGCCACTTGACTTATCAAGCTTTTGTCCCCCTTTTCCATTATGGGAAAATCTCCGTCAATAAGAAGAGGATGTCCCTTCTTCACCTTGCGCCATTTCCCATTCCTCTGCCGTTGGGGTTGCTGCCCTGTTGCCATGGCAGTGCTTTTAAGTATGGTGCTAACAGGTCACACGCTAAGAGGTCTGATCCAGCCATAATACATGCTGAAATCAATAGGATTCGGTTCCTCCTAATGAAGGCACAAACTTACAAGACAGTCTGTCCTTTTGTGCTCAGTGAAGATATACAAAGGTTTCTAAAGCCAGGCTTGCACTGAAATTCAGCCAGGTTTTCAAAACTGCTGTCTGAGGACTTAGGCCTTTTGAAAAATCCAGCTCTCAGCAGAGGCTCTGGTTACTGAGCACTTAACTTCTATTTCACTAAAAAGCCAAATTATCTTAAGATTTTGGGTACTTGAATATCTAGCCCTTGGATCTGCATGTACTGAATCCTAAGAAGAGCAATGCCATCCAATTAAATTGGCCATGATAGGTAACGCACAATAAGCTGCTATGCAATAATACTTCTGGAATAGCTCTTCTTGGGGATGCTCCATCCATCGTTATCCTCCTCCTGAAGGAGTTACTCAAAAAGCATATCAAACGCTCAGTTCCTTATGTTAACTCAAGAATAGACATGAACTTCTATTTCCCACATCCCAAATGAATCTGGCAACTACCAAACAGCTATTTGCAAAGGAAAAGTTAAAAAAGTCTCACTGAATAAAATATTGATGCTACTGTGTTGTGGTTCTTCTTCCTGCCCTCCCCTCCCCCCCCCCCCCCCCCCCCCCCCCATGAACCTGTCCCTTATATTCCTTCAAAAAGCCACCACCGATTGGCATTCTGGAGCGAAGGACCATTTTGTCATTTTGAGTGTGGACTCTGGCCCACTTCTGGAGAACGGACAAGTGGCCTCCCATGACTCCCAGGTCACATGGAAGTCTCATCCAGCCATTTAAACCCACAACTTTTCCCAGCCACTCTGTTCAACATTCAGGCAGTCTTTGCAGCCCACAAAACACATGGTGAATTTCCAAGTCCTTTTACCTAAATTTTTCCTTTGTTGCAGCTGATACTCCTCTGACCTACAGTCAAAGGACTGCAAATAAATCAACTGAATGACAGAGTGGAAGAAGGGAAGGACTCATCACTGGTTTGTGCGTTAAACAGCTGATTTTCCAAAATGCATGAACACAGTTTCATAGGGAATTGTTTCAAAAATAATTCTCTGTATACGGAAGAAGTGACCACAAATGCTCCCCTCCTAATTCATGACCTGTCACTGTGACACTCCACATAACCTCTGTTCTTAGCTGTTATTAATTAGCAGGACAGTTTTCAGCCTGGGGACTGCTGCCATGAGTGTTACCACAGCTATGAGCTAACACATTTGTAAGGCTCATAGTTAAATGAATTGCACATGCTACCTGGTAGTGCCATTAGGGTCTGGGGCTTTTTACAGTTTGGCTTTTCTTCCCTTTTTCTTCTTCTTTTCAAGAAGAACAGACCTTCTGGCAATTGTAGACCTGTCGATAAATCCATGTGAAATTTGTTCATATGGAGGGGTGCAGAAAGGCACCCATTTATAGGAGTTTGTACAGTTGCATACACATTGTTATCTCTATGAGCTGTTGCACTTGTTAATCTGGGCTATCCCAGGCATAAAAGCATCTGTGAGCACACAGGAATCTCACGTTTGTTTGCGAGGCAGCACAAGCAGCCTGCTAGCAGAGCTAACAGGACCCATAGCTCCCCAAAGCACACAGCATGAGCCTCACTTGAAGTAATACCTCGCTTGAAGGTACTGAAAATAGTTCTGCAGATCTGAACAAACCCTAACACAAATCTCCCCTTGCAGGTGCTGTTCTGCAACATTGGGGAGCATCCTCCCAAAATATCTTTCAGGCTGGCAACGTTATGGTCGCTGTAATTCATCCTGCTACCTTTATTACACTGCAGTGGTCAACAGAAAATGAAAAGAGAAAAACTCCCTGCTCTTCTGCAGGTGGGTTATTGTACAGTCTCACAGGCAGAGCTCATAACGTTCCTTTTATACATCCACCTCAGCTTAAACCTATTTCTGGGGTTATCTGCGTGTTGCTGGGAGGAGCAGTGTGAAAACAGCTGAGATATGGTTGTGTGTGGGGGGGTGAAGCATGCCTTTCCACGGCATCGCAACCAATTGTATTCTAAGTGTGCATGAGCCTTGGTCAAAGCTAATTAAAGCCAACAGCCAAGACTTCTCAACCACACAGTTCACCTACAAAATCAAAAGAGAAATCAACTGGGAAAAGATTCTGCTGCACTATTTCAGTTGCATGCTCCAAAAATCCTGACTGATCTTCCACTTGGGGGAAAAAGAAACAAAAAAAAAAAAAAAAAAAAAAGAGGAAAAAGAAATTCCTACAACATCTGAACTGAATATATAGCTATTGGCAGCTTTTGGGTTTGTGTTTCACCCTGAGCTTTCACTGGCAGGAGACAGCAAATTCACGAGCTTTTTCCGAGGAACCCAAGAGAGGAGGGAGTCTGCTTGACAGAGTTATATCTCTGGCGAGGAGCAGTGCTGATAATCACTTTCACTGGAGATGCTGTAAAGTGGCTCATAATTCATTCCTTTTGTACAATAAATGCAGGACAATTAAATCCAGCTCTCTTCAATACTATGCACAGAACTCCAGGACAATCCATCATTGCCTGCTTACGCACAACAGTGCAGAATTAACAACCCCCCTCCAAACCAAAAACAAAACCAAATCAAAAAACCAACCAACCAAAAAAAGCAAATGTGCTTGGGTACACTGTCTCATCACATTTTCCCACAGTTACAGTGATCCAAGGCTGTAACTAGACTGCACTTCAAAGCCCCTTCCCTTTTAAGACTCAAGTTTTATTTTCCTGTATTCATTTCCCTTTCTCGCCCAGCAGGAAGAGATTTTCAACACAATTGTGTTTGTATTTTGTTAATACTAGACTGGTGCCCGTGCCATACTGGACTGGTACCCAGCCTCCTCTCTGCCGGCCCCCTTGGTGGGACTCAATCAAGCATCTCCTTCATTTCAGTCAAGCTTTGGCAAAGCCTCCTTATTTCATTCTCTGGATCCAGTGGAAGCAGATGAGGAGCTGAGAGTCCGCAGAATCCTGAACCCTTGAGCCTAGCAGAAAACAGCATTAAAATACAATTTTTTTCCTGATCAGTGAAACAAAAGTGTGTTTTCCTATGGATCCATGTTTGGAGAATGAGCTCCTTTTCTGATACCTAGAGTAAGGAGTGAGTTTGAGATAACATCACAGCCTTTTCCTGAATGGAAGCATTAACAGAAACTTCCTCCTCCTCTTGCTAAAGCTACCTCTTTCCAAACAGGAACATAACCAAAGAACAACTGCTTTATTCCAAATTAACATAATCACACTCTTTTTATGGATGGCAAGCAGCAAAGATATTTTTTCATGTTATTTCTTACACAAAGGCAATTCTTCATGATATGTTTCCATCCCTAACCATAAAAATGGACTTAGAGATCATATGAGAAAGCCAGATTTGTTTAATTAAATAGTCTATAAGAATAAATTACTAAAGAAATGATCAAAATTATTTGGTGGCCTCAAGTTGTTCAATACTTACACTACATAAATATGACAACTTCATTTTAACCTTGTTTCCAAAGAACACGAGGCTTAGAGGATCCTGCTGTCCCTTTGTGCATATGCTTTAGTTTTTATGACCTCCCCTGAAAGACTCTGAACCCACAGGCAAATTTCAAATCTATTAGACAGAAGAGTAGCTGTCTCCAAGACAGTCCTTTCTTATATATTTTATGAAAACAGATGGCTGGATAGAGACTCACCGATCTCTCCTGCGGAAAGAGAAGTTGCGGGGCGAGCCTTATTAGGGACATCAGAGACCCATAAAGATAATACGAATGCCCTAATTAACAGAAATGCCTCAGCTACAGTTCAAACCTTACTAGACCGTTGGGAATCCAAGCAAATGACCTAAAACCATAGGAAACCAAGCTTCATTAATGTCACTGTTCATGGAAAGTGTGTTTGAGGATCAGAGCTTAAAGTCCAAATAGCTCCATGTGGACTGGCCTTTAGCTTAGGTATTTAATTCCCCCAGCCTGGGATCTCGCTTACTCCATGCATCTACTGCATCCAACGCAGCTAAGCCCTACTGGGGGTCCCTCTTGGGACTTCTCCTTGTCATGTATGTCACTATCCTAACACAGTGCAACCTTGGCTGAACTACAGAAGAGCTGAGCGTTCTCATGGGCAGTACACCAGCACTTCTTTCACATAATTTATTAAGGCCATTCTGCAAATGGAAGTGCTTTTTTTTTAACATAAAAAAAGTTCAAGGCAAAACTGTGGGCTTTTCTGGAAGGGGAAAAGGGGATTGCTCCAGCCATCTTTGACCTTCAGCAAAACCCTACATACACTAGTAAACGCCGCTCTTTCATTATTTAACTTTTTAATATGTCCTAATACTTTATTTCCTGTGCCCACACACTATACTAAAGGAATCTAAAAGAAATAAAATTGTTATTTGTGGCCCATGGTTTGAAGCTCAGAATTAAACACATGCTATTAGGGGTCACAGAAGAACACGATGAAATTCAAGGAGACCAGATTGATCAATCTAATGGTCTCTTCTGGCCTTAAAAGTTTTGAGGCTATGTCCTGGGGCTTTTTTTAATTGATCAAAACAATCTTTCAAATATTTATAACCATCTAACTATTATTCATTTTTCTCCTTCTCTAAAAAAGCAAGTGAATGTAGGAGTAAGGAAATTAATCTTGGATTCTACTAAAATATCAAGGGGAATTCTACCAAATGTCAGTCTCCTCAAGCTGCGTGTATTTATTTAAAACATTTTGGTTAACAGCAGAGTGAGGGGGCAACTTTCAGGCTAGAAGTTTTGCAAATATTTTAAGTAGGGTTTTAATTGACCCAGTTTGACATTAAAAGCACTTTTTAAACTCTTGATATTGTTAGCCATTTAAGATAAGTGGCAATAAATACAGATTAATTGTAACACATGAAATGAAATCCTCGAGCTGTGGTGGGCCGGTGAAAAGGCCCTTTGTGTGCCGGGGAGGTGGAAGATCGTGTGTTAGGGTTAGGCTAACAGAATACCCCGTCAAGCTCAGCGAGGTTTTTGGTAGCTCATGCTGTGACCAACTGCAAAGACAACAAACTTTGGGCAAAGGCAAGGGGGGTGATTGGCAGGTATTAAGAAAAGCAAAAACTCTAGGAGGAAGGGCTCCCTTTCAATGGAGTGTTGCGCAATGCAGAAGTTAAAGGCAAGCCAACACTGGAGCTTTTATTGTGTGGGAGATGATTGAACTGGGAATGTAAATTCAGGAAGACTACTTCTAAGATGCTGGTGTTTCAGAGAGATGCTGAATAAATACTACAGAATCGGTGAGTGGTCCCACAGGGGAGACTGTCTGGTGAGTCTTTTCATAATATTAAAAAGAAAAAAAATCAAAACTAAAAACCCACCCACCTTCCTATTTTTCCCTAAGTCTTGCATGCAAAAAGACAAGTTATAGCAGAAAGCTTTTTCAAAGGGTCTCCAGGTCTGAATCACTCCTTATTGACAACACTTAACGCATTTGGCCTGGTTGCTGCTTTACAAGAAGAATTTAAAAAAAAAATCAGACACATGGTACATCAAATAATTTTTTTTTTTTTGACTGCTTGTTTATTCCCTTGCAGAAAGGATAACCATCCTTGATGAACAGAAACGACAGCCTGCTCTCTCATCTGCGGTTCCCTTTCCTTTGCACAGCTCCAGTCAGGCTTGTACCAAAGTGGCTTTCTCTCCCTACAGCCAAGAGATGAGGAAAGATGGAAATGATTTACACTTTTGTATGTCTGAATCCATCTCTTCTGTTCAAAGATGGACAGCTTGCTCTGAGCACTGGGGCTCACAGGGGGACCTGAACGCTGAACAAAATGGTTGGCCAACCTTCGGCTTCAACCATACCACATGATAAGATGCAGAAGTTGTGCACTGCTACAGAGGGGTTACAGCTCTCCCTCTCACACAGTAATGAAACCTGTCCCCTGGATGAGTTTTCTGTAGCTGGTGGCATAGGGCTTTTTTCTTGCTAGGGTCCATGCCAAGGTACCCTCCAAGACATGATGGAAAGCACTCCTGTGTCAGTCTTCTGCTTGCAATTTTTCCTCAGGACTAGTAAAGGCTCTTCTACTGGCAGCAATGCAAAACATTGCTCAGGGAGCTTGTAGTACGCTGAGCAGCTTTGCTCAAGGTCAGGTAGAGGTAAGGACAAAACACCCTGAATTCTTGACTCCTGCTCTCAGGGTTCAATTAATCTCACTCATCCAAAAGTCAGGCATCTGTTGGAGGCCAGTCTGCTAGGTTTCCTCTGTAGGCAGGGGAAAGATGTCTCTAGAGGGCAATTCCTTCCACCTTAAAATATGTATCTGAGATAAGTGGGGAGGATTCATCCTCTGGGTGTTTGAAAGGAACTTGATGATCTTACACAGAAGATGCATTGAACTTTCAGGCACCTAGAGTTCAAGAGGGAGAGTCCCACCCCAGTAGTCATCACTGTTACCAAGATACTAGATACTTGATTTTCAAAAAAAAAAAAGAATTAAGAACTAACTCTGGCTTGGCTTTTCAGATCCCCATCTGTATTTCACTCTGGAAAGGTTTCAAGTACTGCCCTCATCACAATGTTTTCCAAGCATCTTCTCCAGCTGCTAAGTGACAGCTACCCCCTTGTCTGATAAGCTAACATTGCAAACCCACTTTCCTCCAGATCGTGCTTTACTCTCTCATTTGTTTCTTAATTTTGTTCCCCATTGCCAGCGAGCTGTTTCAGCTCTCAAGGGAATGACCTTCGGTTTGGGGAAAGCGTTCCTGAACTCTGCACACAGGAATGCTGCCCCAGGCTGCCACCTGGACTCACAAGAGTTCCTGATGCTCTTTTCACCCCTTGGCTACTTAAGAACATTTTTGGGCATGGTTGATGGCACACTTGGCCTATTAGCAGTAGTGTGGCTGCACAGTGTGAGTGCCCACGACTCATTAGGTTTATAGAGAGTCCTGGAGCCATGCCTCGGTCACATTTACAAACCGGCTCCTTGATATTGCTCTGGCCTTGAGAATGAACACCTCGTTAGAGGGCAGCCCAGAGGTAACATGTGGCTCCTGAGATACTGTAGATAATAACTACTCTAAACATCATTGTTCTGTTCAAACCAGGCCATCATTTATATATGGACGACACACCACATCATCCTGCTTGCAGAGGAGCCAATAAAGTGCAGTTGCCTAGGGAGATGTGTCTCACCTCCCCCTCCCGTAGGGATTTTCTGAGATCTAATAAAAGCTGAACTCATGATGTGCTCTTCCAGTGGATGAGCACTATGAATTTCTTTTTCTTCTACCCAATCACTTATTTTTATGAAGCATGCAAGAACTTATTATCTTGAAGATCCTAGGCACCTGTGAAGTTCGGTTATAATCAGTCAACAGATGAAAAATTTACGAGGGGGAAAGACTTATTCACACACACCTAGATACACACACATATACTCACAAACACTGTGATTGCTTAAGCCTCATTTCCTTAGGAAACCAGATTAAAAATAGCATTGATGTCAATAATGAAGTCTTTATTTCTTTGGCAGATTTCTGTTCCTTTTAAACCAATCCTCCCACTGAGAGGTACTGCAAAATTTTCATCTGGAACCAGACCAGATTGCTAAGTGATAAGAACCTCACAGCAGTTTCACTGTACCTCAAACACCTCAAGGAAAAACGCAAAGTGAATGTGAATTCTGTATAAATACTGAAAACAGGTGCCGAATTTCATACTGAGTTAACCCAGTGGTGGCACTTGATTTTTCTCTCCAATTACCTTCAGTGTATAAATACTATTTTTAAAAGTTTGCAAACCTCAGTATTTAAGGTATTTCCAATAATAAAGTACAGAAGAATACTAAAAATACTCAAGTTATTTATTTTAGATACAAGTCACATAGGTTTCAGTCCTGCAACATCACTCCTGGAAAATGATGGAGGTTTCACTTTTCTGCCAGGGATAGGCCCAAAGCTGAACTCCACCAAAATGTTGTGTTTAGATTAAAAAGGTGTTTGGAAGTTCTCTGGCAGAACAATTTTCAGTTGATGAATAACAGTTTATCGGCATCAAAGCATTTGGTAAGTCTCACTGAATATCACTTGAAAACAGAAGTTCCAAGAAGTATTCACCTGGCTTTTTGCTTATTCACCTGCCCTCTCTTTCCCACTGCCTGCCTGGAAGTTGGTAGGAGTAAAGCCTGGTAGTTCTGAAACGATATTTTGCCATTTTTCAGTTCACCACTCTTCAGCAAACTGGTTTACCAAGAGCTAGAGCTCTGGGGCTACCTCCAAGACAGTCACCTGGGGGCTTCCAGCAGCCACAGCTCTGGAGCTTCTACCAAAAGCAGCACCCCAGTGTTCTCCATTTTTGCTGAGAATTTCCACATTTTCAAATTTTGTTACTAATCTCTCTATAAAAAACATTTGAAACAGCAATATTTTCCGTGACTGGAGTTGCTTCTCACTCCCCATCAGTAAAGTCCAGACTCAGGGTTTCATTAGGGCTATCGCACAGAGCAGAAAGGGAGCTGAGATTCAGGCGTGAACCCGGACTTTTTCCAATTTCAAATGGTATCTTAGCTATTGGTCTTGGGTTTCAGCCCAGCTTTGGTTGCCACCAGAAGAATTTTGTCCAACAGACCTCTGCTGCTTTCTACAGGCCTCTATAAAATGGCTGAACAGTGGCAGAGTTTGTGTTTTGAAATGTCTATGAGAGGTGAATAACTAAAGTTTATGACATCTCTTCTTGCTGGCTGGAGCTCTAATTATTTCCCTTCTGCTTCTCTAAGTAATTCTATCTTCACTTTACATTTCTGATATTTAAATATTTTTTTGGGCAGAGGTATATTGCGCACATGTTTTCTTTTCCTTGACACGTCTCTTCTGATCTACCAGAGAAAATAACAATGGAACTGAGACTTAACAGGCTTCTAAAGAGGGTATTGATGTTTTCCAGTAGTGTGAAAGTAGCAGCCTAGATTAAAGAACTGCAATGAGAAATAAATATTGTCTCATCCAGTGCACACACCAGTCACCTTGATGTCAGTTGCAAAATTACCATTAATTCAGTGAGAATAGGATCAGATCCCAAATCCATAAATCCTTTCTCAGCAAGTTTGCTCTGACAGTATTCCTGGCAAAACCATGACCAAGAAAACCTGGAACTCTCACAAGAACACCCAGTTTAATGAGATTTCCAGTCCCAGTTTCCATACCAGTAAAAATCCTCAAGAAATCCACATAATTTACATCCAGGCTTTTTAAGGCTTTCAGTTTCACATCTACTTTTGCAAAACAACTAACTCGAGCCAGCAGTCATGCCCTGTCTTTCCAGTCCATCAAAGACTTGTTCTTCTCCATACACTGTCCTCCTGCAACTTGGCCCTAGAACTGGTCAGAAATGGCTTGAACCTGTAGGAGACCAACACCATGAGCAGTACAAACTGGTTCCTTGCTCTACTAAATTCCCTTCCCAGCTCCCGCTCTAATAGCCTGAGGCTCTGACAGTGGAGCTGCAGGAGATACAGCTATGGTGGTCTAGCATGCCTTGGGACATCCCTGCTCCTCCATGAGAGGTAAGCACCCTGGCAGGAGGAATATGAACCCATGTCAACCCTGTCAAGTTTCATTAACGTGAAACACTACTGAAGGATTTGTACTAGCATACCAGGCTCCGAATTTAAGGAAACTGAGTAGCCAAATTTCCCCCTCCTCTGGGACAACACGACATAGCAGCGTGACTGGAATTACACTCGGGTGTGGAGACATCTTAATCACTGCAGGTAGCACTCAAAGCTATCCCAGCTGAGACGCGATCCTTGGATCCTTTGCAATCGGTATCCTGTTTACCTTTTCACATAAGCATCCCACTGAAACCTCAGTGTTAGAGGAACACTGCCAGTCTTTGGGTTCTCCACACTGCCCTTTTAAAATCTTCCCAACAGCACTGTTCGAGCTGGTTGGGAATTTTCTGATGAGACAGTTTTGGGATAGAAAGTGATGAATTGCCTGGCATCCGTATATTGATTTCAACACCCCTATTATGAAATCTGGAGTTACACGGGACATCTGCCTGGTCTCCTGAGAGCTTGCAGGGTGGCCTGTGGATCCACAGCAAGTTCTTGCGTGTGTGTGTGTGGGTAAAAGCGTATTTCATCTCATGTTTAAGCCCATTCCTGTTCAGCAGAGTGCTTAAGCCTGGGTGTAAATCTCTCATGATTCTTTGCAGTTCTGAAAAGAGAAATTTTCCTGAATTATGTCTACATTTTTACATCTCAAATGTTGAAGAGAAATACAGCAAGGGCATAGCCAAAACCTCTATATTATAGGACAGGAGGGGCCAATATAGCTTTCTTTGAGAACAGGCAGGCAGAATTAGACTTACACAGTAGAACTTGGCACAGGCATAATAATAAATATGATATGAAAATGTCAGGGACCCAGAGGAGCTGACATTAATGTATGAATTTCTTTAAACCAAAATCCTACTGCATACAGGCAACTTTCCCCATCCATCACTGGAAGAGTTACACCAGAGATGGTAAATGTATACACTGTGGTTTGCAAGGCACATTTTACTCCCTTTAACATTTACTTGGATACCTGCAGCAAACAAACATAAAAGCCTGGATTTGGGGCTTTACCCTACTTCTGTGGAGCAGAACGATGAAAGCAAGAGCAGTGGCTAGGCAGGACTTCCTGCCGAGCGTGATGAATTCTCCCCTGGACCAAAGGGTCCAGGAGAAAAAAGCAAAGTGCAAGCCCAATTACATGATCTGTTCTTTCACTTGCTATGCCTCCTGCCTTCCTTGGTTGGTAGAGGTGACGGCAGCCTCAAGATAGCTCTCACCATTGCATATGCTATACTTTGTTTCTATGATTAAGATCTTGTTATACAACTGGAGTTTTTCCTTAAATCAGAATTACAGACATCAGCCTTCAGAACGGCAGTGCCCTTTTCACAATAGGGTACCGCAGGCACATTTATTTTGGCCTCCCTAACTTAGGCGCCCTCTCTTTACCGATTCAAGCTTTAGGTGAAAAGCAAATATTCAGAGGCTTCCAAACTTCCACGTGATACAAGATCAATGTACATAAAAAAAGTTACCCTGATTTTTTTAGATTTTATTTTTATTTTAAAAGGCTACAGGCTGGATTTGCACTTGGAACAAGCTTTTACCCAGTGGAGTATCTCCTGATCTACAACAGAGTGTCTGAAAAAAGAATCAGGCATTGCCTGTTTAATGCACACTTTTAAATGAATCAATTACAAGGCTTTGGTCAAAATTAGCATGCAAGTATATTTTTAAAAGCAAAGCGATACTTTGCCCTAAAAACTAATAGTAAAAGAAGTCCATACACAAAACCAGCCCGACCTCACTATAAGCATCTGGATGCCCAAATAAACATGAGCAGAGGGAATTCTAGCATCTGCAAACTGTTAATTTACCCTTTTCTTCTCTTTTGTAGGCTCGCCAAGTTCAATCTCCTGGTCGCCAACTTCTTGCTCCACTGAGACAACCCGTTGATGAACTGCGCTAGTGATGTCAGTAGCACCACTAATCAGTGTTGGACCAGGGCGCCTGACCCAGGGGATAAAGTCTCTTTATATTCCAGCCTGCAAGTGGTTTGTTTTTTCCCTCCTTTTCTTCTTTTATGTTCTACAGAGGATCCAAGACAAAGACTGGAAACGAAAAAGAGCTACAAAGTTCTGGAAGACAGAGGACTGCGCTTCCGATGCCAAGCTAAGTTGGTTCTCAGCAACACAACAGTGGGTGTAACTCCGTGCCCAATTTGCACACAAGATTGCATCACTTGGGAGTGCAAAACAGCTATTTGCATATCCAACATCTGCAAATCCCAAGTCCTCAGTGTGCAGTTGGATGGCGGCCTCAAGGCATTTCCCTTTTGAAAAAACACTTTCAAGTAACATATGTGAACCTGAGTGCCAGATCTGGTGGCAGGTGCTAATGGCTTTCACAAAGGCTCTCTGGATTTTAATTACTTGTGTTTAAGCTGCATATAGCATCCATCACTTCCTTTCCTCTCCCAAACTACTGAGTAGAAATACTGTTTCCAGTAAAAAAATCCCACCTCCCCTTCCCCCTGTTCCACCCCCCCAACCCCTGCCAAATTGAACAGCCATCATGTTCCATCTCAGTTGTGGTTACCTTTTTAGCCATGGATGAAACATGTTCAAGACAGCTTCTTCCCCTGAGTTTCTCCCCAGGTGCTCTTTAGTTTATGAGGGGGGGGGGGGGGAAGCATATCTCAGTGGTGATCCAGACCACGCAAGATCTGAGTCACCTTGGAGATGTCTGTCACTCCCTAGTCTGTTCAGAAGGCGAAGGGTGAGCCTGTTCCTATCTTTGGTACCTCCAGTATCTAAAATGATGTGTGCTGAAATTCCCCTTGGGAATCCTTTGTAGACAAGACAAAAGGGAAAGAGCCAGAGCTGAGGACTAGGAAAAGGAGATTTTAGATTCTTGCTGTGCTCTCACACCAACTCCATGTGATAGAAAAGCTGCACAATTCTCTTTGCCGAGTGAAAACACTTCAGAGTCCCATTATGAAGAACCACCAGATAACATTTACAAAAGACACTGGAAACAACATGTAACATTATTGTTTGGTAGGTTGGGCTAGGTGACCTTTAAAGGTCCCTTCCAACCCAAACTATTCTATGATTATTAACAGTCTAATTTATGACGATCAGAATCATTACTGCCGATGCTGCTTGCCTTATGCTGACTATGAAAATTCTGCAGGATGGGGAGGGAATTCACCTGTTCTGAGCATAGAAATGATCAAAATTTACTTCTGCTATTCCTACTCTGGTACAAATTCCTCTGGTTTCATGGGAGCACACAGACATCTACAGCAGAGCCTGTATTTTTTTTTCCTTGCAGAACATCTCAGGAATTTAAACCTAATCCATCAACAAGTAGGTACCTAATCTCAGCCACCTAAACCTACAGCTGAGGAAGAGAGGTCCGGCTTTCACACTCACTGATCCCTGTTAACATGCACTGACTACATTAGGAGCTGCGGTCTGGCTCCCACCATAACATGGACAACAGCCCGGGTCTTCTCCAGCCTCTCAGACACAGGGACCTGCATGGACCTGGTGGGGTGGGAAAACATGTGATTTTTTCCACCACAGGACCATGGTCCAGAGACAGTTTGATTCCCCTCTTGCTGTGGTGGATGCTATGGTACTTGCATTTCAAGTCTCTCTCAGCAGTGAAAGAATATTCTCCATGATATATTTATTATTTTAAATAACCAAAACCACTGTCTTAAAGCCTGCTGATTTGGCTGCTAATAAACATCATGAACTGGAGCAGCATCCGAATTTCTGAAGCAATAAATCCAGCTCTCAGCTACAAAACTGACAGCTCTCATAAAAGAAAGAAATGCAAGTAAGTAAAACATCCTAAGGAAATTATCGTTCAAATTAACTGCAGACATAAATTTATCCATCTGTTATCATAAGTGTTACTCAAAAATTATTTGCCCATAAAAATGAAATAAACCAGAGTGATTTTTTTCTTAAACATTGACTTCATGTGTATAGTCTTAGTTGCCAGAATATTAACTCTTTTTAATGGCCCATGTGCTCTTGGCTGTGTCTCTCTTTCTTGACTGTAAATGGACCTTCATAAACTGCCTGTACATATCAGGTCTAAGGCGCTTCACTGTTATTACAGATCAATAATTCCTGGCAATCCAGGATGGATTTTCAAAACACAGAACATGCAAGCAAAGCTCCAAATTTTACTTGAAAGTAGTCTACTTAGCTACCTTTATTCATTCAAAGGGGAAAAATTACCATGCCTGTTACCTGAAAAATATCATTTAACTGTACAAACAATAACCGCTGTTTCATTAGCAGAGTATAGTTACTGTGAATATAGGTATGGTGAGATTTTCACATTAAGTCTGATTACGGTAAACCCTGGCAGGAGAAGAATGAAGTATACAGAGCTGGATATAAAGCTGGGTCCCATTTTACCCAAAGCCTGTATTTTTCTTGGAGAGGAGAAAGAAATGAAAGTAAAAAGAATAAATGGCTATTTTCACTTCTATGTGTTTTATAAAGGAATAAATTAAAAGTCTGAACTGCTCTAATGCATTTAAATTGTGAGTAACGCCATGGAAGGTGGGGAAGGGGGAAATCTATTGAAAAGTCTACTTTTTACTTTTAAAAATGGCAGAAAAACCGAAGAGCTTCATTTAGAATTGTGTAATTTTTTTGTTTTAATACTGCTGACTGGAACAACAAGAAAAACTATCTTTCAACAGCATAAAAATGCTCTGCTCCACTTTGTGGATGTTAGAACTGGTTTATCTCAGCTTGCATGGATATTCAAATGCCTGCCCCCTTACCCCTCCTTTGCCCCAGGACTTCTCTGCTCAGTGTGTCAGGGCCTCTTGCTCAGTTACAGACCAGACTCGGAACCACCTCTCCTACAATGCTGGGCTGTAAATGGCACATAGCAAAGCAGTTTAATCCCAGTTTACAGAGGAGAATGACGACACCCAAGCACTTGGGGTTTTGATCGGCACCTGCAAGAAGTGGACTTGCTTTTTCAGAAGCAAACAGAAAAATTCCGTTTTCCCCAAATGCTCAATTTTCTACTGAAAAAAAAAAATTAAGCTAAATGATTTTTGTCAGCCTTCATTTAAAAGCAAGGCAGGATAAAGAAGGTAGAAATTCTATGTATAAAATAGCTAATAACCAGACCATAAACACGCAGAATTGCACAAGCAACTAAATTAATTGCCTGCTATATTCCAGTCAGCCCAATGGCCACAGCTTTACTGGGAAATAAGCATTCTTCAGAAAACCAGCAGTGCTTTTCCCAGGCTGACTCCTGCTGCACCCAAGTGGCACTCTGCACCAATTTCGATGCAATTTTTATTTCCTACACCTTTCCTTGGGTTTGATCCTTTTCCACCTGAAACCAGTAGGGATGCTTCCAGTGGTGACCTCACCTGCCAGATCTGGTGGGACCAAGGTGTGGGATCTTGCCTTCTGTGAAGGTTATTTAGACCTGGTGAGAGGAGTTGCCATGTCTCCCTCCACCTGCACTCCTCTCCAGCCACATGTTTTCATCCAGCCAGGCAGGCATTCGGCTTACCCTGGACACTTTACATTTTTTCTGATGGTAAAGTACATTCTTTGTTATGAGGACAGGGCTTTACAGTCTAACATGCTTCAACCCAAAAGGCATTTCTGCCAGTCCAAACCCACAACACTGACCACACTTTCTGCTGACAGGCACCGACGTCCTCCAGCTCAGTAGCACTGGGCTCCCGCACCACCAGGCAGCCAGGATATCATCACCTTGTTTACAGCTGAAGCCAGCCATGGCTTTCATCCCGCAAATTACTGCCTTTGGTCACAGTGATCCCTGTGCATGGTTTGGGTTTGGTTTTTGTTTGGTTTTTTTGTTGTTGTTGTTGTTGTTGCTGTTGTTTTGTTCTAAACAACAGTACATATTCCTGGAGGAGTCTATAAAATGTCTTGCTGCTGCAGTCATCAAAAAGGATATGCTGAACTAAACCAGACTGCAATTTGCAGAGACACCTGCATGGTGTCTCCTGGCTTAGTCAAGTTCATTATACTAATTCAGTGTTAAGACACCACTGAACTACCCATCCATAGCACTGGAATCCTAGATCAAGCTGAAGATGGTGCACCAACAGAGCTTCAGTTGCTACATGCAGCTGTGCAAAAGCCAGGTAAACTTCACTATAGCAGTTTCCACGAGGTATGGCTCCCCGGGGGGAGCCGCCGGAGGAACCAGGCAGGGCTCTGCCTCGGCAGGGATGTTTTCAGGGTGGGACCCTGTCCTCCAGCCCTGTGGCTCCACTTACACCTGTGAGTTACGGGATGGCACTGAGTCCAAATGAACCATCTTGCAGGGCCTGGGAACCCCTTCTACAGCAGCCCTGGTCTGTAATATTGTGTTTGGTGAAATTTTTCCAAGGTGTTTTTCTCATAGCAAGCTTATTTTCTTATGTAGGAAAACACTTTTTTTCCTAATTTTGTATGCCAGAGGAGTTTTATCTCATTCTTCCCTTCCCAGAAACTAAGATGGAGATAATGAAATTTGGAAACCAATTCATAATATACATATAAAGTTGTTATTCATTCATTAGTTCCAATATCTTCACAATAAATGGATTAATGCAGAGATTATGCTTCACATAAGAACAATACCTTTTGGAGTACATTATCCAGAATATTATTTTTAAATTATTTCCTGTCCATCATGTTAGTCTTAAGTATGCAGAATCTTAAGTGACATAACTTTTGCACTATTCTGAGAACAAATGCACTCTTGCAGTCTCTATCATGCCAGTTCTAACCAAAGGTGCATTCCTAAAACTTTGCACTTCAGAATTCGCAGGAATAGGTGAAAGCCTCAACTTTCACCAAAAACACCCTTCGCTTTTATAAAAAGCCAAACCAAACCCTCAGGGTTTTAGAAAACGATTTGAATTCCAGACCCAAGCTCATACCAAAAAGCCTCCTTAAAACTCAAGAAGTAGATATAAGAATGCAAAATACAAAATATATCAATAAAAGCCACTCTTATAATACAGTGCATGGGAAAAAACCAACAAAAACCTTCAGGAGAAAAAACTGCATTTGAATCCTAACAGAAAATGAACTTGCTTGCACTTTGGCCGCATAAAATTTTGGCATTGAAAAATTAATAATTTTCTCAGTACTTACTGCACAAAGAAAAAAACACCCCAGAGAAGAGAGAAGGAATTAATTGAACTTAAAGTAGGGATGGCCTGCAGGGATGGCCTGCTTTGGTGAGAAAGGCCAAAGGGATGCTGGAACAAAAAACCCAAAACAAAAAAGCTTTCCTCGGCATCTCCCGTGCCCCAGCTTTCAGTAAATCCTGTTGCATGTGTCTGTTCTGTCCTGCTGCAGTCAGTGCTGGGAAAAAGAAATAATCCAACGACAAAGGCAGTTTTCAACATCACCAAAATGGAGATTAAGGGACAAAACAAGACTTGCTCTTTATAAGGCAGCTTTCCCAAAGTGATGCTGCCTGGGAGTTTCAGGTAGATACTCTCCAGTGGGGCCAGGGAATGAAAGCTCAAACCTCCCACAACTTAGATGTAACTTTCTATGGAAAGCAATGTGTAATTAGTATCCATTTGCTTAATTCCGTTTCTGTTAACACATACAAATAGCTGCCGTGGACTGGATCCATGACCGATCTAGTCCAAGAGCCTGTCTCAAGGCACGGTCAGTAACTAATGCCCAGGAAAAGTGTGTACAGAGCAGGGCAAGGGGGCAATGATATCCAGTTTGTCCTCCCAGCTCCAATATATACTGGTTAAGGGACTTTCAAAACCAGAGACTACATCAAAACCATCCTGTTCAATAATTTCTAATAAACCCAACTCCATGGGTTAGACAAGCTGGTTTTTATTAATCCCTGTCCAATTATGAACCACATGATATATTTTCCTACTGTAAAAATAGTTAAGCAAAACTTCTTGGACAGAAATATCAGGCAAGGTTGAGATTAAATAAGCTTGGGAAAATTCAGTCTGGATACACTCAAAAAATAAATACATCAAAACGCATGTATCTCTGCTAAATCCCGCAGTCTTTAATCAAAATTACCTCCGAAGTGAGTAGCAAAAGGCAAGTTGTTGCCAAAGTTCATAGCAAGAACCATGGGATGAGAAGCAAAGTTCTGTCAGAAATGAGAAATTGTTAAGGAGAGGGAGCAGGAGGAGCAGATCGGCATGACAATCTCAGGCTGCCTTGAAGTCGAGGGAGCTCAAAGAGCCACTTAAGCCAGCACTCAGGATTCTGCTGAACTGGGGCCTGAACAGTTGTTATTTATACTCTTATCACACAGAAATGTGAATTCCATTAGAAAGGGGAAAAAAATTTAAAAAGGGAGAAAAAGGAGAGTAGCACGTACTGTCGCAGGCTGACAGAAGTAGCACAGACGTCTTTGTTCTGCAGACTTCACGGAGAGAATTTAAACACGCAGAGAGATACACTGGATTTTTACTTAATGATTTAAAATACTGGTATTTAGCTACATACATAACATATGCACTTGTGCAAGGTCCAAAACCAGCCAGTCTGTACGGACACAACACCGAAGTAGCTAAGCCACCCATCAAGAAAGTCCAACTACAGCAGCCCCAAAAAGTCTGAAACCCCAGCCCAGCACCCTGGGCCACACACACGCCCCTATGCCACAGCAAGGTCTGTATTACCACAGTCACTGCCATCAGTACCTAGGTTTGCAAATTCAAAGTCACTCCAACCACCTCCTACACCGGCGGCCACAAACACAACCACGGTGTGAATGTAACCCAAGCAGCCCACAGGTTGGGCTGGGAAGTAAACAAACACAACAGCACGAAAAGCGTTAAGTAGCTTCACATTTCTACAGTCAGATGGAAGGCCAAGGAGCGCTGCCTGTCCATAGCCCAGCTGGACCCAGATCCACCTCCTACACCAACTCACTACATTTTAGAAGCAGGTTTAGACAAACAAAAACCTTTTCAAAGGGAAGTCCCCTAAGGAATCTTCCCACAAGACCAGAGACAAAATCCTGAAGTGTTCAAAGCACTTTACTTCCAATCACAGTAACAGAGTAAAACAGAAAAAATAATGCTGTACCTGCACCAAAAGCAAAGAAGAAGCTCTTGTCTGCGTTCTCCCTTAAAAGCGCCATCACTCTCTTCCCCATCCTCTCATTCCTCTTGTAGATGAGCTCCTGTCTGAAGTAGCTGTCTATCTCCTGAGCCGTCACCTGCTCATGGGGTGGAAGTGTTGTGTTGATGAAGTTAGGGACCTGAAGTGGAGAGAGAGAATTTAGTTCAGGTGACAGTGGTTAAGTAATCCCCCAAACATTGTATGTTTTAATCTAGCCTTATTTAAACGACCTGAGCATCACTATAATATAAACACCCCTCCCCCAACCCCCCCCCCCCCCAAAAAAAAAAACCAACAAGAAAAAACCAATAAATCACTAGACAATGAGAGTTTGTGAGGTTACTGGGATCTCTACAAAGGAAAAAAATAAAACACCAACACACTTTTTTTTTTTTAATATTTTACTAAATGAAACTTAAGTTCATGTTTTACTTTTCTCTGTTCCTTCAGCAGAATGTACTTTTAAGCGTTACATTTGGGTGAGTTACTCAAACCTTTATTCTCTGCTTGTTCAACACAGTTCATTGGCTACTTAATACTAGAACAAATCCTGTAATCTCTTCTCAGCCAAGGTCATCAAGAACTTGAGTAAGGACTACATGATTTGGCTTGTACACACTCCTTTTTAATAACCTCACAGTTTAAGAAAGGTAGGAAAGGTTAGCAAAACCAGATACAGGAAGATGTAAACAGGGTAAACCCCCTCATCTTTCTTGCAGCTTTAGATGCTATTAGGTGTCACCAGAGGAAACCATGTATTACAACCCATAAATCCCTGGAATGTTCCTGATATCTCTGAGGAAGGGATTTCCATGAGAACTGCTCCTTCAGTCCCTGTTTTTGTGAGCAGAGACGTTCACAGGCACAGAGAAAGGCTGAAACCCCAAGGACCATCCGAGTCAGGGAAGCAGACCCAGGAATGAGCCAAAACCCAAGCTGTAATGGACAGACAAGCCAGAAGTCTCTGATTATTAGGACAGGCAACCTGTTTTGACACAGTGAGGGTCCAGGGTCTACCATGACAGCTCAGGAGCCTACGGGCCCTGCAGCGAGAAGTGCTGTAAGCGGGCAGCATTTGATGACTGCTCACGGTACCTAGGCACATTCTGGTGATTTTCTGTGCCTCACCACTGGAAAGCAGCTTAAGCTGCAAAACCCAGATTCAGATTTTTGAGTCCCTGGGTACATGTAAAGCTGCCAGGATTTCCAGTGTTAATCTAAGTTGGTGGTAATGATATTGCATGCCCAGCCCATAAGGGAAACATCCCTCACTCACTGTGCTGAACTACTTCAAGCAAGGACTCTGTTACTTAATTATTTTTCTGGTTTTCTACTACATGAAATTCCTGTACTCATTTTCTAAAACTTGCCTTTAGTCTTTGTTTTTCAGCCCATCTCTTTACCCTCCCGCTTGGCCACATTATTTTATCACAATTTTTGTTTCTTCCCACCCTCTTCACTCATACTGCCTCTCCAAAAGCTTTCAGCAAGTCTTAGGGAAAGAACTAATTTCCATCTTCCCAGTGGCTCTCCTTAGTGCTTTTTCATTGCAGCCTCGTCTACAGCTCTCCTAACATGCCCGGGACCAAGCAGCAGAGATTTCTCAGCACGCATTATGCAGAAGGACAAGTCTAGGCCTTGCTCTGGATTCCCACCAAAGGCTGTACCCAGCTGGGTGAGACAGAAATAAGCACCACATCTCCTGAGCCAGGGAATCCCATGCGGCAGGAGTTAATACTACTGCTGACACCACCCCGCCCCAGCCTATTGGGGCATGTGGACCTTTGATTTTACAAATGACTTCTCAACCTTCGTTGCCAAATCACTGTACTTCTCACAGCACCTCCCTCCTTAAGGGTTCAGATGCATTACCCTGAGTCATTCCTTCCTCCAGGCGTTCCAGCATGGCTTGGCTTTGCCAGGTATCTTGTGAACTCCTCAGAGCATGCAAGTACTTTGCACCTTGTTCTCAGTATAGCCCTTTGCCAGCACTCAACAAATAATAAGTCCCATTAAGCCAGACCTATTGGAGACACCAGTTTCCTGTTAATACACAAGGAAGCGGCCTCGATGTCTGGCAAGAACGTGCATTTGTCTCAAAGGGACGTGGGAGCAGCCTGACAGCGTTGGAGGAGTAAAATGCTGCTGGCTACAGCAGCAAAGGATATAGCAGCTTCGACTCCTGGTGAAAGGCAGGCAGAGATTTTTATTGTAGGAATAAAGTCTGAGGAATGAGTAGCCATTTTACACTTGCAATAACCTCTGAAATGCAAAGCTGTAAATCAGATGGTCCACGCAAATATCACAAACCTTTATATCTCATCTGTATTGAGGCTCTGTGTTTAATGGGTTGGTGTAGCTGAGCCAGGAGTCAGGGGAGACTTCAGAGACTGAAATGGAAAGTGAAATTTTTTGGGAACATCTGAAGGCTCAACACCCACATAAGAGAACTCTCTTCTTCCCACTTTTGACTGAAGGGAAGTGAAGGCTGGGAATTAATGGGACCTGGTCTCAAATCACCTGAGATACCCTGGGTAAAGCAAGGTATGGCATTACCTGTGAGGACAACCTGCTCTTACACAAAGCAGGAGCAGCAATGCTGGGGGATCAAATGCCTTTATGCATCCCACTCCAACTGGGGGAAAACTCTGACACTGGAGGTCTAGACAGCCCAAGGACAGAAGTGTTCAGACCTTGACGCAAGAGGGTTTTTGCCAAGAAGGAAAGTACCTTCGTTCAGCTTGTGCATCTCCATCACTAGCAATCCTACATCCACATTCAACCCACAGTTCTTCTTCCTTCCTTCCTGCCTGCCTTCCTGTTTACCAATGCCAGAGAGAGAAATTTCAAACCAAGGACTGGGTTTTCTCGGGTTTTCTCGACATTTCTCATGCTTGTCCAAGGAACAAGACAAAGGAAGGCATCACCTCTAGAGGCACATCATAAGCTACAGGTCCTGCTGCACCTTGTTTATTCCTGTATTTCTGATGACTGCTCCATCACTGGCAAAAATAAAACATGCACGTATGTTTCTCTGTGTGTGTGGCAGAAGATGAATGATTGAAATAAGTATGCCTGTACACAGTAGTGCAACCACACTCTGAGCTATGACACTGGCCCCATTAATCACCTCTGCTCCTCCCTGTATCGCAGCTCCTTTCCACAGTCGGTGACATACACCATGCCTGGCTTCAAGGAGGCAGCTGCTCCTGTTGATTTAAGAAACCCTTTGGATTCCTAACCACCAGGCAGGGATCAGGAAGTCAAGAAACAGTCACATGCAATTAGGAAGCTGTTAACTGCAGCCAGAATTTAAGGTGGGTTTTTTTTTTTTTTTTGAAAAAAAAAAAAAATTGTTGCAAAAGGATAGGCTAAAGAATGCATGAGAGGGACGTGCCTTCCCTCTTCCACTCTATCAAATATTTTTGTTTCAATTCAGTGTAAATATTAATGTAAACATTTTAATGATAGGTATTGAGGTATTGTTCTGAACTGAGAGTGAATGGATGAGACATTTGCTGTGCCAATGGGTGAGGGACTGACCTCCTGATAATAGTTGAATACTGCTACTAGTATTTAAATATATAGTGGGGTGGGTGATGTGACTGTTGAAAAGTCCTAACTTCTAATTTTGCTGCTGTTCTAGGAGAGTAGCAGTTGGATCAGCAGAAAAACACAGTGCTACCCATCACCTGTGGTGTGCTCACTTTGTAGTAATATACATGAGATAAATAGATTCTTTCTGTCTAGTCTCTGCAAGCCATGCAGTTTTCTGAGACTCCAACCAACTCTTATACATAAATATATACACACACATAAATACACACACACACACGCATGCTACATATTCCCCATGGAAACTCAATAATATATTTCATTCGTTCAGAGATGTTCAAAAGAAAGAATAAGCTGAATCAGCTAGAAATCTTCCTTTTTTCTCTTTCTATTTACTTTGGGTTACAGCTCTCCTATGGACAGTATAGATGAACCCCTAACTCAGTCATTAGGTACACCCTGCATTTCTCAGTTAAGCTTTTGAGGTTAAAGGAAGAGAATATGAGAACAAAAAAGAAGTCCCAGCCTTGTAGAAATTTCTTCCCCTCCACACCGCCTGTGTAATTTTACTTGAGACAGTATCCCTCATGGAATATATGTGTGGGTAAAGCTCTGCACATACGTCTGAGCTCATAGTGCTGTGGGATGCAGGCCATAATTCTTCACCTCTGAAGTCAGTGGGAGCTCTAGGAAGAAGAAAGAGGAAGGATTGTGGAGTGGTTATGACACTACCCTGAAAAAATGGTTCTGTTCCCATGGGCAATACAAATCTCTTGCATGATCACAAGCATGTCATTTGGGTTTAGGCCTTCAAAGGGAACTCAGCACTTAACCTCAACTAAGTATCTTTGAAGCATTTGGCTTTATTCCTCCTGTCTCTCAAAAGTCCATTTGTAAAATGGGGACAGCAAGACTTTCCGACCTGATGTTACATACAAGGCACTGACTGAATCTAGCTGTTGAAGGACCCAAAGAAGATCCGAAGTCCAAGATGATGCTCAGCGGTAACCTCTCTTCCTACAAATACTTTGTGGAAGGAGGTTGTGATTCTGCTGCAATCATCATAAGACCTAACAACAGACTTTAGCTTAGAAAAATGCATCAGAGGTACCTCAAGATCTATGCTATGCTGTCAGCTTTGTCTATAGAGACAGAGAGGAAGAAATGGAGATTAAAAAAAAAGAAAAGCAAAGCAAAATATATTGGTGTAGAGACTTTTATCACATTTAGGGCTTACTGCCAAAGTTCAGCTGCACATTCATAAACACCAGACTGCATTTAAATATATTTTCTTATTTACCGTTTAATATTTGGACAAATACTCTGGGCAGAGGCACGATGCCAGAGTTGTGATTATCTATCTGCAAATAATTTTTTTGGACACATATAAGCACCATCAACTTTGGTTAACATTATTCTTTCCTGCTTTGGATCTATTGGCTACAGTGGAGCTGCTCTAGATTCAGTCCAGTATCAAATCACAATCAGATGTGGAGGAATAGTATTATTGTTCCTACTCCTTACACACTACATTTCCTAATCCTCTGATAACCTTTTTAAGCCTTGTTCTGTTCCAGTGATGCTAGCCTATTTCTGGAATGTGCATTCAAATTGTAAGATGATGTCAATGAAAAACCAATACTGCCATCATTAGAACACAGGGCTGCATGCCCTTTCTTGCCTTCGTGCAGGCAGAGGTGGTCTTCAACCATAAGTCTACCTGCAGATGGAGAAGAGGATGCTTAGGTAGGGAAATGGGAAGCCAACACCTGCGATGGAAAATATAGTGATCCTAAAACCTTTCCTGCCATTACCTTCCTATGTCTTGGTCAACCCTCTTGGCTTCTGAGACTCCTCTCTCCCACTGCCTCCTCATCAGCAGATAACTAATGGCTTTCCAGCCTTACCTCCTGTGCAACGTCCAACCTCCAGACTGCCGCAAGTACAGTATCATCACTAATACTTGTAGGGGAATCTCTTAATAATGAAAATGCTTTATTTCTCCTCTCCCCAGAGCGTTCACAGGCTAAATAGAGAAAATAGGAGGAGGCACACCCAGGGTCACAAGGGCCGTCTACGGCAAGGCGGAGAGTTGGCCATCAGCTTCCTGGGTTCCAGTTTAGCACCTCAATACAAACACCATCCATCTTTCCCTGACAGGAGGGCTCATCCTCCATGCTAGTAATTCTTATCTCCAGTTGTTAGCAGGGAGTTGTTCCCAGATCACGTCGACTACATTAATATTTTTTTAAAACATGATTAAGATTGGGCTCTCTTTATTAGTCTTCTAGTTTATGAGCTTTACGTGGGCAGAGGCCAGAAAACAAGTAAGGGATCATGCTTTGAAGGATTTTGCTTGTACCACGCAGGTCAGGAACTTTTGTACGGTTGACAGCATTATGCATGATAAGGATCTCAAGAGCTGACAGCGCAGCTTACAGGGGCTGCCAGGAAGCCAAAGCAGCAGCCCAAAACCCGCTGGCTCCTTCAACAAACTGAACGGCCCTAAATTCACACCAGCCCTTCTTGGGTCAGAGGCTGATATCTGAGCTCAAGTTATCATTTGTTTATGAAGGGAGGATACCCTCCCATTAACCAGCCTTGACAGGGCACCGTGGTTTTTACTGCAGTGCTGCAAAATATACTGCTCTGGACTTGCAAGACACCTGTTTTCTTCTGATTAATGGACCCTTCTGGCATCTGGGAGAGCAATATCCACTTACTGCAGCCTCTGATACTAAGGATTCAAGTAGTGCAAAGTGAATGGGCTGCAAGAGCAAGCATCTCCGCAAGGAGGATGTGGCTGCTGCAGAGACAAACGCTGCTGCCGACTTGACTGGTTTTCCTCCAGTGCTCGTGAGCTTCCATCCTGATGGAGAACTTCACTGGCCAAAGAGGGGGGATGTCTGGTTAATCTGATTTAGCCCAAAGCCCAAAGTTGGCAGCTGCCAAGAAGATGAGCTTCCAGCTTCTTATGGAAAAGGGAAACCAGGAAGGAGCTCTGCAAAATGGTGTCCAGTTCAACCACGTTGTGATTAATGCATTATTGCTTTCTTTCAAGCACCAAAATTTAAAGAATTGGGAATAAAATATTAGAAGCCCAAGTGGACTGTAAAAGAAGTCTTTGATATTCAGAGTAAGTCAGTTCCATCACTCCTCTCCCTTTCTCAGAGCAAACATCTACCCTAGATGGGACTTGGAAATATATTACAGGCACATCCAACACATTTTGGAGGCTGTGGCGAGAACAGGTATGTCAATTTGGTGGATTTTAGGCTGCTAAAATGGTTTATTAGAAGCATACTCTGACACCAAACTTGGATACAGACTCAGACTGATTTGAAGTCACAGAAATCTTAAACATATCCCCAGTCTGTGCTCATCCAGTTTTGTTCCCACCCCTTTGCAGAAAGCAGAGCCGTTCCTCAGGGACAACTCTCACTGCAGCCGGAGGCTTGCAAGTTTTGAGCGCGCATCAAAAAGCCAGTCGCACTTCTCCCACCCACGCTCACCCACCAGCCACGCTGCCTGGCCACAGCCATCCCTGTACCACGGAGCCCTTTGGAAAGTGCAGTTGCGCTTTGGATCAACTTAGCATTTCCACAGCAGGAATGGATTTTCCATCATGCCCCTTGGCTTAGCAAGAGTCTGTAGTGTCCCAAACTTCCAAAAGCACGGATCAGCCCTGAAAAACTGCAAGGCAAAGGACAGCCAGCTCTCCCTCAGTGGAAAGTGTGGTCTTGTGAACCAGAAGCTTAATGGAGAGGGGCTTAGGAACCCTGAACTATTTTCTGGCTCCAATTCACTGTACGTGGGGTGTGATGCTGCAGTTTCCAGCATTTCTGCACCGCTTAGGCATAGCTAATCCCCTCTGAGCTAAAGGCTGCCGACTGCTTTCACTGAGCTGCACTGATAAGGCCCCTGTTCCCATCCCCGTGAAGGGTGTTCAAGCTTCCCTGATCAGTGGGCAGTGGCTGAGGTCGGGGTGTCTCACAGCCCCATGCCAGAAAGCCCAGCCCTGCTCTTTTTCAATGTGTTGTTTTCTCCATCTGCTGCCTCAGAGGAAGAGGACACATGGCTACCTACCCCAGCAGCCTGCCTGCACCCTCCTCCCCGGGAATAACAATGGCTGGAAGAGTCTCCTCTCACAAACCCAGTATTGTACGGCATCAGAAACCCACAGAAAATATCCTGATGAGGATGGAGGGAAAAAAATAAAAACAAAAATGCTTTTTTGCTTGAAGGGAAGTAAAGGAGAGAAGAAAGTCCAAGAGCACAAGGAGACCCAGTGTAAGAGTAAGCACATTTCTTGGGACCAGCTGTGGGGAGCCACTTCTGTCTGAGAGCTAATCTTTGTCTACCCACATCACTCCTTGGCATCCATATATGTTGCAGACTCATTGCAGTTCACACCAGCAAGCCTTCTGTAATTGCCCTACCCAGTTTGAAGCTAGCTTGGGTACCTCTCAGGATGGCGTTGCAACTTGAATGTAAAAATGTAGGTCTTTGAATTTCAAATTAGCTAGCTCAGCTCTATGAGTAACTGGAGCATCTAAATCTATAAACAGAGGAAAATCACAAACAGGAGGAGACAGGGAGGGAGAAAAGTATGCTGAAAGCTAAGGAAGTCTCTACAAATAGTGCATGATACTTTTATAAAACAATTCTGCAGGTGACACAAAAGCTGTAGGAGTCATTGCTGGCCTGAGGGTAAATTTCCCTGCCAGCAGGGCGGGCTACCACCGCCAGAGCGCCTCGATACCCACATCCCTGCAGCTTCAGCCCCCACCTCACCTGCCTGGAGAACCCCCCGGGAGCCCCAAACCCATCCTGCCGTTGCTGTTCTCCCAGGTGGTACTTGGCCAGATGACAGTCACGTGCACTACCTGGTTTTACCTTCTCCCATGCATCTGGGTTGAAGGAAAGCATGTTTAAAAAAAAAATATAGATAAAGGGGGAAAAAGGCAGAAGGGCCACAGGGATGGGTTGTGCATCTCACAAACACTTGGGGGGTGATACATTTATCCCTGTTAAAAAAAAAACAACTTTCACCAAATCCCTGAGAAGTCATGACCTCCATGTATGGATTCTATTTGTTTTTCCACACCAGTTAAATAGTTGCTTTCCAAACACTTAGGAAAAAAAAGAAAAAAAAAAAAAAAGCAAGCAACACCAACCTCCTTCCCTACCCCAACCTTGTCCCTGCTCCCCTTGGTAGTGATGCCAAAATATGCAGCCGGCCTCTCTATCTGAATGAATGTTTTGATTAAAGAAGTCTTAACAAAACAAAGTCAGAACAATGATCCCGGCCTCCTTTCTGCAAGCTTCACCCAACTATGCAGTGTATATTTAGGACCAGATTACAGGGACCTGTTCATTAATTGAATAAGGATGACAAGCCTGCAGTGCATGCAAATAAAGGTTTGGGTTTCAGTAGGGAGGGTAAATCTTAACTACCTAATGATACTCCTGCCCCATTTAAAACCCCTTTAATATTGGGATTTTTTTGACCCCAGCTTTCACGAGTTGCAAACATATGGAAAAGTTCAAGTTTTTCTATTTCCCTTCCAAATGCTTTGTTTCCTTTGACAAAGAATATTTTTTTTTCCTGTTCTGACACTAAAACCATCACCTATTATATTGCCATGACACCCAAGTAAAGATAATGATCAAAGGGCAAAGCAGGGCAATAAACTGAAAAAAAAATGGGGCCAGAAGGTTTGGTTTTGGGGGTTGGTTTATTAAAGTGTTGCAATTCTTTTTCCAAAGGTATTTTTAATTTTGTCGTCCGTTACACAGCGGGAGAACAGCTGGTCAGTAGTGGATACAAACTCAGGCTTGGTTGTTCAGGGCTCTTCGGTGAGTTTCTTCCCATTCCTGTTTAGTAAGATGTTAGGGAAAGCCTGAATGTTTTTGTGAAGTTTGCAATATAATTTTAACCTGAGACGAGTGTGATCCAAAAGATATGCTTTGCAAAATATCACACAACTTAGCAAGGAGCAAAAAGCTACTTAATAACACAAGAGCATCTGGGCTGACACAAGACCTCCGGAGCTGACACCACAAGGCAGTGCTGTGTGGAGAGAGCCCTGACCCCTGCCCTCCTGTTCGGTCCTAGCAAAATTCCAGGCTACTCCCAATCCAACCAGCCTCAGCTTTCTAACCTGGCATCTGGAACAAACTGGATAATGACTTTTGAACTAGTTTTATTTTTTTTTAAGGTAGGGTTGTTTGAGAGGTCTAGTATAGGGTGTAAAGATGCAGCACCTCTCCAGGAAAGCGTTTTGAAATGGAATGAGGACCAGTCAGGAGAAAAATAAGGAATAATTCAGATTAAGTCAGTGAAGTAGAGACAAATCAAGCTATCCTTGAAACTGATTTCCTTGTGTCACAGCTGGTGGAACTGTATAAGCCTTGACTTTGGGTTTATTAGCAATCATCTCTCCCAGAGGAGAAAAGAGAAGATCCTGGTCTGAAGTCACCATCAGAGAGCGCAACCACACCGGAGAACCTGATCTACGGTGTTTGCTATTTGGTAATGTGCAATAATAGTGTCCGACCAAGAAATGCTGTGTCAAGGAGTACCCAAGAACACGGTCTTTTTGGATAATGTCTGCTATTAATCCTGCCAAGCCAGCAAAAACAACCAAATTGCCCCTTTGTCCCACTTTCTTCCCCTCCCTGTCATAATGAGGTGACAAATACAGCTTGTGGATAAAACAATGGGAGAAAAAGCATTTTGTATATTCAACCCAAAAGATATTGTTTAAAAAAACTAACAAGTCTTTCTCATTTCTCTTGAACAAGTCTTTCCAAGAAACACTTCATAAACCAGCTCTTTATGAAGAAGCGACAGTAAATGCTTTACAGCAAACATACAGCAATGCACAGAAAGCAGCATGCTACCACCTTGAACTCCAAATGTTTTTACCAATCACTCTTTCATACTCTTTTATAGTTTATTCCCTTACTAATAAATACAGGTAGTCAACAATCCTTAAACATTTTTAATGTAAATCAGCCCTTTTCTGTAGTTGAATATGTTCCTTTTCTAATAACGCAGCAGTCTCTGAAAGAAAAATCTTTGCCTTTAAATGCCTTGTTCCAACTTTTCTCTGACTTTCTCTCCCTCTCCCATTGCTTTCTCCATGGAAACTGGAAAGAGGAAGAAATGAAATTCCAAGGTAAGACCACTCTAAACGCAAACATGTAATGAAAATTTCCAAGCAAGAACCTATTTTCAAAACCTGTAGCATGAAAATTATCTGGGCATGTTCCAGATTATTAATAAAAAAATAACCTCCACAGTGTTTTCCTCAGCACTGTCATCAACAAGTAGGGTTAACTCTCACAGCCTGGATCTGTAACCAATTTTCTGAAACACATAAGCCAAAATATAATATTGCTCCAATCTGGAATCCTGTTCTGACATAATATGAAAATTAGACTCTGAAAATTTTGGCTGCACTTCTGGGTTTTTACTTCCAAATGCTCACAATATACCAAGACACAAAGCTGTAACTCAGGTGCAAGTGGAAAGAAAGTATGATCCCAACCCAGCAGATCAGGAGCTCTTCTGAACTATGGGAAGGCAACATCTCTCCAGCAGCATCCTGTGCTACAGCCCAAAGAAGAGAAACTGGGAGACATCCTCTGCTTGCTATTGGGGCACAAAGGGCAACGAGCACGTGTGTTGCCAAACACCTGGGCAGCGTCAGGCCTGCCTTCAATGTCAGTCATAACACACGCTTGTGGAAGCATTACTGACCCTTCACCTGGACCCAGAATGAGAAACTCATGGGACCAGCTCCCTTGGTGCCTCAGACAACCTCGCAGTTGCTTCACTGGAAAGCCTATAATCATTTTCCCTGGAAGAACAGGAGGCTGTGCCAGTTCGCCTGCACTTCGTTACAGCTGAAAATGATAAGATGTTTCCAAAGCGTTGCATTACAATAGCTGTGCCTTCGGTTTATGGATTTATCTTCCTTCGCCCTAGATAAAACTCCATTCCTTGGACAAATTAGGTCTGCTTGTCATTCAACACTCTACCTAATGGTCTCAGCTGCATGTTTCTGCAGTTATTGAAGCTGGAGCATTCCACAGATAGTTTTCATTGATTTGAGAAGTGAGCCAGAAATCTAGTTGTATTTTATCCAGAATGAGAATGGTGCAAGTTAATGATGTAATTAGAATTATCAGGGCCCTTAAATCTTCAAGGACAGGGTTAAATGCAGGATTATATCATTTTTAAAGGTGTACATAACACAACCTGGTGATTTATAAACAGCAAGGGTATTGTGAAGTGATGCACTGAAGTTTTTCTTCTTTAATTTAGGGAGGCTGACTACTGATGTGGTGTTAGTGTATGGCTCTCCAAAGTCCTGTTGTCAGGACCATCACATCGTTTTCAGACGACAAGCAGTCTTGTTCAGCATGAATCCATGGTATTTTGAGGTTGCAGAGGCAATTCAGGATACAGGTGACATCGTTCTAATAAGTTATACAAAAAGCTCTGTTGTTTCTGAGGGGCACAGCTTGAAGGAGACACAGCAAGACCTGAGCACTCAAAAGGGGTTGAGGCTTGTCTACAGGCTGTGGTGACGGCCAAGCAACTTCATTGTGTAGCTTGCTTTTCTGCATAGGATGAAGCCAAGACCTCACCTCTCCTGGCAACAAGATCATTATACTCAGGTAAGCATAAAGCCTGTAAACTGGGCTATTCACTGGCCTAACTTGATTTCTTCATTTTGATATCCAGATGATGGCTGGGCCCACTGGGACTCATACAAAGCCTGCTGAAGGCATGGAAATAGTCCCCATTATTTCAAAGGGCTTTCAATGCAGTCTAAAACACATGCAAAACATAAAGCCTCTCTGGATGAAAGATGCTTTATGAGTGGCAGGTATGACTCTTGGATTGTATTGTTAACCCTAAGTGGGATAGGCAAATAACAAGTACGCAACCAGTAGGACCTGGCCTGAAGAAAACTGTCTATAAAGCAAGCAGTGTAGCAGCATGCCTCTTGATACACCAGATCAGCAACAAGGGCAGAGAAACCATCTTTTCCTGCACAGGAGCCTCTCGTCAGGACAGAGCCGGAGAAACACTAGCTGGACACCACAGGTAGAGTTTTTGGGAAGGGTTGAAGGAGAACAATCTCAGCCTTGGCTTTTCAATTTCCCTCTTAATAAAGTGTACATAGGAATACAAGGAAACACAGAGCCAGCTAATTCCAGGCTGTCAAAGATGAATCTGCTTTACAAAATTGTCCTTAAAAACTTGAACATCTCAAAACCAAACACAGGAAGCAACTGGTTCAAGAAATCCCTGAACCCAAAACTCTAGTGTTTAAATATAGACTTTTACATCAGATTTAGGGAACAAAATACAAGATAAATTGTTCTGCACCCTACTTTTTCCTCACCAAGCCTTCAGGTCATTAGGCAATTTTTTCACTGTCTCAGGTAAGAAAAAGTATTCTCTGGAGGTAGATAATTTTCTGATTTTGCACTAACAGATTTTCTGCATTTTAACGTACCTGGACATACTGACCTCAATTCCCTTGTGAGAGCATCAGAGCAGAATACAGACGTTAAAGCTGCTGATCTGCTCTGATGCCTCTTCACTTGCAGTTTTTTTTCAAAAGGAGAGAAAGAAACTATGACTTCTTTGAGGGGAAAAAAGTCTGAAAAAAACAGAAAATATGCCGATCCTATCTTTAACTTAGAATACTTTCCCTTCAGTATCATTTTGAGTCTTTGCCCAGAAACTCCAACATAAGCCTCTTGATTGCAGAAGTCACAGGAGAATCAAGTGTTTGCAGAAGGCTGTAGAAGCAGGAGAGATGTTTCCTACTCCACTTTTGAGTTATAGTCTAACTGAATAAACTCACCCCCTTAAAATGTATTAAGTTTAAATAAGGATTTATACGTTTGGAAAAATGGTGCTCAGAAACAAAATTTAAGGGAAAAAAAAAAGAGAGAGAAAGGAATGAAGAATGTAATATAACCACAGGAAAGCAGAGGTGTTTCCCTCTTTCTCTGTTCTTAATTAAAATAATAAAAAAACGCTCCAACCCTAAAACTGAGGATTTCTTTAGCCCTCTGCTGTCATCAGTGCTGATGGCTCCGGGACAGGAAAATGGCAGGGATTTGAGGGCCTGTTCACACCCCTCCATTTCAAGCACCTTACACTGGCTAAGCCAGGCTTCTCAACCCAAGGCAGGCAGCATCTCCCTGGGGCGCTCTTGTTCCTGCCCCTGTCCGAGGTGCCAAAGAATCCGTCCTCTGACCTGTGTCCAAGCTCCCACTTCAGTCTAGGAGATAATTTCCCCTGCACTTTTCCTCCCAGCACTGTCCCTTCTGTGACAAGGGGCTGCACAGACTTGGCCCCAGGGGAGCTCTGCCCTCTATTCCCAACCGCTGTGGGAGTCAACCAGACTGGCACTGAGAAACTGCAGGTTTCCCAAACTCCCTCACAGAGGCTGAAGAGGGCTCAAGAAACTCATCCATAACACATCAAGTCAGCAGTATTAGTGTTGCCACTTCTGGTCCTTCTTTCCGCTCCAGGATGTGTTTTACTGTAAAGGCATCTCAGCATCTTGCAGATGGCTACTGAAGACATTCCGTCTGCCAGGATTCACACTAGAGGAATTTAGGCAGTTACTGGACCTAGATATATACTCCCCACAGCTATGTCAGACCTTCTCAGCTACTTCCCAGTTCATTACAGTGACGTAAACCAGTGGCTCTGAACGGAGGCAACCGATGGACAGGTTCACCTTTATTCTGCAGCTTCTGCTAACCTTCAAGGGCCAAGCAGGCACTAGCAGCCTTATAAACAGTGCCCAAATGAATCCACAAAGAGTAAGAGTCACAGCCTTCTGCAGGTCTCCATGCCCCTGCAGGACGGTGCTGAATTCCTGGCCTCCGCTGTTCACATAAACGAGTCTCACGACTCTATTCCTGATCTTTTGTCCCTTCTATGTAATATTTCAAAGTTGCATTAAAGGTACCAGCTGCAAAGATTTACCAGACCTCTGAAGTGCTAGGACAGCAGTTGGATATCATGGAAGAATGGGCAGACCTTCTAAAAACACTGTGACACTCTTGTCTCCCAAGACTGGCATGGGTACCTGCCCTGAAGTTTAAGTGATGATACATCTCACTTGGGATATTTATGGTTTTTCTGCACTTGAAGGCCTATCGTTCATCGTCACCTGACAAGATCTGCAATACGTTCTCAACCCATGACAAATCCTTGTGCCTACACTTAACGGCTCAAGAGAAAGATCCCATGGGGATCTCATGTGTAATATTTAAACCCAGCTAATCTTATTTAGTAACCAAATGGCTAAGACTTCCTATGGCAGAGAGAGTCTATCATCCTTGCAAAAAACACATGGAATAAACTTTGGAATTACCACAACTGGCAAAAGTTGATCTGAATAGGCAGTTTATTTTAGGTTTTAATTTTCTATTTTGTTCTGCTTGCAATTAAAAATAAATGGTATAAAGCTGGTTTATAAAAACACAACCAAACAAAAAACCTCTTTACCCAAATTAAAAACAACAACCCATGAGAGGAAAATAGCCCACAACATTTAGAGTTCTGCAGGGACTAGTATACATATAGGGATTTTAATTTTCCATGGCCTGTAAGTGTTATAATCTCTATCAACTATGTGCACTCTGGGACCATGACTAACACCAGTGCTTGAACTCTGATTGGTTGTTGACTTCTTTCTTCTTTCTTTAACACTGTTTTAAAGATCACATTTGATCCAAGAATTTGCAGGGATAAAGAAGTTTTTACAGCAATCTGTTCCTCTCAAGTCTAACTCACAGGTCTGTTATAGGACATTGTGTCAACAAACCACAGATGTTTGTGAGTCAATGCGACCAGTGTGAACGGCCACAACTTGTCTCAGGGACAAAGGCATTATTGCTGGAGAAACTACACTGACAGAGATTAAAAAGATGACTCAGGACATTCAGATGCTAGGACTGTCTTCATGATACTACTCCTTTCTTTTCATCCATGGCAAATATACCACCACACCTTGCAAGAGCTATTTCTCCATAATCATTATGTGTTTTTATCTCACGTGCTGGGCCTTGATATTACAGGAACTGTTACAACCATTGACTTCTCCAGCATCCTCTAAAATCATGAGCTCTCTGCCTTTTCCAACTCACACACCCCACCATTAGAGATGTATTCCTACCTGTGTTGTTTTCTCCCTTTACTTTCCAGCGCAAGGCTGTTCAGAAGGAACTGCTCTGGCAGCTTTGGTACTACACACGCTTCTGTTTCAGTACTGCCACGTTAACTGCCTTGTTATGTCCTGCTTAGTCATGCTAAAACAATGCTTCACTTTCTAAGACTGGATTAACTGGGACAGCAAAGGGGTTTTATCCCATTCATTATCATTTACCACTCTTTCTACTATTTGAAAATGATAACCAGATAGGGAAAAAGAGGACACGTGACCATTTGTCCAGAATTTAAGGACCTCTGATAGTCCAAGCTGATGTCTTTCTGCTCCTGTGGAGGGGCAGGCTAGTTTTTTGATAGGTGACATGGAAGAACAGCTTCAGCTGCTGCTGGTTGTCTTTTACATTTCTACCTGGAACTTCTCAGAGGGGCATAGAAGATCTCTGGGGAAACACCCATGCTGTGGAGCGCGGCTGGAAGACTTTGTTACCTTACAGCCGGGTTGGGGCCATCCTCACTTTCCCAGCCGTTCTTCTGAGAAACAAGTGACCCACAGAGCCCTGTGCAACTCAAGATAGCAATGGCAAGATAAGATGTCTCAGAGACCTCTGCCTCAACCAACAGACTGAGCTTACCCTATCTCAGTTCTCTTTTGAAGTCACATAGTTATCCTTGATTTGCATTTGATAATGGTAAACCACTGTCACAGTTTACAGACCTTCTTTGGCAAAACATATATAATACTGTGGCTGCCAAAGTTTATACAGGTCCCCGGCAAGTAAGTCACTGCACCCGAGACAGGAACCTGGGAACATTTATCAGAAAAAGGAGAGGTAGGAGATGACATCCAAAGACCATAGTCCATAGAATTAACAGGAAAGGGAAAAGAGGAACCTATGTATTAAATGAGAATCTCAGAGTTTGCCATGAACTATCAAACTGGTCTGGAAAGCAGACTTCTGCTCCATTGAGGGTTTTTAATAGCATTGGATAACCAAGATAAACAGAGACTGAAGGGTTGCCTGAGACATACAAAATTATTGAAGTTTTGAGAAGTTATTTACTTTATAGTGTATTTACATAAGTCTCACTTCCTCTTCATATCTAAGCTCAAATATTACAAAGATTTTTTTTTCCCTCCTTCATGAGGAGACTACATTCAACAACCCTACAAACATCCATAATTAACTTTTTTTCAGGCACATTCCTCAGAAAGTCTTCCAGGCAGCCCCTTCCCCAGAGCCCAAGCAGTACCACTCTCTCACCAAGCAAACGAGGCATGTGTGGAAAGAAAACACAGGGCATCAAAAGGAAGAGGGGAAAGAGGAATATGAAGTGATGACCCTGAGACCAAAGTTTTACTTATTGCTGTACTATAAGCACCTGATAAGCTTTATGTCAGGCTCTTAATATCTCTGTACCTCAATTCACCTCAGTTTTAATGAGTACAGATCATTATATCCCGTGTAGAAATTTTAGATCAGGGCTTCGGTAGGAGACGCTTCCTGGCTCTGTAAGGGCCATCACTATTAAAGACATGGATTTTTCTCAATTAGCTGGCCCATCCACAATGCTTTTGCTTACCTGAGAAGTGTCATGGTTGAATATGACAGCATTCAGGTCTCCACAGTTATAATGCTTGATGAGATCTTCAGTGGTATATGGGGCCTGCAAACTACCTGCTCGGAGGCTTTCATGTTGGAGCAGAGTTTGGTTTAGAGCAAACAGCACCTGTAGAAATAGAGACAGGAAAAAAAAGGAAGAATTAAGGATATTAGGAATAAAATCAGCAAATCAATCAGCAATCAATCAAACAGCAAAGCCTAAAAAGCCAAACTGAAATTCTCTTGCACCTGAAGTCTATTGACCCATCCTGGCCCACAGTAACAAGGGCTGGTCTTTAGGCATTCCCAGCTGGAAAGAGTATCAGATGTAAAGTTCACTACTAGTACACGACCTTGTTATAAGACCTTTAATATTCTTCATAAAGTATAACTTCACAACACATGCATATATTGCCCAGAGATCATGGTCTGAGGGCTTTTAGGCTATCTTTCTTGACTACTTGTCTACATGAGAGACACTGAAATGAAAAAACCTCTAAATTAGGAAACTTTTGCCTCTGACTGTTTCCTGTCCACTAGATTAAATCCAAAGCCCAAGCTCAGTCAGGTTTTTGATAAAAATCTAAGTCTTCCAAACTTCTAAGTCACAGTTGTAGTACTGGGACATTCTGCATGCTTCTAGTAGCAGAAACCTTAAGAAATTCATTATTAGTCTCCCTCCTTGAGTCTTTCCACCTTCACCCACCCTTTTACAAAGGGAGCAGAGATACTGAATTGTAACACTGTCCCAGAAGACTAGTTGAGTGTCCCCATTCCCCACCTGAAAACACCAAGAAAGCAGAAGCACTCTTCACTATGTAAATTTAGGTAAAAAAAAGGTCCTTAAAAATGATTTTTTTTCCCTTGCTTTACCAAAAAGTCTACTATATTTCACATGAATTACCACAAACCTTTTTATATTTGCGATAGACTGTGGGAGTAATTTATACCAGTTACTGAACCACCAAGTCTGGGCTTTTCATATTCAGCTTTCCAAGAACCTTCCAAAGAAACTTGATAAAAAGTATATGAATGAAACAGAAGAACAGCAGTTCAGACAGTTTGTCACAAGTTATATAAACAAGCAAATGCACTTTTCCTAAAATAAAGTGATATGTAGTGACTGCAAATACAGAGTTCTGAAAAATTATACTGATGCATCATTTTTCATTAAAAGACTCCTGCATCCCTCAGCCTCACATTTCACCACATTTTCAGCTTCTCTCATTTATAACAGCAGTTCCCTCTCCATTTCAAAGAATAACCATCATCTTAAAATCAGGGCAAAGTAACCCATGCTGAGCTCTGGCTGGGCCAGGTAGGCTGCAGTCTGTGACACATATTCTTACTTACCTTCTTAACTTTAAGCAACTGAACTCACTTTAAGGAGTGAACCCCAGGGGATTTTAAAATTAACAATGTACATATGTATTTGCAGGATGGAAGTTCTTACTAGTTTAAAATTATGATTCCCATTGAAGTTTATCTGAAGGAAAGGAAGCAGTCAATTGGATTTACTCCTGCAAAACCTCAGGTATATAACAAATATGATCTGAGATATTTTTTTTTAAAAAAGTATCTCTAGGGCATAAACAGCCTCTTAATACAAAGCTGTTACGTGCTAACTAACATACACAAATTGGTCAAGGAAAAGCAAATGTTATTTTTAAATTTACTTTTAAAAAATATAAAGACAGTCTTTCAACTGAACCTTCAACATATACCTCAATTTGGCAATCAGTTCCCCAGTAAAATCCAAGCCTAAAAGATTTCCTTGCCCAGATCTAAGAGCCTCTTCAGACTTCCTTACAAAGCAATCAGTCTTTCCCAGGATCACAGTCGGAAGTTAAGCATCTTCCTAACTTAGTTTTTCTCTAATTTAAAAAATCTGCAAAAAACACAGTTTGAAAAATTTCTAACCTTTGAAAGGAACTTAGCTTTTTCCTTTTCCCCTAAGGGCTACAGCTCAAAGAGGAAATGGTTCATCCCAGGATTTCCTGGGGATTCTAAACATTTTGGCTAATAAAAATAAAAGCTTAGAAAAATGTTGACAGGAAAACTGAGAGCAGAGGTTTTCCCAAAATGCTTTTAGTAAAATCCTTCTCATTTTTGATTTTTTAAACAATGGATGTTGCTGGATTTTTATATACAAAAATATGTATACACACAGGCACACTCATATACAAACCACCAACAAACCCTGAGGATAAGACAGTGTGTTTTATGATAAAAAATTAAGAAGGCAATAAACAAATTCTTCCTTTACTCCCCCATGCCATTTTTTTTTCCCCTTAATTCTGGTTTCCTGGGGAAAACAGTCCTTTGCATTAAAGCTCTGGGTCTGTCTGTCTCCTCCTAATAAATTTGGAACCTATTAGCTGATTTCAGTCACATTTGCAGAGGGTTAGAGGTCTTAAAGAAAATTGCCTATATGTTCCTTGAAAATAAGTGCTGGGCTGCAGAAAAGCACACAGTACGAGTTCACTTCTTACAAGACATCAAAGACTCCACATAGGACAGACGAGTTATTTGGAGTTTATAACAGTAGATGGACCCCTGAGCACCATACCCCAGATTTCATTAGTGACAGGACATTCGTGGCCCTGCTCTCTGCCCCTGAGCAGCTCTGGGACCTAGAAGTGATACTGGCCACCAGCTGAAGCCCAGCACGCTGCTGCCACTGCTGGGGAGCTCATTGCTGGGTTCAAACTACTGCCCAAAAAGCAACTCAAGAGATTTTATTTTAGGAGGGAAGTTAAAATTAGAAACTCAAACATTTGAATATGCTAAAGGAAAAGTGTAACCACTTAAACAGATTTCTGGACAAGTCTTGCTTAATCAAGCCATAACCACCATGGTTTTTGGTCAGGTGGCTCAAAACAAACTCAAAGAGAAGCAGGGTCTCATCACAGCTGCCTGCTTGTTGGCTGGATTTGTAGACCATTTCCTTCAGAGTCAGGTTAAAGCCATCTTAAAACCCAAATTTATTTTAACTTACTGTTCAGATAATGCCACAAAAACAACGCTGTTTCCTTTCCTTCTCTCTATCTTAATATCAGTGACCCCATGACCTCCAGCCTAAACCTCTATCTGAGTTAAATCTCCCAGAGGTGCCTGAGATTACTGAACAACTGATGACTTCAAAATAAACACACTTAGAGTGACTGCCTATACACAGTCCCACCTAATAAATACAGCAGACAGGATTTGTTCTGGGAAGTGATGGGAAGTTATGACTTCAGCTCTGGGAAAGTGCATTTTTATTCCCACAATTTATGGTCCTCACATCGGCACGCTTTGAAAGTAATTTTTGCATGGCTGTCTCTGGCCCCCGTTTGCGACCGATCAACCATGGACAACAGAAAGGGGTTTTCACTCCACCAGGAGGAAAGCCTTTTTATTTGAGTGGTGTCATTCTCCTGTGCAAAGCAGCAACGCAGCACAGATTTTATTTGGGTGTTTGGAGACAGGCAGATAGGGCAGGCCTGTGGGTCCTGTTTTACTGCCAAAGCGAGAGAGTACCACCAATTCCACACAGCACCAGGAACCACCAGGCCAGACTTTAGCAGCTTTTTTGCACAGACGGTGGTCACCTCAGGGATAAAAGGGCTGGACCATTCATTTCTGCCACAAGAAGGTCAGAGGGGATGCAGCACAGCTGGGCAGGGGAACAGTTCTTATATCACTGGTGACTTCAACTGAAGGGTCTCCAGGAGGGGGGAGGTCTACAGAAACCCCAAGTTTCATTTCTTGGTGAACAAGACTGGGCCATTTCTTACATTCGTGCCAACTGTTCCACCACCCCCCAAGAGTATCTGTGCTGCTGCCTCACTTTAACCATTGCTATTTTACCTTTATGATCTTGGGCACTTCAGCTGCAACCAAATCTGCAGAGACCAGCCTTTGACACTCATGTGCAAGCTCACTCCAGGCCTTGACAAGGGCCAAAGAAGCCCAATGAAGACCAATAAAGCAAACCACTTTACTGATTCCTCAACACTAAAACAGTTTTTCTCCCCCACATACCTCTGGATTACATAGCCAGGAGTCACACGTAAACGGAAGGCATGGGTTACAAAAGTCTACCTCACATACAAATCACCTTGAATGTTTAAGCCATTTAACTTTCAACTTCAAAAGATGAAACATTAGAAAACCTCCAAACCACGCATATGAAGCAAGCAGACAAAACTGCATTGGGTCTCAGGGTTTCAAAGGGGCCTGGCACTGCTGAGAACTGTTGGCACTCAACAGTATCAGCCTTTGGGACAGTCTGAACTTCACTTTCCAAGCCCATGGGAGTAGATGGTTTGATTTTATGTGAGATCTTAATGAAATCTGGCTTTTAGGCAAGTAAACCCAATCCACAGAAACAGATCTATGAAAGCATCGCCACCTTTTCAAAGAGGGAGGGGAAGTGAATAGACACGTACCTGGACTGGGCTTAGGAACACTTGAGGCTTTCCACCAGAAATCATGTTCTTCACTGTATTTGGTTTTAGAAGCAAAGCTAGATAAAAATCCTACTTGTTCCAAGGTACTCTCACAAACCTTCATGTATTGTGTTTTATTTTACCACAAGCCTGCAACTTCAGGCTGGCCGTCTGAAGGCTCCTGAAGGCCCGTGGCATGTTAGGGCTGTGTGTAGTAGCCAAAGAGGAGATATCATGGCCTTTGTACAAAAGAGTATATGGGCAAGTGCATTTGGCCCTAGCTGAGGAGAGCGAAAAAAAGCCCAGAAAACAAAAAACAAGCTATCCCTCATCAAATACACTATCATGCCTGGTCTATGTCAGCTGCTTATAAGGTCTTTTAGTCATAAGGCCCTCAATGGCATAAAAGAAGAAATAAGATGTTCACTTTTCTAAAAGATGCTATTCAGTACATGAGCTCTTTGCCATGATCATCACTGAACATCAGCTCAAGGATGCAGAGTTGGCTGCATCCTTTCAGCTCTATATTTTTAATATTTTTGCATAGGCGAGTGAGTTGACTTTGGCTGATTACCCTGAATGCTCACATGATTTGTCAGAAATCAATTTCGGACAAACTCTGAGCCTATCACCTTCTCCAGGAGGCAATACTATGGATTTATAACCAAGTGGAAAGCTTGCCAGGGCCACCTCTTCCATTTGTCTGACTCTGGTCCCAAATGGTGCCACAATTGAAGAACAGCTTCCTGGGGACATCTGAGAGGCCATCGAAAAATAAGACGAGGAAACCTTATTACCTGATAAAATACTTGAGCAGTCCCAAACTTTATTATGAACTATATTGCTAATAAAGTAGACAACAAATTCAGAAATGACAATAGAAGAAACAAATTTTGTGTTAAGCTGAAGAGAAGTGGACCTGTGTTCTTCTGGTGTGTTTGCTCTGTAAGTGACTTGAGAACAAAAGGCAACCTGAAGAAAACTCTTGGAGCAAACTTTGGTTTTCAAAAAAAACTTCATGCTTAGGTAATGGGGGAGAAGCGACTTCCCAGTGCTAAACTTACCACAGCTGAACTACAAACGTTGCATTCACAGGACTCCAGTAGCTGGAGTTACAGGATGACCCCTGCATAAAGCCATGATTAATAACAATACCACAAAAACAAGTACTTAAGTTTCATGCTATGATGTCAGGTCTTGAGCAGGCAACTATTGTTTTCCTTTGCTCTCTCTTTTGGACATGTGCCACCACAATGCAAATACTAAATGGGCATTACTGGAACCATTTAAGTGACTATATCCTGTCAGTGCCCAAATTGCAACTCTGGAAAAGAAATGCCCACTCTTCTGCTTGGTTCAAAACAAACCACAACATAAATATTGAGGTATACGTTTTTTTTTGTTGTTATCCTTCTCTGTACTGAAACAGAAAATCAAATGTACAATTTCAGGTCAAAATAGTGGCTTGGGGAAAAAAAAAAAAAGAAAAACCTAAGTCCCTGATTTTCCAGATTAATGAAAAGCAATAAAAGTGTTTGCCCAAATCTGTTCAGTTCCATTGGTTTCCAGAAGACGGGTTTTCCCTTTCCTTGAATCTCTTGCACTGTTGCTAGGAATTAGTGAGCTGTGAAACTCACCTAATGAGGTCAGCATCAGGAAATAGCTCCGAAAAAACAGGTCCGGGGGGATCTACTAAAGGACTCCCCCAGTGTCCAAACGAAATCCTGGATGCATCGGCACATTGTACAGCCAGGGCTGCGGGAGGAACGCGCCCGACTTTGTTGTTGTTGTTCCTATAAAGGGACAGCTAAGGAAAGTGAAACTATTAACTCATCCACTGGAATTTCTGCTCACAAAACTGTGCCCCCTGTTAAAGCTCCTCATAAAAGCCTTTCGGCTAGTTGGTTCCATATGTTCCCCAAACCCACAGTTATTGCTTCTGAAAGGCAGGAGTAGTTAACAGTCTGTGGCTTGGCACTGACCAGGGAGACCTAAGGACCTCGCTTTTTACCCCCTCCCTTTCAAACTGTCAATTAACCAGTTTAATAAAACAGTTTGAATCTGACCAAGGTGCTTGGAGAAACCCCTAAACACCACCTATCCTACCGGCTTACCACGACGGTGACATGCGGGCACGGCCTGGGGCAGAGCAGTCTTACTACTAATGTGCAGCCCTAGGACTAAGATTGGTTTTCTTGATGCTGAGAAAGCTACAGGGAGATTAGGGCTCCAGCCTTCCGCCCTGCACACCCAAAGCTGCTGCTGAAGTTGACTTCCAACAGCTTAATTTCAGCCCCCTGAGTTTTCTCTTTATACAAAGTTCCGATGATAAAAGTGAAAAGGTCAAATTTTTTTTGTTATTGTTATTTTGTGTTTGATCGAATCAAGGCATTCAAAAACAACAGAACCAATTCCTAGAAAGAAAACACTGCCCTGTGGATGAGACCCCCACTCCCTCAGCCCCAAGACCCCCAATCCAGAGAAGGACTATCTGGTTGATAGCAGCTTTCATGCATTCCCTGGGCTGCCCCTACTATACTATTGCTTCTGCACCAAGCTCCTGGCTTCAGCAGGGCTGGGGCAGGCACATCCTTAACTCAGAGCCTGAAGAGCAGTTGTTTGGGGGTTTTGGTGGGCCATCAAATAGAACAGGTAAGCTAGCTATAGTTTGTGCTCGATACATGTCTGCCATTGCACCAAGCCATTAAGACAACAAATAAAAACCATAGAGTAAAAACCCAATCTCAGTTAATTTCCATCTTGACAGCAGTTTAGAAACATTCTCACTACATATACTAGAAGTACCACACCCACGTTAACGAGGTCAAAACACACCAAAACTAGGTCTTAAATATGTAAACTGAAGTGAAGAGCAGCTGTACCACAGGCACTATTGGGAGAAGGATAAGACCTGAAAACTTTTCTTCTAAATGCAATGAACTGTGTTAGTTTCTGAAGGTACTTAGAGTCCAGGTTAATTTAGAAGGAAGGGGGGTGGGGAAAAGAGCTTTGATACGGAATTTCCATCCTTTCCCCTTTTGAGAACAACCACGCGGCAGTGGAAGGATGTTTTAGTTTCAGTGCCCACACCACTTTATTGGTATGGGCTCTTTCACCAGTAACTCAGCTTGATGTTCAACCAGCAATGGTGTAAGCAAGCGAGCAGTAACTCTGTAGGATAACTCTCTGCTTTGGTCGATGCCCAAATTCAAGCTCAGGCAAATAACTTAATAAATAGCAGGAGGAAGGATTTGCAACTTAATCAGAACTGAAACACTGTAGGAGATATGATTACCTCTGTTAGACTTGCAGCCTAATTGTATGGCTTTTGTGGATTTTGTATGAGGGGTTTACTCGCGTCCAGTACTCTTGCATAGGTCCAGTTTCTCAGTTGTACTGAGTTCAGTAGATTAATTTTGATGAATAAACCTACCTAAAAGGCTAAATGTTTGCAACAAGAGAGTTGTACTCTGACCAGCCATTTCTGCAGGTGTTTTTCTGCTTGAAGTGTAACAAGTTCCAGTAACCGGCACCTTGCGTGGTAGTGACAGCTCACAGGTCCAAGTGCCACCAGTTAGACTTCTGGACTGCAGTCTTGGATCTTGTCAACAAAAAGGTAAACAGACAGTAAAATCAATTCATACCTCTGGCATGAGACTGCACTCTTGAAGGGAGACAGTATTTTTTTTTCTTGTTTATAGCTAAACGACGAGTCGTTAAGAAGAAAACGGGTTCTCCCTGGAACTCACCTCAGCTATTCAGTTATGGGACTCAGAGGACTGTTAAGCTGCTGACAACAACACCCTGCGTATGAAACCAATGCCCATGCCTACTAGTAATGTAAAAATCCCATGCTAGTTTTTAATCAAATCAGACATGATAGTGTAAATTGTTTCCTTCCACTTCTTTCTTTACTCCCTTCATGTTAATCTGTGGCAGAGGAATAAGAGCTCTTCCAGGACTGAGTAGCTGGCAACTAGGTTTGATTTTAAACAGACTCATTTTGGTTTTCAAATAAAAGGTACCAGAAAGACCATTACGGCGACAAAACGCCGGGGTGCTCAGCTGACGTGAAAGGACCCAACTCCACAAAGAGAAAGGAGGTGGACTGTGTGCTACTGGATGATGGCTGTCTAAAGTAACACCAGACCACGTAAAGCCCATAGGCATAGAGGAAGGCAGAGACAGTACTGACCCAGGCAAAGCAGGCAGTGGTCCAGCAGGACCAACTGCACATGTCCCTGCTACCTATTTGGTGATGCCCTGGACAGGGCTGCAAGAGCAGCTCCTGCATTCCCCTTGATGTCCCCTCTGTCCCTTCCTGTGCCATCACCCTCGCAACGCAGGCTTGGCCTCAGGCTCTGCTCATTTATTCCCATCCTGTGGGTGTCTCACCACTTACTAGACGATACCAATCCTCTATAGTCAGAAACCCAAACGCTTCCTCAATGTCAGGGAAATCTCTCCATGTAACTAAGGAGTTTTGTGGGCACTAGAAGTTTGTGAGAAGGTTTCTGGAGAAGAGCAGCACTGAAGGAGAGGTGCCACGGGGGCTGTAGCACATTGCTCCAAAGGTGTCACTGAAACAAGAGCAGCCATCCCAGATAAGTCTAACACCCCCCAAAAGTGTCCAGTAACAGATACTTTGGGAAAGAATGTAAGAAACGAGGTGAACAGAGGGTGAGCTTTTTTCAGAGAACACTTCCCATCTTTTGGAAATCTGCCAGTTGGGGAGCTTGTGGTTGAAAATACCTTTTCTTCTATTGCTCCTTCCCACCCACCTCCCTGCCCCCCCATGCTTTTACCTCAAAATTATCACTGTGCTTGGTTACACCACTCCATTTAAAAGTAGCCAGATGCCTGATACACACACAGAGAAGGTTACAGCCTGCTCCTTTGCTCAGCAATTACATTCCCCAAATGGATGCCTGGCAGGACGCCTGAAGGGCAGTGCCCACGATCGCTTTCCTCCACCTTCAATGGGCACATTGTCCTCACTTTCAGGATCACCACCTTCAAATGGGCATGTGAAATCCTTCCCAAGAACCTGAAACCACATTTGCGCTTTTGACTCGCAAGTAAAATTCTTACCGGGCCCATCTGGGGTTTAGATTTTACTTTTTTGCCTCCACCGTAACAAGGGGAATGTGGGAACATACCCCAGACAGAGCGTACCAGCGACGAGCGAGCTGCACCAAAAGGGGCACCCTCATGGAAAAAAGCAAAGCTCTATGGGAGTTTGGGGAGGTCCCCGTTTTAGGCACCCAGCCTGAGATGTATTTTTTAAAAAGCTTGTCTTCATGATATGCTAAGCATCCACCCACTGAAAAATGCAACGTGTCCTGGGTATATTTAATTCGGGGTTTTATTCATATTACTGCTTAATTTTGAACTGTTTCTTTTTAATTACCAGCTGAAGCTACATAGTAAAATGTACTAGCCCCACAGGCATGTTTTTCTTTCTATTATATTACAGTGAGGCAGCAGATTAACTCCTTCAGCCATCCCAGCTTAACACCTTGTGATCCCAGCATGGCCCTTTTCCAGACTGGTGCTCCCGCAGCAAGAAAGGCTGAAGGGGACATAAAGACGCATGTCCTGAATTTCCAACGCCCAGCCCTGGGTATCAGCACAAACAGGTGCCAATTGCCACATACATCAGCATGCTGGAGCATAAATCACAGCTCATCGGGAAAGGGAGCACTTTCCCACAAGCCAGATGGAGCTACAACCTCTGCCAAGGACAAACAGTTTGGGGCAACAACTGTTTCAGCTTTCCAGTCTCCATGTGAGCACAGCTGAGTCAGCAGCTGTAGAAAAGGGAACCTTTCCTAAGCCTGAAGGTGACTGTGTCCTCATGAGGTCAGCATGGAAAGAAAAAAAAAAAGTCAAGATTTGGAACAGCAGGAGAAAAGGAGAAGAAGCAGGGAGCTGAATTCATCAGGGCTAAACACTTGTTTTGGGTTTTTTTAGCTTAGCATTATCTCAAGTTTGAATTAATTTTACTATGCAAAATGTTCTTACTATTGGGGGAGACAGTGAACAAGCATGGGGTACCCCATGTCTGTTAACAAACACAGGGCTTGATCTTGCAGCCTGCTCACTTCAGGTCTTCCTCACCTAGAGGAAAAATCCGCATCATTAATCAGGACAGATGATGGGATCCCACCTGGGCCAGCTGTTATGGGGCACAGCGATCCCCGGGTGGCCTCACCAGGGCAACCCCTCTTTCCTGCTAGAAATTCATAGTTATATCCTCAGGATCAGCTTTGGGGTTGCAATGCAGACCTTGCAAAGTATGCAATTTGGGGAGCACCGTCAGCGGCTCCAGCCTTTCTTGCTTTGACATTGCAGCTCCGGGAGAGGGAGCCTGACAAGGGCGCACTGCCCATCACACCAGCAGCTCATTTCCTTAGAAGTATAAAAGGAAAGAACCAAGCACAAATGGCATGATTTTTGTGAATTGGCCCAAGCATCCCTAGGCCTAGAAGGAACAGTTCACCCCAACCCTCCTGCTGACAGCAAGGGAGCTTTTGGGTGCAGAAGCAGCCTGCCCATGCTCTAGGCCACCTTCTCCTCCAGCAAAAAGTCAGCTCAAAAGGAGCCTGTCTGGAAAGCGATTAGGTGGTGACATTACAGTCCTGGGCAACAACACATGGCCACAAAAATCCTGCAGACAACTGCTCGGAGGTGTATTTTATCAAAGCCCAGGAAAGGGCACTAAAGGTGGTCAGTTATAATTCACCGGGAAGACAAGCGGGGCAAGGCTGGAGCTACACCACTGTACTCCTCAAAGGCAGCCTGCTGGGGTCCCTCTGCGGGGCAGCAGCCTGCCGCCAAAAATGGACCCTTTAAAATGCTGCCACCGATCCATACGCTGCAGCTGATATGAGGACGTTTTAAAGCAGAGCTGCAATGCTTGCTGCAGGGAACCACTGATCTCATCCCCAGGTCCTCTGTCCAAAGGGACAGCTAGGAAAAGCTACAGACACAGGCAGGAGTTTAACAAGAAATAAATGCAGTGGCTCCTGCTTCAGCTACCTTTCTGAGGGAGACGGAGCAAAGGGTAAATGTAGAGGCAGAGATGCCCAAGACAAAAAGAAGTGTCACTTCAGAGCTCAGGGCACATGGGCAAGACTGCCTGTGGGGAGAGGAGGAGGCATCAGATCCAGACGCCCTCATGGCCCAGGGAGTGCTGTACAGCGTTACAGCCCTGTTGCAATCTACAAGATTTTTTGCCTGGAAGGAGCACGTTACATAAAAATTATTCAAAATTCAGTTATCCAGGGAAAGAAGGTGACCTACCCATCAAATCACAGCAGCTCAAATTTCTAATATCATCTACTTGTAGCCAAGCACTTGCCTTCAAACTAAGTGGAGGCCAAGAATAATTACTTACTATTCACCGAGTTATTTACATCAATTATTCAGGAAATAAATTCAGCTAACAAATAGCTTCAAGGAAATGGCAATCTATTCACAGTCAAGTTGCCAAAAGAGAAGAAATTTATAAAATTAATTATTTCTAACAATCTACTCTGTTAGCTTTCAAGGTCATAATGATAAATTCAGACACTTTATTTTCTACTATGTATTAGGTTCTCTCAATGTAATTCTGTTGTTTATGAATTATGGGAGGTTATCTTTCAAGAGACAGCTATAAATACTATATTTTCATTATCATTGGGACTAAAAGACCATATTGCTTGAAGTTCTTTAAGCCTGGGCTAAACAGCTTCCACTCCAGCCAGAGAACGCCTACGAGACCAGCCACTGGAGAGGATATGCTGCTACGGAATCAAGAAGAGCGTTCACAGATTTTTGCTCTCCTGGCTAGAGCCAAGAATCAGATGTTGCTGTAAAACACTGACATAAACTGGCAAACTCTGAAGGAAGCACTTCATTCAAGTAACACTTTGATTTTCATTTTTCTTCTAATTAGGAAGAAAGGATCTAGAAGAATATTCTTTGCACAGCTTCAAATATTCCTGAAGGTGGGATATTTTCCCACATATATAAATAAGAATCATAAAAAAGGTAATTAATACCATTTTTCATGCATCTTTCTGGTCCATACACACAAACAGCAGAAAAAATACCTGAGAGAGAGATGAGCCTCAGGTTTACCTTCTGCTCCTTTAGCAACATCTCCCCACTCCTTAGATGTACTCCCAGAAGTAAAGCCAAAAAAATCCTTTCCCCTTCCCCTCTTTTTCCTTGCCTGTTTAATACTGAAGCTCTGTAAATCACCCACATGTAAGAAAGAAAACACACTGCCATCTCCTGAAATGCTCTGTAAATGCTCAACAGGTTGTTCCCTCTACAGCTGTGCTGCACCAGGAAGATTCCCAGAAATCCTACAGCCATTTGAAGACATTGCACATGGGGACACAGCTCAGACAAGTCCTGGAGACCCCAAGGTGAAAAAAAGCAACTCCCCAAAGCAAATCTCTTCACTGTGGCCCTGGAATAATACAGAAGAATAGCAGCCTTTTGCACAATCACGACTGTGGGGCCAGAGCTCAGAGGCTTCAGCCAACTGTTCTACCTCAGGACAGAGGGACGCCATCCAATGAGCAATCCCAAAGCAGTAGTGCGGGTACTAAGCAGAGCCCAGAGAATCCCTTCAAGGTTTGACTCAACTTCCTAAGCCTAACTCCTAGCAGCACAAGGATTTTCAGATCCAGTCTCAGCTGGTGTAATTTAGCATCATTTTGATGATTTACACCCGCTGAAATCCTGCCCACACACCCGGGAGAAGGGGAGGATGCAGGGGGTAGGAAATTACATCCCCCACAGGTTTGTGGGGGATCAGCTCAGTTTGAAGATAACATCTGTTCCGCATTTCTTCCCTGCTCATGATCTTTTTACCTTCCCTAAAGCAGGTAAGATGGGGAGTAGGTTCAGGTGGTTTTATAGACCAAGTTCTTTGCAGATGGAAGTTGGTCAGGTGAGTTTGCCTCAGCCATGTTTTGCTAATTCACTTGACAGGGAATTTTGCCCTGTGTTTATATTTTGTACAAGGGCAGTTATGCTTGCCATCCAGTCATTCCTCAAATTTTGAGATAGCATTATCAAAATCTAAGAAACTTAGCTTGGATTTTGAATAGCAAATGCTCAGGACTGGTTAGAAATGAGCTGCAGGTCTGGAATTATTCAGTAAATTACTCCAAACCATGCAAACATCTGAGAAAAATGTCAGACAGTTAATAGAGAGAGGCAAAAATTGAATAGATTGCAAAAGAAGTTACCCAGGAAACATTCTTTACTGTGCTCTGGTAACTAGAAGTTACTGGATTCAAAGCATTAGGATACAAATATTACTAAGATTTCATGGAGTCTTGTTTAAACTACAAGTTCTGACTTTCTTCTGATGGGGTGACCTTTCCTCTTTGCTTTTAGGAAGCTAAATTACATTTTATTTTGCCTGTTTTCATCACATTTTGCTTTGGGCACAAATGACTGAGAGAAAAAGCTCTGCTCTTTCTATGCTGATAGAAACTGAAAAGGGATTAACCAAAAAGCAATAAACTATTCCATCTGAATTGCTAGCCCTAAATTTCCTCATTAGTGTCTACCCACGCTAATTTGAAACTTAGCAATGCTGGTTTTCTCCAAAGCTGTCAGCTGAAATAAGCTAGTTCTGTTCCTTGCAGGCTGCATTTGCTAAAGATCTTTCTGCTTTCAAAACACGCCCCCTCCACCAAATATATCAAGATTGTTGCCCTTTTCAGAATTTCCCATAGGTACATGGCGACATTAAAGAGGGAGTAAAACTAGCATGGTATTTTTCAAGTTATTATCATGGGAATGCTTTGTTCACAAGAATGTCAAAGCAAAGTCAAGCCCTGTGCACAGCGCTGAAGGTGGATGGATGAGTGTATGAGTCAGTTACTTGCAAAGATTGCAGACCTAAGCCATTAGAGTCTTGAGAGGACAGGAAGGACTCCCAATGCAAGAAGATAGTAGTTCTGCAAAGGATCCACAAAATGTTTTTCAGTTACAATGGGAGTTGCTCAAGAAAAGCAATCCACATTTGTCTTCTCTTTGGACTTGTCGTAAGAGCACTGGGAATGGCACAGCAGAAGTCCCTGTAGCCTCATATGAAGTCTCCAATCCATCCCTAGCCATCTTATGGAACTTTTGCCAGTCTCCTCTCTAATAAATTCAGAAGCTCTGGCACCTAGAAGTTTCCAGATGATATTGCAAGCCACATTCAGGACTAACTCATGTTCCCTTGCCTCAACTGTACTGCATGACCAAGAGACCGATTCCCAGCTGGCACTGGCATTTTTCAGAACTTGTCCTCCTGCCTACCACGCAGTCTTGGGCATAGTTTGACCCTTTGTATTCACAACTAAATGCTACCAGATGGATGCATCAGTTCAAAGGCTGGTGGAAACACTTAAGATTACAGGAAGCCACATTTATCCTTCCACCTATAGCACTGAATTAATCATGGCTGATAGGGATCTAAACAGAGCAATGAGGTCTTGCCTTGTGTCCCACTCAAGCTCCTGATTTATATCACTACCTGTCAAGAGGTGGCAGAAGATTGCCCAGTAGCTGCTGAATGCTTCTCTCCCACCCTCTCCCTCTCCTGGGGAGACAAATATAAGCCAGGACATTCCTGCTCTGCTCAGGATGCCATGAAACCTAACCTCATGTTGACACAAGCATTAGGCCCCAGGACTGTATAACAGGTCACTGACAGAAAGATATAAGATAGAGCTTCCAAATTTGGCTGGCCACACACAGGCAGGCACTGGAGTACGAGTATTGCTGGCTCCCACAGCTTGCATACCTGTGAAGGAGACTCGGTAGCTAATGGACACCCACGGGCACAGCACTCTTGCTCATCAACCCATTTTTCAGTTGTGTCTTCTGGTAGGTTCAGTGGCTGATGCTGCTTGAGATTTTTATGGGTTTTATACTAGGTATTTCCTTACTAGGCTTTAAAGGTTGGATTTCGTTTTAAACACAGGAAAAATCCAGGGACCACTGGACAGCTATATCCCTATAGCTGCTATGAAAAGCATGATGAAGGGAGTGCCAGAACCCATCCATACTGGATGGGATGGGGAGTTTGAATGACTGCATCTGAATTTGAATATTTGTGTTCCAATGAGCTAAACCCTCAGTGCTCATCTGCCTATCGGAAGTCCTACGTCAAGGACCCAAAGGGGAGTCTCAGTGCTTTCTTTGGAAGCAGACCTCCTGAAGTCTGGTCCTCCCTATTCCAGCGACACACCAATGCCCACGTTTCATGTCAACCATGAAATGGGAATGGATAGGCTACCACGTGCTAAGCTTTTCTCCATCCGTGGGAGGCAAAGCAAAGACAAACAAGGAGGCTTGAGTCAACACAAGGGTTAATTTAAGAATTGAGCTTGCTTAAAATAAAAGTTGTCACCAACCAAGAAGAACAAGTAGCCATTGAAGAGAAAACTGTTGAGATTTATGGGCCCCATTCTAGAGACATAAACGGGGAGTCAATCATCATTTGAAGTTTATTTTTTTAATAAGAGCTCCTCAAACATTCCCTCCACTTTTCATTGCCAGAAACTTAAGCTTGTGGCTGTTAAAAAGTTAAAAATTAGGGGCTTCCTAAGTGGGAGCAGAATGCATGGTTGCTCTGTATGACCCCGGCTACTCTAACAGCTACTGCTAATTCCCAGTGGAAGCATCAATGGCTTGTGAAATAGACTCCTTTCTTTTCTTGTACAAATTATTCCTTTATATTTTTGAACTTCTGAACCTCTGGGCTTAATAACAACTCCACAAGAAAGAAGGAAAATGATTGAGTGTTTATAACAACACGCATCTTTTTTGATTATCATTCCAGGCTGTGGCACTTTCAGTTTAGCAAAGCCTTAGTCATAGCCGCTCTGCAAAACCATTCAGAAACAGGGTTAGGAGAGGGATGGGAAGGACATCTCCTCCTACATAGGAACTGCGGTCACTGGACATTTTGAAAAATCCCCAAACATTTAGTTTTACTGTCTTCCTCCCACTCCCTAAATTATAACCTACCCACTTACTACCTGCTTGAGTTATAAGCAGAAGCTGAACACTTCCCACCCTCATGCGCTCCAGCCTCACAGCCTGCAGATGAGCTGCAACACATCAGAATGTGGGCCATAAAAAATTGCAAAACGAAGCAAGGCAAAAACTTTAACAACCCACCCACACATGCAAGCAAAGAAAGAAACAAATAAAGGGAAAATAATAGGAATAAACAGTCTTTAGCCTCTTATTTTCAGTTGTAAATGGAAACCAATGTGACAGTGCTGCAACAGATGACAGAGTCTATTTATTTTCTTTAAAAGATCTACAGTTGTTGGATTCCCCACTAGCTCCCAAAAGGCTTATATGGCTTTCAATTAAAAAAGGCAACACTAGAAAATGTGTTTTACTCAATAGAAAATGGCAAGGCCAGGCTCAGGAAGCGCTCATCTTCCTCCAATAGTCAGTTTAACAAGCATTAAATCACTGATTATTACATTCTAGATCCTTTGCTGCCCAGTACCACCACTTTGTTGATTAATATCATGTTAACTCATAACAATGGTAGATTGAACTAGATCCTCAGCCAGGGCACAGTCCTGTACCCTCTCAGGTCAGTGGTGCAGCATATCCCAAACCCTTTTAAATGAAGATTGTGACAAACCTTAAAATCAGAAGAGCTTTGTAAGGGCCTGGTCCATATAACCCAGCAGCACTCAGCATTTCCTTGGAAAGGGTCAAGTAAGAAACTCCACCACTTACACTTTAGTGGAGCCTACCGCTCAGAGACACATCTTTGCTTGACTGCCAGCAAGGAGAAATGAAGCCTGATTCACTGGAGCAGCTTCATGTCAATAAAACTCATCTCAGACCAATACTGGTGTGGCTGAAATTGAGCTGTGCTAAATCAGAACTTGGCATCCTTGAGGTTTTCAAACATTTGTCTTTATATCAGTTATTTACAGGTGATATTTTTTCAGGTTCTCACTGATATAATCTAGCAGAAACTCTCAAGCCAATGGATTTGCACCAAGCTACACCACTCCATCGATTACCCTGTGAAAGTGAGGGACTCCTACTGCCTTTGCCTATACATTTCAAAAATGACTGAAGGTACAAATTGAGAAGGACCAGTTTTAACAGTTTCTCATGGACGATGGAGATATTACCTTCAGAGAGTTACATTTACTTAGACATCTTTCTTTTCTCCTTAGTGGGGGGTTCTTAAATGCAGCTTCAAAAATCCCAGAGGCCAGGCTAAAGCCCTACTAAATTTGCCTCGTTAAATGAGGTCCACTGTGGCTGGAACATGTAGATGCTGTAGGATTCGAGTGGCAGCCGCTGCCTGCCATTATCCCAACCACTGGCATTTAAATTGAAGCCCATTCATCACATGCTTATGGTCAGATCTAACCCTAAATGAGCCACTCCAACTTTGTTCTAAAATATTTATTACTTCTGAGTTAGTACATTAAGATGGAAAATAAAACTCCAAACCCTAAACCCAAAAGAAGAAACACACTTGCATCCCTGCAAGAGGCTGAGCGGAAGGGTCTTGGACTACTGTTCCCATATGTGCTGGATATGTAAAGGATCACTCTCATTTCCATCAGCAGACATTTATCCTGCAGGCTGTACAAAGTTATTAGTACAAGCTGTCAAAAATGTGACGTGTACTACAAGCTTCATCAACTAAACAAGGTTTAGAGAAAAAAAAAGAAAAAGATGAAACACTTCTGACTTTATTTCAACTTTTGTATTTGCTGAAGTGAGTGAATGATTTCCATCATATTTCTTCACCCTTGAAAATAAAGTGTATAAGGTGTTGGAAGCCTGAAGGGACAAGAATGCATTTGTCCCTGTGTTAGTTTTGCAGCTTTCTCATTCAAGGCTACTGAATTTATTGCCTGTTCTTACAACAAGTGATGGACAGGGTACAGGTCTCCAAGCAGTTATGTTCCCACAAGTCCTGTGAAAAAAGGTGACGAGGCAGAGATGACATGAAGGGAAGGCTGAGCAGTAAACTCAGCCCTCAAGGAGTCCATGTAGGGTTTCATCCTAGAGACACAAGCCTTGGAGAGAAGATGCCTCCCCTTGCTCTGCTCTGCACAGGCAAAGTGTTTGGGCTTCACAGCTGGGGCTAAATTTGAAGCATGGTAGGGTGGGCTGCTAGCAGGTGGCACATTTTGTGTAAACTGCCCACACATAATAGCACAACCAGATCCTGACATGCATCAGAGCTTGAAGCTGCACGGGTGGCCCAGAGCTGCAGTAGGTGCTGAGGATCCGTGGTGGTGAAGGCTGTGAAAATCCCATTAGACTGCAGGATGCCAGAGGTTTACAGACTCACCTGACAAAAACCAATTACCTCAGCTCAACCACCCATACAATTTTTCTGCTGTTTCAGCCCTATTTCATATGAGAACTCTGCCAATGTATCTCAGTATTGACTTGCAATGGATCTAGAAAGAAAGTTTGTGCCCAGTGGTAAAGGCACTAACTTGTGTTTAGAAGACGTGGCCTAGCTTTCCTGATGTGGATTTGGATAAATCTCCTTTGGTAAGAGGAGAGTGAGACACAATGGGTTTCCTTCTTGTGAAAGGGCGACAGGAAAACAGATGAGTCACTTAGTACAGCCTCATGAACCCATATCCCCAGGGACTGTGATGCATGGAGGTAGGAAGAGCCAGTCACGGAGAGGAGCTGTCTTCAATTAGCATGGTATTTTCTGCCATGGCATTGCTGCTTTCCAGGCTAAAGCCTCAGACACTGCACAGTAATCGGTCATCAAATGGTGGACATCTCATTTCTTCTGAGTACTCAAGTGGGGCATCATTCACACCAACCTTTCCACTTTCAACGTGAGTGAGAAGACTTCCTTTAACAACTATTTGAATCACTTTTCCTTCTCATGTCCCTTTAAAACACTAAAAAAGTCACAGCCGTCATTTCTCCGTCAGTAACAGTAAGGAAAGAACATTAAGCAAAAAATCCAAACACAGAAAACACAACAAAAGTGGTTTGTTTCTCATTATGTAAATTGTTCTTTTAAATTGAGTGGGCAAAAATCCACAGAAATGGGCCAGAGGAATAGGAAACTTCTGCAATTTGGTCCAATTTCTATTAAAGTATATGGCAAGCCTAAGATTGATTTCTATGGATCTTGGATCAGGCCCACACAGAGAGAATTCAGCACTTTCCAGGTTAGAACAGAAGCTCTACAAAACCACCTTCCCATAGTTCATAACAGGTTTTGGTTTCAGAGACGTGATTGAGAAAGTTTTCAACAAGGTTGAAATTCCCATCCTGAAGTCCAAAGGGGAAAATGAAAAGGGGGTCAGATAATTCCAAGTCAAAAAGCCAGCAAAGTTGCTGAATCAGCTATCTGTATTTTCCTGTGTGCTCCAGCCCAGATTTGTATGTCAGTTGTGTCCATAAAACGAAACTCTATTTGCTACAGCCCTGCTGAAGTCCAAGGGTCATGCTTGCAACAGAAATCGAGATCCTTCATTTATTTTCACTATTGCCCTCTCGCCAGGGTTTGTTCCCCCAGGCTCTGTCTTTCTCTCTCACTCTTTTTTCCAGCTCCCTTTGGATAACTAAACACAAGCCTCAGTTTTGTGACTCAAGGCCACCGCCTGCCTCCTGAGGTCTCGTTCATGGAGTGCTCTCGTTCTTTCAGACCTCAAATCCGTGCAAGTTTTTATTCCTCTTCTGTGCTGGCTTTGTGGGCTATGACTGAACATGTCAAGAGATTGACCCACAGACTGTCTGTGCAACATTGATTTCTGTCTCTTTGGGTGGGATTTTTGAGGAGCACTCAGAGTTGGCCTCACAAGATGCTGAAGTCATTGAGAGTTTGGCTGAAAAGGAGTGGTTGGATAAGACCACCAGAGAGATATTTGGGGCACACTACTCATCCTCCTTCTCAATTCTAAGACACACTTGTATAAAAGACACTATCAAAAAACCCTAACCCAAATAAAACCCACAACCAGTTGGGATTATCACTAATACCAATCCTGAACAGCATAAACATGAAGTTTTGAAGGCAACTCCCAAAAAAATTTGTTATCAGCTTTGTACTGCTATTTTCCTACTTTCAAACTCAACCCCACAATAGTCTCCACCCCCAGGCTTTCAAACACCACAAGACATCTCGTAATTCCTTAGTTTCAATTTATACCACTGCCTTAACCCTGGCTGTTACTAGAGCCATGGTGTCTGGCTATGAACAGTGCAGTATTAAACAATACATCACTGGCTGCTTGTGAAACCCTCCTTGCCTCCCCCCCACCTCCCGTTCCTTCCAAATGCCACTTCTCCTTGACCTTATCGCCGCAAAGCACGGCCGACCGAGCGCACTCTGTCATGCAGCACAGGGAGACCAGCTCCAGCCTGCCGTACACACTGGGGTTTTCCTGACTTCCTGACACTTTTGATCTGATGGATTTTGTAGTGGTCTTGTAAATGGGAATTAGTCATGCCTGGGGGGTCAAGGTTGTCAGACCTCATGCTGAAGTGCATATGTATTCCTGAAAGGAAAACTAACAAAAGCAGATTCTGTGCCAGGCTAGGAGAGGAAGAAGATATCAACAAATTGACAGAAAACAGCTTCTGTGACTTTCCAGCCCAGCAAGGACCTGACGGCAGGGCTGGGACAAAAAAAAAAAAAAAGAAGAAAGAAAAAGGGAAAAGATAAAAGGGGGAAGGGAGGAAAAGGAAAGGGAAAGGAAAAAGAAAAGGAAAGGGAAGAGGGAGAAGAAAAAAGAAAGAAAAAAGAAAGAAAAAAGAAAGGAAAAGGTTCTACCACTACTCTGTATTGAATAACTTCAGGGAAAGAAATTTTACTTTGGCTATGGCAATCACATACTAGCTAATCACTCAGGATCCTTTACTAATAAGGAAGGATTTAAAAGCATTGCAAGACTTGATAAACTCCAACAGTCTGGATAATATAATCCTCTGGCCTTACAATAATGTTGTTAGCACAAACTATATTGACAGGTAAATAGGAGCGAACATGAAAATACAGCTAATGAAGTAACAATAGACTTAGTTGGTTCAAGTCAGCCTAGGCCAGCTAACAACAGTCAAAAGACGCAATGCTGACAATTTTCCAGAGCTCATAGTCCAACTTCACAGGCTCTGCTCACGTGAGTAAACCCTGCCCCTGTGAGTTGCACCAATTCGTGCCTACTACAGTGAAACCGTGTGAAAAGGGTTTCTCATAACGCGTCAGATGAGAAGGGGTTGGGGGAAGCTGTTAAAAAGCAAAGTCCGAATTGGATACATTGGCAAGTAGTGTGGCTCGACAGGAATGGATCAGGAGAGAGGCGGGGCCTGATATAAATATTATATACATTTTGGGAGGTTTATTTTGGCTTAGCACGAGGCTGGTCCCATGGACTGAATGCCTGTTGAATCCACAATAAGCACCAAGGTGCAAGAGGAGTAAGACTAAGGGATATATTTCAAAAGCAAGCTCCTAATCCAAACTAAATGCTGATGTGGACAACCCCAAATTTATTTTCATGTGGAGACTAGTTTAAGTCTCCCTATGGTTTATAAGCGTTTTGGGGATGGATGGGGTAGGAAGGAGTCTCATGGGGTAAGAATGCAAGCCACAGTCAAAGTTACTGTGATGTAGCAAGTTAGTGTGTCAGATAAAGTGTAAATAGCTGTCCACATGCCAACTCTCAGCCTGCCACAACTGCACAGGAAGGTAACTTGACTTAGTCATCATTTAAGAGTGCTCATGCAGCCTGTTAGGGTAGCTCTGCAGGCAGGCAGCAACTTACTGAGTTCCCAAAGGTCCCATATACCTAAACTCTTAGATGTTACTTTTGGGTGGCTTGCCAGTGCTGGAAGGAAAGATTAATGAGAGATCCGACCCTGCAATAAACACTCAACAATACTTCTTCCTATTAGGACTTATTTAAACCTACACATTTGGTGGGTCTCCTCTGAGTGAGAAGATCAAGTTGAGAAGATATAAGAAGGTTTTCCAGACAGATGTCAATTATTTATTTGTGGACAACAGATCAGAGGGTGCTAAAACCAGAGACCTGTTCCACCCGGAGATCTCCTCCAGCCTTCGGGGAGGGCTGCAATGCCCTCCCCACACAAATGGTGCAGCAGAATCACAGGCTGATGTACAGCCCCAGGGAAACAGCAACAGGACATGAGCTCTTATCCAGTAAAAATACAGAACAAAACCGACACTGCCGAAGCTCAGGCTGTCAGGCACTGTTTGTCTCTGGTGCTTACACGACCTTCACTATCAGGGTTTCAGCTCAGTGTGCCAGCTAGCATGGCTGGGAAGACCTCGAGGGGCTGTCTGCTGCCCAGTGTGTTAGTTACGGACTGCACGCACAAGACCATTGCAATGTGCGAACCCCAGCTGTCCATCCACCCTTCTAATGGCAATATGAGGATGAAAAGATGATCTGAGGTCCTCCCTCTGAGAACAGAGACATGCTTTAACCCATTTACCCAGAACCACATAGAATGTGTGTTTCATGCAATGACTGCTTCAGGAGAGAACTGTCAAGTCTTTATTTTCACAGTACAGCAAACTACAATCTTGCTGTATCTCATTATTAGTCTACTGTGTGTTTTCCGTATGCAGGAGGATCTATCAGCTTCACCCTGGGAGAGAGTGACGCTTTTCTGTGACAGATTTGCATATTATCTGTATAATGGAAGGATGGGGCCAGTCCTGGACAGAAAGGCTTTTCAAAGAGGAAGCAATGCTATGCAAGGACTCAATGCTTCTGTGATAACAGTAGGGTACTCAGCTGTCTGAGGTTGCTTTGAATACATTCCCAGTCATGAACCACCCAAAGAGCTGTCAAAAAAAAAGGTGGTGTGTCCTGAGAGAAACCCCAGTCCTCTGACCCTTGCTTTCATGTTGATATGAGCCCAAAAAGTTGAAAGCGCAAAATTTTCCACTCCCAGGTGTGACAAAACAGAGAACATCACCTCCTCTGGTGGCAACAAAAGGGGCAAATTCAAAACAGTCTCCTGAGAGCTCTCATGCAGATCTGCCCTGGAGAAGCAGCATCTCTGTGTTTCCTGGAATATTACTTTTGTCCTGGTAAAAGTTCAGCATAATCTAAGATCAGCCCCAACAAGCAGAGCACAACACACTGAAACAGGGAGACCGGGGTACACATGGGCAACGGGCAATCAGAATAATGACCAGCTGCTACTGGCTATGCCAGAAAGCACCAACCTGCCCTGCTGAAACGCCACGCTCCCCTTCCCTCTGCCCACAGTGAGACCTCAGACCAAAAAGGCCTCCCTGAGCTAAGCAGAGAGACCCTAAATGCAAGAGGGCCCACCTGAGTCTATAAAGCCTATGAGGCAAAGTTGCTCATGCTTATCAGTGGTGATAGTCAGAAGCACAAGTGAGGCCCCTGAATGGCGCAACTGTTCCTGCTTCGGTCACAAAGACATCATTTCCCTGAATTTTATTTTATTTATAGGTATGCTTTTATTTTAATAGCCTTTTTTTAAGACTGTAGGCTAAGATGGCCCTGCTTCCCCAGGGGTCTCACTAAAAGCCAAACTGCACCCGACTCACCAGTGTAACTTAAAAAGTTAAGCAGTGGTTAGGGACAAGCCACCTCATTCTTTCCAGCCCTGGAATCTTAGTGCGTATGAATTTTGGATACTGCTGCAAAAGTGGCACATTACAAATTAGCAACAGTTTAGTTTATTAGTCCCTGAGTGGATTTATTTATGGCACAGAAAATATTGCTATAGGTTCCCTGAGACCGGGAGTGTGACGTCACTGAAATTAAAAGGGATTTCATGTGGAACGTTGTGCCAAAATGGACTTACTCCTATTGTGCTTTCAACATGTGGTATTGTTTTACCATATACTTCTTCAGCTTGATGCCTTCACACCTTACAAAGATCTCCTGTTGCAGCCGCTGATGGTAGATTCTGCTGAGGTTACTGCCGCGGGCATGGAGGGAGCCAAGTATAATGAGAACCTGGACTCTTCAGCCCTCCTCCCACTTCTCCAGGGAACAGGCCAACACACACTTAAGACTCTCAGACAAAAATATGGTGGAATCACTTTTTGCTTCATGCAGTTCATTCCTGAGGCAAAAGGAGCAAACTCCTTCCTAAGTCATGTGGGCACACATAGGAATCCTCCCCCACCTGGTTTTTCACTTGAGACCTCTATCCTTACAGAGACACCAGCACTGTCATTCACATCATTCACATCAAATTTCAGGACTTCAGATACCCTCAACTGCTCAGATGCAAGAGGCTCACATAGGTTTGTTAGAGGTGATGCAGAATGGAAAGAGGTTTCCACCCAGGGATTTAGCTTGGGCAATCATCTAAGCCACAGTAATTCTTTCCCTCGTTAGAGTAATTTAAAAAATCCCTTCCCTTTTACAGCTGGGGAAACAGAGGCACACAGCTCTGCATTTGCGGCCCTATTCATTGTATCAAGGAAACCATGTTGTCTCCCATGAAGCAGTATGTCCAGAGGCTGCCTCGACAAAGTTTTGTTCCCCTGAATTTCCTAATCGAGGGAGCAGTCAGATTCTGACAGCTTTACACAACACTACAATGAGCAGCTCCAACATCCAAGAGTCAGAACAGGGTCCTTCATCATCATGAAACACGCACCCAGTAGCAGAACCAGCTCTGGACAGAGCCAGGAGCCCGCCAAGCAAATTAACTTCCAAGCAGAGTTCCTGAGCATTGTGGGAAGAGAAAGGGGAGCCAAAGAGCTTCATTCCTTTTCGCCCCCATGCTGCCTTGCAGCACACCGTTATTAACACAGCCCTTTTCTATCAGGTAGATTAGGCCTATGCTTGCCCTGAAAGAAATAAGCCAATACATGAACTTTCAGTAGCCTGTGCAATTTGACGATACACCTTCTTTTTAAAGAACTGGCAAAGAACAGCCCATGAACTCAGCATCTTTGCGCCTGGGATAGAAAGTAACCGCTGCAGGATTCACATGCAACACCCTTTATTTTAATGTTTTCCCTCTGAGCTGCTAGTGAAAGAAGTTATACTCATTAGCAAGACACTACTGTTTATCCCAGCTGCAGCTTGGCCCTTCAGCAACGCAGGTGTCACTTTCCCATCCAACAGACGGAAAACTGCTGCTCAGCAGAGCTAAGTGAGTCTTCCAAGGCCACACACCAAGCAAACGGCAGTGCCAGGACTGGAAATCAGGAGTCCCAAGTGCCCGACCACAAACATAATCTGCTGAGACCACAGTCATCTGACACAGCCAATGCCCACTCTTATGGACCGTAATAAGTAAAAAAGCAGAGTTCGGTTTTAGCACTGGCTGACCTCGCTGGACCAGCTCCCGGCTCCTGGGGAGGGAGAGGAGAGGCCTGTGGAGAGGACATCGGTGCTTGCAGGGGAGGGAGGGAAGGTTCCACCCCTGGATGATGGCAGCCCCAGTTTGCCCCACGCCCATTGCTGTCCGTGCAGACCAAGCTCGTGCAGCAAGCTTATGCATGGACCCTGGGGCAGGAGAAATACAGGGATAGGTTATAATGGGGAGTCATCAAGATTTGGGTCCCTTTTTAGGCTTTCCTGCAGGGGTGATATGTGTGTGGGGCTGGCTGGTGTGTATTGCCATTGCTGCAGATGTTTTGGGGCTGCCTGACTGTGTCCCTATGCCTAGCTTCCCATCAAGGAGGGAGAAGATGCTGAGCAGGACGGGAAGGTGGAGGTTGTACTCCCTTTGCTTGATCTCCTCGGTGAGGGTGAAGCTGATGTTGATCTGGCTTTCTCTGGAGTAAACTAAGAGCTTCTTCACCCACTGCAGAATTGCACAAGAGTTAAATGACTTTAAGAGTGGAAAGTGGCTTGCACTGTGTGTTCCAGGGCTGGGGCTGTGTAGCAAGGCTTGGTTAATCTCCACAGATAGCTTTCGGGAACACGACCTTTTATCTCAATCTCAAGATGTTACTCCTAAGATTTCAGGTCAAGTCATGGCAAAGTTCACCAACCTGTTACCTTCTGCCTGGGATGGCAGATGACAAGACTTGACTGCAATGCTGGGCATCATCCCCTCCCACATGAGTCAACTGGATGCACTGAATTCAACGCAGTTGCCTCCGTAGAGGTCCTCACCATCAGTCTCCTTTGGTTTTGAAACAACTTTTGGCATTAATTACATATCTTTCTAGTGCCTAAGGCCAAGATGCTGATTACCAAATTGCTAATTTTAATTACTACTTGGCATGTAGAAAACAAAATCAGCTATGTGTGCCATTACCACAAGGAGGAAAAAAATAATATAAAAACTAAACAACAAAACCAAGAACAGTGCTTTGGAAGAGAAATCAAACCTCACCCAACAGAACAGTTTCTGTGGCATTCCTCCCTTCCTGTGTTTGTGTTTCTCTTTTTCCTACAGGCTATAAAATTTAGAATACTAGGAGCTGTGGGTTGCTTTATGGAGCAAATGGTTGGGTTTGCTAGATTTTGGCTTTAAAGGGGTCCTTCTTTCTGCTGGCTGATCAACCAGCTACCCTAACTGGCCTGACACTTGCAATTTATTAATCTCTTTCTTCCCAGAACATGTGCAGGTCAAAAGCAGCAATCCTAATTCCTCTGAAAATTTGTGACTGAACATGCAGTTCTCTCTGTTGAGAGAAACATGAAAATAAAGCCCTGCAACCTTCAGCACCTGCCAAGGAAGACCAACTCTTGACCTTTTCTGAATTATTTTGAACCAACACCCTCTGTCTTTCCCCCACCTCCAGATCCTGACTTCTTCATTGCTTCAGAAACTGGAAGCTGGCCTCTTTTCTTTCCAGCGTTTCATCAGCTGAGAAGAAGAAATTTCTCATCCAAAAAACCAAAGTGTCCTGTTTTGTCTCACTGAAGTGGGTACATTCAGATGTCCTGGAAAAAAGCAGAAATTTCTCGCAACCAGATAAATGACATGCTGTGGGAGTCTGCCTTCAGCCGACCTGTTTCTGGCCCTTTCCTCCACTCACACAACTCTTTCCAGTCTGTCTTGATTATGAACCGACCTCAGAAAAATCAGTGCTGTTTGCTCTCTCCGTCACTGAAACTGCAGAGCCAGGAGGTATCTCTGTCTCCCTCCTCCGCTTCACTCTTCACGTCTTTTGTGTCACTGAGTGGAGCAAAAGGGACAAGGAACGGCAGACCATTGCTTCAAAACATAGGGGGTTTGGGGTTCTTTTGTAACCAGATGTGGATGAAATGGATTTGTGTCATAATTCTCGTTACAAGCATGTTGCTTTTTTCCAGCTTTTAAAATCTGTTCACCTGGAGGGCTTTTTCTCCAGAGATGTCAGGATCATTTTATTGTTTGTTATTCCTCCACAGTGCAAGGAAGCAGCACTTCTATTCAGCTGGAGACCAAGCACGAAGCCTGTCTTCATTCCAAATTGAAAACAAAAAGGGCAAGTTTTCAAAATTTCTCCTGGAGCAAAACTTGGGGAATAAAAAGAAACAGAACAACGAACAATGCATTTTGAACCTGCTGTAGCATTTAATTTCAGTAACAACAAAATTGTTTCCTTTTCCTTTGATAGACTAACATAATCTAATTCTAATTCTGTAGTATAATAGATTAAGATATTTTAAATCAAAATAAAAAAAAAACAAACAATCAAATCAACAAAGCTAAGCCATATCACACTATTTGTGAAATGAAATACGAAGTAATTCACTTGCCATCAAAATCAGCACAGGCCACTGAACGATACTCAGTGTCAATGAATGATGTGCCTAGTTTTTAAGAAAAACTGTTCAGTCAGAATTTCAATTCTCGGCACTTCTCACATTCCACTGGTGTTGACCTAGTTGTGTCTTAATGGAATAATTCTAGCATTAAGCTTCTTTAACATTGCAAAACTACATGGAGGGTTTATAAGCAGGACAAGACTTGTTGGAAGAGGCAATACCTTTTTGCTACAACAATTGCAGTACTTTGAAAAAATAAGCAAAGCATTTGGGCACCCGAACTCTTCCTTGGCGATCATCCCTCCTTCCTCCAAGACTCCCAGATTTAAGGTCAGGGGTGATTATTAGATTATTTGATCTGACCTCCCCTCAGATGCTTAAACCTGAAATAACCTAAACATAAGATATCACAAACTCTTAGACTGATTGCATTGTTTCAGTTTGGTCTTGAGGCCACAGAAGATATGGACGATGTCTCTTCCAGGAAGGTGTTGAGTTGAATATGAAAAAAAATACCCACTCTAAAACTCAACAGGAGATTGAGAACCCAGCCCTGCCTTTGGTGACTGGTCCCAGAGCAGGTAATCATGCCAGCTGTCAGAAACAGTGTCCTATTTTTAAAAAGAGTTTCACCAGCATCTGTTTCCTGCTCCTGGTGCCAGTTACGTTGTTCCTGGTTACACACAAGCATCACTTGGTACCTGGTACTTCTACCCGGTCATGGAATCAAGGTACCTCCTCATCTCCAACTCTGCACGATAAACAGATGGAGCTCTTCATGTCTCCCAGTGTAAGAAATCCTCCCAAGTTTCAGATTGTTGTTTTCGTATGGCTTCTTTTTGCCATCTTCAAATGTTCAACCTCCTTTTTTTCAACAGGGATGAGGGATGTCAGAAAATCCTTCAAATGAAATTCAGATCTCCAAGTAAGGCCAGTCACCAGTCACATGCCTTGTGCTAGACCTCGGCACAAAGGACAGTTTCACCTCTAGAGCAGGACTTTGACAACCCTGCAGTAATAATATCCTGTAGGACCCTCTGTGCCCATTCCATAGAGATTATGAATTAATTATTCCCCTGAATTGGAACACATAATTAGTTATATATTAAATAGCATATAAGCTGTTTGGTCCAAACCTTGCTATTCTAACCGGGGTGGTGACTGAGGTTCATCACAGCGCAGTTGGTCAACAACATTGCTCATTCTCTACAACATTAGGCTTCATTTCAGCTCCTTTCCCAGCCACGAGTTTCACTGGACAGCAGACTGGGGATGTTAGCTAAGTAGTTGTATCGAGTTGAACGATCTACCCAGATGATGGAAGACTGACAGAATCAGTCATCAAACAGTCGAAATTCCCACTGGTGGCATAAAAATGTCAGTACTATATCATACTGTAAATGTCACTTGTTTCTGCCAACTTATTTTTATTTGCATTGTTTCTAGTATAAATATTCTTTTCTAAAAATGTCAGTGAGAAATGCCAGTTAGTTTCTGACAATGATGACAAAAAGAAGATACATGGGAAGCTAAGTACTAGAGTTTCCCAGAAAATCGTAGGGGATTTTTCTAATGGAAAATATTCAACTTTTGTTGAAAAATCCTAATCCCTTGGCCACCCACCAAAGTCTCTTGGAATGAACAATATTAGGTTTGGCCAATGGGCTTTCAATATGGATCCAAATTCTCACAGAAAACAGACACATATGGGTAAAAAGAGAAAATCCCAACAAGCTATACTGTCAGGAACTTAGCTGTCCACCATAAAAGTTTTGATTGCATTTTTTAGATGAGCTGTATTGAATATGTCACCAGTATTGACACTAGAGTCAATGAACTCACTCCACCATAAAGCATTTAGCACAGAGAACACCAGGGATCTTTTCTGATCTATAATTCAGTTGGCATTCTGCTGATGAGGATTTTCCAGGGAAACCTGTAACCTACACTACTTTGCTCTAATGTTGCTAATTTATATATATGTGTGTGTGTATTTTTATATATATATATATATATATATTCTGAAGTGTTTGATTTTCTTTATTGTTTATAAAGAAGTGCCCCAGAAAATGTTTAACGCAGTTATAAATTTTCATTGAGGATTTCCCTGCTTTTATAAGCAGCAATATATGGGCTTAGCACTTTAGAGAATAAAAGGAAGCTTTATGAAGAGCTGGATCATCCCCAGTCACTGCAAAGTCTGAACTATGAAGCTTCCAGTATTTCTTACCTGTGGTAATTAAAGATACAAACCTAGATTTACATAACTTTTAAAAATTAATTTTATCCGTATCCCATATTGTCTTATTTTGACAAAACGAAGTGTGTTTCTGATGACTTTTAACTGGCAAAGCCTGATTTTCTACCTATATTGACTACAAATGAGTGCAGCACTAGCCACCTATCATGGATTCACAGCACTAAAACTGAGCTATGCTATTTGTGCTGTTATGCAATTTTCACACAGCAAGATGTAAATATTATATCAAGTCTTACAATGAAGCATATGCCATATGATATCTGCGGTGCGTGGTATGGCAACCTAGAAGTTTACATAAATTAAATATTGCTTGTCATATTTATGGAAATCCGAATGTAGAAAGCATCTTCTTTAAGACTTAACTTTTCCTTTCAGGGATATACTCTTAAAATGGGTAGAAGGAAAAATCTTTAAACTGTATTTACAAAGTACTTGATCTCCAAGATCTTTTTTTTTGCCCTTTTCCATTAGGGCTGAGAGTAGTTGACAGTAATATGGCCCAAAGAACAGGTGGACAGAAGAGTCAGAACAAGCCTTTCATGGTCCCAGAAACGCCACATAACTCATTCTCACAAGCGTTGGCATCCTGTAAGGAGCTATTCTGGAAACAATCTCTTGCAAGGTATAATCTGATGTGTGAACGTATCTCAGCCCCTCTGAGGAAAACAACTGCTCCCAGATTTTACCCAAGCATGGATCTGAAAGCCAACAGACAGGGATTATTCTCGAGAACCCTCCCTGCTTCTCAAAATCCCCAGTATTGTCTTTGAAATTCCGCCATTTCTTTGGAAACAGGCACAGAACTCTCTCCAGCTCAGTCTCAGTAGCACCTCCTAAAGTACCTCAGATCCTAGGAAAAGCATGCTTCACTTTCCAAAAACACCATGCCTACTTTATTTCAGGCTCTGAATCTGGCAAAAAAAAAGGATGCCTGTGCTTCACAGGGGGAGGTGGCGGCACTGCACCCTCACTGCTGCATTGCCGCACAGGGGGAAGCCTCCAGCATACAGGATCACTCCCCACGTTGAGGTTCCTCTCCCTCGGCACTGAGCAGAGCTGACTCCACGTGAAACGCAAACAGAGCTGAACTTCCCACCGAGGAAAGGTAACTCTGACAAGGTGAGATCTTAAATTCCCCCTCCTGGTAAAGCCGTGCTGTCCACACCTGCCGATTAGGCTGGAGGCATGTGGCGATGCCATATTCCCTCAGCTTGCATGGCTGCCAGGCTTTGACGGAACCTTGCTCCAAAACCAACTCTTCATCAAAGATGTCTTACGTTCAGCTGAAATCAAAGAGCCTGAACAGATGTCTCTAAATATATTTCCTCCTTGTAATGATGGCAAATAAAAGCAGTGTCCTCTAACACGTTCTGTACAGCATCTGTAACGCAAGTGCCGCAAAGGGAAATCAAAAGAAATGGGGTAGGATGTTATGTATGCTGTGTGCTTGGAGAATATTTTAAACTCCCCTAGCTTCTGTAATGAAAACCACACTGTCTGAAACGCTGCTGATTGTTAACTGTAGGTCTGTTGGAAATAAAGTGAGGGACACAGGGAAAGGGAATTTCACGTAAATCTAATTTCTTCTGTGTCAAACAGCGCTACTGTATTTCCTTCCATCTGCAAGGATACCCTATGAAATGTGGATGAATGTTATTACAGTCTGCAATAAGCAGAGTTCAAAGCAGGGAAAATTTGGTTCAGATTTGGATTCGGCAGTTCAGAAGTTTCTTCACACTTTCTTCAAACGACCCAGAAAAAAAAATAAATCTCAAACTTTGACTTGCCAATCTTATATAAAAACTTTTACATGAATCAGGTTGCTATGCAAAGTAGCTAGGATTTAAGCAAATATTTATGAATTTTGCTTTTTCAGCAGAACTAAACTGGATTATTTTGCGGGTAAGATACTGACTGGGATGAAAGAGAGCTACATCAGAGTTCCCGGCTCTGTCTGTGACTCCCTGGGTGACTTTGCACAAGTTATTGCTTCTCTTTGTGCTTCCATCCCCTTTTTGTAAAACAAAGAGCCCACTTTTCCTGCACCCTTTCTTCTCTTTAACTAGACAGGAGTAGCCTGTTCTACATAAGCAAGCAGCAGAAACCACAAGAGGATGGTGGGCTGGGAAGCTCTGATCTCTGCTGGGACCTCTTGGTGTTATTGTGATGGACATTAATAACAGAAGCAGCATAAGAAGAGCTCCTTGTAACAATTTCCACCTAACTCTGACTCTCCAAGGAGGTGAGCGAAGGGGAAAGCTGATGCTCACTATACCTTACTGAACATCCAAATTAAAGTTTGAAATGGGTTTTCAGTTCCTGAAATACAGGCTTTACTGCCCAGCTCTATCAGATGATGCTCCAGTTCATCTGTGATGCTGTCCGATGCTCTGGACAGCCAGGCTGCTTCCACACCCCATGACTGTGGGCTCCCTGTCCTCCTTGTCTCATCTCCTTCCTGGATGCCTGGTAGCAAAGTCCAGCCACCCACCCCAGTAAGTGCATTAACAAATGGTTAACGGCTCCTGGAGCTTCCTTCCTCTTCATGTCCCCTTTGGCTTTCCAGACTCTTTCCCACACACAGTTCTGGCACCAAAAGTAAAACATAAGCTGGTAGATGTCTCCTCACCAAGAAGAAACCGCCAGCAGCTCTGTCTCCCTGAGCAACCTTGGCTGACAGGAGAAAGGGTTTTGGAGCCAGTCTCTTGTCCTTGCTCCCAGACCCACAGGTCCCAAGAGCCCTGTTGGCTGTGGCTGTGAGGAGGCCTCTGCTCTCCCTACATCCCAAAGCCCTCACCATGGATGTTGGACCTACTCACTGCTCGAGTTCCCTCCAGGGACCATTAACTTTTCTTTCAGTTGTTATTTTCTTTGTCAGATGGGTGGAATAAAGACCCCCAACACACATACAGATCTGTTCATTCCTGAAGGGACTTGGAGCTCCCTGCTCAGTCTTGAAGGGACCAACATATCCCGTTACAAAGTCCCAGACTAAATTCACTCCCAACAAAAAGTCGTCTCCCTTTGGACGGGTAAAGTCTACCTTTTGAAATGTCCACATGTTGTCTCAGCAACTCTCCTTTATGGCTGTTTACATTGGATAAGAAGTGGAACACAAAGCAACATTCAGACGAAGAAAGTGCTCAGAAGTAGTAAAATACTGTGTTATCTATTTTTTTAGCTGAATAAATTGAGCTTGCTTTGCATTATTGCTGGCTGTCTTAGCCCAGCTCTGAAAGTGAGAGAGAAAGAGAAAGGGAATCTTGAAAGGCAACTCCCAGGAGGACACTAATATTTTTAATAGTTTGTGGGTTATGAAACAAATCTGTGTTAGCAGTATTATATATCTCAGCCTGAACCACTGGGGTGTTTCCAGCTCTTTAATGAAACTAAAGCACTAACACAGCATTGCCAAGAAAGTAGATTTATTCACAAAGAAATGTTTGCTAGCAGAAATGAACGTGTAGGCATGAGTGGGGCTGTAGCATACTAATGCATGGTCTTGTCACTCACATTGCCCCTTATCACACCAGCTGAACTCCGTTGTCACTGCTGGATCACAGGTTGCACCTTCTCCCCCTTTTCCTGCCATCCAGTCCTGCCATTTCCCTGGTTTTTGCAGCCCACAGCACAGCAACGCATCAATACGAGCCGAAACCTGTGCTAAGAGCAAAACTTGATCTATAGCCGAGGAGAGCTGAACATAAAAAGAAAAAAACATACACAAACACTAGGGACTTTTTTTTCATTTTACAGTGTGAAATAGGACCCAAACTAATCAATGGAGCTCAGTGGGAGTGCATAATTATTAATAGGCCCTACATGGGGCCTCAGAAAATATGCAGTTCTCTTGGAAGTTTAAAAGGTCAGTGTGAATAACTAAAACATACTTTTCTTGGTAGTTATTATGCAGTAAAAAAATAATTCATAAGGAAATCAGTTTAGGAAAAAAAATTTCTCATGTTCTAGTAGGGTGGTTTAGGAGTTGTTCCTATGTCTTTCATGTATCTTTTCTGGCAGGTTAATGGACCATGTTTTATTCTCTGCCTTACTTCCTAAAGCTCACAAAGCCCAGTCCTTTTTCACTGTTTGTTATTACAGAACTCGACTGCATGCTGCCCGGCTGAGAGCGGGAATGAAAAATGGTGTGCCCCTGGAACAACCCACACCGGTGGAGAGCAGGGCCAGACGAAACACCTCTGCACGATATTACTGGTTAGCCTTATTTACTAATTGCACAGCGGCCTGAGGGCTCGAGTTATGTACATGCTACTCTTCAGACTGATTTCTGGCAGCTTATAAAACTGAGTACATGATGGGCACCACTGAGGGCTCAGACCTTTGAAGGAGCTCTGCATCATGCCTAGGCATCAGAAGACACTTCAATGAAAATGCCAAAAAAGCCCCAGGTCCTCCTCCTAAGTCCCCAGCTGTGTTTAATGCTGAAACCAAAGAAGGAATGCTCTTTCAAGAAACCTTAGGAGGTTGTGCTGAGGCAGCAGGAGACTCCAGCAGCACTCCTGGGACACACATCAGGTGCACAAGGTGACCAGTATGAGAAAAGACACCTGACAAGATGGATAATGACACATAAGAGAACCCACACCAAATGCTTTAAACATGGAGCAAGGTAGCAACTACAGCAAAGATCCTGATGGAAGTAATCGCTGTCTGGCATGAGGCTGAGCCCAGGCAAGAACCATCTGGAGCCAAGCCAATGCTGCAGAATATTCCCCAGGACTATGCAGCCCAGATGAAAATCACCCCTGGGAGAAAGACCGGCATGGATCTTACTCATAGGGCATGGAGGCCAGGTCTAGCCTCAGGACAGGGATAGAGCTTTCTCCCTCACTTCTTAAATTAATTACCTTCAGGCACCCTCACGCCTCTTGCTGGATTCAGTTCCAACATCCATGTGAGGGATGCTGGAATACAACATACAAAGTTCAGCACAAATGAATTCTGAACTTGTAAAAATATCAAACAGCAGAAGAAACTGCGCCAGCCTGAGGGGACTGCGGATGACGTCATGTAAGATGGACTAAACAGGTTTACTCTTACCTCATCCTAAGGCACAAAAGCTGTCAGCAGGCTGCAATCACACGCAGATGTGAAACGCGCGGACAGCTGAACACAACACCACAATGCAGTGGTGGAGCACGGTGCCCGGGCGCGCTGGGAGGCTGAGCAAAGAGGTGTCTTTAACTCTTAGGCCTTAGGGAAAAAGCCATCAAGTGATATTTAACGCAAGCGCGGCCTTCATCTGAGGTGAGCTGCACACCGTCAGAAGGTAGGTGAGGATGGGGACAACGTCCACACATCTGCCTACAAATGTGCTTCTGGCCACTGGATGCTGAACTAGCCAGATCCTTGCCGAGACCCGGTTTGATAGTCTTTACCTTGTATTTATGTTGTCATATGCTCCATCAGGCAGTGTCAGGAGGTGCATACAGCAAACGCTGTGACTTGGTACAGAAATACCTGTGAACTGGTCAGGTTTCAATCTGAGCATTTTTCTCAGGAGTGAAGTCATTTTATTACTATGCTCTCTACCCAGGCATGTGCAGCATCTGGTTAATATATTTCTGGGTAGTTCCTAGCTCTCCAAACGCTCCATCCCTGCCATATTGCAACACACACAAAAGGCAAACTTTCCAACATTTTGCTTGGGTACCTGTTCCAGGCACTTACAGACCTGGTTAGGAGTATTTTCCAAAGAGCCAGTCTGCATTTTCCCATGTTTAATTTAGTTATTGGAATGTCTGCCATTTATATGTGTTCTCTTTGGCTCCTGCACAGGTCAGCTACTATAAATCAGCCTAGTATCACTGACTGTAATGGAGCTACAGTAACTTACAACAGCTGAGTATCTGGTTTATGAATGCAGTTCCCAGAGCTTCATGTTAAATACAGCCCAAGGCTGGGGCATTTAAACAAAATGAAGAGGTTATGAAAGGTACGTACGTGTCTTCCAGTTCAATATTGTTTGTCCTAGATACTTACTAGGTGATGAAAGGATAAATAAACAGACCCCAGGCACGGTGATGTCAGACACTGTTTTTGCCAGTGATATTTTCTCTGCAAAAGGAGTCCATGTGAAACAAATGAAGAAACAGGTGAGAGCGAATGTTTGGCTGCCAAATTTGGCCATAGATAAAACATGATGAAGATATTAACCCTGTGGACTGGAATGTGCGTGGAAGAATACCTGGGGAGGGAAAGGAAATCACCGTAGCCATTGAGAGCCCTGCCTAAGTACCTGCTGGCAGCTAATGAGGAGGTGTACAAAGAAATTCACATCTGAAGCTACACCAGGCATGACCCCTAACGCCCTGATCCCATCTGGTGAGGCAAGGAATTTACTTCTCAAATTCAGTTTGCTATGCTCTTCCCTGATCCTGCTCTTCTCCAGCTCTCTGTAGACACATAACAGCATCTAAGTCAAACTGCACGTACCTACACTATAGGAGCTTCATATTTTTAGTTCAAAACCCTTTTTCTCCAGCAACAACAGAAAGTAAGAAGGAACAGATTGCCTCCCACTGAAATGGAAACCACATGAACAACGTCTCCATTTGATGGAGTTTTGGTACGGTTTGGCTTTGCTTTGGTGGGGCTGGTGTCTTCGAAACACTGGAAGGAAGCATTTTGGATTTCTAGATAATTCTACATAATTTCTACATAATTCTTTCCAAACAAAAACCCTGTCAGATTTGGGGCAGGAGCACCCATCGTACTCGCTGCATCTTTTTACCTTTGCTACAGCCACAAGTGTGACGGGCTGAGCTTTCAAACTCTTGGTCACAGGTGCAGCCTCGGCCACTGCGGGTCTGAGGACGGTCACCACCACCAGCCAGAGCTGGGCAGCTCTTGGCACAGGAAGGCTACACCACGTATTTGTGTGCCGGCTCCCTGACCCGGGAAGGCAATCAACACGAGGACACCCTGTGTCTGCCAGAGCTTCACAACCCAACCAAGCCTGACCTGACATCATCATTCAGGGAACATCCTCCTGAAGAGAGGATAAAAGCATAAACTGCATGACCTGTGACAGCACCATCTGAAATCAGCTGCAGGATTTGACACAGCTAACCTGAGCCGGGGAACACCCCAGCTGGCAGCTCTGCCCATCCTTGCGCTGCAGGAGTGAGCTTCTGCTCCAGGTGCCTCCATGGATTAGAAAGGAAAAACAAATGACCAGCATAGACCAGATGTCTAACTGCAGCGAGCAGGGCAACTCCCATGGGAACTGAAAATACTGTGCTAACTCTCATCAAATGCAGTGAGAAACAGTCTCTTCCTGCAGAATTTACAATATATTAATTAGACAGCAAGTTGACATATCTCTCGCTAGCAGACATTAAAACAACTCCACAAGTATTTACCAGCTGAGGTCTAGAAAGACAGAGACCAGAATGAAACCTAAAAGATTAAAAAAAAATTCAGGTATGTGGGGCCATGGCAAATTGCCCTACCAAGCACAGCTACTCTGGGCAGAAGCTCCTTCTCTCTTCTCCCCCATGCAGGGTTTCCCATCACTGACAAAGGTGCAAAGGGCAAACTGTGCCAACCGATTCCAGTCTAGAATAAAGCCAAATAGGGAAAAGACAACCTTAAGCTTGTGATCAAAAAGGAAAACGTTGATACGCGTGGTTAAAATACCTTCCATCTTGCAAGCCTTTGGTTATTCTGGTACCTGACATTTCGGGAGCAAAGAAAGGGAGCGGGACAGCATTCCTCACCAGAATCGAACAGAAACAAAATCAGCTGTTTCTTGCCTATTAAAGTAATGTCACCAGTGATTTCACTTCCTAACTCGCTATTTCTGTCATTGCCGTAATATACGGAGAGCATTTGGCAAACTTTGCTTACGAATTTCCCAGAAAAGAAAATGCCAAAGCTACTTTGGCAAACATAACCACATTCTCCTATGTTTTAATAAGGATAAGAATGAAAGGCTTTTTTCTAAATCAGATGACTGCTTTAAAAGGCAAGTCAGAGTCTAATTTAGAGCTACTTATTTTCAGGCATCAAGCAAAACTCCTAAAATAATCATCTTGTTATTATTTACAGTCTCCTCTCTTCCCCTTCTTTTTCTTTCTTGTTTTCAAAAAGGACTTTAGTGATAGTGAAAAAAATGGAGCATTTATTGATAGATCAAGTATAAGAAATACAAGTACAGAAAGTGGCGCTCTCTGTATTTAGGCTCTCAGCAAAGGAATTGTATCTCTGTGGGGCTTGGGCACGCTACCTAGGGACACATTTCTGTTGGGGTTTCCTAGCCGTGCGGACACAGCCATGCTCCTGGAGTCACCAATCTGATTTACAGCACAGGCCCAGTGCGGGCAGGACGAGATGGGAACGATGATCCTGCAGAGGGCAGGGATGCCAGCAGTGAGCTCACGGTCTCAGCCTGGCCTCCACCGTACCATAAACGTTGCCATTCCCAGGATATTTTAAAGCTTCATCCCTTAATACATTTGAAGAGTTATTCATTATTTTTGCAAAGAGGGTGATAAATTATAATGGCTGATTGATTTACGACATCAAGGTAGCAGCAAGTGATTTCCCCCAGAGCAGCTGCTCTGCTGAAAGCGCCAGCAGAGCCAGAAGAAAGGCACACATCTTTAGAAGGCGGCAGAGCACCAGAGGCTCCTTTTCCAGAGCTATTTTGGTCTCCTGATGACTGTATAATAGAGGTAGAACCGAAATCATCTGCTTTCCTATTTTACACAAGGTGACTAAGAAAGTCCTATTTGGTTTGAACAGATTTCAAAAGTGTGCATATATGTATTTTTATATATGTATATGAATAGGCCTCTTTCATAAGAAAGACTTCATGAATATTTCATGGCTTTCCCCTCGGGTTTGTAAGTATCTGGATTGCATTCTTTACCAAGTACAATTCACTGCCACCTGGTCTCAGGAACAGATTTCCACTGGATTCTGCTGTGTACATTAGCAGCCACAATGTAAGGGACGCTGTGATGCCAACAGCTCCCTTGTCCTCTCCGACAGAGAGCCATCTTCAGATTTTGTCGGAGCAACCAGGTGATCAAACAACCTCCCGAAATTGTGCAGCCCCATTAGGTACAAGTCAGAGCTGTCCGGTGGGTCTTTCTTTTCACAACTGGCTTTTAAAGAATGTTTTCTTTACCCCTGGCACTTGCAAGATGCTGGTCAAAGGGAAAGATGAGTACAGGGAGACCCACGGAATTAACCTCTCGTTGCATCCCACCACTTTCCATGTATTTTTTTAAAACCTACGTTTGGTCAGACAGGGCAGTTTGCTGTCACATCTACCCCTTGCAACTCCTCACAGTCAGATGTTCTTGCTTACTTTAAGGTTTGAGTTATTGTCTGCAATTAGCCTAAAAACGGGTATTTTAAAAAATACAAAGGAAATCTATGATTAGTTATAAAATTGGAAGCAAAAAGAAGGGACAGGAGAAAATATTTCTGTATCCAACCTGCCAGGCATGAACTTGTTTGTGTTTTCATCTCTGTGAACCTGTCAGAGGATGCTCCCTACTCATGTCAGGGGTGCTCGTCTTCCTGAGCATTGCATCAAGATGAATGAATTTCAGCCATCATCAAATGAAGTTTCTGCTAATCACTGCCCACACTGGAAACACCCTCAACTCTAACCACTTCATTCAAAACACTGGCAAAAGTTTGGTGGTTTTGACAGGGCTTGAAGTCTGCTGAAATCTAGGTCCTGAGTGCAACACTAATGACATCAGCCCAAGAAGCGTGGCATGGACAACCATGAAGATGAGAATTCAGTGTCACAATGCCGCCTGCTAAGAAATGCCATGACCAATGATGCAGCCAGACCCTGAGGGATGCAAATTCAAGCCAAAAGCTGGGAAGGGATTGCTCCAGCTTCCACCATTTCATCAACTGTATCTCAATCTCCACCTGAACTACGCAGCCCACTCCACGCTCTCCCAGGAGTACAGGACATCGTATGTGAACCAAAAAGGTGGTTTTGTGGAATGAGTGTTTGATTTGTTTTGAGAGAGCAGATGAATCCAACGAAGCTACCTTCTTTGGGAGAATTCAGAGCACATTCCAGCAGAGCAACAATGAGTACAAGCACCATCTCACGTAATGCAGCCCATGGCTTTAACATGCTCCACCTGCCTAAGTGCTTGGCAAAGGCTCAGTCTGAAACGTGAAAGGGTTTCAGTGCTTAAAGGCCTTCTAAAAATGAGGTTGGGTTTAAGTAGCCAGGCAAAACCCTCGCATATAATAAGGGGCATGAGAAAGGTTATGCCTACTTCATGGAGCAGATTCCAGCACACAGATCCCTTTTCTTGGCCACCAAAGATGCAGAACTCTGTGCAGTTTGGTGTTTATTTATACGAAAATAGCCTTCATTTTTGTTCCATGCCTTGGGGCTGTGCAAACTATGATACGAGAGGCATGTTTCCAGCAGTGATAAGCAGCAGACAAGGGGCAGTCAGTATTCTGTCCAGCATCTCTTATCACACCCCTCCCAATCTGAACAGAGCAAATTAAAATTAGCAAGACAATAAACAATTAACACTATAAGCATTTATGACCAGTGTCAATCATTCACTGTCTCCTGGAGCATGCAGCAGAGTGAAGAAGTAACGCAGTGCTCCAGGGATTAATGGTACATGACTGAAGTCATGATTGCTGTGGGCTGTTTAGTGGTAAAGCACATTTGCCCTCAGCCAGGCAAAAGGAAGTAATGAGCTGAAATAAAGGAACGGGAAATATGAGTTGGACAGGAGGAGAAAACATCCTAACAAGCTGCCAGGGGAAGTGCTGGTTCACCGCTCAGGTCATTTCAAATTGGACTGGATAATGCATTGGAAAGCATCCTAGTTTCTGGGAGGCTACACAGAATGAGAAGGATGAAGGGGTGGAGCTGGAACATTTATGCCTCTTTGACTTGGTGTCTTCATCACCTGCTCTGCAAAGTGAATCACAGAATATTTTGGGTTGGAAGGGACCTTTAAAGCTCATCTAGTCCATCCCCTTGGCAGTGAGCAGGGACATCTTCAACTCGATCAGGTTTCTCAGAGCCCCGTCCAACCTGACCATGAATGTTTCCAGGGATGGGGCATCGACCACTTCTCTGGGCAACCTGTGCCAGTGTTTCACCACCCTCATCGTAGAAAATGTCTTCCTAAGATCTAGTCTAAATTTACCCACTTTTAGTTTAAAACCATTCCTCCTTGTCTTATCACAACAGCCCCTACTAAAAAGTCTGTTCCCATCTTTCTTACAGGCCCCCTTTATGTATTGAAAGGCCGCAATAAGGTCTCCCCGGAGCCTTCTGTTCTCCAGGATGAAAATAGCTCATGGTTCAAATCAAGCCTGGGCTTATCTTCCACATGCAACACAGGGTAATTACTGAGGAAGATAACAAACACGCTTGCCACCCATACCTGGTATTAACCTCCCCAGGTAGCCTTCCCCTTCTCCTCTTCACTGTGGCATTCCATAGTCCTCTAGAGCGGTTCAAACTAACCCACTTTAATCTGCACTTGCCATGGACTGGCAATACCAACAAGTAGAAACAAGCTCTGAGTCTCCGGTGTCCACATGAACAACCTTGAGACAACACAAAAGACCTACTCAAGGCTCCTCCACAGGCTCAGCTGCCTCTAAGATTTTTCTCTCCAAACTGCTCAACCTATTCTTTAGGTCAGCAATACCCAAATGAGAGCTGACAGCCCCACCGGGGCCTAGTGCTGTTACTAATGGTGTTATGAGCCTCACAGAAATGTAATTCCTTGGACAGGTTTTCAGGGATCACACATATTTTCTACTTGGAGGTCGTCTGGCAATCAGAAAAAAAAAATGTTGGGGGGTCTGCTGTTTTATATCCCTTTTGCCCCACAGAGAACAAGGAGGTAATATGCAGGCAAGGTAAGTCCCCCCCCAGCCTCCGCAGGCAACGATAAATCATTTATTTCCATGCTGATAGAGGGAACGGTGGTGATTTGGGAATGAAACTCAGCCAGCTTGTTACATCACATGCCCTTTTCAAACAGGAGCGATACTGCTTTCACGTCTGACATGCATCATTAGAAAACAATCACTTCAAGCAAGGCTTGTTTTATTTATCACGAAAAGAAACGGAATGGGAAAAAGTGAGAGATAATCATCACTCAACCCTTCCCCTGCTGAAAAGCAAAAGCCTGTGTCCAACAAGCAAGACCACCCATCTTGAAAGGGTTTTGTAAGATTTACACTTGGCCAGTGTCTTAAGAAACAGCCATCGCTGTGTCTTGCACATGCATTCAGGGCGATAGTCCTGTGAGTCTGATATCCTATCTCGGAGAGTAATAAAAATCAGATCCTTCTACATAATAGATAACCATATAACAGTGTGTCTACTGAGAGTGCTCCGTCCTACCTGTAGACAGTAAGGATTTGGCTTATATCCTAGACAAAGAGTGTTTATACCACTTACAAACATTTACGCAATGTCATGTAAGTGAGCGGAGCTATGTAAATGTCCAACTTTCCTCACATTTTCCCACGTTCCCAGAATATATTTTTAACAGTACAGTCTTGTGGAGATAGCCTGGAAATGCCAAAGCCACCAGCAATATCCACCTTTCTGGAAATGTTCTGCAATTTTGGCAGGAGCAGGAAGCCTGGAGCCTTGCAATGTGGTGGCATTTCTGGGGGGAAAAAATCTTAGTTACCTCAGACAGTGATCTTTATGTTAATTTGATACATGAACTATATTTCTGCTCATGTGAAAGGGGTAAGTTAATGTGGTATCAGGGAAAAACTCCATGATCAGTTAGGAATTTTTGTCTAATCTGCCTTTGCAGACTGAGCAGATATTTTGACAGCAGCTATGCACTGTTAAGTGTTGTAAATCTGGGTGCAGGGAATGAAAAAAGATAACTCCCTGTTCAGCCCATTTCCAGGGCTTCTCCCTCCCATTCTCTGCCTGAAGCCTGGGACTTGAGTCCCATGAGCCCTAAGGCATCTACACCCCATGCTTACAGAGAGCAGCATGGCCATGCCTAGAGGTGACCGTCAGCAGCTTCCAAAGGAGTTCAGCAACATCTCATTGATTTCCATTTGTTTCCAGATGTAAAACTAGAGGCTCAAAGATGGTAATTGATTTTCCAGGTGCTGTGTGAACTGACTTAGCAAGCAAGGGAACCTTTTTTTTTAATCAAAGAGATAGAAATGAACAAATTGGAAATCCCAGCAAAAGGGTCGATATCAACCACGAGATTGAAAACATCCTCCTTAGTATTGCTCCCATAAAAGCTCCAACCCCACCTTTCACACTGAATTAACTCTGAAATACATCCATCATGTACACCAGAGAGATTCCCAGTCTGAAGGTGAAAGCACACTGCTAAACAGGAGGGCGACGCCGAGGTCTGGTGCTGCTTTCAGCTGTAACAGCAGCAGGGTCCTAAATTCAATGGCTTAGCCTGACCTATTCAAATAGTATTTTCTCTGCGCAAATAACTGATCCTTAATGAAGCTATTTATGTAAGGAAATTAAATTAAAAAGGAATGTTAGTCACCTGGGTGTTGCCACATGGCTGTGATGTGTGTCTGGGAGACCTGAGATTCATAAATTGTACACAACACACTGAATGGAGGTCTTTAGCCTGTATAATTAAGTGGCAACTAGTTTCATATTAAAGATATTACACATGTACAGCGGCACAAACATAATGTCATATACTCCACTTCCTGTGTATAAATCTCTGCTCACAGCAAAGCTGAAGAGTGTGGTTTAGAAGCGAGGCATATCAAGAGAAAAGGTTGGGGACAGAAAAGTGACCTACAATTTTACATGACAACTTTTGGGGCTGCAGGGAAGAGGCCCAAGCCAGAGGCACAAGCCACTGTGGCCACAGTTACAGCTTTGAGTCTTCAGAGACTCAGGGCAAAGCAGGATGCTCAGCATCTCTGAAAAACAAATCACTTGCCCATTGCTAACCAGTACAGACCATCACATTAAGGGAGAGGGCAGAGTTCAAGGACAGGTTATGCTCCCTTTCAAAAACCTGTGGCCAAAGATGCAGCAACTGCAGAATAAGAGAAAGCAAAGAGCCACTGATGGTCAAGCCATGTTTGACACTGAGCTGGCTCCTACAACCGGAGCTCAACGTATGCATGGGCTTGCCCGTGAAAGACATATTTGCACCATTTTCTCTAAAACATCGGAAGGCAAATCTGCAGATCATAGCAGCTCAGATACCCAAATAAACCTGGCAGTGTACTACAGAGCTTCAGAGTGGCTCCACAAATGCATCTTGACTTCAGACCGGGATAGCTACAAAATATGTAAACCCATACAGCCAACTCCTGAGCACACCTACACTGCCAGGTAGGAGCAGTTTTGAATCACAGGTACAGGACCCCAGCTTGGCTCTGCATAAACACAACATGGGCACGGGGGATTAGCTATCGAGGCCCCACCTCCACTCAGCAAAAAGCAAACACACCGTCAATGTATCTTAGGTATGTGGACTATAGGGGTCTCCTTTTCACTGCCCCCTGAGGAAGCCATTTCAACTGTATTAGCTCCTAAATGGCTGAAGCCAGGTGAGATACAGTCCCCTTTCTTCCCACCTTTAAGCCTAAACTACAACAAGGCTTCCAGGCACCTCTGTGACCAGCAAACACTTAAGCCCAGGGCTTTCCCCTCTTCAGCACACTCAGGGACCTGCTCTTCACCCTGCAAACAGCCACAGCTATAGCTAACCCCCAGGAGGATACACCCTCGCTTTGCAGCCAGCCATCAGCTTACAAATGATCACATCTTAACTCCAGCAAACACGGCAGTGCCAGGCTTCAAGCCCTTGGGGAAGATGGTTCTGGTGCAAAAAGGTTTGTAAGACACAGGACTGCACCAATCCATTTGGCTTCCCCAGTCCTCTGCTGGCACGTGGAACTAATGCTTAATTATCGTGAGTGATTTATTAACTTATAAAGTCAGATTAAATGGCTATTTGGAGCTGAGCAGCTGAGAGGCTTTGAAAGGGGAAAGTGATTCATGCTATTTATCCAGCTGAGACAAAAGTCACATGGCGTGAACCCACAATACTAATTTCTCTGGATTAAAAGTAATACGTTTCTAGGAAAAGGACGTCATTAGCGTCTGGCAGATGTATTGATTAGGAGGAATGCCTGGTTCATACAGCCACGCTGTCCACACTGATTTCTAAACACAGCAGAGAAGATTACTTAAGACCCTGTATTTTCTCTAAGGCAGTTTTGCCTTTACTCACCTGTTGCACGGGGGTCTATAAGGGCTTCAGACCCACCTGGGCAGAACCGAAGCTTCCAGAGCAGATTGCCATCACTGTGCAACCACATCCACGCCCAAAACGTGGTTCCTATCAACATGTCTTTTCTCCCTAATTGAATAAGCAACCTAATAGCCAAAACCTGGATAAAGGTCTATCCTCTTCCAAAAGGACACTTAAGAATTTAAAAATGGGGGAAGCGACTGGAAGCAATATTTACATGTTCTTGCCCACCACACGGTTATTTTGTTTTCTGTGATGCTGGTTAGTGTGGGCAAGACCTGCATTATCTGATGTGTTAAATGGACAGTTTCTTCATTTCTGCCTGTGACAAGATTAGGCTGCAGTACTGGCAGGATACGCTTTTGAAATAGTCACCAGACTTAGGGAGTTGAACAGAGAAATAAATGGTGTCCTTCAAATTATTTTTTTCAGGTTAACTGTATTTAGGGAAGTTTATCAAATGAAGAAAGAGAGAAAAAATCAAAACTCTCAAGCTGACGCCGAGCCCATGGTGGAAGCAATCCTGCAGAGATATGAAGGACACAGATCAAAGGATTTAATGTCACAGAGTTATGAAACGTGTTTCTTAGGCCAGGTGTTCTGGGTTTCCCACCTGCTTCTCCCTGCTTCCACTTTATCCCTCAGCATCCTCCTCCACAAGGAGACACCAGGCAGAAGATCTGCATCAGCTAACCAAACACCTGCTTCTAACTAACCTCCTACCAGGCAGGGAAAAGAAAGCATGTATATTTAAAAAGTTCCCCTTGGTATTACTGCAGGTTAGGGCTTTGACAGAGGCAGGACTGTGTTCCCAAAGCAAAATGGTAATTTGAGAGTGTTTTTGACTGAGAGGCTGCTTTTGCAGGGATTCTGTTATACTGCATGTGGGGTTGGGGTCCAGGAAGAAAGGACAGGGAGGTGGGGTAAGGCAGCTCACTTGCAATGTTTGAAAAGTCCTGATACAGGGCCCAGAAGTGCCCTTCAGCACAGCTGTGTGCGAGGATGGTGGATATAGGGCATCATCCCAGGACCAGCGGCAGAAGACACTGTGATTCACAGCTAATGCACATTTTTTTCAATTTGCTGGTGGAAACAGGTGGAAATGAAAAGAGCATTTTGTTTCAGCCTAGGCTGGCTTTGGAGGAGATTTATGGGGGACCCTCACTGAAACTTAAGCAAATGACACTTTTCGTTCAAGCTTAAAATGAAGGACTTCAGTGTTCGAAGTCTTACTTTTCTAACCTTGCTTAAATTAAAACTCTTCCTAAATGACTTATTTCCAGCTGGAAACAAAAACTGGAAGGATTTTGTTTCGAAATGGTGGAAACAACTGTTTGGGGTTTTCCCCCTCTTTTCTGTATTTTTGTTTTCCTAGAATAAAGGATGTTCTTTGGCCACCAGGCGAGCTTTTATAGCTAAATTGTCTCACCTGCCTAAAAATGGTAGGTTAGTATCCACCAACTCCAAGATGCTTACAAAGTGATGCCAGACAGAGAAAACTGTTTGCTTCCCTGGAGCAAGTGTGCTCGCCTCCCCACCTGCCCCATCCAGTTGTCCAACACAATTAGGACAATCTGGCTCCTGTATTAACAGTACCCAGCGAAGTGACATGGCAAACAACATATCCAACCCCCTTTTAATACTCAGCTGCTTTTACAGCTTATTTTTATCTTTGACAGAAGACAGAGACCAGCTTGAGACCAGGGCACATACTCGCGCTTCTGGCTCCACACTGAGGTCTTCTAAACAGTTCATCAACACACCCTCAGATCGGCTTGAACCAGGAGTAAATTTCTGTTCCTCCCCGTTGGCCAGTCAATGAGCAAAGGTAGCCAAGCTCCCCCTTTCCTCCTGGCCCACTGATCCCCGCTTTCCCGTCTCCCACCAGCAAACAGCAACGCTGCATGCCCTGTGTGAGAGGCGGCACGGTGTGAACACAGTTGGAAAGGCAGGTTGCTGGTTCCTGGCGTGGTCCAAAATTCAAGGCACAATCAAACCCATAGAGAGTCACTAGCAAATCGCTCAAGCTTTTTTTTTTTTATGAGACACTTTAGCCAGCCCTCTTTTCATATCCTTTACGAGGCTGCTTTCAGCCCTAGTCATAGTAAAAACTCCGAGTTATGGAAATCATAAGAAAGAAATTATGTATGGAAAAATCATTACATTATAAATTGGTTCCACTGTTCAAAACATGTAGGAAATGGGGCATATAAAACTCAGATGGTGTTGCAGACTTTGATACAAGGTTCATTATTACACCGTGACACAAGTGAAATATGTGCTAACATACTGCCAGCTAATTTACCTTTATTTACAATGCAGACCCATCACTGGGCAACTTCATAAATTTCATCAACCTGGGTGATTTCTCTGATTCAACGTGGCAGCCTGCACAGAAACGTGCACACAGAAAAGTGTGGATCTCATATCTTCCGGGCTGTGCAGTGCTGAGTGCGTCCCCCCACCTCGTTCAAAAATAATAGCAATCTCCCTGCTTTCCCCTAATCTTTTTCAGATTTTCATCCCCTTGCTAGACTATAGAAATGCTGTTATCCAGTTATACATGTGTTGTTTGTATCTGTGTTTTTTAAAGACCTAATTGAGGTAGGAGGCAGGAAAACCGGACAGGAGTGTTTTTGACAAGATGTTCTTTGTTAGAAAATACCAATTTGTTAACATTGGAAAATTTCCATGGAAATGCATCACTTTTCATTAAACTCTCATCATAAAATATACTGAAGCCAACAAGGGAACTTCAACAGTCACAGGCCAATGCCTGAAGCTCTCCCCTGGGAAAAGGGACATCTAAGTTGATCCTCTTAACTGTGGCGGCTGTGCAGGATGTTTCCCTGGGAGAAAAAGGAAACCCAAGGGACTAACCTTAGCCACAGTTGTGAATTAGATCTGGTAAGAAGGGGAACAACCTGGGAAGACAAGAAATGGACAGAGCTGACACAAGGTATCAACCAGATGTCCAGTTCTGTTTAGAAAAGCTCTTGTTTTAATTAAACAGTCTAAAAATAAAATCATAGTCATTATGAAAATATTTCTTTGCTGGAAAAATTCAGGGAAACTTTTTTTAAGATTCAAACGGTCTGTTTCCATACTTCCACTGAGAAGTTTGGTTTCTTCCCATAAAATTACTTTCTTTAAAATAGACTCTACTTTCTATTAAATTATAAGGGGTTGAAATCTGAATGAAGTGCTTTGAATATATTGAAAATGTTTCAAATGACCCAAAACAATTCCACTTTTTTTGTTCCAACACAGAACAGAATTTCTGCCACTTGCTTCCCAAAACCTAAACAAATTGGAAAATCCATTTGCCATGTAGTTCTACTCACAGCAAGGATGTCAAGAGGTCTCATTTATTAATGCCTAGATGGTGTCTGAATTGAAGAAGTGCCGTCAAAATGTAAAGCATTACGAGCCTCTCCAAATTTCCAGTTTGGTTTTGCAGAATGAAGGAGCCTGGTTCTTGGTTGGGGCCAAGATCTCAATGCTGCCATCGTCAGGGAGTGTTCCTGTTAATAAAACCTTCGACCACCATCCAAACTTCTCTCTGCCTACCAAAGCTAAACCCTAATTTTGAAGATACTGAATTTGTTGATTCTCAGGTTACAATTCTCCTGCCTGTGATGCTCTTTTTTTTTTTTCCCCAGGCTTGCTGACAGACTGGAGGGCTTTACATCTTGCTGTGCGTATCTTCTTTCACATCTTTCACCATCATTTTAAATGAAATCACATACTGAGTAAGAGGGAGGAGGGGAGGTAGCGCAGGGTGGTCGAGGAAACCCTGCTAGCCTCAGGCAACGCTTGAGGTATACGATGGACCTTTATGCGAAACAATTTTTCACCGAGGTCCTACAGTGAAGGACTGACAAAACCATTACTTACAGTCTGTAAATTGGTGGGGTAAGTCTTTAAGATCTGCAGGCTTACATGGGCTAAAGGGCCTCCATGCCAGATTAAAGATATAAAATAGCAGCTGAAGATATGTGGAATTAGAGTTTGGGGATTTTTGCTCACTAGGGGACTCGAGGTCCCGCTCACACATAAAGAAGCCAAGACGCCTGGCTGCTAGGGAGGTAAAAAATAAAGCACCCTGTGTTGCTAACACTATGTGAAGGGCTTCCCTAAAGCAAAGGTGCTTCTCACCACCTCTTCCCATCCGCTTACTGTCTCGCTCGCCACGGCCAGAGGCTCGAAGCCAGCTCGCTCACCAAGCCAGCGCCCGGCCTGCCTGCATTCGGCGTGGGATGGAGAGCTGGTCGTTGGTCTGCCCTTACAGACCAGGTTTGTACCTCCTGGAGACAATATGCCAGGCAAAACAGCTCCTTTGCCATTCTGAATTAGGGCTGAGCACAGTCCCACCTCGGGCCCCTCTGGTAACTACTCCAGTCCCAAACTCATACTGGTACCCGGCTGCTGCTGCCAGGAATAGTGGCGGTATTTTTCATGGCACACATTTCACCAAACGGGCAATCCTCTGGAAAGAGGTGAACAATTCACTGCAATTCAGGTAATTTCTAAGGCCCTGCAGTAGGTGCACAGATGACACAGTCCTGGAGCGATGGTCAGAAGCGAGTGAGGTCTGTTTGTTGCTGGGGCACTTCCCACCCACGCAGGGACTTCCTTGGTAAGCTGAGGACCCCCCACAGCCCATCCGCAGGCATCTGCTCGTGGGCAGCCTCTCTGGGTATGCCTAAGAAGGCACTAAAACACTTAACATCACACAAACACAACGCAGGACACCGGAGAGGATCCTGCGGCAGACTGAAGGCTGGGCTCACAGCCCAGCTCGCCGGCGGAGAGCCTGCAGCCCACTGCCCCCGTCACACCTGGAGCCGCTCTGCTCGGCCCCAGCACATCATCTGGTTTTGCAGGCTGATCGCTGGCTCCAGTGGGTTTCAAGACATGAAGTGCATCATTTGCACCACAACCGGAGCAAACAGAGGTCTCGCATGCCGTCACCGGTCCCTAATCCCTCCTTCGCTTCCTTGCTTTAGAATAGTACAAGTCTAGCAAGTTTTGAAGTGTGCACATGGCCCTGAATTCATACGATTCCCCTTTATTTTTAACTTAGCTTTTACAGCACCATTTAAATTATAATTTTTTTTTTAAAATAAGGAAATTGCATCTTTAACGGAAATTAATCTCCCAGTCCCCCTCAATAAACCTTTTGAAGCTCTGTATGACTATGACAGAGGTAGGTATTTTTAGAAGGACTGTGTGGTAATTTTCTCTGCAGCATTCAATAATTTACAATATCATAGCCGAAGGTAAAGATTTCCCTTAAGTATAATTTGGCATTAATCGGGCTTTCACAGGCATATTCATTGCAGACAGGGCACCAGTCTAGAACACAGCTTTACCCTAAGGATCGCTGGGGAACTGCTGAGCTGAATAATACAGCCTTATGCAAATTCACAGCAAGGTAAAGCCTGGAGGAAGTCCCCCATCCCAGATGCAGAGAGCTCTCACTACAGGCCAGCACCTCTCTCCAGGTGTGCCCAGGCAACACAGGGAGAGGTATGCAAGCAAGGAAGAGCCACACGCTCACCCCAAGCTGACATTGTCACTAGAAGCATCCTTCCTGGCAGAGAGGCATGGGGAGGAACTGGTCCACAGTGTAGGAAACGCAGCTGGGGTATAGCGAGCCAAAATGATCTGCAACACACAGATTCATGAGGTTCTTTAATGATGCCTCCTGGACCCTCCCTTCTTCTCCCTTATTATTATAGGATGATATTTTGCAGTAAGACTGAGAGGTCTTAAACTTAACCATTGCAAGGCTGTGTACTGGATCATGGTAAGAACAAAATCGTATATAGGGTATGAAATAAATGCAAGGCAGAAGATACCTGATTTACAGACTGCTCCTAAAAACCATGTGCTATGCATGATCACACATACTTCGTTACCAGAATGTCTCTCTTTCTCAGTGAACGTTCCTCAGTCCTTTAAAAAATACCCATCTGAATCACAAAACTACACTCATAAGGGAATAAATAACTTTTTTTTTTTAAGCTGGGCATTATGTTGTGGCAGCTTTTTTAAAAAAAAGTTGAATTCAATATAGATGTATACGAGCAATACACAGAATTAGTCTTTTTTTCTGTGTGTCAGTTCTTGACTATGCTATCTGGAGTCTCTCTTTTGAATTTTAAAGAAATCATTTAATTACTAGTTAAGGAATGAATTTTAAGTAGCACTAAAAAGTCTGACAATGGGACAAAAAGTCTAGCAAAACTCCTTATTTAATAAATCAAAGGACATTACTGGAGAGAGAGGAGGCTGAAGCTGGCTCTTACCACCTGATCCTGTATTCCCACGTACCCTGTTAGCAGTTCTGCACGCAGTGGTGGCTATCACTAAAATTGCCAGAACAGCAAGTTGTGTGGGAAATGTCAACATCTTGGAGCCTGTGTTCCCAGGAACCAAAATTTCTCAAGAACAGCAGTTCTGGAAGTTTTTTTGTTTCAAATGCGTATAGAATTACAGGCTGTTACAACACACAGTAAAATGTGTAGGAAAAACAGTAGAGAAAAATAGATAAATTATACAGAAAATAATAAAAAGGAATAATGCGTTTAACTTTATATTTTAAAATGAACTTTCTTCTTTTTTTCTTTTCTTTTTTTCAGAACCAAAGGTCACAATTGCTCTGCAATGAAAATTTCCCAACTGTTTTTTCTCCTTCTGAGAAATCTTGACAAAATAGGCATGATGTGGAGGAAAGAACTTGTTTTTACTCAAACAAAAAAGCAGATAAACATGAAAAAATACTTAGCATATGGCCCACTTTGAGCTGCTGGGAGACACACTGCCATTTACTGTGGACTCACACAGACCTGCAGAGCTGTGATCCCGCGTCTTCCCGCCCAGCCCTTTTCCAACCACAGAGAGCACCTTAAACTAGCCAATATCCTCCTGCTTTCATTTTACACATGTATAACTTAATACGTGATTACACGGGGGTTTAAACTAATGACTTCTGGACCCAGAAGACCTTGGATGGTGACTGGCAAGCGTCCAGGCAGAAAACATGGAAATAGGGGCCTTCTAAGCCTATGACAGCAGGCGCATGTGTGGTGGAAATGCTCCCACCTCTCCTGCCCCCATCTGCTCAGGATCTCATCACAAAGATTGTCGTTATAATGACTTTATTATGGACCTTCTGGGGAAAGTGAGCTCCCAGCAAGGGTTTTGCTACAGCAGACAGGAAACTCGTTTGCTCCCTGCTAGAGTAAAGCCCTTTATAATTAATGCTGGGTAAATAAAGCGCTCATCTGTAAACACTTTTAATTAGAAATTGGTTAAAGCTAAACCCCTGTGACCACATTGGCCAGGGGGATTAGACGCATGTCAAGCTTTGCCCGATCAGCAAATAACAAGCCCTTTAGTATCCTCAATTCCTGTGCTATGGGACCTCTTTCAGCTCCTGTCTCACGTCACGGTGCTGCTGCAGCCTGCTCTCCAGGCTCAATAGAGGATCAATATTTGTCTGTACTTTCTGAGCAAAAAGCCTCCTTGACACAGGCAGCATCTGTGTTTGAACAGTTACTTGCTAACACATAGCAGACTTTCACCAAAGAGATCTCGAGCCCGGCAGGTCAAGCCGGAGCGAGGGTCACCGAGCACCACCGGTGATTTCTGTGTTTGCTCAGTGTTATGCTCAGAGTGCAGCTACCAGAAAGGGCTCGTGTGAACACCGCTCAGTGCTCCCAGGGCAGAATATACATTTCAGAAAACCAGTACACGCCTAGGAAAAAATAAACCCTGATAACTACCTATATTACCATTTTCTATCCCTGTAGATGACCTGCGCCGACATCTCTAGTCTCCTGGTAGTATTGAAGGTTTTCTGTCAGTGTGCCTGATAACATGCTATCAGATTTCAGGGAGAAGGGACTTTCTCTTTTGACTGCAGCCACCCCATGTAGTTCCAGGTGTCACTCTGCGGTTTAGGGACAACAGCAGAAGCACGCAGGGATGAGTGAAGCACTTCCAGCAGACAATCAGATGGTGACAGCTTGACAAAATGTGTGCATTGCAATGGTTTGTCTCCATTATGGAAAAGAAACACAGGGGCTGTCCTGGAAATGGCACTGGAGGCACAAACCTGCCCTCCCCAAGAGAGCTAGCACAGCACTGACCAGCAGAAACATCTCCTCTCCTCGCCACTTGCAGGAACATCGGCCGTCCCTGCTGCGCCCAAGCTCTGCTCCCTAGCCCAAAGTCATTCCTCATGGAGGGAAACTCCTGTCCATGCCTTTATTCGGCTGTATTGCTGCTGATCTCTATCTGACAGCTGAACTGACACCTGTAAATCAACATCAAGCTTTATTAGGCCAGGGTCCGACAATAGTTTGAACTGCGGGAGAGACAAGAGGTCCTGAATGCCATGAAACATGAGGTCCCAGCATGGCATGAGCGAGCATACACAGGAATAACACATAGGGGGTTAGTTTAAGAGATGTGGAAACTGAGGCACGGCAGGTCAGGGTGACATGCCCACACCTGGCCAGCGTCAGAAACCACTTCTGCCGAGCCCCAGCCCAGCACTGCCCCTAGTAATGCTCTCCCACACCTCCTGTTTTCTTTCTTTGACTTTGTTAGCCTCTTCCTCAAAAAAAGAAGAGGAACTGAGCATACGATGGGATTTCTGTGCCTTTTCCCTGGAGGCCCATTGACTGAAGCCATCAAGCTGTGTGTTGAAGGGCAGATGAGCATGGGGAAGCAGGACATGAGGGCAGTGCTCACGTTGAAGAGCATGGCCAAAGCATGCCACTTTGGAAAAGTGACCTCGCCTACTGGATAATTCCTGGCCCACGAGTTCCAAAACCTGGGGTTTTTTTCTATTCCCAGCTCTCATGGACTTTTTGCTTGTTGTGTTAACCATGTTTACCGTGCAACAAAAACAGTTAACTATGTTAACTTGCCTTCTCTTTTCCCCTTCCACATTGTCTTCCTGTGTTGGCGGTTTAACTCCAGTCCCTGGAGGGTAAGGGTGGTCCTGATGGCTGTGCTCACTTATTCCCTTCCAGCTGCAGCTGCTCCAGCCCAGAGATGACCTCCTCGCAGATGCACAGCCACGCTGCTGGAGATGGTGCTGGGACTGGCCAGCTCAGCTGTGCCTTAGAGCACTCCCAAACCTATTGTTCTCCAAATGCGCAGAGCTAGCTCACATCCACTACTTGAAAGATAACACACTTACTTGGACTGAGATGGGCTCAGATGCTCGTGCAAGCATGTAGAGGGGTTGTAACTTCAAAGCTGGCCCTGCTTTCACTGATGGATTGGACTAGAGACCTCTGGAGATGCCTTCCAAGCTGAACTCTGCTGCGACGCTGAGGGGATTTCCACCTTTGCCTTACACATGGATCCTCTCCAGCCAGCCTGGCTGCAGCCCAACTGAGACTCAAGCTCAAGACTTTCCTGTGTTGGTAGCTGACAAGCAGCTCTCTCCTCCAATAACCACACACTTTGGAGAGACAAGTTGCTCCAAGGGAAGTCTGTCCTAAAATAACTTCTGTCTTGTCACCATCATCACCTGTGTTTTTGCTTTCTCCCACGTCCAGCTGGAGGCAACGTCCAGCTCTGGCAAAAGCCAGACTTGTTGTTAATGATGCCTTAGAAAATAAAGCCAAAATTACTCTATAGATCCTCAGCTGGCTTCTGATCAGAAGGCACTTGCTGGCAGCACATCAAATACACCCACATGCAGTATAGCTGTCTGGACAGACAACCCTCCCACCCAGTGATCCATTAGGAGTCGGGAAGTGGTGTTGGCTGTGGGTATCTTGTGAGATGGAAAGATTTTTGGAGACATGGAACATGCCAGTCTTCCATCAGATACCCCATCACAATTCCCAAGAAATTTTTGCAAGACAAGAAAGATGGCTAGCAGCGCAAAGGAGCCTGAAATGTCAATCCCACCTCACTCCCTATCAACACTGAAGTTAGATCTCCCCCTGGGTCTAAGACTTGTCTTTGGAACACCTAAACTTCCTGGAGCATTAGCTTCAGACATTCCCAAATTCAGCTTAACATCATCTGTCCTTCCCAAGTGGCCAGAATGTAAATGGGCACATGTGAACATGTGGCTGCTGAAGCAACCTTCATCTGGGAGATGGAGCCCACCACCATGTGTAGGACCAATAGTCCATACAGGCACAATGCCCCTGGCTCCTTAGGGAGCTCCAGTAGTGCAGCATGTGGTTCCTCATTTGGAAATGCCCTAAAACAACCTCCGAAGTGGGGGGTGGAAGCCATGGACATGGCTTTCTCCAGGGATGGCTTCAAATCATCCTCCCAGCCACAAGTGAGGTTTCGAGTTTTAACAGATGACCACCCACTGCTGCAGTAAAGGGAACGATAAGTAGCTGGGATGCTTGAGGTTTCTGCACTCCTCCCTCCTAGCAGGAAGTATTTTAATTTTTATTTCAAATGCATAAACTATCCTCTGATGAAGAAAGGAAACAGAGAAATTTTCACATGGGGAAGAGCCCCACTCCAAAGGTATTTGGTCCTGTAATTTATGACATACTTTCCAGATGTATTATTAATATGGCTATTACTAGTTCTTTTAAAAATCTTCTTGTACTCTCAGTCCAGTAAAATAACTGAGTGTTGGCCCCCTCAGGCCTGTTGGTGAACAAAAGGGAACGGTGCCCATTTGGATTACCTAAACCCAACAAGAAAGCTTTGATTTAATACCCCAGGCCTGAAGCTCCCAGCCGCCGCTCCGCTGCCCTGGGATACAGCGTCATTGCTGCTCCCTGCTTGAGGGATCAGGGGCTTAACGGGATTTAGGGTTGAAAATCCAAGCTCAGCCTGAGGTGTCTGCAACACAGGACTTTGCAGAGGAAGGGGGAGAGAGACAGATTTGTTCTTTTCCTCCTCTTTCATATGGGACCTGACTCATTTCTCTTGCCCGGGGGTGGGAGGGGAGAAGGTAGTGTTATAGTGTTGGTTATTAGTGTCATTATTACCCTAATTGCATAATTATATATCATATATGCTTAAATGATAATAATAGCTTTAATAGCAATTATTTAAAAATAATTAGTCTGCTTGCTAAAGAAAGCAGGAGCCTGGATGCAGTGACGGAAGAGATCTCTGCCGGTCCTGTATTCCCAGAATCCGAGAAGGTGAACCATGGGAAAGGAGGTAAGCCAGTGGGAAAGGAGGGTGTGGCCACTCACAGTAGGAACTGAGCGTCCTCAAGGATTAGGCTTACATGGATCGTGACTTCAAGAACTGCTGGGACTCACCCATGTGAACTGCTGAGTCATCACTCCCAGAACTGCTGAGCTGCCATGCCATGACTCAGCAAGGCCTGGTTTTGCCACTTTGCAAGTTGCAAGTCAGCACGTTGCAACGGGGCAGGTTGTCCCGAGAGCTTCAAGGCCCGCCCTGCTCACCGTTGCCTTTCCAATGTGGACATTAACGCGCGCAGGTCCTGGGGTCCAGCATGAACCGCAGCCTGAGGGAGGGAGGGAGGGAGGGAGGGAGGGAGGGAGGAAGGAAGGAAGGAAGGAAGGAAGGAAGGAAGGAAGGAAGGAAGGAAGGAAGGAAGGAAGGAAGGAAGGGAGGGAGGGAGGGAGGGAGGGAGGGAGGAAGGAAGGAAGGAAGGAAGGAAGGAAGGAAGGAAGGAAGGAAGGAAGGAAGGAAGGAAGGAAGGAAGGAAGGAAGGAAGGAAGGAAGGAAGGAAGGAAGGAAGGAAGGAAGGGAGGGAGGGAGGGAGGGAGGGAGGGAGGAAGGGAGGGAGGGAGGAAGGAAGGGAGGGAGGAAGGAAGGGAGGGAGGAAGGCAGGAAGGCAGGAAGGCAGGAAGGGAGGGAAGGAAGGAAGGAAGGGAGGGAGGGAGGGAGGAAGGGGGGAAGGAGGGAGGGAGGGAGGGAGGGAGGGAGAGAGGGAGAGAGGGAGGGAGGGAGAGAGGGAGAGAGGGAGGGAGGGAGGATTAACCCTTCATGCTCCATCCTTGGTTCATGAGAACAACTGAAATCACTCCATCTACATGGGAGTGAAATTTGGAGGGGGGAAGCCCTTCCTTTTACCACTCAATATTCATGATGTGTCTTATACAAGGAGCAAAGATTGCACAGAGCGCACCCAACATTCTTTTTTCACTAAAGTGCTGGCTTCAGCATTCATCCAAAGGCAAAATCTAATGCTTTTGATCTGATCATATTTTTACAGCTCTGCAAATACACAGGGGTGGTTTTATTAAAATTAATTACCATGAAAGCTACACAAGTTCACAGGATTATTCCCAGGCAAGCCTCCCTTACAGGATGTCAGGCATCCTTCCCAAAGACACGGACTAGAGGTTTGGGTGGTAGAGAGCTGAAGCTTTAAGACCTTTGCTGGCAACACTTTCAAAATTCAGTGATTGCTTCTAGATTCCCATTTGTGTTATTCAAAGCAGAAACTCGATGTGCATACGACAGGAACCAAAGCCAGGGCCAGATCCTTCACAGGTGCAATCACAAGAGTGATTTTTGGATTATGCCAGTTTAAAGACGATATGACTCATGGACTATACAGGCTAACACTTCGGGAGAAAATGTCTCAAGTCTGCATTCTTTATGAAACATGCAGCTAATCTTAATGGCCAGGGAGTTACTGTCTTGTGTATTTAACATCAAAAAATAAACCCAGGGAGCAGATATCTTCTTGAGAAAGCACATTTTAAACCAGGTTCAGTGCATCAGGCTGGATGATCATCATGGCCCATCTTGCAACTGGAACGATGGTGTTTTCCTTCTCATCTTTCATGGGGCTGTCTGAGAATGGGGTTACTTGGACTCACTCTGACATACTCTGTCTTAACCCCCACCCTCCTTGCAGGGAATGGATATAACAGACTCTTCTGTTTCAGGACTCAGATGTCTTCAGGATCAGGAAGGATTTCCTCCCCCATACACATGCACACACTTGTCGAGAGGTTATTTTTGCTCTAGACCTTCTGTAGAGGCATCAGAGGCTATAACAGTGGAAGAGGAGAGTTTGAGCAGCCTAGGTCAGTGGCTACAGATTGGGAATACAAAACTAATGCCTGACTAGTACGCATGGTCTAAGTGTTCAGATACAATGATGTCCCTCTACCTCACCCCGGACAAATTGCTTGGGATGGTGGAGAATTATTTGTTAGGCATATCTAGGTGTGTGTCACCTAAGCAGTCTTCTGCTGTTGTGGGAACCACCACCATGATGTCTGCCAGGAGCCTACAGTTTAGTCTTCCGAGATCTGTAATGCAGAGATATCTTTAGGTCTAATATGAATTTCAGAAAATAAGCCAGTTCTTGACAGATGCATGCCTAATCTCCTTTGAAAAATCTCCTGCAGTAGAAGCTTGACATCTTGCCCAACCTCTCCCCCTTCTCCTGCTAAGTAAGACCTTGCCGAGGTCAGACCTGACTCTCCTTGGCTGTACCTAAAGCTTAGTACTTCAGGCCTTGACTCCCTGTCTTTTGGTTTTTGGGGTTCCCCCCCCCCCCCCCCCCCCCCCCCCCCCCCCCACCCCCCCCCCCCCCCCCCCCCCCCCCCCCACTCTGGGGACTTTCGTATTTGGAAATGGATATACTCACAAGATGGTTTATCTGGGCAAAACACTCCAAGAGGCGACTGCTGTCTTCTCCTTGCTCTGTGCTTCCCTCTCTAGCTCAGGGCATGATGTGGATGGAGGCTTGAAGGAGCCCATCTGTTCACCCCACCTCCACATCTCCATTTCCCCTCATGGTATATTGCTCCTGACCTGAAGCATTTCTTGGTTCTTCCACATTCTCATCTTTTGCATTTTGCTCCCTGGCCAGACCTGCGCTGCAGTATTACAGGAATAGTGTGATGAGCTGCCAAGAGCAGTAACAAGGGACTCATATAAACCTTCCCTCTCAGCCAGGAATAATACCCCAGGACTAGGGGTCCACTTGAACTGCAGACAGGAGGAGGGAAGGAATGGGGAACCTATTTGCTTGTTTTGCTGTTTAAACAAAAACGGTGTTCTCCTAGCTACATCCATCCACACACTGCTTGGCAAGCATAGGAATATTAACCATCTTTGCTGGAAACACTGACAGCATGACCCCTGCAAGATATTCCTGAGCATGTGAAGTGTGCAAGACAGGGATCTGGAAATGTGCGTGTGTGTCTTTGTGTCTGTATGTAAAGAGATGATCTTTGGGAACTTCTGTGAAGACACAAGCACAACTTTGGATTCCCTCCCATTTCCTCTTGAGAATAGATCAATGTGAAAGGGGTCGCTCACTAGCATCCAGAGAGCAAGAGAGGTTCATGACTCTCTTCGAGTCTTCTGATATTTCCATCTTGCCTTCCCTGTTGTCTGTGTTCACTTCTCTCCTTTGCCTCTCCCCCTTTCCAAGAGGGAGCATTTCGGAGGCTCTGTTCCAGCTGGAACAGTGTTCATCTGAGCTCCACAGTTTCTCAAGCAGGCAGAAAACAGGTCCAAGAGGACTTAGGGCTTTCCTCTGAGCCATTACCAAAGTGTTAATATTACCACCCAGAAACTCTTAGATCCACATTTTGCTGCTGGATGCTCATTAGGCCTGTAACCTTCACTCCTTGGGGAAGTAATGGCTTCACACCAGCACACCACCTGGCTGCCCCATTAAGTTCAGGTTCCTTGTATTATCTCCCCAGAGGAGAAGATGGAGGGCATCAGCATCTTGCTCAGGCAATTTAATGTATCAACATTTCATGGTGGCCATGACAGCAGGGAATCAACAAGATCATTACTACAAACATACACAAATAAATATATACACACTCAAACCCCAAATCTCAAGTGTCCTAGAGTCTTGCCATTCCTTGAAAGAGATTTATTTCATCCATAAAATTCCCTGCAAGCCTGTGTTCTTGTAAAGCTGTAATGCAGACTGTCAAGTCCTTTCTACATGATTAAGAGGAGGAAATCTGCCAATGTCATCCAAGGGCAGTCATTAGGGGCAGGCAGAACCTCATGAGTCCACCTGGCTTTGTCCAAGGAGAAGCCTCTGGCGTGGCTGATGGTGCAATGATGCTCCTCCTGGCCATGGCACAACCTGTCAGGACATGAAGCTGGGAGAAGAAGAGGCATGTTTCCTTCCTTGCAATAAACCACGCAAACCACAGTATGCCACCCCTAAGGAAAGTATCAATGTAACAAGCTTCAGTAGTTTTGTACTAGAGATCTCAATTTACTGAGCAAAAGAAGAGAAAGACCATCAGGCTTTACATTAGGTGGGGAAACTGAGGCAGAAATTTGCACAAAACTTCACAGAAGAAAGCACATGCAATAGGGAATCCTCACTTTTTGGCTTTATGGTCCAGGAAATCTGTGCACTGGAACACTGAACACTGGAACACAAGAATCATTCATCTGCCACCCATGCAAACCCCTCTGGACTGCTCTCATTAAAATGGCTTTTTTTTCTGACACAGAAAGCTGGGCTTGGCTCTTTTGCCTATGACCAGGGTAAGGCAGCTGGGTTTTTATCTCTGACTCTGCCATACATTTCTTGCATGACCTACTCTTGCTACAGCTGCCTGCACAGCAAAGAATGAAAAGCAATCAGTGCCAATCACGTAAGCTTAGTGTCACAAGGGAGGAAGACAAAGCAGTATGCACAACAATACTCTGTAGCGGAAAAGCCTTATAAAGACCTGCTCTTGATCATCGCAGGACTTGGCCCAGCAGGGTTGTTACCCTGCTTCCAGCAGTTGCCGCTTCCAGATGCTACGGGAGAAGGTGTCAAAGCCTCAATCTGCTATGAGTGGTGTGATTTCTTCCTGACCTCAACCGTTGTGAGCTTATGCCTGGAGGACAGGAACTGATGGCCCGTGTGATTTCATTTTCACTAGTGTAACTGCAGATGGTATTTGCCTTGCCAAAAAATAACTGACCACAATATGAGAGAGGTGTTGAAAGCCAAAGGTTAGCATGGTTAAAATGTGTCAAATTCAATTACCTGGGACAGAAAGAACTATTGCTACAGGAAGAAAAGGTGAGTTGCTTATGAAAGCGATGGATAGTGGTTTTCTGTTCTCTCTCCATTCTTTCTTTTTGGGTTTCATTGCTTTCAGGTGGTGTAATTTGACTAGCAGCTGCTGGGAAAGCCAACCTGGGCTACTCAGAGACACTTCAGGATGAAGTTGTCTAATATTTTTTACTGTTGGGAGTGGCCTGACCTATCTGTTACAGACGTAGCCTCCAACTCAGGAAGTTCTCAAAATGCCTGTCTGCCCCAAACTGGCCAGAAACATGTGGGAAAAGATCACTGCACTTACATGCTGCAAATTTACCACCAGCTCCTCTGTGATGGCTGGTGGGATCTGCCTCAGTTCTTACGGACTAACACCATGATAGTGGCAAACGCACCCTTTTCCAAGAAGCAGCCCTGGATTAATGAGAGACATGGTTTGCTCAAGGGACAGGCTGCGTACAGGATGGGCCCACGGCTAGAGAAGATGTGAGGCTGAATAACGAATGTGCGCAACATTGCACCTGTGTTTTGTGGCAAACAGTTTGACCTGCTTCTCTCCTGGAACCTCAGAGGCGTGCTCTGACACACTGAAATACAGCAGAAAAACCATCTCACTCACTGGTACAGGCTGCCCAAACTAGTTCTCATGGTGATGAATGTTACAAGAGGAAAAAGGGAATGTTTCAGGAACTGACCACGGAAATGAAGGAATTAAAGGGGGAAAAACCTCAGATAGGAAAACACACTCCACGCAAACTTCAGAGGATTATATAATGCACTATCTAAGCCAAATTCAGCCTGGGCTGGTTCAATGCCATTGAGGACTTGTATGGCCAAATAACAGCACCTGTAATCAATCCATATCACCATAAAATTCATCCCAAATGCTGCAAAATACCTTGTGTTATTCCCTTTGAGTTCCCTTATCTGTCACTTCATCATTTCCCCTGCTCATAGAGGAATAGGGTTCCCCTTCAAATCCCTGAGCCATGTGGTGAGGGTGCCTGGGCTGCATCTCAGCTGTGGCATTTTTGTATGTATTGGCTGATGTGGAGGGACTGCATTTCTGTTTCTTCAGCTATATGAACCATACCCAGAATCAAATGCTCCATCAAAATCCTAAATTCACTTCAAACCATTAGGAAATTTCTTTCCTGGCCTTGTTAGTGGTGGCCTTGTTTCAACCCAAAAAGCAGATTTTTGATTGAAACAAAGACTGCACTTATGCAACTTCAGCATTGTGGGGAGCATTCCTCAGCAAATACCAGCGCTCTTTTTTTTCCTATTTTGTTTTTGTTTCAAACGTGTCTTTCTCTGTCCTTCCCACTTCACACAGGAGAGACTCACAAGGTCTGCAGAGACGTAGCATGCTGGAAACCACTGCAGCCCTCCTGGTTACAAAACAACAATAACAATAAAAATAAAATGTAATAAAATAAACCCTGGAATGGATGTGGCTAACCAGCTGTTGAAACCTGAGGTTGCACTAGACGGAACCATGATAGGAAAAAGACCCCCAGCTATGGAGCACGCTAAACAGCTCCATATCCACTCTGCCTTTCTCCAGCATCCTTGTCCCACACCCTCATTCACAAAACACAAGCAGCAGATCATCAGTCCGGGGGATGTATGTTTTCACTGGGGTTTTCTTTTGCTTGTAAAGCCCTAACCCACAGCGTTAAGAGGTTCTCTGCAGTGTTGTGGTTACTCCCCTCACAGCCATCTGTGGACGGAGGAATGCTTTTCCAGCCTGCATTCACACACGTGTACACACAGATCGTTATTGTGCTCCCATCCTGGCTGTAGACAATGTTCACATACCCCGGCTCTAGATGACATTCATGTACCACCAGTTTCAAGCTGAAACTAAAGTCTGAATGCCTAAAGGATGCACTGTGTATGGACACGTGTTGTCCAGACCTCCAAAGGGCCACCCCAGTGACTCTACCTGGAGGGATAAATCCGCTATAAGCAACTACGTCCCCAGCCAGGATCCAAACACAAGCCAGGACCCCAGCCAGGATCCACTTTGTCTTGTGGAGTAGCAACACCTTGACTCCAGCTAAACTGCAAATAATTGCAGTGCAATTATGGGTAGCTGCAAGCACTCAAATGTCAGGAGAGGAAAGTCCAGGCTAAAGTCTCAGCTTAGGAGGCACTGAGCATCCTCACCTCCTGCAGGCTCACTGCACAACTGAATCCTGCTCGTAAGGAGTAAAGCCCACAGAACAAGGCCCAGGGAAAGTTAATCAAAATGGTGGGTTTTGGTTGTGCATTTGTATGTACGGCCAGGATCTCTCAGGTGGAAGATGGGTTGGGTATTTATTGAGTCATTGATGTGTGTGAGGAGAAAATCTAGCTCCATCAGCAGCCATGCTACCTGCATGACACTGTCCCAAGATAACCCGTTTCTCCATTTCACTTGGATTTTGTGAGCTTTTGCACCATGTCCATTGACCATGAACACCTGCAGCTCCCCTGGGGAGACTTCAGTACTCCAGACTTCCCTGTTTAACATTGATTAACAAGGACAGCAAAGCACTGATCCTGCCACTGTGATGCGATTCATCTTGAGACTCAGTGCAATTCCCATCAGCACACAAGAGAGCCTCTCAGCACCTTTCAGTGCTCCAGACAAGCACACCTCTATCAAGCCCATCTTCTCACACAAGGGCCTGCAGCAGCCATGGTGGCTTGTCTTGCGTACGGACCTCCAGTCATACCCACTCTTGTCCCTATCGTATACTGGGATAAAGGCTATCGCAGCAGCCTCTCCCTCTCAACCCAAGATGGATTTCATTGGAGTCCTTCTACTGGCCAGGGGTCTTGCAAGTCCCTCTGAATTATTGAAAAGACATGCTTCAACAGAGAGTAAATGAAAGTGAATCAGATTTGGAGAGGAAAATGCATTCTTCAAGAGTGTAATAAAACATACATTGACTAGGGATTTCATTTATAAGGAGAACTACTGTGCCTTTGGTTGGAAGTCTTGTGAACACTTACTACAGCCTACAGGTCATTGCATACATATCATAAACCTCTGAGCTTCCCAACAAACTGTGTGCACGTGTGTAACCATGCAAATAGTTGTAGGCATACCTGCATACAGAATGTAAGTTAGATACTTAAACATCATCTAAGAAGTCCTTAGAACAATAAGTTGAACCACCTGGCAGGGTAGTCCCACAGGAGAACCTAATGCAGTAACGCAGAACTTCTGGCAAAAGAAACACAGTTCTAAGAGAAAGATGAATCTCTTACAATTAGGCATGATGCCTAGGTGTTAGCTTTCCTTTCTTAAGTTAATTACTTAAGTAATATTTATTTTGTGAGGTAATCTTCTTGTTTCCTCTCACAAACCCAGGTCTAGGACTGCTACAATCATTACATTCTCCTGGACTGCCTTTTCCAGTGTGTCGTCCTCCTTCATTCAGAGGCCCTGGACCTGGTGGTAGCCTGCACAGCCCTTTAATCACCCATAAAATTTGCACTGTTTGGCCTTGCAGAGGCTGAAGTTGTGTCTTCCAACCATACCATGGATTTGTTGTCTTCTTGCTAACTCCTGTTGAGAGCTTGTGAGAAGAAACTGAGGTCCCTTTCCACCCAGCTTCAGATGGTAGAATATCTCAGGAATGTTTCCTTCGACATTGAGTCTGGCAGTCATATCTTCAGTTTATTTATGCCTTTCTTTTGATCACTTACTTATATGAGGGGAAGGACCCCAGCTTGCACTACCTGAGCTGCAATGAGGGTGCACAACATATAGATAGTTTCTGAGTTTCTGAGTTCATAGTTTCTGAGCTATTCAGAGATACATGGATTTTATTAAAGCCTATTTTATGTCATCTCCTGCCCAAATTTACTCAATTAATATTTTCATTCTAAGGAAAAATTACAAGTAACATGTTGCAAGTCGTTTCGTAAACGCAATCTCTTGATCTAAGCTTTTTCATAGTTTCTAGTAAATAAGAAACAATTTTGTGCTTCTGTGTCTGCTGTCTAGAAATTTGAGAAACTGTGAACATGGCATATGTTGCATGGAGGAAATGAACTTTATTTAAATTATTAACACTTTAAAAATTTAAATAAATTTAGAATATTCACTGAAGTGTTTCAATGGAAAAAGTAAAATTATTTAAAAAATTTTACTACAAAGGTTTCAGAATAAATTATTATACACTTTTATTTCTCAGACTGACACATCTTAATAACATGTCGAGTTTTCGAAGTACTCTACAATTGTTTTTGTCAGAAGCCAAGGAAAATCTTGCGTTCTGAAAATCGTGTTTGAATTAAAGCTATTCTTGGTTAATTTCACCTGGGATATGAAAAAACCTTTTCCTTTGGAGTTCACCCCCAAGCTATTTGATTTTCAGCGCCAGGCACAATCCAACAAGAAATTATTTGCCTTATTTCCAGATAATTCAACTCACGGGAAGCAGTACTACAAAGATCAAATTCTAGTTCTAAACGTGGGACTAATACTAACTTTCTCCAAAACTTCAAAGATCCCAGAAAAAAGCTGTTATACATTTTAAACATAAAGAATTTCCAAGAAAGAAAAACACCATTTCTGAAATCAAGCATTATTTCTGCCATTACGCCTGTTTGTGAAGCTAATAAGACTCAGAGATGCTTGGAGAATCTCAGCATCTGTTTAAGAGCCATAAGGCTAAAGTAAAGGAAAAAAACCACTTTTTTTTTTTTTACCCTCCCATGCATATCTGTAGCCAGTCTCTGGGTTCAGCTGCATGGCCTTGAAGGCTTTTATTGCTAATACTAATCACACCAAAAGCCGGTGGATCACAAACTAGCAAGAGGTATAGTACAGTGAAGGTGTTGCACAGATATTAAAATTGCTAAATTTTTTCCCCAAAGTATTTTATTAAGCGTATCCTATGACATAATTGGTGAGGTAATAATAAAACATGTAACAAGTTCTGGATAGTGTTTTAGACAAGACGCGTTTTCTAGTGATGGATGCCCTACTGAGGATGATCAAGGGGATGACTGGGATGTGGTATCGCTGCAGTCTCATCAAGCTCACTTTCTAAGGACTGCAATGTTATTTTACTGGGGCTTAGTGATCCCTTGCGCAGACTTACACCGATCAAACTGAACTCAGTAAACTTCCTTTCTGCTGCAGTTCAGTGCTACAGCATGTGCTCAGGAAAATTAATGCCTTATTCTTTGGTACGCAGCTACTGGGAGGTATTTCGGCATTGGTAAAGTTTGGAAACACATGTGCCCTAATAGACTCTCTGCGGCCCTGTTCAACAGCCGCAAAGCTGCTGAATTTCACATCACGTTATTTGCAAACATGGAAAAAGGGTGTCCTGCCAACCTTCCTAGTGTTCCATGTAAAACACGTCTGATTTTCGCTTATGGCATCAGAGCCTGCTGACAATAATCAACACCTCCGCCACAGTGCAAGGGAGCACTTGTGTAAATGCGCATCAGGCCCTGAGGCTTTGCTAAACCGAACTGAGAAGCCATCCTGTCCTTCCAGACATGGTATTGTCATAACTTCCTTCCCAGCAGCAAACTGTGCCTGGACTTACTCCAGCCCCACAGAACAACACAAGACCCTTAGCTCATTCTTTGCTGCTTAAAACATCTAAATCCATTGCAATTCCTTAACCAAAATTAATTGTAGGTTTCCAGTTCTTAAATCCTTGGAACCTCCAGACGGTCCCACACCTTTTCCCAGTGCTATATTGAAGTATGTAATAAACTAAACACATCTATGCAGAAGGAAACTGGAGAAAGGAAAGTTCACAATACAGTCAAACTCTGGGACATCTTTTATTTTGCCTGTTCAGATTGCTTTCCCAGTATTGCGTACACTGGTAACTCCTGATGACTCCTGTAGACAGAAGTGATTTCCAGCATCTAGGAAGACGGGATACACGCCACCTCTCTGCACTTGCTCCTGGTACCGTTCATCTCCTTCTTTTTGGAACACCCCTCAGCCACTGATGGCACCTACTCTGGACCAAGTCTCCGTCCAGTGTCCTCAGGGCTAGCAGAAATAAAGCTGGTGAGTTATGCCAACCAACAGAGGATTTGACCCTTCTTTGAATTTTATTTCAATTGTATATTGGAAGTACAAAGTGCTTTCAAAGAAAATCAAGGATTATAGGTTGAGCTCTGGAAGGGCCTGGTACACATGCCATAAACAATCTCATACCACATAGCCACATAAATGGCATCTCTTCACAGACAATCTAGTAAAATTTAACAAGTTCTCTGTCTTCAGTCTGTCTCCGAATGCAAGTGCAATTCATAATGCCCACGCACACTTCAGGTTTTGTTTAGGCCCTTGACATCTGCTTGCTCAAAAATAGCTTTGGCACCGACTTCCTCAATAGCAAATCTACTTACACTTAAGAAAACATGTTGTTTGTTGTTATGGTGCATTACAAGTATAATTCAGAAATATCCACGGGAAAAAAAGGGAATGATTTAGTTCTGGGTTTCTGGCATCCAGTCTCTTCCTCCCCCCCTTTTTTTTTAATCACAACAGTTTTCAAGCAGGTTTATCTTGATGCAAAATCATACATACACATACACATATACAGAGCCTGCAGATTGCATCATGCAAAAACAGTTAATAACTGTAGCATCGTTTTTAAGACTTGTTTTTCTTTAACCCCTGAACAAAACGCACACATCAGCAAACCCAGAAAGTTAACGTGAAGGAGTAAAAGAAGAAAGGCCAGACAAACTCCGCAGTAATTTTCTTTTGACATTTATGCTTTAATAGATTCCAGAGCCTCATAATTTCTAGGCAGTCTGAAATGGCCATTTGACAGATTTTCACCCTGATGAAAAAGTCATATACTTCAGAGAAAAAAACGCAAAATAAAAACAAACAACCTTCCCCACACACAACAGAGTGCCCCCAAAGCTTGCAAAATAAAGACTGAATACACCAAATCCAACTTACAACCACCTACAGCTCTCCTCAGGCTACAGGGTTGTTAGGTGAAGAGGAAAATCTGGGCAGAAGCTCGGATCTTTTGCTCTTAATAGCATTAATTCCCTGATTCCCTGCGGCTCAGAGGTGAGGGGCCATGTAGTGCTGCCCATGCACGACATCCATGCCTGTGCAGGTGCAAAGACACTGTCTGCTTCATGCTGGACCCAAAGCAATGGCACACTCCAGCACAGAGGCTGTATCAAGGGCAGGTGGCGTCTGCAGAATGCATTAATTCCCACACTTCAAGTCAGGCATAAACTTCCTTGCTTTGTGGGTGTATTCCAAATCTCGTCTTACATACTCATGCTATACTCATGCATGAGGCTATGCTGCCCTGCTACTGGACAGTAAAGCCCCGCATGCGTGTAAATCAGCGCTAACCAGCTCATAACTAGAGAGGTGTTGAGCCCCAGAGCCTGGAAGAGGATATTTCCAAGCTCTCAGGCTTTCAGGTCAAAACTGAGCTTCCTCCTGCTCAAGGAAGGATTGTCTCCACAGAAACCAGAAATTATGCCAATCCTCTCAAGACAGTTTCACTCTGGAACCTCATCCATTTCTGTCGCAGTGAATTGCTGACAGCCTTTTTGGTGACTTAAATGACTTCTTAATGAGTATAAACCTCCCCATTTTGGCCTTCTTTCCTCCTCCCTTACTGCACGCTCCCCTTGGCAGAGCAGCTTGGCAACAGGAGTGACACAGAGAAACTCAAAGGCACAACTGACTTTTAAGCACTTCAGTGCTGGCCGGCACTTGTGCCCTCTGAAACACCCTTGGATAAGTACTGGGGCAGAGTGCCTGTCCTCTGCCAAACGACTTGCAATGATTTCTTTGGATCTCAGTGAGGTATTTTACATTAATCCTGACTGTGCCACATCTGCACTCTGGATTAAGAGAGGCTTTTATTTTCCAGAGCTGTCAATCTGGTATTTTTCCACGCTCAATAAATTCACTTTTTCTATAAACAAAAAAATAACAAAGGAAGAAGATGACAAACTACAAGATGATTTAGTCCTGAAATTTCTGGCTGCTTTTCTTTTCCTAGTGAGGGATCAAGACATACTGCTACAGCTTCATTCAGCAAGGTCTTATGGAAATCTCATTTTGATACTAAAATGATGTTTCCAAATGTATGTTTTGCTCATTGAAGGACTCAGTCTCATTTATCTCTCCTATTGGACAGAAAAGGAGAAATAAATTATTCCAGCCCAGAAAGCAAATAGCCAGTGACAAAAATAAAAGCAGCAGATAGTCACTTGCTTTTCACGTACCTGCCTAAACACTTCAAAATATCTTACTATGTAAAATATGTTTGGCTCAGCTTTGGATGGGGACCTACTGCGGCTGCATCTCCATGGCAATAGCAATGAGAGATGGCAGCCAGAACTGCACAGCCTCAAACCATCCTTCCCTTCTCACAATTTCACTGAAGAGGTGTGGGTGTCTCCTGCCACAAGACTTGATAACAGAGTGGTATTAGGTGACCCATTCTGTTTTTCAAGTGTTGGTTAAAGCTGGAGTTGTCTTTCCTTGGGATGAAGCTGGTAAACAAGGATTCAAATAAAAATCCAGGAAGTAATTAAAAACTTCATTAGAAATAAAGCTGGCATAAGCCATGCCAACTGGGGGTGAACGAAGTGCTTCCAGGCTATTGGCCAGGCAAATGGACTTGCAGAAGGTGGTATAAGCACCACAAAAAGTAAACCCGTGCTTCTTGTTTTGCAGATATTTTTTCAGCAAGCCCAGAGGATACTCTTCATGTAGATGCACTGGCCGACATACCCTGCGAGGGGGTATGATATGACTTGGCACTGTAGATGCAAAAAGACACCAGCAGAAGGGAAATCAGGACAAGGGATTTTATTGAAGACTGGCAAGTTCCAGGGACTCAATTTTTAATGACATGATTTTAAGGAAATTCCACAATGGATATCATAAGATCACTGAAGTGCTGGTTGGAAGCAATCTCTGAAAGTCTTCATTCCAACCTTCCACTCATAGCAAGACTCTTGCTGACAGGAGGTCAGGTCAGCCAACGCTTTGTCTAGCCAAGTCTTGAAAGCCTCCAAGGACAGAGATACCATGACGGCTTGGGTAACCAGGACTGCTGCTCTACCCTCCTCCCAAAAATTTTTTCCTTATATCTAATTTAAACCTCCCAAGCTGTAATTTGTTATTGCTTACTGTTTAATCGTGCCATTCCTTAGAGTTCGACACTGACATCTTTGTAACTGCCCTTCAAATAGCTGTAGGAGGCTATTTGATCACCCCTGTACCTCCTTTTCACCAGTCTAAAACAGCCTGCATCACTCACCCCCCTCCAAAAAATGTGCTTAAGGCTTTTGAATATTTTGGCCACAAATGCAGGTGGCTCTGAGCAGCACCCCAGTGTGACAGCCCTTGAGTGGAGCTTGGTATGGCCACATGGATCTCCTCTTCAACCCCTTTCAACCTAGCTAATTTCATGCCCCAGGTACCCTCCTACAGCAATGGGCTCTACTCCTTAATGAATGTTATCTTACATGGAAAAGGCAATTCTCTTCATTTTTTTTTTTCAATCCAGTCTTGCTTTCCCTGAATATTCCTAGGGCTTGGAGCAAGGAAACTGAGCAGACCTTTACCAACCTTCACCCCAGCGTATATATTTCACTGTATTTCATGATGGCTTCCCTTGCTCATCTAAGATAAGTATCAGTAAAATAAGCATTTATTTAGAGGCAAAGGTCTGAAATACTTTGGCTTTTTGGTTGTGTTTTTAATTCACTGCATCCTTTTGATATTAAACTGAAAACAGCAGATTACTCATGATCAGACAGGGAACGTGCCAGCCCTGAAAATGGGGATGACTCAGTGGCTCAGCACTGACTCAGAGGGAGAAAACCTGCCTCACAAACCTCACCATTTGTTCCTCTGGCATCCTGGCAATCCCCCACACAAAGACTGATCATGCCTGAGCTGGTGAGACAAGGCGAGCACACAGCCCATGTGGTGATGGCTCTCAGCCAGCGAGAAGTCACACATGCTGGCAAAACCAACTCAAGTGATTTCAAGAGAAAAGATATAGTAACAGAATGTGTTATTCCTCAAGGGTAGCACAAGTGTCTACTGAAAACACAAGTCAAGGTTCCTCCTTCAGGCTGCATAATGATTTCAGGTAATAATTTTATTTAGAACTGAAATCTCTATTATTGACTGGTCCTGTAAGTGGGAGAACAGAGCAGCAAACAAGGAGAAAGGAGTGCGGGGTCTAGCTTCTCCCACCGAGTAACAGCAAACTTCTGCAAGTCACTAACTTTGGTTTCTCCCAATACTAGCTCTTTATTTAGCAGTCTCCATGCCCTTTAGAGGACATCCCTTACCATGTACGTATACTGTATCCTCTACAGTGAGTCCTGATCTCATTTCAGAACTTGATGCTGATGCTAATCAAGTAATTCTCAGGATGGCAGTATTTTTACACTATTTGTAAATGCTGAAGATTTGTCCACGTTCTGTCTCCCTTCTTATGCATTTGGGACTAATTCCTTTTTGGATGAAAAGAGAAAGTACTGCATTCATATTTTTTTTTCTATTATGCTTGCAATTATTCAAATTAAAGTTCTGGTTTTGATTGCCTGTGATATTCTCAATGACCCTCAAGTGCCAAGTAATTCAGCTGAGTCTTTCATGCAGTAAGAATACCCTAAGTTAGCTGCACAGGGATCAACAGAGGTGGGACTGATTTTATCTGGTTTCAGCTATCTGATAGTTAGCTGCCTCATCTCTCCAGTTTGGCTCTTTCCATCATACTGAGCCAAGAGAGACAGGAGCATCCAGAGAAAGACAGCCAGAGCCAGCAGTCTGAGAGAGCTAAGCTGAACTGCCCTCCGAGTGTGTCCGTATTGTCCCCTGATAAAAAAAATGAGCCTAAATTATGAGATACCAGATCCTGAGATTTTTAATATAGGATGAGATGAGTATCACCACATCGGTCTGATTCAAAGCCTAATGAAATAAATGAGGAAATTCCTGCCGAATGCCAGGAATCAGGTTCCACCCTGCAGTAGGATTATTAGCTAGTACACGAAAATGTCTTTGGGTCTGCTCCAAAGCCCACTGGAGTCAACAACGTCTCACTAACCAATGTTAACAGGCATTGGATTAAGGCTTTTCTGGCATATCAATAGCAGACTAGGGCAATATCTTTTACATTAAACATGTCTGGGTTTGTTTGTTCCAAGCTCAAGATACAGCGAACAAAATAACTCCACCCTTTACAAAATGAACCCAAAGTCCCATAGCCTGAGCAGGGTCTGTCTCTTTTTTTCTTTTCTCTTTTACCAAATAACCACTACCAGTGCTGTGGAATGGAATTTATTTGGAAGACAATTGCTCAAAATCAAATAAATTATTCCTACCCTCTTCACTTACAAATGCCTATGCTTAAAATTAATTCCAAGCAGTTTGGATTTCACTAGTGATGTAGAGGCACTGGGAAGTGAGGACTCTTTTCTGCTACATTGTTACATAGCAAATGTGATTTATTCCTTTATCATCATTTCTTATTTTAATGTAATAGTATTTTTCTGAGGGAGCCATCTTTTTCTTTTCATCAACAGATAATGAGAAAACCACTGTGTTTAATGTGGTGTAGAATTGTTTGATTTAAAAATAGACTCTTTTCCTAGTTCTACATTCAGAAAATATTTATTGGGAAAATGACAGTAGCTAAGTAAGTGAGTTACAGAAGCCATAGCTGAGCTGAAGATGAGTTGATTGCTCTTCCTATTGGCTAAAACCGAGCGTATAATGTCGCTTTTGTTGCACTGCTTTCCCAGTCCCCATGTTTATCTTACACATGGTCCCACATTCAGAAACAAATGGGCTTTCATAACTAAAGCAATTACGGGCTGTCAGCTGAGCTGCCATAGCAGGCTGTGTGCATGCTCTTAGCACAATTGGGAAGCGGGGTGTGTTGGTCCAAAACCATTTCTGGCGGTCAGACCTTCCTGGCGGTAACATGGGTAGCACTGCTCAGAGTACTGGCGGCTAGTGGGTCCTTTTTAACTGCACACATCATCTGTTGGGCTCCTACAAAGCAGCAGGCTTCAGTAGATATTCCAGTATCTCCCACTCCTTTGTGCTGCATGACCTACCTACCAAGTCTTCCATGACTCTTACCTTTGCAGCAGTCAAGTGAACCTGTCAAGTACAGCAACATAAACCTGCCATGATCCTCCTGATCACCAGGAATGAGGAGAGGTCGGTGGTGGAGGAGACGCAACCAACAAGCTTGAGTTTCTGCAGCACCAGCCACTCACACGCACCCTTCCTCGCTGTGTCCAGCAGCAAAGCGTGCAATGAAAACTGCCACCTCTCCCACACAGAGGGACGTGGCGGAATTTAATGGCTGTTACTGCTTGATCAAAGGCTCTCAGTGAGGCTGACTCAGTGCCGAGTGAAGTCAATGGAAAGCCCTCCCATAGACTTCAGTGGGCTGCGGATGAGACGCTATATTCATAGACTATTATTATTATAATTTATTTATATGAATGCCATGTGTGCTAAAACAATACAAAAGAGCAGAGCTTTAAAAAAATATAAATCTTAATTACATCTTTTCCAAGTAACATGTCACAAATTTCTGGTAATCTGAAAAACTGCTGGTCCAGATGTCTGCTCTCTCCCTCTCCCTTGTGTCAGTCTCACTCTATACAATATCTGGGGTGCAACTACTGGGAAATTATTGCATTATTCACTGTCCCTCTCCACAAATGTATCTTATTCACTTTACTTCCCTTTTCTCTCAGTGCTATTTTTTTCCTGAATTTAATAAAGACAGCAAAGAAGCCAGATGTTTCTGTTGTAAAGACAAGCTCAGTACCTGTAAGTCATGGAGGGGGCTTAATAAACATGAAGTGCCTATTCTTTAAAACGTTCCAGAGTTTTGCATTCAATTTTCATTTCAAAATCCACCAGAGCTCTTCAAAGATTTTGCTACTTTTCAACATCATAATGTTCCTATCAAAGCAGGAACTCATCAAATCCATTCAGTAACAAAGCTACTAATCCCAACCTTTTCTTCCAAGACTTTTTTTTTTTCCATGTAATTTCATAGCATCAGGATGTTCTGCCACAGTTTAAGAAAGCAAGCCAAAAATTCCATGGGATATAGCTTTTGCTAAGTATGCTTTACCCTGGCTTGCCAGTAACAGAAAGATCAATTGATTTCTAGCCATTGAAAAATAAAATAAAATTTAAAAAAAAGAAACCAGAAACAACACATAATTTTAAAAACAGTCACCTTTTTAGGGATCTGTAAGAACTTTGCCAGACCAGCATATACATAGAATAGCAAAACCACATGGAACTTTAGTATAATAAAGATGAATAAATAGCAGCTTCACGACAGATACCGTTGACTGGCTTGAACCTTCCCCTGCATTGTTGGCCAGCCAGCAGATACTAAGAATATTTTGCTGTCTGCACTGCTTTGGATGTGCATTGCCCAAATAAAGAATCCAATTGTGGCTTCCAAATCCTAGCGCAGATATCTGTATTTTCACTAAGGGCACTGCAAGGTCTATATCTAACCTTATCACACATTCTTACACCTAGGCTGAACGTTAACGAAGACAGAAAGCCTTCACAACATTTAACTTCATACACGTGTACATTATGTGCATACTACCAGTCAGCCTCACGCTGACTGCTGCCCAGGAGGACATCACCAGCTTTAGTTTTCTGTCATTTAAAACAAAATTGACCCTATACCACCACCCTCACCAAATTCCTGGACAACAGCCTGCACTCTCACTTAATCAGTAAGACACCCGTAATTGATGTTATTCAACCTACAGACACCAGTCCCACCACCACCCTTCAGGGAGGCATCCTGGGTCCTTTAGGTGAGAGTAATTCTCTTGCCCACCCCTCAGGACCACAGCCTGGGAGGGTGTCCTCATCTATTGAACCTCTTCTGTAGGTCTTATAGGTCTTCACATCCAGCTTAGATCAAAGTCTTCCACGTTCTTCCAGCAAAGACATGGCCTTTCCATCGAGACACTTAAAAACCCTGCCTCTCTTTACCTGTTTGAGTCCTCATGTTACCTTCTTATCTGACCTTGAGATACACAGTTATTTTGGGCACCAGTGCCTCCAGACTGTTGCTATGAATCCCATCATTTTTATGATCTTGCCCTTACCTCTGTTTTGCTTTCTTTTCCTCTTTGGCTACCAAACCAAAATGGTTTGTCTTCACCTCTTCGAGGACAACCCTTTTCTGCTGGTAATCTCTCATTTGGTATCAAAGGGTTAATTTACATTTCCAGTTGTCCCACGATGCTTCCTCACCCCAGCTACATTTCCAGAGAAACTCAGTCACTCAGTCTCTCCTGTTTTCTCCTACACCTCACTGCCTGTGGTGACTCTGTCTTAAAACTCTCCTTCACCTAAAATAAAACTGGCAAGAGGTTTGGCTGTCAGGACGGCAAGAGCGGCGGCAAAGGCCACTCTCCTGATCTTTTTCTGCATGCACTCATCATCTCAGCAGATGCTCAGCTGGAAGACCTTTGGGGTGATGCCTGCCTTTCTTATTTACAAATGCTTCTGTGCATGATGGGTGCTGCTGCATTGCAAATCTGAATTTACAATTCATTGTTCTCCTATTCATCACAGTTCTGTTTTCCAATCAAGAAGCAGAGTTAACATCAGATGACTAAAGCAACTAATCACAAATTAACAAATAATAAAAGGCGTGTGCTAGCAGTTTATAAATTAACCTGTGACGTGGCCTGTATTTCCATAAATTGTCCACTGAAAAGTTATGAACAGAATTAATGTCATTAAAAAACAATAATTTTTGTAATAAATAATTTGACCAGCTTACGACAACAGTTACATCTGGGCATTTATTACACCAAATACACTCATTTAGAAAGCAGACATCCAAAACCACTTCATAATTTGCAATATGGCAGAGAGGAGTTAGTGGTTATCCATCCAAACAAAACAATTTATTTTAGCAAAAGAGGGAATTTATTAGAAAGGAGAACTTGGAAAGTTCTTATGCATTGATAACATATATTAGTTTCATATTTCCTAAATATACAAAGTGAAAAAATATGATCATATACTAAAAAAATTCAGTCCTATGTAGTAACTTTCAGAAAATGAGGTATTTGGTTTTTAAAGACAGATCCTGGATATTTGAGGATTTTAACTTAGCCTGTCAACTCTAATGCTAGAGTGCAGACAAGACAAGTTTTACAGGACCACTGCCTATCTGTATATTTCAATATACTCTTTAATTCTTTTTTGATGTACATAAAAAAAAATCTTTAAGCATATTGCTATGATTTTAAGTGGATTTGAAGAATAAAAGAAGAATGTTTACTGCTGCCTGGGAAGCCTACCATTGTGTCTTCAAAAGGAAAAACACAAAACGATGAGAAAAAAGCAGTAAGAAAATACCACCAAAGGGTGATAAATGCCTGATATTTTAACTTGCTTGGCTGTGATGGGTGACTGAACACAGCAAGATATAAGCAAGAGGGAACCAGCTGGAAAGAAATATTGAAATGACAGCAGAATGAAATTGAATGAGACAGAATAGAAACGGCTTTTCTAGGCTTGATCTGAGAAATACTGCATGGGCTACAAGATAGATATGCAAAGAGGCTGCAAATTTTCTAAGAAAGAGAACTAGCAAAAAAATTTAAAATATTAACAACCTGCATGTTGTTGCATTTTTTAAAAACAGGTATTATCACTTCTAAGAAACAAGGGTAAGTATTTCCAATGAAAAAAAAAAGTTTCTTTAATCAGTTCTAGGAAATTTGAAAACCCAAAATTTTGAAGTAACTCTGCTAAGAAGGAAGGAAAGAGGCCATTTGGTAACTCTGCCCTATCCACTCTTCAGGGAAGCATCCTTCTGTATTCCCAGATTGCCATAAAATGTTATGAGAAACTGTGTCCTGAATTTTTGGGTGGATCTAGGTGGAAACAGGAAGGGTGGGCTCCATCAATGGGAATACATGCTTAGGATCCTGAGAGGGTTCATCTTTTAATTACTAACCCAAACTTTCCCTGCAAATGTTAGCCATAAGTTTGTCCTACCCACACGGTGACTTTAGTGAAACACCACGTAGGATAAGACAGTGCTCATGGGCAATAAGGGTGGGCAAACCTTGCTCCAAGACCATGCACTCCCTTGCAGGGATTATAGGCAGGGCTTATTTTGGGGGTTTTAGCTTGTATGGCAGCTAAGCCATTTGAATCTCGGCCTATGATCGCCTCAGCAATTTGTTAACACAAGTAAACAGTAATAGTGAGGTATGCTGTAACAATTTCAATCAGCACATTGTGAGCTTGGTAGCACCACCCCAGATTTTGGAAATATTGGTGATGCTACTTCCTACTCAGTGTAATATCTAGAAGCACAGTAACCTCCCCTCCTGTTCTTTCAAATACACACTGTCCTTTAGACCTTTGCAGTTGTGGAAGTCCAAGGGGAGTTCTTTCCCTTTATCTGACTGAGCCTGGATCAGGCCTCAGCTTGGCACGGGAAACACTCTAAGCACACACAAAAAATGTACATTTGGGAAGAATCCTGACTTGTTTTCTTAAAGAAGAAAATTCTGCACAGCACAGGACAGGAAATAATGTGCTCATGGGTGGTTTCCTCCTCCAAAGCAGTTCATGCGCTGCAGCTGAGACAACACATAAGGCGGCACTGGAGTGGAGTTTCCCCAGATCCCTCAAATGGGGTTTCACAGCACTAAGAGAGCTGCAGCTGGAGGTAAAGATGGTTTTTCGCGGTGTGTCCACTGAAAGTGGAACAAATCAGTACTCGTCTCCATAAGCTGGAGCTGGTTTTCTCAATGGGATGTGCTATTGCTTGCTCTCTGCTTTGAAAAGTGGTAAGCCTGCTTTTCAGTAGGCTATTTGACGTATTTTCATTCTCTGTGGTTTCCTCACAGAAACCTGACACAAAGCCAGTGATGGATAGCCCCACACCAGAAGGCTGTTTCAGCAGCCTACGCAGCATTGCCGTACAGAAAGGAGGACGCTCAGCCCGTGAAGTCAAACACAGCGCTGAAGATTGATCTCTTCTGGAATTTCTGTCTGATGCACTGACCATTAAGTTATGCAAACATGCTAATTTGCAACACAGAATAAAGCAACTGCCTCCTGCCTTTCCAGGAATGTTTCATTTGGGGCCCAGCAGGGACAAGCCTTTCTGTTAACATGAATGTTTTGTTAGTTTTAGCAACAGGGAATGTAAACTACAATGGAAAAGTAATGAATGAATATTGAGAAGGAAGCTCAAGGTTAAAATTTGTGTCCTCCAATAAATCAAAATGTGTCCAAGGGGTTAGAAACACAGGCAGATGGACTTTAAAGGTAAGAATTACTTTATTCTTTTGCAAAAGTCTGAAGTGTGCCAGGAGGATTATTTGTGGCCTACTTAGGCCCAGATCTCCAAAGTAAGCTGGAGCTCTTACTGAGCAGGAATTAGACGCCTAAGTATCTCAGAAGTTCTGAGCCCAACTCACTATCACATTGCACATACTGGCAGGCTGTACAAACTCAGATAGAAAACAATACCTGCTCAGAAGATCTGATAACTTAAATAAAGAGTGGATGAAAGGACATGTTTGCACCTCCTTGGGGCTGCACTCAATCACTGAAGGTGGGCCAGGATGATGCAGGAGTTTCCAAAGGTAATATTGAGACACTGTGGCAGACCTTGGAAAGACTCCTAGGTGTTTAACCAACATTTTCCTTACATTCATTCCTTTCCCTGGCTCAATGTCTTTAGCACTCTGTCCACTTAGAAAGGTCTTGTCCCTAAAAACAGCAGGCATATTGTATGGTCACAGCGCATATCCTGGCATCCAGTTTGATCCTCAAAGAGCAACAGTGGCAGAAAGAACACAGCAGGAGGAGGGACACTGGTGTCTGTCCGCACAACAGAGCTACCAGGACACCCATCACACCTTTAGCTTTCAGTAAAGACAATCCACTCCCCACCTCCTGCACTTCTTGAATCTACAGTGCCAGGAACTCTTCAGTCACACAATGGTTTGCTAGCGTGCCTCCAGTGCCCTCAACACCTTTTCCTTTCCCAGAACCAAGCTGCAACAAAGAGCTCATCCAACCCACTCTCCCGATTAAGCACCCCACATTTTCTCCAGCTGCAGAGTCCAAGCATCAGTCCCTGCCCAAGAGGACAGCCTCAGCCCTGTTCCTAGCTCTTCGCCCCCACCCAGAAGCACGCGGACACCACAGCCCACAGCACTCTGCTTACACAACACAACTGAGGTGAGAGCGGTTTTCCCTTCTCTTTTCCAAAACTGTCAAGTGCTTTCAGCTAGATCAAAGGAGAAGCAAATTAGTCAATCACACCACTAATGCAGCAGTGGCACGTCACCTTCCCAAAACGGCTGTGTACGCTGCCAGGCAACCACTGGTGTGACTTACTTCTACAAGCAGAGCTATCCATCATCCCTGACATAAACCATCAAGCTTGGACAAAGAGGCCCCCCAGCCCAGTGCTGTTGTCTCTGGAGCAGAAAAGGTACAGTAAATGTGATGCCCCAACACCACATTTGTTAGCCCAGTCCGGGCCGGGCCAGGGAGAGAAGGCCGGAGCACACAACCACAGCAGGTGTCCAGCGCAGTTTGGATACCCCCTGCTGCAGCAATGTGGGCAGAAAGCGTGGCAATGCTGCAGCTCGATGTAATCACGCATATGCTGTGCTAGGCAACTTTCCTGAAGGGTGCCTGGCATCCTTGCCCCCTTTCCCTATCACATCTGGACTTCTGGCATTATTGGGAGCGATGACAACCATGCTGTCATCTGAGGCAGCTGCTCTGGGCAGTGATGCAGCCGGCGAGTCCTGGCACTGCCGCTGCTCCTCAAGCCCCGTGACCACATATCAGCCAGCGTGTGAATTCCACATGTCTGCGTACACCTCTCTGGCCAAAAATACCTTCCTTCCTCTCCTCTTGTCTCCTTTTAAAGCTTTATGGGCTTGATGGGTTGGTTTTGGTTAAACTTCATAAATAATTTTGTTATTTCTCTTCCGTGTGTGTGAACACAGAAATAAAGTAACGTGAGGGGCAGGAAATTCTTCTGGTTTATGTCTTTGGTGTTCAGCTGGATGTGCAAAGTGGGTGAGAAGGAACTTAATCATGGTGGTTTTGAGGTTTTGAGACTATGGGGAACTGACTAAACTATTTCCTGACCCTGATTTACATTAAGAGTTGGATCTAATGGTACAAACACCTCTCTAGCGATGAACCTCCTCTGTAGCTACAACAACAATCAGTTTGGCATCTTCTTTTCTTCCCTCAACCACTTTTATAGCAAAGACACAGTAACAAAACAGACATCTTTTTTTAATAAACAGACCTAACTCCTTGTTATTACATGATAACCAGCCCCAGGATGTTATCAAAACAGAGCCACACTTGTTGCTAGCAGCAGGCACACCATCTCCAGCCCTGCGCTCCAGCGCTGTCAGACACCCTTCCTTGGAGGTAGCAAAGAGCATAAAACCACCTTTGATCAGCCCGTGTCCCCAGCTCACATTGGTGTGCCTAAAAATAAACATGTTGCGGCCTGACAAGTAATTATATCTCATTGGCGCCCAGCACTGTTCTCACAGGGCAGAGGCAGGAGGCCAAGGCAAGGGGATCTGCTACCAGTCCATCCTCCCGCAGCTTCCCAGCAGCAAGGCAGAGCCAGCAGAGAGGAGGGGTATGCCACACTACGCCTAAGCTGAGCAGTAATTTTTAGCTCTCTGCTTGCACTCAGCATGAGTTAAAACAACTCTTTGTCATCTTCGCTCGTTATTGGAAGAGCAGCATTGTTGCACTGAGGCCAAAGGAGCCCCTAAAATTGCACTCTGGTGAGGATCTGTCCCTGCTCGTCCTGAACCTCATGCTTTTCAGGGCACTTAGAGACCAACTAACAGTGCCTAAACCAGGCACGCAAGAAGAATAATTCCCGATGACCTCCGGTTCTTTTACAAGCAGTTCAGGCCAGTGTGGCTGACGGATGCTCAGGTGGCTGCTTTCTGCAGAGTACAACTCAGGTGGCAGAGTTCGTGTCTCAAGAGCAGAGCAGCATAAAAAATAAGTCTCCTACAAACAGGCCTCTGCTGCATGACACCAATTGCTCTCAGCTAAGAATTATTGTGAGTGGAAAGCTTAAGTGGAGTTTGGTTCAAGCTTAATGAATTATATTCATTTTCCAGCACATTGTTTTGGCTGATAAATCACAGCTTCACGCACCATTAGCATGCAATGATTAGAATATTTAATCAAAGGCCAGCTTTTTGTATCGTTTACCTTTGAGAAACCAGATTTGCTCGCTGGAACAGTTTTGAACCATTACACAAGCTTATCAGCAAAAATCTTTGCTTTATGTCCAATGTTGCAGTATTTAAAGCCCCTACAGCGAAGCAAGGTTTGGGAAAAATGAGTGGCTCACTTAGCTTGACAAATGCAAAAGGATTTGTGATGTTATTTGAAAGGATTACAGAAAAATCAAAGGAAAAATAGAAGGAAAACAAACAATTCTGCACTTACAAACAATTATTATAAATGCTTATTTGTTTGGGGTTTGGATCTCTGAGGGTTTGATCAAGACCCTTTTGTTCTAGATGCTGTAAGGCATTGTTTTGAAGATGCAGAGTATAATTTCTGGGGCTTTTTTTTCTCAGAGGATGCCTCTGACAGTAGCTGCCTCTCCACCCCAGTCACCTCTTTGAGTCCTGAAGTCCACACTACAAGGCTGCCCTTGATGCAGATAGGAGCTCTCTAGTGAGCAAGTGGTTTGGTGCCTGTCGAGAAACCCAGTCCTCATCTGAGTGATCAGGATGGATCAGATGTGGAGGGGTTCAGCTGCTCTGCAGCATGATCCATCGGCAGGGACCCTAAACTCAGCCCTGCCCAAGAGCGGCAGTGGACAGTGAGCATCTTCTCATGCCCTCTAACTCACTGTGTAGGCAGCTATGAAACAGGTGGCAAGAAGGCTCTCTGCACTTGAACATACTTTCCTCTTGTATTTATTTATGCTTGAAAAAATGGAGAAGAAAACCTCACTTGTTTCTGCCTCATGCTCTCATAACCCTGAGGAAAAACTGTTTGGAAATGGTTTGTCAACAAAAGTATACAGCTATCAAAGGCTAAAAATTAAAAACACCTCTTACAGAAGGGTGAATCAAAGGTATGTAAAACTGAATACAAATCTGAACTTAAACAGGGTTTCATAACTCCCTCCTGAGTACAATTTGTGCTCCTGGATAGGAATGAAGTCGCATATTTCCAGAGCAGTGGGTGCTTTTGTTTGCTTCTTGAAATGCTTGGTTGAACAGCAGTGCAGAGCTGTAAAAATAGGTTTATTTTAATGTGCTTTATGGGTCTGATTGTTAACAGAAAAAGCCTGAGGGCTGTGTGAGTCTGTGCTTGTGCACTTCTGCACTAAACTTTTATGTGTGTGATCTCCTGCACTGTGTAAATGGTGTATGTGGCCACCTGAACCACTTGTTGTTTCCCAAACAAGCTTGTGTTCGGGCACAGCAACGACAGCCACAGTGTCAGTGTGGTGGCCAACGGCACCTACATGCTAGTGGATCTCCACCTTCCAAAACCCAGGCACTAGGCACCTAGAAGCATGGGCGAGGTTGTACACATACAGAATATACAGGTACAAGTGAAACAACATTGGACATGAAGGGGTTAATGTTTCTACCTGTTATTCCCCTTGTAAGTAGTATTTTCCTTGATCTTGTCTTCCCCCAATTGTTGAACAGCCCCTCCTCTCCAAGTTTTCCCGCTTTTAAACTTATGGTGAGAACCCCAGATGTGAACTCCCAAACTTTTGAGGTTTTCAAATCCATGTACAGATCCAGTCTGGATCTAATTAAGTCAGATCTGCCGCTGTGAGTCAAAACAAGAAAGACAGTGCTCAGCCTTCTGATGACAGCAGTGCTGTTAATCTGGCCCTGGACCTGATTTCTCTGCTTCAGTCCACTCTGCTTACGAACATTTGCCTTCCAAAGCAGATGCAAAGAGATCTTCCCAAATGAAGAAAAGGAGATGAAGCCCAGTTGAAATAGTAGAAATCGCAATACCAGACCATGTACCTTCAGCCAATAGCTGCATGTTGCAACTTGCAAATGTGTCACTGAAGGGCTGTCATCCCTAGCAGGTCTGTAGGTCTGCACGGGTCTCTGAGCTACCACATGTGGCTCCAGAGACACCAGAATAGTCAAAAGCCAGCATCCATCTCATGCTTTCCTGATACTTCACATCAACGTTACTCTGCTTAGCACAGTAAACAGACTTGGTTGAAATGAATGGTGCCTGGCACACAGAGGAGAAATAAAAATACAATTAATTTCATTTTTTTCCATGGTGACAGTTCTTCGGCTCACCCAAGTTGAGTTTTCTGGAAAGCTAAATACTTTCTACCATAACTGTTCTTGTTGGACTAGAAGATGGCAATGTCTTTCATTTCTTATTCAAAGAAAAAGGAATGGAATTAGTTTGCTAAAGGCTTCCAGTTCCTAGAGGGCAGGCATGCTGATATGCTTTCCAGACCTTGGCACAGTCTCCTTATACCTTCCCTGGAAAATGTTTTCACCCAACAAAATCTTCAGGTTTTGAACCCTTGTAGCAAGGCTTGACTAGGACCCAGAAGCCACCTACAAGCAAGAGACCTCTGACTTGTTCTGCATCTTTCAAAGAGCTGTGGAAATCCAGAAAAATCCATATCCTACATCTCCAGAGTTTCTGGTCAGAGATTCTAGATGTTCTCTAAAATGTCTTCCCTCCTCTCTTGAGGCGCTAATCATCATCTTTGCCTATCTGATCAGTTGGTTCTTTCTTCCAAATCCCCTATCAAGGATACCGCAGGCAGAAGCTAGACAGAAAGCAGATGAGTACGCAGCCTCACATGTAAGATACTCAGTGTGATAGGCAAAAAAGAGGTTCATATTTTACTGAATCTGGCAATTTGTCTCTGTATTGGCTTTGATAACAGTTTTATTAGGAAGGTTCCTCAGGGCCAGGACACAGGACTCCTTCACAGTCAGAGGTATGGGAGCCCATCCTTCAGGATACCCCGGGAATCAGAGACTTTGGTTCAAATCTGCTTGGCCCAAAGGAGGCACCAAAAAAGCCCTACAAGTTGCGTGTTCCCCTCTGACCTTCTGAAGGATGGACAGATCGCTCCTTCCAATTGATCAACAATTTCATCCTGAACCGGAGTAGTTTTCCCAGCACTTTATCAAAACCAATATACTTGTCCCAAAAGCTTCCATGTCAAAGAATGAGAGTCTTCCAGCAACATCAAGGAAAACATTTTTCAGGAAGTTCCCTCCCATCTCTCTGACGTTATGTGCATTTCACTCCCATATTCCTAAGAGAACAGCGATGAGGTTTCTGTCTCATTTTGCGGGTGGACCAGGGACCTCAGGCAGATTGCTCTGTGACCTCCTTGGTGGCAATGGCAAAGAATTTGTGTCCTGACTTCACATCACTCGTTCCAAATCCTTAGATGTACTCATTCTCTCAGGAACGTCAGCCTGAAACATCTAACCACAGACCTGGAAATGATTTTAAATATATTATAACAATGTTGTTAATCACACCCACTCTCTTATAGTATGGCCTGTAAAACAAGAATAGAGAGTGAAGAGGACTTCCTACGTCCCATATACTGGCAGCAAATGCATTTCCTGTGTTACAGAGCTATACATTTCACTGGGAAGGGATGCTCTCTAGTGGTTAGAGCATGAGACTGAAAAAATGAAATCTTAAAAATTTCACTTCCTGTCTCTCCTATCAGTATGTGCATATTAGGAGGCAACTCATCCCATCTCACTGTGCCCTGGTTTCCCTACACGCCTGTGCCTCACAGCAATCCCCCTGCTGTGTGGGGAAGGCTTAATTGATGTTTGCAAATGTTTGGAGGGGAGGTTTAGGTTAAAGCTAAGCACTATCGCCAGGTTGCATTAGGTCAGAGTGAAGATGGGAAAAAGTGAAAACTGGTACGAAGAAAATGAGAAGGGTCTGAAATGGTCTTGTCAGATCTTCACCCCTTCTTATTTTAAGTCACGGAAACTGTTCTTTAACTTGATTGCTCCTTATCTTTACCTAAGGCATCACAGATTTTTATATAATTAAAATTTCCTTGACAATTGCCAAGGATTTACAATGTGAAATGTTTCAATTTTTCTTATATTGTGTCTTGGCATCAAAGAATCTGCACTCGTTTCCTAAGTATGGGATAAAGATGATTTCTAGTGGGAGACAAATGAATCAAGACCTTGACATCCCTATTTTTTTTTCTTTCTCTCTCTTTTTCTTTTCCTTTCCTTCTTTTTTTAAATACATCTGGTTATTATTGAACAGAGGCTTTCATGTTTTAATGATAAATTGTCTTCTCCCGCTGTAACAATGTCCCCAGACGGCTTGTCTTGGCTGAAATGTCTTCTAAGAGCATCTGCTTTTGATCTATAGGGGTTTTAAATCTTTGGATCTAATCTCTAGCCTGACTGACTTGAAAGCTGATTTCCACAAAAGCAGAGTGTGAAAATTGTAGAAACCCTTTAGTGGAATCACTTGAAATTGTTTAAAAGACTGTACTGACAATACTCACTATGTCCTCGTAACTTTTTTTTTTTTGCATATTTATATACATACACATTTATATAAAAATATAAGAAAGGAACATAAGAAAGGCATTTCTTTTAACAAATGTTTCAGTGGTATTTCCGTGTAATCTGCATATGTTGTGGCTTAATACTCTAATAAAGAAGGACTGGAAGCTTTCCAGAGCACAATATTTATGCCATGTATATCAATTAAGATAATTGCCAATTATATTGATATGTCAATTAAAGTCAAGTGACTTTTTAAAGAGTTATGCCTGCTATTAATTTAGTTATATGCATACACTGTAAGTGTATTTATAAGGGTTGATCTTAAACTTCTCAATATTGTTCACATCCAGTATATCCAGCACATAATCACCATGTTCATTTTGCTCTTTCTGGTCCACTTTAGGCTGCAGCTCACCAAGCGCTATAAAGACAGAGAAGACAAAACGCAGCGCAGAGCTCTCTCTCCCTTGGTGGCATTGTGTTGGCACACTGTCTGCCTTCATTTGAAGCATGCCGAGTCTATTTTGATTTCACCCCAGCACAAATGAAAATAGGAGCTGGCTAGTATATGCATGAGATTTCTGTGGCTAAGTAGAAACCACTGTGGTCAAATGAAAGAGAACCTCGTAATACTGGAGTGTGTATATTTTTATACACACATATATATGCACATTTGTATGTGTTTGTGTGCATGATAAATATCCTCCAAGAGTTCATTTGTCTATCAAACCCTATGCAGTATATTGTGATACATTAGCAATACAGACAGACCCTAAAGGGCTGAAAGTTTAGGTTTTGCTGGGATTAAACTGAAGTTAGGACAAATTCAGGATAGTTTGAGCAGAAAAGCTCTTCTGTATGAACCTTCTGGTTAGAATATAATGGAAGCCAGACCCCAACCTCCTTGGCCTGAGGTTTGCATAAACCAAATCATAACAACTGATGAGGTTTTACTAAACCAGAACACCCCTTGTTTTCTCATCACAAAGATGAGATAAAAGGGGAATCTTTATTCAACCTTTTCCTCCTTGCACCTTAGCAGCAGTGCTGAAATAGAACCGAATGAAGGTATCTCTCCATTACTTCCCTTTTAGAGTCTGCATTTCCAAAGCAATAATCTTGCTAGTCAGCTTTGAAAGCCCAAGAACACAGCTCCTCCCAGGCCATCCATAGATTTCCCCAAAGTTCATAGCTGAAAATGAATTTTCAGAGGCTCCACCAAAACTTCCAACTATTTCTGTGGCTGACTGGGCCAGGGACATGACGGAAACAACCATTTCATAACCTTTCAGCACTGCCACTTCTATCCAAACCCAAACTCCAAAGCAGGGATGGGATGTGAGAAGCAATCAAAAACAACACTGGAAAAACACGAATCCATCCTAGTACTAAGGTTCAGCTTGGCTTTGGGTTTAGTCCCAGGCATGAGGAAATATTCAGGGAAAGTAGAGTTATTTCCTTAGATTCATTTGCCCATTTCTCATTAGTAAAGCATTTTGATACTCTGCAATCCAATGCCTAGCCATGGTTTCTGAGTCTTTGAAAGAAAATCAAGTGGATTATTTCTAGGATGTTATAAAACTGGACTGATAGAATAAATATGTGGGATGGAAATAGGCAAGAAGCCTTAAACTGAGCCAAGAGGCCCACTTACTCTAGGAAACGAGCAGTGTAGCACAGAATTTTTCTCTCTCTTGCAAGATGATCATCAAGTGATAAGATTCTCCCTGGACTTGAGTGTTAACTGAAGCATCTTGCATTACGTTAATATTTTATGGGGAACTTACCAAACTGAACCATTATCTGCAAGTTCCTCTGTTGTCACAGTTGTTGTTGTTACTTTGACCCAACAAATGTAATGTCTGAGCTAACCGTGGAGCCAAGAGTTCAGTTCAGGATCCCCTCCCCAGACGCACTTTCTATCATTTTTGCTACAGCTGCTACTAAAGGGTTTGGTTTGTGGGGTGATGAAGGAACCAATATGAAGAAACTCCGACCGCCAAACAGAAACGACAATACAGCCCAGCTTTTCTGAGCTAGTTTCTGGCAGAGACATTAGGAACTGTTACTTGTCGTTGCTTTGCTCCAGCCAACCCTAATCAAAGGGGAGATTCAACTGCACGTGACCCTAAACTTCCTCTAAATTCAAATTTGAGCCACTGAGATGTCAGTTTAATTGCTTTGCTGTGGATGCTGCTACTTTTATCTGATTGTAAATCTCCATGTCACTTAGGGTATCACATAAAACATTTTTGATGGTGCGTGCAGAGCATTTGCTCTTAAATACTAAAGCAGAGAAGAGGCCCAAGCATCTAAGATTACCCTGGTGACAGACAGCACACACAGAGAGAAAGGACAGGGAGAGAAGATGCAAGGGGGCTCCCTGGGATGCAGGGACAGCAGAGGATGAGACGCTTGGTGTTTCCTCCAGACACAACCATTGCAAGGAAATGTCTGGAAAGCCTGTCCGTGGCAACAGGGAGGAAGAGCCCAGTGCCTTTCTTAGTCTGCCAGATGAGTTTAGAAGCATCTCCAGTTCTTCCACCGTAAGTACAGGTCAACCAGAGTGGGCATCCACAGCCATGTGACATAAGATGTCTCTGGCTGCTGCGTCGGGTCAGCGTGGAGGCACCCATTGCTTCAGCAGGGAGCGTAAAGCCGAACAGCCAGCCACAGCTGGCAGCACGCTTATCCCCTCTGTGCTGCGGTATCACTCTGCAGATTTGCTAACTCTCCTGTTGAGTGCAGTTACACATTAGAACTGCTAATACGCAGTGATTTTGCCTTAAGCTTGAAAGCACCAGAGGTTAAACAGATTTTGATATAAGAGCCTACAAGGAACACTCTATTTAAAAAGCCTATGCATCACTGGCTACAACTGAAAGGATGATGAGTGGTAGGAGGAGATGAAAGGTGGTTCAGACATGGGTATGATGACAACAGTAAAGGGAAATTAAATACACTGCAGGGAAATAGAAGTCATAATCATCTTGGGTTTGCAGCTCATGAACAGTGAAAAGCTTATGTGATGAAACAGCAGGTAGAAGTGCCTCGAGACTCAAGTTTTAAGGCCCCAAGAGTTTAAACTTGACATTCAAGCCTTTTAAAGTTTTATGAGGGCATCCAATAATTCCTCCTGCTCAGCCCCCACCTCCCTGCCTGATCTGCTGGTTGTTTGATTTACACACCTTCCTGAACGTACAATGAATTCCAGGGGAAGCATGCAGAAACCATTGTAGGTCTGTAATTAAAAAGCCTTCACGCAGCTTAACCTCTTCAATAATGAATGTCCAGCCGCAATTCAAAAGGCCCACTATACCTTTGGCTGGTGAAAACTGGCACAGCCGCACCAAAGACTACAGGATCCAGGACAGTATTTATCTGGAGAAGCACAACATGCCCGTTCCAGAAATGTGCTGTCTGCTGAATGCAGGCAGGAAAATCTTGCTAATCCACATAGGGCTAATTTATATGCTTGAGCATCCTCCCATGACAATTATTAGCCCAACAACACACTCTCTGCCAGCAAACACTTCACAGCAGAGAATTACAGCCATATCACTTCTACCACCACCCTCCATCGGTTCCTCTGCCATGCAAGTATATGAGCTACCCACCAGAAGCCACCTGAAATGCAAAATGATGACAACAGTTTACTGACCACATCAGATTAACCAATACTACAACAAATCCTATACTTAAAATACCTTTGTGCTAATTTTATACGTGTTCTAATTATACTAATGGCTTTTCTAATTACAGTGTGCTAATTATACTGAAATGAGACATGATTATGTTAATTATCTAGCCCTGTGCCAATGCCATTTTTATTAGATACAAATCTCTTTTTTTAGTCTTAAATAAAACTGATGATTCTTTAAAAATTATTGGAAGCAATGAATGCCCCTTCTTTCCTTTTCCCCACCCTCACCACTGTTTCCTCTGTTGTAACTTCAGAAAATACAGCTGGTCAGTGCTTTCAGTCATGGCCATCAATCTGACATCCTCAGTCAGATGAGCAGAGTTTGAGAGACCTAACAGCTACATCTAGATCCCTTCAAGCAGCTTCAGGACTGGCAATAAATCCAGTCCTGTTCCTTCCTTACTGCCATCACTCACAAGGCCACGTCAGATAGACTCTGGGAGATGACTGCAATCTGCACAAACATTTGGAGACCATCTGGTAACACACAGTCTAGAATGCCACAAAATGCAAGCTTCTGTGAACTCTGGAGAACGTGCCCACAATCACAGAAGACAAAATTCAGTCTTCAGAGAAGACACAGGAGAGCTATTGTACCTCAATTCGTGAATGCAGAATCAAGAAGCAATACTATGCTTCAGGCATTATGGAAAAAAGAAGCTGTCTATGTCAAGATCCCATTCCTTCAGCAAAAATCAAGGGAAGGTTGCTTTGTTCCTGGTGTGCAAAAGGACAGTTCAGGACTAAACATCCCTTGGAGCACATCTGACGTTTAGATGAATAGGAAGATGGGCAGCAGATCTCACCCATTGCAGGTTACTAGCACATGGGGTTAGAAAGAGAAACCCCAGCTCTGGAAGGGGCCAAAGAAGGAACGTTTTGTAACAGATCATTTTTGAAAAATGGGAATGTTTGAAATAGTACATATGGATTATTAGGTAGAAAAAGAGGTGAAGTACATGCTGGACCTGAACTCCTAACACACTTCCACAGATGTTCCATCAGCCTACAGTCAACATTGTCAGACACATCCCAGCATGAGATCTTGATTGTATTTTGGCACTGCTTTGCCAACTTTGAACCAATCACACCGGAATTTTTTGTGGAAATGTCCTTCTCGGACAACTTGAACTCATTCAATGCTCTTTATAGCCTAATTTCCTTTGTCCTATCTAACTGTGCTCCCTTTGGATCTACCTGTCTCAGTAGCTCTCTGGTAACTTTTAATCCCCTAGGCCAGCTTCCACCAAAATGATGGGAGAGGAAGGCCACTAACTCCTACATCCGTCATGAACAGAAATAACCAAACAAGGGAGAAAAAAATCTGCTAAAAATCACTGAAGAAACAGCATGGCTGCAACACAAAATCAACCCTTACTAGACACCGAGAATCCAGCCAAAAAATAACTTCCAGTAGAAATTTGGTTACAGTGGGTTAAACCTTCAAAGAACAGCAACAACTTGACACAGAACAAAAAGGTGATAAAGATTCTGCTCAGCATCTACAAACAAAGTCCTGCATGGCTGTGTATAGCTACACCATGCCCAGGGGAGAGATCTTCACAATCTGTAATAGCCATATGGCTCCAAATATCAGGTCTGATCCTGTATAATCCATGAAACGACACTTTTTTTTTTTTTTGCAAATGTATCCTTGTCACGGCTCCAGGCACTCAGGATGTCACTATAAACCTATTTCTGATATCTCAGCTGTGTAACAGCCTCACTGCACCCATGAGATGCCTTCCACTGTCAACACACCCTTAACATGCCCATAAGCTTAAGTGCTTCAAGCACACAAACTGGGAGAAAGACAACAAACAATAAGGGCCACGCTTCTGCTCTTCAAATTGTGAGCCAACTCTGCCTTTGATGCTATACACTGTTTCCTTGTTCTCGTTTTCCTAATTCCTTCACATCTGATTGCAACATATGGCCAGTTTCAGCAATTGACAAAATATTTCCTCTTCTATGCTATTTACTCCATCGCCTTCTGGAGCCACAGATCGCTTCGACCTAGCAAATGAAAATTGAGAAGAAGTGACATGCTCTCTGCGTTTAACATCAAAATACAAGAGCAATAGCAGGAACTCAGCTTCTCTCACCCACAAATTACCATCACTTCGTGCTGGATGACTGCCGTGTTGTTTTATTCTGGTTTTGATGATCCCCTTTTCACTTGTGATCTAGCCAACATATAGACAGACAGATACTGGGAGCATCTGAAAGAGATTACCACTGTCTGCTGCTCTACAAGAGGCTCCAGATAACAGGCAAGGCAGAGGAAAGAGGCTGAAAAGATACACCACTCATTAATAGCTTGAGTACCCACAGGGCTATATTTAAACCAAACTCTGCTAAAATTTGGTATTCACTCCCCAACTGACCTATCCCTAAAACTCCCCAGTGAGAAGTCCAGCCTAAACTCCCATTGGAATTATTATCATAATTTCCTAACTCTTATATTATACTTTCCTCAGTAGATCTCACAGCACTTTCACAAAGAAAGTCGGTGGTTTTTTTTCCCCACTGCAGAGGAGAGGTGATTTACCCAGGGCTACCAAAGAACGTCAGTGGCAGGACTGCAAATACACAACCCAGGTCGCCTGGGGCACTCATTAAACATGACCCGGGACATCTCATACAGAGAGCGAGATTCAGCAACTGGCTGCTACCTCTTGCAAGACCATTAAGTACGTGTTTTGTAGATATACATGCATGTTACTCATCAGTGGGATCACCAGCAGCACCAAGAGAGGCTCTGCAGGAGCTCACTCTTGAAGAACAAACTGGAGGCTTGAAGGAGCTTCATTTTTATAAACTGGGAAAATTTGAAAGCACAAGATGGAATACTCTTCCTCTTAGAAACCACCATGATCCCATTTACCTTAATCATGTATTTCATGTCCCTCCAAACAAGAGGCAAAACACAGCTGTAGTGGCTTAGGGATCAAACAGATGAAGAGAACATTAATCCCATATAAAGTTATTTGGAAAAGAGTCTTCCTGCAAAATTAGAAAAAAAAAAAAAAACAAAAAAAAATCTCATTGTGACGATTGCTTGGGCGTGTTGTCTTCCCTTTTGCTCCAGAGACCAAACTGCCTGCTTAAGTCGTCCACAAAGCACCAGGGTGGTGGTTGTTTCATGAGGCTCTCTGGCCAGCAAGCCTGAGGAGAGGTTTCTGTAGCTGGGAGCTCGACCCACAGAGGTTAACCAAACTACAGCTCCAAAGGGGATATTATATAAATTTACCCAAATTGAAACATTACCCTTTTTTTAATCCTTTTTCCTGAAACATCTTCCTTTTCAGGATTTTTTAAGACAAACAAACATTTTCCCCCCACTTTCGAGAAGCAGACCCTTTCCCACAATAAAAAATAGCAACTGAAAAAATGTTTAGTTTTGCCATTTTCGAGGCCTCTTTCTGGCTCTGGGGAGAGAGGGCAGCCCCCCTGCGCTGGGTCCGGGCTCGCCGCCGCACACCGCCTCCGGAGCACCAGCCACAGCTATGCTGGCCCGCGCCCAGGCCAGGGAAGCCAAGGCTGCTGCTCCTCTGAGCTTCCCTTCCCATCCAGCGCTGCCCACGTGTGCGGGTTGAGGAATGCAGCAGCTCTGTGGACTCTTAGTGTGGGTTGCCCGCACTAGCTTGGCACACCATTCGGGCAGCATACTTACACATGAATCCTTTTTTTTTCTTTTTTCATAATTCATGGAAAAATATAGAAAATTTTATTTGACAGAGCAGCAAGCTTTAACATTGAGGGAGCTTTATTTTTCTTACTCCCATGATTTTCCCCTGCTGTGGCAGTAGGTGGAGGGAAAGGAAGGAGAAAGTTACTTTTCGAATTGCAGTGAGATCTTTCCAGATTCCATCACTCCATTTATTCCCCTGGCATCCTGAAAATAAGACAGTGTGCAAAGGGTTTGCCTTGCAGGAAGGACTTCAATTGGATTTGCTAATAAAAACTATGGAAGTTTCTTAGATCAGGATAAGAAGTGATTTTTCAATTGTCCTTGACCTTTTGGGTTTTTTCTCTTTAGGTTGGAATAGGAAACCTGACTCATTCACTGAGACTTGTTGAAATATAAAAGACAGTCTGACTGAAAGAAGCACATAACTATTAGGCCTATGTTCATAAAGCAGAGAAAGGAATAAACAGCAATTCACTGGAGAACTGTATTGGAATAATCCGATCCCAAGATCTTGGGGACTCTTTTCCACAAGTGATACCGCCTGTGATTTTGTTTTCTCTTTGGAAAGCACCACGTCCAGGGATTTTCCAGATCCAGTTCCAGAGAAGCAGATTTCATCAGGGAAGTCTAGAATTCAGTGGAATTTTAGGAGCTGCCAATGATTTCTTGCCAAAATCTTTTAAAAGATTTTGTGATTTTTTTTGTTTTTCTTGCTTGCTTTTCTATGGGACTGAGTTTTCTACTTTTTCCTCCCGTTTTCCCCTTGTCACCTAAAAGACAGATGTATTTTTTCACAATATTTTATTTGAAACGTCTTTCTCTCTCCCAAAGAAACAGTAATAGTCTGAATTTTTCTACCAGCTGTAATAAGGATAGCGCAAACCAAACTTTCAGAGTTCAAATATCAGCTGACATTGTTGAAACCCAAAGCCATTTTTCAACAAGATAAATCTTCTCTGATTTTAGTTGAGCAACAATAAGTCAGATGTAAAGCCGTATCTAGAAATCTGCTGCCTGCAAGGTCTTGTTGCTCAGGAATAGTAATTCTACACCATTAAAAATCAAAGAAACTACCTTCTTTAGTATTTTGGGACTTTTTTTCCCCAGTCAGCTCATAACACTGTATTACATAAGCTGTCACTATTCCCTTCGCCTCAGACGACTTTGTATTTTGGCTGAGACTCATTCCAGGTAACTATTGCTACATAGGATGTAGGTCTTAAATCTAAAGAAGACATCAATGTTCTTCCTAGGTTCACTGGAGAAAGAAAGAACTTGCCAGAAATTATTCAGGTCAAGTGTGGTCTCAGCCACCTATCTTTGGATGAAAGAAACTCTACCAGGAAACATGTATTTCTCTCCCTTGATTATAGGAGAAAGAAAAGACTACTAACTGTGACTAGAGAAACTCCACCTTTGTACAGCTCAAGTTAAGAGAGATGTATCTAGAAGTGTCACTCCTACTAAAGTCGCTGGAAAGTCCCTATGGAGGAGCAGACAGAGAAGTAGCAAAATTCCGACCCCTGTCGATTTTCAGAGCCAAACTGCGTATGGCCCTGAGCAACCTGACCCAACTTTGAAGTCAGCCCTGCCTGGAGTGTGCTCTTGGACCGGAGATCTGTAGAGCTCCCTGCCAACCTAAATTATTCCATGCATTTATGAAAGAAGCTTTACAGGAGCTGGCATTACAGAGAGATGTGCACAAAGTGCCCCATCAAAACATTTTCCAAACCACATAAAACAGGTACCATTACAGAATTCGCAGAAGAGCGCCTGAGTTGCCAGATCAGGCCCTTCCAGGTAGTCAATCAAATTCATTATCCTCTTCCTGCAGTGGCCAGTGGCAGAGGCTTCAGAGAGAAGTGTGTGGAACTCCACAATAAATGGCTTTAGAATAACACAACCAAAGGATAAATTCCTTCCTAATCCCAGGCAGCCAGTAATGGGTTGATGCCCTGAAGCATATGGGTTATTATCCTCATTAGATTTACACCTATGCAGCATCACTGGGGATGTTCTCATTGCCCACGCCAAGGACGTGTTTTCTTGGCACACATCTGAGGTGATACAGAACTTGCTCAGGCTTTTGCTACTCAAGCTACGCTACTGCATGCCAATAAAATCTTTACATCACACCATCTTGCATTAGGCAATATATATTTGTACAGTCTGTGTGGTAACAGTAAGGGTTTTTTTTTTTTTAAAAAAAGGCAGAAGTATGTAATAAATGACATCCCTTCAAACACACACAGACTTTACATTTCAGCACCTTCTGCCTTACAGTCCTCCTACAACCTCAGCTCCTATATTTTGTTATGAAATTTATGGGTTTATGCATACCAAAATTGTGTGTGTGTGGACTGTTACCACCAGGGTGGTCTTGGAGAAAAGAAGCAAATAAGATGCTCAAATTTGATTACAGGATATAATAAAAGTCAAGACTTCTTCCAGCTCATTCTCATATAGTCCCTTGGAAGAAGAAGAAGAAGAAAAAAGTCTTTACTTCCCGCCCCCCCCCTTTTTCTATAAAGGAACTGCTTTCTCCCCACCCAACAGAGCTGGCAGTGATAGCCAATTTTCCTGTGTTTGAACCTTTGAGTATGCACTTCAGAACCTCACGTGGTGAAAACTAACCCCAGAATACCCAGGAGACAGCTGAAAAACCCATTTCAAGGGCAATGCTTTGATTTCTTCACATACACAAAATTGGACTACTTTTTTTTTTTTTTTTCAGGCAGGGAAAATCTCCAGTCTCTGAGTGAAGGGAAAACTGCAGTGATTACTCCTGCCTTTAGATGGCTGGATAAATATTTACCCTATAAGACCATATATTAAGGAATGAGCTTTTTCTTTTTTTTTTCCTCCCCAAAATACTGTTTCACTGTCTTGGCAACTGTGAATGGTGCTGGTGTCTCTCCTAGTGTGGGCGGCCATTTTGCTGATGCATCATCTCGCCTTTGCTGGAAAAGGATTAGAGACCAACACCATTAGCATCAGTGGCAAAATTCCCAGGCGTTGCTTCACTGTGCCCTACATCTTGTGTTGGCGCTTATGTCTGAGCAAAATAAACACAGATTGGTCAAAATACATCACTAGTACAAAATGAGAACTTTCTGCACCCACCTTGCCCTTATTTTTCATGGTTATTAACGACTAACCAAGAGGCCAGGCTGTGATGTCTGAGACTTGACCGGTTTTGCTTGGGTAGGCCTAACACACAAGGAGCTTCCCAGACCAGCTACTAAGCTGGTCCATCACCCTCCCTCCTTCATGTCAGCTTTGGAGTTAGTCCAGGAAACTCCACTCCCCATTCAAAACAAGTACACGTATATAGAAATAAGCATTTCAAAGCTGCTATTTAGCAGATTCTCTAATTCTCTTAGTCCCCGGAGGAGTGGATTTTTAATATCTTTTTGCACAGGGAGGGCCAGATTGTCATAACTTCACTGATGTTATAGAGCATTTTACCCCACAAGAAGTCCCATTGAAACCAGTGAGTAAGAAACCCATCTGGTCCAAGGAGAACAAAAGCAAAAAGAATCGAGCTGCCAAATCACACTGGTTGGCTTCCCCCAAGATTCTTCCCAAACCCAAAAAAAGTCCTCCATCACGACAACACTCTTTTGCGATAGTATTGTCTGGCTGCTGCTGAAACACATAATGAGATAGAATACATGCAGTACTTATAAGCAAAATGCAAAGCAGTGAATTAAGCATTTTTTTCTTTGTTTTCTTGGGGAAGATTGCTGTGTGGAAAAAAAATTAAAAATGCATATGTATTGGTGACAGCTTGAACCTATTTAGATAAAAATACATACTTTTGAAAAGCAAAATCCAAAGAGGAAATAAAAATTTGCAAGGAAAAAAAATATACAGTAGATGCTGCCATTTCTGCAAGCTTTTGAAAAGGAAACTGAAGTTTAATTGAAATGTTGTACAACAAATTTTGTGGTATTTACTTCTTCCATAAGAAATTCCCTGACAGCAGTGGATACAACGTCATACAACACTGTTCTGAGGGGTCATTTCTACAGCAATATTCTCTGGTAAGAACTATTGTTGGTGCATAATATATGAGCAATGATGAAAAAAAAAAACCTGAAAGAAATAACAATTTGTTTTATCACAAAACTGTTACTACAATGCTAAAGTAGTTCCAACAATAGCATTTGCTGATGATGAAATTATTATTTGTATTACAAGACAATTATACATTACGCATGAAGAAGCAAATTCTTCCATTTCGGGGCTATTTATCCTCGGAATTAAATTATGTTTTCCTATACCATAAGCTTTATTTAGAAAGTACTACGGGTTTCAGCACAGCCTCTCTCTTTTGCATTCATTCAAGCAGCAGTGATGTTGGCTGACAGAATGGCATGTATTTAGGTTACTGGAACGACAGGGAATTTTGCCTAAGCTTTCTTTCACTTTTCTTTCCTCCAATATACTTTGCATTCTTCCACTGAGCAGAAAGGTTGTAAGCACTGGGAGGCAGACAGAGCATTTTTCCTTTTCTTGGCCAACAAAGTTCCTGTAATGTGTGTTGTCTTCAGCATATCATCTTTTGCTCCTTAAGGAAACCTGGGTTTTCTCAAGGTGAATTTTCCTTCTCTCCTTGCTTGCACCCCCCCTACTCACCTCAACTCCAGCTTCATTCATCAAATGAGGGGAAAATGAAGCAACTTTGGTTCACCATTAAGTGCCACAGGTCTCCAGTAAGAATATAGTATAGCTACTATGTTCAGTAAGAGGGAGTGAGAGAGAGAGACGACAGAGCAATCCAGTTCCTTCCAAGCACAACAAACATGACGTTGAGAAATGCGGTTGGAATAACTCTGGATAAGCCTCACCTCTGCTTGGCAGCCAGCTCCCCATAATTTCTGGATAACAAATACAGCATTGGAGTAATAGATAAGGCAGGAGGTTTCCCATCCCTTTCATCTGAACTCTTCCCTCCAGCTGCTAAGGCAGCGTTTTGGCCTCTAGACCTTGTGTCAGAAAAAGTCGTCGATCAGCCCGAAGTACACGCAACATCCGAAAAGAATTAAATCTAAGACACAGATTGCGCCTGTCTTGAAAAGGGGCAGGCACCCACAACATGCTGAGGACACAATATCTTCAAAAAGAGGGAATCTAAATAGGAATTTTTCTGGGCAATCCACCATCTCGGACTCCCATGTGCTTGGGACAAATGGCAAGACAAATTGCTGAGTGAAACAATGGTTGCAGAAGTCCATTAAACTACACTCTGCTATGGCAACAGAGATGCTATTCCCTTAAACTAGTCATGTGTAAGCTGGTTTTGAACCCCTCACACCTTGCCTGACGCCAGTTCTCAGCAAGTTCCCTACAACTGAACGTAGAGAAAGTAATATATCATCTACCTAAGCACCCCTCTCCATTTGCTATCAGCACCCTTCCACATAATACCGTGCTTCTCCCTGCATTCTATGGCATTCATGCATGGTATTTAAAAGTAAAATAAAATTATTAGGTGGCTACAGTTATACCACAGAATTGGTTTTCAGAGAAGACATCTAAAGCCCCATGCACTATAATGCAGGGAACACAGAAAAGCTTTATAGGCCTTCCCCTGCCCCACAGGAGCTGAGGATCTTTGAGCGTCCCTGCATCTGTCAAGTGTGATGTTTATTTCCTCCGTGGAACAAGCTATCTTTATGAAATGAAATGACTGCCCTTCATATATTAAAATAACACCTCCTTAGGAGAGGCTTCCATGGGCATTGGATATAGCGCACTTCATAAAGGGAACATTTACACTGCAGAGAACTTAGAAGTCAGCTCAGGATTGGAGCAAGACCAGTTGGGAAGCATGGGACCGGGACATTTCATCTTTGCTATGAAATTACGTACCAAGCAAAGGCTGGGTTTGGTTGTTTATTGTCGAGGGTTTTCTAACCGACCTTTCCATGTTTCAAAGCCTCATTGCTAGAAACAAAAAAAGCTTAAATCTGGATTTTTAACAGTACTGTTAAATTTAATAGACATTTTGTGCAGCTTTGCACTGAAATTGTTTAATGGTTTATATACATGGCTGGCTTCACACCCTGGTGCTTTTACTTCATGCTAAACTATGTAAACCTTCTGCTGGAAACACAACTACTTTTGTATCCAGGAAGCAGGGCTTTGAAGCATAATGTGTAAAAGTGAGTGGGATTTCAACACACGATACTTAAATGCCATTCTTCACCCCATATGGACAATGTACTTCTTGTCAGTGCAATGAGGTTTGCAGAGAAAACAGGCAGAAAATGTCTTTAGATATTAGTCAGCTAGTAAAAGCCTGAACTTTGGAGCACTGCATTAGGTAATCAGCTGTATAAAATGAAAGCATTTGGGTGCCTTTCTTAAACCTTCAGCATACATCATAAATTTTTCCCCAATGCATTCAGAGTGAAACACCTATTTTTCCTATCGCTCGCTCTTTGACTTGGTGTCCTACCACTGAACATCCCTTTGCCCATATATAGATGATGCCACCAACTCATAAGCTAAAATAGATTAGCCTAGTTTTCCAACTCCATTTTGAAATCGCTTAAAAAATATGGGTTAGAGCTGTAACTGAGAGGCTGCACACTAGGATACAAGAAACTTCAGTTTAATTCTTGGCTTTGCCAAATAATTCCTTGGTAACATAAGCAGCCTTAGCTTCAACGTTGAACCTAACTTTGAATCTGTCCTTCATTTGAGTGGTAAACTGGACTAGATGACCTCCAGAGGTGCCTTCCAATCTAAATTATTCTATCATTTTATGATTATACTGTGCCTATTGGTATACCATGAGGACTGTACTTCCCTGCTGCCACGAATACTGCTGAGGAGAAAACATAGGGTGACTGGGAGGAGTTTGCACTTCATGATAATGGAATCCATAGAAATGGATGTCCAAATTTCTCACTTTTCCCTTCTTGATTTTCCCTATGCATGTAAGTGAAACTTCAACACCACACAGCCTTTGCTGAAGTATTTCTGACCTCAGTGAAGCAACACAACCTGAATATCTCATCAGCAGTGCATACTGAAAGTAAGTAGTACCCTCTGAGTACCTGGACTTTTTAAGGCAGTCTCAAAATATGACAAAAAAGGACTGATCAATTCTGAAAATGTTTGCCTCTGACAAAAAAAAAGTATGTTCCTCAAGATTCATCCTCTTTTGCAGACTCAAGGAGCTTTGATAAAGCTGGGCTGAGTCCTGCTCCCACCAATGTTCCTATTTGCAGCTTTTAAGTATTTGCTAGGACAGAACTGGTGAGCACATTACGAATACAAAAACACAGAAGAGAATTTTGAATTTCTTTAGTGCAGCGCTTAAAATCAGTATATCAGCAAAAGAGCACTTTCTCATGGCGTTGATCCATTCGAGACCTATTCCCCAATGCATAGCATGTGACCTCTTCAAAAGACAATAGCCTCCACCTGTAGTGAAAAACTGGTGATCAGTACATCCCTCCATAGCTACAGGCATGAATGCATAAAGTTGAGTTAAGGAGTCATAAGCCCCCTAAATTGAAATTTCTTACTCAAAGGTAATTTACACATAAAGAAAACAAAAACCTATGTGATCAGATGAAGAATACAGCTGGGTAGTAAAAATCCTGATGTCTCATGTCAGTCACCCACTTGCGAAGCATCCTCTTGATGCGATGAGAGCTTTGTGCTCTACACACACTGCTGGGATTGTCCACACTATTTCTAAAATATCTGTTATTAAATCATTCTTAATACTCTTAGTATCATGATAGTGTCTGAGAGATCTTCCTCCACTTTCATCAAGTGACAAGACATTTAGCCCTGGTATCTTCCCTTACTGAACGGGCCAGTCATTTTAGAAATTTTATTTTATTTAGAAATTTTATTTTCCCATCTTATATTTAGAGATACTAAAAAATTCACATTTCTAAAGTGAATATGTGCTCTTCCTAAGTATATCTGGTCCCATCCAGAACAGAATACATCAAAGAATTTACATCTTCAGCTTCCTTTGGGGAAAAAAAATCCAAACAAACAGAAAACAAAACCATTCCTCAAAGCAATTTCTTAGCTAATTTTTTGAAGATAGGGAGATTAAATGTTGCATGAGAGTTGTTATCACATTTGGCCTCCTCCACATGCAAGGGAAACTCAGGCAAAGAGTTCTTGTAGGTACAAGTATCTCATCAAAGAGTCATGAATCCACACGGAGTGCGTTAAGTACTTTGCCATTGCTTTCATACAGGAACATTCAGCTCCTATAATGGCAGCCAGCAGCACCACACTGACAGATCAGCAGACAAACGGAACAACACGTGTCTGGTTCTTTAGACTTCCTTTAAGAGAAACGATGGACTGCTTCTGCACCATGAGCTTGCAGAACCCCACCATCTACCTGCTTTCCATCCATTCCACTAAAATCATATAAATATTCCTACCTACCTACCCATACTTGCTTGTAAGATACTTCTGCATTTCCTGGTATGAAATGTGTTTAAAAAACAGTATTATGATGCTGTAGCTTACAGAGAATATTTTACCTAGGAAATTCAGACAGCACTGAACTTGCAGACCCATAAATCAGGGTTTTTTAGTTCACGAGTTCCCAGCAATTCCAAAAGCAAGTGTAGGATAAAAAGAAAAAGTATATATATACATCCCGGAAGGGGCCATCAGGAAAATTTACTTTGTCAGAACATAAGCACCTAGCACAGGTTCTGAACAAGCCAAAGCAGCCCACCCTAGCTCTTAGGAAACACAGAGATGTTGAACTAGTCCACATCCTTCTTCTCAGCTCTCCCAGCCATGATGCTCACACCCCACTCCACCTGGCCCATGACGCCAGCATGCACTCCTTTTATATTTTACTTAGCATGTAAATTGAAGCCAAGAATCACATTTTCAGTGAATACCATGAAAGCTATGTCTTGCGTACGAACTTCTGCATTCCCATGCCTAAAAGAATTAAGCAATTCCCTTGTGATTCCTATCTTACGCTCCTATCTTACACCTAGATGTCCACCTGTTTCCATCCATTGCACAGAATTTACCAATTCTTCTTCTAATTCAGTACTGGAAATTTGATTTCTTCTGAAATCCATTCCAGCCAGTTTGGCAAGGAGAATTGAAGCTAGGTTTCACAGGCTGACCATGTGCGTTCAAGGGTTTCAAAGCTTCAGTTTCCTGCTCATAGAAGAAACATTTTCTTTTTAACTTGCTCTCAAGAATGCTAGGGAAAGCCAGGGGTATCTGACATATTTTGGCTTGCTGTAACTAATACTTCATGGTCTGATGATAAACATAATAGGGCCGTAAGCTGGGTATTGTGCAGAAATTGTGTGCAAGGCATTAATTGTTGGGAGCTGGAATTGAAATCAGATGGCCCACTTCAGGTTGACAAAACCCAACGGGTTGTTCTTCACACCTGAGTGGCAAATAAATCAGTGTCGACCTGAGAGCATGTGACGTTGTGCTGCTTATTACGGCGCTGGCGCAAACGGATTGGAAAAAAAATACACACACATGTGGGCACACACACATACATAAATACATGGAAATTATTCAGGCTCTGTGTTGCTGCAGCTGCTAAGCTTTTACATTAGGGACTATTTTAAAGCTCTTTAAAAAGAAATATTTTGTCTCAGCTTTAATGTGACCGAGCAATTCACCTTCCTTGTGTGCCAACTCACTTTTCCTTTCTTGGGATGTCTCCCTGAGCTAAGAAGAGCATTTCCAATCCCTGTTGCACAACTCAGAAGCTTTGCTAACACAACCAAAACAATACCACCTTGTCAAATGTCACAGCCTTTATGCAAGTGCTTCACTAGGACAGCTAAGGAAATTAGTACTGGCTGGAGCCAACTGGTCTGTGCATAGCTTGGGGATGAAGGAAGCAAAAGTTAAAGGACTGAAAGGGAGCAGGGGGAGAGAAAATTGTTGATGAAAATTATTTTTGGTAGAAAGAGGAATGCTACAACAGACTTTCAGTGTTAGAAAAGGCATCACTAAGTGGAACGTACTTTTGAAAGCAAAGGAACTTGGGCAATTAAGATGGTTGTACTAGTTCAAATGGCGTGTGGGAGGAGGTATCATTTGATTGACATTAATTGCTTCTATTAGGGCTGTGTGTACTATACTTCAGCCAGGCACCAATAGAGACATACAATCCATGGATTAAGCAGAGGACAGTGGCTCTTTTGTAGCTCTTGGAGTGCATTTGGAGCTGAATGACAGTCCTTGAAGCATGGAGCTGGACTGCAACGAAATCCCAGTGGAGCTTAACATCACAGGTGGAAATATTCTCCTGGAAGGTCTTCCCACCTGCTCTAATTGCTGAGTTTAAATGTTTCAAGGCTTTTGCATCTGTACGCAACTTCTCTCCTAGATGTAGTCATAGAGAAAGGTCCATCTGAGCCTCTCTGGCCTATTGGTCACCTTAGCAAATGTCTCCCAGCCAAAAATTCATGAAGACGGCAAGTGGCTGGCTTCCCTTCCAGCACTCATGACTCCCCAGCCTCATTAACTGTATATCCACTAAAAGCAGATGGCCAGAGGTGCAGCATTTCTCACAGCTGCAGCACGAAGTCCAAATTAACATCTCAGAAGACACTTGGAGAACTACACTACCACAGAAAAAAATAAATCAATTCCTGTCTTTTCTTCCTCCCCTGATAATATGGCTCAGAAATTTCCTAGAGGCAGAAACAGCCTCCCTGCCCACATTCCACAACTCTGATGAGAAGATCTAACAGTGGGAGAAAATCAACCACGATGTGGCTTTGGACAAGCAGCTTAGATAAGATGTCTAATTTTTAGATAACTAAAATTAGATGAAATAAAACAGTCTCTCATCACTTTCCCGTTGAAACAATAGAGGTACCAGCACTTCCCTGTGAGCACATTCTGATGAAAACATTGTGAAATGCTCAGATGCACTGTCATAGCGAGACATGAAAGGATCTTAGGCGTTCTTCAGGGAACAGATCTCTAATTGCAGGAGTTGAGGGAAGACCTTGACAAAGATACCCAATAGCTCATCCCAAGGTGGGTGAGTAGTTGATTTTTTTTTTAACTCCTTGTCAGCAGCGATGGGAAATATTGCTTTAGGTTGCCTTGAGAAGACTTTTATTTTTTCCTTCCAGTTTTCTGAGCTTTAGTCAAGTAAAAGTTTTTGTTTCAGGATTCTCAAATTCAGGTGTCTCACTTCATCTCTCAGAGATTTTCCATCCCCTAAACAAAACCCTTTTAAAGACAAGTAGATATATACAACTTTTCAACCAATTTCAAAATTAATTTTATGTTGAAATAAGAAATCTAAATGTTTCTTTCAGAAAAGATTAAAACAGCACTTTTTGCCAGGAATGGAGCGTTAGAGAGGAGGGCAGGGATGTCACCACTTGGCACAGATTTCCAAACACTCTCGATTAACTCAAAAACATCTTTTCCCAGGAAACAATCTATTTGCCCCCGCACATCTGACCTCTGTCAGGGGGCAGGGGGATCCCAGGCCTGATCCTGCTCCTCTGTGGGGGGAGAGTCCTGTGCTGGACATAGCGTCCCTCCATCGCAGAGACGGTTTTAACTGCCTGTCCCATAACGCTTACAGGCAATCATAAAAAGGGAAGTGTAATTCTTGCAATTACATTTGAGGAGTGGTTTTAATGAATGTTAAACATCTTTAAACATCAAAGTATTGACTGAAGTGGAAAAATAGTATCATCTTTACTACCAGCCCTTTCCCCTTGCTAAAAGAAGATGCAGGGAGGAAGGGAGAGCATGGGCTTTATCGGGGCTGTCAGGAACAATTTATAGGAGCTCAGTGACCTGCACTTTGAACTGGGGTCTCCACCTACAGTCTGTAGCATCCTATAAAAAGATACGCCGTTAACTCCTTTGCTGCAGCCAGCCATCTCGACAGGAAGGGCAGGCTGCCTGCAATGCCTGAGGAAACACTTGGACTATTAAAGGCAGACAAAGGTCCTCCTTTTTATTTTTTATTTTATGTGTACTCTTTGCTGCAAAGGATTTCTTTACAGTATCTCAGAAACAGCAGTTTGGGCCTTTTGAAAGTCAGCTCTAGTTCTAAAAGCTATCCAGAGGAAAACCTGAAAAGAATTGTTGGCACGGATGCAATGATTTATTTTGGTCTTTATAGATGACAGCAGAAAAATGCCACAGACAGTCTTCGCAGCCATAACCTGCTTGAGGTCCTGAACCACAGAAAGCATCTAATCCACACCTCCCATAAGCGTTTAAGCATGAGGGCTGCTTAAAGCATGCAAACCACTGGGAAGGATGCAGCATGGCAGCAAGGGCCAGCGCATCCAAGCTGTGGTGGGATCCCAGGGCACTCGCATCCCCTCCCCAGCCCTCTCCATCTCAGGGGGATGCCCAGAGAAATGTTGCCTGCTCCTGAGCCAACCCAGCAGCCGCTCCTTCCCTCAGCTCTCTGAAATATGCAATATGTCCTGTGGCTCACGGCCATGTAGAAAATTTGGGGCTCCCGCAGGAAAGCTGGCCACTCATATCCCTAACCCTGATCTAAGCCATGTGCAAAAGTGCAATCAGCAACAGGGTCATCAGTTCAACTGGCAAGACGTCATCATTGTGGCTAGATCATGACACACCCTTGCAAGATCAAGACTCCTTCTGTACATTATTACTATTTATTTATAGCATGCGATAAAAATTTATAGTAACACAGGGAGGCTAGAGCTGAGACCAGGATAGGAACTGTAAAAAGATCTTATCGCTAATAGTTGGTTTTGCAGAAGGAACAGTTTTATATGAGAAAATACCAACACAAGAATGTTTCTCAGGAGTATGCCAATATTGGCAAAATTTCTAGAAAGGAAAATTACCAAAATCTTTGATTTCAGCACAGTCAAAGTGCTTTATTTCTACTGCCTTATGGACAAGAAAAGAGTGGGACAGGGCAAAAGGTGAGTCAGTCTGAAACAATCTGACACCACAGAAATACACTTGACAAGTTCGCTTCTCTATTTCCTGAATGCATTCTTCCAATTTTTTGTTTCACTGGAAATTTAGATATTTCAGTTTGCACTCTGACTAGTGAGGAAAAGCCTGGCCCTGTGGTGCTCCCATGGGAGAGCGGTCAGACCCCTTGACAAGCTTCATCTGCAACACCCATACATGAGTGAGACTGACAGCAGGGAGCAGACCAAAGCAGTTTGCCCACGAGTCCAACCTTTCCTCCCAGACCATCCTCAGCCTCTCTCTGGGGAATGATGGCAATCTCCAAATGAAGAAATTGTGCCAGGTGAGCTAAGCAACCAGCCTGCACCTCTCTGCCGACCGGCAGTAGGAGCTGAAGCACTGGCCATGGTCTGTATGCTCTAAACTGTGCTCATGCTCATACCAGCGTCTCTTTCTCTGTAGTAAATGTATGTCTGGCTTAAGGAAGAGATCATTTAGCATGTTTCATATGGTTTTTGCTGTTTAGTTTCCCATTCCCACTATAAAATCCATGATAAAAGAACATAAATATCCAAACTGGAAACAGCTTCACTAGACATCATCCAGAATATTTCTGAGCCATAAATATTCTGTCACTGTTGATTTAATTTCTAGTACTCAGGAAAATGCAATTACGAGAGACAAATGGTGATGAATGCTGAAACCAAGGGTATGTTTTCGACAATGGGAGACAGGACAGGCTCTCTGTGAGCTGGCGTCAGACACATGCCAATAGCCATCCATGTTCTAGCACTGCCAGCTTTCAAAATGCCACGATTGCACTGAATGCTACAATTGCCTACAAGAAATAAATTAATGCAACTGTGCTACTCAGCCACTGCGTTGACCTCTTGAAAGGGCAGATGTCAGAAGCCCAAATGATGGGACAACATTTATGAAGAACCTCGTCAATTATTCTTCTAAGGATAAAAGGAGGCAGGGTAGCCCTGAGTCACAAAAGCACACAAGTTTGGGTTTCCCTTGGAACTCAGCATATGTTTAAATGCTACACTGAATGAAGACAAAACCTGAACAGCTCACAAGATCTCAGACCTACAGCAAAGACAGCCTATCATTTACTAGCCCCAAATGAGAGAAGCTGGTGACCATGAGGAGCGCCACACTGTCCTCCTCCGCCGAGGCCCAGCTCCAGTGACAGGAACACACCTCCACATAGTGAAGGATGCTGTGCAAGACCCTGGGGTCTTTGCTGCAGCCAATCCCACAGCACAGTTGCCTCACTACCCACCTTCTGGTGGACCATTCAATTTGCACGACACTATCTTTTGGGGTTTTAGATCAGCAAACTGCCTCTCTAACGAAAATATGACAGGATGGGAAAAAATTGGTGACATTTCAAATCAATTCTTTAAGCTAAAAGCTTTCTCTTAGCATTTCTCCCTGGGAGATATCTCACTGAGTATTTATCATGTCATTTCTTTCCTGTCAGACACCTCCCATGGCATATTTAGGCCATGCAAAACACCTTACTATGTTAAATGGAAACTCAGGGCTCTGCGTTTGCCCAGAGATCACGCTCCTTGCCCGACATGAGCCTGTAACCAGTGCAGCTCACTGGAAATGTACTGCACAGTAAATACTCATTAACGGTGCACAGCATTGATAAAAATCCCTCCTTCCCACAACACCTGGCTGCTGTATGGTAACTGCAGGGACCATCAGGCACTTTAGTTAGAGACTCATCCTAGCACTGATCTATCTCCCCTTGGGGGACGGAGCTGCTAATTATGGAGCAAATAACCAGACTGTTATTTTGTGTTCCTGAGTGCTGAAATACAAGCCCCTTATGGGGTCTGATCCAAAACCAGTCTGATTTCATGGGCTGTGAATCAAGCCCAATGCAAACAACTCCCCACACTCCTCCAAGAAGACAACTGCATGCAGGACAGGTAACTGCAGGGAGAGCCTCCCTGTACAGCCTCAGGGAGGGAAACCCTCCATGTGCAGATTTCAAGCTGAGTGTCTTCTCTCCTGGGGCTGAGCCAGTGCCACAGTTTGCTCCATGACAGAGGACCTGCCTGGTGCACCACCAGGTGGGACAAGGAGGAACAAGGGCTGCTTTTGGAGAATGTGACTTTTAGTTGTCTTTTTCTGAGTGGTGACCACCCAAAGGAGGACCCTCCATCTCACCTCCTACTCCCAGTTTCTGGTGGGAAAGAGGCTGAGAAACCAGAGCTGTGTGATGGCTAGGGAGCTTGTGGTGGAGCTTGAGGTGAGAGAGTGCAGGGAAGTGTGGTGCTTGACAGGTGGATCATGTCCAGCCTTAGGCAGAGGAGGTGGCTCAGATTGCAGCCTCAGGGCCACCACAGGAGGATGGAGCCCACCCTATGGTCCCTCAGGAGGATTCACTCACACTGTGGCTGTCCTCACTCTGCTGCAGAAGTGGAACCAGCTACCCTGAGCTGTGCTGCAACATACAGCACAAGGAACCCATAAAACCTGCTTTTCTTCAGCCTTCACTCTGACGGCCCTCAGGCTGGTCCACAACATAAACCTCAGGGAGGACAGAGGACCTCAGAAAACTTGGGGGAATATGTTCTACTGGGACCCCACACACTCCGTCTTTCTCCTAGATTAATTCAATCTGCCTCAGCTTCCAGCCAAATCAAGATATGGGTTCATCTTGCTAAATATATCTCTCAAGTAATTTCCTGCGTATTGGGACTGAGTCACTTGGTACTGCTCGATAATGTGTAACAAAAACATGGGGCAGCGGTGGACGCCTGTGGCTGCCCATAAACCATTAGCGGCAAGGTCAGCAGCCTCCGACCCTGATTGTGTAACCCTGAGCATTACCATTCCTCGGTTTATTTTCTCTTCCTCTCATGAGGACGGTAGAAATTTTAGGAACAGGGAAAGGGCATCCAGCACGATCTGCCTGCCATTTCCCAGCGATCTTCTTAATCCTACTCCTTTCCGTAAGGCTGCTATTTTCCTAAGCCCTTCCTCAGAAAAGAGATGGAGGTGTCCCTTGAACTTGGAAAGTATCACCTTGAAGTATCATCTTAAAGTCTTAATATAATGTCTTTACATTGCTTGCCATTCCCCAGTAACTTATACCATATGCTTAAATACTCTTTGAGCATCATATGTCTGCCTTATTCCTACCTAGCTTCCCAGGGTTTTCAGACTATCCTCCCATTTCTGAACCCCTTGCCAACGTGAGTCATCTGCCCTTCAGGAATTTCTGAGTTCTCTTAAGTATGTAAAGATAAAAACAGAAGAAGAATCAGAGTCTACATCCATCTAGTTAACTATTCTGTCTTCCACGGTGACTGAATGGGAAAGAATATAAAAGAAAGAGTCAAACAGAAAATGGTCGCTTTCCGTGGCACATCGTCCTGGTGTCAGGAAATCATCACTTCAAGGCTGCCTGAACTGGATGGAGGTCGTATCAGGACTAGGAGCAACTCATGGAGTTACCTTCCACAAATGTGTCTATTACCCTCTCAAACCCATCCGTACTCTTGGCCTCCACAATATCCTGTAGCAATGAGCTATTTAATTATGTGATATGTGCCACAGTTGTGCAGTCCCTTCTTACTAGGTGAGATTAACATCCTTTAAGCATTCCTCACGGAGACTGCCTATCACCTCATTATCCCAGACAACCGATTCCAAAAGCAATAATGTTTGTCTGTGGTCCAGCAGCCCCCAGTTGGAACAATGTTCCTTACGAGGACAGACCGAGTGCCAGATGCCTTAAAAGTATCACCCAGGGATACTGCATCACATCAGTAGTCAGCCTAGACCCGTTTCGTGCCTGACTTCTGGTGATGCCAGCACTTCCAGAGAAAAACTGCGAGCAGTAAGCAGCTTGAGCATCCTTCTCAGAGGAAAAGAGTATTAACCCTGACGAGTCAGAGGTGAATTTACGCAGTGAAGCCAAACTGTTGACAAAACTGGATATTCTTGTTATCCATGGAAATATCATAGGTTTGGGGGATTTGCGTTTGTTTATTTTTAATTCCTGCTAAGTTCCTGATCTCAAAGACACCTTGAAGCAATGAGCTCCCCTTTTTAATTACATACCCTGTGAAGAAGTACTCTTTTATTAGCATTTCTTTCATCATTTTTCTATTTTAATCAAATGTCCCCTTCTCCTTGCATTATGAGGCAGAGCATATACAAGTTTCTGATCTCCAAACTATGTATTTTCTTCTGTTTACTCATTCCAGCTCTTACAACTTACCCTAGGAGGTCAGCAGCCATTTCTGTTCTGCAGCTTTGCCCTGGGCTGTTTCAACAATAATTTCCAGATTCATTTCCTGACGACTGTTACTTTTAGCCCACATTTCCTATGCTGGCTCTCACATAGCCTTAGCCCTGCCTCCATTACACTGCATGTTTGCCACCTGCAGCTTCACTTATTTCAGTGATCTGTGACACTTTAAACATAGTCGCATTTACTATTTGTTCTGTCTCCACCTGAAGATGTGGATGGGCTTTTGTTCCATTCACAGACAGTGCAGATACTCGTATGAATATTATGCACAGGACCAGAAGGGATTGAGTGATGCAACCCAGCATAAATGCACACTTGCTGACTTCCACCATGGGCGAGTCAGGTTTACCCATTCTCAACTTCCTGAGCTGAGGAACTCCACATACGGGATCACCTATTCTTCCGATTTATCACTGCAACCTCCAAGGGAGGTTAACGCTGGTTAAATTCAGTCAAATTAATCAAACTGACTCGTACCAACCGAAATTGTATCAAATGATATCAAACTGAACCTCTGTTCTTCACTGAGGTCACCAATTTACCACATAAAGAGCTGTAATGCCTAAACAGTGATGGATGAGCTTCAGGAAGCACTGGAAGGTAGTTTGAAGGAAACATTCACATCTTCAATTGCTGATTTCAGAGTGAGCAGTCCTGCTGGGATTTGGGTTGTTATCTAGCCACATGAAACCATCACACTTAGCATGGTTTCCAGCTGGAGGTGTAACTCATTCCAGGCCAACTGCAGTTCAAATTCATTCCAGCATTTGTGCATCCAAATAGACTCAGGTTTGCTGAGAGGTTCATGGGACCCTGAGGAACCTCGCTTGAATTTCATGTTTGCAAGAGAGGACTTCCCTGCTGGAATGCACATAAAATATCCTTATTAACTAGTGAAATGAGAAGTGAGTGTCTCCTCATTTCCTGACCAAGCAGATCTTTATTTTCCTGCAGTTGTTTTGGCTATTCTTGTCCAATTTTAGATCAGGAAGCACTCTTTGTGCAACATAAGCACCTTTCCAGTAGAAGCGAATCAAGGCTACATCCCTCCCACCAAGAGTCAAAATAAAGTGCAGGAAAAGCAGTGTTTGTGCTTTTCAAAGTCCATATTTTTCTCATTAATTTCACAGAAGTTGAGCAACAAACTCCCCTAGTAGCTTTAAAAAAAGAAATCACATCCCACTTATCTTAGCTATCTAGCAATCTCACAATCATTAAATTACACCTAGCAAAAACACAGATAAGCCAAGGAGGAGCTAGGCAATGTATTTTCACTGAACGATTTCAATGAAAAGGGGCATTTCTCACCAAAAACTCATACATTGTGAAAAAGTTACTGTGACAATTAAAATCAGTAAATGAAAAACAAATTTTCTAAAAAAAAATTCAGGTTTTCATCTTTAGAAATCAAATTATTTTAAAAGAAAAGAAGGTAGAAGGCCCTTTTTTAACTGAAAAGATAAACTGAAAACCAAAACAATTCCTCAACTTAAATAGCAACATTCTAGACTAAATAAAAATATTACAATATCTTCCACAATAAGTAAATGAGCATTTTTTGGTCATCTGTACTCACAGCAAAGATGGCAAAGATGCCATTTTCAAGATTACGTATAGAAGTTCTCCCTTCCACCTCCCTCTGATCACTTCTTCACATGTACATGATGCCTTTTTCATACGCAATATTTAAGTGCTGTATACCAGCTAAGGGTTTCCTCTCCATATGGGATAACAGTGATAAAAATTTTACCCTTCAACAGATTGTGGTACTATATTAGGTACTTTGAGATTTTTAATAGATAATATGTATCTTGGAAAAACCCTAACCGAAGACCAGGCTGTTTGCCTTTTTCTCCCGTGAGATGATGAGCTCTGTACTCTCAGCGTCTCTGTCAGATCTGAGGGAGTTACGCTGCTGCAACGCACTGCTGTGTTTTTATTGCACAAAGGTACAATGTGTGAGTTACCACTGGGTAAAACCACGCCCTGTTATGCCAGTGAAGACACAGCAAAAAATACTGTCATACCACTTTTAGGATGAGAAATTAGAAAGGGCCTGAGAAGACTGAGTTTGCCACCCCACCCTCAAAAACTTGGAAAGAGTTCAGATACTACAAATATGAGGCTAAACAAAATTACCAGGCCAAATCCCTGGTCTGAAATGAAAGAGACTAAAACTTCCCCTTCAGTGTTTTAGTGGAACATTGTTTTTCAATGAAGACTGCGTTTCAGTGAATGGCAGAACTGCTTCAGTAAACGCGGAGGGATTCCCCTCCAAATACACATCCCAGAGCAGGCCTAGAGCTTGGATTGACACTACTTCTTAGACTCTTCCTGCAGGGAGGGATTTAGGAGTTTGACAGTACTAACGCAGAACCAGAAGGTGTCAGGAGCTTGAGGACATGAAGACTACCTTAAGCAGAAAAGGACTCTGGAAAGGTATTGCTAAGCAGTTCTGGGGCATTTTAAAACTTCCCATGTGAATTCAACAGAGATTACTCATCAGGCTTCTCTGCTGAATTCCGTTTTGTTGCTAAAGTCAACACGAAGTTAATGGGTGCTGTTTTCCACCCCCAGCAGCACTGCGAACCTCTCCTTCTACAGTACTTGGTCGGCTTGCTCTTTAGGAGCTTCTACCACTGTTGCAGGGTGTTTGTCAAGCAGTTTGAGAAAGGAGACTGCAAGACACAACAGCAAAAGGAAAAAGGGGCAAGGCAAGGCAACGGCTGCAAATTAAACAGCGGCCACAAAGTCATGAAGGCAGAGCAGGTGAATGTCTGTCTCACAAAGAATGTCCCAAGAGCGGCTACAGATGTGGGGGCTGGTACTCCAGGATCCCCTTGGGATGCTTAAAATAAATGCCCGGTTTGTGGAACTGTTGGTCCAGCTCCCCCATTGCAGAGATTACGTGACAGCCCGTCGATCTAGCCTGAATGACTGGCAGAGACCCATCAGAGGCAGCAGAAGTCAATTAAGTCTCTGCTTACACACAGCCTTTCTGAGCCAAGCTAAATTTTTATAACCCCAAACTGTTCTGTTTCAAATTCTAAACTCACACTTTCACATCCCTTCCAGTAGAAAATATGTGAATTAAACACATGTGTAACAGACAGACAGACAGACAGACTCACTCAGAGCACCTTAGGAGACCCTGACAGTTACCGGGGGTGGGAGGGTTGGATTTTTGGGTGGAAAGGAGGCATGTTTTGTTTTTTACAATGAGCAAGTAGAAGGACTTGATGTGACAGGCAGTGTTGTGTTGCTGAAAGCCCAGTGGGAAAGGAAGATGTCACTGCCCCTTAAAAAAGCCAGAGGTCAAATCAATGCAAGGACTCTTCTGATCTCCAGGCATTAAGCAACCATCCCATCTCAGTTCTCCAGGGCCCCATCCTGAGCAACTGCCTTAGCTCATGTTTCACCTTTTCTAGGCATCACTTCGCATTTCTTCCTATTAACTACTTGTGGTTGGCCCCGGCATAGAAATGTGGGGATCCACCTGGTAACAGCTACCCTCAGAAAAGTTCAGGCTTCAGGCTTTTTTTCCACAAACAGGGAAATGTTCGAATACTTATCAAAAAATACAGGTTCAATCTGGCACCTCACAGGAAACATCCCTCACGTGGGAGTTTCAGCACTTGCTGTTTCTAGAGGTGCCAGAAATACTAGGGATGGAGGGAGTGCTTTTCTAATAGTATTTGGAATATTTCTCACATCATTATGAATGTAACTGGAAGAATAATTTACAATGAATCATTTTATTTTAATTAATTTCCCTGTTTGTTATTTGGGTGACTAACATACACCCTCAGCTGCCTTATGAGTAGTTAAAATGTCTTTCTCAGTAATTAGGCCCAGGAATAATGGGGGAGAGGCTTGATTACAGGCAGTTTTGGGGGTTCATTTAATCTTTAGAAGTTGAGATTTTTCAATGGGCACATCTTGTGACTCACACACTGCGATTCTGCACTGTGATGAGATGATTGTCACATTTTGGCTCAAATTTCAACACCAGCAGGTGTCACTTCAAATCTGGAAGCGGTTATCCACAAGCGTCTTTCAACTGTCACAAACTTTGCTATTTTAACAAAGAGACTTGCCGGTAATCACAGTGAACCCAAAAGTGGTTTACACACTCAGAAGAGTTAATCTTCTGTAACAAGAGGACACATACTTTTTACAGCCTCACAAAAGCAATGCATAAAAGAAAAAAGATTTCCTCATAGATGTGGTTTATTTTGCTGCGTGTGTTTATGAAGGAGGAAGTTTCACACCAAGAAACAGGCATCTGAAGACATCCACAGCCAATTCTTCCTTCGTGAAACTTGAAGATGACAGATAGATCTCAGTAAGCTGAAATACCTACCCCAATTCTATGCAATGTAAGGACAAATCTTTATGGGTGAGGGGTTCAAGGCCTCTAATTATGAGCTGTTTTCCTTAAAAATCAGCTCTGTTCATCTGTTGTCATCAGAGTGCTTGGCTCTGCTTTCTGCTTCAAGAGAACAGACTCAGCCCTGTCGCAGCCTTCTGAATGTTTCACCGGGGTGGTGACAAGCCTTTGTGCTGTTTTCTCAGAAGAGGACCATGATACTTGAACCATATGTCATCACTTGAAGCCCACATGAGTTGTAGGACTTCCTCTCCATGTTAAGTGGGAGATATATTCTTTAGCAAAGTCTTTTATCTGCCTGAATGCAATTCAGCCAGCCTGAACTTCTTGTAAATGCCTTCCATCTGCTTTCGATTTGACTCTTGCAGGCTTTCAAGGTAGATACATTCTTCTGCTTTGTTTAATTGTTTCATCCACATAGAGATACCTTGCTGTACCAGGTTTACTCCACCTGCTCTTCATTTCGGGTACAAGCTGAGTACCCACTTTTCTGAGTTTCATGAATTTGACTGGTCTCTACCCAGCTCATGTGCAGTGCATACCTTGTCTATATGAAGCTGACTCCCAGAAGACAGCATTTCAGCAAGCTACAAAGAACAATTTGGAGGCACCACAGTTTGCCAGAAGGTAATTATTTCTGAGTCTGCATACACTGTAGGAGAGGACTGTGGGGGTTTTTTTAACCTGTGGAAACATAGGAACTGACAAGTAACAACACAACTATGGTGCCTTGAAATCCAGTATCTTGTCACAGGCAGTGTCAGCTGCTTCAGAGGAAAAAGCAAGGTTTTCTGTAGTGCTCAGTTAATAGAGGGCCTATGGTCTGAACTAAAACTATAATTGTCCGACAGTCCACTGATTGCCCTCCTCCAAACCCAGGTCACAAGTGTGATGCCACAAAAGCCAACTGATGCTTTAGTCTAGCAGAAGAAGATTTTTTTTTCCCAAAAAAAGTTTTCAAAGTTTGTTGCCTTGGTATCACCCTTCAAATCCTATCCCAGCACTGAGGATTTAAAAGTTTTCATGAAGTAAGACACTATTTCTGTTCAAGTTCTCTGTATGTCTCCCACATGCAACAAATCAAACCCTCTTTTCCAGCCAGCCTTCACGTTAGTCCTACCTATGAGAGTTTGCTGTGCTGGGCATTCAGTTCAGTTTCTTGCATTTTTAAAACACCAAATGAGATCTGCCAGCTGGTATAAATGGAAAGCATACTGGAACCCTTGGATCTCTGCCCATATACATTAGCTGGTTTTTCTCCATTTTGGAGGAAAACCGGATGAGACCTTGATATTCATATAGGATGTCTGTGTGAAAGAGATCCTCAAAACAGATATAAAGTTTTTCTGTGAAGAATAGATGACAACACTTAATGTGTAGAAAAAAGGATCTCATGGTCAAGAGATGACCTACATAACAGAAAAGTACCTGTGAGGCCAAGGTTCCAGAGAGATGGAGAATAGTTGTAATGGATGAAGAGTGATCACTAAAGAAAATATGCTTTGCCCATAGTGTTTATGGGCAACTTCTGTTCATAAGCATCTAAGAAGAGCTAGCCAAAAAAAGAAGGTGCCCCAAAGATAGCTACAGCCAAAGATTATCACTAAATAACACAGGCATCAGAAATCCAGCCTGGCAAGTGGGACTTCAAAAAAAAAAAGTCTCTGTCAACATTTTTCCGCCTGCCACAAAACATAAGCCAATCTATTTAGTTAGAAAAACATGGCTTATTGCAATCTAAGTAATTTTTATTTCTTTATATACCACAAGATGTAAACTAATCTAGTTAGAGAAACATAGTTTCACTGCGCTCTGAGTAATAGCTCCTGCTTTTCTACACTCCGATATGTTTTTGTGATGCTTTTACCACTTTCTCTGCGAGCCTAATGGGTTTCACATCGCCTCAAAACCTCTTGGCCATTCCCTTCTGGAGACCACTTGGATTTCAGAGCATATGTTGGAGGTGGCATGAAAAACCCTCAATGCATTGCAGTGGAAAAACAATTTGTAACAACATTTCCTGAAGCAATAGGTTCCAACCCATTGAAACTCTATTTACCATATGCTTGAAAGACTCCAGGAACAACAGAAAGTCATGCATGGATGCCTCTGCGCAAACGCAAGTCAAGTAAAAATAGATCCTTCTGACCACTGTCCAGCTGTACTTGAGAAGGCCATTTTTAGCTTTTCTGAGTACCTAAGCACTCCTCAATGCTCATAATTTTATAATGAGGAAAGAGTTGCTCTTACCCCATGGAAAGACAATGGAAAATATTAGGGCAAATTCCCAGCTGATTCCCTTGGGGCTTGCAGGCACATATACCAGCAGAGGAACTGCTCCTGAGTGCTCAGGGCAGAAGGGTGAAGTCTGCACAGAGAAGATATACACACATAAAAATGCAGACATACTGCAGTAGCATACACCAAGCGGGTAAACATCCCCACCCACCAACCTCCCACATCTGTGCAAGTGTCTGGCTGGGCTGGTTAGGTTCCCTTTGCCTAAGCAATCTCACAAGTGCTTGAGTGCCAAACATATTTTCCATACACAGACCCAAGTGTGTGTTTGGTTTCTGCAAGTTTGTCCTCAGAAGAAAGGGAAGGTTGACTTCCAAAAGCCCTCATTTTGTTGTCATTCGTCAGACAGCAACTCAAGCAAGCTTCCCGAAACCAAAACTAAGAGAGAGATCTGGCCAATGTCTGCACAGCCAACTGACCACTAATGCTTACCAACTCCTAGCATCTCTGGTCAGACAGTTTTGTTTTGCAAATATTGCCCTTAGAGGTCACAGCTTAGAGAGGTCAGAACTTCTGTTTGGTTAGGATGAGTATTAGGGAGCATTTAACCTTTCTTTGGCTTGGAAATCACATTAAAAACATGAAGGAATGGACTCATGAAAGGATTTACTATTGCGCTAACTCCTGGAAATTACTGATAAAACTGCCAGTGCTGTTGAATAAGTTGTGTTTGGTTTTGGGGTTTTTTTAAACCAATACAAGGTACTTCAGTGAGATTTTAAAAAATATTTCTTAGTTGAGTACCCAGAAGGAAAGGCAAAGGGAGAAAGCTAACCACTGCCTAGAAAGGGGTTATAGAGAAAATGGAATTGAGCTCTTTTCAGATGTGCCTGGAAAAATGACAAAAGGCAACGGACACAAATAGCACAAGGTAGGTTGCAACTGGATGTCAGGAAGCAAAAATGTTCACAGGGAGCGTGGCCCAGTCCGGAACTGGGGTCCAGAGAGGGCTTTGTCAAATCTCTCCTTCCAGATTTACAAACCTCAAGTGGACCAGGCTCTGAGCAACCAGACCTGACACTGAAGTTACCCCTGTTTTGAGCAAGACGTTGGATTAGAGACCCCCAGAGTGCTTCTCCAACACAACCCATGGTCCAGGAGAAAACTAGTAATACGATCATTAACTCCTAGGAACCAGAATTATATTCAGTGTGACATGGAGTGTCTCTGACCCTTTTTTATATACTGTCATTGTAAATGTTCTTCATACCTTCCCTCTTTAACCTCTCTGAGTGTGTCCTTATTTCTGAGGAAAAGCAAAACAAAACATGCAATTGCACTTTAAATTATTATTTTTAAGGTGTATGTCCAAGATTCTAATATTCATGTGTATTTCAGCACATTCTGCCAGTGAGAATTTTCATTTACTCAGAAAACTGTTCCAATATTTTAAAAGTAAATATCGCCAAACATGGATAACTCATAGGATATGGACCCTCTGATTCTAGACACCATGGCTGAATGCAGGTCACATCACTAGTGCATGAAGTTTGTCCATGTGATGCCCATTCAAGGGACTCCGGGAAAGAAGCTACTGTGCATACACATTCACGCCACGATTTATAACAATTAGCATCTGTGCCTGGAGTCTTGACAGTAGGAATAGCTGAACATTTTTAGCCAAAATACGTTTGATGAAAAGTGGGGGTTTTATCAAAAATTTACACCTCATGGATTAAAATTAATAATTTGTATCTGAATTGTCCAATCCATCAAAAAAGGGACTGAAACCAGAATATTTATTGTAAAGAAAAAGGGAGGAGGAGGGTGTAGAATGGAAGCTTTTTAGTATTTACTATATAATACGCATACACATAACACATCCAACATATTTTTACTTCTTAATAAGCAAAACTACCTTTTCCTCTGAGCGTAACTACTTTTATTTCAGTTTTCTGTGAAAAAAATTGTGTTCTTGGCCCAGTCCTTCCAAACGGAAAGGCTGAGGGGAGAGATACGTGGGGAGAGAAAAGCCTCTTTTCAGAAGTGACCTTCCAGGTAAGAACTGAAGCTTCTTATACTGTTGCCAATGAGTTGCTCGATCTATGAATAATGAATGTCTAAGGCTGCCTGGTGAGTTAGCACCTCCAGACAGTTTGAATTCCCCATAAACGTAAAGATTAAGGCAGTTTTTGAAAGAAAGAGCAGTAACATTTGCTTGTATGCGCCCGAATGAATGGAGAAGCCAAAGAACCCCTGGACTCAAACACAGAAATCTCCTGGTTCATCACATGCAGCCCTTCGCAGTCAATGTATAACAACATTTATTCAGAAAGGTCCACCAAACTTGACTCCACATAACTCTACACACCACAAGCCACAAAACACTTCCACGTAATCTGTAACAACTTAAAATCTTTAATTTGGAAAACCAAAAGCCACAAAAAAATACAATGTGCTACTAGCAGAAAGAAGAAACCCTAAGTCCCTGCAAGAACAGGTAATTTGTTAGGCGATAATGCCTACTGGTCAGAGAAAGCGGCCCATACCCCATGCTACTTCAGAAACACACAAAAACAGAAGGAAAAGAATGGCTTCTGTCAGTCTAACTTAGTGAAAAATTCTTCCTGACCCTAAGTCAAAAGGTCAGTTTTACCCTGAATGCATAAACAAGACACAGGCATCTGAGCATTTTTATGGCATCCAAGGGAGCAATGGATGGAGTCACTTCTTTTATCTCCAGGGAGTCAAGAGAAAGAGAGGGGACAACCCAAGACCAACAAAATGTTCATGGCTGGAAGGGAAGATGAAAACTAGTATATAATAAAGAAATAAAATCCTCCCCTTTGTAGGCAGCCAGTAGAACCAAGGCACATCAGGCAAAGGCAGGTACCACAAGCTTGCTATCCCACAAGCTTGCTAACATCATCAACTGATGTTGATGAAAGTGAGACCCACATGCCCTGGCCTACCCACCCATTCTAGCAGAGTTAGGGAACACTTGCCTTAGCAACGAGCTGCCCAGCACCCCCACCTGAATTTGCAGTTTCTCAGGTAGTGACTACAGTGAGAAATTAATACATAATCAGACTAGAAAAAGGAAGAAGAAAGGTGTGGGAACCTAAAAGCCTAAGGTATTTTACTTGTCTTCAAGTAGGTTCTTGCTCCTCTGCTGGAAGTGGAGCAGAAAAAAGTGGGTGTAATCTCTGTTGCTAAGGGCAAAGTCATGTACAGTCAAGGCGGATAAATGTTTAAAGGTTTGGTTTGGATAAGCACTCTGGAGTTGGGGTGTTTATCTACATCTTAGCTTATCTGGAGCACTTCGATCAGCAGCACTGAGCCAGGTGTCATGCCACAGTGTGATTTCTGGCTCTTCCCAGAAGCTTCTTAGCACCAACTCTCACTGCCTTGGCCAAGTCAGGGATGTCCATAAGATGAGCCACTCAGAGCAGCCCAAGGCTCCTGCATCCTCATCCCTGTGTGAACCAAGGAGAAGGTTCCTGGTGTGGCAGAACAAGAGATTTATATAGTTTGGAGAGTGAATGGGATTTTCATCAAAACCAAGAGAAGATTCTGTTCAAGTTTGGGCAGGAGATTCAGAAATGTTCAGATTTTTATCTAATTGATTTGCATGCCCCTGTTTATATGGAGATTCCAGATGTGGAGCTACAGACTGTTTATTACTGCTTGCACAACTGTCATTTTCAGACAACTTAAATTCCACCCAAAGTTCCTGGGGGTGAAATTCACCTCCCATACCATTAGCTGCCTAAAACTTATGCACCTAAACTAAACTCTTTGGCTAGGCTCCATTGACAGCCAGTGGATAGAGGCTGGCACCTCCAGGGAGCGATTCATCCCACGTATTTCAGACACCTATCTTCTGTAGAGATGAATTACCCACCAGAAGAGCCTGTCCCTCCCCAGCAACTGTAGAGAGAGGCTGGATGACCTGCTAAGACTAGACCCACTGCCTGGAGCCCCAGACAAATGCCCTTGTGCTCCCTCCAAAGCAGGCAAATGTTGCACTCACTTTCCCAATAAGCCAAAGGAAGAAAGAATGAAGTGGGAAGTGCTTGATCATTAAAGATCTTTAGGTGCCTAAGTCCAAAAGGAAAGCAGGACACCTAAGCAGGAATAAGAGCCTTAAATCAACTTGTGGATGTGGGCCTAAGTGACTTCCCCCAAGCTTTCATACTAATTTAAAACACTACTTTTCCACTCATGCTTATGATTTTAGCCTGGCTGTAGTTCCCTTTGAAGATTCTCTCATGAATCCTTCACCAAAAACATCCCTAAACTCCTGGATAACCAGAAGAAAAAAATTATAAAGAGAGAAAAAGAAATTAGCATGAAGGAAAGTCTCCAGCAGCACTCACAAGGCCACCCGCTGCACGTTTTGCCAACAAAGCAAACAAAGCTGTGAGGCCTTTTCTCAGCCATAGGCGGTAGAAGCCATTGCTCACACCAACTTTCTGCCCGCTGCCCCTGAGTCCGTGAGTCCCACCTAGCAATCCCGGAGAAGAAAGCCACCCTGCCCTCCTCGCTGAGTCCCCTGCAGAGCTCCTCCCTATCACATCCCATTTAACTCAGCACAGTAGCCCATAAGAATTGCTGCGTTTATTCTTATGTTCCTTGCTGAGAATGAAACATTTTTATTGACATGGAAAGATTGCACCATGTGCATAATTGCTGCATACAACAAGATGGAAACCACAAGCAATAAAATACTCCATGGGCGATGACTCGTGTTTACTGTAAATAGGAACGATGCTGCCAGATGTCAGCAGCACCAAATCATGTGTTGCTTATCCCAGGTCTCCAGAAGGAGGAAATAAAACCCCACTATGGATATTTTTATTTCTGGCGAGGGGATGACTGCTGGGTTGATTGCATCTCTAAAGCTCTGGGTAAGTGGCAGAGACAGGAACTTATTTTTGTTTCAAGAATCCTTGTATATTATAGTGGTAAAATGACTTTAATAGTTTTTCAAATCCCAAAATTTAGAAATAGCATGTTCCTTTGTCTAGATCTTCTAGTGTGCTGAGCCTGCACTGAAGCCCAGGGGAGCAACTGAATGCAGAACATTTGTTCCATATGCCACCCCTCCCCCGGCCACAAAACAGCTCCCAAAAACCTATAGTTTGAGACTCCGGTGAGACACCAAATGCCACAACTCCAACTTGCCAGGAGAAGGAAGTAGAGGAGATAAAAGGCATCACTGCTGTCCCTAGAACCTGGGTACATCTTCCTTCTAGCAAAGTCTTTCAAATCAAGGCTGCAGTCTTCACAAACACTCTGCTGTAGCTTGAAAAGAAGCAGCAGCTTTACTCATGAGTAAGGCTCACCAGTTATGCAGAAGGCTGGACCAGAGAGTTCTTTATGGATTATAAAACCTATGAATTTGTACAGCTCCAGCCACTCATTTAGGACCCACAGGATGGATTTTAGAACTACATTCCTGAAAACAGTCTAGCCATTTTGAAGTGCTCCCTTTAGGATGCCTTAGGAGTCCTGATTTGAAAGAAGTGATGAAAAAGTGATAAGGCCTGAAAAAACCCAGGACTTTTCTAAAAAGGATTCAAGTTGTCCATTACAGCTGAAACAGCCAGTACAACTGGCCATTTCTGGCAGGTTTTGCTTCAACTGCCTAAGCTAGGGCACCCAGTTTTCAGTCTCCCTGCTCTGGTCTGCTATCCTTTGTATGGCTGATATAATGAATAAGTCCCAAACCCTACTTTTCAGACTGCAGTGCCACAATGTACACACACAGCTGTCTCTGGGTATGTCTAGATGGAATTTGCCAGCAGATGTGGTCTTGCACTTCCTTTATGCTCCAATTTGGCTAGAAATGAGCCAGCTCCAAAACAAATGCTGGCTGTGACTGTATAGCTGGGCGTACCATGCTGAAAGCCACCATGCATTGTCTCAAGCTCACAGTGGAGTTAATATGCCTATACAATGTCGGTTCAGGGTGAACGCAGGCAGAAAAGCCTGCATCTGTTGAGCAGAGTGACAAAGTGAGTTTGCCTGCATCTAGACATACCCCGGTGATGCCAAATGTCTGAGAGGAAATTTTAAAAAATTAAATTCTCTCAGGACCAAAACTGCTTGTCTTAAATGAACAGCATCCAATTAAACTGGTTGGATTTGATCCTTAATGTCAGTATCAGAGAAAGCTGCATTTGGAAATCAGGCAATTAAGGAAAAAAAAAAAAGATATAGCAAATACACCAGAAATGGGATGTCTGTAGGTCATCATTTTTTCACTAGACTGATAGCCCACTGACTGAAAAATCTATGCCTGTCCATCACAGGGTTCAAACTGTCCTCTGAGCCTTCCCTGTCAATTCACATAACTCCTGGTAATGGTCTCTTGGCAGCTTCACCCTGGAAACTAATAAGCAGGCAAATTACACAGTTTGGACTTATTTCAGAAATACAAGTACCTGATCTCATTCAATAATGCATGACGCTAACAGTCCTTCTTGCAGATGTGATTATCCTGGTAATGATGTATTGTGGAGACCACAATCTGGTGTATGACCTCATCCTTATCTGCAGCTGCAAAGCACTACTGGATTCGAGGTTCAGGCTGCAAATGGCCTCAATTCAAATGTGTCCAGTACTCTGAGACACTCAGTCCTAAATCCCCCAATAAGACCAGACGGTGACCTGCTGTCTGAGCCAAATTCTCACCTAGTGTAAGCAAGCAGGGAAACCATAAATTTTCAAATTGCATTTTTAAAAATTTTTTTTTCCCATCCACAGCACTGAAACTAAAATAGTTGCAAATCTACTAGTCCCAGAAGACTGGCATGTTTCATTAGGAATTGTTGTCCCTATAAGAACAATGCTATCCTGTCAAATATAAGTGTTTTACTTAGGTTGAACACACCGAACACAAGTTTTCTAAATCAAAACTCTCCTGAAATTTTCATTTCACGGCATCTTCCACCTCCTTGGCAAGTATTTTGATTTCCTGATCCTATTAGAAAAGTTAGAAATACTGATACACCCTGTGCAAGGGAAAAAACAGTTGTGAAGTAGCGCAGAGTAACACACCCATAAATACCCAAAATTTCTTTGGTGGGTAGGATGCAGCGCACTGAGGAGTCATGACCCTGATACTCACACCCAGAGAAGCCCCTCTAAACATCCTTGCCCTGCAGTTTTGGTGGGGTTTTTTGGGCTCAAAATCAGGCCCATGTCCATTACATAACTCCCTGCACATGTGTTCCCACGGCACAACCCCCAGACGCCCCAGGTAAATACACCACATCATGTGGCTCAAACCTTTGACTTATTCCAGTGCAGCAATCTGTCCTCCTCCTACTTACTGCAGGCCTAAAAATTTGTTTATCTTCTGTTGGTTCACAATGTTCAGAAAAAAATGTCCTCCCAGTTGCCGCTTTCTTTGCTCAGGTCTGAGGAGCACCTGTTGTGCATCAGAAAAGCTTTCCAATATCACTGGCAGCCTTTCCCTGTTTGTAAATGGCTCTCTCCATAAATAAACACCCTGGTCTCAGTTTTGTAGTGCCAGAAAACATGTTTATTTTCCTCATGTACATAGTATTTGTCTTGTATTCCACTGACCTTCACTGACGGTCCTGTCTAACTGCAATTTTGATACAATGGGGTTTTCTCCACATGTCTGTGGCTTACGGGTGACGTTTTAGCACACTCATGAGCTCCAAGTTGGTTAGAGCAAAACCTCAGTTACTTCAGATTTCAAATACCTATAGCATTCTGCTACTCCAAAGGGATTTGTGTTCCCTCAAGGTCAGCTAACAACATTGGACATTCCCTCAATTAGCCCAGACCTTGGCAGAGCAACATGCTTTTTGGTCCTAATCCACAGAGCTCAAGTTCACAGGGATGGCAGCACCTGAGTTTACTTCAGATAAACAAACATTTCTCCTTGAAATTCAGATGCCTGTATTTTTCCACTTTCAGGGAAACTCTCCATGCCATCAGATGCTCTCATCTTGCCCTTGCCTGCCTGAGGTCCCTAAGAAGCCATTCCATAGCTTCTAATGCCTGAAAAATCTGGACAAGCATCATAAGTGCAAATTTGAAAAGGAGGGTGTGATTAACCATTCAGTTCCCAAGAGAAAAGGCGGATTCTCTTTTCATCTCTTCAAAATCAAGGCTGGCCATGTCTGGAAAATATGCTTCAGTCATCCCAACCACTATGGGTTACTCCACTGGAATAATGAGCTGCCATTCTCAATGGCCTGTGATAAAAAGGGATTTAACTTGTTGATTAATGGTCCTTTGGGCAGAATGTAGAAACCTTCCCACACACAAAGACCTAGAACTAGAGCTCTTCACACCCTGCCCAGCCAGAAGAGTACCACTCTTAGTGGCAAAACCTTCCCTGCAAGTTCCAGCTGATCTACATCTCATTCACCTGCATCCCCATGACTTCATTTTAGCACTAGATAATTAGTACAGTCCTGAACACTGACCAGTGCCACAGTAAGTGCTTTCTCCTACATTTTTTCCCTTCATCTTAATTTCCTTAACTGCCCGTCCTTCTCTATCTCACTACATATTTTATGCTTGCTTATCCATATATAAATGCTTCCTCTTTTCCCTTCTTCCTGTCAAGATACATGTACATCTAGAGCCAAACCAGTCCAATTTGGTCTTCCAACTGTTCAGCAAAAGCCATTTACTCAAGGGAAACTCCTATAACAGTGCAAAAGCCGACTCCTGTAGTGCTTTGATTTCTCTGCCTTAGCCAACCGCAGTAAGATTTTCATATCCCCTCCTCAATCTGTAACAGCATGTTTATTGTTCACAATGGGAAAGATAAATTGCCAGGGCACACAGGCTTCTTCTGGGGGCTTTTCTAAGAATAAAAATACAAATCCTTACCTAAATTACAATTAAATGAACAACAGCACTCTCTGGCTGTATTTCCAGGGCACAGCATGCACCAAGGATGTGCTGCATCCATGGCTCTGATTCAGGTCCCTTGAACCAGCTCTGCCTTTGCAGGCAGCCTGTGCAGGACCGGCTCACAGATTAAAACCGCACATCATGGATGAGCCACTCTCTGCCTTGTGCATGAGCTGCTCTGCTTGGAAATCCACTCCTGTCACTCCTAACCAGGAACATCATCAGCCAAGAGGCGGCAACCTGGACACTGAGGACACTGGTCATGGATGTGAGCTTGAGGCTGGATATGTCCCTTGTGGTCATCCCAGACAGAAATAACTCTTACGTCTGAGCACCAGAATGGCTGGCTTTGAGGAGAATTCAAAGGTGGCTTCTTGGGGAAGATGCCCCTAATTTAATAGTTGTAGCCTGTCTAAGTCTGTCACCTGAAGTCAGACTGTCAGCCAGAGGATCCTGCATTTCTGTCCCCTTGCCAGCTCCCCAAGGAGAATCCATTCCTCCACAAGGAGTCTGTCTGCACAAGATCCCACTGAACAAGGCAGTGGCCTGTTCTGCCCGTCACTCACAGCCGGCAGGGAAGCCAGAGTCACTGCCGAGGCTTGTGTCAATAAGCACCGGTAGAATGTCCTCTCTGTTTCCCTTTAGCACAATAAACTATGCCTCCCCTCTCCCCTCATCTCTTTCCTCCGCATCCAGACGTGCGCACCACAGGGATGAACCCCTGCTCCCTCTCACCACCCCCAGCCCTCCCCCATTTTCCTGTCTCCACTCCTGAGGAAGTGTCTGTCATATACAAGGGCAGTACGCAAGTAGCTTTGACTAATTTTGCATGGGCAACAGATAACAGTGGTGTGAAATTCCAGCTGGTGACGGCCAGCAAAAGACCCCTGAGACTACTGAACTGGAAGATGCTTGTGGGCCCTGTGTACAGGCCCCAAGGTGAGCTAAAGAAATAGGGAAGGGACAACACATTAACCCAGAAATACTGATTTCACATCCAGGAAAACATTGGATAAGAAAAGAGAATAGAAATTAAATATTTTAGTCTAGAAGTAAGGATTTGCAAAGTGCTAAAAAGAACTCTGGGTTTTACACTAAGATATGAAAAGACGTCAGAGTTTCAAACTAAATTTTTGCCACAGCTTTTACAGCTAACCCCCTCCTTATACAAGTCAGATCACGTCATATAACCCACACAGCTCAAGCACATATATCTACTTCTCCTTCTAGTGCACCATTTCTGAACTTATCTCCTACTATCATTATACTTTTCATCCAGTATAGTGGTAAGTACAGAGTCTACCTCTGTAGCAGAAAGCCAAGTATTAGGAAGTCGTCTTTGGAGAAAGCAGGCAGAATAGCTCTTCTCCTTAAGCCTCTCACGGTTAACATAGCAAAAAATAACTGCAACTAATAGCTATTAAGCCCCATGCAAGAGTTCATCATCAATGAAGACATGAAGAGCCTGTCTGTGAGGAAGGTGTACTTAAACCCTCACCTGGGGTGAATGACTCATCTAGAGGAAGTATAAAAATGGATGGCTGTGGGTTGTTTAGGTTTTGGGGGTCAAACTCAGCTGGGGGGTGGAAGTGAGTACTCACTCTTGGGAGGTGCTTTAGATGGTTCTGTATGAGTGCTGGCTAAGGACAGGTTTGGGATTAGTCTCTTTGTTAGCTTCTCTGATTACATGGAGTTTGGTTTTGTTTTTTCTCCTTTGATTACCTTGTACTTTGCCTAGTTACTCTGTTTTGTATGCTCTATTCTACCTGTTGCACAGATTCTTCTCAGCTAGTGCTCTACCCTGAGTATGCATCTATGCACCTGATAAATGACAAACAGAAGGTGTGGAGGGCTAATGAGACCAAAATAGCCTTAGGTCTCCTAAGATATCACAGGTGGGGAAAAAAAGCTTTCTTAAGTCCTAAACTGGATTAGGTGTATAAATGAGCCACCATGACACTATAAAACTAGAGCAAGAGAACTAGGGCAGGAACCAAGACTCTCTTCTTCTGAGCTCTAAAGTTCTTGTGTTCTCAAGAACATGGAGGAAGCACCTGTGAGAAGAGACTGTCTGTGGAGCTGCCCCTGTGGCTCCTTCTTCCTTGTCCTACACTTAATCCTATCTGACTTGAAAGGAAGATACAAAGCTCGCTTCCTACTGGTCTTTAAGATTAACCTTCTTGGATGAAAGGTCGGGGGAAACCAATAGCAGATGAAGCTTGCCAAGGATGCTGCTTGTCTTGATCTCAAATCAAATGGAACTGTGTTTTTTTATGTAGTGAACAAGCAGGTTGTTATAATGTGCAACAGTGATGTTCAGGGCTTTCCCTGCCCCGGTGACATGGTTACTATACTGTTCCTACTCTTGGAGTACAAGGCTGCCTCTTACACTGAGTAGCAAATCCTTGCTCTCCAGCATTCTTCATGTGCTTTCTTCTGAAAGGGAGAAAATGGCATGAAAAAGGGACCTCATCCTTGGTCCTGAGTTTCTTTACACAAACCTATAGAGATCTTTCTTTTCCCCAATATGTTCAGCATATTTAGGTCCCTTTTGTTCTTGCCTAAATGAAATGCAACTTACAGTAGGATGTTGGCCCCTAGGCTTATGAGCTGTGAACTGAGAGTGCCAGCAGCGCAGTGGTGGATAGGGGATGCCTGCTGCTATGGCCACATCCCACTAGAGGGACACTACAGCACCCCTGGCTTCTCTAGTAACCATTCCCTACCCGACTCTTCTCCAAGACACTAGTGAGGCATCATATGATTTGCCTCAGCTTAGTTTTGCAGGGCTGCTGGATTCACCACGGCTCAAGACAACCTCAGCTGGACCATGACTCTCCCCAGCTCTTGGCATGTCTAACCACCACAGCCTCATGAGAGGTTACTTTGTGGTGGCCCTGTGTGACAAGCTGGCCTGCTCAGTGGTCTCATCACACACAATAAAGCACTTGCTGCTTTTAAGGCAGGCCTGGATGAAGAGCTTGGCTGATGGAGCTGCAACTTAATACTTTACTGCTATTGGGGGCAAGGGGCAAGCTCTCCACTATAAACCTGGTAGGCTGTTTAAATTGGTTGCCCTAAAGCTACAGTCTTCCTAATAGACAACCTGTTCTATATACCTTTGCACACTATATAAACCTTATACCTTTTATACAATAGGAAGTCCCCTGAATAAAATCATATTCTGTAGCTGACCTTAAGCATCAAACAGCTTGAGATTAGGCAGGATTAGTGAATGGAGGCTTGCGCCTTCTTGTTTGGTGTCTTCCTTAAAAGATTTTTCAGTGAGCTAGCGAAGCCTGTAACAAAAACAGACTTCAAAGAAATAAAGATCTGAAGCTCCTTTCAAATTTCAGCTGAGTAATGAGCACAGGAATAATTTAGTTCTCTAAAGCCAAGGGAGAGGTAATGTAAATCTTGAAATACCAAACATGGAAGTAAATGGTACTGGACAATGGATATCGAACACTAACAGACTCAAAGGAACATTTTGCCAGTAAATATAAAATAAAACTAACATGGAAAATAGCTACGGAAACTAGAACATATATAAACTTAAAAATGAAACTAGATTTTAGTCAGGATGTCGAACACTTGCACTTGCTTTCTGAAGTGCAACCTTATGCCCACTGGATGTTTTATAACCCTCTACAGTAAGAAATAAAAGGAGATACTTTGATTTGTGACACAGTGTCTGGAACTAAAATCTCAAGTAACAGCCCTGACCATTTATACTGCATTTTTTTAAAATCCATGGATCACAAAGCATTTTAATGTTCCTAACTAACACCACGTGCATCAACATAGAGTGGCACAACTCGCCTCTGATGTAGGAGGTATTATTCCCATCAGACAGGTGAGTAAACAAAGTCACAAAGAATTAAGTGTTAAGGTCCGAAAGGAAGTCTGTGGCTGAGCTGGGAACAGAACTTGTCCCTTGATACAATCCTCTTCCTTAACCGCAGGGTAATCCTTCCCTGACCTGTGCGTGCAACAGTAGATCACAACTGGGATATTTTTTCCTATCTAAAACAAGAGAGTTCTCAATTTTTTTCTCTTCTTCCACATCTCCCCATGATGGCAGGCTGAGCCATCAACAGGCAGCTGTCTTGTCGCACATGGTTAAAGCCTGACAAGGTGAAAAGGGAAACCAAGCACAACTGGCCCAGGGTTACATGGCCTATTCATGGCAGACAGCAGCTGGATTTCTTCCCTCAGAACACTCTCCCACTGGCTTGCACAGCACTGACTGTCCCAGGACAGATGGATTTAGATAGTCCCTTGCTGCAGCAGGAAACTTAGCTTTCCATAATGGTATAGCTCTGTAACATGCCAGGAAAAAAACCCCAAGTGTCTAAATATTCCTAGTGCAGAAATGCCTTTCAGATTTTCTGCAACCTTAGGAACAGTAGTATGAAGTTGTCCCTTCAGCTTATGAATGATGCCTCATTTTAATTGCCTCAGATTCATCTCTGGGAAGTGGAGGAAGCATCTACGACACCAACGCACATAAGAAATAGAGCTCAAAGCCTTTGATCACTGATGAAGTTCTTAGTCAATCTCTGTTTTTACTGTAGATTACCCAGAGAACACCACCCATCCTATTATTTTTGGCAGTTGCTATGCTTGGTTGTGATCCGCATACCACATTTCAGATCAGTTTTCCCACCACTCCAACTTCCAAAACAACTTGACCCATGGTACAAAAAATTCTACACCAAATTCCCTTGAAGTCTCACGCACTATGAAAGAAGAGGAAGAACCAGTTGTGCTTGCCTGGCCAGAGGACAGCTTTTCAGTATAAAGCTGCCTCCACGCTTCTCTGGAGACTACTTGCATCCTCACAGAATCACAGGTTGGAAGGGACCTCAAGGATCATCTAATCCTCTGAGCCTTTCTCAACCAGAGGCAATTCAGCCTTGACAGTCAAGCAGGGGATGCTAACACCAGGCCACCACGGTCAATCTAATGCAGAGTAGAAGGATGGAGGCTTTCAGCCCTCTAATAAAGCCATGCCTGCACCCAGCTGTACTATACAAGCTGATTCTCAAGCTGAGCCAAGTCATCGCTGGCAGATATGGGGTACTGGATTTTTAGGGATAAATGATCTGATCCGTTACGACAAACCTTTATGTTCTTTGGCAAATCTTGTGAAAAGACTTTCTTTAAAAAAAAATGTAATAAATGTGGGTATTAAAAAACAAACCCCAGTAAATTGTACTTAAGAGCATTTCTCAGCTACAAAGCTTGTTCATCCCTCAGATTACTGGGAGATTTAAGAAAGTGAAACAGTTGTTATCACTTGGTCTGTGGGATTTTGTTGGCTTTCACAGGCTGATGACTGTATTTAAGGTAGAGCTGCTGTGTCAGACTCCCTGTGGGCAAAAGAACAATATATTCCAATTATTGAGATCCCAAATGCATCTTTTTTGAGGGACAGGATATCTCAACTAGCTTCAAAGAGAGAAGAGGCATGGTACCCTGAAGAGTTTAGCAAATCTGGCAGGCATTAAACTGCAGAGGCACTTGGATGGAAGTGATTTGAAGCTATGATCTCCCTGCCCACAATGTCCCCACATAGCGGGGGTATAAAAAACATCCATTACAATTCAAAGTGTTCCTCAGTAAACAAACAAAATTTGGAAGAGTTGAAATTACTTGCCCTGGGTCAACCAGCACACCAAGGACAATGATGGACCACTGATGAACCAGTGAAGTCCCAAGCCAGCGCTTGATCCAGTAGACCCACAATACCTCCATGCAAGACAGTATTACACGCAAAGTAAAGTCCTCCTTGTTTCAGTGTTGGGATCTCTGAAGAAAACTAAGGTTCTGTCACCAAAATCAAACTTAATGGAGCTTCCTTCCATTTTGCACTGAACCTTAATTCAGCAGGAACTCATTTTTACAAGGTTTGAGAAAGACTTTTTATTCTTCTTTCTCTTCCCTCAGCATGGATTGCACTCACGCTTTCTTTTGCTGGAGATGTTTTTATCTTAGCTCATCCTGGGGCCAGCATGTTCACGTTCCCCATATATTTAATAAATATTGAAGGATTCACAGTTTCTTGAACGCAGATACATTCGGAGTCATTTTGGACAATAACTGGCAGATCTTTTAACTGTAACTCACTAGGTTTTGTATACTCACCACCTCTTTGGAAGTTTCTTTCAAAATTGGTGTATTAACCCCAATGCTTACAGAAATAATCTGTGATAACAAAACAGCTTCTAACTTTGTCCTGTTTTATAAGTTACCCTTCAACAACTGGCTTGCCTAACAGGCTCCTTACAACAATGGTTCTTCCTCAATGCTTAACAGCTGGCAGTGACCTTTCTTCTTAATGCAGAAACATTAAGCACCAAAATAGTTCAGAAAACAAACATCAGCTCCAAACCCATCCTAGTAATGCCCAGAAGCTCTTGAAATACATCTCAGAACATGAAGCCAAGCCAAATATTGGGCTCCCCATTCTGGACATGCTTTTAAATTGCACAGAACAAAAGCCTTTAATTTATATTTGAGTTTAAAACTCTAAGAGCAACAATAAATTAGGCAAATAAACCTGTTGCCCAGGATCAAATAAGCTCTGAGAGTGCCTAACTGGGAATATGACCAGCAGTTAATCTCCTAATGATCAGTAGAAAATAGGCCACTGAAACTCCCCTCTCTCAGAAGAGGCATTTCTTTAGTTTCTTTTCTTCTGCCATTTTTCTTAGCCAAATCACTTACTGAGCCTCATTTTCTCACGTTGTGAGGTCAGTCCAGCTCTGATCCTCACACTGAGTTACCTCTGTGGAGGAGTCATGATCCAAACTCCCAGCCCGCCTTGAGCAGAAGGCTTTGCGTGAACCGTCTGCCCCCTTGCAAACACCCAGCTGAGCAAGATTCCCAGCTGTGCTCACACACTGAAGAAGGAATACAAAGAATGAGATAAATAGCTTCTTTTGTAGATCTGTTTTTCTAGTCTCCCTCAGCATGTGTGTTTCTGTGTGTACGTACGCAATCAATCTGTAGCTGTTTGTAACAGACTTCTGAATTTCGTATCATCCAAAGATAAAACCTGGCAGAGCCTGACATACCTTAGGGATATAAAATGCAGAACGTTGAGAGAACCTGCAGATTTGAAGCAACCCATCTACCTTGTAGGCTATTTCTTAAATACATCGTGCACAAACCCTGAGTCAAGATTATACTTCTACTCATGTATGTGTGATAACCTAATCTCTAAAAAGTAGAATATAACAGTTTAGATGCAATGCTATGTCCTGCCTGTGCCATGGAGTCCAGTTACTCTATAGTATTATACACCACCAGCTTACCATCTAGAGATAAACCTGCTCTTACAAAGAGCTCTCCATCTAAATACTGGGGCAAAATGGTAGGTACTAGTTACCATATGAGAGAACTGAGAGTAGCCCCCAATTGTCCAGGTTGCCTGAAACCCTTTGGAGCTCAGCATCAGTGAAGTGGCTTCACAGAAGTATAAGGAAAGGTATTTCTGTACAGGGCATATGGAGAAATCAGCTTAGCCCAGGCACATACGCCAAGGAACTTTCACAAAAGAAATTCCTTTCTGAAGCATTTCTCCCTTATTAATTTTGCAGTGCTCTGGACAAGCATTGACAGCTCTTGGGAAAAACGGACAGCTTCCTCTGGTCTAAGCGATGCCCATGATAACTCCAGTGTACACGTAGGATGGGGATAGCCAGTAGCTGAAATGCAGAGAAGGATCTGCTCAGTGCCGCAACCAGCTTTGTTTTCAAAGGTAAGATACGTTAAAATGCATGGTAAAAAAAAAGAAGAGGAAAAGCCCATACTGAGCTACAGCAAGTAGGTTTTCTGTGGAAAGACTTGGAGTAACTGGTAACTGCATTTTCACGTTCAGATGCTGAGCTGAGATCACCTCAGCGGTAACGAGGGTACCAATGAGAAGAGACCTGAAAGCAGTAATATTCCCCGTCCTATATAAGGAATTAGATAGTAGAAGCACTGTTCAAGCACATGCAAAAAATATCTGTCATTCACAGATGGCCTTTCTGTTCCTTTTTAGGAATGGCTCACTAATCAGGTTAGATGTTCCCATTGTGATTGGTTACCAATTACACACCACTAATAACAGGAGAAATTAAACATTTCCTCAATGAGCTCCAAATGCAAAAACTGTTCTCCTACCATAGCTCACAAGTCACAGAAATCAGATTTACTTTCTTTTTTAGATCTTGAGCAGGGCAGGAAAATAGGGCTGAAGCTCCCTGTAAACATTCTTTTCAACCAGTAGTTGACCCAGAAGACCCTACTAGGGATATCTAAATACTGGATAAGGGCAGGCCAGATCAGATCACATACAAACTCACCTCAGTTTGAAGTGCCAAAAGAAGGCAGAAATCAACTTAATTCCCCTCCTCCTGAGAGCAATGGTCAGTACTCGAATGCTATAGACCAGGACTATATTTTCTTAGCTTTTATAAGCACAGCAATGTCCTGGTTCAGGATGAGCCCTGCTCCTAGAGCTTGTGCAGTACTTCCCAAGGGGTTTCTCTGGTCCCAACAAGGCCAGCGGATGGTCAGAGGCTTGAATCTCAAACCTCACACGTTTAGCTATAAAATTCTCACTGGCATGAAATCCCTCTGCGTCTCTGCCATACAGTTGCCACTAAAACCTACTAGTTTTACCAAAGAGATTGAAGCTACTACTAGCTAGTCTAGACATGGTTTGTTTTCCTCTTCTTCAGGCATACCTGAAACAAAAATCCCTCTTGGGAGGGTGCAGAGGACCTGAATTTAGGGGAGTACAACTCTAAAAAGGACCAGTTTCCCAGCTATATGCTGTTGGTGTCTTTTGTAGAATATGATGACTTCTGGGACATATTTAGGCTTGGGCTGTTTTTTCCTCACCACACTAATTTGCAGGAGATGCACAGTACTATCATTTCCCACTGGTGATTCTTATTTAACAGCAAGGCTTTAAAAATAGGCAGAAAGATACTTCCTTCAGAAGAAACACATACAAGAAGGAAACTCTCTCTCTCCTGCCTATACGTGCATATTCACAGTTTATTCAGATTACCAAACTATTCACAAATCTCCTCCCCCCTCTCCAACTGTTAGTGCAATGGTATTACCTATACTTCTCCATGTCTAACACAGGAGTTTAAAAACCCAGACAAATATAATTCCAGAAGCCACACATCATTCTTGCATCTATGAAGCAGAGTTTAACCCAAATCTCCTTCTCTCCATCTAATAACCTTCTGACTTGGATTTTTATTTGGGTAACCCAATGCTGTGGATTACATATGGGAGTATATACCAGGACTTGAGAAAAGACATGGAAATATGTGGCACTGCAGGCTCTTTTCCTATAGTGTGAGATGGACAAAGCAAAGCTAAGAGCATGCAACCCATAATGAGAACCCTTGTCCTGAAAAGGACAGCTAAGCCAGTTGGCTGCCCATTTTGAGGACAAGTATCCTTTCTCCTTCACATCCCCTGTCCTGTCCAACTCGGGGGCTCTACATCAAGCAAAGACTGGGTCTCAAAGCAATCCTGCATAATGGCATAAAGAAACACCACCGTCATTAGATGAGAGTAGTTTGTGTGCTCCATGAATGCGTGTCTTCACAGCGTGCCCTCCTGAGACTGGATATGTCACAGGTCAACCCATCAAGAGCAGGGAACACTGAATCATAGCTCAGCAGTGTTGCCTATTCTCTGTTCCAGGCCTATAGTGAGTATGGAACAGGTCCTAAATTAGAGTGCCCCTGCAGGAGCTCTAAACAACGCCAGGTCCCTCACAGGAACCCAGGCAGCTGCAGATTACAGGAAAATGAAAGCATCACTCTCTTTTACTCCGTTAACCTATAAAAGACATGAATTTGCCCCCTTCCCCTCTATAGCTCTGGGCAGCACAAGCTGTCTGTATGTGCACAAGCAAGCCATTGCTGGAAAGCACCTTCTGTTCTCCATGAAGATACAGAGCACCCCGGTAGCTGCAAGGTAGCACCTCTCTACCTCAAATCAAGCATCCAGACAAACCCAGCAATTTGTCTTTATCATTAATTCAGTCTCAACCACAGCAGTATATTCAAAACCTTCTGAAATGATTCATGTTTTGATATCTTCCTTTTAACTTCCTTTCATCCTTCCCCTTTTAACTTCCTTTCACATTTATAAAATGGAAAGGGAATAGACAAATTCTTCCATAGCTCATCTCCAGATTCCTCCTTACTGCTGTGGGATGACAGGACGCTGCCTCTCCTCTCAGCAGAAGGGGCAATCAAGAAGCATCTCAGGTCACTGGGTTACTCCTCTGTCAGTTCTACTGTGCCTACAGCCACCATTTTAGGACCATCCAGTGGTCTGCCTGTTGGCTACCTTCAGCTCCAGTCAAAGGACATGCAAACACAGACAGGAGCTTTTAAGGTCATTCTCTGGCTTGTCTTTTTGAAGGTGTTGGTACCTTCTGGTTTTTGGAAGGCTAAGTGACTTGAAAAGTTCAGCCCAGGTGCACACACTGAAATGCCAACAGGGTTTAGGTTTCGTTTTGCTTTCCAAGCTGAGGTGCCTCTTCCTGAATAACTAAATGGAATAATCCTGTCTCAATTTTGAGACCACTGGCTGTGTGATAGGAGAGCCAGGAGCCCATTTCAGAAGGATATTAATCTTTACCTACTCACTGCAAACTACAAACTAAGTTGCTCTGGGAAAACTGCTGTCCTCAAACGGCTACTGAGGGACACACCAAGCTCAACTTCTACCCCTCATGTCTCTTCCCCAATGACCAGTAAAAGCCAAACCTACAGCTGGTTTGCATGCCCCTGCAAGGGTGCAGAGGCCCAGGGAGAGCTGGCGGTCTGCACAGCGCTGCCTCCGTTCGCAGGAGGGGGGCTGTGTTCTGGGTGCTTATCTAGGCAGTGTGAGCCCAACACATCGTAAGTTTTCTCCTAATGCTACCAACATCAAGCCAAGAGAGAACTGAGCTGTATTTCCTCTGTCCTGAGAGAGAAAGAAAATAACCCAGAAGTTAAATTTGACCTAGTCTCTCATGGACTAGAGAACTGGTCCTTGCTGTCCAAGTCCCAGGTTAAAGCCCTAACCACCGCACCATTCTTTCCCCCTGGTGTGCCTGCTTTTCAGCTAGCTGGGAAGAAGGGGATTTTTGTCCTGCACAACTCCAAGAAGCCCCTCTGAGCCCTCGCTCCACCTTCCCCATGTGTAGTCAGTGTACTCAAGCCTTGCAGGTCGGTTCCTGAATTTGGCCCTTTATGAATAGATCACTATGCTGGCTGCTCCCAGACGTACACAGCCAGTTGTATGTGGGGGAGACTCGTAAGCAAGGGCAGGAATGCTTGTTTGGCAGCCTTTCCCAGCCTCGGAGTGTCTGCTGACTTCTCTCTTCTTTTTTTTTTTAATTCTTTTTTTTTTTTTTGTCTCTGCCACCTAATTTTTAAGCTGGGTTTTGATCTTCTCTGCCAGTGTAAATCAGGAGAGTCGCTACAGATTGACATCAAGTGGGCATGGGCATGCTTCAGAGTGCTGCTGTCTAACTATCTGGACATCTTGCAGCAGATGGGAGTTGGGATAGGTGACAGCACTTCTCTACCTGCTGTCTTATCCCCTCTCTGGATCAGCTGGGGCCTGTTCGGTGTCCGTTTAGTCAGCAGTCACCTGAGAGAAGACAGGGCAATGGTGAAGAAAAGAAAGAGCTAAGAAGCCCTGCTATTTATAGACAATCTTCATGCTCTCACCCACTCTTTCTATTATATCTTGCTTCTGCAATTAAAACACGTTACTTAAGGAGAAGATAATATTTCAAGCTGAAGAGCAAATTGGAAAGCTGTGTATTTCATTTACATGGGTTAAACACACAAGGGACAGCTGGAATGGCAGTTACAATTAGACTACCCATTAGGATGCATTAGATGACATTAACCCAAGACCTCTCAGGTCCACCGCAAGGCTGTCGGGCTGCAAGGCAGTTTTAAAAGCAATGTAGAGCTTTAAAGTGACACTCATGTTCAGTGCAAACACTGAAAGGGATTTTTTTTCCTCTTCGTGACATGGCACACGATCAGTGTTGCTGCTTCCAGACTACAGGGGCTTGGCACTTCTTTTAAAGCCTTTATAAGGTTGAAATCAAATGCTGCAATAACCCTTTCACTACTGCAAAAGTATTCCAGAAATGCTATGCAAAATGCACCAACAAGCAGAGCCAGACAAGGGTGTGACCAATCAGACACCCTTCCCAAATGCTGCTTATTCATCTTTCCATGTGTGGTTGTTAAGACTGGAAATTATCCATCTTCCTGGTAAAGAAAGAAAAAAATACTGAGGCATCAAGCCACTGAAGAGCTATAGAGGCACTACTGCTTTTCCAATATCTACCATAACTACTTATCTAGGGTTTTTCTCCTGGGGTCCAGCTTCATGAGTTGCCAAAAACAAACCACGAAACACCATTCCAATATTAAGAAACTCATAGGAAGCTTGAAATGAACTTAAACTCCAGAGTGCCTGCAACTCTGAGTACCTCCTGAGATTTCACTCACATAATAACTGAATTATTAACTAGAAAAAGAGTGGTGTAAGGAAAAATAAAGCCACTAGCTTGTATGTGGCTAGAGATCTACAGGGATTAAGAAGACATTTAAAAATACCAACCTTTTTCCAAATGTCTACTTAGTTATGAGAGGAGACTTGCCAATGGGAGATCATGAATGTTTTAAGTGAAAACAATCATTCACAACCAGATGCACTGCTGAGACGTGTTTGAAGTCCCAGAGACTCTACCCAATCTTGCTTGCATCAAACCACCTGATCCTCTTGAAATTGCTAGCAAGCTCCTGTTTGTAAAGCTGCAGAAAATCAGTCATAGCTTTTCACAAAAATGCTGAGTTGTCCATGTCAAGAAAATTATAGAAAGTCAGGCTATGGGCAGGAGGGGGAGAGGGTTAGAAAAAGAGAGCATTGTTTATGGAACATGAAAAGCTCCAGCGACACAATATATGGAATTCGGAGGGAAACAGGCCCTCCTTTCTTTCTGTACAATTCAAATAATTCCAATGGCAGACTGGATATTCCCCGAAACAAGTTAGAAAAGCACAGGGCTGTCAAAGAAATTTAAAAAGGGAAAGTTGAAGTAAACATGGTGACTTTTTTTTAAGCCTTAACGCTTGGAAGACCTGAATGTTACCCTACATAGGGTATGCTTTCCATAGAATGGAAAGTATTAGCTGGGCGTCCAGCCCAATGTGAAGACACTCCATGGGCATTTAAAGAAAATGCATGGAAGTACCCCTAGATAGGGTGTCAGCTCAAGCATGATATTCAACATGCACGCCTAGCTCTAATCTTTTCTAGGTGGTCTTAGGTTTTGATTAATGCAAAAAAATCTTTACAAAGTCCCGCTACTGACTTGGAATTGTCACCTTCTCTAATAGCACTCTCCTACTCCCTTGAGGTGCTCTAGAGATCAGAAAGGCAGACAGACATGCTTTATTGCTTTCATGTTTATGTGATCATGAAGATGGGGATTGATCATTAAGAGCAAAATACCCTGAATTCTTACTTGCCATAACTCTGTCCTTGCTATTGATTTGCCTCCTTAATCCAGCTGTGAGTAGGAGCTAACCCCTGAACTTGAGGGATGCTTTGGACCTTTTGACTAATTTCTCCAGGAAAAGCCTCTTTCAGCCTTGTGCAAAGCACATGAAGGACACTATTCTGCTGTGTTATGGAAAGATGGTTTCCAGCACTTTGCATGATTCTGTTTCCACTGAGGAAAGGACATGTTAACAGAAATGACAAATAGTTCATGACTATTTCCACTTCACTACCTGTCCTTTTGATTTTTATACATATATATCTATATATCTCAAATTGTGATTTGATTATGATATGATATGATTTGGATCTAAACATACAAGACTAATGAAATCACAAGGCCTCTATTCAGCCAGGTCTAGCACAATTATATCCAGTAAAACTGCTTGGTTATATACTTTATTCCTCTAAGGGCTTCTGTTCCTTAAAATATCACTTTCATGGAAGAGTTTCTATCAAACAGAAGAAAAGCTGCATACTTTGCCAATTCAGGGAGACAGTGAATTCAAAGTCTTGCTCACTTACCATTTGAAAGACTTACTACCTGGTAAGCAATCTTACCAGGACTCACTTGTTTAAATTATCTACATTAATGGATGACCTGAAACCTAAAGAAGTCAGTCTGGCTTTCTCTTGCATAAAGCTTACTGTCTAATTCACTCCTGACTTGTACATTTGAAAAGAATGGGGCTTGGTTTTTTGCTTTTCTGACACTGACTAGTGTGGCTTTTGACCGAGAAGCTAAGAATCACACCAACAAACTGCATTCACGCAGTCTGCGCTGCTGGCATTACTTCTACATTACTTGTATAGAATGGGGAGAGCGGGAGTGGAAACTGGAGTATGGGAATCTAGGAACGAATGGAAATTTTTTTATCTTTAAATAGAAAATTTCCTTTGATAGTTTTTATTACAGACAGAGTAGGGTCTGTCAAAAGGCAGACATCATGTTGCTGTTGTTTCGGGGTGGGGGGTAATTCCACTTCAGAACATATTTGCTTACTTGTTTCCATCAGAACAGAACTCAAAGTATTTCTAGCTTTTAATTAGCAGGTTGTCAGCCTCCCTCATAACTCTCTCACAAACGACTCTGGATGTTAAGGTTTAGCATAAATCAATCTGACATGATTGTGATGCACTCTGTAGAGCTCCTGACAGCCACGAGGTGTCTCTACGAACTGTCCCAGAAAGGGTGAGAGTCTTGGTTAACAAACCAGACAAACTGAATTTCAATCTCTGCAGAAGCATGTCTGTGTGTAGCTGTAAAAATTTTCTTTAATAAATGTCTCCAAAAAGAGAGACAGCATGATCTTGTGTACCATGACAGCTCTATTCAAATAACTGAGCAGTACTAGCACCAGAGAAATTATATTTACAGAGTCAACGAATGGTAAAACAAGGAACTACATCTGGAAGTAGTAAAGGAAAACCTTAAATATGTTAGGAAAAAGTTCCAACAGTGGAAGTCACTTAGACAAAGGAATACGTTGCTAGTTGAGAATGCATGAGGCAACACAAGAAAGAGGTGCTTCAGAGATGAATTTTGAATTTTATCATAACAACACTAGCTGGCTGTGTCATCAAGAGCATTAAAACCCATACTGATTCTCAGAACTTGAAATCTCATAATCTGAAACCTACATCTGCATTTGGGCAGCAGCAAAGCATACAGAAAATGCTTTCTGCACAGAGCAAGTGATTAGGACCTAGAATACTGTTGAAATACAGGAAGCAGAACCTGTCAGGGAGACGTGATTGTCCCAATAGTCACTGTGTCCAAGGAATTAGCCAACATGGACTTCTACTGACTGACTCTTTTAAACCTTACTCTGCACTTACCAGTCAAATAAAACTATCCATAACTGAAACAGAACGGGGAACAGATACAGAAATTTCCTTAAAACCAAGCAGCAAAGACAAACAAGCATTGCACGCAGAAGGTTAAACTTTTGATTCAAAAGCTGAACCAGGCAGCTGATCACCTTAGTGATAGAAAGAAGACACTTCTTGGGAGCAAACACGAAGATGAGGAACTGAAAGTCCAAACCATGATGACCTCTTCAATCTGTCTCTTCAAGTGAAAGGGTAAGTTTGTAGTCCAAGGGTAAAGGCAAGAGGTCTAGGTCATCTGAGCTACAAAGAACAAAGGCCTGGAGCTGCAAGAGATGCAAGATCTCTATTTATACTACAGCCTTTGTGGCTTCCATGTATGTGACTTTTCTTTCTGAAATGAACTTCAAGCTAACACAATCTAAGAGAGACTTCCCTGATGAAATGTTGACAGGAAACTGCCATGCCCTGCTCCCCATTTTGATCCAAAACTACTTCAAGAGCAATGGCTGCTCATAGCGTAACACTACTATATGTGAGCAGAGATCTGACATATTAAGTCTCCAATGGGCAAGAATAACTTGTAAGCTGTAAAGCACTATAACTTTCCTGATGTCTGTAAAGAACATAGTCTATAGAGGTAAAGTCACCCTATCTCAAACAACCTGCTAGTCAGGCACCCTGGAGTTGTGCTAGAGAGCTCCCATCAAGGAAGCACCTGAGGACTTTATCCTCCGTTAACATATCCATCCAAAGCCGCTAGGAGACTTCCACCTCTGTCACTTTCCACAGTTCAACAGGGAACAAGAATTGTATCTGAAGAAAAAAGTGAAGAATTCCGTCTTTTCTATCTTTAACGTGTTGTTACAAACACTACAAAAATGTCCATTTGGGTCAGTCACCAGACTGTTGTTTTGCTGATGAGACCCCTGGAGTTTTCTAGCTTCACTTTAAATTTGAAATTGAGACATTTGAAGGAATGTGGTTTTTTCCTCAAAATCCAGATAATAACATGAGCAGTGTTTCTGTTTTTTTAAAAAAAAGCATTTTCCAAAAATAAATAGCTCTAATACCCTGCCCATCTTGCATGCAGAGAACTGAAACGCAAAGTGTCACATCAGAATTGTCTCTGAGGACCCAGACAAGTCTTGCCTCCTGCTAATACAGCTTGCCTGCAAGCACAGCCCTTGATAAGCTTGGAAGAGTGCGTGTAGAGTTCATGGGATCCAGGTGGCCTAGCATGCTTCATGGATCACGTGAGGTATATCCTACACATGGAGAACGAGCAGGAGAAGAAAAAGTGATGGGCTACTGCTCTTGCAGAGCTTCTTATACCCACCAACTAACACTTGACTCATCCATCAACATTTTTAGACACTTCAAGTTTCATTTTCCTGGGCTCTGCATACTGTTACTGATTTCCATTCTGCAGGCCACATCCTGTAGCAGCTTTACAGCTAGTCTACTGCATGCTGGGCTGAGCAGTCACAGGAGGTGACAAGAGTCTGGCATAACTATCCCTGTTTTCCATTCCCTCTGCCTTGCAGCACTGTCCATTGCATCCCACTCCTAAATCTTGCACTGGTACAAGAGTCCTTGCCTTGAGCTTGCAGGCTCCAGTCTCAATGGTCCTATCTTGGTGTGGATTGAGTGGAGTAAGCACTGGATGAGTAGATACCAGGACTGTGTGGGGCATAAGTAGCAGAGCCCAGAAGGAAACCACAGAGTCTTAGTGGGACTCATTGGCCATGCCAATGGCCACTGGCCACTACCCTCTCAGTAGTGCTGAAAAGACCCAAGAGAGGGCTAAAGTTTGAAGCAAACAATTTTTCCTTACAGTACTAAGGGACTGGTTTACCTTTATGTTGTTTCGAACTAGCCTGGTCTCATTTTTCAGGGTTGCAAATTGCTTATATGTGTTTACATGTTTATCAAGAACTCTCCCTCTGTCTCTAAATTTGGGTTCAAATCTGCTGATGGCCAACTCAGGATATTAAAAAGTAACGATGGGTAAATTGAATCACTGCTGGCTAATTCTTTACAGCCTGTGGCCTGAACTGAGTGTGAATCAATGGCACCTCTTGCATTTGGACAAGCTGAGGTAACCCGAGGTAGCTTAAAAAACCTCCTTCGCTTCAATCCTCTGTGTCTTACACTTGGACAACCTTTTCCTCTTCATAGACTCCTCAGAGTGCCATGACTTACGCTACAAATGCACAAGGCAGATGGGTGTCAAGATCACTCTCTCCTTACAGACTAGGGGTCCTGTTCAGGGACACTTGTCAAACTGGTGGATGAACCTGCTCAGCCCTGAGGCAACTGAGTTCTCCTGAAGAGGAGGAAAAGTAGACAAACAAGACCAAGGACGTACTCTTCCATTGATCCCAAATATGGCGGGGAATTCAAAGGGCTTCAGACAACAGTATAGGCACATTTGCTGAAATAAAAACAGTATTTTTACTATTTTGATTAGCACGATGAATGATAAAAGGTCTTGGAAGGCATTTACTCTACTTCACACTGGAGTGCTGCTAAAGCCAACATGGCAAGAGACTATAACCCTGTAAACATATGTTGTGTATTAGATTCTGATCTGGCAGCTTGCCTTAATTTTGTTTTTTTAAGGCTCCAGCGAGTGCCAAATACACTTCCATGTTTGTGTTCCAGCAAATGAGCGAAAGGCAGAATACTGAGCGACGGGGACCCTGGAATGCACTGGACTATAAATTAGCAAAGAAAAAAAAAGCCTCCATTAGTGTTGGCACATCAGGCAGAGGATGACAAAATATCTGCAAATTCTTTTTTCTGTCCCTTTCTCCCAGCTATTTTTTTTCCAGTGTGCTGAGAACTGTAACAACTTTAGTCTCCTCTATTTTAACTATCAGCATCAACAGAGGTGACAAGGGAACATCTTTCTAAACAATTCTGTTACTTCTACCTCCCCACCAAAAAAGCACCCCACAGGGCATCCTCTCAATAGCAATTAGTCTGGGTCCCTTTAGACACAGATGAAGAAATTCTTTCGAGAGGCGTTTTAGACTGCTCAGGATTGAGAGTTCCGGCTCATATAAACAAATACTGTTACAAGAGGCAAAGCTGATCTGGATTTATGCAAGGAATGTATAGACTGAATAAGCAATTTGATAATTAATTGAGTTGACAGGCACTTTCTAATAGTACACAAATATGTGCAGACTGAATGGTTTCATATACATGCTGATCCAAAGACAGTATTAATTTTTAACCCATTTTGTACCTAATTACTGAGAGGAAGGAAACACAAGCATTTCTTTCCCCTTGGGTATTAATCTTGACCTCCCAAAGCTTGATTATTGGGAAATAAATCCTTCGCACTTACTACTATTGCAGACGACAAAATCACAGATGTCTTGTACAGGATGATTTATTTCTTAACGATCGTCTGAAGAATGAACTTTTGATTACTTTCTATGCATTGATCACTTCTTTTATGTCCCACAGCCTAAATGCAGCAGTCTTGCTCTCAACAAAGAAGAGAGGTTAGTTGCATGAGTTTGGGGAATTTCTGAAGAGACCCGCTTGCTAATATGGAGTTTCTTTTATTACTGGCTTCCAAGCAAGCCAAACTCTGCTCCTACAAGCCCAGCTGCAGAAACTAACAACACTTAGTAAGGTCTTGAGCAAAACACTGTCCCACCAGGCTGGAGATCATGATAATTCATTGTGCATGGAAGATACTGTGACATGCTGAACTGCACAGGGAGAAAGGAGTAGTATTGTAACCTCTCCCACACAGGAATGAGATACTCAGTGTTTTCTCAGTCTGGAGCAGGTTGAGAAATGAAGCCTTGATATGCTTCACAACTTCACCCCTCTTATGATCAGGAAACAGGCATCTAACACACTTTTTAATGGCCTCATACCCTAGACAATATAAAAATATTCTAAAGGTTGCTGTCACGGTAACCACCTATGGAAATAAGATTTGGTCAGTCTTTCCTTACCCATGCCTGCCCCCTCCTTCAGCAAGGAAATCAAAAGCCAGACCAAGCTGCTCACTTTCTAGGGCCTCTGTCCTCCGTAAGGGCATTGAGAGAATTGAAAGTGCTATATGGAAGCACATAATCTCCAGTCATATTCAAGCTGTAGGTAATCGCAAACCACCTATTAAATGACCTCCGTTCTCCAGCAAGAGGTAGATCAGCAGCCATATGGAGTTAGCCCATTATTCTGTCCAGCCAATAGCTAAAAGCAGGTGCCTAGGGAAGAAGATATTAAATAAATGCCCTATTAAAAACGTTGCAGATGGGGCACAATTCTGCCATCCTGTTGGGAACCCAGCAGCAGGTCAACTTGCTATGACTAATCAAACATCAAATGACACACTGCTGTGTGCTAACTGCCTCCTACCCCAACCCCAGCTGCAGCTGCCTTTGCAGAAAGGTGCAATGCCCTCTGCATGGATGTACACACCGAATAAAGTCTTTTAAAGCATGTGAGAATGAAAGCTGTCATCAAAATGTACTGAGCAATTATGGGTTGAAGGTTGAACTATTATTACTTCATGCCCTCCCATTCCCCTCCCCTGCAGGGTGGGAAGAAGGGGGGGAGGATTATTCATTTGTATTCAAGCACTTCATTAATGTTTATAAGAGAATCCAAACACGCAAGCAAAACAAGGACAAAGCACTCGCGCCAGACGTGTGATGCGATAAATGTCACTGGAGCAAATATTTAGATCTGTTTACAGAGAAGCCTATTAAGTCCTTTTTGAAAAGCTGTGCAGTGTTGTGGCTTGGTCTCTGCCTAGCAGCTCCAGCGTAAACAAATGGAAGATGGCTAAGTCTCTCTCTCTCTCATTTTGTTATGACATCTGGAAACCTAAGGAGGTTGGGAGAAGCCAACTGGCTGCCCTACTGTGATGTCTAGCAACAGGGTCTGCTTGTTGAATGATGGCAGGACATGCAAAGTGGAACTGCTGAGTTCTCCAGCCTGTGCCAAGATCAGTGGATTTTCAACACAATAATCCCTCAACAAAAGTTGTTGCAACACAAAAGCCTTTGGTTCACTGCTAATGATGCAATTCTATGCTCTTTGCCATTTTTAAAGATCATTTGTGTTTGAGAAAATCAGTTTCATTAAGGACTAAAATAGGGTGCAAAGATGGGTGGAGTTGCTCTATTCGCCAAGGAATGGAGATGCGTCTCATAATCCCTTGCCTGAAGGACTGTAGGTTCTGGAGTTTGCAGTCAGCCTAGACTTCTGTAGATGTCCCCTTCACATCACCATCTCATTGACTCTAGTCCCTCCACATACAAATATTTCTTTTTCTAAGAGTGTTAAATAAGTTGAAAGGGATAAGAGAAATTTATAGATGGATAAATCACAGTCTTAGCCCCAGATGCAATAACATATTTGGGATATTTCAGCTTTTGAAGTCATGCCTCAGTTTCCAAAACAATATGGCTTGCTTCCTTTCTGTTGCCGGTGCTCAAACCAGACAGATGCACAGGCCTCTGTACAGTGATCTCTAGCGGTGCTGGCTGCAGCAGGAAAGGGAAAGCCGGATCAAAACACTTTCTGTTTGAAACTCTCCTTCTGACTTAGTGAGTTTACTTCGGTTTTTTCATGGCATCAAGAATTCAACATGAAACCACAAGTAACTCCACTCAGTCTGCCCTTTCAGCCTATCTAAATCAGAAATAAATTAGAAGAATATTGACTTATTTTATTTTCTTCCTAATTCTCTCAATGAATTATTTGGCTACACAAAACTACTTTCTACATAAACCAGTGGAAAAGACACCTTGCCCAGTTTCAAAGACCACAGGGATACAGTTTTGGGTTCTAGGTTCAAGGACTGCATACTTCTTTTATTTGTTTTAATGGGAACCACACTGAGCTTTACCCCAGAGAACAGAAGAATGGGTGCCAAGTCTTCTGGGATTCTCCCATTGATATCTTCAAAGCTATCCTCTCAGATCTAAGTGATCTCAGCAAAACACACCCCTTCCTTCCCTGACTGATAGGGATGATGGATTACTAGATGTGACAGTTGCTGAGTTTGTTTTTCTCTTAAAAAATGTAAGAAGGCTCTGATACTTTGGTGTGTTGGAAGAACAGGGAAATGCATGTGACCACCCAATCAAACAGTAAGTAAATGTTCATTGTTCCTACTGTATAACAGGGTTCAATCTTTTCAGACTTCAACTTCCAAGAGGAAATTTTTTTCTGGCTGACTTTTCCCTTTTAATTAGTCTCCCCAATTAATTCTTGCAGAAAATGCGTGACAGCTTAGTGGCTTGGTCTCAAACCGCAGTCCCTTCCATGATGCTATGTTCAGCTATACTCCCTGCTCTTAGTGTTTTACTACCCGTAATATACCAGACTCGTTAGGAGTGCCAGGCCGCGAAACGCTGTCAGTAGCATGCCGAACATCCACAGGGAAGAGAGAGGAACCCCTTCCCCTATTTTTGTTTAGCTACCTCCTGCTCCTCCACTTTAGAGCTAACCATTGGAGTTATTTATGTTGCATGACCTTGAGATAAATGGCATTTGGCAGGCTGCCGGATAACTTTGTGTTTCAAATCAAACATTCTCAGTTTCTCCCACTAACAATGGGAATAATTCCTGAATGCCTTTTTGGGGGTATTTCTTCCCATCTCATTGCCTGCCATGGAGTTCTTTGGTAACTACGTCAGGGTTGGTGAACTTTAGCTTGACTTTCTTGTTGGATGCAAGTACCAAGTGGTGTGTGTGGTTTTCTCCTGTGGTTTGGTGTGTGTGTGTGTTTTCTCTTTGTCCCAGAGTGTCTGCACTGCTGGTATTAGAGCTACAATTGTTCTATATAAAGCAAAGATCCCTTGAATGATCTGCCAAAGGCTTTATCTCTGAACAATCTTTGTCTGTACTTGCTTTGCCGTTAACCAGTTTTGACTCTACTCTGCAATGGCTAGAGTTGCTTTGCCTTAACTGATATATATCAAAGGGAACTGCTAAAATTAACCGCTCATGAACTGTGTCCAGGATGTTAGATTAACTCATCTAGAATCCTTCAGTGAACAAACTGATTTATGATGTGTTATGACATTGTTACTCGATGTGTTGCACAACAACTCAATTTTAAAAAATGAAGAGCGCTCCATTAATGAGAGATAAATCTTTCCAGTGTAATTCAAATGAATCTGCAACAGCTTTAGAGAGCGCATGATAAGGGATCTTGAGTGGGGTTTGGTGATTGTGTTTTGCATTCCTAGCAATATCTTCCACTGGGATCTCTTTGTCAGTAATGACAAAATCCATCCAAAATATGCCAAAATATGACACCTTTTGGGAGATTACAACCCTTTGTACTTCCCAAGACACAAAAGGGTACTACTACAAGTGATTCTGAACAGCTAATACTTTCAGGTTTGAGAATGTACACCAAGCGTACCCAACTATGCTTTCTTTGAACTTCAGAGCCATAATTTGCTGAAGTCTTTACACGGTACGTCCCTTACAAACCTAGCCAGTCATAGCTAACACACAGCAAGTGCTCAAGGCAGTCAGTTTTTTTCCCAGAAAAAACACACCTTTATCCATTAAGATATAAATAGAGTATTTTTTTAAAGCAAGCACTATTCCATTACTGGAACATGAACCAGTGTAAATGCTGACCTTAAATTATTAAGTTTCTAGAGCGTGTTTCAGATGCATACATGTTAAAGGCTCGGGTCTCTCTGGATACCCAGCTTCAACAAAAATGCCTTTGAAAGTGAGCTTGAATTATATACTGTACAGTATGTCTCATTTCACAGCCAAGCCACTTGAGTTAATAAAGAAAATCCTCACTGGCCTCACACAATTAGCTGGGTAAAAAGCTAGTCAGTGCAAGTCTGCACACAGTGACAAGCCAATCCATAAAGTTGAATAGTGTTTCATACCTGCGAACGTCTGCCGCCTTGACCCTCTGAACTTCATCTTGCCACCAAAAGACCTGGATTATTTCAGGATGGTATAACCTGGTCTCACAGCCTGATGCTCACACCCTTAAACAAAGAAAATATCTCCCTGGTGTTCTGCAAATGGAAAGGAGAAATGCCGAAGGAACTGAACTTCAGTTTGCTTGCAGCTGCCTACCAAGAGAGCATCCCACCTTTTTGAAGGCCAGGCCATATTAGAACTGCTTTGGCCATAACTTGTATTAGAAACTTGAGTTGGATTCTATGTCTTAGTGAGTTATTTCCTTCAGCAAGCAAATACTGAGCTCTTTTGAGAATGTTCTTTCTAGATTTTTTCTGTATTCATCAGGAAAGAAAGTCATTATGAAAAAGAAGGGCTTTCTGTATAGTTAACTCTCATAAAAAGAATCATTTTGAGACCCTTTAGCATACTTGCACCTCTCTTGTTCCTGTGATATCCCAAAAATTAAGAATTACCTGAGCTTGAAAGCAAACTACAAGTTAGCGTCCCAGTTAGCTCCCAGTATGTCTGGACCAGCTCCTCACATGGTGTAAGGCTTAGGTCTTTTGCAATTAATCCTGCTTGAAGATTTTACCAGTGCTTTAGAACCAATGGGACACACTGGGACGTGTCCCATCACACTTCACTGCTGGAATAACATTAATCTTGATGATGATTTCTAAAATCGTAAATCAATCACATGCCAGAAATAAAGACCTTCAAAAAGTTGGGCATGTTTCTCAAATCACCCTTTTGCCCTCTCCCCCACTGCTGACTCTGCAGACTCCTATACTGTGAGCATTTTGTCTCACATTTAAATAAATATTCCCCATCACTATTATGCTGTCACCTGTAATAGGAAAAGCCTGCAAGAAATCAAAGCAAAGCAAAATTTGTGCGGTGGCAGAAAGTGTACAGAGAATAATCAGTCTTCATTGTGATTGTTAACAAAAGTGAGTGAGCCTAATGGAGACCTTGGATTTAATACAGTCTCTAAAATATTGAGGGGATACTTTAAAGACATAGAATCTCCTACTTTAAAGAAATATTTTCCCTGTGTTCCTCTTAAGTTGACTTTTATTAAAATGGAAAGAGGTTTGAAAATAACGTAAAGATTTGTTTCCTTTTTCTCATTCTTTGGCTCACGAAGAGAGCCTGATGAATATCGCTGTGCTCTATGAAGGCAGCTTCTTCTCTGTTTTATGTATTGGGGATTTCTGTTTCTCCCAATGGGTGCGCCAGTACAAGAGTTAGAGTAGAAGAAGCAAGTTGACGCAATCTGGGGAAAAAGTAAAGCATTTAGTGTTATTCCCTTAACTGTGTTGTTACAGCTAACGTGTTGGCTAGCTTTTCTCCATGCCCATCTCAATGAACTCTGTGATTTTGCAGGGATACCCAAGCATGAAGAACCTCTGGACTGGAATTCATTTGAAAGGTTTCGTAACTACCATGTTAACTGAGGCTCAGAAAAGAATAAATCAGAACACTTTTTCTTTCTTTACAATCCTTTCTCTATTTGCCAATAGGAGTTTCTGGGAATGGTTCAGTGTTATCCCTGGCTTCAAGGGACACTCTGGAATGCATACAGCATACAGGGTTTGATTCATACCAATGGGCTTTCACATCTAACACTGCTGCCCACTGGCATGGGCTGCAATCCGATTTTGAAGAAGTCAGTTTCATTAAACTCCCTTTTGACATCCGCAAGACTCTTCAACCCTAAGTGTTGTTGCAGTTCCTGGACAGAGGTGATCAGCAGTGCTCCACTAATACATCCAATTACAACATTTCAGGGATGATGATTTCTTCTGGCCTATTGGAGTCTACGTACGATGAGAAATGGGGTGTCTAGGCTTATGTTAAATGACCCTCAGAGTGAAAAATCTAGGGTCTTTGATCTCATTCAAACTAAAAATACTTTTGCTAATGAGCCTCCTCAAGTCATACAACATCCATCCCAAAATGCTGAGCACATGGTTTTAATTTACAGTTTTTAGCAACTTTCATTTATATTGTGCTAGAAGTCCTGAAATGACTTGCAGCAGAAGCTCTAAAAATTGGAAATCCAAATGGTAAGGACTGATGCTGGAATAACTAGTGATAAAAGCAGCAGTCATCTGTGCTAATTTTTGCTTGAGCTTCTGACACAGGTATTAACCACATCACTTCTAATTCTCTGTGCATTTAAATGACAGCCAGATCCAATAAACAATAACAATAACACAAGGCAGCTATACTGTTCTCTTGAACACCAGTAAAAGCAAATCCATGGAGATGAATGAGATGCCATAACTACTAGCTTTTGTGACGGATACAGCCAGTCACACATTTTAGTTACATATCTGTTCCCACTCTGCAGAGAGTACAGCCTTGTTCCAGTTCCAGTCCAAGAACTGAGATACTAAGTTCAAACACTGGTATCTGCAGTTTTAAGCTTTGCAGGCACCAGTTTAATTTCTGGTGTCTCAAGTAAGCTGGAAAATGTAATGCTTTATAGGTTACAGAAAGAGTATTAGGCTCGCAAATTTTTTCAGTGTTCAGAAAAATGTCTTACTGACTGCAACCTATAAATAGTCTGAGACATTCAGAAAGATATTGAAGTTTTGTGATCACCCACAATGCTTTCTGTGGATTTTAAGACTAGTAGCGTAAAGGATCTGAATTGCTTGTCAGCTTGAAAGAGGGATTTAGGAAAGTGTGTGGACATGAGGCAGGTATGTTTCCCTGCAAAATAGGGCTCTTCTAATGTCAACTCTTGAAAGTTAAAAAAATGAAGTTCCCAAAACACTGGTTGTTGCTGAAAATCTCCATTTTTGTGCTGTCCTAAAAACTGCTCTGAGGAAGTCATTTTAGAGTCCCTCATCCAAGCATGCAGGGAACCCCTTCAACAGGGCCAAAAGATGAAAGAAATCACACCAATTTCATGTGGCTCAAGCAGTAACTATGGGATTTCTCTGCCTTTACCTGTCTCATCAACTCCTAATGACAGTGAAGAGATTAATAAGGGTTTGCAGTGTAAAGCCTAGCACAGGGGAAACCTGTTATTTCACACTACATCCCTCTGAAGTTCCCAAATATGCTTTGCCAGGAGCCCTGCCACCGATCTCCGTCTCCGCAGGAGTGCAAGGTGAATGAGTGCCCTTGCTTAAGATCTTTTCTAGCCTTTTCAATACAGGAACCTCTGACTAGCCTGAATGATGTGGGCTGGCTTTATAACATGGATTGCTACTCACTAGGGAGCTGAGGGGAGGCTGTTAAAGACTTTCTGAGGACTGTAAGTTGCACTATACTTGAAGTTGAGGTTTTTAAGGTCAATGGTACATTCTGTTTACAAGCAAAGCACTCTGGGCCCAGGGCAGGATCCTGACTGCCCCTTACAACAGCATCAGAAACTGACAACAGACAACAAACAGAGAGGAAATCATCACTGTGGAAATATAATTTACTGAAAAGGTGGGTATTTTGCACTTACTGGGTGAGCAGCTCAGAGGTGGCAAACTGTTCCAGGGGAGATACCACAAGGATTTGAAAGCAGCGTTAGTGCCTAAGTACAGCGATGGGTTTGGGTCATCTGTCTCTTTTCTGATCCCCTTCTTCAGAGCAGAGCTCAGGGAGTGAATCTCCTCCAGGGAGCAAAGCACATGCCCGAGCGCTCCCCACTCCTCTCACAGAGCAGCGGTCCCAGGGCTCCCTTTCACCAGGACCAGGCACTGCCACAGTCAAAGAGACCATGCTCTGACCTCAACTCGCCTCTTGCCACGTACACAGAAAAAAATGGCACAATTCTGCAATTTGTCATCTATACATTGGTAACGTTCAGCTGCCTCAAACACGGTAGGGACTTCCCTGAATGCCAGGCTTGTTCGCTGCTGTTTTCTGGGAGTTTGTTCCTGTTAAAGCCCACCTTACAAAGACGTAATTCCTGCCTAAAATGATCACAAGCAGCACCCATAATTTTGCAAACAAATCAACCGGCAGAGTCCTCTTCAGATCTGCTCATGGGAGGCAGGTACACCTGTCCTGGGCTTGGATCTTACCAAGGGACGTGTGAAGGATCAGAGGGAAAGGAAGGGCTTATATCCAACCTGTTCTACAAATACTTCTTGCAGTTATATACACAATAAATACAATAGATGAATTGCCAGCTCCCCCTCAAGACATCATTAACTGACTGGCTTTTTTCTTAATAGGCAGCAAATGCCAGGGTGGGCCTTTCAAGGGGGCGGTGGTGAAGAAGCACACAGTAACTGGCTGTAAAGAGCAATGTGTACAGTTAGTTACAGCTATAAAACGTCAGCTGCTGATCTTTTCAGGTGTTACTGTGACTACCATAGTTTTAATACCTGCATAGTTTCACCCTCCACAGTACCCCTGGTAAAGATGTAAAGCAGCTCCACTAGTACTCAAAGGGAGTTACATGGAAGGATTTCTATTTCTGCTCTATGAATTTCTACCCCAAGGTTAATTTTTCTGGGGGAATTTTTTACCCTGGGGTGCAGGGGAGTGAAGGGGGTGATAGTTAAATAAAGCCAGCAAGCTGAAAACTATGTGCACTATGTATAACCAAACTGTTTAACAACATTTCTTTCAACAATATTCAGCAATCAAAAGAGATGATACTAAGCTATTTTTGATGACTTTTCATGAAGCCTGAAATTTTTTGGAAGCAAAAAGGCATGTTTTCTATTAGGCAAAACCCACTTTTCTTTAAAAAAATAAGATTAAAAATTTTTTTAAAAAAACCAATAATACTCCCTCAAATAAACTACACAGACTGTCAAAAGTCAACTAGCTCTGAAACCGAGCCCTTTAATCTGTTTCAGAAAACTTTGAGCCTGAATCTTTCATTAGTATAAATGGGCAAATTTCCCTTGAAGTCAGTTACACTAGTCCCTATTGGCTCCGAGAATCCCAGCTTTGTGATCACATAAATGTTTAATTTTTCAAGGGGATAGTGGAGATGGCATAGCAAGTCCAGGCCGTGGCCTTGTCTATATATTACTATGTCATGCTGTTTTGCCACTGAATGTCCAGCTTCAAGACTGCAGATCTGTCAGTGACCCAATGTGATGGACCACCCATCGGCCTTTTATTAAACAGCACTTGTTCCCTCTCTAATCCTATCACTAGAGTAATCAAAGCTGCCATGTCCCACGGTTTGATGGAACAGCAGGACCTGGGAAATGAAGACTGATTTTGTTAACAAAGTCATTCCTGGCCCTTGAATGCTGTCTCATTGGTAGAAAGCTGGGAGACGAGGTTTATTTGTGCAGAGAATGAGGCGGCAGAGAAATGAAAGGGGAAGAATGGTGAAGTGTGAAGTTTAATCTGGCACGGTCTGAGGTTTCTTTCTTTGAGGCCGTCTCTGATCCAATCAACACCAGTTTGATATTTAACATCTCCCCCTGCAGTTGGAAATGATGCAGGCTGGAGAAGACTCGTGTCAGGGCTTCACAAGCCCCAACCAGCTTAGGGAGAGAAAAGGGGGTGCTGGCAGCTCCCCTCCGATCTGATGCCTTCCCCCACTGACAGGTCAGGATGGAGTCTGGCCCTGACATGAAATTCCCCTCACGAACCTTGGGATTAAGGGCATCTGGCGTGGGCTGAATGCAGATTCTCCCTGAAGAGAGCAAGCTTGGAATGGGATGGGAGAGGGATGGTACTTCTAACTTGGGGAAAGGGATATCAACACTGTCTCCGTCTGGGGATCCTGCTGAGAGACGGGATCAAACACTAGTGAGAGCTACCATCCACTTCCACAGGGCAGAGCTGTTTGGGTAGAGGAGTAAGACCTTCCCCTTGCTGACCGCACAGGCTTTTAGTAGGGGTGCCATGCTGCCCGAGGCCACTCACCCCTGGGGCGGAGCAGGGGTCCCACCACAGCCCTGGGTGATCAGGGCAGACACAGACAATCCTGAGCAGCTGTAGGAGCCACAGTCACTGTCCTCCTTACTCCACCGACAGTATATGTCAGCCTGGGGAGAGCTTTTTACCACAGACCCACGTGAGGGTCACAAAGAGGATGGGAAAGCTTAACCCTCTCCCAAGCTGGCCCTCACAGCATGCATAGACAAGTCATGATGGCCTGCCATGACCCCCACTGCAGTGCCTCTGCCAGCATCCCACCAAGAGAAGGCCCTGAACACCATCAGTCCCTCACCAGGTCTTCTCAGTCCTGGCCCACTTGATTTTGCATTGTCTCCCCACTCTGTAAATAAATATCTATGCTGTCAGACAGAAACATTGTCTGCTTCCTCTTCTTTGTGTGTCTCAGATCTTTCTGACCCACCTTCAGTGAAAACCCTGACACTTTGTATGCCAAGGAGCAGTGAAATTTCAATCTGATCCAAACCTGACCTGAATTCCCCTGTTGCCATGCTCCCAACTTGGCCTTCTGCTGCGATTCAGACCCCTTGCCACCAGCTATACAATACCCCAGGCCCAGACTTTGTGTGACCAGCAGCTGCCGGCGTCCCACGGGGAGCAAGGATGCTCCTTCCATGCACCGTGCAGGAAAGCAGCCGGTCAGCGGGAAAGGAGGGCGATCGGAGCGGTGCCAGTTTGGGAGAGCGGCACAAAACAATGAGCAGAGATTTCTGGGGGAGCAGAGCATCAAACTACCAAGTTTCTGGGTTTACAACAGACAAAAATGCTCCATGCTCTACCTGCAAGAGCTGGCTCTCCAGGAAGCAGCCAATTATATGAGCCACCTTAATCTTTTCATCCGGCTAAAACAATCAACATTTCAAAGCGACGCACAGAACGTTTCAAAGATCATTCCTGGTCAAAAATGCAAGTGTGTCCGCTTTCTTTTGGAGCAGATCAAAACCAAGCACCACACCGGGACCACTCCTAGGTTTCCTCCTCCTCACGGTATCAGATTAACAGATTTGGTGCACGTAGTCAGATTAAATATTTGCAGTAGCACAAAGCTGCCTTTGAGGGGAAGAAGTAAAAAAAAAGCTTTTTTCTTTTTTCTTTTGCTAAGGGCAAAAATACTGGACTTTGGGGACGGGGGAAACAAATGCATTGATATGATTCAGCAAGGCACAGTTTTAAAACCTGAATTCTGAATGCAGAAAGTACGTGCAGTATTCCTGTAACAGTAATGCTGAAAACAGGTAAAAACTGCTGATGCCCTTAGCAGATTTGGAACTGTAATTTATCACAGATGTTCTCATCAAACTGTGCAAACACCCTACAAGACAAAAGCTGCTCAATTTCTGATTTCCATTTTAGTGAGTTTTAATTACGTGTTGCTTACGGAAGGCTCCAAGACCTGGAATTGGGAGGCGACACCTAGCAATAGTAATCCACTCCGCTAAATTAGCACAGTAATACACCAAGCAGTAGGACTGCCAGACAGTGTGATAACATTACAAATTACTATTGTTAAACAACTAGCCAGGTGTCAGGATGCATGACATCTAGAGGAAGCAAGAAAATAAATATCTGGTTTGTTTTGTTTAATTTTGTCTCTTGTTGTGGTGGTGGCCTTGCTCCCCGGAAAAGCTTCAATCTGGGAAAAATCCTCCTGCATGCTGATCTATTTTAGCAGAAATGTCAATTCTCTGTAATAATTAAAACATGTGTTTTTTTAACAAGCACAAACAAATGATTGTCCTTTACTTGCCAATAGCAGTAATACCTTTGCTGTTCTTTTTTAGATTAGTATTGTAGCAAAATGAAGGGGAAATTTTTGTTTCTATTTAAAATTTAGAGAACTAGAGAAAAACAGAATTATGGTAAGAGCAGCAGCAAGGGTTGTACTCTGTCCCTTTTCCTCTCTCTGTGGCGCTCGCACTCTCTCTCTCTCTAAAAAGCAAAAAAAGGTAATATGATTCACGTTTAAAGGGCTTCCAAGTGGTACATTTTTAACCAAGTGCTTTCACGTGCTTGATTCTAACTGCCATTTTTGACCCAATACAGCCAGATGCTATTGGATGTCTGGAATAGTTAATTATTTTTACCTCACCTTAAAGAAAGGGTTCAACAGAGACGATAGGCACTTAAACCTTTCAAACAGAACAGAGCAAAACGAATTCCTTGTTTTGCGTGTGTGTTAATGAATAGAAAGGTCCTGAGGGACTTTCTTTTAATTAATTTGTTAATAAACAAGAAAATCTCTCCAAGAGCAAATGCAACCGCTCTTCTCCTAGGAAGACTTTATGCAGAGTTGGACTGCTAGTTGAAATATCAGATGAAACAAATGTTAGTGAATGCCAGACTTTTTCCCCTTAAAAACGTTCCCACTAGACTTCAGGGGAGAAGAGGGTGAAGGCACTCTAAGGACATTCTAATCACACCAAAGATCAGTCCTTTAATCCTTATTCCCACATCACCAAGAATTTTTTTGCTCAAACCAGGACAGTAAGATAAAGCTGGAAAGAGCTGATCCAAAACTAACGACGAAAAGCAGGTTAAAAACGAAATATCATAGCAGTAATTGACACCACTTTAAATTTCCCCTGGATTATTTGTTTTCTTCCACACACATTCATTTCCTGAATTTCTAGTAAATCTGTCTTCATATAAACAGTTTCACAAAGCCAAGTCAATAGCTGTGACTGTGTTCCTGATTAATCCACTGAAATGAAATAGATCGCATGTCTTAGTATTCTGTTGTTTAAAGCTAAATCCACTGAAAGAATTCTGGAGTCCAGTTACACCAATAACTTTTGTTTCTTAATCTACATCCTCTTCTTTTTGCTGAACTTCACCTGTTCTAAAACGAAAAAAATCCAAGCAGATTGCACGCTTAATTTCCCCCAGTACATGAGGGCAACATGAGCCAGTTTGTTTTGACCTGGAATGACTAAAAAGGCGACTGACAGTTTGCACATACTTAAATCTATTTGAACAATGTTGAAATTTCATTTTTCATTGTTCATGCTTCATCTTCTTCCAGACAAGTACCACAGAGTCGCTTTATTTAAAAACAAACTTTTTTTAAAAAAAATCACTTTTTACCCAGCTCCAGGACAGGACAGGAGGCACAGAAGTTTCCCTCACAGGTGGCAAGCCAGCGGACACACATATTCACACCCTGGACATCTGACTCTCATATAAATAATACACACAATAAACTCGCTGCGCACGTCGCAGGATTTTTGCGGGCAGCACGGATCGGCGCGATGGGGAGCAGGCAGCCTGACGCAAAGGCTGCCGAGGCCTGTGAGTGACACACCCTGCTGCAACAGGCTTCGGGTTTGCCTCCATAAACTGACCAAAACGCAAGGACAGCATCCCCTACCTCTGGGATAAGCCACGAGGCCCAGGAGCCTCCTTACCTGGGAGAAGTTGAGCCCGTTCAGCGGGTGACACTGCTCCTCCACCCTCTCGACCGCACCCGTCGTCTTCTTCATCCTCTCGGCCTCCTGGGCGAGGTAGAGATCGAGCACCGGCACCCCTCTGGAGCGGATGTCTGTCTCCGTCAAGGAGTTCACCATGAGCATCACCCAGACGGGCCTCTTGCGCTCCCAGTTGCCGGCGATGGCATTGAAGAGGTAGTCGGCATAGAGCCCTTTGCCCCGCTGGTCCGGGGTCATCCAGTGGGGCAGCATCAGCTTGATGTAGTCCAGGTGGCGTTTGAGGCGGCGGTACAGCTCCCGTGGCAGCACGTCCTGCAGGTTCTCCCCGTGGGGCAGCATCTGGCAGCTGGCCAGCCCCGAGATGGTGTAGGGGTCGGTGAGGTCCAGCTCGAAGTAGACGCTGGAGCTGGCGTGGAAGGCGGCCTTGGAGTTGTCGGGGATGAAGTCCCACACCCGCGTGTAGGGCACGTGGATGGTGCCGAAGAGATAGGCAGGGGGCTCGCGGCGGATGGTCCAGAGGAAGGAGTTGAGCTCTCCTTGCTGCGGGGAGGACAGCGGGGGCCGGTCAGGGGCGAGGAGCAGAGGGCCAGCAGGCAGCCCAAGGCAGGGGGGGGGGAACAGCGCCCTTGGGGGTCCCTGCCCTCCAGCCCCCTGCACAAGCCCTTGCCGTGCTTGGAGCAAGCAAAGCCCACGGGCACGAAGAGGCCCGCGTAGGGCTGCGCCCCGCGCTGACCCCCGCTCTCGCCCACGGGCGCCCACCCAGCCGCCGCATCCCCCCGCACGCGCAGCCGGCGGAGGGGCCCCCCCCCGGCGCGGTCGTGCGCGCCCGCCGGCACACGGCGCCCCTCGCGGGGGGACACGCGGGGCAGCGCCACACCTGCGGGGCCACGCGCGTCCGCGCACACGCGCGGAGGGGGGGGTGTCCCTTCCCCCGCGCCCCCGCTCCGCGCCCCCTCCCCCGCACCCGGCGGCTCCCCCGCGGCCGGCCGCGCATCCCCGAGCGGCCGCGCCCCCAGCCCGGCCCGGCCCGGCCCAGCCCGGCCCGGCTCACCGAGCGGGGCAGGTCGCACTGCCCCGTGTCCATCTGCTCCCGCCGGGCCGCGGCGTCGGGCAGGAACCCCCCGAAGACGAAGCAGATCAGCGTCAGGTTGAGTTGCATCCCGCTTCCTCTCGCTCTCCTCTCTCTCCTTCCCAGATGAGCCTTTTTGGATTTCTAGGATCTTTTTTTTTTTTCCCTCCCCCTCCTCCTGCTCTTCCCCCTTTTTTTTTTTTTTTTGGCCTTTTTTTTTTTTATTCAAACAAACTTTGCCAGTCCCATCTGCATCTGACAAGTGCAGGGGGAAGGACTGGCCGCCCCCTCCCTCCCATGCTCTCCCCCCTCCCGCCCTTTCCCACCCCCACCCCTTCTGGCTCCGGGCTTGTCAGAGGCGCTGGATGCTTTGGGGAGGACGGTTCTCATCGCCAGCCTCCGCCATGCTTTGATTTTGCAGACCGGAGAAGCTCCCTTCCCGCCCCGCCGGTTCGGGAGGAGGTCGGGGCGGCGGCGGGGAAAGGCGGGCGGGGGGGAATAGCCAGAAAATAAAAAAGTAAAAAGATGATAATTTTTTCTTTTTAAATTCGGCGGCCAAGAGGGGCTCCCGCGGCGCCCCGGGAAGGGCGGGCGCTGCTCCGCGGGGCGGCGGCGCACACCGCACCGGGGAGGCCAAACTCGGGCTCCGGCGGAAAGTTTCGCGCAGCCGCCCCGGCCCGCCCGCGCCTCCCGCCGCCGCCGCCGCCGCCGCCGCCGCCGCCGAGGCCCGCCGCGCCATGGCCCGCCGCCAGGGGGCGATGGCGGCCCGGCGCAGCCGCGTGGCGGCGGCTGGAGGGTGGCGGCGTCCCCGCCTCGCCCGCCGCCCCTCCGCCGCGGCGGCACCTGCGTGGCGCTGCCGTCGCTTTAAAAGCAGAAAATGGAAAAGTTTCGGCATTCCCGCACTCAAAAAAAAATGACAAAATCACACAGACAGGGCTTGTCTCGGGAAGGAACCGCCGCCTGAGGAGACGCCCTGAGGCGCCCCCCCCAGCCCTCCGCCGGCTGCTCCCCCGCTCGGCTGCCAGGCGTGAGGCGACATGTCCTCGCAGGCGCCGCTGTCCCCTGGCTCCTCCGAACCCAGGGGCAGTGAGGCCTCGCTGAGCGCCAGGGTGGAGGGCAGGTCAAGGACATGGGCCCTCATGGCACTGGCAGCACCATACCCTTGCGCCTCAGCTGTCCTTACCAGGACGCCTGCCCCAGGGGGTCCCCTGCCTCCTTAGCCTCACAGGAGGATGGAAGGAGACTTCTCTGCATTTTCACAACTGCTCACACCATCAGATATCTAGCTTCCACTTGGACCGAAAAGCCTCAGGAGAAAGCACCTTCTTCCAACAAGACCTGAGCTGTTTCTTGGTGACAGGAGCACATCCGGGACCCCTGAGGGTCTGGAGCTTTCTGTGGAGGATGTTGAAGCAGGCGCTCGAGTCCGGCAGCTGCAACTCAAGCACCTCCCGAGCATCCACCTCTGTTAAAGCCGCCTGGTTTCAGAGAGGAGGACAGGCTGACAATGGCTGTTGCCACTGCCTGCAGGAGGTCCTGCCTCTGGATCTGTTCGGGGCAGGGGTGGGCGTTGGGGTGCCAGATGTAGCCCCTTCTCCCTGCGGGACACCGCGCAGCCCCGCTGTGTGCGTGGGCCTGGGCGTCTCCACCACCCGACCTGCTGCATGCAGCGTATGCAGCAGAGTGGATCGGGATCCCAGCTTTTCCACCACCTTCATGACTGCGAACCCTTTCCAAAATTGGGAGGTTCCTCACTGTATTGAGAAGAACCAAAGCTATCAAAGTTTGCTTGATGAAATACATTAATTACCAGTATGAGGCGGGGTCCTTCCTCTAGCAAGACTCAGAGCGGAGCCAGCAGGGGTTTTGCCAAGGACGGTGCAGACTCAGGCCTAGCTGGCAATAAACGTGGTTTCCCGACTGCCCTGTGAAGGCTGAGAGGGACACCACTTGCTGTAGTTACTGATGAACAAATACAGCTATGCAGGCTGGCTGAAGGGGCTTTTGAACCACCGTGTGCGTGTCCCGTGGACTCTGTTCCTGGCCTCCAGAGGCAGGAGAGCATTCTCCTAACCCCGGTGTTGGGACAAGCAGCTCCTTTCTAAGTGAGAACTTTCATCTTCTTCTCTCTCCTCTCCTTCCAGATCTTCCACCCAGGTAAAAATCACCAAAGGAGCAGGGGATTGGTTTTCTTCATGGTGTTTTTAGTTCCTACAAAGAAATACTTAATTCTCTGGTTCTGCCCTAAGGGATAAGGTTCAGATAAGGGAAAGACTTAGGACAGAAAGAGGCAGAAGGTTTTTTAACCCACAAGGCCTGCCATCACTGCGGCACAGAACGGTCCAATGAGACAACCGAGTCATGGCCACACTGGGTGCCAGTGGCCCTGAGTCACCCGTGGCTCTGTGCTGCTGGGATGTGGTGTGGCAGCAGGTGGGTGTGCGCGGCTTTGCAGGCAGCGAGCTCTCACGTGCCCTCCCCGCCCCATCTGCCCTTGGGGGACGTGACACCAGGGCCTCTCAGCTTGCCGCCCTGCCATTGCTGGTGTGACAGCACAACCCCTTGAGGACGGGGAGGGCACGTGCCCATGCCATCTCTCTCGAGGAGCCCCACCTTTCTCCCAAACGTGCCTCAGCACGGTCACTGTAGGTGGCTGAGCCCCCACCTGAAATGAAGTCTGGAGCAGGAAGGGTTGTGCAGCCCATGTCCCAGCAGATGTGATACCACAGGGGGTAATTCCAGTCACAACACTACCCTGGTTTTTTTCCCTAAGCTGCCACAAATCTGTTAAAAGCTGCAGGCTTGATGCTGTTGTGACATGGTAGCATGGGGCACTACCGCATTTGTCCACAGCTGGACCAGACTGCGTCCTTGTGTTCAGCAAGCGCCGCTTCCAAAGTGACACGCCTGTGCTTGCCTGACTGAGTGGCTTTGACTTGGTCCACCGTCTTTCCACCTTCTCCCCAAATCTCTTCCAAAGTAGTGAAAGGACAGAAGGGCCTCTTCAGAAGACTCCAGTGGCATGGCCCAACATCTCACATGCTGGAGAAGATGCCTGGGAGGTCTATAAGGTGATGTGAGGCCCTATTCAGTCATGGGTGCCATGTTGTGAGGTAGGGTGATTACCCTCATCAATGGCATACATATCAAAGCACCCAGGGCAAGAATAAACAAACATCTTTGGCACTGTGCTCAGCTTCCGTTAGCCAAAAGGCAGGTGTGTGTGTGTGGGTATAGCAAGCTTTCCAGCCGATTCCCTGAACTCAGCCCTGATGTTGCAAGAACTGCCTAGCTGTGAAAACACAGCCTCGCCTTGATTTATGCCGCTTGTGGGTAAGATGACTAAGAAGAAGAAGAAAAAAAAAGCAGAACCGGAACAGAATCCCAGTGGGAGCGTGATGCGGGTGTGTACCGATTTGGTGGGACAGTCAGGTTGGGGAAACTGCAGCCAGAGCTCCAGGCAGTGGGAAGAGGAGACCACAAACCACATGACATGTATCACGATGTTCCACCTAAGACACAAAAGCATGCCACAAGCTTTTATGAAGACAACTGTTTGGTAACAGCAAGGGAAATTAATTCTTTTGTGTAATTGTAACATTTTTTTCTCCTTCAGATGAGTTCCATATGTCCTTGAGATTTTTTTCCTTTAAACACAGCAGTTTAGAACGAATCTTAAGTAACGTTTAGCCTGCTTGTAAAGTAAATATTTACAAAAACATTAAATAATGGTTCTGATCTTTGGCAAATGTATATTGCTCCCTACCTGCTACTGTTTTATGCCTATCTGGAGTAATAGAGGCGCTTTGTAATAAACCCTAAGGCTGTAAAAGCAGTGTAACAGTGTGATTAGCAGTAATCAGATGGGAAATACTGACTATTAAAAACTGTGAAGAGATAAGAGGGGTAAACTGCAAAGGGAAGGTTACGTTATTTTGTTTTAACAAATTTCAAGAAACCTAATGGGGAAATAGGCTTTTAAGCTTACAAAAGCTGTATTGTTTTTTGGAAGCATAATAGTGTTAGCTGATATCTATGTCATGTATCATCTTCAAAGAGCTTTACTAAATAAATATTAATCATTTCACCAACCACTTAAAGGCAACCACTTCAGGGGTGCAGTGAGGCAACAACTTAGCAAGTAAGTTGTACTAAGACAGGAAGTGAAGACAGCCAGATTCAATAAGGAGTCCATGTCGGTACAAAAAATATTTGTGGAGGCTTTAACAATACCTTTAATCAGGCAAAACAAAACCCCATGGAATACAGGGCAGATTTCTTTCTTAATGAGAAGCTGGCATTGGAACTTGTAATTACAGTGCGTTTCCAGCAGGTAAAGATTATTAGATCTGAGGGGAAACAGGTTGTGAGGGATCAGTATTTGCATGCAGGGAAGCGTAACACTTTTTTATCAGAATATACTCCTTACAAGGCTCGCTACCCTTTTGTCCCTTCCTCTCCTCTCGCCTTCCTCCCAGGAAAAATAGCATATTGTTGGCCTGTGCCGTATCAGTATCTCTCTGTCTCTGCCATGGTGTACTTTCTTTTGAAGAATTTCAAAGCACCCAGTGGCTTTCACTCTCTGCATTTCTTACGCCTTTCCCGTAGTGAGGAACTCGGGATGACCCACTGACGCTCCCAAAAGCTGTCCTACGTCAAAACTGGAAGAGTCAGAACTCAGCTTTTCCTTTTTTCATGAACAAATCCAAAGGTGTCTTCTGCTCCTGCCAGAGATTCAATCTTTTTGTATGCTACAAATCATAGAATAATTTAGGTTGGAAGGGACTTCATGAGGTCTGTGGTCCAACCGCCCTCACTCTGAGCAGGATTAATGTCAATGTTAGGTCAGGTTGCTCAGGGCCAATTAAGGATCCTAATTAGATTTCTCTGCTCTCTTATGCACAGGTGGCATTATATGTAGCTGTACTGGACTCAAAAAGTAGTAAGCCTAAAGCAGTTGCACCGCTGGCTATCATGCCGTGACTTGTTATCTGCTATGACACCTGTGCTGTGATGTGTCTAGCAAAAACAGATTTTCCTGCAGAAGAATGATTTTGATGTTAGCGGTTGTATTCACATACAACATCATTGTTTAGTCGTGCAATTCATTATTTGAAACATGCAGTTGTCAGAGGAACAAGCCTCTACTACTTAAGGCTGTCACACTGAAATGTTGAATTATCACAAGTGTTTTAACATTTTACATCTTTTTTTCCTGTGTATTGCAACCAATACAGTGTAGTCACTGCAGTCAGTCTTGTATTTCCTTTCCTGTTTGTCCTCCTGTGTGCAATTCAGTGTCTTTCATCTCAGCATTCCAGAAATAACCAATCTAGTTCTGGAAGAAAATCCCCTCTCAATCCTAACATCCTCCCTTCTAAGGACTAGGTATGAATTTTGCAGACCAACAGTATTAATAGCTTGTATTACATTTTGCAAAGTCTCGCCTTGTGCTGTGGCCTCTGCAATGACAGACCACATCCTGCCTGAGACTAGGCGTGTAAATATGCTGAAGAAAACCTTTCCTAGTGTCAGACTCCGGTATGCATTCTCCCTCTGTATAAAGTTTAGTCTGCGTTTGTGTATGTATATAATATTACATATGCATACACCTAGGAAGGTGTATGTATCTATGTGTGTGTGTTTATATATACTGGTGTGTTTATATATACATATATGTACATATATATATATGCATGCAGGCACACACACAAAATTATAGGATAGGTGAATGCAATTAACGCTCCATTATATGCTTTTCAGCTCTTTTTCCCATCCTGTGAAAGATATTATGGATTTGAGCCCATGGAGGCAGAAGCCTGTCCTTCTCTGCTGTCCTTCTACTGCAGGTAGGGTGGATCCTGTAATTTTGAGGTCTTCTGTCTGCAACTTAATCAAAACATTACTGTTACATTCCTAAAATTAAATCAGAGAGGTGGTGAAAAAAAGGCCTGAAAGCAACTCATCTGCCTGAACAGGAGTAATCTCCTTGCTGCATAGCAAAGGCTGTAGCTGTTTCTTTAGCACAATAGATTATCTCCTTGAGGCCTAATAAGCAAAGAGATTTCTTCCTGTTCAGTATAGTTCAGTACGCAGTTCCAGAAGCTTCACTTATTTTCATAAGCAGTTCAAACCTCTTTCATGTTCAGAGAATGATTGGGAGTCAGCTGCTCGAGAGTCCTTTAGATGTTCCACTCCTTATTGTCATTCACTATTTTTTCTTTTCCTGGTTTCTAGATTGCCATTGGTTTCTACAACCTTGGTATCATATTATGTTCATTGGCATTTATTAATGAGAAGCCTGAGAGGGGCTTTGTAAGTGGGATGAGTCTTTATTATAAGACAGCTAAACCAGCCCTCCAAGATAGCACTTCTGAAAGAGGAGTCTATGCGTGACTGTCTTTCTTGTAACCTGGAGCAGAATATTCCAAGCAAATGCAATAACTTGGTGCATATGTCTAAAGTAGCTGATTTACTGACAGCATTCCTGTCCCAGGGGCTTTGAGCACACATAATGGACATGCAAAATATGCCAATATTTTGGTAATTTGGTTTAAAAACTGCTGCCTTTTTTTCTTTTGGAGCTGGTAGAATATGGCTCACATTTGTTGCATGTGTATGGGCCTGCTCCTTATTAAATTCATGGTCCTTTTTTCCAGTAACCACTTCAGTGCTGTGAATCAACATAACTGGTTCAGAAAAACACCATCTGTCGACTGGATAAACAAAAGTCTAGTTAGCTGGAAGTTTAATAGATCACAAAGTCTCACCGAGTCCATTTTTATGTTAATAAGTTCCACCGTGGAATATTTTCTGATGTCACATGGCAAAATTGCCCTAAACAAATAGCAGCTGAAGCATTTTCCATTATTTATCTTAGTGTTTTGTGAGCTTAACAATAGAAATTGGCCAGGATCTGAACTTCCCTAATCTTGACGTGCCATATGGGTCTGTATGTTGGGTTTCATGAATCTTAGACAAGTAGGTTTAGATGGGATTTCATCTAGCCTGACCGGAGTTGGGTCAGATGGACCTCCATATCCCAACCAGGTGTCCACCTCACTTAAGAGTAGGGGCTGGTGCTAGCGCTCAGTTATAGCCACTGAACTCATTTCATCCATCCTGTGCCCAAATTATTCTTTCCCATATTATTCCTGGATAGTGCCATGGTGTGAGATGTCTCATCTGTCACCTGTGCTTAGAAAGACCTCCTCTGAAATTCAGCTATTTCTTTCCCTGCCAATCTAATCTGTTTTTAAAAGAAATTTCCCAAGGTGGAAATTTAATGCATCACCAAGTATAGCTCAGGTGGTTCCTTCATGTCCTGTCCGCATTTTCCTGAGTGGAAGATTGGGTCTAAGGGTGGATTCTAGGAAAGTCCAACAATAGCCATTCTACTTTTCTGAGCTATGGAATTTGTCAGACATGGTGTAGGTGATCTCCCCATGAAGGTGATTAGGCTCTTCAGCTGCCAAGTTTCACTAGGAAGCTTTCATGTCTTCAGAGAAGGGTCGGTCAGAGTCCCTGCTGTTTCAAATCAGGCATAAGCAGTGCTTGTAAGAGTATATTCAAGTCCAAGATCCTTCCACAGAGAAGGATACTGTGTTAGGCAGAACTACTAGTGGTGCTGAGAGACCCTGAGGCTGGAAGTTCATGCTAGCACTGCATCGACGCTTTTGCAAGGTCGTCACGGGGATGGTATTCTCTCTCAATGTCAACACAGCCTGTGGCAATGTTTCCTAATAAATGTGCTACTGGGGCCGCTGCAGCCAGTATGCACAAGCCTCTCCACACGTAGTCTTCTAGGGCACCTGCTGCAGGAGAAATTTGGCTGCCTCCCTTTATGAGGAAACCTGGTGGTGGTTATTAGAAGGGGAGTATACCCCTCTTCATGCTGTATCCCTTGTCCTCTCCCACAGGAGAGGGAGCGTTTTTAGTACCTGTAATTTTCCTGTAACACTGCCAGCTCTCTGTCCAAATCACCAAACATGATTTTGCCCTATTTTTGGAAGCATCAGGCAAGGAGCGGGGCATAGGTACTTTGTATACCCACACACATGGTGTGGAGTCCTAATTGCTTCTTTCTGTTCCTTGGAAACAACTTCTTCTGGTTTGAGTAAAACATGTAAATGTACTTAATCATGTGAAAGAAGCTTTAACATTTCAGATCATAGTAATCTTCCCCTTTCCTTCCTCCTGTGTAACTCAGAGCAGCTTATATATTTGAGATCCAGCTGTGCATGCTTGTATCTGTGATACTCAGATCGTACTTTGAAGCCACGCTTCCCTGAATCACACTGTGTATATCCATTACAAGCTGTAGGGAAGAATTAATCAAATAAAACCTGATGCTGTACTATGCTAAAGCACATCACAACTTACCTATCTCTTCTTACATACCTTCTGATTATTGCAGAACCGTAAAGCTCTTCTCTTGTTTCTTTGAAGCAAATTTACAATAGCCCCAGTAATCCTTTTGCACTTGAGAAAAAGTAAACCTTTCACACTATTGCAAGTCCCTAAAATGCCTATAAGGGCTCCTCTGCTGAGCTGTGTCCTTGTGGGTATCAAATGTGAGCTATGAACTGGAAAACTGTGGCCAGGTCATCTTTTATTTATGTGGTAGGATCCCAATATCAATTTGTCACAGAAGTTTCTATTTTCAAGGCTTTTTTCAGTGCGCTCTTTTTTCAAAATATTTTCAGCAGACAAACTGCCTGTTCTGAAAGTGTTTTTAGAGTGTACCATTGGTCCCAGTTTGTGTCTACTCTTTTAGTCTGCCTGCATGAGGAGTTAGGCTACTCTCGTGTTGTTAGCATTGGTCAGGTGGAGAGCACCAAGAAAGCAGGGAAAAAGAACAGAACAAGAAGAATGGCAAGAAGAATGAGCTCTCCCCGCTTTTTCAGTAATTAGCCTTGCTTTCATATAGAAGTAGATCTTGCAGGCAATGTAAAATCTGAGCTGTGCTTTCTGAGTACATCCTTTTGTTGAAACTCTATAAATGCTTAGACCTATGATGATAGCTGCTCTATAAACATGAAACAAAAGGACAGATTATGTATGTGGTTTTGTCAAGAGCAAAGAAATATAGCCACAATATACTCAGAAGTTTGCAGGGTGAAGTAAAAAAGAGACTTTCTTTTCGGAAGCAAAAAGTTACAACTATTTGAATCTCACTGGGATGATGTTCATTGGGATCATCAGTCATACTCTCGCTGTTGTTGCTAACTTACACTTACACACAGAAACTGCCTTTCATGGATGAAAAATGTCTTGCTTATTCACAAGCCTTGTAGAAATAAACATTATTTTATATATATGTACTGCTGGCAGTGAGGATTTTATTTTTCATGCCATGTGCCAAGCTTTCGTTAGTCAAAGTGTGAAAAATCCCATTTGCTGTGTTTTGGAGAGTTCATGTTGGAAGCATTTAGAGAGCAATTCACTGATCTTTCAATCACTGGAGAAGGGATCACCCTGGGAGCTGGCCAGCCACACGGGACTCAGGGGGTCTGCTTTAATCCTCGGCTTTGTAACCCACCCTTTTCTTGACTGGACAAATCGCTTCATCTGTCCACATCTCGGATCCCAAATGACAAGGATCAGTCTTTCAAGTCATAAATTTGTTCAGCAGTATAAACTTAATATATTTCAGATACTAATACGGTGGTAGCCATGTGGTAAGACTCTTCAAGCTAAATAAGCTTGATAAATGGAGGCCAGTCTGGGTCTGAACATAAGTTTTGGAGAAGCTCCAGAGCACAAACAACGTGCATCCTTGATTTCACTCTATGCTGTCACACAAAACCAAGCACACTGTTCTACGCACTTGGATCTCTCCCTGCTGGAGTCCAGGTCCTGGTCTTTTCATCCCAAGCCTACATCATTTTGGGGCTGATACAGGGAGATAAGAGCCCTGCAGTGTCCTCTGTAAATGAGATCACTGTGGAGACAGTAAGGGGGCATGGAATAAGGAGAGCTGCCCTGGGAATGGTTTTAGCTTGATGGATTTAACTCCATGAAGCTGTGTATGTACCCATGAATGTGTAAACTGAACATGAGTCTGAAGTCCTGTTCCTACCTGTGCTGGTGAACTGTCTCTACTGTCCCTCTTCCTCTGTGTAAAATAGGAAGAGCATAACAGCCAGCGTAAGTAAGATCAAACCCTGTGCTTATTCAGATGGAAAGTATTGCTTAAGTCCCTAGGGTTACATGAACTAAAGCTAGGAGTTTGCTTTCTTTCGTAGAAGTGATGTTGCCAAGTTCTGGACAGAATTTACAGAACAAATCTCTTGGCATAGTAATTCATTGCAATGGAGACCTAAGTTTATCAACTGAATTATAGATGATGGAGCCTTATATCCATTCTTTAAGTGTCCTTTTTGGCTTCTTTTTGTGTTCCTTCTCTGCCCTCATCAAGATGCCCAATGAAAGACTTAAATCCATTTTCACCCTCTTTAGAGGCACCAACAATAAAGCAAATGAAATATTTTTCTTTCTGAGTAGTAAATTTATAGCAGGCAATAACAAATCCATGAGAATTTATATGGCCTTTTGCCAAAGAAACCAAGGATTTGAATCCATACACTGAAAAATATATGCATATCTATTCCGGTGTTTAAGGAGCTGTGGGAAATCCATTTTTTTAATGTGAAATAAGAGAAGACTACCCCAAATCGCCTATGACCCTTCTTTTAAAGCCTGAGTGTCATCAGAAGGTTAAAGCTTTATTAAGACTTTCTCATGCCTTTAGCTTCCTGACATATCTAAGAGGATGAAGGTATGAGAAGAATAAAGCCATCATACCATCAGACAGCTAAGCTTCCCATTTCCCGTGCATGGGACAATGTGACTCGAGGCTCAGTATCAGTGTCTGCCCACTGAGATAACGACTAGAGGCCTTACTGGATCCTCCCCTGAAGGGGCCATGGAATATGGTAAGATACTCCCTTTGAACTGAAGCAATATATACCAGTGTTCCTAAAACGAAACTGCACCTGGTCTCCTGCAACCTCTGATCATTATCTTTTGATTTGTGTCAGCTTTCTGTCCTTCCCTTAACTACCTCCCCACAAAAGGCAATGCATTATCCTTCCAGTAAGTTGCATGTCCACTGGCAAACCACTCTGCTGGATTTCTTTTACTCCTCCCATTTTACTTTGTTGCTTCTTTTGTGCTTTGGTCATGTTGGTAGGAGGATAAATGAGATATGAATATCAAACCAGCTTGGAACCCACTGAGATTTCCTCCGCCAGTTTGGGATTTGGACTTCCTGTTCTGAGAAACCTCTTGAGAATGACTGGCTACCACCATGTCTTTTTTGCCTTGTATTGCTCGGGCAGCTCAGGTCTCCACGGCTCAGTGGTTAAGAGAACCTACCAGATCTCTAGATGGGCATTTCCCAGGCTGCTTACTACCAGTGCGCGGTTGTGGATCATGTCTCCTGCAGAGCTTGCTTTAATATTTTTGGCAAATCTCACCATGTCCTCACCAGTCCTCATTTGGCTACACATGTGGAAGTCTTCAGACATGTCTGCAGTCGGATGCTAGCCGTGTTTTCAATCAACAGGATTCAGTTTTAAATTATAGCTGTAAGAGCTTTACAGGCTGTGCTGACAAGCCTGGCCCCTAAAAAAAAAAGCTCCAAACCAATGTGCTTTGGGGAGAAGAAGGGAGGGAAAGTGACATCCATTCTCGGAAGGAAGAAGCAAGAATAACAAAATCTGGCACCCTGGTCTGTGTTTGTTCTAATGATGCATCTCCATGTGCTTTGTGTCCTTTGGTAACACTGCCCTTTCCATGCCACGTCGTGGAGCGTCAGATGAGGAAGCTTGGCCCAAAATAAACGCCAGGCTGCTTTTCATCTCAGGGTTTTGTTTGTGCCAAGCGAACAAAGTGACTTCTTTGTGGCTGTTTGCATTTGTCGTTCCAAGTTGTCTGAGCACTAGGTTATAAATACACACCACCAATTGATAGCCTCAATATGTCCAGTCGGACAAGCTTTGCATGCTGGCAAGAAAAGGATTTGGCTTGCCTTAATTAGTTTTGTTTTAATACTTTTTAAAATGTTTGATATAAATCAAAGATACTGTAAATACAACTCAGGAGGAGGGTGTTCCTTACCCATTTTGTAGACTGGGTTTCTGACCAATAATTTTTAGATAAATCTTCTGTTTCATATTTGTGTTCTTTACAGTCAGGTATGTAAAGGGATGCTGTCAAGTTAGGTATGTAATCTAATATCATTGATGTTTTTAGATTGTTTTTAATGCCGTAATAACATTAAGTCGGAATTTTATCAGCTTACCTCTTAGAGGAGATGCAAGGTACAAGAGGAAAATGAGAAGCTGAGTTGTTCTGAGCTCTGCCTTAGGAGTGCTAATGGTAAGCCAAGACCCTGCTGTCCTGGGCCGGTGACAAGAAGGCCTGTTAATCAGCGGCGACTCTGAGCAGTCTGAGCTAAATCCTGAGTCTTGGGGACTGTTAGCCAAATCCTGACTACTTCACTGGGGAATGTTCAACCTTCTAGACTTTATTTTTTTCTGTGCCCACCCCAGCCCCCACCATTGAAAAAAAAAAAAATGCTGGTGAAAAATGCCTCTTTGGGAATTTAATTTGTATGGAAAATATTTTATTTTTGTATCCAAATCTTCCAGTCTGCGTAGAGTTTTCCAGTTGCTTTCAGCAAAGACTATTTTTCACTATTTTTCTCATCCAGAATTCTTAGTAAGAAACAGAATGCTTTTACCAAAAATGGGTATCTTTTCCTTCCCCTTTTCCCCCTTCTCCATTCACAACCGCCCCCAGACCCCTGAAAACAAGCTAATTGAAAGGAAATATGTTTCTTTTTAAAAATTTCAATGGAAATGGTTTTGTTGTGGTTGCTGTCTGCTTTGTCTCTCTTTTGTCTGGGCTGGAAGAAAATTCCTCAAAAACATTATCAGCCAGTGCATCTCTACAGCCTAAGTGAGGTTCTAAACATCTCATTTATTCATTTATATGATAATCCAGTAACCATAATTGTGGTCACTGACTTAATTGCAATTTGTATACTGAAATAGTTGTGCACAGTCGTTTCAAAACTGGATCCCTGTTCAAAGATCTCACAGCTTCAGACACATTTCAGGAAGAATGTGCGTACTGGATACAGCAATATGCTGTGTGTTATTATGTATACATTAATACTTATTTTTTATGTGAATATACATACATACATATATATAAAATACATACATATGGTTGGAAGTGAAAGCTCATGAGATGAGCTTTCTGTGCCTTAAATTTTAGCTTTGCTTTGAAACAAGTTTTTCCAGGGTGACCTGGAAACAATGTCCCTCAGAGGAGGCAAATGGACCCAGGTCAGTTTTACACAGCGATTAATCAGTTTCTCTTCCTCGTTCTGGTGCAAAAAGGGAATATGGTGCCCTGTAAATGCATGACCACATGGGAAGGTACATGCTGTATCTGCATGGACTGAGCTGGCTGGCCTCAGCCTGCTCCAGGCATTCCGATATAGAGTGAACAAGCCTTCATAGAGTCTGGTCAACGTATAAAAATCATGAAAAAAAAAAGACGTGTGGATCTGTGTCCCTTTGTAAATCCAGTTTGCAGGAATGGGCTTCTTACTTGCACTTATTCCTGTGTGTGTAACTTAGGAGGCATGTAATATAAATTGAAGCCAATTTTTTCTTTGAAGCTATTAACACCCACCCACAAGCAACAGGAAACAGACTTCAACTTTAATTAGTACCAACACATTCAAAATTCACCCTATATTTGCCTTCAAGTGCAGCAAAGCAGCTTCAAAGCTAAAAGCTTCTTCACTTTCTAAGTAATAATGAGGTATTAATGAGGCAATTAGGGGCTTGTAAACATGGTGTCAAAGAGATATGAACTAATCACCAGCAACAGGAAAAAGACAGATCCCTCTGACTTCAGTGCTCTGCGCTCTCCCTAGCCCCCTGAGGCATTCTGTGCTTGTAAACTAATCCGCAAAAATGTTCTAGATTAATTCAAAACACTATCCTCTTTTTAATTCCCTGACTGTCTTCGGGCTTGTTTCTGAATAGATGCTCTGTGTGAAAGCTTTTAAATACGCACTTTTGTTATTGCAATAAAACCCAGATTGAAGTTCTCTTGCACTAAGCTGTCAATTTGTATTTGGCTCCCTTCTTAGATACATAGGAAATACTTCTAAATCATTTGTTAGAATATTTCTTCCAGTTTATATCCTTTTAAGCTATTTAATTAAAAAAATAAAGCGTGTAATTTAATTAGAACTGACAAACACCACTTTTTTTTTTCTTGAATGTAAAATGTTATTGTTGAAAATGAAGGATTAAATACACCAGTTAAATCTTGGAGTGATGCAGATAGGGCAGAGACAAACATTTCCCCTCACTCATTTGTTAGCTGGAGCGTTGGACTAGGATTAGTGCAATCAGATCGCACTAATTCAGTGCACGATTTTATGAGAGTCGCTTTTATGATTCTCATTTCCTTGTAGCAATACAGTTCAGATCTGATCTAGCTGGTGCCTGAAATCCACCTGTCATGCTGCTTTCTGTTGCTAAAGGAAAAGTCACTGCAGATTTATCCACAGTAAGGTATTATATGTGGTCCCACCTTCGTGATGCATTTTGAAGTTGTTCCTGTTAGAAAATAGGATTCCAATAACTTTTTATTTTCTAAATGAAAGTAGAGGGAAAAAGAACAAAAAAAAATCTCAGGTATTCACGAGACTCCCGGTGACGAGGCTTTAGGAAAAGCAGAGACTGAAGAATTTCCTAAGATGGGAGCAAACTTATCCTTACAGCATCCCTGATATGTACGCTTCAAATCTTCATGTGACTGTTGAAATTCTGACCTCGCCACTCCCTTCAAATTATCTCCACAGATGGTATTGCTCCACGACTGAAAGTACTACCAATTATAAGAGGATTTTTGGACATGGCCTGTTGTCTCCTGGAGATTAGGGTGAAACTCCATATCCTTTCCCCGTGTGATCTCATTACAGTCAGCTCTCTAGGGGTGAAAAGTGAGTTCACTAAACCAACTTATCGTGAAAAAATATTTTGAAACATAACACATTGTGGCTTGAGCCTGCATTCTCACAGGTATACATTGGAAATCACTTGGTTGAAGTCAGTAACATGTGTGTTAAGCTCTCAGAAGTGAAAACAGAATGGAGGCCCTAATAGGTTTTCCTACATCAGGAATTTGATATAATCCACAGGAAAATTGTAAATGAGTTCAATGGTCCAACACTTTGCCTAGTAGTGTGCAGTTGATATAACTCGGGAATTGCCCCTCGACAGGCCACTTAAAAATGGTACCCAAACATTCCTGAGAAGAGTTCATATAGAGATGATGGTGTTGAATCATGTCTGCAAATGTGAAAGCCAGTACTGGCCTCTTCAGAAATTCAGCTTATTGTTTGAATTTTCAGCAGCGTTTTATTCTGGACATGAATAACCATTCATAGCAGCTGGTTATGCAAGTTACGCATAAACTTTATGTGTTGCAATAGGGATTTGTGAGTGTTCAATACTATCACGAATGGCTCTCGTTTTGAGGTTAGCTAGTAGAACTTCACTGTCTCCTTCACCTAAGGCCATTTTCTTTATGGCTGATATAGAAAATTTCAGTATCGATTAAAACCTCTGCACAATGAAGAATCAGCCACAACCTGTGGTCCTGTGCAGTCTGAAAATGCCCCTCCCCTCATTATTAATACTTGAAATGCTTTAGCCTGTACTTGGATATGACCAATTCTTTTTATGGACATGAGATTTTGTAACGGTATCACTGGCCAAGTGAAGCAGTTCTTGTGTATCCCAGTTTGCTTGTGGTGGCAGGCTTTGGGGAAGATACCACCTATTCCATATTCCATGTAAATTCCCAGACCACAAGCACGTGCAATCCTGGCTTTCACCCAGAGCTTTGTGCCTGGGAACTCATAGCCACGTGAAGATTTTGGTGTATGGTTGTAGGGCCAGGAAGGTTGACACCTGGATGAAGATCTGACCAGCCCTCATTAAGCAAACACACATAGGCCAGTGTCACAACCATTCCAATATTTCTTTCCCTGAGCATAAGAGCCAGTACCTCTGATCGTGGTAGGAAGAGACCACAGCTACAGGCATCAGCTGCAAACACATCTTGGGTGGTTGCTTCCAAGCAAAGTGCCTGAAACCTCTGATCCCTACTGGGAGTTCAAATGAGTTTGGGATTGGTGACCCTAAATGTAGCTGGTCAATAAATCACAGGTCTGGCCTACAGAGCCCCAGAGTGGAGGGGAGCCCTGGTGTCCTGCCGTGAGTGCATGAAGCAGAGGCCAAGGTGGGGGGAGCAGCCAGAGCATCCCCTTTTCAATGTGTGAGACGCAACAGACCAGCCTTGTTAGCTCAGAGCTCTCGTGCCTGGGACATTACCTTTCCTTCCTCTCCCCTTGCGTTAATCCTACATAACTCTGCTCTTTCCATCTGGGTGGGGATCTTAAAGACCCCTACAGTTCTGCAGGGCCTTTCCTGTTTGTGTGTAATAATATAAGATGGCTGGACCATTAACACCTTCTCTGAGCACAGCATGTTGGAGTTGCAACACTTTCCGGCCTGGGCTCCTTTGCCAAAGGGTATTGTGTGTGCATGCTCAAGTCTTCTTTTAAAATCCCAGATACGGTTTTCTTTTCTCTTTTCCTTGCAGTTTGGGTGTGGTTTTGCCACTGGTATCCATGGGACTTTTCCTCTTGACATTCCTTTAGAAGTAACAGTCTGGAGTTGTTTTTGATTGTTGTTCTCTTCCTCTCCTCTTCTCCACCATACAATGGTCTCTGGAAGGCTAGTGACCAAGAAGGAGAGGCTGAGTGAGTCTGCAGAGGAGTAGCAGTCAAACATGGAGCCCTTTGCTTTGAGGTCATTAGTTCAAACAGAGCTGAAGTAAGTGACATCTGAGGGTTTTGTCATCTGAGAGCTGGTAGCTGTATATCCATCACAAAAAAACATCGTGCAGGCCGATTATTAGGGATTTATGACTGAGTTGGATTCTCTGTGATAAGGTGAGTCGCCACTGAAACCTTTTTCAAGATCGAGGCATTCCTAGTATCTCTGCATGTACATACTTTTTTCGATCTAATACGGGCCAGCTCAGATCACAGCTGTGCCTCCTGGATTGTCCTGCAGCTGCCTTTTGGAAACTCTCAAGGCCAAGGTTCAATAGCTTTACAGAGAAGACCTGAGGCAAGTAAAGAAAATTATGTTTCTTCTGTTTTACCCCAAGAACACAGCTTCGTGCAGTCACACACAGGTACTGAAAACATATAAACAAATCTCTGTGATGTTATAGAAATGGGGACCCAGAGATAGATGGCAAAGAATGATCTGTAAGTGCATGTGAGGGTGATCTGAAATCCAGGTTAAGCAGTGAGCTAAAAGCATTCTGAGGAGGAGGTATCTCTACAACAGCAGAGGTGACTACTGCCTGCCTTCATGTTAACCCCTGCCAGTCAGCCACAGCAAAAATGGAGGAGGAACTCCAGACTGGCAAGGATGTGTCATGTGGTTAGTGACAACACAGTTTTGTTTCTATGTAGAAGGGCACATCTTTGTAAGAATAAAAATTTGACTGCATGCCTGTTGCTTTCCAAGACAAAATCTTGCTCTATCAAATCTCAGTGTTTTCCTCTTCTTTTGAGTGGCTATAGAAGTTCTGTCTCCCCCCTTAAATAAGGAGGGTGATACAAGTCATCATCTGGAAAAGGCCAAAAGCATCTGTAGTATAACACTAGCAAGAGAGAGCAGTTGCCATGAGTAATCTTGTCACGTGCACAAGTGGTAGAGGTGATGTGTCCAAAAACAGGTGAAAATTTTGTTAGTGGGCTCAGGGCGTAGTCTTCTGGTGAAAGACAGCACGTGCTGTCTGTCCTGATGCACAGGAGTGGCAGTTGCCAGCAGGATGAATCTGCCCTGTAATGTCAGGCCAGTAACCCTCCACCTGGACTAGGGCCTGCCCTAAACCACACGGATGGCTGTTTGAGCTGAAAACCTGGAGCACTGGTTGGCTGTGAAGTTAGCAATGAGCTATCTCAATGAACACCATCGATGGTTCTTTTGTGGGTGAAGAGTCTTTCAAGGATCTCTTCATGTGGCAGAACGGTCGCCTGAAAGGCAGTGGGAAATGACCAGGCTGTTCTCTAGCACCAGCTGAGAGCTTTGTTCCCTCTCTGACCCGGGCTCCCACAGTGGCTGTCGCTAAACTGCTTGAGTTTTCTGCGCCGCAGTTCCCTGGCATGGGAATGGGTTAACAGTCTGTGTGGCTGGTCTTTTTAAACAACAAGCTTTGTGTATGCATATGCTGTGAGAGATTTGTCAGAGCGTTTCCTGGAATGGGGTGCTGATTAGCCAGGGCCTTGTGAGAACTCGTAATGGTAATCAATATAATGACTGTAATAACTAATGATAACAAAGTCAAGAATGGCAACAAAAAGCTTCAGAGTAGAGTGTCCTTTGATTTTGAGGCTTTTGAAGGGGAGCAGAAAAGAATGATTTGGGGACATAATAAAGGAACCCCCTCCCTTTCATAGATTTCCTCCTGGGAAAAATATTTTATTGAGAGAGGGTATGTTAGCCAAAGCAAGACATAAATATTTTACTTATTAGAGCACAGGCTGTTTCTCTTCTTGTTGGCTCCGTTGCCAAGGCTGGCCTCAGACAGAAATTTGCAGTGTCCTTTTCTGTACTCTGGTGGGGGAGCCGGGGGGCATGGAGACCCAGGCCATGGGTTGAAAGCCTGCCAAAAAAGAGAGGAAAAAATGGCCTTCTTACAGCAATTGTCTTGCTCATAAAATGTGACATTTGCATGGCAGCCACCAAGTCCCTGTTTTTGTCTTCATAAACAGGGCTTTGGAACAAAGATGTGGAAAGCCCAGTGTGGATGGAATTGGGCAAATGGATCAGGTCTCAGCAGCAACTTCACAACAAAACCAATTGCCCTGTGAGGGCAGAACACATGCTGCCACCTTTCCAATATACACCACCCTGTGTGAGCTCTCTGATGCCTAATAGGGTTTAGGCTGAGCATGCTTTGTCTCCCTGGGAGAGCTAATGAGATTTCATTCTCCTCTAACTGACTGCTTCCACAAGATATGGAGAAATGTAGCATCACTGAGCCCTCCATCTCTGTTGTGCTTCATTGAATCACACAATACTTCAGCAGGGAGATAGACAGGAAGGCAGACATGCTTAGGCAGCTGAACTCATGTGAAGACTGAAATCGTAGGTGGATTTCCCTCCAATTAGAGTTGTTCAATCATTTCTTAAATCTCTCAAGGTAAATAAACATCTGTATCCAATCTCTGGCTCAGAATGCCCTTACCCTGCAGATTGTGAGAACCTGAGTGGCAGGGGGCAGTTGCTGAGAGAAGCAGGGCTGTATTTCTTTCTTATGCTCCATCCTTTAGCGTGAGCAAGTGTCTGGTTTCTGAGCGCAGATGGATCTTTGGCCTGAACAAGGGTGACAGCGCGTAGGTTCTTATACCCAGTTTCTTAAGGGTCCTGTCTGCACTGGTAGTTTATAGCAGATGTCCAGGAAAAAGTATAAAGACAAGGCAGATGATATCAATACTCCCCCAAGGTGTTCTCTTAGCCTCTGAATAGTTGTGGTTCAGAGACTTTGAGCCAGAAGTGGTATCTGTTGTGTTTTAATACCTCTGCAATTGATTTTTCTTCCATGCTTTTGTCTAACTAACTTTTGAGCCCATGTAAATGGCTGACACGTGGCAGAGAGCTCCATAGTTTAACTGCCTGTACAGTTGCGTAAAGACCTGTCTCCCCTCTTCTGCTCTGTACCCACTTCTAGCTGATTCCAGCTGGTGTCCTGCAGCTCTTGGAACTTGCAAGGTACTGTCCATCCCTCATCACTCACTCAACGTTCCCTGTAGTTTTATTGACCTTGAGCATATCTGTCTTCTTTTCTACCTTCAAGCATCTTCGTGCATTCTCACACAGAAGTTCTCCAGCCATTCTCTTCCATACCTATTCCAGTTTTACTGTATCCTTTGATGTTCGGTGAAAAGCTGGATGAAAACTGCCTGTTTCCCAGGGCTGAGCCAAGAATTGTTTGGCTTGTAATATCACTTAGAGCAATTTAGGGTTTGTTCCATGCTTAAATTCCTACTGGTGAGCTGAAAGAGGGCAAGAAAAGGTGATCCAGAACCAGATATGGCTGGTTCCTGCTCTGTTCTATCAGGTTAACTCTCCAGCAGCACTGTCTGGAATGAGAGCAGGTTCAATTGAATTAGAAGTGGAGAAAGTTTGTCAGTGAGTTGGCAGATGAATTTTGCTTTATACCATGAAAACGGATATGGTAGTAGAAGTCATCACCAGTCAGTGTGCGTTCTCTCTAGATCTATTTGCCAATGAGAAGATAGAGCAGAAGCCAACTTTGTTCTTGCCTAGTGATCGCATTATGAATCTTCTTAACCACATATTCATTCCCTGATCTGTGAATACTTTTCAAATTGAATATCTGTTGGTGAAAATAGTTTAGAGGTGACTGGTGTCTTTTTAACACCTGGAAACTGCTTTCAAAAAGCTTTTTGCAAATGCTGCATTTTGTAGTCCTCTTTCTTCCCACCCAGGCAATTCAATCTGGGCACAAGGGTATCTGCTAGGGACTTGCAAAAGGTTATGCTCCAAAGCTGAGCATGTGTTTTTATGAAATGCATTAATAACTTTGACCACACTGAGGGAAAATGCACTATGTAAAACTTAAACAATTGCAAGGCAAGCTGCAAAGCTGGAAATGCTGTACTGTCAAAAGACAGTTCCTTCAGTATTCCAAGGTGAAATCCTAGCTGTCATCTAGCTATATGAAGCTGGTGGCAAATTTCCCAGATTTCAACAGGCCAGGGTTTTGCTTATAGTTGTTAAGGACTGCAGGGGCTGTAATGGACTGGACAGGGTTAACTCTGATGTCATCCAGGCAGTGGGATTTTTCCCAGTGTTTTCTGAATGTGGATCCAGGAACTTGCTATTGAATTAGAATCTGTCTAGGAGGAGTGCTGGTAATTGCAGAAATGAATCCCAGGATTTGCCATTTAATCTACAAGCTCAGTTTTGTTTCAATTAGCTGTAAATTGGCAATGAGCACAAATGGGGAACCATGAAATGAAAGCTCCTCAAGTGAACACTATGTCCACAAACTCTTCAAGTCGCTGACGCTCATTAGAGAGCCAAGTGGGGGGAGAAAATAAAACCACAAACAGTGAGATCCAATTATGAACTTTCTCCTTTGTTCTTCCACCATCTAGGACTGGCTGGTTTATGTTCTAGAAGAGGGACATGTTCTAGACCTGGTTGTGCAGTTGCTCTGCAGCGATATCGTCTTGCTGGATTGAGAGAGAGTGTGCTATGGTTTCATTTACATGGGACAGAGGTGCTCTCCCATTTCTTTTCCCAGGATTTCTGTGCGCAATCAGGCATAATGACAGATTGTGCTTTTTTCCACGTGTAGAATCAGCTTCAAAACAGAACTAAAACCAGTTAATATCGTGTCCAGATCCCTCCAAAAAGCAGAGCCTAACCTCAGCATATTTGAAGATGTAGGATCTGAGAGCTTTTCCCCATGGCATTTACTTGTTGAGCCAAACTGAATGTTTAATAAAAATGGAAACTTATCACACGGTTTCTCTGCTCGTAACTCCTCCTGGGCTGTGACATGCTGCTTGTCCCTGATATCAGCGTAAGCCTGGCAGACAGAGAGTGAAGTCATGCTATGCTCAGAGCCCTGTGTTTGGAAGTGACCATCCTTGCTATAGTCCAGCTTTCAAGAAGTATCTCTGTTTTGCAGATAGCATGGACAACTTGCTCATTTGACCAAGCCCTGAGTTTGGGCTTCATTAAACCTAGAACTTTTCAAGTCAAGTAGGATTCAGATAAATACTTACAGAAAGCTAAAAATGCTGCTTCTCTGGCAGCTTTTGCCTGACTTTGTTTCAAGAAAAAGTTATGTTTTCCAGGGATTTATATCAAGTATTCAGTCATTCAAGCAGGACTAAATATACTCCCAATTAATACAATAAGTTCTATTTTCAATAGTTCTATTTTCAAGTCTATTTTCAATGTCCACTCCTAGAGATTTTAGTCAGTGATCTCAAAGGACATTTTGCGGATGAGGGGAAAAAGAGGACAAGAACTAAAGTGAATTGCCTGAGGTGACAGTGCAAGCCAGTGTCAGAGCTGGAATCAGTTTTATCCACTAGACAAAGCACTCTGTTACTGCTGCTGAAGATGATGATAGTGTTTTCATTAGGCAATTCATAAAGAACAATTGTTCTATTCAGTGTCGTACAGCAAGAGAATGTATACTCAAAACAGAGCCAAGGTCTGGCTGTTAATTCCTTGTTCCCAAGCCACTGGATGTTGTTCCCTTATGAAGACACCTTTATTAATTTTTATAACAGGAAATGCAATAAAACCATCCTAATCATCAAAGATGTTGCTATTACAGTTCCCAAAGCTATCTCCATCCTATTATCTTTCCTTTTCCTCTAGACAGATCTTGGTAGAACCCATAGAACTCTTGTGGTGTGAGTTGGACCAGAGACCTCCAGGTGCCATCCAGTCTAAATTATTCTATGATTTTACAGGCTATGGGTCATCAAATCAGCCTCTCTGAGAAAGGTCATCTGCCAGAAAATACTTGTTTGGGAATACTAAAGTCTGCAGGGGCAAGGTTTATCTTTGAACAAAGTGACTGCCAGAAACTTGGCTAGAAACAGTTCACCACTATGGCTTTTTTTAAAGTTTTTCCCAGGATCCTTTGCAATCATAAGCACCTTTTTTTTTTTTTTTTTTATTCCATTTGCAGGCTGTTTACCCAGTGCAGAAGTGGTGGGTGAGCTCATGTCACTCCCACACCAGGTTTTCAGGATGAGAAAGCTGTGTGTTAACTCATGTTCCTGTGGCTTTGACTGAAGCAGCAGTCTCTGACAGATGTTAGAGGGCACAAAGTGACTAAAAAAATGTGGTTCAGGGTAGACTTACCATGTAGTATTTCAGATGTAGCAATGAGACTTTGGGGGCAAAACATAAGTGGCAGGAGTTGAGAGACTGTTAAAAAAAGCACACCTTTCATGTGCTGTCACCTATTAATGCAGATAATGTTCAGAGACAAATAAAGAAACACAGAGAATTCCCAGAAATTTATTTCGATTGATTATGAGCTCTTATGGCTTCCATGGTATCTTATGTTTACCAGTACATTAAAGACATCCTAGTCTCTGACACTTTCTCCTTGCTGCATTCCTGTGTAGGAACGCTGTGATACCCTGCCCATTTTACAAATGAAACACTGCAGGGTTGAGGGACTGCCTCAGGGTCATGCAGGGAACCAGTCTTAGAGCAGGGAGTTAAGCAAAGGTCTCCCAAATCCTGATGAGTGCCTCAACCACTTTTGCCTCCCTACCTACCACACATCAGCACACAGAGCAAATTTTAATTTTATGCTGAGATAGACATGTGCACCTCAGGCACTGTATAAAGTGCAGCATGAGAGTCCTTTCAGAAAAGTCATTCTCTGGTCAATAGTTACTGTTCTAATCCCATTGACTTCCAAAAGTCTCTGGTGTCAAGAGTGGCCTAGCATTGGCCTTGCCATAAGCAGTCTCATCAGTAAAAAGGACTATTGAAGTCAAAATGCTCTGGAAAGTAAGTCACGGGATCAGAATCTGACCCAAGAAAAGAGAAAAAGAGTGTCAGCGCTTGTCAGGGAAACTCATCTGAACACCTCTAGCAATTTAAGGAAAGTCCTACAGACATGCCAGCAAAACATTTCACTGGTTTCCATTAAATAGTTATCACAGATCCTGCTTGCAAGCAGATCCATTTCTTAATATATAAAGCAGTTTAGCCACAGCCACTATGTATTTAAAAAAAAAAAATCTGTGAGTTCAGGAGCACTTGAGCAAAGCAATAAATTCTCCTTTGAACCATTAAAATTTTTGTTAGGCAACATCATAGTGTGAACATCACCTTGTCTTCCGACAGTGGATTAGTCCCCCAAGCCCTCCTATGCTCTTCAGGTCACTAATGAGCTGTTCAGCCCTCAGTAAATAAACTGTGCAACAGTCCTCACCCAGGAACCTCCATGCCCTTTCAGAGACATAAATACCTTTATTCCCATTTTATAAGTGTGATAACACAGGTCAAGCTGGAAATAGGATTTTAGTTTCATTAATGTAATTGGACAGCAAGGGGGATTAAAGGATTAAACTAATAAATGGAGATAACCGACTTTTCAGCTGCTTTGGACTGGCGGAGCAAATTCATTCTAACATGGCTTAACCCTGTAAGCCACATTTTTACCACCTTGCACCCCTCTGAGCTGATGGTTCTCTGACATCCTGCAATGCCCTCTCAGTATAGCTCTGCTAATTCCAATGCCAAAATATTAGCTGCCATCCTTTTCTCTCTGCAAGTTACTGGGTCTGAGCCAAGAATCTGTCAGCATAAGAGAAACAAGATCAGATGGTGCAAGCCTGATTACAGTCCGTTGCTGTCTCACCCAGCCCTCCCACTGGTCGTTTCTCAGCAGACTCACTGCTCCACCAGATTGTTCTCCTGCCAGCTCATCAGTCGACAACATTAATAAATGGTTATAAAGATAAGTTCCATCTTATCCTGAAGGCCTGCAGGTGATGGAAGAGATCCCTCCAGAAAGAAAGAGATGCAAGAGGTGGTCTCGGCTTGGGGCTTTTTTGGTAGAGCAAATGTAGGCTAGACCTTGCTGGGAAGCAGTATGCCACAGAGTCAGCAGCAGCAAGTGAGGCTGTGATGTGTGATTTCAGTAAAATCCCTCTCTCTCTCCCTCTGATTTCTCTCTAATCCGGGTACCTGCATCCAGTAAAAGAAGACTGTTACACACTGCACAGCTCCCCACTTTCTTTCTGAGGTCTTTGCTACAGCAGAAAGAGGAATCTGGAGCAGACCCAAGTACCTTTTATACTTTGCCATGTGAAAGTGCCCTTGGTAAACACAGCTTTGGCAAAACCTGACCAAAGTTATTTATATACCATGACATTACACAGGAGTTTAAGGTCTTAATCCTTCAAGTGGGTCCCAGTGTGTTAAAGTTTCTGAGATACTCCCAGGCTAAAAGGTAATGGGGTCTTTGGATTACACAAGCATAATCACACAGTTCCCCTCTAAAACAGGACTGTGCTTACCTTTACTATTGGCTGAAGTAAAAGGGTAAATAACGTTGCTGAAAAACTGGCTTTTCATCACAAGCTTTTTAGTGTATGGATGGTCTCTTTATAGACACAAGTTGCAGTAAGTTAACCATGCAATTCCTGCAGAACCTCTTCCTCCTCCTACCCCCTCTAATTCGTTCTGATAAAATTAATTTCATCTCCCACATTGGCCTTTCCCTCCTGTTTCTAGGAGGACTCCTAGGCTCACACTGCCCTTCCTGACTAAATGGTCATTCTGATGCATAAGTCAACATTTTGGCCCATGGACCAATTTCGTCAGCCTCCTGGAGCAAAGAATGTGCCTTGTCGCATTCTCCCTTTCTGCATATCCAGCCACCGGCACTGGGAATGTGAGAGGAAAGATGGTGTTCCTGCATCACATGATATACAGCTCCACATTCACTTTGTTCTTATGTTGGGCCAGTGGCCAATCCTCCTCATAACTGCCTGATCAAGCCAAACAGTCTTGGATCTGTCTCACTTCTGGGTGGGACCAGATATTGAAGATACCAGCCAAGGTGTCATGTCCTAATGCCAGACCACAGGCATAGAGTAAGGCTTAATTTAGTCCGATTGTCATCACAGAGCTGACAGACTAGGAATAGTTCTACTTACAGACAACACATGGGAAGCTTCCTCTGAATCCATACAGGAAATATTCTCCCAAGCAGGACCCATTTCAGCCAAACCATTTTTAAATAAGCGCCTCAGGAAAAGGCTGTGGTCAAAGGCAGAGCCTCCCCTAGCTCATCATAAGATTGGGGAGGTCTAGGCAGAGACAGCAGAAAGGCTTTTCCTCCCAGCTGGCAGAGACACCACCACAAATTTCCCTACAGCTCCTGGAGCAGAGTTGAGAACGGGAGCCAGAATATGGTGGATGTGAACTCTCTCCAGGGCCTTGGCAGAAAAGACATGCTACTTTGTCAAATTATCAGAATTTGTGGTGGAAATGACCTATTAAACCTCTTTGCTCTTCCCACTGTCGTCACCCTGCGTTCTTCATTTCATAGATCTGTTAATGCTTTGTCAAAAGGCAGAAACACAGCTTGGACATAAAAAGCTGCTGTTTACAGTTGACAGAAAGCTTACATTAGACTGGGCCACCTGAACGCCCTCACCCAATATAAACAGAATCTATCAACACTGCTTAAGCCATTAACCCTGACAATTGAGGCTTTCCAGGGAAAGCCCTTATCAAAAGGGGACTGCAAATGAAACCTGATGAGAAAAATCCTCGTTGCCCCAAATGTACTAAAATAACTTCCATGAGAAGATGTTGATGAGCCTTGTTAGGTTCACCCTAATCCCTTTGACAAACCAGGGATTCCCTCAGGTTGGAACACAAATCCTCCAGGAATTTGAGTCTTCAGCTTCCTCTGCTCTCCACGCGATGGCAGTTATAATTTTTTAAAGATCATTATCTGATCAACATGGGATAGGAATGTTTGGAGTTGAGCGTCTGAGGCATTAGTGGAGAGGCCCATCCATACCCAGTAAGATCTGTTCAGAGAAAGCTCCCCTTGAGAGCTCCCCACAAGATTTGTGACCCCTCTCTTGTATGTGCCCAGACACCAATAATTTTCCAGAGGTGGCTTGAGAAAGGGCTGTCTGAGGGAACCCACATGGAGAATATCTCCAGAAACTCTTCCTCCTCATGAGTGTTTACAGCAAAGGGTGAGGTGAAGGGAAGAAGCCTGTAAAGAAAGCTTCACATGGGCTTTCCAGATGTGATCAAACTGCTATTACCTCAAAACATTTGGCCCTTGTTTGTAAGACAGAAGACTTCTGGAAAAAAGCATTTTCCACTACAGTGCTGCATTTCCATCTCCAAATTGAGACTCTGGAAAAAGCTGAAAATTATAGACAACAAATAAACAGTATTAGGCACTTTGTCAACTTTGTGACGAGTTTTTAATTGTATCCACCCATGATTTCCCAAGGATTCAAGGGAGACAAGGTATTTTCACATTCAAATGCAGAAATCTTTTTCCTCTTCATTCCCTCAACCGTGTTGAGAAGGAAACAAAAGTGAGTTGTAAATTAAGGGGAACAGTAGATCATCTAGCAAATATTGCAAACAGTTGTTTAAATGCGTGTGGAATTGCTTTCTGAGCTATATATCTCGCTTGTTTTCCCAGAGGAAATCTAACACACATCTACCTCCACCTGCTGGAAGAAGATTAAAAATGTTAATAATTATGATTTTCAGATGACAGACTGAAGATCTACACATTTTCTGATGCTCGAGACAGGGGAAAGATAACTTCTTATAGTGAAGGGAAACTATACCAAGGCCACAGTTTCTGGATTTAGCAAGTCTTCAGTACATGGTAATAGTTAAATGTTTAGCATTGTAGGATGGGGGGAGACTTGGTTTTGGACTGAGTACATTTTTGACTGACTTTTCTCCACGTTGGATAGATATTTAGGGAACAGTATTGGCCTCACTGGACAGTGGTGGAAATCCAATGGAATTTAGCTCAAGGCACAACCAGGCCATTGGTATGTGAACTGTACAAGGCAACTGAGCCTTTTCCACTCTGCAGATGGTAAATTTGCAGACATTCAGGACAGAAATATTCTCATTTTAATGCTTTCACCGCTGGCTGCAAAAATGCAATATGTTTAAATCACAGAGTAATCTTTTCATCTAGATCTGAAAACCAAAAAATTTGCCTTTTGTAGTTTTAAAGAAGGTTGGAATTTTCCTGGTGGTTTTTTTTTTTAACTTTTACGGTAGTTGTAAAGAACATCAGATTGGTCATGAAGAAGGATTCTTCATGGTAGTATGCTAGCCTGGGCTTTGGAAGGTGTTCAGTTTTGAGCCCTTATTTTACCACTGATTTCCCTGTGGTGGTGGCTGTAAGCATTTTGTGAGATCAGCGACACTTTTAGCAGAAATGTCTTTTTCTCCCAAATTTTCCACAGGCATTTGAGCTAAAGATGCAGAATGACAAAGTGAGATTATCCAGATGATTAATGAAATAGTCTAAAAAGAGATTTGCTAGCTCTGTCCCAAAATTAGGATTTTACAACTCCAAGAACATGTTTTCAACCTTCTGGATTTGTTTTGAACCAGGCGAGAAAGGCGAGCAGATTGGAATACCTAAATTGGTAATTATGGGGACTATCACTGGATTCTTTGACCGTATGTCTTTTATCTTGACAATAACCCTTTGTTGGTAACCCCAGCAATAAGAAAATACAGACCCTGAGGGAGGACGGGAAGGGGCTGGCAGTATAACAGAGCTGCCAAGTATCTTTTAAAAATCTTATCTCTGCCCTCTGTGGCTAGACTTTTCCATGCGCATTACCAATGGAATGCTACATTTTTGCACAAAGCATCCATGGGTCGTTAACATCTTCTTTCCCCATCCCAGGAGGACACATGGAGAAAACAGAAATCTGACAGATCCTCCTAAATCTAAGGACTCTCCCACCAGATGGCTGGTCCACAAAGCGCACTGTCCCACCACAGACGCTGAGCAATTCAGAAGGCGTGACAATGGAATGCTGATATTTTATTGCTGCCACATCCCGCCCTGCTATTTTCTTCCCAATCAAACATCACATCTGTCAAAGCTCATCTTAGGTGAACTTCAGTACCCATTTGAAACTGAGGCTTAAAAATAGTAGAGAGAAAGTGTGCATAGTTTTTTTTTTCTTTTTTTTCTTGCAAGTCTCCAGAGAATCTTCCACAAACCAAAGTGTGTTTTCTATTATGGTTTGCATCAACAAGCTGATCTTGGGGACTTCTGTCTGTGTGTGTTTCTGTTACTGATTTTTTTTGTGTGTGTGTGTGTGTATGTGTGTGTGTCTATCGTGGCCCTTGTTTCCTCTGGAGAAAGGAGACAGTAAAACCCACTTGAAAATTTATACACACAGTGTTAGGAGCCCAGTTCATTCATCTGAAGACGCTCCTGCTGTGTTGGGTAAAATGCCCAGAAATATTCAGAGCTGTGTTAACCACAATTCTCTGCTTCCACGTTGTGTCTGATGCCGTATTTGGAAGCTGTGATTCCTTTGCTCCATGTGGCTGACTCAGAATTTGCATTTACTTGATACCAGCATTGATTTCCTGTCCCTTTGGGTAGCTGTAATGGATGGAGTGGCCACAAAAAGTTCAGCAGGACAAGTAGAGAGAGTTAGTAAGCTCAGTGGAGCAGTATCAAATGTCAGCCAGTGGCTGCGCAGATGTCAGTGATGCAGATTCAAATGCTGGAGTCTGGCAGACGCATGACCCACGGGTTGCAATGCGTTGTTAAAGAAATGAAACCTACCCAAGTTATTCATACTTACTGTGACATATTGCTATTGGCAGCCTCATGCTGGGTCTACCCTAATCACTTGCCAGCATAAGTTAAGAATGTGATTTCACTTTTAATGATACTTCTAAAATAGCAAAAGACTTCTTTGAGGGAGTGGTCTACTTTCCCAACCTCCTCTGCCTCACAGCAAAATCTTCGTGTAGCCAAGAGCCACAGGACTCAAAGTAGATCTCTCAGAAAACAGGATTGCTTCTCAGCGAAAGACGGGCTCCCTTCAGAGTCCCACTAGGAAGTGTCTTGAAGTAACCCATCTTTTTCAGACTCAGCTGTCCCTGTTGGCTCACCTAGGGATTTGGATTATCCAGCAGCTCTCACATGGAAAGCTGCACTTGGACTGCTTACACCCTAGTAGCATCTTGAGTCATAGGATACCATCCTTGTCCCAAGACAGGACTAGCAGAAAGCTTTTACCTGTTTTGGGCAGGAAGTATTTCATTCAGGGTAGAAGTTATAAGGCACGCTGATGCTGATGCTGAAGATAGTTTGCCATCATGGTAATGCTTGTAACTACATCAGAAATGTTTTCCAGAGTAGGCTAAGTGAGTAACAAAGATGAAATCTGCCACTTTGGCTGCCATTGAAGCACTGGTCTTTGCCGGGAGCTACTACATAACTCATACCATTTTGTCTGCTTAGCACTTCTAAGGGCTTGTGTGTGCTGGTGGTTCAGGATGTAATGCAAAAGCCAGAGGTGCTGGGAGAGATAGGTCACGTATAATTTTTGTTTGCATTACTAGAACTCTCAGAAGCTGTTGTCCTGGAGAAAAGCTAACTCTGCTGGTGCTATGTGATAAAGACAGTGTGCATAAAGGCAGTACCTGATCAAGAGTGAGGTGAGAGACAACAGCAGATACAGCTGATGAAATAATCTTTCATTGTTTCCTCATCATAACAGGCACCAGCCTCAGTCTGTCAGCCTATTATCAAAGCTTTTACATGCATTGCAGCTTTCAAGGAAAGCGACAAGTTGCCTCTATGGCTTCATGGGTATGTCCTCCCTAGCATGATGGCAACACACTGAAAAGACAAAGTCTATGGTGGGTTATAAAGGCAAAGACCTGTGCCACCGAATATGGAGAAGGGTGCAGATGGGATGTTAAAAGCCAGAAAACTATGTTTAAAGTAGCAAGACAAAGGAGGGCACAAAGGGAACACAAAGAGAAGGGCTACACGTTTAAAAAGTGTATGCTAAGAAAATGATTGTCAGACTGCTACCCATAGGGCTGGTAGTTCTCTTTCACTCTAGGACAAGTTTGGAGGTTCAATTTCAAGCCGTGTTTTTCCTGCTGCCTTTTTGTACCACAAAACTAAATATAAGTTGCGATTTTCACTCAAGTGTCTTCCCCCCAACATTCAAAACCCATATTCCATTTAGTAAGATTTTATAGAGGTTGCCATGGCAATTTGCCTCCAGATCCCATTCTGAGTCTCAGAATAAATGGGAAAAACTATGACCACATCATAACATTTTCAGGCTCGCCCAAGACTGGAAAGAACATCCAGGAAAGAAATCCTGGAACAAAGGAAAAAGCAACACTTTATCACTCTTGGAAGAGAGCCTTCTAGCTGTACGATAGCCTGTTGGATTTTGATTGGGGGTTTTGGGTTTGTTTGTTTGTTTGTTTGTTTGTATCTTTCCCAAAGCAGCAGTGTGATAAAGAAGAGAGCAAGAGACAAGGAAAATGGCTAGTATGCCACAAACACATCTTCTGGAGGTGCAGAAACCTTCTGGAGCAGATGATCTTGAAAGATTCTCACTGCATTTTGCATAAGCCTCAAAACTGTTAGCTGCTCTGCTGCATTTGCCTTTCTATATAAATTATAAATAATTTTTGTTTTAATTCATTAAAATATCTTTCCATCCCACACTTAAATAAGCCTAACCAGCCATCCTGTAATGTGTGATAAAATTCAGGCTCTACTGTACTATGCAGATGCAAATGTTTGCATCCATGCTGATGAATGTCTCTCCAGATAGTCTTAAAGAGCAGTGTCTAGACTTGAAGAATGAGCACAGTGCACTTCTGACTCTGTTGGAATAATTGCAGCATTTCATCGAGACTCTCTTCTCTCTACAAGGGGACAGCAGGACAGTCAGCCAATACCCTTTCTTCTGTAACTCTGCACAGGGCTTCAGATCAAAGGTTGTACAGGAAAAAAAATGTATAGGAAGAACTAACCATCAGAAAGAGGGAGAAAAGGGTCCGAAAGCTGGTGGGAACTGCCTCTTCCATCTAGTTGTCAAATTTCCAGCTCTTTGTCTCCTTTGTCTTTGCAATTAAGTATGTTCAATGAAATCTTTCTCTTTTTTCACTATCCCTATACAGCTTCAGATGATGAGGATGAAGCTAAGCTAAGCCATTGACAGTTAACAGAAGAAATTGTATTTCCGTCAATATCAGTAAAGGTCATAAGGCATAAAAATACATGTGTGTGTCTTGAGAATAGTCAGGACTTCCAAAGAATCAGCATTATAGATCCTTCCAGATGTGAGCACACTGATCTGTATCAAATATTAGCTAAGCTTTGAAACACCATAAAGACATAGCTCTTCCCTGAGAGGAAACCTTTGTGCTCATGTGAAGAGCAAAGATAAAGCATGCCACATTGGCAGTCTTCATATACTTTAAGAATTCAACTTCAATACCAGATGAATGTCTCAGTGCTTCAAAAACATCACTGAACTGAGAGAAAAATTGGCCCTTTCAGAGTGCAGTTGATCCCATCATTAGAAAGACATCCAAAAGAGCTTAGGGAAGTCACAGCTACAAGTGCTTATTTCACCTTGTGGAAAAAGTGCAGTTAAGTATCTTCCATTTTTGGTAATTTATTCTGTAGCTCCCTGCAGCTGGAAGAGACAGGTCTGATTTTTGATGTTGTTCATCATCGTTAAGTATTTAAACACCACTACAAGTCTGACTCATCTTTTGGGGTAAAGAGAGCAAAAGGGCCATTTTGTCAATCTGTCTGCTGAGCAATCACAATCTTTGTTTCAGTCCTTGGAAAGAAATAGAACATTCATCAAATGGCATTCATCAAAAAGGAACAATGTTTATATATGATGATTTGCACATCCTAATCTCAGCCAGCCACATCCTGATTCTGCAGTAGATGTAGCTTCCTGTCCTCAAAATCAAAGAGGTGGCTCCACTGTAATCAGGGACAACTGTGAAGAATGGTTGATCTTGGTGGTTTGTGCAGCAGTGCAAGCCTTCAGTCCTTGCTCTTCTATTCGTCGTGGAAGTCCAGATGGTCACCAATAGGACTGAGGTGCCTGGGTGTCACCTGAGCTTTCTCACTTGTAGCAGTGTTTTGAAATCAGCATATCCATGCCATGTAAACCAGCTACCATTCTTGCCCAAACAGTTAATAAGCAAAATATTATTTTACATTCTCTTCTAATATATTTACTAATGTATTCTTTGTGGTCAATTTGCTGTAATGCCTAAACTGCACAAGGAAGGGCTATGGACAAAAGACTTGTTTTTTTAAGTCATACCCCAATAAGGGAAAGCCTGGGTGATCCTTTCCAAATAGCAGCTGGGAAAGCAGGGCCAGAAAATGGCTGTCAGGTTCCTGCTAGCTGAGAGCAGGGTTTGTCCTCTCTGACTCCTTAATTCCAGTCTGCCAGAGTAATACTACAGAGAAATGTCTTATTCCAGAAGCTGTTCGTGCATTTAATGAGAGGCAACCACAGTCCCAGTAGCCAGGGCTGCCTTTCTTAAGGTGATACCCTGGCAGGTTTCCCACGGTAGTTCAGTAGCTTGGCTATTTCTTTTCTAAATTTACAGGCAATCTCCTGTTACATAGTGGGGCCAGCTTCTGGGATATCAAGTGGTTTTTCAGGTGTTGTGTTACAGCGGGCTGGAAGCTTTTATTCACCAGGCTATGCATGTAACCAGTGTATGTTCAAATGACTGTGTCTCCAGTGTTTCTTTCTGCTCTAATTCATTGCTCAGCTTTGCATCTTCCACTGCCCCGTCTCTAATTCAGGTTCCCATCTATTAAAAAAAAAAAAAAAAAAAGGTGTGTGTTTGTAAGAATAAGGCTTATCTCAAAGAAGCCACATCCCACTAAATCACAAGTCCCATGACCCCCTCAAAGGGACAGTGTTGCAGAAGGTTTTAAAACTGGTGGCACATCCAAGTTCCAATTTATGACAAGGAGACTCAAAGTATAAATGTAGTTCACAGGACTGCGGATCAGTGACTGGTCCAGGGTGATGAAGAGATTCTGACTCCAAAATATTTAGGACTGTTCTTGTGTTGTTAGTATCTGTCTAACTGCTCAGTTGAATTAAACAAAACATCTGAAAATCATCAGGCCCTCCCATAAATGTCACTGTTTCACAAAAGAAGACTCTGACTTACCAAAGATTATAATATATACACATGTGTTTTATCTCTGCAAGATGTTTTCAAGAGGTTGAATAAGCCAGCCTATGTGCTGACGTGAACTGTAAGCAGAAGATCAGCTTGAAATATTAGGCCAATAATATGGATAATATACATCCAGTTGCACTGCAATCCATCTCACTAGGTGACTCGGGTCGTGGTTTTGCCAACTGAAGTTAAAGTGCACCATCTGGGATAATCCCACATTTCACATGTTCTTGCTTTGTTTTCTCAGAGTTTTGGAGTTCTTTGTAACCCCTAACTTTGAAAAAACTGTGCCACCACTGTCTTTAAGAGGAAGACATTAACTGGGCTTTATCCCAGCTTGGTCATTCCAGCACTATCTAAGGGTCAAGAACAGCTGCAGAAAGCAAGCTCTCCCTAGAGCTCTGTCTCTACCCGGGTGGCAGAGATTCCTCTGCTGTGAGGGTCAGCTGACTGTCTCAGCATGTGGTTTGTATTTACCAAGTCATTGTTTAGAAGAAGACAATTTGTTTCAAAGGCCAGTTCGTTTAAGACATGTAAGGGTTCCATTCCACAGGTACTGTTCACCATTCCTGTCATCCTGCTTTCGTTCTGCCACTATCCCACAGGGTGAATACTGTGCCCCGACGCTATCCTCACTCTAGTTTACGAAAAGATCAGATAAATCAGTGTAGACTGGACTTTATCCTTGGGAACTCTTGAAGATAAGGCTAATTGTGCATTACAGGTTTTTTTTTCACATGAGTGCATGACAGCAGGCCTGTGAAATAGTTCATGATCTGGCATCCACTTTCAGTATATCTATGGCACAGAGAAAAATGAAGTGTTATACCCATGACCTCTAACATGGTAGATAATTCAGATAAAACTTGTAGTAAGCAGAAAAATCTCATTTGTCATAATTCTGGCACAGACTCCATAGCAGCAGAGGGGCTGATGGGTACAACATGAACACATTTAAAATCTAATAAATTGTAGCAAGGAAATAGTTGAGTCATGTGTAATTTCCCCCCTGCCCCCCCTTTTACTGTCGGGAACAGTCTTTATTTCTTAAGCATATCTTGTTAATACGCTGTTCAGCAACCAGTTGCAGAAGGGACTTTTCGTTTGACCGGAAGAGCAGGAAGCATTGTAGCATCTTTCCTTGGGTTATGATTGCTGAAGCTTTCAAGCTACTCTTGTTTTCTACCAAAGCTCACTACAGAACTGGACAAGGTATTTTTGACAAAACTATAGGCTATTTGCAGCCACTTAATGGTTGTTGGTCTGCAATAAACACCAAGCTGATTGAATTAAAGGTGTGATTATTCTCCTAATGGATTTAATATAAAGCTTGTGTAGACAGTCTTAAATAAATTGCTGGTAATACCAATTTAAAATGGTTAGAAAAAGGTTTAAGATCAACAAAAGTAATTTTTAATTTAACTAATTAGTCATTATGTATGGTTTTGTGCTCATTTAATATGTCAGCTTAAGAACACAAATGAATCTCAAGTGATTTCTGTGTGGACAGCTTCTGTTCAAGGCAGGGAGGGAACATTAACTGCTGGATAATCCACAAAACCACTTTTCTTTTGATGTCCAACAAAGGAGAAGTTTGGAAAAGGCAACACACTGTCTAGCATTGTCAGTATAAAATATTTATCTCCTTTAAATACAGTGCTCTCTACAACTACCTGAGAGGAGGTTGTAATGAGGTGGGTGTTGGTCTCTTCTCCCAACTTACTAGCAATAGAACAAGAGTAAATGACCTTAAGCTGTGTCAGGGGGAGTTAGACTGGATATTAGGAAAAATTTCTTCACTGAGAGAGTGGCCAGGCATTGGAACAGGCTGCCCAGAGAGGTGGTGGAGTCACCATCCCTGGAGGTGTTCAAAAAACATGTAGACGTGGCACTTCAGGGCATGGTTTAGGGGACACGGGAGTTGGGTTGATGGTTGGACTTGATGATCCTAGAGGTCTTTTTCACCTTAATGATTCTATGATTCTCTGATCTGTTCTTTTGTGAGCATCATTAAAGAAGCTGGATCCTTCCCTTGCTGAGACAGCTGTATTTCAATATTTTGCATTCATAGACTGGGAAGCAAAACAGTCTTCATACATTCTCTGGTGCCACTGGCAAGTCCAGCTGGGAAGATAGTGTACGTATATGAGTTTGGAAATGCAGGTGAAGCTACAGGTTGAATCTTACCAGTTTTATAACTTAGTGTGGTGAAGAATAACCACTGATGCCAACTATGTTACTGCAGGGCCAAGAGGACTTGTCCAGCATCAGGTCTTTATTGTACTATGCATGATGTACAGAGACTGAACACAGACCCTGGTCAGCCACTTTTTTTCAGGTACCTTGATAATGGGGGACTTGCCTGAGTAAACCAAACAGCCACAAGTACAGGAAGAAACTAGGTGTGTCCAAAGCCACAGAGGAGGCCACGTACAGAAGTGAGGTTAGAACTGTAAGTCACCAAATTCCGACCTCAGTGTCATAGTCCCTAGGATTGACCCCCTTGCTCCCAGCCAGCATGAAATAAGATACACCTTTTGTGACCTGTTGTAGGCAGACAGGGAGAAGGAATAAACACACCAAGGATTCCTCTGCCTTAAAATTGACCTAGGATAAAAATACATTAAAAGAGTGTGTGCTCTCTTGTTGATATGCTTCAGCACTGGTGTTACCCATGGATTTGTTGGTAGGGGGAACCTTTTTTCCTTTGGCCACAGTAACATTTGGGAGTCCTGTATGGCCATGAAGCAGTCGTCAGTGCTATTGTCAAAAGTAAAATAAGACAGGGCTCACAGAGGAGGTACAGTAGCAGAAGCTAATGAAGCCCCATCTCCGATGGCAATGGTGAACGGGGAAGAGCTCTAAGCCTGTTCATCTCTCAACCCATCAGAATTAATGGTAATGCAGACAGCTAATCGTTAGCATGGGCTGAGCAATTCCTTCCCTTGTAGACCCTTTCAGCAGAGGTCTGAGAGCAGAGGTCACTTTTTGGTTAATAGCTGCAGATGGATTCCTCTTCCATGAATTTGTCCAGTCGCTTCCTGAAGCTGTGTTCAGGTCAAGTCCCTTCTGAGCTTCTGTCCTGTCCCCTGAGAGTGAATTTTCTGACACTGCATCACTCTGCTCTTCTGCACAGACAGTTTCATTTCCCAGCGCCACCACAGTAGCACTAACCTTGAAGGAGAAAACATTTTTTAAAAGGGAGGAGAGGAGTAAGAAACTTGAACTGGAGAAGCAGTGAGATGATTTAACAACCAGCAGCTTTTTTCCTATTTGGTGTCCCAAAATTTTAGGACTAGATGAAAACCACAGCATGCAGGTGATCAAATGGAGTACTTTGCCTCCTGACTCAGTGTAGGGAAGAGGGACTAGCTGGCATTTGTCACGCCTGCCAATTTGGTTGAAGTGGAATTTGAACCACGCTGCTGGAGATATTAGACAATTTTCTTTCATCTGGTTGTGGGTCGTGTCACATGGTCACCATATGTGTTGCTCCCCAGCACGCACACACACACCTCTCACTCTACGCAGCTGTCAAAACAAACATCAGCTGCTTTTTTTCAGTCCAGGAGAGATTTAGCTCTAGAAGCAGTGGAGACCTGTAGGCTTTTCTAACAGGATTTCACATTGCAGATTATCTTTAATCCAATTCATCTCTGACTGATACAGTTTTTGGAAGCCTGTGGCCCATCTGCAGAGTTTGCTAGATGGAAACTTCTGTCAGCTGTGCTGAAACCACTCTCTGTGCTGGGCTGTAATAACAAGGAAAATCCTGTAATGATCTTCCTCAACCATTGAAGGGCTTTGTTGTGGTCACGAACAAATCTGAATTTACGGGAAGAGCATTAGATTGTATACAAGGAATAGATTTTACTTGACCTCTTGAAGTCTTGCATGTTAAATTCTCAGTTCGTCTACAAATGAATGCCAGAAAAATACGGTTTTTGTTTTTAAAGTAGTGCTTAGCCTTAGGATTGCACCAAAGACCCGGAAAGCCCAAGGCAAAATGTTCTGTCACAATGCAAAAAAATGGAGATCCTTTTAATCCCTCAGGACAGAGAAGCCAGTCACAAACTGCTTTCTTGTCCTAGTAACTCGAGGAAGGGGATCAGTGCCACAGTACAGTATTGAGAGAAGGGCTGGGATGCTGGAGGAAGCTGTTCTGATTCAGACCACCGTCAGATGTAAAATACAACTAATGCCTTTTTAAAATTATCTTTCCTTCTTTCTTTCTCTCTTTTTTAATTTTTTTTTTCCTTTTTGAGGTAGCAGCCAGCTACTTCAAAAAGAAACCTGACCCACAAATTAAAAAATACTCTGGCTGGAAGTTTCCATTCATGTTGCAGTTAAAGCAAGGGAAGTAGCCTGGGCTGATGAGGTAAGATGCTGCTGGGAGAAACATAAGTGATCTGTGCTTTAGTGCAGTGGCCACAGAGGCTCTGTTTTTGTCCTAGTGCGCTGGCTGAGTTCAGGGACAGGGCTTCTTTGGGGATTGCTTCATTCTTTACTGGTGTTTCCACACTGGGTACAGGATTCCTCCTACCTGCAGTGGGCCTGTGAGCAAAACCACAGCTGCTGTAGAAGTGCCAGGGGAAGGGAGATTTAAGCAGTAAGTAAATGACACATTCCCTTCTGCCTGAAAACCCACCTCCTGTTTTCCAGCAGGGTATTCAGGGAGGAGGCAGGAAAGAGAAGCTTTGTCCTCCGATGGTACAGTCTCTTTCATATCCTCTGAAGGCCAGCATTTTCCTTATGTTTTTTATCGCTGTTGCCATTTAACATTGCCTGTTCCTTCTTTAGCCACAATCCCCATGGAAACACCCATGCTTCCAAATGCTTATTGTTCCTTTATAGCCATGTTTTCATGCCACCCTTATCACCACAAAAGTTTAGACTTCTGGTAGTAGAAATGACTTGTGTCTATGACGCTGTTCATTCTCTTCATCTTCTTATGGGGGTAAATTATCTGAGAGCACTGGACTGCTTGTTTTGATAGGGTTTTATCATACAAGTTATGTATGTGGTTTGTGGGGGGGGAGGGTGTATATATCTGTGCTGATCTGAGTTTTAGAAGGGGTCCCCAGTTCAAAACAACCCAAAATTGCTGACCTCCAAGGTACAGTGTGTAATCAATAGATTTCTTTAGGGTTTGGAAGGGATGAGGAGTAGCTGGTCCTATGCAGCTTTTTTCTCGGCTGGGCTCATTCTGCTGAATTTTGTGTTACTACTGCGGTTTGTCTAAAAGTAAAGCCCACAAATCTTAGACAAGCTCTAGTACTAGCTGTAGAACTTGTACAAGCTCTAGTACTGTGCAAGGTGCTGTACAAACCCATCCCAAGAAGAGATGATTGCCCAAATGAGCTGGAAAAATGATAGCGACATTTACCTTTTTATTAGTTCATTGTGTTTTGACTTCAGAGATTTTCCTGTAAACTATGATCATATTTCTAATTAAATCATAGTTTTCATTAGAATGTTATAAGATAACAATGGGTAAAAAGAGCTAACACTTTTAAATTAATATATATTTTGAAAAAAAAGTTTGCCACAGAAAACAAATATTGGAAAATCATAACAGTCACAAGGTAAGGAGAGAGTAATGGCATAAGTGAATTCAGCAGTTTATTACAGAACTGTGCTAACGATGTAAAAATTCAATTTCTAGCAATCACAACGTTTAGATTGCAAGAGAGACTTTTGGTGTGATTATTCTTCCTGCTTCTTAAAATCCTGGGGACTATGGGAGCCTTCCAGATGGTAGAAGTTTACCCTACAGAGTAAATCACAGACAAGGTAGGCAATTACATTTATACAGGAGGAGCAGAAGCTCAGAGACATTAAAGGTGAGACATCTGAAAGTGCTCAAACAATGCCCCCTTTGAAACATTCTTTGACACCATCAGAGTTAGGACAAGTAACATACCCTTTGAAGATACCACTTAAAAAGCTTTCCAAAATCTGTCAGTAATTTGAACCTCTTCTGCCCTATCTCAGACCACGGAATCCACGCGTTCCCTTTCTGGCAGTGTCAGCAAGGTATGAGCTTCTTTCTGTCTCCCATTCACATGGCCATGACCCACAGCGCTATGGTCAGTGTATAGCTGATCCACTGTAAAGCCCAGTAAGTGCTGTTTCAGAGCAAGGCTTAAGATTCTCAGCATGGCCTTGGAGACATCTCATCTCTTTGACAGCATTGGGTAGCGGGAGAGTCCAGGGGGCAGCGCGAGGGTGGTGGGGCTGGTCCCTGCTGACACAGAGGCAGCCACTGGCAGCCGTTCAGCACCAACATCATTGGCTTTTGTGTAATTACCCCTTCGTTCCAGGGCTATCCTGGAGCCCAGAATGGCATGAGAAGCCTTCTTCCCCCAGCTGTCTCCCTCCCCCAACCCATCCAAGGAGGGTTACGCATTCTTTGGTTGCTAAAGTGGTGTGGGTATGTGTGTGTGTGTATATTCCTGTGCTAACAGATATGTTGGGAAAGGAACCTCCTGTTAAGTTAAAATGCAACTGAGAGAGGCTTCCCTGCAAGATCGCATGTGTTTTCCTTAAGATAAGACTTTAGAGGGATAATATCATTCACTGCAAAAAGATTTTTCAGCTCCCATGACACCTGAAGCAAACAAACGTCTTGTAGCCCAGCACTGATAGATGCAACATTAAAAGCAATTTGATATCCTCTCCAAGGCTAAAAGGAAAGGGCCTTCTCACATGCTGTACCGGGGGACTGGTGAGGAAGGAGTTTTGTTCTTCCAGCCTTGGGATTCATTCTGCTCTCTTCCATTAATGTATGTTTGCTGATGTGAAGGGAGTTGCACCACTGAGAACATGAAGAGAATGAAGCTTTCTGTTGTGACAAGACCTGGAGGAACGGGAGATGAAAAATGTTCCCTGAAAGAACTGAAAATCTCCTTTAGACACAGAGAAATCTTTTCCATGTCAGCCCTCTGCTCCTGTTCCTCTCATTGAATTAGTTCCCCACATGCATTTATCTCATGCCTTCATCTTAGCCTCTCAGCCACTCCATGCTCCCAAGCTTGACTTGTTGCTTCTCCATGGGAGGACTGCCTCAGGCATAGATTCTTCTCCTGCCTCAGCTCATATCACTGCTGCCTTTATATATGTGGTCTCTATTCATCTATTTCCTTCTATATATGATGTACCTGAAAATGGTCTTCAGCTCCTAAAGCATTGCTTGTATACTCAGCTCCCTAGACTACTCTTGATCCTACCACCACAAAGAACCTCTGATCTGCTTCCCTGAGCTTTCTAATACCTGAAGTCCCTGTGACCCTTTTTTATTGGTTATCCAGGCCCAAAGGATCATTGCATGATCCATACTCTCAGACAACCCTCACAACTCTTCCTGCATGGCAGCTTCTGTTCAAAGCACCATTCCTGGGAGAAGCAATACCTCTCTGAAATGGTGACATGTTATATATTTTATTAAATAATGGAACTCCTTGCCATGTGGAGCCATAGAAGTGAAAAGTTTATAGAGGGGTCAAAAAATTAGGCAAATTCATGGAAGAAAAATCCATCAAGTCCTTTTGAAACCAAAGACACTATCACTGGCTCCAGAATTGCCTGAATTTATGATTTCTGAAATTTGGAGAAATGTTTTAGAGAAGCAGGACTATCTTTGCTTTGGTCTTAGACTACCTTGTAGCTCTGCCCCTGGGTGCCCTGGGAGAAAGCATACGCTGGTAGATTGGCCTTAGGACTGCCTGGCTCCAGATGTTATTATATCCACCTGGGGTTTCTTCTGCATTCCCAAATCCATCTTTGACTCTCTTTATCCCACTGACTTTCAGTCTGCTGCAAGAACCTTCTTCCCTACCGCCTCCTTCCAACTTTCTGCTTTCCTTCTCAGAGATCTCTCCCCCACACCGTGCTTACTAGTTGCTGGAGAAAACAATTACTTATCATGTAAATCTGCAAAACCTCTTAGGGTTCAAGACAATTTACATAACAGAGGCCGTGCACCTTAAAGCAATACCAGTCCCTCCGGGGGAGCTCCCGGAGGAAGTTACTCATTTTGCGGTTCAGTCAGTTTGCCCAATGATTTCACATTTCAATCCACAGTTTGCTAACCTCTCCTTTGGAAATGCTGATGAAAATCTCGTGGAGTTCAGTTTAAGGTTTCTGGACTGTAGTCCTTGCAGGTGACTTTTACTTTTCAGTCTGTTTGGCTACTCCTTTTCCCCGGGGGCTGTATTCCTCCCTCCCCGCCAGCCAGTTGTGCAACACAGGCTGCAGTGATTTACAGTCGCCCTTTGCATTGACTCACTCAGTGGCTGGATTCAGGGCTGAGGTGCAGGACACTCCTCGTTGTTTGCCAGGGAAGCCTCTCCAGTGCTACAGTTGCAATGCCGCCGAGGGAGGGCTGATAAAATCGCTGCATTGTTCTTCCCTGGGATCCCCAAGGATAGTGTTTTGGGGAGGAGCACCTGAAGGCATCTTTTGCTGGTGAGCAAAGCAACTTAAGTAAAAGAAAGAGCCATGGAAGCTTCTGCCTAAAACCCAAATTCAAGCTTCCCCCCTGCTTTATTCTGGAGGCAATTAAACATTTCCTTTTGGTTTCTTGCTGTTCACAATGCTGGGGGGATAAGGAGAGAAGGGTCGATCAGTTAAATATACACTTGAGCCCTTTTTATTCCCTTTTATTTTCTTTTTGCTTTCCTCATGTCCTAACTCGGGCAGGAGCCTTCTGGAACGGGATTTTCCTCTTTTTTCTCTGTGTACAGACTAGACCTCTGCAGTTAAGCAGCTAATACCCGTTGATGTATGTTCAACCTTACAAACTTATAAAAGTTCACCAGTTCTTAGTGGATATTCAGTTATATTTCATCTTACAAATTACAAATACAGTTAATTTCCCTTCAGATGATTAAAAAAAATTATGCTGATTTCAGTGAATCCATTTAGGAGTTACTGAAAAATCTGGCAGCCAGAGTTCAGGTTACAGGCACTTGCTGATGGTAGCAGAAAGTCTACCAGAAATTCAGCTACTATAATGATGCTAAACATTTAAGAAGTGTAATATGGCATTAGGTGATCATTTTGACAGTAGCCAGTTCATAGTGAAGATCTGGAACACCTTGCTGGGGGAAGTTACGCTTGGTAAACATCTACAGGGGTTCAAAGGATGATGGGACAGGTCTATGGGGAAAATGTCTATCAAGGGCTATTAAATATAAAGCAACCAAGTCTGGCTCAGGAAGCTGTTGGAGGCTGGGGGTTTCCAGGAGTGTTGCTGTATATTTTCTCTGTTCTTATTTTTTTCCCAAGACATCCATTGTTCCTGTTTGTCTTCCCCTTAAAAGTGTCATCGACCCATCCCTAAAAAACCTAAGAGCAATACTTAACAAAGGGAGTTTAAAGAAGAAACTGAGGAGAAACAAAACAATTACAAAGATAATATAAAAGAGAATGGGGCAGAATATAATTTAAAAAAAACCCAACCCTACGAACAGTGATGCAGAGAGGGACGCTGAAGGGGACACACTCCTTATGAAGCATTAGCCATTCCCTGAAGTTGTCCACGGAGCCAGGGCAGCAGTCTAGTGCTGGAGACGGTGGGACTTGGCAGCAAACACTGGTCTGACAAGGCAGCTCTTCTCATGTCTGTCCTGCTGAGCTCTTCTTCCCAAATATTTCATGAGACTCCAAACTCCAAACCCTTTCTACTGGAGGGGAAATGTGGCTGCAGGACAACCTGATGACTCATAGGTTGGTTTTTGTTTTCTTTTTTTTCCCTTCTGTTTTTCCTAGAAGACCGGCTTTGTGGAAAACATCTTTTCATCTGACACCAGTTCAAATGTAATTTAATTTTAGTTTTGTTAAGACTGACCTCATCCCATGCTTGTCTAGCACTAGTTGCTGATTTAAAGCCCCATTATCCTGAACACATTCATATGTGATATGCACTACAGACATCTCTTAGCCTAGAGCAGGAACCTCATTAATGGCAGGAAAAGCCTATAGGCTTCCAGGGAACGATTTTCACAAGACATGTTTGCCTAAAACTTATTATCTGCTTAATGTCTTTTTTGTCTATCTGTCTGTCTCCTGCGTTTGAAAACATAGCCCTGAATGTAGGTCTTTATGTGGTCCTTTTGATGTGTGCTGGTGACCTGTGAGCCTCACCTCTTGCAAATGACAAGGTCTCCGCACCTGCGCTCCTGGCAGACCTGTTCAATAGGTGAGGCAAGTCAAAGGGAAAGCACTAGACCTTGCAAATGCAGCTGTTTTATCCAGGCACTGATTCAGTGTTGTAGCTTTGCAGGCAGTAGGGAGATGACTTGGCTGAAGAGACCTACAGCTCTATTGCAAATATGGGAGAAGGACATGGCATTGTTCCTTGCACTCCATTGAGCCAGCTGCTGGAGAAGAGCCATGTGTACGAGAGCACTGGGGAATGCAGTTGGGTTGCACTGGTTTGAAGGCAGCAGCTGTGGTTCTGGTGGTTGGGAGGGAAGAAAAGGGTATGCTGAGGGTGGGTAAATCAGAAAAGTAAGCCTACCTCCTTTCCCTTTCCACCCGTGCTTAAGGGTCTGCAGCTGAGCAAAAAGATGAACTCTCCTGACTGAGGCCAAAGCAGAAAGAATGGAAACAAGGACACTGGTGGAAGAAGGATGAGTCATCTGAGGGACATCATAGTGCAGTAGCTCCCAGTGTGGAGTCCCTGAGCGGAGTTAGGTTGGAACAAGTCCTCTGAGCCATAAATCTAAGTTTTGAATGGCTTTAACGTGTCCCTGGGTGTGCACAGTGCATGCTGCAGGAGGTGGTGATGTCCACATCCTAGTACTCATTTCCTATCTGGGCACCTAAACGCAGGTCATAAGAAGAGGATGTAGTGCCAGTTAACTACTGCTTTAAAAGTAGGATTTCTCAGCTGTTTGTCCTCAGCCAACCCTCTATGCAAAAACAAGATTGAGTTATTGGAGCGGACAGGTAGGGGCAGCCTAAAAGGAAAAGAAGTTGAGGAAGCCAAATGAGAAATAGAGCGCTATGGAAATTTAGCCAAGATCCAGAGAAATCCCTGGCAGAAGGTTTGGTATTGGCTTTATTGGAAAGATCTGAACATTCTGAAGTTGAAGAGTCTGAAAAAGTCATCTGGGATATCTTGGTGCGGAGCAAGGTGGCAAAATGAAGGATGCATCTCTCTCTGATTACCTCATCAAAGAGCTTTCAAATGACTGTGGCCTTATGTGCACTTCCAGACCCAAAGGAGTGATTAGGACCTCTGTATTTTTGGAGTTTGTGCAACAGGAAAAGTGTCTGCCCTGTAGATCCACTATCTGGAGACTGAACTTTTATATGAGGGCTGAGGGAATATCAGCCTGATGCCAGGAAAGACTCCTTCACCAGCGGGAGCAGAATCACTGTCCTGGGAGAAGCTAGGTTATGCAACAGGGACCTCTGAGAAGATCTTGAAACTGACTGCCAGGAACTTTTGCTCATCAGCCTTAGAAAAAGTACTTCTGTTGGAAGGCTCCGCATTTAATTGCTGGGGAAACTTGATCAGAGCAGAAAGGAGATTCCCAGCCTCTGGCTAAGCTGTTGGCTTTACTCAGTGTTTCTATCAACCTTAAAGTTCCTTTCAGGTGCATCTTCCCTGAAAGATTAAATGCCTCTGTGCAGATTACAGTGCTGGGGATTAATTGCCCCCTGAGGCTGAACAACTGACCTCTTAGGCCATGTGCACAGGATGCAAACCAGGAAGCAAAGAGGGTTTGCCACACAAACCAGTTGGGAAACATATTATTTAAGGATAATCTAATCTTTTACTTAAGGAAGAGAAATGGGGAAGAAGTACAGAGCAAAGTCTGTCCTAGGCAGTAAGAAATATTTGGTGCTAGAAAGACATCCAAATTCTAGTTGCTGCAGAAATCTGTGGCTTAATCCAGCTCCACTGAAGTTGATGAAAAACTTGTGAAGGTTGCATCCTCCATGCTGCAAGAAGCGGAGAGACATTTGAAAGATGGGAGACTAGGGGGAGTAAAAGTTGCTGAAAATAAGAGAGAAGCCTGGACTGAGAAACTCACAGAAGCAAGCAGTTTTCAAACCCGGGGAGACTTGGAGGGTCTGGAATTGAGGATAGTAGTTTGGACAGTTACCAAGAGAGAGCAACTGCCTCAATATTTTGATCATAATCTTGCTTCCGAGTCTGGTGCTCCGGCCCTCCCTTTTCCAAATTTATATAGGTTTACTGAGAGCAACTTCCTAGATCCTATCTGTTTAACTAGCTACATCCATGTTTGTGTAATGGTAAGTCCTTATGCAGCTCTCTGTGTAATATTTTGGTCTTGGTAGGTACTTCAGATGTCCTGTATCATAGGGTGCATCAGGATCTTGCTGGTGTGGGACTGCCTGAGCTCCTGTTTACCCTGTCAGATGTGGAAATGAGCTTCAGAAAGGCTCTGCCTGTAGGACAGAGATCCATGGGCCGCAAGATGGGAGCAGATGTATTAAAAGATACCTAGAGTTTACTCAAAGATTAAATAAACCATTGTGATAATATACCAGGACTTGTGGTTATAGCAGACAGCACACTTCTCACATGAGGGTGAGTCACACAGTGGGTTTGTTGTCTTCCCATTCATTTACCTCTCATTTATCACTGGTGGGAGGTAAACAGTGAAACGGTGTTCTTGGAGTGTGATCTTTGCAAAGGCCACTGAAACACTTCCTCTGGAGAGCACTGATTTGAGACAATGGTTGCTCAATGGGGAGGAAATGTCCTGTTTGAACTTTTTTGGTGAAAAATGCAGATTCTGTGACAGCAGACTGTAATTTAATTTCTTTTTCTGTTATAGAAAGGAAAAAAAAGAAGTAACAAGTCAGAACAGTTCTATTTGATGTTTTCAAAACTAAATGCTTGGATTTTCCCATGTGAAGAGATTTTTTCTTTGTCACAGATTTTTTTTTTCTTTGAATTCCTGAAATGGAAAAGAAAATAGTTTAGCTGATTTTTTTCTCCATTTCATCAGATACTTGACAAAGAAATTTCAGACCAAGCCAACATTTTATTTGAATACTTAATTTGGAAGTGGCAGGAAATTGAAATACCCATCATTCCTTCCAGCAGTTCAGATTAGAATTAAAATTTTATATTTCCGTGGAGCTCCCACTCCTCATCCCAGGAGTCCCAAGCCCTCTGCACAGTTACTAAAGAGGACAGTATAAGCACCTGGCCAGTGCACTGAAAAATGAGTGTCTGGTGCCCTCTATGGGTCCATACAAAACGATGGGCCTGAGTCTGACCCCTGTATTTCAGCTTCATGCCTGAAAACCAGATTTAGGAGATTGTGACATAAGCAGATTACTCCTCTGATCAAGAAAACATTGACGAATAACTTGCAAGTTCTTTTTTAAACAAAATTTGAAATTGAGCTTTAAAAATGTGTCTTTTGCCCCAGGAAGCAGAAACATGATTTTTTTGGAAGACGAGCTGAAATTAAAAAAAAAAAAAAAAGAAAAAAGAAAACAGTTTATTGACTCTTAATCAGGTCTAACTAATATGGCATGAATGAAATGTGACAGGTCACACCCAGGAAAACGAGGTAGAAGGGTCTTGCTCAGGATGTTTCCCTTAAACTAGACCTATACTGAGGTTGAAGGTGCAAAGTCTCTATATCTGCATACCTGAACTGGCTTAATTTACTCAGTTGGGGTAGTACTAGTAATAAAGCTGAGTTTTTGAACAGCCTCTGCCCAAAGGCAGCTTTTCTTGTTCAGCAACTGGAGTCAGTGTGTCTAATCTGTCTGCAGTGTCACTAGCCCCCAAGAGGTGCTTCAACCTGACAGTTAAGGAACAGCCCTCATTTTCAGTAAAATGCTCAAGGTGGAGGGAGCTGAGAGGTACGGTCTGCTGAGGGACTCCTGGGTTTTTTTTTTTTGCAAATCAATTTACAAAAGTGCCAGAAATAACATGGAGTGCTGGCTGGGTTGAGAGCAATTTTTGGTACTGAGACTTCCTGTGCAGTGCTGATAAAATAAACTCTACTTACCTTTCCCTGCTTCCTACACTGATGTGGCTTGTTACAAAGTTCATCTCTCCCACCCCTTCTTTCTCATTTATTTCCTCCAGTGTATATGAAGCTGACACAGGAAAATGGATTGACAGGCTTGAAAACTGAAGGTCTCTATGCTCAGACCTGGCAAAGCCCAAATTATGAGCAGGTCTAAAATCTGTTTCAGCTTTTGAGGTGTGCTCGGAGGAGTCTCTCAAAGGGAATCTAAGACCTGTGCATCTCACTGGTCCCCAGCCTCTCAGGGTGTGTGGGGCAACCAGGCTCTTCCAAAATGTAGGTTGTGACAAGATAATGAACAGGATGCCAAGGGCTGACTGTGGACCTGAGCTCCAGCAGAAGGGACAAGACAGCAGTGGTGGTGGGACTGTGCAAACAGATGGTTCCCAAGGTGGCTGCTGCTTCCCGAGTTGTAGAAAACCTGACTGCTGCACCCTGCCTCTCAGAGCAGAGTGACCCAAATCCCCAAACTCTTGAGGGCATCTAAGCTCTGTCAGCATGTGGCAATCCTGTTGAATGTCTGTGGCCACAGCCCATCTCCATGTTGCCAGCAGCAACTTCCCATCATCCTGTGCTATGCCAGCACCAGTCCTGAATGGAAGAGATTGTATATTCACCTAGAATTGAATTTTTTCCTTTGACAGAAAGCAAGAGAGGTGCGTATAGAGTAAAACTTACAGGGCCTGATTGATTTGAAAAGAGAGGGAAGGGAAAAAAAGTCTTAGGTGCGGTTTACCTTGTAAAGTATGTGTTTCCCTGCTGGTAAGGTATGTATATGAGTTTCCCTCCAATTCAAAGCAAGCTCTGTTCATCTCTTAAGGTCCTGTGTTGCCAGGATGGGCACTTTATGAGGGAGCAATCCATTCTGTGAGTGGGAGCAAGGAAGAGTGAGGTTGCAATGTGCAGCTGACCAGAGACGTTTTCCTGCCACAGGTTATCGGGTCAGATAGCGTGGCTTGTTTGCTAGGTTTCTTCAGCAATGCAGAGACCTTAATGCCAGAAATGGTTTGCAAATGATTTAATCAGATCCCTTGTGTGTCACTGACTGGTGGATCCCACCTTGTGCTGATCTGAATCATATGAGAATTCACCACTTCCCCTGATAGTTTGTCCTAAAATGAATCGTCCTCTCTGTTCAAAATGTGTCTTTTATTTCTCAGTTTCTGGCTCTGCCTTTCAGGCACAGACTATAACTATGCCTTTCTCTGCTGGCTGAAAGAGTCCATTCACCTGAGGTGCTTTCACTGGGTGAAGGTATTTTTATTTCTTCTGATTACCTTGTCTCTATCCATTTTCATAACCAATCAAGCTCTAAATTAATTGTTAAGAAGTGTTTTGTCTATCCCTTCTGGTATTGTGTTTCCCCCCCACCAAAAACCATCTCTAAACTTTGGTATGTATTTTAATTTTCTACACAAGAACTGGCGTTGGTATTGTACCAAGTTTACACAGACAGAGAGAACCACCTGCCTACATGGCTGGCTGTTCCTCTGTTGATCCAGTCCAGTAAAAGTCATATATTTAGCTCCTTTCCATTTTGTCAGTGTATCCTCTCTAGAGTCTTCTGCACATTTCAGATAACTAAGCTTTGCTTAAAACATGCTTTACTGATATGTTATAATGACAGTTTTTATGTGGAATGTTCTGTTGTGTACAGTCAAATACATACCCAGATTTTGCACATTGCATTTACCAACAATCTATCTAGCTGATATCAGGTTTGCCTATCAAACTCTATTTTCCATAAAATTTTCAGCCTTCCATTTTTTCTTTGCCTTTCAGCTGAATCATGTATTACCTTTTCCTTTTTTTTTTTTTTTTTTTTTTTGCCTGTGCTGGTTTCAAGCTCCCTGGATTAAAACTGGCAGGATAAAAAAAGTGTTTTTTCTTTCTGAAACTCACCCTGTGTTTACCATGTGTCAGTCCTCTTGGATTTCTCAGCTTTTTAGGGCATGCTAATCATCTACTGACATTTGGCTAAATCTTTGGGAGTTCACACGTACACGTAGACCAGACTGCCTAAGGTGAAACATCCTTCTCCATATTGCTATCCTCCTTTATAAGTATTCCAAATGCAGGGCTAAACTGCTTGCTGAATATTTTTTCTTTTCTCAGTTGACTCCTACCAGTGATTTTACACTCTCCAGTTAGGTAACAGACAATTGTAGTTGTTAGAATTTCTGTTATTGCATTCTTGCTTAAGCACTTTGGCTTTCACTCTGCCAGCAGTAATTTTCCTGATAGCTTTTGCCTCCTTTATCAGCTACCTGCGGTTCATAGCTTCTAACTGATATGTAATGCTATCTGTTCCTTCTTTTAAAAAAAAATGGTTTCATGTAGCTTTTTCTATTATTGTTTTCTTTGTGTCTGAGTTTGGCTTTTAGCCAAAACTGTCCTTGGTCCTTGATTGGGAAATTAGTGGCTTATTAAAATATAAATAAATAAAGAGGAGGAGGTGGGTAATGATGCAAAAGTTGGCTGAAATAGTGATCCCCTTTGAAAATAAATCCTATTCCAAGAAAAATATGTGAAGTCAGGTCAGAAAGACCCAGCCTCAATAACTGTGTTAGGAGAACATGTGAACATACAGAGATAAGAAGTTATTATGCATCCTAGGTTGTTTAGGGAATAGCTTAATAAATTTAAGCCTTTGATGGGAGGTAGTGAAAGAGCAGAGAAAATCAGCACCATCCATCTTCAAGTTCAGAAAAAAAATTGTAAATGGTGCAATTGCTTTTCTAGTGATCTGTTCTGGGTCTACGATACCTGAAGTGGATCTTCTTGTCTGATTGGATTTTTACTTTTATTTTAATAATGAAAATCAGCAGTATAGGTTTATAAAAAGTTAATCTTGCCAGGCAAACCTGTATTTTTTTTTAACAGGTTACTTGGATTTTAGGGAAATCTATGATCGGTGTCTTGCAATGAAACCTACTTAGGTAAACGCAAAGTTGTCTTGCTCAGAGGTACTGTTGCTGGGCTGAAAATGCTCTCAAAAAAAGTCATGAAAACAGCTCTAAGATGCATGGAGGGTTTGGTTTTTTTTTTGTGGATCACTGAAGAGATCAGTGTAGTTCTACGTTCTTGACTTGCAGAGATGATTTTAAATGAAAAAAGTTTTCAAGAGCATTATATGTCCTTGGTCATGAAATCTGCTGCAGTCTTTAACTGGGAGATGACATGATGGTTGATAGAGACAGAGACGGGTTACTGAAAATACAGATAATGCAGGAGGGAAAGAAGCAAGCAAGGAAGAAGACTGAGGAGAAAATAAATCTGAAACCAATCTATTTACTAGTAACAGGAAGCTTATGCAGCAGCAAGACTGGTGGCAACATACGGGTGTTTCTGGAGAGATCATTCTGGCACATAAAATGATTCAATGGGATGCAAAAAAAACCCCACAACTAAAGTCTGAGGCTGCATATGCAAAAGGCATCATCTTACAGAGCAAGGAAGTAATAGCTCCTCTGTTGTGGCTGTACCTGCCATGTGGGGCCAAACACTGAATTCCTAATATTGACAAATTGGAGACAGTTCAGAGAAGAGAAAGAAAAAAAATAAAGATTAAAGGAGCTAACTTTGTTGTTTTACATGACTAATAGCCCATGCTGAGTCCAGCAGAGTTACTGTGCGTTCACATCAGAGCAAGTGAGACCAGAGTCCAGGGGTCTCCTCTCTGCATGAGCCTTCTGTAGTTCCATGCGCAGAAGATATTTGTAGGCCCATTTGTCTGTTCCTATCTGTCCTGTGCCAGTGTTTCAATCAGTGAAAATCCAGTCCGTTTCCCTTTGTCAGCGGTGCTATAGTAACCTCCACATAACCAGCTACCCATGGGAAAATAGCCACTCTCCATGCACAGATCAAGAGTATATCCCCAGCGGCTGCAGGACATCTGAAAGTCATCACTGAATGCTAAATCAGATTGCGAAGAAGCACAGATAGTTGCTTTGATCCTTGTCATCACACCCCCATGTTGGACCTGCTCTGCAGGAACTGATCAATTGCAGGCAAATTTTGGGACTTGCTAGAACTAGTAGGACACAACTCCTGATTGCCAAGCAGCCAGCACAGTTAGGAGATTAAATTAAAAGCAGCAACATTTCGCCAGAGCTACACTAGTTTGCAACTATTGAAAAGGTACCCTCTGTACAACTCTTACTGCATGAATCATGGCAGTGAAATAACCTATCTGAGGAGAAAAATGGTACTTGAAGTGCAAAAGGACAGTACAATGTGTTTGAGAGTATGTCACAGCATTAAGAAATATGGGCAGAAAAGGCTATTCCATAGGAAAGCTTCCTGACAGCATGATGTATTCAGAGGATGACTATTTTTGGAACTTAGTAGGTAAGGAGTAAATGCCGTCATTAAAATTGCATGATAAGGATCCTGAGTAACCAGGATAGGTTAGTGGATCTGTCCCATCTACTTCTGAAAGCCATGCTTTGGTATCACTCAATCTGCAGGTCCCTAAAGAGGATGACAGATTTTACTTACTGTCTGGTGTGCAAGGGCTTGAGAGTAAGTATTGAGTGGTGTTACAGGTGAGAAACAAGACTGAGTTTTATGATCTCCCAAGATAGCAAATGCTGAAGATTTCTGACTGCCTTACACCTGCTTTCCCGACTTTCTTAAGCCTGCTTTCCTGTGCCATTGTTCATACTGCACTGTATCAGTACTCTTAGCCTGGAACAACACTGGATTTCTTCTGTCCCGGCCAAGGTTGTCAGCATTGTGTCCCATGGCTAATGGTCTGCCTTACACAGGGGTTGATAGCATTTCTTCAGTCTTTCAACTCTTTACCCTGTTGGAGAGTGCCATCAGAAATGGCTTTGAACTTGCTGTTAACTGACACGTGCCTCAGATTTTCTGAAGAGCAGAAGAGGATTTGGCAATACTCCGAGATCTCAGCTGTGGAGATCTCATCATACCCTTCTGTACCAGCCAAGACTTGGAGGCAGTGCATGAAGAATTGACTAGACCGCTTGCCGTGACAGCTATAAATTGCCCCATCTTTTCAGGCATACAAAAGAGTAATGACAACTGTGTTGTAGACATTTACTTTTGTGTGAAGTCGGATGTCGCCTTCATTCCAGACACGCTGCATTAGTCTCCCCAGGGCTACCCTGGCTTGTGCTCGGCAGTCATGCCTTTCCAAGAGAGCACATTGCCAGGGTAGCAGAGTTTCTTTCCCAATGTCAGTACTGCATTGTCAACTGCCTTTATATGGCCTTTATATGCTTGCGACCAAGGCATTTATTTTTTCTAATGCTGGCATTTGGCCTACCTAAGAACTAGTCATGATCAGAACATTTCTGAGTGTGCGTACAACCAAGAAATGATTGTTAGAAAATGGAAGATTGCAGGCCAGCAGCTCGGTGATTTTTTTGCCATAGAGAGCCCATGAGAAAGCTGTAACGGACCAGACCACAGTTCCACCAAAATCAGGATCCTATTTCCAGTCATGGCTGGAGTAGGGAATTAGCAAAGGGTATGAGAAAAGGGTAAGTGTATACTATAGTATGCACTCCCTAATGCATTCCTGACTTCTAACTGTTATCATCCTGAACTTGCTAAGGCAGGTGTAGGATAGTGTTAACCTCAGTGGATTTCTCTTCCATGACTGTGTTCACTCTCTTCTTGAGTCTGTGTAAATTCCTAGTGTCCACGATGCGTTCTAGCTGAGGATTTAGAAGCTCATCTATTTGATCCATGCAGAGGCACCTTTTTTTCACATTTTTGTCTTTACTCCTAATAATGACATTTACTGCCCTCCTGTGTTTGTGGTGTTATACTTTGCTGGGTAGTAAGTCAGACTGATGCACCAATGACATGCACCTGCAGAAATCCACCCTGGGGTATCTGTGTTTACCTCCCAGCTCATCCACCTAGTAGAAAAGATTACTGACTTCATATTTGCTAACTGAGATTTGCCAGCTATAATAGTACTGCAAGAAACTTGTGTAGCACTGTTCTAGTGACCACAGTCATAAGGTAGAAGGTGTATAATTCTCAAGCCTGAGATCTTACTCAGATATTCACATTAACTTCTAGGCTGATTGTCTCTGCAATGTGCATACCATCATTCTGAAAGGGAATAAAGCTGAAGTGTTCCTCAGGATTGTACTGGAACACCAGAAAGACAACTGCACAGGGCTTTGCCTTTTCTTTTTTTCTTTTTTTTTTTTCTTCATAATCTTGAGAACACTTTGTAATTCTCTTTCAAATAAACACAGGCAAATGAATGGGAATTGTGCATATTTTGTTAAATATTTCCTTGGTTGAAGCTTTTGTGGCAAGAGATGGGAGTTATAAGCACTATGCTGTTTTCAGGAGAAAATTTTCATTAGCAGTTCACTGAATCAGTTTCCTGACTTAACTTTAAAGAAACTGGAGAATACTGAATCTTCACCTGAGCTGTGGGGATGCTGGTGGACCTCTGCCAAGCTGTATGCAGCTGGGAATCTAGGCCAACTTTTTATATCTTTAGGTATCACTTAGTTATGTCCTCGATTATTAGGTCAATCTAGAAACAGACCTTTTTCAAGAAGAAAACAAGAACTTTTGTTTCATAGCCTATAGAGGTGACATATTGGTCCATTCAGCGAGCCTTCACAAATAGTTCAAAGACGTACAGTACAACACAAGAAACAGAATTAGTAGGAGGACTAACATTTATCTCCAAATTCTATCAAATGACAATGAAGATATGTTTATATGGGGGTCATTGAAACACAGCTTGTTCTAGTCTAGCTAATCATGCTACGGATAATCTAGTTGTGGACCATGGAGCTCAGGCGAACGTACATTAACTGTCTTACTGACTTTCACGATCACAGTGTAGCTGTACTCTGTGCATGTTTGTGTGTGTGCAACGTCTCTTTATATTTTTTCTAGAAAAAAATAGTTCATTTAATGAATGCCATCACCTTCTTCATAGGCAGAATCCTCATGGTTTGCTCAGATGTCATCTTCAGTCCTGAAGATTTTATTTGTTCATTCAGCTGGATTGCTCCTAGCAATGAAATATTTGGAATTTGAGCTGTGCTGTGATAAGCATATGGTGTCACTTCTCTTCCCTAATTAAAGGAGTGTAATTCTCAAGATTTGATTTCTGGAGTGCATGATACATTTAAAATTCACTTTTAGGGTCAAAGTCTTAGCTGGTATAAACTGATGAGGCTATGTTATCTTAAATGTATAATAGACAGACAGGATATACCAGATAAATACAGCACTGTCAACTAAAATAACAATAGTTCCATGAGTTTTAGGCCTCGTTTTAATCCACAATACCAGTCCAACATTTTGCTGTGTTTTTTCAAAACGATATGGGTCTCATTTTCTTCTCACATATACTGCTTACGTACAAATGCAGCACCACCGAGTTCAATGGAGTTGTGTTTTGATTTAAACAGGTGTCAGGTCTCAGTCTAGCAAAGCACTTCAGCGTGTCCTTAACTTGAAAGCAGGAATGTGCTAATACAACTTCTGATTCTGACCTTGAAAACATTCACTATCTGCTCGAATGCTTACTATCATAAATGAGAATCAGCAAAATAACTACTTTGTTTCAGCCACTCAAGAAATCAAATAATTGCTCTAAAATCAATTGCCGTTGATACACAAGGAAAATTGTTGTTTCACAGTACATTAGTAATATTTGCGGTTAACATAAACTGCTTTATACAATTTTTTTAAAAAAATTTCTTTTCAGGAAGGAGGGGATGGACTCAACATGGGCAGTTTTTTTGAATGGCATGTTTTACCTTTTTTTATCTTTTGGAAATGACATTTCAGTTTGAATTTTTAATGAATCTTATATTTTTAAAATTGTGTTTCTCTCCCTCTCTGGCAAATTAATTTAGTGGATGCTACCAGAAATGGCAGATTGTCATGGTAAAATTTTAAATTTAGCTGGGTAGTGGAATATGACACAGCTAGAATAGAGTACTACTAACGTGGGTTCTTTTCCAAGCATCTCCAGAAAATTCAGCAATACCTAGCCAAAACCTGCATTTTGTTGGGACTTTATAAATTAGTCATGCAAATTATGTCTTTCTGTTGGTTAATTCAAGAGCTTCCTATGTGCAGGGTGCAGGCTAAAGGTACTTGGTGATTCAGCCTCCACATGGCATTAACAAAACCTCTGTACCAATATAAATGTAAAATATTGAACAAATTTAAAATAGAGTAATTACATAAATCCATAAAGCATAGCTGAACTGCACTGTAAAATGCAGAACTAAGGCGGGTCTTCTCGACATATCAGGCAGAAGATCAGGCAGAAAGTTAAAAAAAAATCTTTACCTTCTCTTTTTCCTGGAAAATATGCTTAAGGAGAAAAAACTCCTAAAAAATATTTTCAATATATCTAAAATTTAAACATTAATGGTTTCATGGGGTGAGCTTTTTTTCAATCTTTGATTTGTGGAGTTCTTCTGTGGACAAAGATGAGATGGTTTCATTAAGTTTACCATTCTTTTGGGCGGTGAAGGTTGGGTTCAAGCTAGTAACACCAGCCTGATGTTCTATAAAGCTCTCCATGAAGGTCAGCTTTCTTAATTCTCTCTTTCCACTGTCAAGCTGTTTTGCTCCTTGTTCTGTTCCAGGGTCTTCCTTACCCAGACAGTCTCACTGCATACACATTAGCTTGCACCCAGAAGCATCTGAGTGGTCCCCTTGTTGAAGAAAGCTAGGCAAGAAATAGAGGCTAGTTTGCTCAAATGCCATGCTCTGTATTGGTGGGAGACATTTGTACCAACAGTTTTATGGTCTCATCAACAGGGACAGTAAATTCTCCAAATTCTTCATCTATCTTGGCTTAAGTTGCCTTATTTCTTGAGATTTTAGAAACATCTTTTCTCTGTGAAGGCTATATACCACAATGTCCAGGGATCCTTCTTTCAAACCAATAACTGATGGGCAATAACATTTGCGTATGAAAATTCTGTTTGTGCAGAAATGCAAAGATTTTTACGTGTGAAAATAGGTAAAGGAATATAAAATTGTCTCTGCAAGTCCTTGTTTCAGTTGGTCTGGTGCCAGCTATTGTACTGCACTGAGCAATATTTCATGCAATTCTGATTGTCCAACAAAACAGTTTGGGCTGAGCCGACGAAGGTGGACAACGTAAAATGCTGGTTCAAAGTTTTGATAAGTTTTCAGTTCCTTAGTGCATCATCAGAAACTTCGTAACACTGACCTGCCAGTTTATAGTCCTGACCATAAATCTATGGAGTAAGCAAAGTGAAAGCCCCTGCTCGGGAAGAAGATGAACACCTTCAAATCCTGACTGTCACTAAGATTTCACCTTGAGTTCTGTGGGCGAGGAAGCTCCTAGTGCCCCATAGCATTTTGGTGTGGGATGATATATAAGGAAGGAGGACAATTCACATGACTCAAACACATCACCACATTTAGGGAGCTTGTTTACGTAGGCTCTGTCTTTAGTCACTGAAGAGAGAGGAGTTAAAGAGAGCAATAATTTAAATATTTAATATTGCTTACCAGAGCTCCCTCCTAGGAGGTTAAGAAGGTAGACTGTAGAGCTGTTACACTAGGGATTACATTTTGTTGATGGGAATATCCCCTGCAGTTAAAAAGGCTCCCCCAAATTTCTAATGTAAAGTCTTTCTGCTTTACTGTGGCAGGTGTATTTTTGAGCTTCTAGAAGACAATTTACTAATCAGGGTATGGAAAATGGATGCCAGAGAGTCACTGCCATGCTGTAGGAACTAGGTCTGACATGTCCTTGCAGCAGGATGTCCTGATGCAATCCTAACCACAGGCTGGGGAGCAGTCTCTGGGTGGCAGTCAATAGGTGGGCACAGTAGCGACTGCAAGCATTGTTATGTCTCAGTGTAAACTTCTTTCTCAACTCCTGTGAACGCAGCTGAGCTCATCTGGCCCCAGAAGCCCTCTTCTTTTATGTGTGGTAATACAGGAAATGGGAAAAGAGTGGATATTGTATTTGCATAGTTCTTGTACAGTCACAAGGCAGGACAGACTTTGGTTTTTGTGCTGCAGTCCTTGCTGTACGAACATCTAGCAACGGACATGTCCCTGCTTCCATCTCTTGCAATCCAAATGAGACAATAAAAGGAATTTTTTCAGGAGTGGCTTGATGCTGTTAGCACCTTTGGGACCTTTTGGTTGGTTTCTGCAACCCTTGACTTGTTGGCAAGCCCATGGTGTCTGCTCTTTACCTTTGGTCTCCCCGCCAAGAAAAGCAAGAAGGCAGCTCCATGTGCCAGGCATTAACCTGGGAACCTGACCTGAGGAAAACATGTCCCATTTGTGCAGTTCAGTGTAACAGGAAAACATCTGTCCACCATGTCATGCGAGATAAGGTGATTTGTGAGTCCGATTGCTTCAGGTGGATTCAATTTTTGATCTTGGAGGGAACCCAAGCCAGAGAAAGCTGTCTGCATACTGTGCTGTCCAGCCCACAGAGCATGCACTGAGCAACTGGCTGCTGGTGAGATCCTGTCTCCTGGATGCTTTCTGGAGCTGCTTTGAGACTCCCAGCCCCTCCCCACCCTCCTCTCATCACTAACAATAACCAGATACCCCTGTTTGCCTGCAGTATCTAAAAGAAGAGACCTCAGTTAAACTGAATGTTTCCCATTATTTAGGCTGATATAGAAGTTTCTATTGTTTAAACCTCACCGTGATTCATTTGTGCAACATTTTCTTTCTCATCATTGGTTTGTTTGGGGTTATTTTTAATCTGCAAAACTTTTGTTAATTCTGTAACAGTACTCTATTTTAAGGGAAGCTATATGGAAAAAGTGAGTCAGAGTAAAACCAGTCCCAACCCCAGCCTCACACACGGCAACCAGACAGGGATGAAGTGCTGGAATATATTGTTGATGGCCAGAAGACCTTGCAGGTGAAATTTTCTAGTGCGCCTTGCTCCCTGCTTTGGCCTGACTTAACTTCTGTGGAAGCCAAAGATAGTTTTATCACTGACTTCCTGCCAGCAGAGTTAGGCAGGTCTGTGGAATAGTGCAGGCTCATAATCTCAAAATATGAATTTCTGGATGGCGGTTGACAGTGAAGCACTTGCGTTCTTTCAAGTCCTGACCCAAGGTTTCTTGAAGAGCAACAGAAATACAAGGGGAGAAGGGAATTGTGGTGTTTCTAGGGGCAGCCAAACATCTCCCCTGGAGGATGCATGTTAGGTCTGAGATGTGCTAGGGGCTCACTGTGAAGGGCTACTGAGAGGCAGAATCAGGAATAAATGTGTCTGCGACTACATAAAAAACTGAATTCCTCTACCCAGAAAGGAGTTCTTAAAACAGAAGCCTGTAACTCATAGCACCTTGATTCATCTAGAGACAGCTTTCCTTCAACTGCCTTGCCACAGTGAAAGGAGATAAGTGAAAGAGGAGTACAGAATGTGATGTGTATAATTTTAGAAATTTTAAATGACAAGGTGCTTAGGCAATTTGGGCAATCAACATGACAAAATAATGTGGGAAGAAATGTACCCAAAGGCTGTTCCTGTGGAAGATATGTCTTCAAATAAAGACAAACAAGACATGGTCATTTCTACATTTTTGATTGGTGCTCTGATTTAGTGCAACTTTCCCCAGGCACAGCCAGGTAGTAAAAAGGGACAGACTACACTTTCAGAGGAATAAAATCCTCTATTTAATTAATCCTTTTTTAGTAAGAATGTATGTTCAAGCCTTCAGCCTGCCTTACACACTGGGGTGCTCAAGATGTCCTTGCTCATTCACAGTTGGCATCAAAACAAGGGGAGGGGGGACTAAAGCAAGAAAGCACATCTGAGGGGGAAAGGGATGCAGAATATGGAAATGAAGAAGAAACACAGGAGTAGTGCGTCTCTGCCAAGAGGGTGGAAGAATAGAAAATCTGGGAAAATACCACCTGTAGCAGGATCTTTCAGGCCAAAGAAAGAGCAAGAACAATCTCTCCATTTTCACCTACATATCTTTAATCCTTTGCAGAAGGAGTTGCTGTAACAAGGACAGAAGGCAGCCTTAGACTAAGTGGACACTGGCTTCTTCTGCCTTACATGGGCTTTTGGCCAGGACCAGAGTCATTGTCTCCAAATAGAAGTCAGGTATGAGGTCAACATCAGTCTCAGGCTAAAAAGCCACAGGAATGCCTTAGAGACAGTGTTACTAATGGGAGCTCCCAGAGGTAAGGAACTGTTTATGCAGGCTTGCACAGGTTCAGATTGCTAGTGCAAGGTGCAGGGAAGAAGGGAATCTGGCCATAATTTCCCACTCTTTCTTCATACTAGGTAGAGCAATTCAGGAAGCCAAACCCACTAGCAAAACAGCCATGCCTCCGAGCATCCTGCGTACCTCTGTAGCCAGAAGCACTGAGCACAAGGAACCTGGGTACATTTCTTTCTCTGGGGTCAAGGAACTTCTGTCCAGCCAAATATGTCTCTCTCTAATACCAAGAGCAAATTCTGTGGAGATCTAAGGTATGCCTTCTTTTGTGTCTCACTGCCTGAAACATCATGAAATCCCATTGCCCACCTGATGGCACATAAGACCTGATTGTACTCTATGTTCAACAAATGATTCACCAGGTGTATTTTAATGGGAGTGAGACAAGGAGCTGGGCAAACATACAAAGGCTCTAGACCTTCAGAGCTCCACCAAAGTCCCTGGCAGGCATTGATAACTGTGGCTTTGAAGCAAAGTATCTAACAAAGCAAACCCCTAAAGGTGCAGCTGTGTCTGCACACCCTGTCCCTTCCTTTCAACATAACAGAATTTGCTTTCTTAGAAGAACCCTCCATATCTGAGTTCCAGTTAAGGCTTAGTCCATCTGGAAATAAGGGTGGAAAAAGGGTGTCCAGCTTCCCCCTGTCCACCTCCATGTGTAAAGAGGCACAATTTACAAGAGCCTGGAAGCTTTTGTTCTTTGGCACCTGGACTGTTATCGCCCAAAAAGAAAGGGTATTTTCCTCTTTAAATACCCTTCTTGCCCCTTCCTCCCTAACACACTGGATGATGGAGAAATCAGAATTTAACAATAACTGGAGATCACCCTGCATTTTTATCTCTTTCTCCCTGAATTATGTCGTGCTGGGGTCTACAGATGTCTTTATGAAAGGAACAGTGGGAAATTCAGCCAATTCAGCAGAAAATTTGGTGCAGTGCATGGACCTGGTGTGTTGAGTGTTACCTGCATGTGAACTCCTGTATGATGGGGTCTTCCATTCCCTGTTACAAACTTCATCCTCTTTCCTAAACATGCCAGATTCATGTGCCATAGCTCGCCAGCGTGTTCTTGGTACTCCTATGCATCATAAGCTACTTGGCATATAATCCTTCTCAGGATTGGATACTGAGCAAAGGAGGTGTTTGCTTGTTCAAGCACAGGAAGATGATCTCTCTAAGTAGAGGGAGAGGCTTTAGTGTAAACTGGGAATAGACCCCAATCTCTTCAAAGCAGGAACCATCTGTATCATCTCTTTGGAAAGTATGTGGCACGACAGGATCCCAATTTTTTACTGGGACCACAGAGTGTCAGTAATGCCAACAGTTGTGTTCAGGGTATACAGGTAACAGTGGTTTAGCCCCACCCAATTGTATTTGCAATTGTAATAGTCATTGCTCCTTTGCAAATTTGTGTTGACTGTTTTTAATTAGAGCAGATTTTCTGGCAAATCCCAGTCATGTTGGTAATTAATAGTCTTCAGTAACTGCTCCAATGACAGAGCATTGGACCACGGCTGTCATGCTTCCTTGATGAGTGAGAAAGGGAGGTCTGGTTTTGTCTCACTGTCTCCAGATGACAGGATTTCCCCAAAAGAACTCAGATTTGCTGACCTGAAAGGAGAAAAACAAATAAGAAAACCCCGATATCTTCAGCTTCTGACAACTACCATCCTGATGGTGCTCCTCTCTGAAAGCTGCAGCTCAAACACCACCCAAACAGAAGCAATACAGCAATACCCACTGATAAAGGTTGAATTGTCTATGTAGCCTCCAGGTTTTGGGCTGCTCTGGAGGTCTAAAGTACTCTCTGGCATAGTTTTCACCCATCAAAGTGAAGCTCAGTCCACTTCCAGCACTAGAAATTTATGTCCTTGGCACAACACTCCACAGCATGGTGCAGGCTTGAACTTTGGGGCTTTGTGCGTGGAGAGATGTAGGGGAAGATGATGTATTTCAGCCTGTGAAGCAGGCTTCTAAAAATGGGGCAAAATCAAGCTGTACTATGTGATACAGGATCCCACATCTGAATTTTCTAAACATTATCCATCCTTATTGGAAAATTGTTCAGGGTCCTCAAACAGAAAAAGGTTGAAAGCTTCTGTTTTAATATAATGGAAAAAAATGCGTATCTCTGTCCCTGTTCCTACCAAGCCAGAACATAACTTTTTCTACAGCAATAATAATTTAAATTACATTTGATCATGGTAATGCTTTAGTCTAAGGAATGAGTAAAGATCTGTGATTATTTTAAATTTGCATTGTTAATTAAAGTAAGATGCTATGGTGCCAATGAGACATTTTACCAAAGGGCGTTTTATTCTTTCTTTTTATTACACAGCGGAAAAGGAAAGCCCGGTTTATACCATAGAGAACAGAGAAGTAGAAAGAAGGCTTAGCAAAAAGACACTTGAAAATTTATTTCAAATGCAGGTTCAGTTATCATCCTACCATCAAAGGATCTCAGAACTTCTTTAAACTGCTGGCAACTACCCCACAACTTGCCTTTGCTGTAGGCATTATTAAGCCCTTGAGAAGCCGAGGTGCAGGCAGTGGGTGAATTTTCACTCAAGGTTATTCTGTGTGTCAGGAGCAGGGATAGGCAGAGTATTCTGTACATGCTACATGCTTTGGGGAAGTATTTGGCTACCATGGTAATGCATGTGGGAAGAGACAGAGTCAGGACATCTGTGAACTTCATCACAACAAAGGATCCCAGCACTGTGGCACCCCAGGCAACACAAACCAAATCCTGATCCAGCATAAAAAATGAGAAATGCTGAATCACGAGGTTGTCTTGCATTAATGTTGTGTTGTTCCCTCCCGTGTGTTCACTCGTAGTATCATTCATTCTGATTTGTCTGAGCTTATATATAATTTGTTTTTTATTTTTAATGAACTTTTTTTTTCTCCTGTATCTCTCTTTCAGACATGATTGAGCTTATTTGTGCAATGATAATACGAGTTGCAATGGGGAAACACTATTGTCACAGTGGTACTATAAAAAATGGGCAAGTTTAGATGGACATCTCAAAAAGTGGGCTTTGATTTCAGATCATTAACGTCAGCTCCACTGACGCCTCTGAAACTGGGCAACCTGGAAATCAGGCACCTCAGCTTCTAGTGGCTTGGAAATTTACTTGGCATTTACTTTTTATGAGAGAGCATGAGAAAATGTTCATTTCTGTCCAGATCTCCTGTAAAAATCTCAGAGGTAAAAGAAACAGTGCCAGCGCTGAAACATCTTCAAAGCTGAAAAGTGTGTTTGAAGTTTTAAAAAAATCGCAAAGCCCTAAATTCAGCCACTGGTTTTCAATAAAAACACTTACTAAAATATTTTATTTTTTGGAGGTATTTATAGAAAAGACATGGTTTTGTAATGAAAAATGACAGCAAGTTCTAGACAAAATTAGAGCCACTTCTGATAGATGTGAGATCTACCAGATGGCAGATGACAGTCTTTGCAAGGTCAACAGAAGATCATGTGGCCACTGCTGGAAGAGATTTTGGCTATCCAGGGTCCCAAGCATACAGTGCCTTCATCAGAAGTGTAATCTGCCACATTGGAAGTGAAGGGTGAGTATCCCATTGCACTGGCATAATTCCCTCCCTCCCCCCAAGAATTTATTGTTTTGCTAATTACATGCTTGCAATTAACATTGTCAATGTAGGAAGTGATTATATGTGTATCCAATCTAACAAAAGCAGCCTTTCTGGGAAAAAAAAAAAGAATGTTTTTCAGAAGGGTTTCACATTTTGGGTTATGCATGTAACTTGCATTAAAAAACCCCAAACACTAACATATGTAGAAAACAATGGCTTTATGACCCTCTCCTTTATCTTCATTGCCCACATAACACGACTTTTTGCGAGTCATGCAAATGATTCAGCACTCGGGGCAGCAGCACAAATCCAGTGGCGTAAGATTTTCTGTTCACCTGCACATCGGAGAACATGTACTCATTCTCAGAGGTATCAACCTGCTAAAAAATGGCTTTTCCTCAGCACATGCTGACGCTGCTGAATGGTGAAGGCTGAGACCTGCCCACAACGTGTAGAGGGTGAAGCAAGTTGTCCCAGAGTAATTCTGATCTTTGGCTGCCTTCAGGGGGTGTTGTGAAAGGAATAATTCTCGCTTTTCCTCCAAATGGGCTCCCCACCCATGCTCCTAACTGACAGCTCAACTTGAAAGAGTTCACCCGCAGGAAACTATTAAACTGATGATCATTCTTGTGGTTTATGCATTGATACAAAAATGTTTTGTTTCAAAATGAAAAAAATGCTGTGGTAATTTTCATAATAACCTTTTCCTTCCCTTAAATAAACTTGGGCAGGATCCCAACGAAGGTGGTTGACTGTGTTGGATAATTAAAGGATAGATCTTTTTCAGCATAACAGATTTGTGAACATTGTGTAAATATGCATTTAGGCAACTGAAGGATTGTGCTTCACAGCATAGTGAAATTCATGGACAGCTGCTTTAGGATAAGGCCTAGCTCAGCCAAAATGAGTGTTAAAAGTCAATGCAGAATGCTTTCTGACCAGGCTTTACCGATGTCAAACACAGCTGTAGCATTTTGTTGAAATCTCCCTGGAACCAAAGTTCTCTCACCTCATCAGAAGGCTATGCATGGTTTCTGCTTTCCCAAGCTCTTTCCAGGGTAATAGTAAAGCAGCAAGGTCCAGCTGAGCAACTGGGAACTTCTCCCAAAAGGAGAGGAGATGGGAGAATGTTTGGGAATGTGTTCAACTGTATTTGAAGTGTGGCAGTGGCACAGAGCCAGGTGCAGGATGCTCTGCATGAGGGAAAAGATGGTCCTTTCACCAAGTACATTTAGCTTAAAAAAAGATGATTCCAAATTGGACCTCTTTGGTCTAGGAAATGAGCTGGGCATGTCCCAGGAATTTCCCTGGAAGACTCCCACCTACCTCTGAGCTGCGGCCAGGTCAGAAAGAGCAAATGTCTTTCCTTATCAGTCAGTGCCTCTCTCTTGCTCCTATTTCCTCCTCCATCTCCCTGTGACTGTTTTTGTCTTTTCTTTCTGTTAGGGAGTGGATTGGCTCCAAGTCTGGACCCAGACTGGTTCAGATGACAGCTGAAAGGCCATTTCACAGTATTAGACTGGCAGGTACAACAGTCACAGAGAGACTGAAAATAACCGACTTGACCAACAAGTTTCCAGAAGCTTCCCATAGCCTCATTTTCCCCTTCTGTTTTTCCTGTTGTTTGTCCCTTTTCCTCTCCCACCTGCAAAAATAGGGCTATGCTCATTTATGTCTGAATTGTTCCCTATATGATCTGGGAGTGGATTGGGGGTACTGCTAGGGAGTAATGCTGTTAGACTGGAAAAAGCGTGCAACACAGCAACTCTGAATATGGTCCACATGTTGACTTTAATACTGATCTTTGCTTTCCTTGTGCTCCTCTTGATGATTAGATCCTGCAGGTGCTGGCACAGAGCTGGCACCAAGATGCCATTGGCATAAGTGATCCACGACTAACACCAAATAGTGGGAGTGGTACCATGGTGGTGAGGTAGGCACTGCCAAGGAGAGCTGGCTGACATGGGAGTTGGAGATGATGGTTTCTGTGGAAATAAAATCTGGCAGGAATTTGTGATTCCTGCAGAGGCTGATCAAAGCATTATTTGGGTGGTAAATAATAAAAGTCAGGAGCACATTTATCTTGCTACCAGCCCTGTCCCCTTGCACACTGGCTAACTCTTCCAAGGACTTCCAAGGAAAGGATGAAACAGTGTGGTGATTTGCCATTCTAGTAATATGTAATCTTATTTATGTTTTGAGGTTAAAGTGCTAGTGCATAGAAAGTCTGTGTGAAAGCTTTCTGTGTTGGCTTGCTCTTTTCAACGCCAAGCTTCCTCCTTTGATTAGGGAAAGAAAACGCTTAAGATGTTTCAGGGTCAAGACTGACCTTGGGGATAAGCAGCTGAACCATGAGGAGGTAGAACTAGACAAGTAGGTCTGCATCATAAGAGTGCTCAAAAGAAGCCCTGAGAATCAATGGCTTAACAAGACTAGAGTCTTAAAAGAAGAGAGACTTAAAAACCAGACAGAACCCCACAGCAAGGTCTTTAAATGTCATGTGAATGTCCAGCATTCACAGGTGGATACCATGAATTGTTAAAACAAAGAAATAAATACTATCAAGACGATTATGGAGCCATTGTTGTGCTTGACCAATTAATACTTAGCAATCCAGAGCTCACATCAAACTTAGAAATGCTTTGCAATGTTAGGAATCATTTGTTCTTCCTGATGTTTTTGTTGGTTTGTTTTGTGTTGTTTTGTGGTGGGTTTTGTTTTTTTTTTAGTTGAGGAAATTTAGTCCTTAAAAATATGTGTACATTCAGTCTGGTCTGTAAGTCACATCCTGATTTCACTGAGCTAGTTCACAAACCTCTGATATATAACTTACTGTCAACTTATTGATAAAAAACTTACTGTTTGAGGGTGTGTGGGTTTTTTTTTGGTTTTTTTGGTTTTTTTCTTCTTTTTAAACCAAAGTGCTCCCTAGGAAAGTGTTGCCAGGTAAATTACTGATGTGTGTCATGAGGTGACAATATCAGGAATGTTCCAACTCCTGTCTTCCTTTTCTGTATTTTCAGTAGGTTAGTTGAAAGATGACTTGAAGAGGTGGAGTCTGAGATGAACATAAATCAGATTGCAAAAGTATATGCAGGGGCCTTTCCTTAACTGTTCCAATTCTGTAATATGTTTAACCCCAGGAAGTAACTTGATGGGTAAACCTTAGATCATACTCAGAATCACTAATTTTGCCTGAATCCGGTGTTGAAAAGGGGAATTATCCACTCTAAAACTTTATCCTCATCATCTGACTTGCATTTTAAGAAGTAATTCATCTTTTTCTTATTCTACCTCCAACAAAGGTGTTAGCTGTTGTGTAGTTTAAGAAGCTGGATAGAGATGACTCATAAGAAAGCAATAAACTCTTTTTCTTACTTTTCTTTAGTAAGGGGATTTTCTTGACATCCAGCTCACCAATTAAAACTCCACACCGGCAGAATGTGGTAGGGCTTTGCCATCTTTATCTTTTAAGATTGGTTTCCTAAGGAAGTGAGAAACATGCCATTACATGCTCCATATGCCTGTTTCTCTCTGTCATCCCCCGCCCCCTGCCTGCCCCAACAGTGTTAAAATCTGCTGATTTATTTTAACCACAAGTATAACAGAGGAGTGCAGTTTCCAAAAATATAAAGCTGCTAGAAATGTCATGGAAATCAGAGGCTGGGTAATGTGAGATGATTTACAGCACTAGCTTACTCTTGTTAGAAGGCAAAGAAATTTAGCCTTGGACATTAATCTGTAGGAAACCGAGCTTCACTAGTTCTGCTACTCCTAGAAATACATGTTTATTTCTTTGATTCTGGAGAACAGTTATGTCCAGAGGTCACATTTTAATATCAGGCATGTGTTTAAAAGTGAACTCAAGCTTTTGATACTTCAGTCTGCAGCCAGAGACCAGGAGTGCTAAGACCTCCTCTCGACAACAATCTACCCAAATTCCTGGTGGGTGTTTCTTCTTCATTTTTGGCTACAACACTATGCAGATTTTCGTACTGCTTTTGTCATTCACAACCTTAGAGCAGTTCCAAAAGAGCCATTTTCCTTTGTCATCCCCTGCTTTGGATAACTAACTTTCCCCAAGGAAGGTGTTCAATGCATTCTCAGTAAGGGCAGAGAAATTATGCACATTGTATTTGGCTATTTGGCTTATTGGTCCTAGAAAAGCTGCAGAAACTTAGACTTCTGTTTCTCAAGTACTTGAGCTAAACTCCAGGTCTTAAAAGGATGTTCTTTCAGCCACGTCTCAGAAAGACACTGAAGATGGCTTTTGAGTGCATAGTTCAAGATCAGAAACATCCTGGGTATTTACTGTCATGTAGAATACTGAAATGATTCAGGTTCTTTCTGTTGATTCAAAGAAGGGATTTTGTCCAGGCAGATACCATGATAAAATGGAGCAGACAAATCACGTTAAACCGTATATAACATTATTCTGGTTTATTCTGGTTTAGGCTTTGTCTTCTTGCAGCTGGTGTACTGCCAGGGTGAACATCATATTGTGTGCCCATGCAACAGTGAACTCTTATCTGTTCTCCATTAGAAGTGAGGTTTCTGGTAAATCTAGCAGTGGGTACCAAGGTTGGTGGAATCACAGTCCTACTAGGCTTTTTGTCAGCTACATCTCTGCTTCTAAAGGCCTCCACTCCAAGGAGTGACTCCTGGCTCTATGCAGAGAAAAGTGGTTTGCATCCACAAGGTTCAAAGCTAGCCTTCTTCAAAGTGAGTGGGCCTTGTCCAGTGCTTCACAATACTTTTCTTGGTCCCTTCTGAGCCACACATAACAACCCTATGGCTTTGAGATATATGAAGAATTTATTTGTATGCTTATTTCAGGTAGTTTTGCATGGAAAGAGCTGAAGACTGTCATAGCCTGTAACAGTGGCCATGTTTTTGCATTAAGGATATTTTTCACATGATGGGTCTTGAAATGAGGGATATGTTTAACTGTGATAGTGTTCAGGGAGCTGGACAGCATGCTCCTGCCTTCTTAATGGCTGGGGTTGCTGGAACAAGCTGCTTCTAGAGATGCACTGAGATTTCTCTGAAGGAATTAGCTAGTCCACTCCCAAAGGGATCCCAGGGGAAAGCACCAGAGACAATTGAAGAACCAGGATCTCACAATAAACCAGGGAGCTCAGCTATTTGGCAGTGTAGATGTTCTTACTGCTGTTATTTTCAAATCAAATCTGTTCTTTGTTGTGAAGCAGTGGGAGTTGACTCTGGGCATGCTGCTCCTGTTCACAGCAGGGCTGTCTCATAAGTGCAATGAGGGGAATTTTAAGTGATCTCCTGCCGGATTATTCAGTTAATTGTTAGTGAGGACAGCTGGGTGACTTAGGTCCTCTCAGAAGGGAGCAATGGATGGTTTCAGTGTGCTAGTAAGCCAGGCACATTGCACTGTCCTCATGGTGAGAGTCTGCAGTGATACTATGACTATTCTCCAAGTGAATGCAGAAAATGGTACGAAATACAAGATTTCCTGCAGTAATGCAGGGGATGTACAGATGGGTCTTGTAGTGAGATGAGGGCAAAATATTCCTTGGGACCTGAACCCAAATCTGATGCCATAATGGAGAAGTCTTGATCAATTGCCTCTAAACTTCAGCCTTGAACAGCAGTGGTTATTAGATCCCAAGGGTACTGTTCACAAAGGGAGTGTCTTAAACACAATCAGGTGGTTGTCACTCAAAGCCATGATAAGTAGACTTTTACTCTACAGATTTCTCAGCCTCTCATACAATGACCTGCCCTCTCTACCCAGTCTTAGATGAGATTGATCTTGGCAGTTGAATTTCCTTTCAATTGAATGTGTAATGGACCAAATGACTGTTAAAAAGTTAAGGCTAGAATTAGGATTTAGGACATGCGAATGCTCAGAATCAGCATGACTCGGTGGCAGATTCAAATGCAGCTTCATGCCAAACAGTTCAGACCTGTTCCCTCAGTCCAAGTCAAGTAATGTCATATCATAGGGCATGCCCTTATCTTTTATTTGGAGGGATGGGGGTGAAAAAACATACCCTGCTGTCTCCAAGAGCAATATGAATGCGTGAAAGCTTACTGAACCCTGATGCTATACATTAAAGCCAGCAAAAACCTCACAGAAGAATTCCAGCCTCATGGGAAATATTATATACAAGGATGTTTGAGAACTAGGGCTGAAGGGTTTGGTTTGATGTCTTAATTGGGACCTGATGCACAGCTGCCACTGGGTTTCTTTGCTCCCTAATCTTCATTTCTTTTGCTTGGCAGACACCCTGCAGACAAGAAAGCCTTCCAAAGCTGAAGAAATGTGTCCTAGGTGAGGGTCTAACAGGTTATACCCCAGAAACCTCTGCAGGATGTGCACAGTTAAACAGACTTTCCCACTGAGCTATTAGCAGTGTAAAGCCAGGCAGTTTTCTTTGGATGAGGCGTGCATTTCTGTCCCTTTCCTGATATCCAGGCCTAGGCAAAGAACACTTGGGTAATTTTTTTTTCCTTTTACAGAGTCCCGTGACCTGCAGGAGATTTATAACTGCTGCAGAGAAGCAGGTGTCAGAGTGACCATGGTATATTAGGAAATTTCATTCCAGTGAGAGAGTCCAGATCCAGGAGATGGTCAGAGCTGGTCCAGGACTTTGAAGAGAGCACAGTCAACTTGAATGCCAACTTCTTTCTTTCTTTTTTTTTTTTTCTGTCTTTTTTCCTGGAAGCCTAGGAATTGATTTGCCGAGTTCCTTATGTCTAATTGGTGATGATAAGGGAAGGAATACAGGGGACCCCTTGTTTTTGCCAATAGTGAAAAAATATTTGCATCATGAATGATCAATAGCTGTCTTGTAAGAGAGGTTTTTCCAAGGCCAGTTTTCAATGTTCCTTCAAAATGCTTGCCCTTGCCAGATTCACCGCTAAGCCCCGACACCACCTGGATATCTGAATTATAAATATGGAATGTGGAAATTCACCTGCTCCAAAGTCACCGTGTCTAGGTGCTATGTAAGTGCAAAGAGAGAGGTTGTCAGACAGAATAGACCTCCAAAATGGAAAAACGAAGCAAGAAGTTTAGAGGAAAGATTCTCTGCCTGTGAGCTAGCCTTTTCCTAGAGAGATTCTCTGCTTGCAGACCTGACACCTGGCTGCTCTAAAATGTTGGTTTTGGGCTGTTTTAGAAGTTGTCATCCTCACGTTGTGTATTCCTAATTTCTCCAGGAATATTCTTCTGCCTTGAGTATTTTGGTTTTACCACTTTCTGGGGTCATATTTTCCCATATGACTTGTGGCCTGGTCTCCTCCTAGTTCCTCAGTGTCAAAAAGGAGGTCAGAAGCTTGGGCATACACAACAGTACTGTTGGCTTTGTGTCCCCTGGAGTTGTTTCATTCATCTAAGAAGTAGTCAGATTTGCTTTTGCCTTTCCTGCCACAAAAAGTGACCACCCCAGAGTCAGTTTCTTCTCCAAACCAACCAGACTGCTTTATGAAGTCCTGGAAATCTGGCCCAGAAAATGCCATCTGGCTCAATCAGCCAGGTTTTTCTCTAAATCTAATGTGTTCTTCTATACCATATCTGCAGCAATGTGTCCACCCTCAGTTCTCTATTCATTGGCCTCCTGTTATACTGGAAAAAAATTTAACAGAACACACTTTCTGATGGACTGAACTTCTTTTTAATGTATTCTTTTAATAAAGTTGCAGATGAAAATTTGGGGAAACAATGGTGAAACATGTCCAAAATGTCAAACCATGGAGCAGAACGAGATGCAGAGATCCAGCTGTGAAATTCCACAATGGATCTCCTCTCAGAAATCTGCCAGAGAGGAGCTGGTCTATGCTACTTGCAGCTTCAAGTTAACTCTACACTGAAAGCTGGCACAAAGAGGAAAAATGTCCCTTTTTCTTGCACTTCTAGCATTTTCCCAGCAGGGACCAGTGGCCAGTAGCCAGATTTCAAAGAGAACTATGATTGATGGGTGAATATGTAATGGGGAAAATATCTTGCTGCTTCCTCATGTCTAATTCCCACTGCTTTTGCAGGCTGTATCCCAAAGCACTGCTGGGAATAAACAAGCGAGTTTCCTTTCTTGGACATCTTGATGCTTAGGAGATGGACAGTTCAATGTGAAATCAGTTCATGCCCATTAAGTGTTGATTTGTCATTTGTATACAAAGGTGCATAAGCAGAGCTTCCCAAATAATCAGAATTGGTAAAGACTCATTGTAAATGGGGGAAAATATGGCTTCCAGCAATTAGATCTACTGTGGGTGGAGATTGATATGTCCTATACAGTCCTAATGTCACTGAAAGTGGGTCTTCTTTCATTCCTGTTGTAGCTAGCTCCACAATGAGGTCACCAACATCCTTCTTGCAGAATGCCAGGTGGGTATTTAAATAGTTTTTGCCAGTGACAGAAAGTCATTGAGATGTAAAGGATAGTGGTTTTTTTGCATTTTTCTTTTTTTTGTGTGTGTGGTTAAGACTTCTGTCATGCTGCTTGCAAGTGCAGACTGCTTCTAACTTGGAAGAGTGCATTTAGTGTGTGTTTGTGGGGTGCCTACCCCACTGGAAGGCTTGTTTGTGTGCATCTTCTACAGCGGATGGCATCAGAATGAATGAGTGGAATGTCTGAATAGCTGAATAAGTGGTAAAAGATGGAACTCAGAAGTATAGGCATCACACAAATGAAAATTTTCTTAATGTTCATTTAGAATAGTTTGTTGGGTATTTATTAAGGGCAGTTGGTTGATTGGTTCTCTCTTGCTAAAAGGAACAAATTCTGATGAATTCCACCTAAAATTATTGCATCTTCCATTGCTTGAAAAGCAACGTCAGGACCCTATGAATAAGTGAAAAAATATACCGGTGACAGGAAGGATCTATTAAGGTTTTTTTTCCCCCTCATTCTTATTTCACTGTTTCTGCAGTGAGTATTTGGCCGTACAATTTCTTTTTAACCTTCAGATTCATTGAGTGCCAATGATTGGTTGTAAAGCAAAATATCTTCAGATGCCTAGATAGTGTTCTGCAGATGTTATCCATTGTAGATGATGCTGTCTTGAGGTTAACTACAAAATAATAAAAAAACCAACCTCAGAGAGAGTCAGAGAGCTTTTGGGAATGGTAATGCAGTACAGAGCCTTTCACCCTGAGGTCAGCAGGTCAAGCCCATTCCAGACCAGGAGTGACCAGCAGTTATTACATGTTTGCTTTTGGATTTGCAGAGAGGATCTGCGAAGTGTTGCTTTTATTAGTGCTACTGGAAGGCCATTCATGCACCTATATTGGAAAACCTGCTGATCTATGTCATTCTTCCTAGGCAACATGGGAATAAATACTTTATAAATGTACAGAAATGTGGGCTTATTTACAGTAAAAAAATGATCAGAGTTGTCATCGTTTGCCCTTTTGTGGGCCAGCACAGTAGAAAGATCAAAGATGCCATTGACCGCAATTAAGGACTTTATTCTCTTACCTCTGGATGTGGCCTCTGGGGTCAAACTCAGAACACTAATAGCTCCCACCACAAAGCTAAGTCATTCTTCATAGGTGTTTCACTAGAGATGTTTATCATCACGAAATGTCCAAGAATCTTAAATCAGTGCAAATAAAACTGCACGCAGATTGGAAGAGCAAATGCAATCAATGGATTAAAAGAGAAAAGCAAGAAATAGCAATTAAAAAAAGCAAAAGCAAAAGCTGAGAATGTAAGAAAAATTCACCAGTCTCTGTAAGTCTGTTGGGGCAGTGCTGACACACACTCTCACCTTCCACAAGAAACATAGCTGCAGGCAGTACATTAGACATGTGGAAGGAGTACTGCATGAAGTCAAAGAAAATCTAAGCTTCTTTTCCTCTGCCATAAATCATAGCACATGGGGTTTTTTTCCCAAGGCAAGGTGAAAGATTGATTTTTGCACAGTGTAGGGCTGCATATATTAGCTTCTGATTTTCAAGGAAATGGCACCATTTCTGAATTACGTGACATGCATTATGTTGTCAGTTTCAACATATGCAGTAATACCTAAACCTACTCCACCCTGTAACTCTGTTCTCTCCTCTTGTGCACCATCCCTTCTCCCTGACTGCTGCTTTCCAAGCAATTTCTCCTAAGCAGCTTTCCTTCTCGCTTTTCAACTGAAATTTGAGGCTGTGAAAGATATTAATTTCTCTGAGGCAGCAGAATAATGAAATCCACCCCCACCCCTGCCACAGATTTAGGAGGCCAAATGCTTTGGCCTCAGAGTATATCCACACCATACAAAGCAACTCTGTATAGGTGTTTTCAGGATGGCACTGGCATTCTAATAAGTGATGTAACTGGATTAGACTAATTAATCCATCTAGAAGCTAAGCATGATGTTGACCTTGCATCCCAGCAAAATCTGGTTTTGGGGATTGTGCTTTGCTCATTACCTGCAATAAACAATGCTGAAGGGTACGGGAGAAATGAGTCTGGAAGAACAAAAGATAAAAAGGAATAACTGTAGAGGTGAGGACGTGAGTTTTAGGAGGAAAAGAAGTGGGACTGGAAGAGCACGGGGGACACAGAAATCCTAGGCTTCATTAAATCTTGGACAGGGGAATCTATTGGGCTTTCTGCCATAAAACCGGTGGTGCTGATGGGCCACACAGTATGGTCAATTCCTTCTTTGGCAATATTACTGGAGGAGCCCAGAACTGTAGCAATGTGGGCGGTTTTATAACAACTTATACACTGGTGCTTGTGAGCTCTTCTTAAAGCACATCTTGCCCAAATATTGAGCACAAACTTTCACTTGTTATAACAGGAGAACAATGATGGAATTGCTTTCTAAAGTAATTTTTCATTGGAAAGTAAATAGAAACCATCTTTCTCCATCTCAAGGGTTAAAGCAATTCCCTTGAAGTCAGTGGTGCTCTAACAGTAGAGACCCTGAGTCTATGCCTAAACCACCTGCCTTTATTAATTATTATCATCTATCACATCTATGAGCATAGCCTCTACAGGCAAACTTTTTGTACTGGGTACAGACTGATATGGTTAATCGGAATGTCCAACCCAAGCAGTGGAACTCTCCCAAGTTAATTTCATCCATTCCTCCACCTCTGTGTAAACCCCACTTTAAGCCAAGCTTCACTATTGCCTTGCAGTTTGCATGAGGCAATGGTCTGAAACGTTTAGAGACTTTCAGGCTATTTCATTCCAAGCTGGGTTTCTCTGAATCCACATCATTTGGGAGCTGGCTGTGCCACAGAGATGGTATAAAAAGAACTGTTTAATAATATTCTATTTTCCTAGCTGATCTGAAGACAAGTGGCGTTCTTCAGATATATATTTTTTTTTCTGCAGAGTAGTGAACCATTCTCTGCCACAAAACTGGGCAGAATCTGGTGTGCAGGCACGGAGGAGCCTAGCGCCCATCATTGAGTCTGAAATTTCTCTCTTCCTGCTTCCTGTCCCACCCAAACTGCAGCTCTGCTGAATTGGCTGTGTGAAAGCTGCCCTTCTCTCAAGCTCTGTGAGCCAGTGCTGCCTCTTAAAATCTGGCAGGATGAAGTGGATGTGCTCATATGCCCATTTTGCTGCTGCAGCTTCAGCTTTGCCTACCCTCCTTCCTTCTGTTGCTGAGAAGCCAGTTGTTAAAAAAGCTTTTTAAATTGTTAATTTAAAGAACACAGACAAGGTGGAAACAAGATTATAAGGTCACAGAGGTGAGCGGAATTGACCCCATCTGAGAATGACGGAAATGTGAGTGCAGAGTAGATGCGGTCTGTGCTCTGGAATGGTGACCCTGCCCTGTGAACTGTCTGACACAAGGCTGCCCAAGAGCACGCCATTTCAGCTGATTTCACTTCCCAGCTCTTCGGTGCCAGTGCTATATAGATGTGCGTATTTTCTTACTGCACATTAGTCAACCCCAAGGTTCCCTGCTTTCTGATAGAGGGCCTCTATGAGCTCTAGTAAATGTAGGAAGCAAAATCTCTGTGAGACCTGCTTCTCTGTGGCTGTTTACTGTAATAGATGCTTTTTGCTTAGAACTGGATCTGTACAATGCAGCAATGGTTGTGTTTCAATGTTGCATTGTGTTTGGGTTTTTTTTTCCTGTGAGGCTTGGAAACAGAGCAAGGAATATTTAAATACCCTTTAGCAGGAAAAGCTGATCTGCTTGTGTGAAAATCCCATGAAAACATTTCTGTTTACACAAAGTGGGGGCCAAGCTAATGATGAAATTAATCTGAACTGAGAATTACATGTTAAGCGATGACTAGCTGCTGTGGTGACTTTCTCCACAGTAGTAAATTCTCCTCTAACTACTCATTGGATTAAACTCTTCACAAGGAGAAAAATTTAGTTTAGGGGAACCCCAATCCTCTAAGAAATTGAACTCATATTTCCCTTTCAAGCTTCATGACATCTGCAGAAAGAAGTCCCTCTTAGCCCAAGAGGGAGAAGATACCATTAGAGAAATGAAAATTAGTAGGAGTGCCACAATAAAACTACATTGCATGGACATAGTCTGCGATGATGCCATATCTGTTCAAAGGCTCACCCCCTATCCTAGGGCTCTTTAAAAGGAAAGATACTCAATTAAATGAAGGTTACTGCTGTTAGTCTAGTTATGGACTACTTCCCCACTCTGTTTACATTAATTTTGCTTCAGAAGGAGGTTAGAGAAATTAATTCTTGATATACTGTAAGAGAGGAAATCTTGTGCTGTATTTGAGGGCAGGGTGATCTGAAGAGTTCCTTCCCCCACCCAATAAACATGCTTATTATGGTCAAAGGGAACTAAGTCTTGGGTGGATCCCAAACATGCAAGCGGCAAACAACCCCTCAGCTCAGGCTGGCCCTTCGGGAGTCTTTTGTGGTTTAAAACCAACAGAACGTGCTTCCCAGTTGCAGGCTTTGAGAGAGCATATCTGTTTGTGATGGGTTTCTCTGGACAACCCGAGATCTCTACTACTTAATTTCTGTTCATGGATGGATACAGTTGGCATCTACTGAGTGTATTTCAAGACTGTAAACCTTTTTACTGATACAGGTGTCGCTCTCAAAGTTTACCAATTGTTTAAAATACTTTCATGGCTGTGGACTTGAGTAGGCAATGTTACATCCTCTACTGCTCTAGTTTATCTGATAGTGACAGCTCCATTCTGCCTCACTGCAAATTGGTATGCATCTGCTCCTTTGCAAGGAAACTATCTGAGATGGTCCTTTTTGTGTCTATGGGTGGTCAGCTCTTCATCCTTCTCCCTTTTCCTGAATATTTTTTCATGCTTAAGCTCTGACTTATGATTTCTCTGCTCTACACTGATATTGAGGGATAGGGCTTTTCATCTTCTAAGATTTTCCGGGTTTTTTTTCCCTCTCCCCTCATATTTGGCTAAATTTGACCAGAAACTATTCTCCTTTTAATTCTTAATATAATAGAAGTTCTCCAGACCCTAGAAGTGCTCTGGGAAATTATAATCTTTTTAGTTTCTGAGCAAATGGCAGCAGCACTGCTGAGAGGAGTATCATTTTACAGAGCAGCTTCTTTGGGGCCTTCCTGGTCCGCTGTGTGAAGGACAAACCCATTAACAGAAGGGCTACAGCCAAGGAGCAGCACATCTAAGGTCTCCAGCCTCAGCAGAGACCCGCAGGAATCTGGGAAGATTTCCACTGGAAGCTTGCCTTGGAATCAATAAAATTTCATTAAACCCCTGCTGTGCATATAAGGCTTAAAGAAAAAAATTTTGCTGGCTTTCATAATTTTCCCAGTACAATTCTGTGGCCCATACTTTCCATTTCTACTGCCTCTTTGTCTTTCATAGTAAAATTAACTATTGCAGACAACAGACATAAACAAAAGGACAACAAAAATATTAGCTAAAGGCCACTAACTACTGCAGGGAACCAAAGTAATTCATAAATAACTAAAGAAAATTTATAGCTCAAACAGATTTTACCACAGTTGTCAGCTCTCTGTTGTAGATTCTCTGTAATGCTCTTTTTTAGGATATATCAGCCTAGATCAGTTTTCCTTTTGTGACTTTTAGTCACTGGACTTCAGTGCTAGAAGGGCTTATGGAATATGCTGTCCTCAAAATTGGCTACTGCTTTGGGAGATCCCATCACAGTCCCTGTTTTTGTCAGCAACCTTAGTCAAACCAATGGAGCCACAAATATTAATAGCAGAAATTCAGTTATAGAAGGCTGGAAAAGATATGAGGAAGAGCAATGTTGGTCTGAATCTAGAGAACATTCTTTACAAAGGGGAGAGAAAGGGTTAGCTCTTCTCTGAAGTCTTTTCCCAAAAGAGATGACTGGATCTATAAGCTATCTAAACTTTCTTTTGATTGACTACATGGAATAACTTTTTTATCCTACACCACCACCACCACCAAAGCCTAGATCCCATGATTGGAAGCTGCAGCTTGTCAAATTCAGTCTAAAAATAAAATGCAGAACTTCAGTTGTGCAGGGAAATGCAAAACTGAAATACTGTACCTGAAAGCATTGGGAATTGTCTCTAGTTTGCTGTCTAGATGTCAGGATTTGTATCTTGCAATGGTTTTTTTTCCCAGCTCAGATAGAAACTGAAATCGCGGTGCAAGAATTCTTGAGTGACATGGGATTTGTGTTTGGCTCGTGCTCTGTAGAAGGGGCAGATTAGAACAGCCTCTTGTAAATTAAAGATTTAAAGTCTATCAAATGTTTGCAGCATCCATGTTATGCAATCTATTTCAAGCTTACATATACCAAAGCCCTGGGGAAATTCAGTCCTAACATCTCCTTACCTATTTACATAGAGGAGCATCATGATCACACCAAGAGAGGTATACAGGCATAAAATAATAAAGAAGGTGCAATGCATAAAAAGAAGCTGTAATTAATTTCCCTTTGAGTTTAACTGAATAAAAGGAGTGAATCATTTTCTTTTTACCAGTAGATTTTGTACAAATAGACTTAAAATATTTCACTTTAGATTTGTGGCTCCAACAGCTGCAGCTGAAACCAGCAATCAGCAAAGCCCCTTGCTTTTATTGGAGCTGAAGTGGCTTGTTGAAAATGGATTGGATTATGAGGATCAATCAGCAGCAGGTCAAGGATGCAGAGGGAACTCTGCCAATGCAGTGGGCTGCCAGGAGCAGCGAAAATCCTTGGGCTAGTGGCAAGTCCTAATGTACTGGAAAATCCATTGTTTTACAAAGAGTTTTGGAGATAGGAAGTAGATTGAGTTGCAGAAGAATCCAAAAATAACAATAATTCTCTCCCAGGTTCTTTTTGGTCCTTTGCACGTGACTGAAAGGAAAAGAAATTCCATGGAGATGCTGCCTGAGTGTACGTCTAGCCAGTGCCAGGAGATGATCAGAAATAGGACAGATGCTAATGCATGATCTTCCCTGAGTCATAATTTAGGAAATGGAACATTTCTGAATTTCAATAGCAGTCATCTTAGAAATGTGAAAGCTGCCATATGGTTCTGTCCTGTGCAGTTCTGGATTCTCACAGAATGGTGACAATTGCTATTGCTTTCCATTAAATTGGAGTTGAATAATCTTGTCATTGTTCTGGAGGTGGTCAGTTCTCACAGTATTAAGCCTTGGTTAATGTCAGGATGAGCTGACACCCCTTTGTGTCCTTAGTTACACAGCAGGTTCATTACACAACTTGCAGGGAATATTACTAAATAGACTAAAACCAGAGTAATTAATAACTTCTGCATTCAATTCATTTAGACTTCAGAGATGGCTCTCTACTCGTCATTTATGAATTAGCCCCCTGATTCAGTTGGAGCTGTTTCATAGCCATCTGAAGTCTGAAACCGCAGACGGCAGAGAGACCGTCATGAATCCTTCCTGGCCTTGTTGACACAGGAATCAGAGTTTCTAGATGAAAGACAGGCATTTGCTGATCTACACTCACGAGTATTTGGGAATATGAACCTCCAGCTGGATGCCGAATAGAACAGTAGTTCACAATTCCAAGAAATGTTTGCAGCGTGTGGCTTGTTCTCTTGAACTCTAGTCACATGGCGAGGTAACACAGATGTTTTCCTCAAATATCGGCACTATTAAAAACAGGTAGCTGTGCCAGAAGTGCAGAGGAGGGATGGATCTATCTGATGACAACATCTATTCCTGTGTCAGTGGCAGGATATGCTTCCCACAAGACCGTGTGTCAGATATTAAAATGATACTGTGCTTGAACTTAGCCAAACGTTTGGCACAAAAGGGTTTGAAAATCCACTTCACAACCAGAGTTTATAACATTAATAAAAGTTCTCCAAACCTGGGAGCCTAATGAAAATCCATATAACAATCCAAGAAAAGCTGAACAGTGGAAAAAGTGAGGCATTTGAATATTCTCCCTCTTTCTGTGTTGGGCTCTGGTACCCTTGGTGGGACTGACTTTTAGGTACTGAAGAGCTACAGTTCCCCTTGTAGGAATGTTCTCCTCATCTGCTTGCAAGAGACCAGATTTTACATCATAAAATCAGGCAGAGAAGAGAAAGTTTCAGAGATTTGTTAATTCTGATTTGAAATAGCAAATTCTTTGTGAAATAATTTGGGGAGTAAGGTTTTTTTGGGGACAAATGGAAGTATTTACTTCTTTCCTGTGAGGGTGGCGGAGCAGTGGCACAGGCTGCCCAGGGAGGCTGTGGAGTCCCTTCCCTGGAGACATTCAAAATCTGCCTGGACGCATTCCTGTGCCCCTGCTCTGGGTGTGCCTGCTCAAGGAGGGGGGTTGGACAAGATGATCTCCAGAGGCCCCTTCCAACCCCTACTGTTCTGTGATTCTGTGATTTCATTCTGAGGAATCAGCATGCCTGATTTCAGTGCTGACTCTTAAAACCTGGTGGGATGCAAGATTTAAGAAATGTCAAAACAACATGGTGTTTTGAAAGGACGATATAAAATGTTTCTTTCTTAAACTTGAAGGCTTCTGAACATACCCCTCTCCAGCACAAAGTGCCGGCAAAATAGAAGACAGTTTTTCCTTCTTTTCGTTATTTTTTCCACTACATTTCTCTGCTGCTTTTTTTTCTACATTTGGGACATAGATGTTAGATGATTTGGGAAAGGAACGTCTATTTCTAGTTGCTCAGTGGAATGCCTGAAACACTTTTAAACATTTTTGGACAGTACTCTAATATAATGAAGTTCAGAGATCTTGGGATATAAGGTTTAAATGTGAGGGGATTATGTCTGTTTCATGTAATGTCAATTTTCCAAGGTTGTGATATCAGTGTCTCTCCCAAAGCATAAAATATACACGAATAGGTAAGAGGGATACGTTCTGTTGCTTGTTAAGCTGAGTGTAACCAGAAAATTGTTCTTTTCCAAAGTTTTGTGGTAATGCTGCCAGAAAGAATGGCATTATAAGGGAGGTGTATCCCCTTTTTTGGAGGACTGTCTCTCAGACCATATTTCATTTAAACTCCTTTCTTATCCCAAATGCTCAGGGGCATCTTCTGGAAGGAGGCACACTTCCAAATGGTGAAGTAGCTCACATATCCCCCCTCAATCCAGTGCACAAACAGTGAACTTCTGCCTGCTGCCAGGACTGGCTGCTCATTTATTTTTCATATTCATAACACACTGTGAGCATCACTGTCTGTCAGAGAATATATCAGGACCTCCCAGGTCAAAGCAAAAACCTCTGCTACTTGATCTAGCAAAAGTGCTAAATTGTTATCCTTAGGTGAGGAGTCAGGAATACAAAGCATATTCTATTGTAGGCCCTGAGTGAGCCATCTGTAAACAAGCACGTAAAGTGTCAAACCCTGTTTACACCTGCTGATGCAAAAACATCACATACCTGTATCCCATTTAGAAAGCTGTAACCAATGTATGTGGATTTCATCAGTTAATATTCCCTTTGCATTTTAGGCCTAAACAGCTGAACAGCAGAATGATTTAGCGAACCTTCTGCAAAAGTCTGTGAACATGTAAAATACATAAACATATTATTTTAATTTTGTGAGCAAAGCCCTCCTCATGTTGAAAGATTTAATTCATGCAGCAAGGCTTTGAATGGAAACGTAGCTTACCTATGTGTGGTAGGATGAATAGCATTTTAAGTGACTCTTCAATGGCTCCCATGACATCCTCTTAAACAATCAGAGGCACAATAAACCAGTGATTTAGATGAAGAAGCTTCTTGGTGGAGAAATAGATCAATAGAATTTAATGGAAGAAGTCACTAATTTTTACTCCAGAGTAAACACTGATGATGTGACTGGAAATTCGATAGTTCCTAGGCTGTATTCGCAAACATCTGACATGTTCACGTGCGAGATATTATTCATCTTTGCTCTGACAAGGATCTTCCTTTCTGCATTTCCCCAGTCTCTCCTAGGAATCAGGTTTGGCTAGCAGGCACCTACCTAACTTGCATTTCATATTCATCTTGCTCCAAAGCAAGACTCAGATTTGTTTACAGTGGCCAATTGATAAAACATGTTTACCAGTGCCTTTGCCAAAGAATAAAGACCTTGGAGATTTCATGATGGTGGAGATTTTGTGTGATAATTAGGGGCCTGCCCACTTTTTTCCACATCTTTGTCTAGGCAACGGAAGCCTCCAAGTTCTCAAAGAGAATGAAAATAGAGTACAACTGTCTGTGTCTTTGCACTAGTCTCTACTCAGTCCTCTTGCAATTTATCTTGCCAGCTCTCCAGAGCTCCTGACACTTTCCCCTTTATCTGCACAAGCTCTGGAGATTTTCTGGGGCTGTTTGTTAAGTCACATCACTTGGCGGTATGCACTACCCATGTCACGCCAGAAGGATGTAAGTCCCTTGTGCTTGTGCCTGGACAGCAACGTTCTTTGCAGCTACTTTGAACAATAAAACAGCAACAACACAGGCAAAGTGTAAATAGCCTCAGCTGGCTGTCTGTGTCTCTGCCAGACCTGGCCTGTGCGTCTGTACAGTCACGTTGGTGCACTTGTAGCTTCACTGAGCCTTAGACTCCTCCATCTACCTCCTGTGCTCTGCCTAGCACTCTCTTTGGGGTCGCCTCCTGCGTGCAGCAAACCTACATGCCAGATGGGAGGAGATCTTTGTGTCCCAAAGGACATGACGCTGCATTTGTTGAAACAGTTGCTGGACGGGAGAACAGCCTCTGCCGTTTGCCCTTTGGGATTTAACAGATGTATCAGTCAATCTATTTATGTTTTTAAGAGTTCAGCCTGGCATGAATTTAGCTGCTAAATTTCTGTAGAAGCCATGAACAAGCACACCAGGAGTCTGCATGTTGCTCTGGATCTGGGTGATATTCCACATCTGTAGGGAACTCAGAGACCCTGTGTCCTTAGCAGGATTTACTACATGACAGGCTGAAACATGAGAAAAGCAGACTGACTGTGTCTGCCCTGCAAGGCTAAAAGAGAGCTCAAGAGGGGTGATAAACATGCTCAGCTGTGATCTGTGTGCTCTCGGTTGCACTGTTGAGTGCTGATCTGGCTGCAGCATGGGCTCAAAGCAGCCACAGCTGTGTGAAAGCTGCTGGGTCTGGACTGTCTCCTCTGAGCCTGCTCTAAGGTGCTAAAGGTGTTCAGGTCTTTTCTGAAGAGCTCTGCAGCTCAGGCTGCATCCTGAGCTCATGGCTGGTGAGAGCTGGTTTGGGCCTGTGTTTGCAGATTCTGGATGCACCTCCATGTATGTCACATGGAAGGTGTGAAAAAGTTTTAATATTTCTACATGGGGAAACCTGTTCTCTTCATCAGGGCTACCTTGGACATTTTTGATATTAAGAGAAAGCTGAGATCCCCACAGCATACTGCAGTCCTTGGGAGTGAAGTCCTAAGCAATGCATACTGATAATTTTTGGGAAGGCCAGTGCAGAAAGCTAGAGCTGGCAATAGCCTACAGAGGGTGGAAGCAAGGAAAGGTAGCCTGGGAGGGGTACAGAGAAATTGTCCGAGCAGCCTGGGATTGGGTTAGGAAAGCTAAAGCCCTGAATTAAATCTGACCAAGGAAGTAAAGGACAACAAGAAAAGCTTCTATAGATACGTCAAGTGATAAAAGGAAGACTAGGGAAAAAGTGGTCCCTCTCTGGAAGGAAATGGGAGATCTGGTTACCCGGGATATGGAGAAGGCTGAGGTACTCAATGACTTTTTTGCCTCAGTCTTCACTGGCAAGTGTTCAAGCCACACCGCCCACACTGGTATTGGGACCAGTGCTGTTTAACATCTTTGTCAGTGATGTGGACAGTGGGATTGAGTGCACCCTCAGCAAGTTTGCCAATGACACCAAGCTGTGTGGTGTGGTCAACACGCTGGAGGGAAGGGATACCATCTGGAGGGACCTTGACAGGCTTGAGAGGTGGGCCCATGTGAACCTCATGAAGTTCAACAAGGCCAAGTGCAAGGTCCTGCACTGGGGTCGGGGCAATCCCAAGCACAAATACAGGCTGGGCAGAGAATGGATTGACAGCAGCCCTGAGGAGAAGGACTTGGGGGTGTTGGTTGATGAGAAACTCAGCATGACCCAGCAATGTGTGCTTGCAGCCCAGAAAGCTAACTGTATCCTGGGCTGCATCAAAAGAAGCATGACCAGCACATCAAGGGAGGTGATTCTCCCCCTCTACTCTGCTCTCATGAGACCCTACCTGGAGCACCGCGTCCAGCTCTGGAGCCTCCAATGTAAGAAGGTCATGGACCTGTTGGAGTGAGTCCAGAGACGGGCCACAAAGATGATCAGAGGGCTGGAACACCTCTCCTGTGAAGGCAGGCTGAGAGAGTTGGGATTGTTTGGCCTGGAGAAGAGAAGGCTCAGGGAGACCTTACAGCAGCCTTCCCGTACCTGAAGGGGGCCTACAAGAAAGCTGGAGAGGGACTTTTTTGCAAAGGGTATGTAGTGATAGGACAAGGGATGAAGACTTTAAATGGAAAAAGAGTAGAGTTAGATTAGATATAAGGAAGACATTCTTCCCTATGAGGGTGGTGAGGTACTGGAACAGGTTGCCCAGGGAAGATGTGGATGCCCCAACCCTGGAAGTGTTGAAGGACAGGTTGGGTGAGGTTTTGAGCAACCTGGTCTAGTGGAAGGTGTCTCTACCCATGGCAGGGGGTTGGAACTAGATGACCTTTAGGGTCCCTTCCAACCCAAACCTGTGATTCTATGATTCTGTAATTCTATGAATAGAAGCCAGAAGTGGCATTGCAGCACAGAAGAGTTGTGAGGGAAAAGGGTGACTTAGAGGTCAGTAATAAATAGTGCCCAGATCTCTCTAGGTAGCAAGGCTGTGGGTACAGCCAGGCATCAGCCTGCAGCTCAGCGGAATTTGGTAAATTGCTTCCATTTTATGGCATGAAAATCAAGCTATGGGCACACAGAAGGCACAAAACTGGGTCTTGTTAAAGGCTCAGTCCTTTTCCATTTTTTTCTATTGAAAAATTAAAAGCTTTGAGTTAATAAGTTCAGTGTTGGGATGGCCACACATCCTCAGAGCTGGAGGAGTTCAGTTTGCAGTCCTACCCTGAACTGAGCATCTCCAGCAGGAATGACAAGACTTTTGTTGCTGTTCCCTGCAAATGAGCTTTGCTGGTTCCTTTTCACTTGGCAGCTAAGGGACCTGTGAGTTTCCAGGATTTTACAGTTTAAGATGTATGTTTTAACTGCTCACTCATATAAAGTACAAACCTGGCTGGAAAGAAAAGCATTGCAATCTATTATTTGTTTTGTTAATTGATTCAGATGGCCAGCAGAGATTTCATGTATGGGGAGAACCAATCTAAACCACTTTTATGAGCAGAGATAGTTGGTAGGGAATTTTGTTTTTACTGTGCTGCATTTGGATATTTCGTATCAGGCTTCCTAAATGGACTTAATCTCAGGATTATAGTTCTCTGTGGAGCCACTGGGGTCACTTTGTAATTACCCAGCTTTCCACGCTTTAGGTGATGAGAAGGACATGCATGGGAATGGCATTCTTGCACTCATTTCATCATAGGAGGTACCTTTCCAGAAGTGGAGGAGGTGCCCATTTGCAAGGATTGGGCTGAGGAAGAAAGATGAAAACACACACATCCATGCCTTTTTAGAATCCTGATAATTATCCCTGGGAACAGTATATATGCATGCTGAAGTTGTGTTTCTTGTGGATATATCACTATGGTCTTGTTGGATTAATTACAGCCGTGACTTCCTCTTCTAAAACCATCACTGCTAAGCCATGGACAGGAGGGCTAGAACAGATAGCAAAGTTTTAGCTGACTGTGATCAGCTAGCCTCAAAATTTAGCCTTGGGAAAGGATGCCAGCAAGTTAGACTGCACCCAGAAGGAACATGTAGACATAAGCTTTGCGATCTAGCTTTATTTCTGTGGCTTAGAAGCTTTGCTGCATCCTGAAGTGGTCTTCAGGAAAACAAACAAACAAAAAAACCACCCCACAAAAACAAAATACAAACCTGCAATAACAGTGGAAAAATCAAAGCAGAGTTTGGGTCATGGTTTCCAGTAAAACATGCAAACATGGAAGCTCAGTGATACAGGAAGAAATTGACAGGAGATAAAACCTTTTAGCCCCACAACTTAGATGGAAACTGCATATGGAGTAATTTTAAGGGTCTAGATTTCTAAATGCTCAGGCTTCCTTTCCTTTTCTTTTTCTTGGGTCCCATGATGTCCATGAATGTGAGAAATGGTTAGGGAGACTGTAAGCCGCAGCACCAGTGATCTTAGATTTGCTTTCACATAGACCAAAATAGACTAAGGAACAGAACTAAACCAACTTGCCTTTTCCAGAAGCAGGGAGGCTCCTCCTTGATGCTTAATTGCAGCTCTCCGTGTTTTGTTAGCAGTATGGGCATCATACAACTGAACTGTCTGGGAGTTTAACTGGATGTGGAGAAAGCACAGGAACTGAACATGGAGGGTGATCTATCAGCCCGCTGCTGTCCTCTGTCACTCACCTGGCTGTACACACACAGTTCTCAAGGATAAATACCTTAAAAAGGGTTGGGGCAGAAGAGAAGTTCAGCACAGACTGTTAAACATGATTTGTCCAAAGGCAACTCTTGCTTAAGAAGACCATGAACTGCTGCTTACTGAGAGCTTCAAGGACAGAGGGGAAACTTTACAGTAGTTGCCTTTTTCTGCTTCTTTGCACACTGGGTACTGGCTGCTATAAAAGGCAGCGTACTGGACCAAAGAACCTCTTTTTGTGACTCAGTATAGCTGCTCATGTCCTCTGTATTTGGCCTTCGTAAGATTTTCTGGCAGACTTAGGCAGTTGATCTTTTGAGGAGGACAGCATATATGAGTATGTTGCTGCTTGTTTAACAAGGCATTGATACCAGGAAGAAGAAAACAAATTCTAAATTAATTTAATTATAATGCTTTCTATGTGAAACTTTTCTGTTGTTGACTCTTAATACTTTCAAATTAAATTTGTCTGAGTTTAATATTAGAAAAATTAATATGGAGGAAAATTGATGTCTGAGGTGGATTAAATACATTGTTCATTGCAAGACTTCTCAACAAAATTAAAAAAGCAGTTAGCACTCTCTCCTCTCCTATGTGCATAGGTAATACTTAGATAGTATAGGTAATATAATTAAACATATTCATAGAAGATTATCTGTTAATACAGATTAAAACATATTGCACCTGTTAAAAATATATGTATTTACTTGGTTAGGTAAATCAAAATGTTAACTGCATGGTTCAGTGCTGTGTAAAGGGTGTCCTCAAACTAGATAGAACTTCAGACTGTGCAAGTGCGTGTAACTGCACGGCTTTCTCTGGCTTTACGCTACAGTTGTTACTATACTTCTGATGAGTGATCTGTATTTTCGGAGTGATGGTTTCTGAGTTTTATCCTTATTGGTGACTCTCAAGTTTGTGCAACTGTGGAATTGCTGAGAAATTCATAGCACCATTGCTGGAACGTAACCTCATAGTCCAAATCAAGAGATCTCTTTCAGGAACCCACTTGAAAGGCAAGCAGTGCTCAGTTTCTCACAGGAGACTGGAAAAGAAAAAAATAACCAAAGAGGATGGAAGTTACCTCTGCCAGTTTTCAGAGGGGTGGCCCTCAGGTTGGTGTGTAGATGATATATTCCCATTGAGTTGTGGAGCTGAGCTCAACAGAAGTCTATTAAACTTGCTGGCTAAAATGCAACCTCTCCAGTAAGTCTGTAAACCAAGAACTGAGAGGCGATGCAAGGGGACGGATTACTCTATACTTGCCCTTTTACACTCTTCATTAAACATCCACTGCTGACTACTGCCAGATGCATCTTGTGCTAGATGGAACTTTGTGATGTGATGCAGTATTGTTGTCTCTGTGTTCTGCTGCGATCTATGAAAAGCATGATTATATGTGAGGTAGTGTTGTTACTAAACAGTCCTTGGAATGGCAAGCCTGTCAGCAATTTTTAGAGCAAAATTTTTACAGAAACCTTTTGAGTTTTGTTCTGTTTTGGAAGAAAATTAGTCCCCAGGTCAGTCTGTGAGGTCACTCAATCACTCAGCACTTCGATGCAGATAGCCTTCCAGAACACATTGCGAAAAGCACTAGCAGAAAGCTGGCTATTCGTTCGTGTTTCACACCTCCTTAATTACCCACCTGTGTTCCTTTTATTATCAAAGCTTGAATAGGATCGCTCATAAAACAGAGGCTGAAAGGAAATTGCTGGTTTGCTCAGATTGCATCAGCAGTGTAAAATGGAATCATTTAATATCTGAACGCTCTGCCCCTTTCATTTTCATTTTCATTTTCATTTGTTCTCTCCTTGCCACTATGAATACTGCCCACCCAACACCTACAATACACTGAGTAGCACATGCCTATTAGGGAAAGGGAGACATAATTTTACAGTTGTATACCTTTCTTTCCCAGTCTGACACCTAGATTTCACACAAATCGCCATTTCAGTCCAATGAGTTACTGGAAAAGCAGTGCAGGTCTCCTCAGCTGTAAGGAACTGTTCACATATCCATTTCCAGTCAAGCTGCTCTATGAGAGGTATTTGAACAAACCAACAGCTTGGATTCGGGAGTGTGTAGAGTGTCCGGTCTGCCCTGGTAATGAGTGGCTTCATTCTCAGTAGTTCATTTCTAGAAGCGGAAGAGTTTGTAAGACATGTAGAGCTTTTAACCAGTACGTAGTGTATCTGTAACCTGGGTGTGTGAATGCATGCAAGCCAATCCTATATGGCTTCTTACATTACAAAACCTGGTGCAGTTTAATAACCCAAGTATGTAAGAACAAGAAGATGGATATTTTCCCACTGTGCATGTTTTATTCAGTGGGGGATTTGTATGCTTGTCTTCTCTGATCTCAAGGATTCACTCTGTGTTGCTTTCTGTCATCACGTTTTCCGTTTACATTTATCCATAGTTGGCTTTGGCTAGTCTGACCTTTTGGTATCTTCACTAATGGCAAAACCCTGACATTATGGAGAACTTGTTTCATGATCTAAGTTTGTGTTAGTTTAAAACAGATTGTTCCATAAGCACCACTTCCAATGGCATCCTATGAATTTGTGCTTCAAGGGTGGCACACTAATGTGGGTTTTCCAGTGGTTAAAGTGGAAATATCCATGCAGTCCTTCTATGAGTGATTTGCCTCTACCCAGTGACCTCTGTTCAAGAAATAAGCAAGAGAACTTTCTTTTTATTCTTCCACATCAGTGCTAAATTTGGTTGGAAGAAGCAGACACATTTAAAAATTATTGGGAAATACTGTCATGTATTTCATGTCATCTACAGAGACACAAACAGGACAGGCTCACAAGTTTCATTTCCTTATGAAACCAATCCAAAAGTAAATCCTTCTGACATTTCTGTTGGGTTTTCCTTTACCCAGCTCCCCTTCTGAAGGTAGTACTTCAGTTATTCCATGTTAGTTTGGGAGTGCAGCAACTGATACTTTGTTTCCTGACCTCAGTTTTCACCAAGGTAATCTCCTAGTTCTGTGAGAGCTGTATGTTGACTGCACACTTGACCCAACTCACCCAGACCCTTTTATCATGCCATTCCCCTTCTTCACAGCAGAATGTTGCTCTCATTCCCATTTTCCCTAGGAGCTACAGGTCCTGACTTTCACATTTCTTCAAAGTAGCAGAACATACATGCTTTCTGTGTATGATGGAGGGAGACACAAAAGATACTAGAGGTATAACGATATCTTTTTAAATATTTCTTAATCCACACCTTTACCTTTGCCAAACATAGTGCAGCAGAAACAGCAGCATGATCTGTGCCTATGGCAAGACAGTAACTGTTACCTTTAGTGTATAAAAGTTTTTCATTAATCATAGAATCATAGAACCATTAAGGTTGGAAAAGACCTCTAGGATTATCAAGCCCAACCATCAATGCAACACTCCCGTGTCCCCTAAACCATGCCCTGAAGTGCCATGTCTACGCGTCTTTTAAATACTTCCAGGGATGGCAACTCCACCACCTTTCTGGACAGCCTGTTCCAAAGCCTCACCACTCTTTCAGTAAAGAAATTTTTCCTAATATCCAACCTAAACATCCCCTGATGCAGCTTGAAGCCATTTCTTCTCGTTCTATCGCTAGTAACCTGGGAGAAGGGACCAACACCCACCTCATTACAACCTCCTTTCAGGTAGTTGTAGAGACTGATAAGGTCTCCCCTCAGCCTCCTCTTGTCCCGACTAAACAACCCCAATTCCCTCAGCCACTCCTCATAAGACCTGCTCTCCAGACCCTTCACCAGCTTCGTTGCCCTTCTCTGGACACACTCCAGCACCTCAATGTCCTTCTTGTACTGAGGGGCCCAAAACAACACAGTATCAGAGGTGCAGCCTCACCAGTGCTGAGCACAGGGGCACCATCACTGCCCTGCTCCTGCTGGCCACACTATTGCTGATACAAGCCATGATGCTGTTGGCCCTCTTGGCCACCTGGGCACACTGCTGGCTCATGTTCAGCCGGCTGTCGACCAACACCCCTAGGTCCTTCTCCACCGGGCAGCTCTCCAGCCACTCTTCCCCAAGCCTGTGGCGTTGCATGGGGTTGTTGTGACCCAAGTGCAGGACCTGACACTTGGACTTGTTAAACTTCATACAACTGGCCTCGGCCCATCGATCCAGCCTGTCTAGATCCCTCTGCAGAGCCTTCCTACCCTTGAGCAGACCAACACTTCCACCCAATTTGGTGTCATTTGTAAACTGACTGGGTGCACTCGGTCCCCTCATCCAGATCACTGATAAAGATATTGAACAAGACTGGCCCCAACACTGAGCCCTGGGGAACCCCGCTCGTGACTGGCCACCATCTGGATTTAGCTCCATTCACAACTCTCTGGACTCGGCCATCCAGGCAGTTTTTTGCCCAGCGAAGAGTACATCCATGCAAGTCATGAGCCGCCAGCTTCTCTAGCAGGATGCTGTGGGAGGCAGTGTCAAAGGCTTTACTAAAGTCCAGGTAGAAACATCCTCAGCCTTTCCCTCATCCACTAGGCGGGTCACCCTGTCATAGAAGGAAATCAAGTTGGTCAGGCAGGACCTGCCTTTCATGAAGCCATGCTGGCTGGGCCTGATCCCCTGGTTGTCCTGCATAAGCTTGGTGAGCTCACTCAAGATGAACCGCACCATAACCTTCCCCGGTACCGAGGTCAAGCTGACAGGCCTGTAGTTCCCTGGATCTTCCTTCTGGCCCTTCTTGTGGATGGGTGTCACATCGGCAAGCCTCCAGTCATGTGGGACCTTCCCTGTTAACCAGGACTGCTGATAAATTATGATGCTTGGCGAGCTCCTCTGCCAGCTCCCTCTGTATGCTCAGGTGGATCCCATCTAGCCCCATAGACTTGTGAGTGTCCAGGTGGAGCAGCAGGTCGTAAACTGCTTCCTCCTGGATTATGGGGGGTTTATTCTGTGATCCATCCCTGCCTTCCAGCTCAGGGTGCTGAGTACCCTGGGGATAACTAGTGTGATGGTTAAAGACTGAAGCGAAGAAGGCATTTAGTACCTCAGCCTTTTCCTCATCCTCAGCTGCAATTTTCTCCTCATCTAGCTCCAGATGTTAAATCAGGGTCAGCCTCAATACCAAGTAGTTCCTCTTGCCATGGCTTCTTCAGCAATAGGCTTTGGAGAAATTTCCCCCAGAGAGACAGGAAATGGGATTTTTTCTTAAAAAAAAAAAAGAAAAAAAAGAAAAGAAAAGAAGAAATATTAAGAAACTATGCTTTACTGGCTCAGTAAGTGATGAGCTTGAATCTAGTCTGTGGCATTGACCTTAGGGTTTTTTGGTCCTGTTCTTGCCCAGGTCATTTAATCTAGTAATAGGTCAGGAAGGGAATGTAGAGGTTCAGGCTGTGCATTAACTAGAAGAAAACACAGTGTTCCTCTTTGACGTTCACTGTCATGAGGCACCTGGCCTGAAGTGAAAACCTAGTGGAGACAAGTTTGTTGCGTGATCAAGTGTGAGCAGGCCACAATAAATGTTATGGGGAGAAGCCAACATTTACCTGTCACCACTTACTTTTACGACTGCTGCTCCATCTTCACTGGCTTTGTCATTTTACTTCCCATACTGGCAAACTCAAAAAGACATATGCCTCTTCCCCCATTGAAAAAAGGCCTCCGTGGCTTTGAGAAAATACTTGTGCAATGTAAATCATTGCAATTCTGCCCTTTGCTATTACTTTTGCTATGGGTAAAGCCAATGCTTTTCTTTCTCAGATGAGGGCCTTGCAAAATTACTTGAGGTGCAACCTAAGAGCCAAAAATGGCAACCGTCTTCGAGCACAATGACATAAACACCAGATTACATCTGAGTGGCAGCAGATCCAAAAGAGGTCAACTCTCTTAACTCTCCTTTCAGGTACAAGAACAAAGCGGTGAAAGTCAGAGTGCGAGGTCTGGCAAACTGTGAAGGACAAAGCTCTGGTAGTGGAGGGTGGAGACAAGAATCTGACTCTGTGCAGGTTTTGGCAGGTTTGTGTCATTTTATCCATGCAAAGCAAAGGAAGAAAATCACAAAGGGGACATGCAGCAACAGGGAAAAACTGTTTTCTCTTTCATAGTCTTCCTGTCCTATTCTTGTCCATTTTAACCTCCCACTTTCATGAAACAAAAATGATGGAAACAGATAAGAATTGACTTCAATTAAGGCTGACTCTTTCCTGCCCTTAAAGAGGAATCCAGGAAGCTCTCCATAGCCCCCTTTCTCTCTTTGAAGTGTTGACTCATCATCCTCCCCCCATTAAAATATAATGGGCTAGCATTGGGTGTGCTGGGATTTGACATGCAATGGGGAACTGCACCTAATCCTACATGATCACCTGATCTGGTTTGGCTTATTTTCACAAGTCACTGACCCCATCTGCACCATTCAAAGCAGAAGAGGGGGAGAGAATTGTTGTAGAGGACTTAGCCCAAGCCAGCCAGTCTCCTCATAGTTGTCACAGAAGAGGGTTTCAAACACAGCCATGTAATCAAATGTCTGCAGGAGGGACTGCCTACAGACCCTCCATGAGGAGGAGAGAGGGAGGGAGGATTTTATCAGGTGTCTGGGCGCATTTGATCACACGGTGCTCCCGTGCTCCGGATGCTGCCTTTATCTTCCCAATGCAGTGAGTTGCGGTGACTCACCAGTCACTTAGTGGAGTGGAAAGAGCTTACAGGTCACAGCAACAAACAAACAAACAAGGGAGCTGTAGAGACAGAAGACATCTGCTCTAACACCACTGGCCTTATCTCTGTCACTGGGCTGCAGGCACAGCACCTTGGGTCTGGCCATGACAGCCCTGTAGGTAGCAGAGATTTGGCAGAGCTGCCATGAAGCTGGGGACACAGGAGGGAAGGATATGGAGGGAAGATGGGCTTTATGTTTTCACGAATGGCTGTGGCTTCCTCAGGAGGCAGACAGCTGCTACTGCCTCTAGAAACCTTCCTATTTCCCAAAGAGAGTACCTTGAACAATCTTGTCTGGTTGTTTTTCCATCAGAGCTATGAACAACACCTGAGCAGGGATTCACCTTCACTTTCAGACTTCTCTTTCTTCAGCAGTGGAAAAGCAACATGAACGGGGGTTGTCACACCGTGCACAGATGAACTCTGCATTTCTTTTCTGGCATGGCAAAACTAACCATATCACAGTGCTCATAAAGGGTAGCCCTATAAGCGTCTCCTGTAGAAAGGAAGGCTGTTCCTTCTTTTTATCTTCTGTGTGGTGGGCAACGTGTTTTACAGCCCCATCTAGGGGAACAGATCTCAAATATTACACAGGAGGTAATCTGCACAGGAACGCATCTGCTTCACTGCTCCTGACCTGCTGGCTTCCTTGTCACATCATCCAGACACTTGTTCTAGCGGATGCAAAAGGCTCAGATAGGGCTGGGGCTGAAGTTGTTCTGTGGAAGTATGAGAGTAAAAATGAAGAAGATATGAGGATTTTTTGAGCAATGGCTGTTTTTTCCTCTTCCCTCTTCTTCTGCTTTTGCTTAATTTTGCTGGCCTAGCCCTGGATGTTTGGGAACATTTTTTCCAGCTAAAATAGAATTAATTAATCTGAGGTATAGATTAATAACTCCAGTCATTGCAGTCACTCGTCACTACTTGTTCACAGATGGCAAAAGGAAGGGCAGAGGCAGGTAGCTGCAGGCATTTGGCATACCTGGGCTTTTCCCAGGCCTGTTCTTTCCCTCTTCTTTTCTCTCTTTGTCCAGTCAAAAACAAGGCTGTGCTGTTCACTCAACATGGCCTTGATTCTATGATTATGAAAACAGCAGCAGGCAGAAGGTTTCCAAGAAGAGCACAGTCGCGTGCGCGCCTGTCTCGTATGTGAGATAATCTGTAATGATTTTGGCTTCTGACAGTGGCTGTCTGCATTTACAGAGATCAAAGTCCACAAAGAAAGTGTACCTAAATACACAAGACTGACTGGTAAGTAACACCAACACCTCATGAAAATCAAAGTAAAATGTTTGGATTCTTCTTTTTTTGCAGGACTTTTCATTTCAAAGGCAAACTAAGAAAACCAGAAGACAAAACATAATGTATACTTTGTGCTGGATCATAAGATTTGGTCAAAAAATGTAACTGAATTGAGGGAAGAAATTCCAACTGCTTCTAGCTAGCACGATTAAGATGCACCGGCCTCCCTGGCCAGCCATAAACAAGGCATGACTAGCATTTGTACTGGGCTGCCTCTGGCTCCCCAGTAGGAATGACCTGATATCTCACACACCTCCGTTAACAGGGGACAGCTTTTCATAGCAATCCAGAGCAAGGCAGAAACTCGTATCTCTTCAGATATGGCAAGACATTGGAATGACTCTTTCTCAGGAGCATTTTGGCTCCATGTCTGGGTTTTATTGTTGCTGCTCACCTCCAATTTGGAACACAACATCCCAACCTCCTCTTTACCTTTTTTTTTTTAACCAAAACTGGGAGGATCTGAAGTCCAAGCACAGTAACTTAGGCACAACAGCAGCCAGAACTGAGATGGAAAGTCAGATCCAAGCACCATTTCTGTCAGGCTGACCTTTGTTATTTTTATCTCTTTCAGTGGTTTCAGGAAAGTGCTTGCCACTACAGAGTGTTTCTTGGTTGTTTATTACTTGTGTTTTCTCCCTGATTAGTTGACCAAAGTTTTCTAAATGGAAGACTGACTACGAGTGACCATGAAATTTCATAACAACTTTTTACCAAGTAAACATTTATGCCAAGGTCTTTAAAGCTTTCAGCAATTATTAATTTTTACACAAATAATGGTGGATTTCCTAATAACTTCAGCTAACATGACATGATGAATAACAGGGAACTGAAATCATCAAGGAAGTAAATCTGTTATGGACTCAAACCAGTCATTTTTTCAGTTGAGTTCTGGTCCAGCTACAGAGAAAGTTTTGCTCTGTTGGTTGGGTTTTTTTTTTTGAGTCCCACATCATCTTCAAAGGAAGAGTGTAGGTTCAGTTCTGTGTTTGAAAAGAAAGAACAATTCAAATCAGTTTTCAATTTGGGTTTGGGTTTGATTCAAAGCTGTCAAGTATGTTCACAGAATGATTAAAACTGTTCCAACTGTTCTGGCCATGAGGAAGCTAAGGCAAACCCAGAGGACATGCAGATCTGGACAAGTACTCTTGTTATTAGCTAATTTTTTCTGTTAAGTAAATGTTCGCACAGACCAAAGACCCATTGTTTTAGGCAGGGCAAGAAACAGGTAGTAAGAAATTACCCGGCCTGAAAAATTTTCCAGTCTATAGACACAAAGCTGGTACAAGATGAGAAAAAAGGAACGATATCTTCTTTCTCAGATGAGGAACTGAGGCATGGAGAGGTGAAGTGACTTGGCAAAGACAGTACAGGAAGGCTGTAGCAGAGCTGGGAGGTGTACCCGAGTGCTGTGAGCCCCTCACCGCAACCGCAGGCTGTCCTTCCTGCCTCACCCTCCACGTCTGCTCGGCTGGCTTGTACAGCACCCGTTCAGATCTCCATAAAACAAGACAGAACAGTGACCCAAGAGGCTGGGGAAAGAGGGGAGAAAGAAAGCCTGTTTATTTTTCTTTCTGCTACTTTATCTCACTTCAATGGGAGCAGTTGAAAATGTCGAGGATAAATGAAAACAACTGTTGGGCACCAGTCCAAGTACTTAACAAAGAACCCCAAACCCTTTTAAGTCCTACAACTAAAAGGTGCTGGCATAAAAAGAATAGCATTTTTCTTTGTAGAAATCATTTGTTGAACTCTCTAGTTCTGAATATGACTCCTTGCCTTCTCTCTCTTCACTTCCCCCACACTTTAAAAACAAATCACAAAAAAAAATAATCCCCCCCACCCCCCTTATATGCTATATTGGATGTTTACTGAGAAGCACTGTGTTGTCATCAGCATCTGACATCAGTCGAAGGTCCTGCCTTACATGATAGCGTGAGGGTCTCCCTTCCAAAATCATGTGTTACTCTGGAGTTGGGGTCAAAGGCCAGGTCAGGTAACTATTTTCATCCTCGGCTGGACAGAGGATTTCCTGCTCTTTGTGGGTCTGTAGTGCGTCTGAAAACACCTGTCCATCCCCGACAGGTAGGAATGCAGCACCAGAGAAGGAAGACGGGTGGGTTCAGTATGAAGTTTCTTCTGATAGCATGGTGAAAATGCTTTGGGAAATTAAATAGCAAGCCAAGGGAAAATGTTGGACTTTTGAAAGGAAATTACCAATGTAATAAAGCAGATCAGACAGGCAGAATAGGTTTAGTAACCCAGTAAAGAGGTGTAACTCTTACACAGTTACCTGTGTAACTTGGGCTGTGGAAGAGATTGCTTGGTGAGAGGGACTGTACTTTCTGCAGCGCTGGGAGCATATTGGTGCCAGGGCAGAAGAATGCAGGGGAAACTTGGCCTTGAGGCTTTGATGCCAGCCGTGGGGAGATTTTTAAAATGAAGAGGCTGCTGTGAATTCTATCTTGGTCTGCATGGCGAGGCTGAAGTTGTGTTTGTATCTTCAATATTGTTTGAGGAAGGCAGTCTTTCACCTACATTGTAGTTAGTACAGGTCAGGGGGAGGAACACGGTATATATAATACACAGTATACACAGTATTATTAGGGTGGGCCAGACCTTGTTGTTATAAAACTCTGTTTTCACCTGTTTGTAATGTCGTTGAACTTTGGGTTGAAACCTAACAAGTTGGGTGCCAACACTGACCTTATTGCACTAAAAGAAAACAAGAAAAAATTCCCAGAATATGTGTAGAGGGTGTGTAGAGAGGAAAAGGGACAGCTCTGCTTTCAGCAGAGACCTCAGGTCCCAGGGGCAAACTGCCTTTATTAATGCGCTCTGCTGAGATGACAACTTGTGGAGCTGGCTGATCTGGCCTTTGTTCAGATGGCTGAAGCCGGTCCCATCCACATAATGCAGTCTCTCTATTTCTTTTGTTAGCTGTTTAATAATAAAGCCAAATGCCCCTGTAAATGCTAATTCAGCCTCTTTCTATGACAGTCTTCACTGTCTCAGATGATTATATGCATAATCCTCCCAACCCCAAAATCTAGTCCTTTTTTAATGCACAGGAAAGTCTCACTCTGCAGATTGAAATAAGTTATCTTCTGGACACATCTGCCCCTGCTGCCAACAAAACCCTTACTGGGAAGGTCAAAAACCTCTCCAAAACTATAGTTTTGTTCCCTACATGGTGCCAGGCACCACTTGCATTGAAGAAAGAATTAGTGAAGGAGAAAGCAAACTCTAAAATGTTCAGGAGGTCAGAGATTCAGAGTGGGATTTCCATACTATGGGAACCTGGACCACATCTGGTACTCCCTAGGAGGCTCCAGAAAACCAGTAGATGCTACCTGTGAAACAGGCATCGATTGTCTTCTCTACAGTCTTTGAGATGCCTGTCTTGGCCATTCTGATACAGAGGCCTTGTGAGACTGAGGAGGTGCAAATGTGAGAAAGGATGAAGAACATGCAGCCAAAACCTCAGCCTGTGGTTCTGGAGGAGGCAAGACGTGCTACAGTGTTTTGATCTGGCTCTGGGCAAGTCCTTAAATCAGTGTCTCATTAAAAGTTGTTTAGATGAGTCCTGGCTTTGCAAAGCTTGGGCTTATGGAAGTCCTGAGCTTTCAGTTTTACCTGTGGTAAAGGTAGTCAGAACATATGCATGAGCCAGGATGCACTATCAGCTGAAAAATCAAATCGCTGGCCATTTGTACTTCTCAGGCTTGGGAGAAACGTGGGTCTTAATACATCTGTGCATTCATTACCGGTTCATAAAGTGGTGGTGACACCAGCCAAACTCCTCACCAGTAAGCTGTGAAAATAAACCCATTATCATCATCATTTAAGAAACGCTTGGATTCCTTTGTGATAAATGACATAGAAGAGGCCACAAGGAAATGAATAATCCCAACTTCAGAGCAGAGTTTGAGTAGTGTGTGTAGTAGTGTGAGTAGTGCTGAAAAGAGATGACCTGGGACCATATGTTGATCATAGTTGTTAAAGTAAAAAATTCAGCATCTTCATGTTAAACAGGCTGTTAAATGAGGCAAAGATGCTATTAAAACCAAAACACAGCAAAACCAAATAAACAAGAATATCTCTCAGCCACTGGCCATTCCATAGCTGCAAGAATATCCTTCTACAGACTCTCTAGTCTGGCATATGTCTAAGCATGGAATATCTAATGGAGTCACAAAACTACAGGACTGGGCAAACAGGCCTGAAAGAGAATTTACATGATAATAGCATCAGGGTAGTAAAGCCCACCCATTCAGTAGCATCTCTTGTGCTCTCTTCTGTGTTCAGACCTAGGATATCTCATCCCTTCATTGGTCTGAGTGGTTCTTTTCACTCTGCTGTGCAGGACAAAGGGGAAGAAGAAGCAGCAAAATCAGCTGGCCTGATTTCCCTGTCTGATTTCTCTTTCTGACTTCTCAGACCCAAGTAATTCCACCAAAGTGAAATTAATTCAGAAAATCAGTGAGCAAGGTCAGAACTAGTCTCTAAACATTTATTTAGAATTCCCTGAGGATGACAGAAGGGAAAAGTTGGGGACATGCTGAAACATTGCCCCCGGCACACTCAGCAGTTATTAAAAAGAATTCACTTCCATGCAAATTGTATTTCATCAGCTAATTAAGAAGGTATTTATCCTCTGCTTTAATTAATATCTTGTATCTTCCTTCCGAAATACTTAATCATGGAGTGAAATCATCATAGAAATATTGCCCTGAAGTTAGCATCGGCATTTTATACCTCAGCAAATCTCACGTGTGTCTATGCATATATATATGTGTGTGTGTGCGTGTATTTTAATAGCAGTAATTATAAACTACTCTGCCAACTTATAGGGCTGCTTTACATTTCTGGCTTGCTGCCAGGCTTTTTTTTTCCCAGCGCCTGATGAATAGCAACTGTTGTGTATGCTAGATCTGTGCTCCATTTAAGCAATATCCCCAAAGAAATCGGTCTTCTTAGCTGTTAAGCACAACTTTGTTAGGCAGTGCCTGGGGCAATTGACAAAACCCATTTGTTAACTAAAAACTGTAATCAGTGGTTTGTATATCAGCATATACTTTCAGTAAGGCCACATTATAACAGATGGAAAATCGGTTATTTCCTGAGCATCAACAACCAATTTTCCACCAGTTAGGCTAGAGATGTATATCCCAGAGGTATGTAGAAAACAGAATTAACTGGTGTCAGCTTAAGCATGGGAAAGATACTAGCAAAGCACATGGTAGCAGACTTTCTAAACAAACTGAATAAACCATGCTGGAATATTGTTATTGCCACCTGTAATTCAAGTACAAATTACAAATCTTTCTAGACTATTAATGTTGCATTGAAATGGAAGGAATTTTCTGGTAGAATGTGCAGCCTCTGCATTTGGAATATCCTAATCCAGACTGTTTACAGTCCTAAGAGAGGCGTAACAACTCAAGTGGAAGTTTTGGGCTTGAGGCAGGTGTTGCTGAAAACCTTTGCCACACAGAAGACCAGTCCAAGGATTATGATCCCATCTGGCCTTAAAAATGAATCTATGAATTTATGAGATGAAGCATCACTTCCTCAAGCAAGCCTTACTCTTGCCATTAAACCAACAGTCAATGTTCCGTCCATTCTGCCAGTGGAGCACACTCACAACAGTGCTGTCTTCCCATTCATTTTGGAGACATTCCTCACCCAAAATCCTTGATTCATCTCAGTTAATCCATTAATATAAATAAAAACAAACACCAGCAGGATGTAGCTTATCAGTTATTTCTGAAATGTTCTTATCTCTTCTAGAGTTTCTCACTGGGAAATAATGTGCAGACTTTTTTTTCCCCTACCCTTCTGTCAAATACATGGCTGGAGTGCGCTATAACTGGTAAACTGAAAACCAACAGTCATAAACCTAATTGGAACAATTCACTCACTTCAGCAGTCTTAGAGATTTTGGGGGGTTTGAAGTTTCCCTTTTGATTCAAGAACTGGAAAATCAGGTCCCAGATGCAAGCGATTACATGTGTCGTCAGCCAAAGACACAGAGAGGTCGCAGGACCCAGGTTTCAAACCTTTAAGTGTGTGGGGGAAATCCCACTGGTTAACAATTGCCCTCTTTATTTCTCTTCTTAATGTGATAAATTATTAGAACATTATTAAGTCAACCCTTTGTTAGAGAGCATGACAAATCCCTAACTATGTGAAAGCGGGATGCTGTTGGACTGAGTGGCCTGTGGATCTTGCTGTTATAATGAGAATGATTGCAATGCCTTGTGACATTTTTTCACTGAAAAGATGGATTAGTAGGCAGGCATGTGCTGGAGCTGTAAGTTACAACTTATCTCAGAAAGTTTTAACTTTATGCCTTTGCATGCCTAAGAAGTAATTTTTAAAGGCAGCTTTAGCCTTTACGAGTCCCTGTGGGTAACTGCACAAATCTAACTGCAAAGACTGTCCAGGGTCTTTGATGAGGGCCTGGGAGTTCAGACAGGACAACAGGAGTCACAACTCAGTTTGTGTTCCTGAGAGTGTCACCGACTCTTGTGGTGTCACTAAAGTTCTCCAGGCTCCAGGTTTCCATATAAACCCAGGCATTGTAAGATCTGGAGTCTTTTAATGTTTTGTTAATGCTTAGAGAAAGGGTTGGCTAAATGGCATCATCAAGAAGTACGAAGAAGTGTTTCAGATCAGTGCTGAGTTATGGGGCACCCTGTATCCACACCTTTGTCTTTCCCTTAGGCTTGTTGCTGAAAACAACACTGTAAAGGAATCAAAGTCCTGGTGGGGTTGGTGTGGGGTCTGCGGCAAGGAAACTTAGATGCCCACTCCCTGACCCATCCACATCCATGTCTTGTCCCTCTTCTTCCTCCCCTTCAGAGCTCAGTCCATGGTGTCCTCTGGTCAGCAGGTCCCACATCTTTTATGCCATCCATGCCTCTAATTCTGTGCCCATTAATGCCATTTCCAGTCAATATGATCAGGTTCGCTTTAATTCCTCAATATCGGAATTGGTATTTATTACGCAGGAACAGTCTGCACAGCCAGAGGTTCATCTCCTTCTCTAGGACGGATGGGAACTATCCAAACATTTTCATCTGCCAATCTTAGGGAAAAAAAAAGACCAAAAATAAGAAACCTTGGGATTTGTCCTAGGGACAGACAGATTGACAGATCATCAGGATAGCCCCACCACTTCCCAGCCCTGGAACAATAGAGTATTTTAGACATTTTAAAGGCTTTCTTGATTTGTTCAGGAGTCTTTTTGGATTTGTCCCAGTTCTTGTATTATCTGATCTGCTTCACCCGATCAGTCCCCTCATTAAGCAGTGGAGATGGATGCGGCTGGGGATTTTCATAGAAACTTAGGGTGTGGCAGACACTGATTATTTTGCTTTTACTTTTTCAATGACAAAAGTGTCATTCAGGCACCAAGGAAGAAAAGACATAGACATTCAACTGTGTGATTAGAAGGGCTGAAGCAGAATATGCATGTGTATACAGAATATATCTGCAAACCAGGCTGTGATTTACTGCTAGGCTTAAAAATGCTTTAAAGTCTTCTAAGCACAGGAAGAAATATGCTGTTAGTAAAGCTTCCGTGTTATCAGCCCAGCTAAATAATGATGTGCAATGTGTCATGTGTAAGGAATATATTAATGCTTCGATAAATATTTTCCTAATGTCTGCTTGGTTGATATCTCCTTGGCATATAACCAGCGGATAGTAAATAACATTCATGACTGTTTACTTAAGGTCTATTTTCTCTCTTGTCTTTTACATTGGCAATAATTTTGGGGGCTACAGGGGAGGAAAAGGCAGAGGGAACTGGAGCCTTATAAAATGTTTGTTTTCCTTACAAATTTCATGAGAAATAAACAGTTTATGCGTTAGTGTTTCACTGCCATGGAAATGTTAGATGATTTTGTGTGTCCGTCAAAGTGTTTAATGTGTAGCCAAGCAGTAGCATTATAGAGAGTGGGAGGGAAGGAAAATGATAAACTGAAGGAACACAATGAAAAAAACAAATGAGTCCACTTTACCTCAGCTCCTAGCACATTATTTTTCCTTGCTTGTGGGCATGACTTAATGCTGGTTACTCCCCTTGGCTTCAAACTGCATTCATTTTAATCATCTGTTTTGACAACCTCTTTCCCCCTCAGGCTCATCTCTAATTGAATTTGTCATGCAATCCTCACCTCCCCTGAAATCCTTTGTACGGGAGGGAGGCTGGAGGCAGCTGGACCCAGGTTGGTTTCTGTAGTGTTACCTCCAGAAATCAGCCCGTTCCATTCCTACCTTTGGAACTGAAAGGCTTGGCATTGTCTGGTATCCACAAATGTGGCTGTCATACTTCCAGACCTAGTCCGATACCTTCACACAGGGCCCAGTGGACTTCCATGTCAGATCCCTACCAACTCCTGCCCTTCTCTGCTGTCTTCTGTGTCACAGGGTAGACATGATCTTAAAGAGCTATTTATTTTGAGAATAAATTTCTCCCTGCACTCCCAGCTAAATTTTGTCCTTTGTGACTTCCTTGTACATCGAGGGACGTCAGTAGGGTACACAGAGTCCCCCAAGGAAGGATGCAGACCTGAAATACTGTCGTTTTAGCGGGTATACAGGCATGACAGAATTTGGCATGTGATGTTTAGTGAGGCCCCAGCTGTGATTTGTGCTAGTGGTCAAGAAGGAACTTAAGACTGTATTTCTTAATTTTTCTCACTCCAAATGTCCTCAAGCCTGTCAGTCTCAAATTCTGTGCTTTTATTCTTAGCAAAGGAAAAGAACACTTTATAAAAAAGAAAAAACCAAACCAAAAACCTGAAGGCAAGTTCCCATGCAGGGAACTGTATAAAAGAACTGGCTACCCTTTTCTCTCTATTCCACAATAACAAAATGAAATCCTCTCATACCCAAAATAAGGTTTGTTTGTTTTTTAACATTTCTGTTGCTGAATTCATCTGAGCAGTTCCGTCCTGCAAGCTCAAGCTGAGTGTGTTAGGTGTGGGGGGGCGGGGATTCACATAAGAACACTCATCTTGTTCCTCAGCATAAGTGGAGCCATCATGTTGTCTTCATCTACTCAAAAGCGCTGTGTCAACATGTCCCTGCAACATGTCCCTCTAACATATAGATATCTTGGTATCTACATAACACGTCACGTGTTTGACACACCACTGTGTTATCTCAGCTGGCCAAACACTAAAGATAAACAGTGTCATGGAAGTGCACACGTGCTTTAGACAAGGTTTGTGATCAACTCAAATTTACAACCTTTATATCTGACTGCAGCATAAACAAAAATATGACAGACTGATATTGTCTACATTTGAAAGATAACCTGTAGGAAGAAGTTGCGTTGTAAAATCAGAAGTGTTACACTTAAGCAGCCAGAACTTTTCCCAGCAGAATCCACAGAATTTCCTACCTCTCCCTACCAGGTGCCTGAGTGCAAAAGATATACTTATTAGTATTTTAACTAAATACTAATTAAGTATTTGTTTTGCTTTCTAAAGGCACACACTTTCTAAAATGTACGTCTAAACATCATCAAAGACAATTTATTCCATTGTTTTCAATAGTTTCTTTGCTTTGAACAGCAAACCTCTCCCTCCCTGCTTTGGCCCCTCCTCAGAAACAACTCCTTATTTTTTCTTTGTAATGTCAGACTAGAAAGGAAATGTTTTGAACCTTCCAAAACCCTGTTGTTTCACTGATAAATCACAGAATTCAGTGGTGGGCTAAAGAGGTTACTTTTCTGACAGCAGTGCAATCTGGAGTAGATGAGAAATCAAACTACTTATGGCAATGTCATTGGAAAGTGAATAAATATTTCCAGATAGTGGATTCGAATTTGATATTTTATTTTGCTTTCCTATATGCGGATGATGTGAGGGCCTTGCAAATAAAGGATATAATGTCAGGGGGACAGAGGTAGGAAATGAAGATTAGTTTCCTTTTCTTCTATCTTCACCTCCCAGGGAGAAGTTAATTTTGGCTGTGTTCACTCTGAGTTCACAGAAGGGAGAACACTAAAAAAGCTTATTTCTTGTAAAAGTCCATTGCCAAATAAAATGGAAAGAAGGAAAAATAATAATAAAAAAGCCCGAATTTGAATCGGGGGGTGGGTGGGGGAAGGAGCTAATATCCTCTCCAGAGTTCAGCTCTCACCCCTTTGGCATCTTTATTTGCCAGCTCATTAGGAAACATCTTCTCAATACTTTGGTCTAATTTAAGTGGACAGATGCTACTTTTCCACAAAAGGAAGTGGTATGAAGAAAGCCTGTCAGAGTTAGTTTGGCATTTTCTTTTGTTGCATTTTATGTTTATTGACCATTTTTTTCCTTCCCACAGATAAACTCAATAAGATAGACATGAGTCCCTTGGCAACTAGGAAACAGAAATCATGCTTGTAGGCATATGCCCTGCTCTACAGTCTGAGAAAGCTCTGCCAGGGTCCAGGTTTGACAGATCAATGTTACATATGTCTTTTACATGCTGGCGACAGTCCTTTTTACTTAGGATAAACTGAGTACTGAGTAGGCAGAAATATTTGGACTTAACCAAGATACAGCATGGAAATGCATGGCCAAATGATATTATATGCACACCATGGTGCAAAACATCTGAAGCCCGTGGGGTCCCATGGTTGTGACTGGCAGGAAGTCCAGCAGAAAGCCAGCCAGCCCTGCTCTGAAAGCCTAGCCTCATTCCCCACGTCTTCTTGGCCCACTTGCAGGAAACTCTGGGTGAGGTTTATGGACTCAGTTTTGTAGGTCATCCGAGAGGGTTGTAAGTCCCTGATGGCCTTGGAACCCAGCAGAGCAGGACTGGATCTGGTTCCCATGGCTCTGCTTACTGGCTGTTTTGAAAATTAAGTCCAGAAACTTCCAGAGCAGTCTAAGCAATGGATGTTGCCTGGCTTATGTCTGGCCTGGATAAATATTCACTCAGAGGCCTGCATTCACCACAGACCCCAGCTCAAGGGTTGGGATACACCTGCATCCATATGGAAAACAAACAGGATTTCCCTATGCAGAAGAGCAGGGAGGGTCTCCAGGGCACAGTGAGTATTTTTCTGAATCCCACATTGCTGATGTATCTCATTACCCTCAGAATCACTCTCCGTCTATCTATTCCTTGTCACTTTGATTCATCCTCTTCGCTAACACTGCCTCATGTGCTTGAGCACAGCCTCGCTGAAATCACTGTTCTGCATTACCAGGCTGCTGGAATGTAATGGTCCAGTCTAAAGCTCATCAAAATCAATGGATTCCTATGGGCTTGATGGGGCTTTGCAATGATTTCTAAACATAAGGCCCACTTCTCCCTCTGCAGCAAGCTCATGCAGTGAAGCAGCACAACGGAGCCGGTTTGGAAATTGCAGCTAGCAATGACTGACATAAGCTCACCTTAGTCAGAGATCAAGGTGATTGCCAGAATCGCCGCTGCAAGCTTCACCGACCGCTTCCCGTCAAAGCGCGCTAAGCTGTTAACCCAAAAATGCCCCTGCGCCTTCATACACACTGTTTTATTGTGGTATGGAAAACAGCGGTTAAATAAACAGCCCTCATCCGCTCCACGTAATGGAAGAGTAGCGCTTATCAGGAGAGGAGAGGCATGGATTTGCTCCTTACAAGGCTATCCTTGCTCTCCAAACCGTGCATACATCATCGTCTGGCGAAACACAGCCCCAAAAGGCCGCAGCGGCAAGCAGCAGAGCCGGGCATTTCTTGCTAGGACAGACGCGAGGTGGTGCCCTTCCGTCCGCACGTCGCGGCTGCCGGGGCGAGGAGGGGAGCCTGCCGTGCCCCCCGCGGCGGGCCGGGCGCGGGCCGGGCGCGGGCCGGGCGCGGGGCGGCGGGTCTGCGGGCGCGCGCGCCTCCCGTTCACGCACGCGCGCGCTAGGGTGCGATGGGGTGATGCGCGGCAAATAAAACTTACTGCACAGTGACCCTTAACAGTAATTTCCTGAGTGACGAAATACCCACTGCCAGTGGTCAAAACTTATCACTTAATCACATAGCATTTTTCTTGGAAATGTGCATTTACTTTGAGCTTTCGTGTTTTCTTTTTCCTCAGGGAAAGGGTAAAACATACCTCTAATAGAGACTGGAAGCTGCAGTTCCTCCCTCTGCTCTTAATTCGCATGGCCAGCACTGTTTTTTCCCCTCTCTGATTTGCGGGCATGGCCCTGAGAAGTTTTCCGGTGCTGGGGGTTAGAGAGCAGGACCCAGCTCTGGTTCAAATGACTCATTGATAAGGACTGTTTGGGCATCAGTAAAGTGTGCTGAGCTCTTCAGCGCATCTGTCTGAGGGATCATGTGGACTCCTCCAAGACAATGAATCTAGTGACCCTGGGGTCAGTATTCCCAAAAGAAAGGGGCACCCCACAGTGGAGATCACAAATCGGGCACTGGAGTAACACGGGGAAATTGCTTCCAGCCTTTGTCTTTCCTTCTCCACTTTCCACCTTCATAACACGCTGAGCCAACAGCCCCAGAACATGGTGCAGAACATGTGGGGACAGACCAAAAATTTGGTTCTCTCCGCCCTTTCCATCCCTGGTGTGAAGTGGGGTGACAACCTAAGATGGGAGAGAAGAGAAAGGACAAAATGTGTCAGTGCTGCTGCTTCACAAGGAAGAGCAAAAGTCACTGGTTAAAGCAAGATAGCCACAGGTCTCAGTGATGGAGTGGGAAGCAGAGGCATCTCTGTGTGGGTGTTGACAGGATAAAGGGTTTTGAGAGCAGGTCTTGGTGGCATCTGGCATGCAGAAGCTTCTGGAAGAAGGCCTTGGACAAGGAGTGCAGTGAGGATCACCAGGCAGTGTGGGCAGACAAGGAGACCTTGCCTGGAGGTAAGGAATTGAATTTGGAGTAGAGGGAGTTAGCTGGGGAAGGCTGGGGCTGGTTTTGCAAGGAGGACTGGGCAGAAGGAGGACAATGCTCAGTATGGATCCTTATACTCCAGGAGACCCCATGTTTAATTGGCAAGGCAGATATTTGGAGAGAGTCAGGGAGGGGACTTGTGCCTATGTCTGGGATTAAGCACAAACTACTGAGAAAAATGAAGTGAGCAGGTGACTCAATCACAATATTTTTAAGTGCTTCTACGCTGGATCATCCCAGAGCGAACCTTCATGGTGACAGTCGTCACATACCTCTTCTTTCCTGTCCTGAATCACCGGGGCTGATTAATGAAACTCACATATCTCTCAGCAATGTCCTCAGACATTTCCCCTTCTCCTCAGTTGCTGGTGTGCTCTGGCCCACATCTTTCAGATTGTAACCCTGTGGAGCAGAGACTGATTTTCAATGCAGAGGCTCACGTGGCAGATCTAGCCCCAAGCCCTACTTCAGTGCAAAACCACAGCAGTCCTAATAGACCAGGAGCCTGGGACTCTGGGTCCTGACACCAGGTTCTGTGATGTCTCTAATAAGATGCAAACTTGAGGTTTTTTTGCAATTGGGACATTTGAACTCCTCTCAGGAGATAAATGTTGTCTCAGGTACATAAGAGCTGAGATCACACTGAAAGTATATTCCCAGGAGGGGCATGAAGCACTCTCTCTTCTATCCATGTGCCCTATTTTTGTGAGATGTAGGAACTTAATATGCACAAGACATCTCCCATGTGTCCAGTTTTGTTGAAATTGGACCATTTGTTCAGAAGTTGCAAGGGACGGGGTGGAGGAACAGCAAAAGATAGACAAGCTGTATGGATTCATTAAAAATTCAGCTGCAAAATAATGCTAATTGCACAATCCTTTACTGCCATAAGAATTGGGGTTTCCATTAACAAATTAAATCCACTCCCAGATGAGATACACCACAGATGAGATTCAGCCACAGCTCTGCTCTCTTTCCTGAAAGCTTTATGAATATTGCTCTTTTCATTTCCCTTGCTGACAGGGCCTCAAACGACAAGGGCCGCAATTGCAGAAGACACTGCAAGAGCCTGCTGACAGGTGATTAACAGCTCCTGGATGCTGTGAGCCTGACCACACTTCTGACCACCAGAGCAGTTAAACAAATTATCAGCAGAGCAGTTTTGTGGTTAACTAACCCTTTTCTCTAAAAAAGTCTGCTAATGACATTCCCAGGCCTGGCACCCCTATGCACTTGTGAGCCAGGCATTGTGTGCTGAGACGTACTGTTTCTCGTATAGAACAGGCTCCTTCAAAACACAACAATAACAATAACAAAGACCAAACTGGAAAGCAGAAAGAAATCTGGACTCTCAGTAACATGCACAGCAAAAACTGAATAAAAGTGCATTTTAACAAACTAGTTCTTTGGGGAGCCTTTCACCCAGGTGAGGAAGCTAGGAAGTTTTTGTCCCCATTTATTTCAGGGCAGTCTTTAGCCAGAGCTTTCTGTGAGAGCCAATACTCTGCTGTCCACCTCAGCCAGGGCCTGAGAGAGCGGGGCAAACCCCTGACATTTTTGAAGACTCAGGAGTCAGAATCCAAGACGTTGGCTGAGATGCTAAACATGGGCAGCAATTGAGCAAACACTTCCCCTTGCTACTTGTCCAAAGCCCTTGTTGAAACTGATCTGAGGGGCAAAGGGACAGGGAAGTCACACTGTGGGACAAAAGGGAGAGGAATCCCCTGTCAGCACTGGGAGGTGTTGCCTGTAAGGGAGAGGGTAGGAGTGATCCATTTAACACCCTCTAGGGTCATCATGGACTTTGTAGAGTGGTGTGTACAGAGAGCTTCACAATAAGTCACTCAAAGGATTTGATCACAAATAAAAGTCACTGCTCTGGTAGGTAAAGGAGACAGGTGAAGATGAGAGGTGGCATATGTAGGCCTATGGTCTGGGGACTGTCAGAGAGGAAGACTTCACCTGGAGTAACAGGATGCTCCAGGGCTGCTTCTGCCTGCTCTTTGAACTATACTAATTATTTGGCATGAACTAACACTTTTATTGCTGAAAATTATTTAACACTCAAGCCAAAAGTCTTCTCCAGGTTGGTTGAGCTGCAACTGTTCTGAGGGATATACTATTAAGATGCTCTTAGCTCCGTACACTGGGTGTTTGGTTGTCTGCTATTCCCCAGATAGTTCATGAACTCGGTTTGTTCTATCACCTCACCTTCCCCTCACACATGCAAGATCCCTTATACCTGAAGGCATGTTGCTAAGGCTCCAGCACCTCCTTGTAGCAGTATGGAGGCAGAATACTGTCTACCTTGGATGCATCCCTGGTATATCTTACTCACTCAAAGTTATATTTGATCAGTGGAGCTAAGGGTGAAAAGGAGCTGAGGAGATTCCACACCCTGGAGTGATTCATCTAGTCATGTGGACATCATCTTCCTGACTTTGAGGAGGTTTTGGATTTGTGGTGCCTGGGTTTCTATGACTGATAGTTTAGTCTCCTCAGAAAAGGCATGCTTAGGGCTAATCTCAGTCTTCACCCTTCATTTTGAGGTGCCTGGGTGAAACTGAACACACAAGAATGGAGGACACAAGAATACCCTTCTGGTTTTAATCTTTTAGTTAGGACTGTGTGGTGATGTTTTGGGAGATTCTTGTCATACAGTGTGTCTTAGATCCAGTTCTTAAGAAGCTGTAGTGATCCAAGGTATAGAAACAGCCCTTACCCTAGCTCTACTGAAGATCCAAGTAGTTTTCAAGAAGCCAGGAGCTCTGGGACTGCCACTCATTTGGACTCCTCCCCATGCTTCCTGGGCTTGTCCTTTCCTGAGATTGATGGGGAAAAGGGTGTTCCAGAGATCATCAGATCATGTCATAAGGGCATAGCGAGGAACATGCTGGGTGCCACCCTGATTGTTTCAGGTTTGAGGAGACAGGAGTTACCAGGAGAGATGGGAAGTTGTAATAACCCAGGTAGTGTGTCCATTTTAATCGTAGCCTCTCCTCTTTTGTCCTTCCTCCTCTTTTGTTACAATGTAGGCAAGGAATCTTTGTCATGATAATGAATTCAATAGCTCACCAAGGAATAAAAGCAGATGGTTTCACACCCTTACATAGTGAGTTGTTTAAATGAGAGAAGAGTCATTAAGTGCAATCACTGGTGAGAGGTTTTCAGCTTCAGTAACTCATTGAGGTGTGGGCAGAGAGCACAGAGAGTGAGTACTTGCCATATTTAGGCGGAGAGTGTTTGCAGTGAAAAACATTATGCGAACCTGTCTTTTTTTCCTTACCGCTAACAAAAACAGGTGGCTGTGCAAAGTCCAAGCCTGAAGTGCTTTTTCACTTTGAAGGTTTCAGGATACAGTACTTTCTTTTTCTCCTCCATTCGTGAACGAGAAGTTAGGTCTGCTCACAACCTGGCCTAACCTCTGCATACTTAACCCTGTTGAAAATACTGGCTATATTTGTTCAGAATTGAGAGGGAGGAAGAAAGCAAAGCTGATGTTACATTCAGGCTCTTCTGAGCCTCTTCTGCTGTGTCCTGCCATTTTCATTTTGCAGAAAGAGTGTTATGCCTTCAAATAAGGCAAATAATGTGATTTTGAAATCATGCAGTGGCTTATGCAATTTATGTAACAGTTCAAATAGCTTTTTCTTTAAACAACAGTTATTAGTATTTCTCTAAGTAGCTTTTTTGATCTGAAAAAAGGGACAAAGAGTGAGAAAACTCATGCTGGGGAGAAGCTGCAAGTAACTTCTGTTGCTTTACCTTAAACAGTAGCTGAATCCTGCTTCAGAAGTAAATTCCAGAATAAGCTGGAGCAGCTGTGTTGTCCCAAAAAGTGGGTTCATTCGCCTTGTGTGCAAAGCGCCAAACTACACATACAGAGCAGAGGTATTTTATTCCAGTCATTTTTGTACAAAGGTTGGTGCTAGGTGGTAACCCCCGAAGCTAGCACCCCACACCAAGAAACTACAAGGCATTTATACAGTTAAATATGTCAATCACAGCTAATATTCATATGCCTCAGCTAATAATTGGTTAATTTCTTTCTCACTCGAATGTAACAGTACAGCTCACTCTTAATTTACCATGCATGCTCATAGGTTAAGGGGCTTACTGGAGGGGGGCAGTTCCTGGCCTATGGGCCTGATTTTATAATAACAAGGATATTTCCCCTATTGGGCACTTTGTTTTAGTTCTTAACTACATCCCAATTAGTTGTTCTCCTTGACTACACACTTTATCACCCCGTTCTCAGCGGCTTCTGAGGCGGGATATTTAATTTGATCAGCCTCTCAGCTCTCCTCAAGGATATATTCGCAAAACAAGTGCTTCTCTATCTCTCAGTTTCTGTCTCTGGCCCTCAACTTCAGTTTTGCCAGGCTCGCATAGTTCATTGTTATGTCTGTAGTGAAGAGTTCCAAAAATTCAATTTTTTAGGGCTATCAGCTGCAGTATCTTCCTTACTGGAGAGTACACATCAGAAGCCTCGTCTGGTTTATCTAGGTCAAACACTGACATGGGGAACAAGTGTGTAGCATCTGTTTCTTCAGGTATTTTGAAAGACAAAACCCTCACTCTCTTACTAGTATGTAGAAAGAACAATATTCGCATTGTTCTTCTCTGTCTTCTTAATCTAGCAGTCTTCTAAATTACCTTCTGTCTGACAGTCATTCCTCCCATCTACAAACACAGGTTCATGCTCAGAAACAGAGTGAGGGAGAGTAGCAAACTGACTCCTGCCGTGCAACTGAGAAGATTCCTTCCAAAACTGAAGGCTGATACTCAGTTTCCTGGGATGTGCTGGAGTCAATTAAGTCCTTGTACACTTACCCACTTTTTAAATGCCTTCCTCCCATCGTAGAATTCAACCTCTCAGGGCTGAAAAATCCTCAAATCTACCCCCAGATCTGCCTTCTAAGTAGGGCACTACTAGTAAGTACGTGATTCCCTGCCCCACTCCAAAACTCAGCCATGGGGCAAATGGGTCTCAGGATCTCCTCATAGGAGATCCTCTTCTCCAGTAAATCTCATCTGGGCTGTCTTTTTTTTTATTTATTTTATTTTAAAAGAAAATACCAGAATGGCAAATGACCTCCTCCCCAAGAGGTTCCTCAGGAGACCTTCGACCTTGATGTAGGGCACCCTTTACTGCTGCTGGAGCTTTGCAGAGGGGAATCCGAGACTGGTGGAGCCAAAGGGCAAGAGAGAAGTGGAACTGGGCTGTAGCAAAACTGCAGGTATATAGGAAACTGCCAAATCTAGAGAGGAGACTGGCAAGTTCTAAAAACCTACAGGTTTAGGTGCCTGTAGAGTTTTTGGACTGCAGTTTTGGTCTTAGCACCAAAATCCTGTTTTAGCTGCTTCTGCTCTATTTTTGTCCCTTTGTAACTGGTTCTAAGTCCCTCAGCTAGAAGCTGCAGGAAGTTAAAATTTCTAATGTGAACAAGCCACTAGCAGGTGGAGCAAAGAGCTGTTTCTACAGTATGGTCTATGCCACTGTCATGAAACACTGAAACCATAACTGAAGAGCAGCTGTCGTGTTACGTGATCTATGACAGCCCTACAGTTTCTCAGAATTTCTTTCTTCTTTCCAGTGCTCCTGAAACCTGTCTTCCTTTCCCATTTCCCTCCGCAGGGCATCTTGTACCATGAAGGCCCCCTTTGCAAAAGACATTAACAGGTGTCTGCTGATGCGTAATTAACTGCAGCAGGACATCACTGCCTGACCACGCTCCCGACCACAGTGGCAGGGAAGGTTTGTGTTTAACAAGCCCTTTTGTTATAAACAGCCTGCTAATGAAGGCGCTTATTTTGGCACCCCCTCGTGCTGCTGCTTTCGGAAAAGGCCAAGGAGAAGTATTTAAGGCAGTTTTGTTCTTCCTTCCACATAACAGCGCTAATGAAAATTGAAGGCTAAAGAAAAGGAAGAGAAATTGCCATTTCCTCAGGAAGGAATCCAGCATGTTCCTTCTAACAAAGAGAGAGGGCTTTACCAGGCCTATTTTTTAATTTAAAACAAATGTGTGACCGTGATACTTAACGGTTCTCAATAGGATTCAGCTATCTGTGCTAGTGCCATAAGGTATACTTGGGGCTTCCAGCTGCCATTCAGATAAATATGGATCTCCCCAAGGTCTTTCTGATGCCTGCCCGCCCCATGAAGTTGCTTTAGATACCATAGATACCATGGGAAATCTAAAGTGTCTTGTCAACTGAATTATTCAAAACTGCTTTTGTTCTTTTTTCTTTTCATCACAACATTGTTTTGAAGTGTCCCCTAGTTTTGGAATGAACGCTAGTATTTACACACAAATTATCCTGAAAGGGGCTAAGTCTGTCTACCTGCAGGATTCACTGAGAAGGGCACTGCTAGAGGATGAGGGAGTTTTTTAAGAGAGAGGAATTTTACAAGGGCTTTTGATTTCCAGAACGAAATCCTGACCAAGCTGAGGGCTCCATTCCTGAGATGGGAAGGGTAACAACCCTTCATTTGCTCGATAGTCCCTAAAGTCAAATGCTTGCTTGCTCTTAGACAAAGCCAATGCAAAAGTCTGCTAAAGACTGGTGGTAATTTTAAGTAATGGATGTGCTTTTTTTGTTTATTTGTTTGACAGTGGTATTTCCAAATGTTTTTAAATGGAGAATAACATGCAAATGTTTAATTACTAGCATGCTTTCTGAGGAAGGCTTTTAAAAGCAAAAAATTATGTCAGGAAGTGTAAGAATTCTTTTTCTGAATTTTCCTGCCCTCTAATATGTTGTTACGACTTTTGTTTTTACTATGTCAGAGCCATGGCTTAGTTTTGCCAAGAAAAATCTACATGTTCCTGTGTGTCTATACAGCAGTCAGAGCAAGTTTCTAGGATGTTCCTTGCTTTTGCAGAGAGATTTGTTAGCAAAATCTATCTCTGTGTACTATAGAAGGACCATGAACAAACAGCAATTCTGGATTAAACGTGTGGCTTTCAAATCAGCCATAGAAAGATGAGGTCATTTGCAGGTGAGCCGATCAGTCAGACCTGCACTAAGAATGGCTTTTTCTTCCCCGCAGTGGTCACAAGGAGAAATTAGGAGAGGGAGGAAGAGAACTGTGTTTTGTCAGACTCAATCCCAGTGTTGTGGGTCATTTGGTGAAACAAGGAAAATAAAATAAGTCAATTTGGGCCACTCTGTTTCACTTTCTGGTTATTTAACTTTAAAGCTAATGACAACAGTTTTCAAAGAGTGATTTCAGAACTAGCAGAGCAGACTTCAAAAATGCATAGATACAGAGGAAAAAAAACCCCTGCATGGTCAGTTTGTAATTTTGTGTTGGAGAGACAGCATGATTTAAAGACTAAGTTTTTCTCAAAGTTTTGAAAGCCAAACCTCCTTCAAAAAAAGGTGAAAGCACTCCATCCTCCCCGTCCACCCCGAGTATATAAATTCAGCAAAGGCTTGCACAACAGCTTTTGTAGCATTTCATGATGGGCTTCTTTCTATGGTTTAGGTGGTGAAACCAATAAAAAGCAAGCCCTGAGGGCAAGAAGCAATGTGGAGCTACTGTTTCAGGCTCTCTGCAAACTCAGTGTACCATTGCTGCCTTATTATCGCTACATGTATCACAGGTTTTTCCTACTGTATATACTATAGCAGACAGTGTTTAAACTCTATAGGATGGATATAAGCAAATTTGCAATATACTAGCTTCATAGATTATGTCTTTCTTTTTCAAGAATATCTTCACAAAGTTATTCGCTAGGGCCTTAGGTGCTTCACTTGAGGTGTATTTAGGCAGCCAGTTATTTCTGAGGATCTGAGGCTATGAGTCTCTAAAGGAGCTCTTTAGAGGCCTTAAGAGGGAGGGTGAAAGGGTTAAAGTTTTCTTAAGGATGAAACCAGAAAATTTTCACACACACCTAGAATCATAGGCTATTTTGGGAAACACTGAATTATATTGTTTATGTCAGGTGTTCACGTTTCAGATCCAGCACGGCTCTTGATCCCATTGTGACCTGGGGGTCTTCATTGCTTGCTGCCTGAGTTTCCTCATTTTTGGGTAACTAATGAGTGATTAATGAACTACTAATGAAGCTCTTGCCGCACTTGCCATCACAGCTAACTGACTGCTGATTAGGTGCTTAGATCAGTGGCAAAGAAAAACAAAGCTGAGAGGAAAGGCTTATTTGGTCAGTGCCAAGCTGTGAGATCTGTGTGTGGCACAGAAGCCATATTATCTGTAAACGTCTAAAGGATATCTTTATTAGAGAGGAACTCCCAAAACAATCTATTGAACCTCTGCATTTTGTATTTCTAGTTCCACAGCCTGTCATAGGCATCTCCCTTGAACTTCCTGTTCTACAATTACTCGTAAAACGAATGACATGCCTTATAGGCAGCTGTCAAATATTTAAACTCTACTGCTTGCTCCTCAGCAGCACTGGTGGTGCTTTCACAAGCAGCATGAATCTATCTGTATGTAGTTTTGCAGTGATGAGGGGACATCTCGCAGGGACCAGCTTCAGCAGTACTTCATCCCGGCTCCTCTGAGAGGGCTAAGGAAGCCTTTAACTCTCATGCTAACCATCACCCCCAGTCAGGCTCACATGGGCTTGTGAGGCTGGGGAGGAATAAAAAGACCTTTTTGGGACTGTGGGACTAGGAAGGTTCATGCTGGTGTGCTTTCCAAAGGATGTTTTCAAGGGTCATGGCCCCTTCCCACTTCTTCTACTCACACACCACATCAACCACACGTTTTTTTCTGGAGTATTGAGTCCTTATGACAAAAGCTCCAGAACTGCAATACCAATGCAGAAAGTGCAGGAGCTACAGCAGGGGACTTTGCCTCCCTCACATAATTCAGGCTCATCCATATTACATACTTATTCCCATTTTACACACAGTAAGACCATGGGCAACACTTCATCCATTTGGCTACTCTCTCTGTCCAGCAAGCCACAGCCCTGGGAACTCACAGTTTTATGCTTGAATTCAGCAGATTAAGCTCTTGTAATAAGTCAATGGCCAGTCTGTTTTCCCAGATATGATTTCTAGTAATTCTCTTCCCTTCCCCAGTCCCAACACCCCTGAAACCTTTGCAAAATACTCCCTTTTGGCTTTTGACAATCTTGGTTTCAGATTCCTTCTGCTGGCTAAAGGATTTCTGGGCAGGTTGACAGACATAACATCTCCTTCTTTTAAAAACAGTCCGTATACTGGAGTGATGGGCTGGGAGCTGTGTTTGTCTTAACTCAAATTGCAGAGCTATCACTCAAGCTGGGAAGATCTCCCTCTCTCAGCTCCTTTTGAAATGAAAGACCACCTGCCTTCATCTCTGTCCAGGTTACTTTAAATTTGCTTCTGCATTTGTCAGGACTGCATTTGGATGTATAAGAAAACCTTACTTTGAAGAGTGACTTTTATAAAACACACTGATGGCAAAGAAGTAAAACAATCACTGAGAGAGAATCTTTATAGACCTTGGGTCAGCAGTGCCACCTTTCTGGGTGACTTGAGCTGAGCTAACATGTGTATTATTTTGCAACTGCAAAGAGATTTTTGTTACTTTCTGGGCAGGTCAAAGCAATTTGAAAGGCCTGGTAGATACTGGCATGCCATTGTGCATGAAGCATTTTATAGAAGCCTCAATGCATTAAGCAAAATAGCTAGCACCAGGGATGGGATACCAGAAGCGCTTTGTTTCCATTTACTGTAAATGATCATAAATTTTTACTGCTACTTTATTGTGGTGGCTGTAGTTCTTGGAAGAGTAAAAGGGGTGGGGAACCAGCTGCCAGTCAGTTTTATAAAGTACAAGGTTGCTTGTATTGGTACCAAGTCCAAAGTGCATATTTCAACTATGAATGATTGGACGTTTTCCCAGATTCCCATAAAGTCATTAAACACAGTGTAAAAGGTTGCCCATAACATAACCAAAAGATCAGTGCATGCATAACTGGTTGTCAAGACAGCCCTGGTTTTCAAGGAGGTGAATGCACACTTTCAACTGCATAGCCTTGGAGGTAGCCATCATTATGAAAATGGGCTTGGTAAGGTCTCTTTTATAGGTCACTGTGGCCTCTTCAGATACCTCTCAAAAGCAGCAGCCAAGAGCTCTTCCATCCCTAGGGAATGCATCTCACGTGGAACTTCCCTTTGGAGAAACCTTCCCTGAAGTAAGATCCAATCTTGAACCAATTCCCAGTGATCTTCCAAAACTGAGAAAACAGTAACTCTCAGGCTTATATTTTGAATGCTTTTGTGACAAAGTATCATCTAAAAGAGTAAGGTGATGACCAGAGGATCATATCATATAACATACATTATTTTAGACCTCTCCATAGAAGAAAAAGGGAATTGAGTTGTCACCTATGTTTATTGAACCATTCTGCAGAATCTGATAGCTGTAGTGTGATTATTCTGTTAAACTGCATGACAGTTCAGCAAACTAGTGGGGAAATTATTTTTTTTCTACTCCACTCTGGTAGAAGGTGAAAGCCTACCATTGGCAACAGTTGGAGATGTTCTGCCTGCAAAAACAATGCTCCTACAGGAAAAGCCCTCCAAGAAAAACTGAGGAGACATATCATCAGCCAGAGAGGACACTGCTAAGCATTGGGATGTGCACAGCAGCTCATCAGATGATTGAAGTTACGCCTTTCTGATCAACTTCACCAGTGGACAGTCTCCCTCAGCGCCCCGGAGGCACAAGCCTGCTGCCTCAGCAGAACGCTTGGCTTCCAGTGGTGTGGGAAGGAAAAGATGACATTGGGAATCAGCTCCTGGTTTCTGTCTTAGCAATACAAAGCATTATCAGTGGAGCAACGCAGGTCACCATGCAGATTTAAATGTTCACAAAGAGTTTGTTTTTCTCAGGAAGTACTCAGTTCAGGATGGAAAATAAACTACTTTAATTTTGCTTTTGACATCTGCTATGGAGACAGCTTGTTATGGAGCTGCAACAAGAGGTACTTCCAAATTGAAGCAGAAAATATTGGTCTGTCTGTGACACACAAAAAGCCTATGCAGCCCATTTCATGCTTGCTTAGAGCAGCAACAGACATGGAAGTAGAAATTGGATGCAGTGTTGAACTTTTCACAGTCCTGGGTGTGTTTGGGTAAAGGCTTTGGCTTAGTTATGCCAAAATACAACGAGGCCATGAATCTGAATTTTCCCAAAGTTCAAATGCAGCTGTATTCAGACTCCTCGGACCCTTGTTTATTTGGCATGTTGTGACATTTACACACACACACAGGGACTCATTTAAACCATCCAACTAAAATCCTCCTACGGCCACAAATGCATATCATTTGAGTGCTTTTTTTTCAGACATTTTGGCTGAAATGAAATTTTTAACAGTAATAAATAACAGAATAATTATTTTTACTTCCTACACAGGAACTCAAATGTTTGATTGATTTTGCTCTTTTTGGCAGAGCTGATAGGTCTGAAATAGTTTTCCCTGGCATCTCAGCAATAACGGTTCCCATTAACCCTGAAGACTCCTGATGACCTAAACTCAACTTCAGGATATTTCATTTCTCCTCCTTCCTCCTACCCACGTGGGACTGCAAGAGGAAACATAACACAGCATAGTAGTGATTAGAGCCTAACTTTTCTTTTCACTATCCCTAGTGTCTGTGCAACAGCTTAAGGTAATTTTACATCTGTCGTTTCATAGACACATACTTGTTTTCTACTTGGCAGTCATTTTTGGTGGAATCTGAGGATTTTTGGTATTTGTCTAGTATTTCATTATCCAACACAAGGAGAAGAGAGCTACTGTGCAACACTTAAAGGAAATCAACTGATCTCACCTCCATTACACCTGAAAATCCCAACCATTTCTGGTGCCCACAGCTCAGTGCTTTCTGGAAGCTCTGGACTGACTGTGGCTACACTCTACAGAAGATTCTTCAGTGTGTAGTAAGCTGTCTGCAAATGAAAGATGTTGGTCTTAAGGGCCTGCACTGAGTAGCTGAATGGCTCAATGCTTCCCAGAAACCTCAGGCTGAGCGTGTGTGTGTTCAGCACACAATGTCTGCGCACATACTTCTGTCTGGGAAATGCCAGGTTCCACTCACCATTGGCAAATGCTTATGTTTAATGAGAACTACTGTGCTGACAGATTTTTGGCTGCTTTGATTACATGTGAATGGTAAAGAGATTATTGTTTTCACTAGTGTGACTAGACCCACATGCTTGCCTGCCCTGGCTTGTTCCAAGCCACTCAAGTTTTGGTGGCCTATGTGGCACACATTTGTCTCGTCATTCATCTGAGATGATTCAACTACCACCAAGCAAACCCAGCCCATACCCAGTTTAACCTCTCAAGTACTTACCAGTTTTCTTGTTCATGCACCCAAAATGATATGTTAACCTCCTTTAATGGTCTGGGTAAATTTATATATGGGAGAAAGAAGTAGAAGAGTAGACTGTTATTAATTTAACCTCATTTAAATAATTTGTGAAGAGCTCAGAAATCAGGGAGCTCCATGTGGAAGAAACAGTGGGATGAAGCACAACACTGGAGGCTTTTCCCATTGAACACCATTGTGATTATACAAGCTTTGAACTGTAGAAACTAACAGGCAGCAGACTAACATGCTGGAATAATGTTTGTTATATGTTTGGGGTCTCTACATTACTGATGGAGGACTCTTGGATCCATTTGATCATCATTCTACCAGCAAATTGTTCCAGTTTCTGTAGTCTGGAATGCTTAAGAAGCAAAAGGTCTTCTTTGTGTTGGAGAACATCCCTCTTCCCACTGCACTGAAATGTACGGCAGAGTAGGTATTTAGCTAAATTATTGTTCCAAGAGTGGCTGAGTTTTCCAAGCCCACACCCTGTCAGCCAACACAGTCCCTCTCCTACCTTAATCTTTTCAGTTTGAACTTTTTTTTTAAACTGCAGACACCCTTCAGTTGCGTTCTCAAGTGCTCTAGAATAGTTGTATGAAATGAGGCAACAGCACACGCATTCCCCGATACAAACCAGACTCATAGATGGTGATCCTTGCAGAGAAGACAAAGACACAAATGAGTCTGGAAAATAAATTCACTTATAGTGATGACTTTAACTTTGTCTGGACATAGGTATGTTGACATCAACTGCTGAATCTTTTGTGCTTTACTGGTTCTGCAGGGAACCAGTAAAGATTCCTGGAAGGTTCTGCCTTCCACAGGCAGTTCAGGTCTTTCATGGGCTTAGACACCTTCTGGACATACCATTTTGTCTCCACTAACCACAGGGACCCCAGGGAGTCACCTAACTGTAGGCACTGTCCCTATCTAGGCCAATGTGTCTGTCTTTCAATCTGTCATGTGTAGACTGTCGCTGGTTTATCCCTATGGTGGCTGTGAGGATAAATATTTTATTGGAGATATGTAGAAGTGGAGGGTTGGAGAAGCATACGTGATAGAGTGGCTGTTGTGTATGAGTAAGAGATTGTCTCTGTGTGTGCATAATCTCATTCAAATTATACGGGCAGGATCCAGCATCTGAGAATCATTTTCTCTAAGGATCATAATTGTAAAGTTTAACCAAATAAATATTGAAAGACATTATATAAAACTCTCACACAGGGCCCTGCAACCTGAAACATAAAATACACATACAGCAGATTCTGCTCACCGCAAAGCTATGCCAGGAATATAAGAGTATCTTTTTATACCGATTGGCTTGCATCCCATTCCAGGGTCAGAAACATGACGTCCCAGTAAACATTCATGGATCGTTTGGAAATCACAGGCATCTATGAGCTGTCTTGCCTGCCCTCCCTTTTTAGCTGAACATTTAGTGCTGAGTCGATAAAGCCCCTCACTCCTTCCTCATCATTCTTGTCTCCTTAATACCACCAAGTAATTCATATGGCGCAGTTTCACCAGCTAAATCATTTTTAAATACTTAAACCCCTTTTGGGGCTTTTAAAACAGCTGGCTGTAGGACTGACTCAGAGTCTAATCTGCATCTCTCCTAAGAGGATAATTTTTTTCTGCCTCCCACTTTCTTGATTACTACAGGACCCAATAAATACAATACTTTCTAACGTTCTAGTTGCTTGTTTGCCTTCCTTCTCAGAGAGGGAGCCACTATGCTGAGAGAACAGCAATAAGAAAACTCTATAAATTCAGTCTTATACATTCAGAGCCTTGTAAAACTGACCAAGGCATGAATTCCCACAGTCACTGTGTTCCTCTGTAGTGGTGTGCAGAATAAAGCCCCCACCATCCGAATTCTCATGCCATGTGATATGTGCTGGCAGGCTCCGAGTAGCACCCAGAAGTAGCTTTACCCTTTCTTGGTTTGGAAATTAGTGTAAATTTCTATTCTGCACCAGCTAGTGAGCAGAGAGGGGGGACAACAACCACATTGAGTTGTCCACCCCTTTTGATGGTAGTTGGTTGGCACTTGCAAAGGCTGGGCATTAGACAGCAGTCACATAGTCTTTATATATAGTCTCTCTCTCTATATATAGAGTCTCTCTCTCTATATATATAGTCTCTATATAGGCCTGCTATCTCCAAGGTAGCTGGTAATCTTTCTAAATCACATACATATAAATGTGTACCTGTCAAGTTTCTCCCACTTGTATCTCTTACAAATAGAGAAACCTAAGAACTCTTCATTGATATATCTTCAATATGGGGATGTTGCCATTTACCGTGGAGATAACAAGGTCTAGAGTCTAAGCTAGTGCTGAAAGGCAGAGATTTAGACTCTTCTGTCTAATGCCCTTGTTCTACTTTTGCCCATCACAAATCATTAGATAATAAAAATGTTATTTAATCCTGAGTCACCTCTGTGGGTTACGGACACTTGAATAGGATCCATCAAGCTACAGTAACACACACAAATAAAAATATATAACTTTTCACCAAGGAAGGAAAATGGGAGTATTATGAGAATGGGTGACCAAAGACAAAACTTGGACAGGGTAAAGCTGGAAGACCAGATGATGTGTGATTCATTCCACTGTATGAATTCAGCAGAGTTCACCAACATACAGATGGGGACAGGCGTCCAAATGGCTATGGAAGTGATGCACCTGTGTGAACAGAGACTTGCACTCACATAATTTCAAGCTTCTGAACTATTTCAGTGTGCTTTGTTAGAGGAGTATTAGGAAATGCATTAGAAGAACTTTTAAATCACTGCCTATATCTGGTGGTTCTACTGGTATGAGACCATCCATCCCTCTTGCAGGTAATCCTCTCATTCAAAGAGAGTAGGTCATACAACATACGGGGACATCTCCTTTCTGTAGGAACCAGCACAAAACTTGGAGGGCCTGGCACAGTTTGCTGAAGAAAAGAGACGAGAAAGGCAAGCGTAGTCAGTCTGTGTAGATGGGCATGACCTGTCTTCATGCACATTTCTGAGAAAGAGAACAGTTTCAAAAGTTTAAAAAGTAGTCTTCAATCTGAGGATGAAACACAAGGGCAGGCAGGTCAGTTGGTTGTGTTGCGCATTATTCTAAGAGCTTTTGGGGCAAATAAGCTTTCAGGGACAGAAGATGAATCCTGAATTCTGTGGCTGTTGTAAGATTTGGTTAAAGATCCCTGATGTGCTGAGATCTGCCTTCTGACTTAAGCATGTGCAGATCTGGGCCTGTCTGCTGGGGCACTTGGGGACCCAGTCCTGAGAGAACATGGTTATGCAAACCCAGCGGTAGCCCAGCCAGTGCAAAGCAGTTGAATGAGTCACAGGCTTTGTGTCATACAGAGGCTGCAGATGGAGATTCATGTTCGCACCGAGAAATGCAGCCTCATTCTGTACTCTGCCATCTGGAGACAGAGAAATCAAATACAACCGGCATGTGTTAAAACCCCTCCCCCCCTTTTGTATGGTTTAATCTTGCAAATTGCATTTGTTTAGCAAAGGAAAAATGTACTAATTATTCTGCAAGTGTGACTAATGGTGGTTAGTCCTATTCTGCTGTCAGGAAAAGGGCTGCAGTTGACTGCATTTAACTCCATCTTGAGGCTGCACTGTTTTATGCAGTTTTCAGACTTTTGCCAGCTTTAAAGCTAGCATTGCCCATCCAAAGGACTCTGGGGTTAGCAGAAAGACCTGCTGACACATACTGCAGCAGTCTCAGGTTCAAGATCTCTAGAACTTGGAGGAACTCAAGAGGTCTGAACACAAAACAGCTCCCTTCTAAACAGAAATATCTGTTTCTCATCCAGCCTGTTAGCATTGTGTCTTTCAATGATTGTAGCCTTCATCCTTTCTAGATTGGATGATAGTAATATGGCCTTTATATCCAGTCTGACGCTGGTAGAGTGCCACATTTTGTTTCTTAAGCATGGTAACTATAGACACATAACATATTTATGGCTTAGAGGTTACAGGGCTGAAGGTCTGATCTGTACAAATTATGTTGGGATCCCCCTCATTGGTCAAACTATCCCCCTTTCAGTGCAGGGAATTTGGAAAAGATATTTTCTACACTGCTGGAAATGAAATGTACAAATAATAAATGCTTCTGCTGAGGGATAAGGAAATGTTGGGATGTCAAATCTATCTACAGTTCTATTTCACATTTTTTTTTAATCCTCTTGCTTCCATCTCTGTCTATGTCTTATAATTCATTCACCACCACAGTCACATGGTGTGTGGCTAAGAGTACATAAATGTGGCTAAGAAATGCCACATAGAAATACAACGTTATCAACATTAATGGTCTCTGTGTACGTCCAAAAATAACCCACAGAATGAAGATGGGACAGCGCATGCATGCAAATCCTTCTCCTCATTATATGAGATGTAAAATAAAAATTCTATGTAAAAGGAATGATTTCATACAGTCTGAGAAGGCAGGATCTGTGCAGTTAAAAAGAGGAAGCTATGGGGACATAGAATAGCTTAACAGAGAGATCTGTTAGTGGGAAAGTCTCAGAGAAGTGGAAGACCTCTCTGCAGCCTTTGAAACTGAGATTATCAAAGCACTGAAGAGTATTCACTGAGATACAAACATCTGTGATGAGAACAGAGATGCACAGGAAGAAAGAGCTCTTTTTCCCCAAGTCTTCATGCAGAAAGGAAGGCAGATAAACAGCAGTTCCTTCTTTTTCTAGGAATTCCTCTACCAAGGAGTCAGACTGACTACTGTATGTGGAATATGATCCCATCCTACAGCCACCCTCAGCTTCATTGTATTTGTGCTACTACCTTTATTGCTGCTCCCTTGCTTATAGACTTGACAGCCTAGGAAGCCAAGTAGTCATATTTCAACATCAGTCAAGTGCTTTCTCAGGGAAGAGTTTTCAGAATAACAAGTTCCACATCTTTTTTTTTGGTGTAGTCCAGAAGGAATAAGCAAACAAAAGGAGCAGCATGTCTTCTGTCTGCTCTGCAGCAACTTACACGGATTTTCTCAGTATCTCTTTAAGGAAAAGAGATCTGCCAAGGTAGAAGAAAAATAAAACCCTGAAGCAAATTTTGGCCTGCTTTATCAGTGCCATGAAATTAAGGATCTCTTCGCAACTATTAGGACTGCCTTAGATACGAGTAACACTCTCTCTGCTGTTCTTTAAACGAAACATCTGTGCTGAGAAACTTAGGCAGTGCTGTGGCCCTTCTGGGTATGCCACAGACCTTCCTTTATTTTCTCCTCAACTTGCCAGGTCTTGCCTTTGTACCACATGGACTCAAACTATAATGACGCAGAACTCCAAATGATGCATCTCAAGGGCGCGGCTTCTTTGCCATGGGCAACAGAAGCACATTGCAAACTTTACTGCTTTTTCCTGTGATCTTACTTAGAAACAGCAAATTAGGGACTGATGTGAGTCAAATCATTGGATTTCTTCAGAACTCCTGAAGGGTAGGTTGCTCCTATCCTTTTAAACCATGTTCCCTGCACACTACGGAATGTGCTAACTGAGTTCAGACCTACCTGTATTTTGTCAACCATGCAGTTAGACTTGAGACTAGTTCTGGCCTGACCGGAATCAACTGCTCTTTGTCTCACCTTCCTGACCATCGCTCTTTAGACTTTGCCATTCCCTCATTCTGTATTTTCTCTTACTATAAAGGGGCTAAATTAAGGGAGAAGTGATTAGAAGCAGAAGGGAATTTGGCTTTAATGATCTGTACTTTGTTCACTAAATAACTCACAAACCATTCACTGATACCTTTGGACTTGCAGACCTTCCTTACAGGCTCTGAGTCAAATCAGTGATCCAGAAGAGCTCAGAAAAGAGACATTTTTCTCCTCGCTCAAAGTAATATTGGAAAAAGATGTGGCCCTTTGCAGCTGTCATGGCCTTTGATATCCAGCTACATGCTGTTTCCATATTGCATAGTGAACTGTGAGACCAGATGATCTCCATAAATAATGCAATCTTGTGATTTCCTCAATTACCGTTCCAAAGAAACTTCCAAAGGGTCAATGTACCAGGAAGCACTTCTGAGCACACAGGGACACCTCAACTTTTAGAGCGCTTGTGAGCATGGATGAGAGATGTCCCCATGTGAGAGACATAAGCATCCAATCCTGTACGGGGCTTTGACACTTGGAAATGAACCTACAACAATTTGCATTATGGAAGAGTATAGTGCTGGGCATTGAGAGTTCTTAAAGACTAGTGTTGTTAAGACAGGTCTTTCTTCTCATCTGAGGTTTCATTCTCAGCATGATAAATTGTGGACATTGACTATGGAGATTCCTTTATCACCTCCTTCTAGAAAGTCCTTTAAACCTCTTTACAGAAAGTTCCCAGATGGACTTTTTTTCTATTGTGACATTGTTGAAGTTGTAACAGAAACTTGTTAGGTATTTTTCCACTACATAAGAAAGCCTCTAAGAAGATCCTTTCCTGAAGAGCACTCAATAAGAAGTCTTCCCCCACCAAGACATTGACCACAGGATTGAGAAGTACATATGACTTACTAGCATCTTTAAACTAAATAAAATTAAATATAATAAATTTTCCTTTCCCCATCGCAAATTAATGCCTTTGTGTTTCCTCTACCAACAGCTGTAAATTAATTTCCAATAGGCAGACTTGTCTGGTCTCCAAAAGTTCTTTCCAATTAAAGACCACATCATCTCTAAGCAGAGTCTTTACCAGGTTAGCTGAAGGCATCCTTGAAAGACTGAGCCTTCTGAAAGGACCTAACAGAGTATAGTGAATGGTCATGTTTTTAGAGAAACAGCAGAGCAGGGTGTCAAGGCAGACAGCACTGGTAGAGCTGAGCAGATGGGAAGGTGAGCTGAAACAGATCGGTTATTCACTCAGGCCCCAGCTGAAGGTTGATTATACGGAAAGTTGTGTGTAAAGTATTTATAGTCCAGCCTCAGAACTTAATATCTATTCCAAGTGGGATTGTTTACATAGTCAAACATATTCCCATTAATTACCTGTATTTTTGTACTAAGATGCTTTGATTAGGTTTGGGGGAGGGGGGATGGTGTTTTTTTTTTTTTTAATATCTGCTATTCTTCATAAACAATATTATGTTGTGGAATTTTCTTACTGAAACGTTCAAAGTCTAAAAAAAATGTGAATTCCCACCAAACTGGGAACAGATTTATGCCTGAATTCAGCCCCCCCGTCTTGCCTCCCACAGGCAGTTCCCAATGGAAGAAATGGTTGGTTTTCCTTCTTTCCCTTTTCTGAACCCTAGTTGCCACATGCACATGGGTGCCGTTAGTAGTTGTGCCTTTAATTTGATGCATGGCATGAGAGCATATGGTACCATAAAACCCACCAAAAATAGCAACCTAAGTATTGGCTGCAAAAATCACAAAGGGCCTGCAAAGCTCGTGAGTGTCTGTACAACATCTTACTGAAGGGTAGGTAGGTCTTCTCAGAACAAAACACAAATTCATGTACAGACTTCCTAATATTGTTGTGTACATACATGTGCTCAGACACTACATTCAAAATTGCCTTTTGTAGTCTGGTATTACAGCTGCATTTAAAGCAGCCTGGGAACATGAGAAAAGAGTGACATGTGAGGTCTCTCTGTCGTACCCTTTCTGCAGGGTTTTCACTTTGATACTTTTTAGTCATATTTTGGCGGATATACTTATACATTCACACACATAGGCATATCTCTGTGTGCATACAAATATTTCTTTAAAAGGTATATGTTTCTCTCTCTATTTTGTTTCTCTCTAATGTTGTGATCTCTGGAGTCCTGGGCCATACCTTCCCATGTTTGGTTCTTGTATACAGATAAACACATTGTAATAATTCCCCTAATTTCCCATATGCATAGAGCCTAATTTGTAATGGCTTAAAATGAGGGGAGAATGTCTTTTTCTTCGTGTAGGTTTTGTTGAACTTTCAGGAGAAACTTTGCTGCCATGTGACCTGAGACACAGAAAATGTTGATACCAGTAAAATCTTAGTAGAACATGCCAAGAAAATCAGCATTTAGTTTACCTATGATATCCCAGGGGAAACATACAGTTAATACTGAATTTTAAAATATCTTAGCTGTGGAGTCTTAAAACTCCATCAGCACTTGGAAGAGGGGGAAGTAAGAGTAACAAAAAATCCTGTAGTAACAAGGAGGTTAAACACACACATATGTAAAATGTTGCACAACTCAGTGGATCACTTTTAGCAGCTACAGATTTTGTCTGACATGGGTTTTGCTCTTGATCTCCTCATATTTGTAGCATTGCAGAAAAAAAATTAATAAAACCTTCCCGTTTCTGAGAGTACCTTATAATGAAAACAAGAATATTTTGAAAGGAAAGAATAGGAAATGTTGACTGGAGTGTCCTGCTGCTTTCTAAGTAGTCCAGCTCCCAAGATTTATGTCAAAAGCAACAGAAGGCTGGAAATGAAAGAATGCCCTTGAAGTTATGCTCTGTAACTCAGCCAAGTGAGATGGCTTTTTCATTTACCTTGTTGAAAACCCAACATAAAAAAAAAGGTTGGAGATAAAAATCTTACACCATTACTGGAAATTTACAAATGATGTGACAAAATTAAATGTGTTCCACTCATGAGAAAAAGTGCTGCAGTCAATGATAAAACAGCTCCCCTGCTCAAGATAGGTGGTACTTAGTTTTAAATCTGCAGAGCATTGGCTTGAGTTGCTGAAGTTGTACCCTTTTGCTCTGAAGCAATCCTCATACATGGGCTCTCAGTAAGGCTGGGGAACTGGCACAGTCCTGCCAGCCTACAGAGACCCTGACCCTGGTGCTCATGGATCTTATAGCATAATTTACCTTCTCTGTGTTTGTATTCAACATCATCCCATACATTCCACTGTCCCTACCAGGGTAGGTATTTCTGAATGTGGGAGCAGACATTGGTAGGGTTGATGCTGTGGAATTAAACAGCCAGTAAGAGACAGCAATAGAAGTTAAGCAAGTAAAAGGGAAGAAGGCAGCTGTGTGAAGACTGTGTTATTGCCTGAGACAGGCCTCATTGTGTACAAGTGTGAAGATGTCTCCATTGCATAGTTCAGATGTTGACACACAGCACCTTTAAGTCAAAGGTATGAAAGAGCTCCCATTGGCTTCAGTTGATTTTGGGCTTGCAGCATTGTCCTGAGTTGAATTTGGACTTGCGATGTTTTTTCTTAATAACAGCAGGGTCCAAAAGTTGTTCTGCTGAGGTGTTAACAATTTCTTTTATCCAATTGGTTTAGCAAAACCACTAAAACCTGGAGGCAGCTTTCTTTCCTTGGGAACCCAGGCCTCCAAGCCTTGATCAAGCATGCAAAGAAGCTGCCGTAGTTTAACCCCAGCCAGCAACTAAGCAGCACACGGCTGCTTACTCAGTCCCCCTGCAGCGGGATGGGGGTGAGAATCAGAGGAGTAAAAGTGAGAAAACTCATGGGTTGAGATAAAGACAGTTTAATAGGTGAAGCAAAAGCTGTACATGCAAGCAGAGCAAAACAAGGCGTTCATTCACTCCTTCCCATGGGCAGGCAGGTGTTCAGCTGTCTCCAGGAAAGCAGGGCTCCATCACATGTAACAGTTACTTGGGAGGACAAACGCCATCACTCTGAACATCTCCCCCTTCCTTCTTCTTCCCCCAGCTCTATATGCTGTGCATGATCTCACACGGTGTGGGATATCCCTTGGGTCAGTTGGGGGCAGCTGCCCCAGCCATGTCCCCTCCCAGCTTCTTGTGCACCCCCAGCCACTCGCTGGTGGGGTGGGGTGAGAAGCTGAAAAGGCCTTGATGCTATGTAAGCCCTGCTCAGCAGAAACCGAAACATCCCTGTATTATCAACACTGTTTCCACCACAAATCCAAAACACAGCCCCATACTAGGTACTGTGAAGAAAATTAATTCTACTCCAGCCAAAACCAGCACAGAAGCCCACATTTCTGATGCAGCATGGGGCAGTTTGTTCTAATACCTGAAGTAAGAAGGACATGATCTGAATGGGTCAATAGTTAGTTTGAACTCAATTATTACATGAAGGCTGTGCCACATGCATAACATGGGCACTTTCAGTAGGCTGAAATGCGGAGTGCATGAATCAGCCTGCCCGTCCTCAAACTCATTATTATTTTTGGTCTTTCTTAACATACCTGTTTCTCAGCTTAGCTGTAAAGGATGATACCTAGATAGCAATATCAGAAAGGGCTGCCATGATTGTACAGACTTCTGGCAGAGCACAGGTGAGGGAATGGCACATGATTTCTACCTTTAACTTTATTTTCAGCTGTACCATGTATGAGAGATCACTTTGGTCTCTAAGCATTAACTACCGTACTGACTTATGCAATGCATATGTAATTTATTATAGAATGTTATATAAGTATTAATGCAGGACAATATCTAGTCTATCTAATTTAGACACCTAGAACTTTGCATTTCAGCTATATTAAAACTTTCATCTTCCTTTATAGTGTAATTCCAACCTCCAGAGTAAACACTCAAGTGTCTTCTGTCAGTGTAGGGTGGCAGATCCCTCTGGCTGCCTGCAGAGATCCTTCCACCAAGAGTAAGTGTCCACCACCCTCCTTGTAGGTTCTTTTACAGTAGAAGACCAATATGGTATAAAGGCATGCCTCCATTCAAGATACAGTGTGGTGAGTCTTCTTTCCACAGTGATTCCCAGACAGGGCTGTTTCTTGTTAAAAAACAAAGGAGTGGTAACAATCTTGTGGCCAGAACATTTGTCCCAGAGGATGGATACAGGTTATAGGGTTACCTTCAGGAAATCTTAACTAACACTAGAGGGAAGGTCTTTAACCAATACACATCAACATATTAAAATGTGTTTGCTGTGTTTAAGACAAGTATTAATGGCTCAGGACTCTCTAAGGCTTTAGGTAGCTGTGGCTGCCAGATCACCCATATCTGCCAATCTAGATGGGAGATAGGTATATGTCCATGGACAAAATACTTCTGAGTTGTGTTGTCATCTAATTCCAGAGTCTGAAAAACTTTCAGGCCAGTGCAGATGGTAATTAAGGGCTAGACACCAATGGATTTGCAAGTTCTGAAAAGCAGGTGGATCACAGAGTGGATTTTACTGTGTACATTTTACATAGCCAAATCCCAATGTTAGAGGATTTGGGGCTGAATGGTTCCTAGCCTTGCATCTTTCTTCCCAGTTCACTGTTAAGCATTTTGTGGTCTTCAGTGTCACAGCACCTAAATACTTGTTGCTCTAAACAGAGTCAAACAAAGTTGTTGTTGTACATGTAAGATGACTGCAGTGTTTGCCTCAAAAACAGAGAAATGAGAACAGGCAAACACCGTCTTGAAAACACACCCAACCACATAAGAGGCAGACAATAGATATGAATTCCAGTTTAGTTCCTCACTTCTCCCTCTGTAATGGGCCAAGCCAAAAGCCTTCAATCCAAACAGCCCTGAACTGTGAGGAAGTTCAGACCCAAACTCTTACAAGCCAGGCCACTTCTAATTATTTTTATTGCCTCATTAAATTTATTATGTTGAGTCATTTCTAGTGACCTCATTAACTCTCTGCAAAGAGTTTGTCACATACAATCCTTAACAGATGTTTGATTTCAGGCATTGCGAAGTCAGTCATCTGGCCCTTTCCCCAGCATGCATAGACCCTTAGCTCTCCAGTCCTATGCTCTACTCTCTCAAGAAGTATTTCATTTCATCAAGGAGGATGCTGTATTACTGGGATATTTGCTGTGGTCCTGCTCAGGCCAGTTTTTATGCCTTCATCCTCTAGATACGTCCCACATATTTTTTCTCAGCTGCCTTGTTTCTTTCTGCATTGATCCAGATGGGTTGTATACCAGAATTGCACTCTCTCCTGTGGAGAATATCTTCTGGCTTCTTGAGGCAACAAGGGTTTGCAATGCCCCATTGGGGTTAGGCTGTAAAACCCTCTATTATGTGTGCAGCTGGGCTCAGAGAGCAGATTTCACTTTGTTCTTTCTTTATCCATGATTTCAATGGCTTGGATAGCATGATTATTAAATGCTGGGGTTCTGGACCACAGCCTTGAAGGATTGTCAAAAGGATTTTGAGTCACTCTGCAGCTGAAAGCAGGATGTGGGACTGACAGGATCAACAAGGAAGGAAGGAAGCTACCATGTGAACATGAGACTCAGCCAGGTCTCCTGCAACTGGCTTGCCGGGTAGGCAACATGCAATGCCAGACATCTGGGGAAGAATAAAAGTCAAAAGTTGTTTTTGGAGGAACATGTGGATTGTGCAGTCATACCCGTTCCCAGATCAAGAGATGCAGACATCGCCTCAGCAGGTTGCATCCGATGAATTGACATAAGAACAACCATGGGCAGGCAGTCCAAAGGTCCATCCATCTGTTCAAATTCAGCCTACATTGAATGTCCAGGATACTGGTCCAGGGAGCATATGTAGGGATATTTCTACAGAATACCCTTCAGGCTTTGGCATGATATGGTTTAGGTGTCTTCCTGTGTCAGAGTATTTACCTTTTCTTGACAGATTTGGCCTTTTTTCCCAAAAAAACCACTTTTTTAATTCCTGCAAACCTTTAGTTTGCACAGTCTTTTGTGGCAAGCATTTCCACAGCTTAACTGCATGCTCTGTGAAGAAACAATTATTTTTTTAACTTTATAGTTTGCTTTATTCTTTCCTGTTCTTGTGTTGGAAGAGAGTGAGTAATTATTCTGTTGTCATCTTCTGCAGGCCAGTCATGATTTTACAGCCATCTAATATTTGTCATATTACTTCTGGTAGGTTAAGAACCGTAACAGGCTGAGGATCAGGAAGATTTTTCTGTAGTTTCAGGGGTGAAGGAGAAACAAGAATTGGGAAGGAACCTGGACAGCAGTGATTAGGTTACCTATTTTGTTGTGAAGGTGGTACAGCTTTTTCCTGAAAGAATACCTAGTTTTGTAGCTTAGATTTGCTAAGTTTCAGAAGCTGTAAGCATATAAAAAGGGGAGGACAGGAATTTATGCAAACCTTCAATTTCCACATAAAACTTAAGCCCATATCTCCTCTTGCCTTTCATAAAAGTTGGTCTGTAATGTGGTGTTAACTTGAATTATTGCACGGATTAGAAGGTGAGATGGGTCCAGTTCCCAGTTCTTCTTACTTCTTGGTTTTATAGAGGTGTAGCTTTCCTGGATTTATATCTGATTTACACCAGGACAGATGGGAGAAAATCAGACCTATTGTTTTTCCAGTCTGCTTTTGACAGTGCTGAGAATCTTCATGCTATAAAAGTGTCCGTGCTGTGCCGTCTTCCATCTGTATTGCATATATTGTATCTGTCATGCTGGTTAGGAAAAGCTGATATTTTTGGCAAGATTTCCTTCTTGTACAACTCCACATATAGCATCACAGCATAAAAAATAGCAATGGTTGGGAAAAAATATCTGACTCATGGGAAATTCACATACTTGTTTTATCCCACGTCAGAGTGGAAGAGGAGAGTACCAATTTCTCCCCCAGTGGAATGAAAGGTGTTATCAGATTTCAATTAATTCTCATCCAAATGTAAGGAGTATCCTGAGGCACTGGGACACTTCAGTCTCAGGAAGCTCCAATTCATTTCCTATAACTGTAGTTGTCTAAATGTTGTTTTCTAAAATGAGTAAAAGAGAGGGATGAGCCCATCCAGAGTGCAAGTCATTTCATCCTTAACACCACATCTCAGATACAACAGATCACTGCATGTTTGGAGATACTTTCCTGTCTGTACTGACTAGATGAGGAACCCAGACATGCCATTTGCTTGCCTTTTAGGCAACTAAAATTAGAAAAAACAACCCTTCAAGTACTTTCCTGGTGATAATGTTCAGCTCAGGAGAAGGCAGAATCACAACAAACTCAGAACTGCATCTTCCATGAGGAACACCCTGACTGCTACAGAGTGCAACACTGATGGGAACTATTCTATCTTCATTTTCTTGACAAAAAAAATCCTCAAAAAATCAACAATATCCTAGGGAAGGCTTCTGAATAAGATGAAGCCCTGCCTTCTCATGGGAAAATTTTTTACTCAGAAATTAAGAAACAGCTTTAAGAAGTTAAAAAAAAAAACCAGTAGAAAGTTGTTTGCTAATGAAGCATACAAGTGGCAGCTGATAGATTGAAAGCCATAATATTCTCAGCTTCCATAGCCAAGTTTTATCAGGGCCTTTTCTTTCACACTGGCACTAACTTTACCCATGCAAAATTTAGACATCCGATCTAAGCGATGTTTGCCCTCCTTCCATGCTTGATGTAGAGACATAGGCAGCTCTAGAGAGAGACTCATGTCACTGATTTTATAACTGTGTTGAAATATGAGGAATTTCGATGGCTGTGAGTAAGGAAGATGTATCTCACAATGTATTTGCACCACTTTAACTCCACTAAAATACTTGAGTTATTCCCACCATCAGTTTATAAAGATGGTATGAATGGATAAGCCACCCAGCACAAGATGTGTTTTCCACCCCTGGAAGAGGAAGGGAACAGCTCTTTATCCCCAAAGACGTTCCCACAAATGAAGAGATCTGGGGAGAGGCAGAATGAAAGAGACCTAGAAAGGTTCTTCATTAGATCCACGAACTGCAGCTGATAGAAATGTAATTAAATAAAATACATCAACATTACTATATTTAAAGAACAGCTTCTGGCTCCAGATGTGGTGTGGCCTTTCATTGCACTGGATAAAATTTGGGTGGATTTTCATATGACAACAAAAGGATACACCTAAAGACATTTTGCAGCCAAACTTCAAGCCTTTGTTTCAAAAGAACAGATTCACTGGGAGTATGGAGAAAGAAGAATGACTTAAGTTCAAATAGTGAATGTCTGGCAAGATCAACAGCAACCAGTCAGTCAGCATTGTAATGGGAAATGCCCAGTGATTTTCATAGCAGCTCTGATGCCAGCTCCTGATGGTAGCAGCCCAGAGGTTGGACAATGCTTCTTGGTGTCTATAAAGTGTCACTGAGCCTATGAACCAATCTCTGTCTCTAAAGCATCCTAGCCTGGGGTGAAGGGAGATAGGAGGAGATGACTCTGTGAACTTGTCGACTCATTTATAATATACCAAATGGGAGAACAACAGTAAGGTAGGAATCTGGGAAAATAAGAGGTAAGGCACTCTGGCATTTGCCCCAAAACACTGTGCCTGCTTTGTGGTGTCAGAAGTAGAAACCCATAAAGGCAGACCCCTAGATTGCTGTCAGTCCTTAAAAGGGATCCACAGGTGTGCCGCTCCATGTGCCCCCATTGTATTAGCATGCTAAGGAGGGACATGCAGGAGCTTGTGTCTCCTTGCAAGATGAGCTTTCAGTAAACACTGATTGCCACCCTATGACTGGGGTTAAGGGTTTTCACCCTGAGTGACCCATAAACATATGCTCTGGGACCTTTCCCCAGAGAATTTCAAATTACTTTACTGACTAACTTAAGTAAAAACGCAAAGAGCCCTTATGCCTTCATAGCCTATGAACATATTTTCTACCCAAAGCAGAAAGTTCAAGCACTGTTTATCCTGTTCTGTCCAGGGCTTGCTTTTTCTTTTTTGTTTTGCATTGAATTTCTTTCTGTCAGACATTGTTTGTGAGCCAAAGTTTTCTTTGGAACGGCAAATGGGAAAGGACCACCTGGGTTAGAATTCCTGTCCTCTGGAACTGCACGCTGCTGTGCCAGTTTCATGATTCTTTTTTTCTCAGGAAAGAAGAATGTAGTGCTGGCTGGGAATGTGTAGAGATGCTCTTCCCATTTGGTACTAGTTGGATGGACACAGAGGGTAACCTCCTTCCAAAACAAGATGTATTGTACTGTAGTGGCCAAGGTCTCTTCTTATTCCTACAGTATCAGGAGGTGGCAATAAATAAGCTAACAGCAGATGCACCTAATCATAGCAAGGCTAGGAGGTAAATCCTACCAAAGGCAACAGGGTCAGCCTGGTATTCAGTCACAGTCTTCTAACCCCAAGGAAAGAAGGTGGGTATGAGGGAGGAGCAGGATTAGGCCATCCTACAGGCCACTCCTGGTGGGCATATGGAGAAGGAGCAAGATGCCCATGTGAGCTGCTATGGTCATGTCTGTGTCTTGTCAGAGCCAAGGAGTGAGGCCACAGCACAGGCATGTCAAACACATTGTCAGAAGGCATTGAAGTGGCTGGGTTTATTTTAATCTGGAAATGTGGTCCTTGCTGCCTTTTATGATGTGCCAGTCTAAGCTGCCTCTGGCAGCTGTGAGAATATTGGTTTTGGCAGACAGCTGCAAGGAGCAGCAGACTAGAAGGAGTCAGCAGCAAATGTGATAAAAGGGGAAAGTTGCTGACGCCAGGAGGAAAAGCACAAGGTCCTGCTGATTACCAGAAACCCTTCAGGAGCTGTGAGGAAGAGGAGGTCTCCTCTGACACGGGGTGGATGGACAGAAAATTACTAGCCCTCTCCCCTTGACTTAAGTTGAATTGCCCCACTGCACATGTAAGATGGCCCACTGGCTGGAGGGGAAGGATGCTCCAAAGGAGAAGGGCAGAAATGATGTGAGGTGCCAGGGAAAGATTTCTCTCTTTACCTGGCATTTGGATGAATTGATCCTCTTTGATAAAAAGGACTGGGTCCTGGCCACGAATAAAAGACGGATCTGTGAGAACTGAAGATGTCCACACAAAATGCTAAACCCATGTATGTAACATAGTCAGTGTTATATTAACAGGTGCAGTATTTCGCAGCACTAGAGTTTTATTGCACACCACCCCCCCCGCCCTGTATCTGTCTCACAATTGCAACCCTCCTCCTCTGTGTTTTGGGGATAAGCTTTTTTTTGCCAGCTAGATAACAAGTTCTTTGGGACCATGACTTTTTAAATGTGTTTTTCACTCACAAAGAGGGTGGGATCTGCAAAAGGTCCCAAGCCCTTGTGAATGTTAAACAGTGATGATAACAATATGAATGTCAGTGAAACTCCCACAGTTTCTTCTCTAACCAGCTGGCTGTAATGAGATGATCTCTGAGTGGATCCCTGGAAAAAGGAACAGTTAAATGGCAGCTTGAGGATCCAACCTGCTTTTTATCATTGCAGTTACAACCAGAAATGAAAGCAGCTGATTTTTTCAGTCAATCTGCAGCTCAGATCACTTCAGGACAGGAGGTTTTGATGCAGCAGGTGCACAAGGCTGCCAGCTGGAAAGGGATATTCCCAGGCAGTATTGCTAGTGACGCAATGAAAGGGAAAGCAACATCCATGAGGCAGGACAGGATTCTTCAGAAAAAAAAATTTAAAGGGCTGGGTTGGTTTGTTTGTTTGGCTTTTTCCCAAGGCCTGAGATGCTCTTTTCAACAGGATTTATTTTTAGTATAAACACGGAAGACTTCTGTTTAGGAAAGTCATGCCCAGCAAAGCAAAATGCTTAGCCAAAGGACTGCTTACCCTGTGACTGCCTGGTTTGTGCCTGAGTGCCCAATGCCTGCATGAACACAGCAGCGAAGGGTAGCAACTCCCGAGAAGCTCACTGTAGCCTGCCTCGGGCATACTAGTGCTCTGACCTTTTTTGAACTACAGTGATTGGTGGAAAAGGTGAACTAGTCAACATTTTAACTTTATTCAAAAATAAAAAAAAGGCAAAATCTCCTTTACTGTCAGCATGCTTGGCAGAGGGGCAGAAGGACAAGAAAATATAGAGATTGTCACAGTGACCCTGATGTGCATGATCTCCTGCACAAGGACAGAGACTTAAATCGAGTTTTTCCCAGATGGACCCCAGTCACTTGGGTTTGACTAAACCAGGCCCACTGGGATACTTTGCCTGTAACTCCATGTGTGCCTTTTTAATACACAGAGGTTCAGTTTTGCTTTCTATTGCTTTTCCTATTTCTGATCACAGCCAGCAAGAGAGTGCAGTGGAGGTATCATCTGAAACACTGTTCTTCTAATTTCAAGGAAAAGTAGAAAAAAATTAGGTATAGAAGGCTTTTGTCAGGATAATTCTAGCTCAACTTTGCGAACTGAAGACTTCTAGGGGAGAGCCAGTTAAGTCTCTGAAGAATATATAGCTTATCTAAAACAAAAGCACATTCTGCACCTATCTGAGATATGCCCGTGAGTAGCTTTCAGAGAGAAATTTACAAGTCTGGAACAGTTTACAGCCAAGACAGCTTTCCAAGAAATAAATGTAGGAATAAATATTTACCTCTTTTCTCCAAATCTCCATATTAAGACTTGTGCTGAAATAAATATCTTCCCTTTTAAGTTGTGTTTATTCAGAGATCTGTGTGGGAGCCCAGATTTATATAATAGACACCTTGTGGTGTTGTGTACAGAGGAACACCATAAATATTAGTTACCCCTGGTGTATTAGATCTGTTACTTCATGGTGATTCTGGGGAGTATATTTAGGAATATAACAGATGTGGTAAAGCTTGTTGCTTATGATACTAGATCAGAGTAATTTGGAGTTTTGTATTGCTGAAATGTTTGCTAACAACCTAGATAAAATAACTTTCATACCACAAGTTAAAGGACTGGTTGGGGTTTTCATATAGTTAGACACACTTGCCAGACATCCTTTTCCCCTCAACAATTTCAAAATTTTCAAACAGTTGATTTTAATAAAATAAAACTCACTATTTTAACCTGACAAGAAAACAATGCCCTCCAATGTTTTCAAAGGCAACCAACTTCCTGAGAAGTTTCCTGCATCCCAGTGATGTTTTGCTTATAGACATCATTCTAACATTTTTGCATTTGAATGCTTCTTTGAAAATAAAAGAAAAAAAACACAAAGCAGAGAAAAGAAAAAAGAAAAGGAAAAGAAAAGGAAAAGAAAAGAAAAGAAGAGGAGAGAAGAGAAGAGAAGAGAAGAGAAGAGAAGAGAAGAGAAGAGAAGAGAAGAGAAGAGAAGAGAAGAGAAGAGAAGAGAAGAGAAGAGAAGAGAAGAGAAGAGAAGAGAAGAGAAGAGAAGAGAAGAGAAGAGAAGAGAAGAGAAGAAGAAAAGGAAAGAAAAGAAAAGAAAAGAAAAGAAAAGAAAAGAAAAGAAAAGAAAAGAAAAGAAAAGAAAAGAAAAGAAAAGAAAAGAAAAGAAAAGAAAAGAAAAGAAAAGAAAAGAAAAGAAAAGAAAAGAAAAGAAAAGAAAAGAAAAGAAAAGAAAAGAAAAGAAAAGAAAAGAAAAGAAAAGAGAAAAGAAAAGAAAAGAAAAGAAAAGAAAAGAAAAGAAAAGAAAAGAAAAGAAAAGAAAAGAAAAGAAAAGAAAAGAAAAGAAAAGAAAAGAAAAGAAAAGAAAAGAAAAGAAAAGAAAAGAAAAGAAAAGAAAAGAAAAGAAAAGAAAAGAAAAGAAAAGAAAAGAAAAGAAAAGAAAAGAGAAAAGAGAAGAGAAGAGAAGAGAAGAAAAGAAAAGAAAAGAAAAGAAAAGAAAAGAAAAGAAAAGAAAAGAAAAGAAAAGAAAAGAAAAGAAAAGAAAAGAAAAGAAAAGAAAAGAAAAGAAAAGAAAAGAAAAGAAAAGAAAAGAAAAGAAAAGAAAAGAAAAGAAAAGAAAAGAGAAAAGAAAAGAAAAGAAAAGAAAAGAAAAGAAAAGAAAAGAAAAGAAAAGAAAAGAAAAGAAAAGAAAAGAAAAGAAAAGAAAAGAAAAGAAAAGAAAAGAAAAGAAAAGAAAAGAAAAGAAAAGAAAAGAAAAGAAAAGAAAAGAAAAGAAAAGAAAAGAAAAGAAAAGAAAAGAAAAGAAAAGAAAAGAAAAGAAAAGAAAAGAAAAGAAAAGAAAAGAAAAGAAAAGAAAAGCCTTCCATGCCAATGATCAGCTTGAGCTAACTATTGTTACTTAATCTCTCCATATTTCAATGAAGAGACCCTGATGTCTGTGGCTGAGTTGATGTTATGTCAGTAAGCTCTGGTGATCTGGTTCATGGCATGCTGTTGTTATTTACCAGGGATGTAACAGCAATTCCACACCACCTCAGGTTTGATTTATGCCAGCCGGTACATGTGCTACTGGAGAAAAATCATTCCAGCTACAAAGATAAATCCAAGAAGGTGGCAGAAAGAAGGCAGTGTGATGGTGGTTACATGAAAGAGAATCCGGCAGAAAATGACAAAGATGATGAGAAGGACTGAAAATAGAAGTTTTGTGGAAAAGACTGACAGAACTTGGGTTGTTTAGTCTAGAAAAAAGACAACTGTGAGACAGTCATGATAACAGCCTTCAAATATGTTAACGACTGCCGCAAAGAGGGAGGTAATGAATTCCTCTCAATATCCACTAGGGATAAGGCAAGAAGTAACGGGCTTAAATTGCAGTAGTGCTTGTTTGGGTTAGACAAGAGGAAAATCTTTTTAAGGAGAAGGAAAAAAACGACAGGGAGAAATTGCCTGGGAAGGGTTTGGAGTCTCTGCCACTGTAGGTCTTTAAAAGTGGGATGGAGGAAGATATAGTTCATAACACCTTTCAAGGTCTTTAGCTCCAGAGCAGGCTTTATGATTTTCCTGGTAGAGAACTTAAGCACAGAAAATTGAAAGCACTTACTGACACCACAATTGGTAACCTAGAGGAGGAGTAGAAATCAAATATCCTGAGGTTATCAACTAACTAAGCAAAAAAAGAACAGTGTCAGGGAATAATATTAAAAATAAATACTTACCCAACTGTGTGATATCAAATACAAAACAAATTGAAATTGATCCAAAAGTTTACATTTTGAAGATTTAGGAATTTTGCTCATATGTGCTGGCCAAAACCCCAAAATTTCCAGTCTGCAAAGAATTCTAATATTTTGAAATGTCTTTATTGAGAATCAACTCCAAGATAATATGTTCCATTCAATGCTGAAACATAATGTTAAGTATGAAAGGATACTCACATTAATGTACTGTAATAACTGATGTGTACTATATGTTCAAACAGAAAATCAGAACATTATCACTGACACATAACATTTTAGCATTTCAAGAACAAAAGGAAAGAAAGAAAAATTATTAGTTGTTATTCCTCTCATGCCAAAAATGTACTTGTTAGTATCAGAATGCTTTGCTGAGCCAAGCTGGATTCAAATTTGCCTATTTCTAACATGAAAATATGCACTGATGGTTTTTGAGCAGCTCTGTTCATGTATTTTCCATTATTCCCATTTTCTTTCTTTTCTAGAACAAAATCAGAAGGTCCAGGAAAAAAAAAAAAAAAAACACACGGAAAAGCTGCTCTGACTAGAAGCCAGGTTACCTGATATAACCCCAAAGGACCTGATCCCTTCATATTTCCAATCAGTGAAATTACTGAGTTGTCATCTGTTTATTTTTGTATCAACATGTTCAGCACAATGAAGTCAGCTTACCCCTCTGAAAAGGCAAAGAACTGTGCTGGTATCCGCTAAACGTTCACTTTTTAAAATGCATGCAGGGAACACGACAATGAGCAGAAATGTCTGCATGTGGATGCCTTGCTCATATTTATCTGGGTGGGTGTCATGCTGTCCATGTCTGTAGTATCGTGTCCTCCACAGACAATCACAGAAAAGCTAATGCACTATAGAGACTAGCATTTTATCTTAATGTCTTTTATCTGTCCACCCCTTCAACCAGATGAGAGAGTAGACCATTATAAGCCTGGTTTAAGAGAGGTGCTTTGGGTCATGTACCAAGGAGTGATAAATGCTGGGGTTACTAAAAATGATCCAGAGGTTCCCAATGTGTGCAGTGCTATGCGCTCTAGTGCAGGGGAAAGAGCAGGAGAACCTGAGGACCAAAATTAAGAGATGCCCTGCCTGGATAATGCCTAGAGAAATCCTTCACTGACTTTGCTTATGCAGTAGCTATTCTGCAAAATAATTGCATTGCTCAGCCGGCACCTTCCCCAGCCATTAAATCCACTTCAGAGTGGTTCCATTGTAAGACATGTACCCCATATGTGGCACAAAATGTACAACACACACAAGTCCGATGTTGCTATTATTGCTTCAAGGGTCTGACTGGCATATTGTCAAACATTTTACAATCTAACAGATTGCCAAATACCTTCTAATTAAACAAGCCGTTCCTTGCATAATGCCAAACAATTAAATAGGTTTATAGTTTTTAATCTAACACTGCATCTGGTTTAAAGGTCTGTTTTAAATATCAAAGTCTTCTGATCATCCAATGGCAGCTGACAGCTGATGATGGGGCATTTCACCCCTCCATACTGCAGTGTCCGGAGAATTCATTTTTCTTCTATTTTTTTCCTCCCCCAGTGTATTCTTGGCAAGTTGTGCACAAAACCTTTTATCACCATGGCTAAGTTTGGGGAACCACCTCTGATACCCAAGATAGATTAAGGTTCTGCATTATTTTTGGAGAGCTTCCCTCCAGGGATTAAGTCTGGGAGCAGGATTTATTGAGTCATTTATTTGAGCAACCACAAGCACCCATGGTCATTTTAAGGACCAGATCAGGAAGTCTGAATATAAGTCTAGCAACTAGGCTAGGGTTGAAGAGGCTTTCAGTGTCCAAGGTGATCCATTTCAATGTCCAGGCTGATCTGTCTGAATTCCCAGGCTCTACCACATCACTATTTGCAGCATCTGAGCCAGACCCCATGAGAGGGAAAGAGAAGAGTCACTGAGGCTCTCTGGAGAGCTGATGTGAGAAGGGAGAGTGCCTCAAAAGCGGTCCTGGATGAAAGCTGAAGACTATGGCTTGCACCTGAACTATGAACAGAGGTATTCAGCCAGAGCTCAGAGCCATAGTGGTCAGTAAAATCTGAAGTCTATTGACACTAGGGCAATTTATAGCAAATTTCGCAATACCCAGAGTAGGAACTTAAACAAGTTGCTTCTCACATCTATGGCAACCAAAGGGCCAGGTTCAGCAGTATATTTATTCAGTGAAACTTCTCTTTGCTGTATTAAAGAGCTCCAGCAATGTCTTTGCAGTATATTTTTACTTTCTATTGTACCTGCCTGTTTTTTCGCAAATATAATCACTCAGGTAGAGGTTTAAGTCAATGTGGAAGACAACCAGCACACCAAACCATAAAGAAAACAATGGTTGGTATAACAGCTGGGCATGTAACTGGAAGAGACAATGCCTCTACAACCAGCCAGGCCCAGCTCTATTTATGCAGGTGTAAAAGGGCTCTTGCCATTGGAAATAGTGTGCACTCATTGTATTACACATTCTTTCCTCTGTCGGCATCCTGTTTAAACAGGCTGAGTGCAAAAGGGTGTCTGCTATTCATTTGCGGATGCCTTGTGATGATATGAAACATAATTGTATAATTTATGCCGAATAAACCAAGAAATGGCTGCTGTTCAAGGGGACTAGCAAGGCCCCAAAGTACTTGAAATATTGGAGCAGGCAGAAAAGATAACAAAGCCTGCTCCTTTCGGTAGGGCTGCTCTTGTACAGGGGGAGAGGAAACGGTTAGCGAAAGAATGTGATTCAGATGTGCTTGGATATTGCTGGAAGTGAGAGAAGCACAATGGCTCTGCAAACCTATTGAGTAATTCCACCAAAGCCAATGTACTTGCTCTGGGAATTAATATTGGCCCCTGGACTCTTCTTCCTGTGCAGTGCAGCTTGTCAGATGTTTGTCAAAATGAATGTGCAATTATTTGTTTGTTTAAAGCCAACAGTGTCAGGCTGCACATTATGGCCCTGCTATGTTTGGCTTGTTCATGACTTCTCTGCCTGAAATAATTTTGGTTTTATTTAGGTGGAGGAGGGAGGAGGACGATGGGGACTTTGTTTTATCTTGTAATGCATGATTCAAGCCTTGAATGTTAGATTTGGGGCTTGGCACTGAGGCAGGTCAGAAGAGAATAACTTGGAAGAAACTGCTGATGTGGAGTATTGCTTTCTATGTAATGGCAGGATGTTTTCATGCTATGAAGCTATGAACAAGTCCTCAGAATTACTAGAATCTTACCTTCCAAAGAGATTTTCTGGCTTAAAACTAAGACCTCCTGATTTTGACTTCCTGAACTAATGCTACATTGAGGTAATAAACTCCCAGGCTTTTCATGTCAGTATTCTGATTCAGTTTACAAGAAATTTTAAGCTGCAAGAAAATGGTCAGAAATGAATATATGAAAAGCAAAGTATTTCAAAGTGCACTTGGTATGATGCAGGTCTCTCACTCTGGCTCAGTTCTTGTGAGACAAACCTTACTTTTTCTTATTTTTCAGCAGCTTCCTTTAGAAAATCTGGCTCATTCAGTGTTTTCCTGCTAATTGATTTTAAAATAATCAGTGCTCAAATTTTGTAATGTTTGTTAAAGAAGCAACTCTAAACTGAGCAGAACATTAGGTGGTTAAGAAAGGTACACCTAACATCCCCATTAGTGGAGGGCAAAGACAGATGTGCAAAAGTGCACCCAAATGCACTGTTTGCACATCTGGATCACTGAAGTTCCCATCTGGTCCCATCTTCTGCTTGACGCTGCATTTATTCAATACCTCTGTGTGTGAAGGAGATTCTGAGGATATTCACTGAGCCAAAGTGAAACTTTAGTTTGCTTTCATGAAATTTGTGGGTTTTTTTCAGGTGAAGATAAATGGCTGCTTTACAAATAGTTCCTTTGGTACTTTCTAGGAAATCTAAACCTCAGGCCTTTGTCCCAGTCAGTCTCCCTTTTCCTGAACGTGCAGCTCCGTAGCTGTGAACTATAGTATTTGTTCTGATTTACAAACAAAAAAATAAACATTCTTTTAATATTTACATCCTGTAAGAGTTTAGGTATTACTTTTTTTCACTCTTTGCCCCCAGTGGAGTCCAAAATCTGAATGTCAAAATAATGGCATTTACCACAAGAACAAGAGATGGCCTTTTCCAATCAGCTGTATTAATGAACCTCATCAGAACGTGGTGTTACTTGGCAATACAGAACTCCATGTCCTTGCTCTGGCAAATATATACATATTGAGGCATATTAAAAAGCTGACATTTTCAGAACACCATAAAAGGGACATTTAGACTGTTTTGCAATCATGAGAAATATTGCCACGAAAAACATCCGAAATTTTTATTATGGAAATATGGTCACCCTAAATAATAATGTTCTTTTGGCTGTTGTCACAGAAGGACCTCAAAACAGTCATTTCTAAACCTCTCAACATCCCAGGGAGGTGGAAAAATATCTTGCTAGGATGAAATCTGTTGCATTAGTGGCATTCCCACAGTCACACGGTGTGTTGAGGAAGGAGTCAGAGACCAGAATGAACACTGTGGATCTGTCTGTCCTGACTGGTGGCATCCTGGTCTGACCATTGTTTCTTTTTAAATTGGACAGTTCAGCTGAACCTAAATTGAGTGACTGAACTTTGGAGGTTTGGTCAGAACAGAGAACAAGATACAGCAGAACCACATATTCCTTAGATCGCCATAGTGTTATTTAGGTTGAAAGGGAACTTTGGAGCTTCTGGTCCAAAACCCCTTTCAAGGGCTGCTCAGGAGGCTGTTGAGTCAGGTGCTGAATAGCTCCAAGAATGAAAATTTCAAGGCCTCTTTGGTGCTTTTGCATTCTTTGACCACCCTCATCATTCTTTTTCCTAATTCTTATCATACTAGGATTTCCCTTCTTGCAGCCTGCACTAATTGCTTTTTGTCCTGTCATTGTGCACCTCTGAAAAGAGTCTGTCTCTGTCTTCCCTACAGATCAACCAGTAAGAAGCTGAAGACAGATATAAGATCCCCCATTAGCTTACTTTTCCTAAGACTGCACCAATCAGTCTCCAGAGTTTACTGGGAAAATATCACTAAACCTTTGCCCTGCTTTTATTTCCTTTCTCAGGCACCTAATGTCAGGCCTGCTGTGGAATGAATGCCAGCCTGTGTGGACCATTGTCCTCACCCACTATTGTGTTCACATATCCTTAGGAAGGCCATATCAAACGGCTTGACTCAAATCCTCGAACCCTTTCTGTCAGCCATAAGGTTGTGACTGCAAGTAAGCAAGAAGATTTAACTTCTAGAGGTTGTTTTAGGTGTTTAAAATTTCCTAATGTTTGAAAGCCAGTGCAGTGCAGATGCTTTTAGGATCAGGTTCTTTGCAGATTGAATTGCCCTGACATCTGCAAAGTGATTTGCTTCTCAATGCCTGTTTCAAATTCAATAAAATTTACAGCATCTATATCTGACCACAAAGTGCTTCTGTCAACTGCTGTGTAGTCCTGAAGCAGAATCTACCTTCCCATATTTTTATTTTCACACATAAGCATTCAACACATGACACAAGGTTATGGAAGAGTATTAAAAGATGCCAGAAAACAAATGCAATAGAAAGAGAGAGAAAACTCATGGAATGCTTTTTCTGTTACTAACAACTTCTGCTCTGCTGGAGAGATAAGCAAATTAAAGAGGTCTTCATTATAGCACTTCTGTAGATGTTCTGGAGGGGGGGGTGGGTGGCTTGGTGCAACACTACACTTTATTTAAAAAACTGAAACATGAGTCCTGCAAGGCATCTGCCCGTTCAATGGATTAAACAGCAGCAGGGCACTTCACTCTGGCCAGCCAAGCCTTCTCTGCCTTGGGGTCCAGTGTCAAGTCCCAACTGTGAAATGCATTCAAAGCCATTCAAAAGCTGTAATAGCTCTGCTATAAGTATCATTGATTCAAATAAAACAAGGTGGTCACTATTCCTGTCTAGTACTGTCATCCAGACAACTGACTTACAGAAATAAGATGTAAGGCTAGGTGGACTGATGTTATGTCACATAACCTTCCTCTAGAAGTTTCCTTTCTTTTCCTTTCCTCGCCTCGCCTCGCCTCGCCTCGCCTCGCCTCGCCTCGCCTCCCCTCCCCTCCCCTCCCCTCCCCTCCCCTCCCCTCCCCTTCCCTTCCCTTCCCTTCCCTTCCCTTCCCTTCCCTTCCCTTCCCTTCCCTTCCCTTCCCTTCCCTTCCCTTCCCTTCCCTCCCCTTCCCTCGCCTCGCCTTCCCTCGCCTTCCCTCGCCTTCCCTTCCCTTCCCTCGCCTTCCCTTCCCTTCCCTTCCCTTCCCTCCCCTTCCCTTCCCTTCCCTCCCCTCCCCTCCACTTCCCTTCCCTCCCCTCCCCTCCCCTCCCCTCCCCTCCCCTCCCCTCCCCTTCCCTTCCCTCCCCTCCCCTCCCCTCCCCTCCCCTCCCCTCCCCTCCCCTCCCCTCCCCTTCCCTTCCCTTCCCTTCCCTTCCCTTCCCTTCCCTTCCCTTCCCTTCCCTTCCCTTCCCTTCCCTTCCCTTCCCTTCCCTTCCCTTCCCTTCCCTTCCCTTCCCTTCCCTTCCCTTCCCTTCCCTTCCCTTCCCTTCCCTTCCCTTCCCTTCCCTTCCCTTCCCTCCCCTCCCCTCCCCTCCCCTCCCCTCCCCTTCCTTTCCCTTCCCTTCCCTTCCCTTCCCTTCCCTTCCCTTCCCTTCCCTTCCCTTCCCTTCCCTTCCCTTCCCTTCCCTTCCCTCCCCTTCCCTCCCCTCCCCTCCCCTCCCCTCCAATAAACAAGCAGAAATACCTGTAAAAAGGATATACTTGTGCAGTACATTCCAGAGCATTTCAGACTGCTAATTCTGTAGTTAAGATGGTTTCAGGCATGTTAACCTCCACAAACCTCTTGTCATGAAACACTGTGAAAACTCTTCAGACTGACTTTTAGAATTCAATGATGAGGTAAGATCACTGAGGTGGCAGGAATGAGGAGAGCAAGAGGGAGGTGGCTACAAGGGTATGAGCTGCTTGGTCATCTTGCCCATTGGTCAGCAAAAGTTGGGGATGCTTCTGGAAAACATCTTGGCAAATACATGAAGCAATCTGCAGCAATGTTGTGAAATATCATGTGAAATTTCTACCTTATTATCCCTGTTTATATGTATGTGTGCCTATGAAACATTTATTGTCAGGTAGGATTTCTTCTGAGCTGTGTCACTGAATCTGGTCTCAAGAGACCTGGCTGGATGCCACTGGTTTACTGGGTGACGCTAGGCAAGCCCCTGCCTTTCCGTCTTTTGTTTCCCTCCTCTGCAAAAAAAGACCCTGATTGTCTTTGCAATGTACAGATAGGAATTACTGCTTATCAGTCTGATGGTTATAATTAGCAACTAGAAATAAGAAATGATAGGAGCAACTGAAACAGGGAAAGGACAGATGTCCCAAATAATTTCCACTGACAACCGCTCCCACTAAGCCTGGGGAGAGGCTGTTGCTCTGCAGCGTTTCTCCGTAACACCATGTTGTGGTTTAACCCGGCAGGCAGCTAAACACCACACAGCCGTTCACTCACTCCCCACCCCGGTGGGATGGGGAGGAGATGCGGGGAAAAAAAGTAAAATTTGTGGGTTGGGATAAAGACAGTTTAATAGGACAGAAAAGGAAGAGAAAATACTACTAGTACTAATAATAATGAGGAAAGAATATACAAAGTAAGTGATGCACGATGCAATTGATCACCGCTCACCAAATGATGCCCAGCCAGTCCCTGAGCAGCGATCACTGCCCTGTGGCCAAATCCCCCCAGTTTATATACTGAGCATGATGTCATATGGTGTGGAATATCCCTTTGGCCAGTGTGGGTCAGCTGTCCTGGCTGTGCCCCCTCCCAGCTTCTCGCTGGCAGGACATGAGAAGCTGAAAAAGTCCTTGACTAGTGTAAGCAACTTAGCAACAACTAAAACATCAGTGTGTTGTCACCATGATACTCATACAGAATCCAAACCACAGCACTATGAAGAAATCTAACTCTAGCCCAGCCAAAACCATGACAGTACCAATAAGCAGGTGCTTTCTGTGGCATCAGCCCTGAAATTGGAGGAGGAAAGCTACTGTTGTTACCTCCATAATGAGGCGTATTGCGCTTAGGGTGAAAACTCCTGCCAATAGCAGGAAAGGTTTGATCAAAGGTGTCAAACTTTGTGGCTTCACCTCCAAACCTCTCCATAATTGGACAGGAAACCAGAGAACATGTTATTGCAGTTGAATTTCTGCCTGATCACCAAACAGCCCAGCAATTTTGTGAAAATTGCCCAACCCTCCCACATGAAAAAAAATTCCTATCTCAGCATTAACAATTGTAAAGGATCAGCAATTTTTAATATCCAGTAATTGCTTTTCTCTCTTTTCTTGCACTTTTCTCTCTCTGCCATGCATCTGTTTGAACATTGCAGAGCTGGACTGGAGCAGGGGTGGCTGCGGAGGACACTTGACACTGTATAATTCGTCAAGAACAAAAGGGAGGGCCAGCAAGGGAAGGCCAGGAGTTGGAGAAAAGCCCTTTTTAAGGAAATGCTAAAACACTTAAAAGTGTCTTCTCTTGGAGAGGGGGAAGTGGGGAAGGGAGAAGGAAAATCTTTCTCATCTCTGGGCTCTCACACATGCATTTTGTGACAGAGATGAACAGAAAGCAGGTGAAGGAATAGATGTAGTGAGAACAGAAAGCATATGGGTAAGGAGAGCTCAGCACCTTTCTCACAAATCTTTTTCCCAGGGGAATGAGCTGCTGCTGATTTTGGCTGTCAGCAGTGCTGGGATTTACAAGGTGCTGCTGGGCTTTCTTATCCTGAGTCAAAGTGCGGGAGGCAACAGCATACCATCATCGTTGTCATGGCTTAATGAAAGGACTGACTAATTGCTTGATGCAGGTATTTGTGAAAAAGTGTTTGCCTGCTTTATGGTTTGCATTTGTTACAGAAGCAAAATGCTCACCTGACTTTCTTGGTGGTGAAGGATAGAGAAACTTGCATTAAATCTTTTTTTTTTTTTTTTTTTTAGAAAAAAGTGCTAGACAGAGTTGGGCCAGACTTGGTATATTGGGGTTTCCCTCCACTGCTTTCTGAGCTTAATTCAGCAGTGATATTTCTGTTCCTTTCAGACCTGGCTGGTTAGCAAAATGTCTGCAGGGTTATCTTCACTGGCGAAGAAGCGGGTGCTATGTATTTTTATTTATGAAGAATGTCTGTATTACTATGTTTTCCAAAGCACAGCTGAAAACAGACAGATGAAAACAAGCAGTGGGAGCTGATTTCTTTGCACATAGCACTGAGCATCTTTCTGCCTGCAAAGCCTCTGCTTTTTCTTCTCCAGGATGATGCTGTTAACTCTCCCCTGGCAGTGTCCAGCTCTTCTCTCATGTCTCCTCTAAGAGCTCCTCTGGGGCTGTTCTGCCACCTCACTCTCAGATCAACGTCATACCCTTGCACTGACTATCACCTTCATTGGAAAAGCTTCCTGTCCCTCAGTGACCCAGCCCATACAGAGTTGAATGCTTGGGAGATGGATTTCCATTGTCTCAGTTACATTTAGCCAGGATGGAAGGTGGCTTTCGTGTTCTGCAGCCTCACTCAGGTGATAGGTAGCAAGAAACAGACTGACACGCTTCATCTCTGTTGTGAGATTTTCAGAGCTGAAAATGGGAAGTGGTCTGCTGCTCCAAGTGGCAAAATATTTCAGCCATCTCCTGCATTATCATGGCCAGTATAGTTCCCTGGCTAATACTAACCTGAACTGGAGAGCATGAGGGTGTCCTTCTTACTCACAAGCCCAACTCCACAGCCAGAACTTCTTCCCTTCCACTCACAAGTCCACTGAACAGTGATGAAGATATAAGCTGAGAAGTTTGGTACTGTGAGTGGGGATCAGGAGCTGGAGATCCACCACCCAGCCTCAGCCTACACTCCTGGAAATCTTCATCTAGCAATAGTCAAGGTCCCTCCTGAGGTGCAACCCCTTTTCCATTCCCTTGCTTCCATCCATTGGACAAGGTTTCTCAGGGGTGAAGGACCCAGTTATGCATTTTGTGCCGACTCTCTATTATACCTTGTCACGTGTGTCAGTATTTTCTGTTATGACACCCAGGCAGCTTTCTTGTCCTGTACCTGCTCCCTGAGCCCAGTCCTGTGTGCTTAAGTCTACTGGAGAGGAACACAGACAAACGAAAAAGGGCAGAGGAGACATTAGTGATAGAAGACATCAGAGGGGGTGGGCTGCAAGGAAAGACAAAGTAGTTAAAAGGGCTCTGAGATGGTGAGAAGAGAGTAGGAGGTGACACAGCAGACGCAGGCAACAGAAAGGCTGTAAAGTGTTTTGAGTGTATTGGAGCAGAAATGATGTGCCAGTTGTTTTCTGTTTCCCAGATGTGAGAGTCTTCATGGATTAATTCAGGGAATATACAAGCAAAAGATGTGAGTATACGCTCGTGCTCTTGACCAAGTCATGCCCCTTCTCTCTTCTTGCCTTTGTTCAGCTAAATCCTGAGCTTGTTGGGCTGGGGATGCTTTTCAGTATGTGCATACCCTCCACCTCACACACCAGGATCCTCCACAGAGTGCTGGTGAGTGAAATAACAGCTTATGTTAAAGGGAAAATGGTCGGGGAATGGCTGGGGCACAGCCGCAGGGGTAGCTGTGATATCCAGTGAGCGATGCAACAATACGCACCAACTCTTTCACTGCTTCAATTTCCTTGAAAAGGAGATGAAAAAAGCCCCCACAAACCCATGAGGCACAAACATGTTATTTTTCCCTTTTAGAAAACAAATGGTCTTTTCAATTAGACTGATACGTCCCTGAGACAATCAATCTGAGGTTTATAAAAGCAAACACTTGAGTAATTAGTTCTATCCAGGAACAATATTAACTCTGTTTATCTTTGTGTAATTAATCACTGACCCTGCCAGCTCTACAAAGCCTCCTTTGCACAGATGGGGCAGCGAAGGAGGTGAGCAGAGGGCAGGAGCAAGGCGAACAACATGTGATATATAATGAGAGTGTGTGAGGATGCTGTAACATACATCTTCCCCCCACGCACTTAAACAAATGCCCACATAAATTCTGTGAAACCATATTCCAGCCACAGAGCCATGGAGCTTTGAAGGGCTGCTACTTGAAGAAACAGTAAATAACATTTTTAATATGATTATTTATATTAACCTTTTAGCTGTGGGGACATTCAGCTCTTCACCGTGGTTCATTTCCCTAATTGATAAAGCAGTTGCAGTGTTTTCCATGCAGCAGGGCCCCAGCAGCCGGCAGGTGACCTAGCACTCAGATGCCTTCAGCCAGAGAAATCAGCCTCTGAGCTGGATGGATTGAGCCTTGCCAATTGCCAACCCAGAGCTGGTCGTGCGTCAGTGACTGGTGTTACAAGATAGCTGTGGTTTACTCTGATCTCAACTCTACAGGGAATGAAGTAACTTCAAATCTCTTCCTCTATCCCTGACCTCCAGTTTAACTTTGAGGAAATGTTTGGATTTCTTCAAGTGTTTTTCAACAGCATGAAACAAGGTCAAGGTCTTTTTCCCTTTTCTTTTACACCTGCTATGATTATACAGACCATCGTTCCTATGCTGCTAAGATTTTTTTTATTGATTTCACAGTAGCAGCTGAAAACACTAGAATGAAATAAAAGGTGACAAATATGAAAAACTGTGTAAATATGTAACTAAGAATAGTCAGGCAAAATGCAGCAAATACGTACAGCAGGCAGATTGGAAAGTTAATGATAAGCTGAACAGAACAGATGGGCATCTTGTCTTGACTCAGGTGAGAGAAACCCAGACTTCTTACTGTAAGAAACAGTCTCAATTTCTGCCCACAGTCCCTTAGCACTTCTGTGTGTCCCAGATATAAAATCAGAAGATGAGATGCAGCTTTCTGGACTCTTGACAGGGCCCAGGGTGATAGGGGACTTGCTTTGTCTGCCAAGACCTTGGTGATCCTGCCACTGCTGTGGCTGACCACATGTGTGTGAAGTGGACATGCAAGGCTGTCTCGTGAGTGTGGGTGGGTCTTGCTCCTCCACACCTCCAAAATGGTCTTAAACAGGTTGACTTGTACTAGCTTCTTTCACTAGCTTGGATTTACTAAAGGGCAAGATCAGGGTGTAGAACAGGCTTACCCAAGAGGGCTGATTTCAAAAGAGATAATTAAGTCTGTTGGGCAAAACACTGTGTTAGGCACTGTTTCCATGAATGTGAAACATGTTTCAGCCTGTTTTCATCTCTGTGAGGTCCTGGAGTTTCCTTATTGGCCCTAGCAGAGAGAAGTGTATGTGTGCTCATCTGTCTCACCTGTGTAGGAGAAGGGGACATCTGTGCACTGATAGCAGTGCTTCTCCTGGTAGATTTTGCTGTGACTTGCAAAACACACCATTTTGCTGCCACTGGCAGCTTGTGAACAGCCCCAGACCAAGCTTTTCCATTAAGAAAGAAAAAAGGGTCCCCCCCTTTTCTCACCACCTTTGTGCTGAGCTACCTTGCTATCTCAGCCACTCTTGGTTGCATCCAAAGAAGTTGAACTCCAGGTCAGAAGAAATCTGATCATCCTCTCCCACCTCCTACCCCAAGTTGCTGTTCATTAAGGTGAGGTATAGCTTTACCTTCACAGGACACTCCTTTTGCTCTTTATTGGCCCTGCTGAACACTAAGCAGGTCACATATGGCCTCTGTCAGCTACACTGCAAATCTTTTCTACCTTTTAATGAAAACATTGCCAGTGTTTTCCTTCTGTCGCTGTTGGAACCCAGCCGCATCTCAGTGATAAATGGTGCCTATAGATGAAGGAATGCTTCAGTCAGACCCATGCCTCTGCAAGGACACTGTGCCAATCTGAAACTGCAGCCAGGGGTTGTCTCCACCAGCCCTGGGGTGCAACAGGGGTTTCAGCCCCCACCCCCACAGGTGGGACAATAAAAATCCCCTCTGCCACTTCTTTTTCCACTGAGCATCAGGAAGGCTAAATTTCTGTATAACTCACATGCTTGTGATAGCTACTAAATTATGAGATTGTCTACCATCAACTTCAAAACATAAGCTGAGCAATTTTTTTTTTAAACAAAAATCTCTCAATTTTCAAATGCCAGAGAGCCTGTTTCAGTTTGGTAATGGACTGCACTTCAAAGACTCAGTGGAAGAATGAGGGTTTATGGAAAACCAGTGAATGGCACTGCATCCATATTCCATACAAGCAGAGGCCAAGAGGTGAAAGTAAGGGAGAGGAAAGAGATTTAAGGACCCGGGGTCCAGCTTCTGCGTCTTCTTTCACAACAACCAACCTTTGTTCTGAAAAGACAAACCTGAGCTCCTTCTGCTGCTCCTTCTGAGCTCCTACGTGGGTCAGATGGGTGGGCTATGAGTGCCGTTTCTTGGTTTAGTAGTTTCTGCATTCTGTAGGTACTGACATGATTTGAGGCTCACAGCTCTCCAGTGCTTTCCCGTGATCTATCCCTGGGGCCCGTGAGAAGACACTGGTTCTCCCACAGTTTATGAGGACCTTGCTACTGCCAGAGCAGGTATTTACTCCTGTGTCCTACTTGTGGTGACATCCATGGCTGAGGAAGACTCAGGCCTCTTCTTTGGTCCACCTTACAACCACCCTAACAAGGACATGTACTTTTTTTTTTTTTGCCAGATCGTCAAACAGATTCAACTCCCCGTGCAGCTATGTGACTGCAGATGTTGAGACAAAATGGGGAGCAGGTCCATATAGCCAGGAGCTGCAGAAAGGCGAGTGCTTGTGGCTTTCTTCAATGGTCTTAGATCCCTTTAAAGCAGACATTAATCCTCTCCCTTTAAAGAGTCATGATTTCAGTGTTGGATAATCTCAGGTCAAGCCCAAGTGGCTGTCAAGATGGGTGGTCATCACAATAAAATATAGGATATCAGGATGCAACTCAATTTAGCAAGTAATCTGCCAAAGTCAGTGACCCTGTAATTAATGTCTTAAGGGAGGGAAAAGAAAATCTTTCCTTACAGGAAGGGAAAGACATTTTAATGTCTTCAGAGGGTTACACAACGGAGCAGTGTTGTCTAAGAATGGTAGCTGGGGAAAGGAATCACTCTCAATTTCCGATTTCAATACTTCACTCACAGATGCGTGAGATTTGAGAAGTCAGTGAGTGTTTCCTCCAAGTCAGCCTAACGATCATGGGTTCAAGCGCATTTTTTTCTATTCAGTCTGAATAGGCTTCTCTGACCTTTACTGAGAATTTATCACAAGAGATCACATGGAGATACATCATCAGCCCTTGTTATTTTTCTTTTCTCTGTTTCCTTCTTTTGTTTCTGAAATAGAATTACTTTTCCAAATCCACTGTGGCTGTAAATCGAAATTCCACTCGGACACTGCCTTGGACACCCAGTACTTCAGTGCTGTGTCTGCAGCCTTCAATATAAAGGGTCTCTGGGAGACTCAGGAAGAATGGTGAAATAATGCACCTGTGTTTCTCTTCAAAGCAAGGCAGCTGGATAGGAGTCAGATTAACCTGATAGTCACATTTCTGCCTTTGGTTTAAAACTGCGCTCGCACTGCTTGAGGCACACCCAGCAGAATTTCTGCCTGGGACACCCTCCACGTAGTTTGAAAGCATTATGTGAGGATCCATGGCTGTTCCCACAGACGGAGCAAGTGATGAGAAAACCACTTCTTCCCCCAACCTGCTGTCCCATTACCCGTCTGCCTGTGCATGAACTGCTGGGTGACTGAAATGAATCTGACCTTCAGAAAAAAAAAGCAAAATGTTACTTTTTATTCTACACACAGCCTTTGGGTAAATGCCTTGGTGGTCTGATACACATTGGCACAAAGGAGCCATTAACGGCATGAGGAGTCCCAGGGAAGCAGCGATGCCACCTAGGAAGGCACTGAAGTCGTAATTCTCCCAGAGGCTTTTTGCTTTCTTTCCCACCTGCCCCAGATCAAAGGCCTCAAGGAAAATGGATTTTAGGAGGTGGAGGGGTTAGCTGTTGTGTGTGTATGCTTGTGTGTTTTACTGCCATATCCCAGCAGTTGTGCAGCTCCAATGAAAACCAGAGCTCTATTATTAATTCTCTTGTATCAGTAGAAAGGAGCAGGGCTGCAGGGTCAAGGGAACTGAAAGAGGCCTTGCAAGGCAAGCAAAAGAAAGCATTGAGGGGAAAGTAGCACTATCAACTCTTGTGATGTGATAGCAACTTTCACCATCCTTGACCTCTTTCTGAAAAACTGTGCCTATCAGAGATAAATGACTGTGCTGGGAAAGCCTAGAAATTGGATTGGAGAGCAGTTCAAAAGGCTTTTTAAAAGCCCCGGGGGGAAAAGAGTCACTACATATTTAATATAAAAAGTGTAGGTAGATTTTAATGTTGGTTATATTTTAGAAACAAGAAATGAGACCTATGGTCATTAATGATATTAAAATTAAATTTTACAAAGTGATCACAGGCTGAAATGGAACAGTCTAAGGATTCACAAAAATAATCAAAGATGTTTGTGTACATATGCTACGAGAAATCGTATATTATTTCCATATAACTATTGTCTGTAGAATTATTTAGGTTTTTGTCTTAGATATAAACCAATGTGTAATCTAACATGAAGTGTACTCTTTTGTAAAACACATTGTTTGAGACCATGTCCCTGACCATGAGACAGATGAGTTCTGACGGGGACTGAAGCACAGGTGATGGCCAGCGTGAAGGTCTGCTGCCTGTGGTCTGGGGCGCATGGACCAACAGAGCTTCTGGGACACACCACCTTTTTTCACTTTTAAATGCTAAAGAAAGGAGATGATCACTCAAAGTCATGATTGCAGTGGAGAAGAAAGAATTGCGTCGTGGCTTCAAACATGGCCAGAGCAGCCTTGCCTGGGACCACCACCCCTTGCAGTGTAAGGAATACGCCTGTCCAAAACACCAATGTGTTGTTTATTTTCTGTTGTTTTCCTAAAAAAAGGCAAATACCGAGCTAGCACAGTTTGGATTCTGGTTTATATCCAATGAGATTCCCATGCCCTGGTCTTACTTGTGCAGTCACTTGAGCAAACACTGAAATCCTCATTACAGAAGGTCACCCGTGCAAGTATTTTCCAACTATGAAATACTTCATTCCCTACACAGGCTTTTAGGGCTACTGTTAGACTTGGTGCTGTCTGTGCAGGAGGAAGGGAGAGAGGAAGCTATCTGTTTATCCGTGTTTCTGTGAAATTGCTATTAACCTGTGACATGATGCAAGGCTTTTTGGCTCTACCTGCTGGCTAGAGGGGAAACCACACTCCCCTTGCTAGGATGTCCTTAAAGCATTAACAAACCCTTTCATGAGACACTGTATTAAAGATAATAGAAGAAATCAAAAACCAGCTGCTACCTAATAATTTTTGAGCTGTCAGGTATGCCAGCAGAGCAAGACTGATGGTCCAGAGCAGTGGGAATTGAAAACACTTCTCTGCTTCCTGTCAGGCTCTCAATAACTGAGCAATGAGAAACATCAGCCCGGAAACCAGTCCCACTCCAGCAGTATCATCTGTGTGACAATTAAAGTTCAGACCAGCGTATGTCCTGCTGCAGTCTGGAGAATTGGTGATCGGCCCCTTTTCACCTCAATCTCATTCTGGTCTAGGGCCATGCAAAGCCATGTGCTGCAAGGAAGGTTTTCATTACTGAACTTTAGCTCCATGGTCTGAGCTCTGATGGAAAAAATGAACAGCTACAAAAGCAAAAAGGGGCTTGTCTGTGGTTTAGCTGATCCCTTTTTATTTGGCATATCAGCAGGAATGATGTGAATGGCCTCTTCTCTCAACTTTTTCTCCAAATAACGATTGCCTCCAAACAGTTACTCTTACGCAACCAGTATTACAATCTTGACATTGTAATCCTTTCCTGAACACATTTTCAAAGTCAACAGTAAAGAATAGAGTGTTTTGTCCTTCCTAACTGCCATCCCAGCCTGGCTCTTCATGTCAGCTTGAGCTCTCCTGTTCATATCTTGTCACAGGCAATCCAAGGTATGCCTCTCCAGGAGCCTTAGGGAGCTTGCATGCCAAACCTAGAGATGAAAATCAGTAGGTTTCCTGTGGAAAAAATGCTCAGAAATCTTATCAGCCCAATAATGTTCATTTCCAGACATGTCTAATCCTGAGGGACTTGCCACTGGATTTCCATCTGGATTGTATAAATTTCACTGAAACACCTGCATTATGCTCCCTCTCCAGTCAGCGGAAAAGATCAGCAGGGTTGACAAGAGTTCTCCTGGAGGTACTCTGCCCCACCAGCAGCTATGGCAGGAGTATAGGGTGATGAGTCTCCTAGACTGGTCACAACAACAAAGGGCAGAAAATGACAAGATTACACTGGAGCCATAGCTAATAACTTTCTTTGAGTTATCGGACTGGAACCCAGCTCCAGTCTTTCCAGAGCAAACCCCACGTAGTCTGGTTTTATTCCTCAGAAGAGTAGCTGGGGCATCAGCACACGAAAGACCTGTGTCTTGGGAGAAAGAAGAGGTCATTTTTAAAGCAGAACCTCTCAGCAAGGGGAGAACTTTCTCTGACCCCTGCCCCATATTTGACAAACTTTCCTCCCATGGGAGTCAGGACAGAAGCAGTTAGATCACCCTGGGTGGCCTTCGAAAACTTCTGCTGTCTGGGAGTTGTACCTATAGGATTTGCCTAGCACAGATCACAGAGTTTTTCTTTTTCTCCTTTACTTAATCCCCTAAACTTTTGTCCCATGCAAACTGACAGCGACTTGGGGAGCTGATGTCCTCCCTGAGAGACATGCTCTTCTCCCATAAGCAAGAAACTAGAAGTAGGAGTGCTCAGCTGGGGTTTTATGGTTCCCTCTGGGTACAAACTGAATAGAGATATTGCAGCTGTGCTGTCCAGCTACAAAGAATTTGGATCCCAAATTGTTTGCCCAAAATTTACTACCACCACCAAGCATAAAAAGCAAGTACATCAAAACCTCACAGATCGAGAATGATCTGTTCACTGTTCTGGTGGAGCTAAACCATGACATGGTCCTTTTGTTGTTGTGTAGGGTGAATTCTGAACAGTTTTCTACTGGGAGATAAAATCTTTCTGCAGGGCTCTGAAACTTGGCTTTTTGGCTTTGTGAAAAAGCAACAGTGATGACTGGGAATAGTTGTTGCCTCTTTAATAGGTGCCTGCCATACTGATTGCAGGCTATGTGGCCAGAGAAGTGGAAAAACACCCCTGGAATCTCTGAAAAGTCTGATTTTATGCATGAGAGAAAAAAAAAGCCCCAACCTTTCCAAAAGCTGTTTTGGACAAAGTGATGTCAAAATGCCCTAAATAAATATTATGTTCACAATAATTCTATTAAGACAAGGATCCCATTGTGCCTAGTACTGTCACAACACAACACAAGCTAAGATTACCCTTACCCCAAATAATTTATGTTGTTAAGCTGAGAATGTAGGAAAATTCATTTTCTTCACTTTACAGGTGGAAAAGAGTGATTCGCCCAAGCTCACACAGGAAGTCTATAAAAGAGGCAGAAATACGACCCATTTTTGCTGAGCTGTATTCTGGAGCTGTAACCACAAGGCCATTCTTCCTCTCCCAAAGCAAAAATTGGTTCTGGCTGCAACAATTTCTCAATGAGGGGAATTAACCATCATTTGGGTCTCCGTCATGGGTGGGCGGAGCTGAGACAAACCTCACCATTAAGCCCATCATGGTATTCATAGAATTGACTGTGTGGATGTCCCTGATGCCCAGAAGAAATTCATTATACAAATGACCCTCAAAATCAGCCCATAATTTCAAGTTGCTCATGGAAAACAACTCTCCCTAAACTGCATATCCAAAACATTTTCTCATAGCAGCAGGCTTTAAAATACAGATATACACATATATATTTTTTTATTTAATCGGTGTTGTATTTCTCTGACAGATTGGTCCAGAATGCAGAGGGAAGGGAGAAGCCACTGGAATGCGGTCTAAATTAATAGTGAATTCTGACACAATCCAGAGCACTCATAATAATCAAGTTAGTATGTTTTACATTTTCTCACAATGTGTTTTGCATTTTTGGTGCATTGGGAAGGAGGCTTTAGATATTGAAACAACATAATGTGAAACTTAAAAAAATGACAATTCAAACACTGGCTGCTTTAAATAGTTTATACCTTGATAGTCTAATGCTCTGTGCAATGTACACATGGCTTTGTTAGGGACCCCTCAAATAAATACAGATTATGTATGGTAAATGGATGAGTGCTATTGTAGATTGAAAAAACTTCTGACTGCTGCCTGGCTAGCCCCTCAGCAATGTTTTTTTCACACATTGGCAGTAACAAAACTGAAGTAAGGAAATGAATGAGCATTTGTTTCTATTGTTCCTGACTTTTACCTGGGACTTCTCCCAACGCATGGATGTGTCTCCAAGATCCCTGCAATCCTGTTTAGCAATACCAGAAAGATACTCTTCCTGCCTTTCCCAGCACCATGTTTTGCTTCCTTCTGTTTTCTCTTCCCAGCCATGTTAAACGTTACCCTACATTCATCTTATGACCTTGAGGAAAGGCTGTCACAGGGATTTAGGCAGCAGGGTTATTCAGTGGGTCTGTTTCAAGAGTCAGGTAATTTGGCTTCTAATTCTGCAGTGAAAGGGTGAAATTTGTTTCTTGTAACTTCAGTCTTTTAAACAACAGGTATCTCATTTAAGGTCATTGCAGCACAATCTCTCTTCCATTCATCTCAGCTGTCTTGGAGATGATAGATGAATCATAACTGAAGATGGCAATCGCTCTCTAATAATGCAGTGGGATTCTCCATAAATGGTGTAGACCAGAAACCAAACTTTGGAATTACTACAGTTAGGTTAGAAGAATCTTGCCATGAACTGTCCCATAATAAGAGAGAGGTTCACATCTTAGGCATCATGGCTAGCATAACTGTGAAACTCAGCTCAACAACAGGCAACTCAGGCTGACTGAGGTGGGAGACAGCCCAACCTAGGGTCCTTGGGCAGGAAATGGAGAGCAGCAGCCATGGTCCTGAAGGTAAGAACTCACAGGGTAGGGTTAGCACATGACTTTAGGTCACTTCTCCACTTTGGTTTGAAAATTCCTGGCATTTGTCTTCTTTCATGTATTCAGTTCGGGAGTTCTGCATGGCAGCAGGATCCTCCTGCTCAGGGTTTGTATGGTTACTTGGGCCAGAGAGTCAACTGGAATTTAATAAAGGTGATTTCTACTGTAATAAAGTGAAGCACTTCTTTAGTCTACATTTGTATATCCACAAGCAGGCAAGTGTGGCATAGGAGACAGAACAGATTGCTTTCTAGTCTGATTATGCATCAAGAGGTACAAAATGTCTAATCAAGTCTGATTGACTATTGATTGGTCTAAAGAAGGCTTGGGAAGCTAATACCGACTTTTACTCTCTTCTTTTGTACAGGTAAGAAGGTATCATATCTCACAACAAGAGTGTCTTGAGAACAACATGGCATGTATATAAAATTCTATTTTATTTAGGCAAAACAACATTTAAAAGACTTCTAAGTGAGTTCCATCTCCTGTGCCGTTCTGTAGTATGTGTTTCCCTTTCTAGGACTGATAAACAGCAAGTGATTCCTGTTGGGCTGATGATTAATTGTACATTTCAATGGTAACACCAAAAGGCACATTTTAGTACTCTTTGTGTGTTGGTAGCTGGCTAATCAGGTTAGAGCTGTCTAATCATTGGCCAGAAGTATATTAATTATGTCTCCTTGATATTGATTTCTAAGTCAGAATTCAAGATCACATTGATTGTCTAAATGACAGATGACTTAAGTCAACAAATGGTTCTTGGAGAAAGGAAGAAAACTGAAATAAATTGACACAGAAAAATGTCTCAAAAATGTGCATGACGGATTAAAAGAATTAAAAATCAGATCATGTGTGTCATCTTTACTTAATTTTTGAAAGTCTATTTACATCCTGTGGTGATGGCTTTGATGCCTAAATGAGGTTCTCAGAATGAGACTGACACAGTTAAGTTGGTCCATTATGTGCAATAAACACTCTTATTGTAAATTTGCGTTTTGTACTAGAATTGTGTAGTTTGAGGCCCCCCATCCCCATGCTGAGTACTAGCCATGTCAACAGCCAGACACAAACCTCAATGCCAAAGAACTTCAAGCTAAACAGAGGAAGCTGGAAGGGCAAGAAGACTTGCCCAACGTCACGCAGCAAGTCTCTGGAGGAGTAGAGAATAGAGCAGTTGACAGTGGGTACTGTCTGTATCTGATGACGGCCAACTAGTCAAACCAACGCCCGACCAAGTTCATAGCCTAAATAACATGCAACTCAAAGAGACTTGAGAAGAATATTTAAGAGAACTATATTTGTCAATATGCCTTGTTAGATTAGCTCAAATAACACATTAACAGGAAGGAAAAAAACATGAAAAATACAAAGTGATATAAGTTCTGACCATCATTCCCATAATCTTCTCTAAAGTGCCAAAAAAGGAAACAAACAAACAACCTCCCCTCCAAAAGAATAAAACCCCCCACCCCCCCTACCCCGCCAAAAAACCACAACCAAACAACAAACCAAGAAGGACTGATGCCACTACTTTCTTGTAGAAGAAGTCACTGTCTAAAGATCTTGGGAGCCTCTTTTATCATAGAATCATAGAATCATTAAGGTTGGAAAAGACCCTTAAGATCACCGAGTCCAACCGCTAACCTATTACTGCCAAGTCCACCACTAAACCATATCCTCAAGCACCACGTCTACCCTTCTTTTAAATACCTCCAGGGATAGAGACTCCACCACCTCCCTGGGCAGCCTGTTCCAGTGCCTGAAAACCCTTTCAGTGAAGAAGTTTTTCCTCATATCCAACCTAAACTTCCCCTGGCGCAGCTTGAGGCCGTTTCCTCTGATCCTATGGCTTGTTACTAGGGAGACGGGACCGACGCCTGCCTTGCTACAACCTCCTTTCAGGTAGTTGTAGAGAGCAATAAGGTCTCCCCTCAGCCTCCTCTTGTCCCAACTAAACAACCCCAATTCCCTCAGCCGCCCCTCATAAGACTTGTTCTCCAGACCCTTCACCAGCTTCGTTGCCGTTCTCTGGACATGCTCCAGCACCTCAGTGTCCTTCTTGTAGTGACAGGCCCAAAACTGAACACAATATTCAAGGTGCGGCTTCACCAGTGCCGAGTACAGGGGCACCATCACTGCCCTGCTCCTGCTGGCCACACTATTGCTGATACAAGCCAGGATGCTGTTGGCCCTCTTGGCCACCTGGGCACACTGCTGGCTCATGTTCAGCCAGCTGTCAACCAACACCCCCAGGTCCTTCTCCACCGAGCAGGTTTCCAGCCACTCTTCACCAAGCCTGTAGCATTGCATGGGGTTGCTGTGGCCCAAGTGCAGGACCTGGCACTTGGCCTTGTTGAATCTCATACCGTTGGCTCTGGCCCATCAATCCAGCCTGTCCAGGTCCCTCTGTAGGGCCTTCCTGCCCTCCAGCAGATCGACACTTCCACTCAGCTTGGTGTCATCTGCAGCCTTACTGAGGGTGCACTCAATCCCCTCATCCAGATCATCAATGAAAATATTGAACAGGACCGGCCCCAGCACTGAGCCCTGGGGAACACCACTCGTGACTGGCCACCAATGGGATTTGACTCCATTCACCACCACCACTCTCTGGGCTCGGCTGTCCAGACAGTTTTTAACCCAGCACAGAGTGCACTTGCCCAAGCCGTGAGCAGCCAGCTTCTCCAGGAGAATGCTGTGGGAGACAGTGTCAAAGGCCTTACTAAAGTCCAAGTAGACAACGTCCACGGCCTTCCCCTCATCCACTAAGCGGGTCACCTTATCATAGAAGGAGACCAGGTTAGTGAGGCAGGACCTGCCTTTCATAAACCCATGCTGGCTGAGCCCGATTCCCTGGGTGTCCCGCACGTGCTGCGTAATGGTATTCAAGATGATCTGCTCCATGACCTTTCCCGGCACCGAGGTCAGGCTGACAGGCCTGTTTCCTAGGAACATCCCGAGATCAATTTTCACAGAATCATAGAATCATAGAATTCTATTAATTTTCCCGATAAAGAAGGAAGGCCATCTCTTTTATTCATCTAATCCACTGACTGTGTTTTCCTAGACTCACTGTTCCTCTGCTCTTCACAAATCAGCTTTCTTAGCAATTGACCAGCACCTGTGCTTGCTGTAAAGACCACTGTGGGTCTACCACAAATTGACAAAAGAGGACATAGTACAGGGATTGTAACAAACACTCAGTGTTTGTAACTCAGACTACCGCATGCCTTCCAGATGCAGCTTTATTTATATATGTTGCACATCAAACAAACTCAGCTTGTGCTCCTGTGAGCTGTTTTACAACCTGGACTTACTTAATCCATTTTAGTTTGATTTTGTAAGAAGTTCAGCATAAACAAAAAGCTCAGCTATCCATAGCCTAGAAGCAGGTTATTACCAAGAACCAAAAATGGGTTACTGTGATGAGGAGGGAATTTTAAAAGGACACAAATCTATAGAGTGCATCTTAACTAGCTTTGTGACTCATAAAAATACTTGTTTATTATTGAATACTCCACAAATTGTTTTCTTACTCACACCTAGTCACCAGATACTAATTTTTAACAATATTTGTTACCTTCAATCTGCTCATACCAACTATTCACTGACCTTTGCACAACTGGTTATTTATGTTGCATAATACCACTTTCTCTTATTTAATTCCTAATGCTTTCTGATTTCATAATGGCTTAGCATGGCTCATAAGAAGCAAATAATGAAGAGCAATTAACTATTGAAGTCCTAGCAACACAGTTATTACCAACAGCCTGGGCGTCATAGTCCATCAATAGGTCTCCAGACACTTCCAGCAAACAAGTAATATGATGCCACTCCTCAGAACAAATACATTTGCTACCTGTATGGACAAAATTCTGTCCCCGAAATCAAAATATTATGGTGCAATATTTTGGGACCTTTCTTCAGCACTAACAGAGCTAGTGACGTTGCTGGCTGATGAATGCGTAGCAAAGGTGTAGCTGCAGTTTTGTAAGTAGGTGTGTGCTACTGATGCTAATCCAGGATATGTACCAGTGTAAGACTGGTCCGAACTGTTTTGCGTCACAAATGGTTTCTCTTGCTCTATATGAAATATGGAAATTTGAGAGAAGATACTATTGACTGATGTGAACCAAAATGATAAAATTTTTGTCCGAAGGAAGCGGAACACAGACCATGCAAGTTCTGGATCATGCCATATTATGGGGGTTATGTGCTCTGTAGTCTAAGATCTCATGAAGATCCAAGCTAGAAACATAGCCAGTGCTAAATACATGTGGGAGAGAAAAGCTATTTAAACCGAAGGACAATGTTGGCATAGGAAAGAGGACATGAAGAATAGGATAAAGTCTGGCTGTAAATACAAACTGGCCATGAATAAGTTCAGACTGAAAACTGGGCAGAAGGGAAAGGCATTGTTGTAACGCTCTACAAGAGGAGGGAGGGCAAAGGAGCAAACATCAGAAGAAAAGATCTGTGGCAAATTTCAAGTTGGAACTTGATGAAGTTGTGTTTTGGATGAAGGTCCAGGAGATCCTTCCAGACCTGTCGTCTCTCAAAGGAGTACTCCACTAGCATGAAAAAGAAGTCGATAATGTGACACTGACCTTTAACTAGAGAAGTTCGGGGAACATAGAAAGCCAATCTCTGTTTATGGTGCTGTTCTTCTGGTATCTGTCATTGTTACATTAAAATCACAGTCTACTTTCTGTTAGACCATATGTATGGAAGCTATCTTGATGCAGAAACAGTTCCAGCAGCGGATCTGGACAGTGGCAAGCTACTCCCATGTATGTAAAATGTGGCTGGAAAACTGTACGTACACTTTGTTACTTGTCATGGCAGTTTATTTCTTTTCTTTCTTCTTTAAATCAATCATTTGACTACCCTTAAATATCAGCCTGTAGACGCAGAAGGCATTTATGCAGGCAAGCTATTACTGTATCCACCCAGACCTCCACACTGATTGTGCAGATTATATAAACCTTTTGGTTACATTAGCACCTGAATATGATTTATGAGGGCAGGCTGGAGATGGTGATTGACCCGCTTTCATGAAAGCAGCCTGTTTGCTGTGAAATAGCTTCCGGCATAAATCATTTTAGACATGCTTTTACACCAGGACTAAATAAACACTCACTTACCCCTGGTACCTGCTAATATGTTAACAAGTAATGTCCTCAAACAGCCTCATTATTTGATTACATCCGAGATTGGGGACTTTGTGCTGTTGCTTTCCCCGCCTGCCAGGATCTCACGAGCCCAGACACATTAGCTCAGTTGAACACAGAGAGAAAGTAGGAGTTTTATCAGCCTACATTATCAACCCAGCATAACAAAATAGAGCATAAGGGCATTTATGATCTCATGGCTAAGGCATTATACCGCAAATGTCTTAATCCCTGCAGTTCTCAACAATGTTGTTGCCATGTCTTTGGGTCAGTAACATGGTGCAGGGTTAATTAAGAAAGACAAATACAGTGGAAATAAGGGAAGCTGGAGGGGTGCCTGCATCCCATTCCTGTCTGTGTTTGTGAACAGTGTGCTCTTGGCCTGTGGAAAATGTGCTCTGTTGCTGCAAACTGTGCAACATACCCCTCTTAGCAACAGTTACCAAAGTGGACCATGGCTGTGGGTGATCCTGCATCCCTCGCAACAGAGGAAGGCAACCAACCACCCAACATGGAGGGAAAGCAAAGACACACACACACACAAAAGACAGTTTTTATCCCAGGTGCAGACTTCAGTTAGTAGCTTTGCTGCCGAAGTAATGCTGGCCACTAGCTCAAGATGAACTTACCCAAAGCACTGCATGTCTGCAGGTAACCCACCGCTGTGTGTAATGCACATACAAAGACAGCCAATATAGCTGGGCTTGCACAAACCACAGTTATCCTACGTTATATCACTTTTATCCATGAATGGCCCAAGAGTGTCAACATTGACAGCTGGACTCACTTATTCTATATAATATTATTATTTTGATATGACTCTGACGTGTTAACAGGCCTCACGAGCCACTTTGGGACCAGACCTTTTGTTAGCATGAGGCTCTTTTCAGCTTCACTGTGTCTAGTTGTTTTTCTAGGCACTGAAGGATGTTGTAGAAATTGCAGGAACTCAGCTTATACACAGCAGGAGAAGAGAGAAAAAGATCCATGAAATAAGAGAGGGAGACAGCACTCTGGGAGGTACGTGAGATATATGTCCAAAATCTGGTGGCAACCACTTGTCATTAGCATCAGCCACCAAAAGCACCTTCAGTGATTTCAACAATAAATTACTCCTCCCTAAGGTAGTTACTCAGCTCACCACCACATCAGATGTGACCTTACAAGGAGTTATTTGCTACCCTCTCAGGGAAATCAGTACATTTTTTGTATTCCATTAAACCCACTTCTGTTATCTTGGGCAAGTGAGAAGGCAGGCCTCCATATGGCACATTTGGGAGCCCTCTGTGGAGGGGAGAGGGTGATCGAGTGGTGCCTCTGTGTCATTCAGGAGTGCAAGTGAGAGGCCAAGCTTCACCTGGAAGGTGTAACTTTCACTGATATGGATCTGAAGCTATCCTCATGTAGAAACGTCCCACCTCCGGGGCTTGGGGACATCGTGGTACTACAGCTCTGACCTGCCTTCTTAAAACGCAGGGCAGAATCCATCCTGATGTTAGTATCTGGGCAGATATCGATCAAGATTAACTCAGGTTGATAGACACTCAAGAATGCAGGTGTGCTATGAAAAGAAAGTCACTCCTGCAATGCCAGGAAATTGCCCCCATTTTCAGCATAGTTACCTGAGCTCAGAAGTTTAATAAATCCATTTAAGTTATCAATAACCAAAAGCTTTAGACCTTTGTTTCCTCACCTTTGGTGGAGCCGTGCCGTGCTTTACAATAACATGTGGTTATTCCTCGCAAAACCTACAGTAGATTTGACACAGCCTGACTCAGGAAAGCTTCCCACCAGAAGAAAATGTCAGAAGTACATGAGTCCCATTGTAGTTAAAGGGACATAAACATATCCTAGAAGTCAAACACAGGTTTAGATCTTTTACTGAATCTGCCCCGAAATGCAAGCTTCATGAATGCATTGAACTCCAGATACTCCTTTACCTGGGAATACATTTTTCCCCCATCTTTGCTAAGAAAGGTTAACAAAACTGATAAAGGTGAACACTGAACAGACACCATTTTTATTTTATTAGATTTGCTTTGCACCTCACATTTATCGTGGCTGTCCTAGCAGTGATGCTGTCCTAGCCATGATGTAATCTGCAATTAACTAGTCTCCTTTTGTCAACCTGCATCATCAAAGCCTGTTTTTATGGAGTGTTAAGTCTAATATTTACAGTGTTAAATACTTGGACAATATTTAAATTGGTTTCATCACATACTATATTTAGTTGGAGTGATATTGTCTGGTTAACAGCAATGAAAACAATTCCGTTCTTTTGGGTTTTATATTTTGAGTGGGTATTAGGTAACTGGAAAATATGGTCATTATATTTGTCTAACATTTCTGCAAGTTGTAACATGGCATTTCAATTTGGGCTTTAACTCATGAATTATCTGTACGCAAAACTTTTGAGAAGTTTCCAGATTCAACATCCAAACAAGCGCAGGGTTCAGTGGTGTGTCTGAAAGGAAGGCAGCTTAATATTTACACACATATATAGCAAAGTATGAAGACATTTTTCAGGACCTTTTCTTTCCTGCAATGCTGCTGTTACACAAAGCCTGCTCCAAAGGTAGTTTTAACATTAAAAAAAATCACAATTAATGTGTGATCTAATCCCAGTCTCGCAGAGACAGACATCGCTACGTTTGTGGGTACTGCTTCTTGGAGTTTTTATTTTTCTGTGTGATCTGTGTTTGTCTCCTCTTGTAGCTTATGTGGGCAATCTTGCTCATACTCTCCTGAGTAGTTTTGTTCTTTGAACCAAAGGCCTGTAAGACACAGGAGCTGTGCTGGCTTCTCATCTCCAGCACCAAGAGACTCCTTCTTCAAACAATGAAGTTGTCTCCCTTCTTCAAAGTAGAGATCTTTTCTAGAGGTTTTTGCTAATGTTAATGCTTTAGAGCAACTGCTATAAGAACTTTTTTTTTTCAACTGCAGGGAAAACCTTTTATCTTCTTCTATGTCTTTAGCTTTTCTTTCTTTTCCTAGTGTTAGTGTTATGACATCTTCCCATCTCAGCTATGTGATTTCTAGCTATCCCACTGAGTTAGTTATTCCCCTCCTTGATGATCACAGCCATGGTCTCTGGGCCAGAACAATACCTGCTCCATATGTTGGCTCTTCTCCACCAGAAGTTTCTGCTCCAGAGACTTTTGTCTATAGTTCTACGCAAGAGTCAGAACCATGAAGGAGCACGGCACAGAGAAGGATTTTTCTCCTGACTCTTAGAAAGGATTCTGCTCACAAAACCATGACTGACTCAGTTTTGTTGAGCTAGGTCTCTATGTAGAGGATCCCACTAACAAGAAAGAGATGTAATCCCTTCACACAGCCCTTTGAACTGCCCAGGAGCTCTTTGACAATGCCTAATAATAACTTCTGAAACACTGCAAAATTTTAATCATCCATTTTATTTATTTTTAGCTGGTAGAAATAAGAGATTCTGCAGAAATCTACAGCCAGGCTACAGAAAGCTAAGCACAAACCAAGTAATTTTGTTAGTTATCATATGAAATGAAAATTAGTGCATTTCTTCTTTTGAGAAGTCATAGGCTTTTGAGTTTTGATATCTGACTGTTTTTAGAGACTTTTTAAAGAAATCCAGTAAAGTCCATTTCTCTCTGTGGTTTGCAGTTTCTCCTCAGAACTGCAATGTGAGTTTGTTCATTGCACTTAAAATAAATTTGTAGTATGGAAGCTGTTCTCCTTCTGCTAAATTTGTACCAAAGCCCTCACAGGTGTCACAAAATTGTTGCTTGTGCATAGCTGGTTAGAAAAGGGCTATGACTTGGTGACTAAAGTTTGCTCTGTGTGCTTTTAAAAATAGCTTGGGTGCCACCTGATGAAGCTCCAGCTTTCAGAGTTTATAACTGGAAGAAAAACTTATCCAATAAATAAATAAAAGAATAAACCCATTAATAGCCAAATAAAATATGCTTGAATTCACCATCCCTCATAGATCGCTTGGGTAAGGCTGAAGTTTACCTTTGGCTCCCTCCCATTCTCTCACTAGCTAAGTATTCAGCAGTATTCATACAGCTGCCTGAACATGAGCCAGCAGTGTGCCCAGGTGGCCATCAGCATCCTGGCTTGTATCAGCAATAGTGTGGCCAGCAGGAGCAGGGCAGTGATGGTGCCCCTGTGCTCAGCACTGGTGAGGCTGCACCGCAAATAGTGTTGTTTTGGGCCCCTCAGTACAAGAAGGACATTGAGGTGCTGGAGCGTGTCCAGAGAAGGGCAACGAAACTGGTGAAGGGTCTGGAGAGCAGGTCTTATGAGGAGCGGCTGAGGGAGCTGGGGTTGTTTAGCCTGGAGAAGAGGAGGCTGAGGGGAGACCTTATTGCTCTCTACAACTACCTGAAAGGAGGTTGTAGTGAGGCAGGTGTTGGTCAATTCTCCCAAGTAACAAGTGATAGGACAAGTGGAAACGGCCTCAAGCTGCGCCAGGGGAAGTTTAGGTTGGATATGAGGAAAAATTTCTTCACTGAAAGGGTTGTCAAGCACTGGAACAGGCTGCCCAGGGAAATGATTGAGTCACCATCCCTGGAGGTATTTAAGACACGTAGATGTGGTGCTTAGGACATGATTTAGTGGTGGACTTGGCAGTGCTAGGTTAATGGTTGGACTTGATGAGCTTAAAGGTCTTTTCCAACCTAGACAAGTCTATGATTCTATTCCTGAAGGAAGCACATCAAACAAGCAATCTTTGCTTTGGCTTGAATGCCAATGCCAAATTGTCCAGGCCTAATAGAGCAACCTGAGGAGTCAGAGCCCCTGAACAGTCACTTCCAGAATGTGGAGAGCCTCAACAGTAGTTGTCTGCTTTCTTTTCTATATGCTTATGAACCACCCACCCTTACAGAGGTAGCCACAGGAAGCAAGGTGCTGAACACTTCTCCCACAAACGCTGATCTTGTTGTTTAAAACATGCTGAGGGTCTTAGAAAGGGTTTGAGTGGCCAAAGTTGAAATTTTTGATGGTTTTTTATTCTGTCCCTGTTTTTGCAGTTTGGACCTCGGTATTCAGTGCCTAGCAAATACACTCTTCAACTGTGGTTTGGAAAACCCTAGTGAAAAAGTCACAGAAAGCTACAGGTGCAGGAAGGATAAAGACCTGGAAACCAATGTCTTTGCATCTTATTTCCTATTTTCCACATGGTCCCATGTCATTTTTGTATAAATTGTTTTATAGAAATTGCATAAAATATAGCATTTTGCAGCTTTCACTTAGTAAGACAGTCTTCTGCGTATTATTTTTAGGGAAAGCCTCTTCCCCAACAGGCTTCAGGATAATTTGTGAAACTTTCAAAATACTGTTGTTTGTACAAAACTGGAATTTCTTTCAGGTGTTTCTAAAGCATTGGGCTTGTTTGGGAAAATGAAAGGGAAAGGTTCAGTTGTATTCCTTAATGAAACTGTGTTTTAGTTTAAAGATGTCACGAATTTTATGCAGTCTTTATTTACTTTCACTTAGCACCCCAAAACAAGTATGACTTCCAGATTTGGTACAAAGCGAGTGAAAAAGCAGGAAATATTAAAAAAAAAAGAATTGATTAAGAGTCTGATTCTGCTGATTAAAATCGGTGGCCAAACACTCTGACTCCGGAGATCAGGTCTGAACCTTTACTGCGCTGGACCTGCTCCAAAACCTACTAAAGTCAATAGGAGTTTTTCTTTTGAGCCCAGTCACTGGGTGTCTGCCTTTTTCTCTCTTAAATTATAAATCACCAGGAGGAGTTTAATCTTGCAGTTTTCAGTGCCAGTGTGACATTTATTTTAACTTTGGCTGTTGACAAAGCACCCCGCATCCTGCATTTCCCTGCTGGCAGTCACATGTCTATTCTAACTCACATGTTACTTTCTGTCAGGGGTTTTATTTTATTTGTTCTCTGCTTATTGCCATCCACTTCTCCAACCCTCCCTTTTCATCTGTCCATCACATTTGGCAGTAAGAAAAATGGATCTATTTTGCAATACCAATTTCAGTGCCACTTGCCAGTCCAAATAAAAGTTGTGTATCTTACACACCATACAGGGTCTCAGTTTCTGGATTTTGTCACAAGAGCCGTATTTTCTCAGCAGCTTATTAACAGCGTGTGTTTGGGGTGAAAATTAAGCAAATGGAAAAAGGATGTCACAGCAAGGAGCTGTGTTGCAACACTTAGGTTATTATATTGCATTAAGTTAAACAAAGACCGTTTAGCCATGTTATGACTATGATTCTCATTCATTCCAGTCCCTTAAGAAAATGTATTTGAAAAGAGGCAACTTTGCTCAGTCAATTTGCCTTTGGTCAAAATGCTCCCAGGTGCCACTCATGTGAATTTGACAGGAAAAAAAAATTGTTAAGGGGGAGTGGAGCTTGAGGGGGGACCGGGGGAAGGTTGCCATAACTCTGCTGATGCCAAGAATAAGAATAATGGGAACCGCTACAGATCGGAAACTTTCTTTTGGTCATTTATCAAACCCATATTATTTTCTCATCTTTCACTGTCTTTGGAGCGCGTGTGTCAGGTGAACAAAAAAAGTTACAAGAAATCTTGAATTGCACTCCACTTTCCCAGAAAAATGTGCTGGCCATCTATCGTGTGCCTGAGGTCAACCCCGCAGCACTTAAACTGGCTCTGAATCCATAAATAGCCCTTGGACAAGGCTGCCAGTCAGCTGAGAAGGCTTTGAATTTCTCAGTCATGGCAGGGGTGACATACAATTGCTCAGCACCAACACTTTTGACTGGCTCTTTCCCACATCTGGCCAATGACTTTGTTGCCTAAATGGGAGCTAAGCAATTCTGGAAATTGGACTCTAAGTAGAAAACATTCCCACTTCTGCTCCGTCAGTCATGTTGGTGGCGAAATAAACCACTGTGACGCTTTTACCATATGTGGATTTCAGAATAATTTCTAAATCCCCCATGCCTAAACCATAGCTTGCTGAACAGTTCCCATCAACTACTGTTCCTGATTAGGGTGGAAATGATGCAGGTGACTTTGACAAGATGAACTTCTTGGGTGACCTAATTTAAACACAGCTATTCTACCTTGCAAATGCCTAGCTACTTGGTGGGCTTTAGCCCGAAAGCTGTCAGTTCTCAAATGAACGGGACAACTGTGTCTGCCAGGTCTGACCTCCTCATGTGCTGCCACAGTGGGTGCCATATCCTTTCTCCCTGTAGGATTTCCCACTTTAGCATCTTCCTTGCAAGTCTTCACATACAAACCACTGCCTGCAACTCTCTTTTGCTTACCTGAACTGAGCTTAAAGCTGTGGGAACACACTTTCCACTTCCCTGACAAGGCATGCTGCCTTCAGTCACACTGTTCTCTACCAATCTGACAAATCTGACAAACACATTTTCTCCCATGCTGTCCTTCATTCACTGCGCAGGTTGTGCCCATCTTCTCCTGCTCCTGCTCACTCTTGAAAACTCACTTTTTCCATAATGCAGACAGCGACACGTGACCTGTTAACAACCAGACAGGTGAGGAGCTCTGTCGCAGCTCCTAAAACACACCCCACTTGAGGCCTACTGATAATTGCACATCTGATCATAACAGCCACATTATTTCAGATTCCATCCACCCATCCACCTACTTTTCGAGTGTGAGCTGGATCCAGGGCTAATCTTGAGTGGCATCCAACAGGGAAAACTCACCCAGCCTCAGGGTATGAAAAAATGGGCAACATTAAATAATATGTGTTGTTAAGCTGTGAAACTGCTTGCCACAGGAAACTGTGGATACAAAGAGATTTAGAAGTAGCTGGATAAGTTCCTGGAAGCAAAACTCACCGGGGGCTATTAAATACAAAGACACTATGTCTGGCTCCGGAAATCCCAGCACCACAAATCACTGGCCCTGAGCCACGATCTGCATGCCCTAGTCCGATATCCTTCCTTAAGTACCTACTACAGCTGGCTGCCATAGACAGGGTATTGGGCTGGATGGACATAACCAGTTTGGCCATTCCTGCGTTTTTGTATTAATAGATGACCTGGGACTGAATATCACATTTGTTACTAATGTCTCTGCATTCACACAGCAGCATTTCCATCACCAGCACTCTCCAAGCTGCTTCTGCCATGACATCTGGACATCACATAGCACCTGAAGCACATTAAGCTTTTTCAGCAGGTAATAAACCCCTGGATAGTGTACAGCAGGCGAGCCCCAGTCTCTAAATACCCACCGCGGACATTGCTTTCTTCAGCAATTGCCGAAGCCTGGTTTAGATTAAACTACTTCAGACCAGCCACTGCAGAAGGGCAAGGCTGGAAACGGAAGTCTCTCTTGTTTTGTTTGGGCTCTTTTTTCCTGCTGATTGGTTGTTTTGGGCTTGTTTGTTTTTTGGCAAGTTATTTAAAGGACAAATTCAGCTAGACAGCTGAATGCATCAAGAAGGTCAGCCAATTTCTCAGGCTACTGTCTTTTTCCAGCTGTTCCAGATAAGAAAAAGGAGCAGGCGGGGCTATATCTCCCAGGTTGCTTTCCACAGCATAAGGTACACTTCTTTGATATAAAGCAAGCGGTTAGAGAGGTTAGAGGATGCTGGGGTGGCAATACCATCCAGGACACCAGCAAGACCCCTCTCCCTCTTGGGGAACTGCTGTTTTCAGAGCCAATCCCAGTGTCGTATATCCAGGACCACAGTCCATCAGAGCCCTGAAACAGAACTGTGCTGTTCAGCTCTGGGAATAGTATGGATCTGGAGCCTTCCTTCAGCATCTGGCTTCCCAAACTCCACGTATTATAGGGAAATCTGAGCCACAGCAGTGGGAGACTTCTTGTGAGACACGGGTTGTGTCAGACTGTCCCCTGCAGCCCTCTCCCTGGAGGGTACCATGCACAGGTCGCCCAGCCCCACCAGTGTGCAACCCAGCATATGTGGCACAAATGTGCCAGATCACCACGAACAGGGCAAGGTGAAGCACATCGGATATGGGGGTCAGCGTTGGCCTCAGAGGAAGGTGACACCTCCACTTCAGCTGGGTCCTCCACAGCTCCCCTGGGAATTACTGCCCTTTTGTCCTTTTTCTTGCCTGTAGGTGGGAAAGGGTTGCATCAAGCAAGTTGATATATGAAGGAAACCAGGGAGGAAGGGAAGTGAGAAAGGAAGGAATGAAGGCAGAAAGAAAGAAGGAGGAAGAAAGGAAAAAAGAAAGAAAAGAAGGAGAAAAAAGGAAAAGAAAAAAGAAAGAGAAAGAAAAAGAAAAAAGAAGAAATAAAAAAGGGAAAAGAAAAAAGAAAAAGCAAGTATGCATTTCTAATGCCAGCTGCACAAACGTGCCTTTTTCTGGCAGATCTCTCAATTAAAATCAAGCCACCCTAATTTAAGGAGAAAATAAACACAGGCCTGATGTTATGTGATTTGCTTTCAAAAGGAATCAGGCTGAGGAGAGGCAGCAGGGCCCTTAGCTCCACACGGCTGGTTGCAAGGTGGAGGCAGATCTCGCTGCATCAGCTGCCGCCCCCCGATGCTGAGATGAGCTGAGCAGCGGCAGTTTGCACCCCTGCAGCAGCGCGGGGCCAGGGGCAGGAGAGCCCCCACCCTGCAGTGCCTCTGTGGATGAAGGGAAGAGGCTGGCATCACATAGGTCTGTACCCCAGAAAACTAGGGCAGAAAGTTCAGTGCAGTAACTCACTGCTCCTTTTTGACTGCGTCCATATCAGCCAGGGGCCACAAGGGAGAGCTCGGGCAGGATCTGCCCTGACACAGTCCCTTACAGTGTAGATTTGGAAGTTCAAAGCAAACCGTATTTTCTCATGTTTTTCTTCTCCCACATTTTTAATTAAAAATTAGGGTGCTTTCTTTGCACATAGCTATTCTAAAATTACTGGTGACCAACATGAGGGGCTGCTTTTTGAGCAAGCAACCTCGGAGGGCTGTTCACGTGAAATCACGTGGTTACGACAGTGCTCTGGATCTACTGTAGTGCTCCTGTAACTGCTCGATGGATACATCCCTACCTGGGAATAGCAAAGCTTTCTTAAAAGCCCCTGTTCATCCTTCTGATGTTGTCTTTTTTCCTCGTCTCACAGAGTTCCCACTGTGTCTCCCATGTTCGTCTGATGAAACTATTCATGGAACAATAGAAACTTTCTGTGCGACTTAGGGACCAGATAACATGAGCTAGGCAAACCTCTGTGATTAATCCTGGGGCTCTTGCAGACCTCCACAAGCCAGGTACGCCCCTTAGCCCGCAGAGTGAGAACTGCTGCTGTGTTATGATGGAAGAAACCAGAAACCAGCAGCACAGGGATGCAAAAGGTCCAAGGGTTTGAAGAACCATAAGAGGGTCAGTTGCTCAGGCTGGGCATCTAAAATGCCCATTTGCTGCACAGAAGGAATCTGCCTAAAGTTTCAGGGGAGAAAAAAAGAAAGGATTTAAGGAGTGTAACAACAGGAAAAACGTGCAAACTCTTCAGGATAAACTATCGTGGATTCAGCTCTGGATTACAGAGGTTCAAGAGATCAAAGCAGTAGCGACCAGAAGGGGCAAACCAGAGACAGCATGCAGATAAAAGAAGAGATGAAAGCCAAAGAAAGCTTGGACAGGAGGCTGACATTGGTAAATGGGGAACTGGGGTTGGATTAAGCTGGTAGTGCTTGATGTGTTGTCTAGTCCCTTTTTTGGCCTCATTGGTTTCTGCAGAACTGAAGCTTTGGGGGTTGGGGAGAGGAGGAGGAGGAAGAAAAATTATATTTCCAGTTTTTTGCCCTTGCCAAGTAAAGCTTCTGTGTGTGAGTCATTTCTGCGCTGCCTGTGGAAGACTGCAAGGAGCTGGGACAGAAAGGATCCTCCTGGGGGTAAAACACTGCTCTGGGGAACAGTGAACCCAGATTCAGCGGTGCTGCAGGCTCCCCAGTTGACATCCTGATGGGACACACCACCTTCTGTTTGTCTTACATGCTTGTGCAGGAGGCAGAGCTGACGCACAGTGCTTCCTTGCACCCTGGGATCAGGTGTAGACCTGGCCCTTGGGCAACAGGGGCCTTTTGTAAGCTGATGGGGTATCTCTGGGAATTTCCTGTATTTTAATATAAAGCATTCCTATTGCCTGGCCTGAGAGGGTAACCCAACCAGCTGCATGAGCAGAGCCCATCATGGCCTCTTAACAGAGGATCAATTAACCAGTCAATGCATCAGAGAATGGGCAGATCCTCTCATTTCTGTAGCTCCTCAGAGCAAGCCTCCCTGGGCGAGCAGGTGTCATGTCTCATGGCTGTTTTCTGTAAGCTGGGATTTGTATCCCTCCTCTGAGACAGCCCACCTGGGCCATCAGCTGGGAGAAGGAGGAGGAGGAAGGACAAGAGGGAGAAGAAGAATAAGGACATCCCAGGAGAGGATGTAGAGCTGGAGCAGGAGTTGTGGCATGGGGCAGTGAGATGCTCTTGTTGCAGGACTGACTGAGGTGGAAGGAGGGGCCTTCCCGAGCAGCGGGGCCTGAAGGTGGAAGGAGCACGTGATAATAACAGGCTAGTGCTTGCTTCTGGGCCGGGTGCTGTTGGGAACTGCTGCAGCCCAGTAGTGCCATTTGCTGTGGGTGAGGCTTTGGTGTGGAGAGGGAGCAGGCTTTGCTCCTGTACTCTGAGTTCCTCTGCCCAAAATGTATTTGGGGACTGGCTGGGACCTGCATGGGCAAATCTGAGGTGGGATCAGGTTTGAAAGCGAGTTCTAAAAATGACTTTGTGGTTAGGAGAGGTCGAGCCTAGGGTGGAGGGAGATGTGGCCTGTGATTTGGTTGATTTCTTCTTCCCCTGCCCCCATGCATGGAAGAATAAGCTCTGCGTCCTTCCCGGTCTCTTCTCTCTGTCCTTGCTGGGGCTGCTGGTGCATTCACCCCCTACTCGGGGTGAAAAGCAGGAAGGTCACATCCCCGCTCGGTGGTGAGGCCAAGCCGGTGCCAAGGTCACCCAGCATTTGCAAGCTGCGCTTGTAGGGCCGGCGAAAGGCCAGCTTTCCCCGCGCGCCGCGGCGGCGCATCACGGCCGCGATCTGCAGCTGCCACCTGCTGGTGGCGGCGCCGCGCCGGAGCCCGCGCCCCGCCGCGCCCCGCCGCGCCCCGCCGCGCCCCGCGCCGCCCCGCGCCGCGCCGCCCCGCCCCGCTCCCCGCGCCGCCCCGCGCCCCGCCGCGCCCCGCCGCACCGCCCCGCTCCCCGCGCCCCCCCGCGCCCCGCCGCGCCCCGCTCGCCGCCCCGCCCCGCTCGCCGCGCCCCGCGCCCCGCCCCGCCCCGCTCCCCGCGCCCCCCCGCGCCCGGGGACCTGCAGCGGCCGCTGCTGTGGCTTCCCACGCCAGTGGGGGCAAAGCAGCGTATGCGAGATGGCCGCGAGCTACCTGAACTAAAGGGACCCTGCTTCGAAGTGCGTGGGGGTGATGCAATCCTGCCACAGCACAGCACTGCAGGCCAAGCAGGGTTTAAGCGTTGCAGTAAACTTGACGATTTATTGGAGAGTAATTTTTTTTCTGGAGAGGTATTAAACCTGCCTTGGGTGGGTGGGGAAGAGGCGGGAAACAATCTGTTAAATTATGTTTCTGCTGTTTTCTGGTTACTTAGGCACAGAACAAAACGTTAGCAAAAAGTGAAGTGGTTCTTGAGATCTTGGGTCTTTCCATAGTTGGATTTTGGGTGCTTGGCGTTTTTTTGGAAGTGGTGGTGGTAGGTTCTTTTGGTTTTTCTTTTTTGTTTTTTGTTTTTTAATTTGAATTCTGCAATTTCAGAGCTGTTCTGCTGCATGTTTGCCAAAGAAGATATGACTCAGGCCCTAGGGCTGTTGCATGAATATTAACTGTCCCTCACAACGTGATCAGTAGGTTCACAGTGCTGTTTGCACCTCTGACTGGGCTGGAAACACCCTCTCCCTGCCCACAGCCCCTCACCGCTGCTGCCCCTCTTATCTCCAACCTTGCCAGGTATGTCACCTAACACGGCGGCCAGGCAGAGTCTGTTGCCTGACCTGCCAGCAGGGATCTGTCCCCTCTGCGTACAGCCGAACGCATCACCCCTTCTGCTTTGGGTTATGGTATAAAGCTGGTAGCTGTGCAGATGTCCCAGGCAGCGCCAGGCCCTGTGATGCTGTTCCTACCTTCCCTGCATGCAGGACTCTTGTAGGCGGGAGGTGAAAAACCACAGATACTGCCACAAATCATCTGAGTAATTTATTTCGCCAGATTTGGAAGAGGGATTTCCTGGGGTGATCGCAGGGAGGAGGTGGCAAGGGTGCATTTGTCCTTGTCAGCAGCAGCCCTGTCCTCAGTCGCTAGTGGATGCATTGATTAACACCAACTAAATGTGGTGGAGAGCTAATAGTTCTGAATATATGAAGTCCTTAAAAGTGTAGTTCATGAAAACAAATGATGGAGCAGAGGAGAAAGACCTTATCAGTCCCACCAGCAAAGGAAAAATTAAAGTGTGAGCTCTAACCCTCATTATCCAGGAGGGAATCCACAGCAGCAGTGTACTCTGACCACCAGAATGGATGTGTGAGACCTCATACCTTCCTCCGAAACTGGAGCCTCCTATCCCAGGATGTACATCCAAAGGAAAGCAGTTTTCATCAGTTTAACTGCGCACAGAAGAGCTTTTTTCTTGAGGTCCTCCTGGAGACCTGCCCTTGGAGGTGCAGCTTCGAAGGCCACACTTCAAAGAGCAGGGACTGCGCTAGGAGAGTGGGGGAGTGCAGAAGCAGGGCCTCAGCTGAGCACCAGCATTGGCAATTCTTCTGTGGACCTGGTGAGGTTTATTGTTTTCCCTAAAGTCCCAGTTTCTGGAGTCATGGGACTGCAGTAAGCATCCCAAATTTCATGCAAATATGAGACTCACTACCAGAACTCCTTGTGATGGGGAAAAGTACAAAGATTCACCCTCAGGGAACAGAAACCAGAAGGAACAAAACAGCTTCACTGCTAAAAAAGAAAAAAAAAATCCTCATGGTATCTAAGCCAATATCGTTCAATTTTGGCCCCCAACTCAAGAATTTTTAAGGCTCGGAGTTGGCAGTAACAAAACTCCACTGACGCTTTGGCCAAGAATAAGGGCATTATTTCTTGTGTCCTGGCCAGTGTCCCAAACTGTACGATTTCCTTCCCATGTACCCAAAACCCTCCCCTGGAAATCCAGCTCTGCATGGGGCTCTTTATCACGTTTTGTCCTCGGCTTCTCCAGGGCATGACGGAACAGCAGCATCCTCCCACGCTAAGTCTCATCACACTGTGCAAGTTGATGGCAGTAGTTTATCAAGCCTGATGTATTCCTCAGGATACAAGCTGCTCAGCTGAGGTAGAGGAGTCATGTAAGTTATTATTATTATTATCACGAGGAAGATTAGCGTTGGGGGTGTTGCTGGAGAATGTCATAGTCTGTCATTCTGATTTTTTTTTTTTTGTGGCGCAGCTAGGTTTGAAACTGGACCAAGGAGACTTTTTTAATTTTTATTTTAGTTTTGTTTTAAGAAGTCTCAGCCCTGGAGGGAGCTGTCATTTTGGGATGCTGATTAGCTTTTGCAAGTTGACAGGGAGCAAGGCGGTTTTCTCTGTAGCAATCCCAAGTTCTTTCGCCTAATCAAGCCAACACTGCAGGCTCTTTGTGGAGGAAGTGTAACCCTATCTCACTGCCTGACAACTCCTTCGGTTCCAGACCTTGTTTCCTCAGTCCCCGCAAACTGTAACAAACAAATTAAGTTTGATGATTTTTTTTTTCTTCTCCACCCCCCGCCACCCCCCCCACCCCCCCCGCATTCTTTTAGTAACCATTTTGGCTGAGCCTTCCTTGCTGGTTCTTTTCCTTAGGGTTAGTAACTCTGAAGACTGTATTCACTTCATTTATATATATGTGTGTGTGTATATATATATCTCCATATACTTCCTTCATCCCTAGAGCTTTCTGACATCATTTTATTGACTAGTCAAAGGAAACGCTGCATCTTCAAAAAGTCTCCTTTCTAAAAAAAAAAAAAAAAAAAAGCTGTATCTTATCTGTCCAGGTTGCTTTGATGTGTTCCAAGTAGAAATGGATCGACAGGCTTTGTAGAAAGCTCTTGCTGAAGCTAAAAAGATGGTCTTGCAGCTCTAGGGTTTGACTCAAAAGACATGGATTTCATTTCCAGTTCCATGAGAGTCCGTCGCACAGTAACTACAGGGAAATGACAATGAAATACAATTGTTTTTCATTGAGCCTGGATGTGAAAAGAAATTAGGTGTGTTCATAGACCATTCATTGGAGCAGGAGGAGCTGCTGCCCCAGACTTTCAAGACTGTATTCAAGAGAGGGTCAGCAGCCAAATCATGCTGGCAGAGATGTTTTCCCAGGGATCCTGATGCAGACACGGGGAACAGACACTGAGGGAGCTGAAAATGAGGGAGGGAAAGAAGGAGCACAGAAGATCACGGGGAAGACCTTGTAACTTTAATAAAAGCTCTACAGAGCTCTGGGACAAAGTGCCGGGTGGGAGGAAACCTTTCCTTGATTCCTTCTATTGGACTTTAATATTTCTAAGCAGGCAGGTGTGTACCAGACTTCACCTCCTGGTGAGAACAACTGCCAACCCCCCAAACATTGATTAATCTGTCAAAAGGTAGAATGTTCTTATCCTGCCTCCTAACTCTAAAATGGAGGATCTAATTCTTCCTTGCCATTTTTTCCCTGACGTGAAGGATTTTCTCAACAGTCACCAAGCAGAGATGGATCAAAGCTGCCGATACCTGTCTGAATCTGCAGTTCCAAAACATCCAGACTGTTGACATTGCTGATTTTGTCATGGAACCGTTTCTTTTGAAATGGGCCACACAGAGGAAAATTTAAACGCATGGGATCAGATTTTAGTTGCAGGTAGGGAGTGCTTTTGGGTTTTTTACCAAAATCATTCAGCAAAGACTGTTTTCTTCCCCAGTGTGTGATCTGTAAAAGGGTTGTGCAAGGTCATACCAGGAAACAGCGATGGGTGTGAGTCCACCCGGTCCCCTGCCCCACAGGAGCTTTCCAGGTGATCATGCACTGCATCCAGTTTTACCACTCTTGGTCTAAATTCCTTGTGATTGGATTGCAGGAGAACACCAAAGGGAACCGGTTGTTCCTGTAGTACCTACAAAACATGCCCTTTGCAGGGGCTGTGAAGCATTATCTTACCTGCTTTGCCGTGGAGCATTACTGTCTCAGGCAGTATGACTCCCCTCCTGCCCTCCCCCTTGGCTGGCTGTCATCCAGAGAGGATGAAATGAGGTGGACATGTTCTTGCTGCAACTCCTCCATCTCTTTTGGCTGTTGATTCATTATTATTGAATATTCATCTTGCTGGTGGTAGCTAATGGTCATGGCTCATAACAGCCTCATTATGCAGCATCCCTGTGAACACAGTGATTCATGGCTCAGATCATAGGGCTTATGTGGCTTTCCCTTCTTCCTTGGTGTTTCTTAGACCATCATTTCATTGTACTCCAAACCTGAACCATCTTTCCAGCAAAGCAATACCCAGAGTCCTAATACAAACTACAAGTAGATCTCTTCCTGTCTTAAATTCATCAAAAATGTTCTTATAAAAAGATTTATTCTGCGTGATTTTATCCAGACTTCTGCATGGAGTTGGCAAAGACATTATGTAATAACTAAATCTTCATTAGTTATATCTGTTTGCTTTGTGCCTTTGTGACAATGATGAAAGCTGTAAATAAGTATATTGTCCCATCCTAACAAGGATAGCGTATCCATCAATAAGGACACTTACTCTGCTGAGATCTTTGCAAGGCTGTACGGGGAGTAAATTAAAGGGAGAACAACATCCTTCATCTAAAGTGTCCTTGTTCTGTCACTTAATGTTTTACCCTTGCTAATATCTTTCAAAGTCTGGCTGTTAGTCAGAAAAGTCACTTGGTAAATGTGACATATTTTATCCAGCCAAAGTCTACTTGGCCCTAGAATGATTTTTCTAGACAGCTGCAGATGGAAGTGTGACTTGAAACTCCTCCTGTGGCTTCTCACCTTAGTTTTCCAGCGCTCACTGAAGTTTCCCATCAGGGCATATGAAGATGGAACGTGCAACCAGAGAAGTCACGGCAGCTCAGCTGAAAAAATAAGTGCAAACCCTTGTTCAGGGTGGCAGATGAGTCGTCTGGATAAAGGCAGAGGGGATGAGACTTTTCTCTCAGTAAAGTTCACTTCAGCCTAGACTGGTCGGTTGGTAATATTATGCTTAGCCCAAGGTGTCTCCTCTCAGCAACTCTCCCAATTAAGTGCAGAAAAAATGATATGCTAACTGGAAACTGCCCTGTATGTCAAGGCTATCCTTAATCTCCACACAGATGACAGGGTCATGTGTCCACCGTGCTCAGGCAGGAGCTACAGGTGATCTTTGGGGTATAGTGAGGAGGGGCTAAGCGATGGTCAGTGCCGCTTGCTGGGCTAGGTCAATGCTCACCGCTCCCTGCTGAGGGGAAAGCCCAGACAAAGCACACCCCACGGGAGCCCACCTGCCTCTGCACCAGCATTGCGTGGCTGAGGCTGAGCAAATGCATCCTCCGCTGGGGTCTCCCCGGCCCCGGGAGCAGACAGGAGTAGGCTCCAGTGCACGGAGCTGTGAGATTTCCCCCTGATGTGATGGGTGCACAAAGGAGCCTGCCAGGGTGCCAAGGTTCCCATTGAAACCAGCACCTTCCCTGACTCATCTGCACGGTGTTTATGCCACTGCCTTCAGCACAGGTATCCCTGACTCACCCTAGTGTTAAAGAAAAAAAAAATAATGCAAGGACACTTGAAATGATGGCCTTCAGCTTTATGGGACAGTCCAGGACTGAAAATCAGAGTGTGGCCTGCAGAGGGAAGAAAAGAGCTGTGGTAGCACTGCTGCAGCTTCCCGGGGGTCTGCTCCTCTCCCCGCTGCAGTGCCTATTCCCTGAGCTGAATAGCTTGCCTTTAAACATTAAATACATTTTAAACCCGTTCATATCAAACCAAAATTAAACTGCTGGATTTTATTCAACAATCATTCCCCCGAGAAAGGGCTGAGAAGAAAATAATGGTCAGCTGGATGCCTCACCCATTCAGCACGCAGAAAAATATCCCCCCAGGAGGTAAGGTGAGAAGTGAGGCTTGGCTATCGCCTTGCCTCATTGCATTGTTGTCTGTATATAAGCCAATTTCTCAATCCACTTAGAAATTCACTAATTGTCATTGGAGCTATTTGCTGATGACTGTGAAGTAGCTTTGTAATGAAGAGGAAGTCCATTTCTTCGTTAACATTTGCGAAAATAATTGCCTGTCACTTAACTGAACATCCTTTGCCCCAGAAACACTTGCTTTTCAGCACCTTTTTTTTTTTTTTTTTTGAGCTGCACGCTTTGAAACGCCACTTATAATTTGCAGTCCCTGAAGGGCTCATTCTCAGCTGCTGTGACATGAGTGAGGGAGCACATTCCACAAGAGGACACTAAACATCCTGCCACTTTTGCTGCAAGGAGAGGAGAGCGTATTAATGGTGCTGCAGGAGGCCTCCAGCAGGCAGGTTTCAGCTCAGAGTTACCACTTAAACTGTGTGGTTTTACGGGGCTGCTGCTCCTCTGCAGCCTACCCTGAGCCTCTGCTGGGCATCCCGACAGTGCTGGGAGAGGCCATGGCTGCAGGGCTCCGTGCCAACGGGCCCATCTCTGGCCAACGAGATGAGGCATATGAGGTAGCCACAGCCCCACTATTTGAGCTCCGGAGTCTGTCTTCTGCCCCCAGTTTGCTAGCCCTGCGATCAGCCCTCACAAAGGCAAAAGAAAGACTGCATGAAGTCAGGCATGCACCAGGGAGTGAGTCCTGAAGGGAGGAGAAAACGCTGTTTGGGCAGTAGAGGAGCAATGTCTCAGAAGGGGAATGTGGAGAGGATGGACATCTGTATTCCTCAGCTCAGCCCTCTGTCCCTATTACTCCCAAAAGTACAGCCAACACCTCCACCAGTGCCTGTTCGTGCCATGGATGACACCCTACAACACCTTTGTCCCCCATGCTCACCACTCACATCTCCCCACCATGCCCAGCACTTTCTCTGCCACTACCATCACTCCCACCAACACAGATAACATAAGCCAACCTGCCCCTTAGCTTGGGGGAAGCAAAATTCAGCTTTGCCTACAGGACCAAGAGGCTCTGAGGTGCTCTGCCTGCTGGTGAAGATAGGTTTGCCGTAGCAGTTATACAAGGTGCCTCAGCAGGTCCCCTGGAATAAGTGGGAGCAAACAAGTGTGTCTCCCCCAGAATCAATAGAGATCTGCCTGCTTGCACCTGCTGGGCTTATGCTGCAGCAATATCTTTCACTCCAATGGCTGCTTGCTTGTTTGTCAGCTGTGTTGAATTTTTATTGTATCCCAGGCACGTGAATTCCTCCATCAGTTCCCAGGGCAAGGAGTGCCACATCTCCTGGGGGTGGATAGCTGCTGATGTTGACTTAAGAGTGTGTCAAGCAGGAGATAAACACTGCCCTGCTGCCAGGGCCCAGCAGAGCCGTGCACCTCACACCGTGCACTACATTTCTTGCCTGGGGCCCCTGCCACAGGGCTGGGAGCCAAGAGGAGTGTCACGCAACACCGGCACGCGTCATCCCCTTGGTTGTAGGCAGGGACAGTGGCCACATACGCGGGGGAGCACAGGAGGAGGACACCTCTGCATCTGGCCCCAAGGAGTGGGGAGCAGAGCAACTCCTGCCTGAACGGGACTGAGGGCAGGAGGGCCACGAGGCCGCCGAGCAGCAAAGAAGGGTGCCACTGCAGATGCACTCCAGGTATCGTCCGCATTCGAGGTGCAGCCACTGCAGTCCTACCCAATTGCACCAGCAATGGGGGTGGCCACTACGGCTTGAGATGATCCAGTCAGTGTAATAGCACTTGACAGGGTCCTGCCACCATTAGCCAACATCATTCTAGTGGGTCCAATGGACTCGTGATCGCTCACAGCTGCTGGGCATGGCTTATTAGATGTATTTACTTTTCAGGGGTGCAAGCTTTCAAGTGTTTGCAAGTGTTAATTGCTGCCGGTACAGCACCTTGGGACAGTGGGGTGAAGGGCTAGGTTGAGCAAGTACTGTCTGTCGGGCTTTCCATGGGGAGCAGGTTTATTGGTTGGGAAGACCAGAGTTACTGGCTCTTTTTGCTTCTTGGGCAGGAATTTAATGCATTTCAAGATTAGATGACTGTCTTGTCACTTTTGGGCGCTGCAGTGTTAAGAAGGAAAAGTGTGCCGGTAAGTGTAAATCAGCTCTGCGCAGGGAGAGCTGCCTGTTTACACCAGGGGATTTAGCCTTCCAGATATTTAATTTCTGGTAACTGTACTTCAGCTTGTTGAAACATTTCAGCCTTGAAAAGCCTTTTGTGAATAATGAGACTATGGGGAGGTGCCACTACCAGAGAGCCTCAGACTGGGGAGCAGGGGTGGACGGGGGGGCTTGCTTTGGCAGTGCAATTAATGAACAGGCAGGTCACCAGCATTTGCAATAAAATGCTGGGAGAGAGAGGAATAAAACAAAATGAGAAAGAGGTTTCGTCGCCTCCCTTGAAACGAAGAACAAGCAAAACTCACCTAAGTTTACAATGTCCCACCTGATACGTCATGGGATGAGGGACCATGGATGGTGGAGGGTGGGGGAGGCAGGAGATGGTTCTTCTTTGAGGACCAGAGGACTGCCTGGAGAAGGCTTGTGTCCCACAGCCAGGTCTGTAATGGCTCTGCAAACCCAGTAGGAGCCTTGGGTGACCCTCCCAAAGCTGTCCCAACAAAGGAGCAGAGAGGTAGTGTGACCCACACCCAGTGCCTTGATCAGGAGGCTGTTGGTGTCAAGGAGAGCTGGGCTGCTGTTGGAGGGTCCCCACCTTGTCTCCAGACCAGGCTGGTGCCCTTAGATGACATGTCCTGTGCCCCATTAGCAGGTATGAGATAGCTGCAGGCAGAGGTAACGGAGCCTTTGCAGCCATGTTGGAACTTGTCTTGGGGGCTGGTACAACAGTCAGGACCACCCTATGTATGTCCCAAGTGTTCTCCTGTTTCTTTTAGCATCCAGCTAGAGTCCTTCATGATTTCTTTTCTGACAGGCACCAGGGTAAGCCCTGCTGAGCCTGCCAGGGTCACAGCCCCAAACCAAACCTCTCCCAAGGACATCAGTCATAGCCTCTGCCTTTGCCTGCTAGCCCAGCCCACTGCCCTGTCTTCTCCTACAGCAGCATTCCCTCCATAGGAACACTCAGGAAACATCTCCAGCATGCTTGTGATTTCCCTGGTGCCACTGTGCATGGGGAAAGTGAGGCAGGGAACTGACACTGTCTTGGAGGGACATTCACAGCACTGTGGGTACTCAGCAGAAAGGAGAAAAGTAGCTCTTCCACAGCCAGTGGGGAGAAAGGAGAGACCTCCAGAAGGTGACCTGGGCCAGCCATGGTCTGGAGATGCTTGTGTTTATAAACTAAGGAGGAAATGGATGCCACAAGCCCCCTTGGCTTTGAGAGTGGTGCCAGGAGCCAAAATCTGTGGGAGGCAACTGTCTTTTAGTATCATTGGGAACTACACTGAGAAGCCAGGTCTGTGCCCATCTGCCTGTCTCAGGCTCTTGGGTTATGACCATCACCACAGCACTCGCAGGGACCATCCTGGACTCCTCCTGGTGCCTCTGAGCAGGGCCCTGGTGCAGAGGGAGGTGTAGGCACAGGTCCTGCCTGTCCCCAGCATTAAGAGGTGGGGAAGGGCGAAACATCCCACGCAGCTGAGGAATGACTCTGCTGCACCAGGCAGCTGGTGGGATAGGGGGGAGGACTTCTGGTTAGCAATTTGCTGCTGTGGTAGGGGAGAGCCCACTCCTACCTGCCCATGCCCCAAGACAGCTGCTACCCCTGCTGGCACTGCTGCTTTCCCACTCACATAGATGACGTGGCATTGGCTCTACTTGTCACGCAAGCAGCTTAACTCCTTCACTGCTGGCCACGTGCATGCTGGAGAGGCTGCCAAGAAAACTCAGCTGGCTCCTTCCTGCACTTCCCCTTGTTGCTATCTGCAAAGTGCGTGTACAGCATAACACATCCTCCCTGTCTGCTGACCATCACCGGGGCTGTGGGTCTCTCTGCAGCGTGGAGTATCCCTGAGCTGCAGCACAGGGTGGGGAAAGAGGCAGCTGGACCTGAGTGAGGAAAGGGGCATGGGTGCCCTTGCCTGCAGCTGGTCCTGCCCCTGGGCTGGTGGGTGACGGTGCTGTGCCCATCCTGCACATATAGGTATCCTTCCCACCAGCACTAGAAAGAAAGACCAACTCCCCGCCATGGCAGCTCCTCTTAGGAGGAGTTTTCCTCTCTAGGATGCTGCAGAGGAGGTGATGTGAAAGAAGGGTGGGGGGCAAGACAATGTGATACTTACCCATTTGCCATCCTAGTGGCTGTCATCAGTGGGTAAATGGGCAGGAGAGGGGACTGCTAGTAAAAGGATGCAGGAGCATCTGAGAGGAATGCTAACACCACAGAGCTATGGGGAGGTCCTCACTGATGAACCATGGAGCCAGAGGTCCTGCTGGGACCTGCTGGGAAACGTTAGCCACAGTCCTGCCTGGATCCTGCTCCCCACTGACACCTTCTCCACCCTGTTAATTATTACAAGGGAAGTAATGAAGGCCAACGTGCACCAAAGTCCAGTGTGAGAGAGAAAATCATCAGTTCACTCACAGCCATGAGCCAGCCGACCCTTGCCGCCACAGAGCTGCCTGCACTGCCAGGGGACACGACGGTGGCCTTTGGGGTGGCAGACATCATTGTTGTGGTTTTTTACTTCGCCTTTGTCCTCGTCGTCGGGATATGGGTGAGTCCTGAGAGTGACTTGGTTTAGGTCTGCCTGAGATGGAAAGCCTTTGATCCTCCCTTGACCCCTCCTGGGTACAAAGATGTTTGCCTGCAAAGGACAGCCTCTGCACACACCATTATCCCATGGCCTGTTGAGCAGGTTTGTGGGGCGATGGTCATCTTCCTGTGAGCCCTTACCCCTACCCCCACATGGGAACAACCAAGGAGTCATTGCCTGGAGGTTGTTCTGGGATGATGTCTACCTCCCATGTTACAAAATAGTCTCACACTGGGGTATGGGCAGGCAGGGGCAAGAGAAAAGTTGGGGTTGAGGGGGTGAAGACTGAAATGGGACTTTAAAAAGCTTTGGAAAGATTTTTACTAATTATTTGTTCACATTGCTTTGCAAAAGTATCTTTCATAGACTCTGACAATCTTCTGTTCGGCTGAAGTGTTTTTTTTTTCTCATTCCCTATGGGTGCATTCAAGGACAAGTCATTAAGTAGGCATAAGCAGGTCCTTTCCAAAGCTGGACTACCAGAAACCTGCAAAAAGAGAGGCAGAAGCAATGGGTGAAGATGGGCATACTTAACAAATATGCAAAACAGTTTTTGGAGCAGATGCTTAGACCAGGCATTCAGGCTTCCCCTGGCTTGGTGGCAGTGCTGCTCACCAGTCTGGCTGCTGCTGTGTGCACAGGCATTTTGCAGCAAACCATTTTATTATGGTGCCTGAGTGCAAATTCCTGGTTGCTGCAAACAGCAAGAACAATCAGCCTCAGTCACATCTGAGGGGCTTGCTGGCCCATGGACGTCCTATTGCTCTTGAAATCCCCGCAGTTCTCATGCAGTTCCTAGATGGGCCTGCATCATGTGGCCATACAAGCGTTGGCTGCTGGAAACCCTGCATCCACAGCAGCGGGAAGAAGCAAGGCAGCAGGAGCTGCAGTAGGGCATTGCCAGCCATCCTGGAATGACCCTGCATGTCATGCCCAAATGCAGTCCTTGATGGCATCCCATGGGATACAAGGTTGTCCTCTGATTCTCACCCCAGTGCCATGTTCTCCCTTATTTAGCTCTGAAGGCATTTGCTACGGGTGCTGGACAGTGAGGAGGGAAATGCGTCCTCTTAATGCATGCCATTGTCAGAACGTGGGCAATCCTTCTTGAAGCTGCAAACACGCATCTTCACATGTCTGAGAACAACCAAACCCTTAGATTTCTTACAATTAGATGCCGTTCACCAGGGACCTCCTTCAGCCTGCATCACAGCTGTGCGGTACCTGTCTGTGCTGCTCTGAGTAGGGTGAGCCAGTTGACTGCAGTGACACCCAAGGGAGTAGGGCTGGGGTGGTGTAAAAGGTTGCTGACAGGTTGTTTCAAGGTTACTGGGGTGGGCATTGAACTGATCTGAGGATGCGTGTATCAAGGAAACCACTTTTTTTTCCCTGTGCTTCCAGTCATCGATACGAGCAAGCCGCGGGACAATTGGAGGCTATTTCCTAGCTGGTCGATCCATGACTTGGTGGCCTGTGAGTGAAATGCATCCTTCTGTTTCTCGTGGTTCAAAAGCAATTCCAGATGTAAGGAGGGCAGGTCTAGTGAGGGGACCCAGTCCATATATGTTTTGTCTGTAGCCTTGAGATGAAGAGGATCCACCAGGAATCTTCCCATGCAGCTTTGCTAATAGGCTAGAGCGTGGAGCTGCTGGGCCAGAAGGTGTCTTCTGGTTTTGTTCAACTCTCAATTTATCTGCTAAAGTCAGCAATAAAAATGTTCATATTGATGGAAGTGAAGCAGTTCTGACTGCTTAGCTGAGTTTGACACTCTTTGGCCCCAACTCATCTTTGGTGAGAGAGAGCTTTAGGTAATCTAGGAATGTTCTATCCAGTAAAAAAGCATTTAGAGACTGAATAAAAAATAATCCCAAAGCCCAGCACTTGCTGAGCTCTTGCTATTTAAAGTTGAGATTATTGACTAATGGTGTAAAGGATATAAACTTGAAACCACTGAAGTATAAATATTAACTACAAAGAAAAAAATTCTACTGAAAGCACTGTTTCTTGGGAGTGAAAGGTACATATAATTTAAATTTTGAAAAGAACAAAAATACCGCAGGAATAAAGATCATTCTCAGCCAATGCCAGACTATCACCATATATCACTCCAGTGAGTCATGAGTAACGGAATGCACTTTTCAACCAAAACACTGTATTTTTTTCTTTTTTTTCCTTTGGATGTACATCGCCCATAGATTCACTAGGCTAGATGTTCAGCCTCTTCCATCAGAGACACATACAACTTTCTAAAATCTGTTATTTCTTAAATGTTCTTTATACTTCTGTTTTGGCCACGTGACATATAATGGAAGAGCTTAGCTTGATGGTTTTCTCTAATTAGGAGGGAAAAAATTAAAAGACACTAAATTGGAATATTTTTTTCTGAACAAAAACAGCTGAAAAAAACCCCATTCTTATTGCTTTCGGCTCCAGCCACAGGTGGCCACAGAGTCTGTTGGGCACAGGTCAGCTCTCGGTTCTCCTGACTTACCATGCTAGGTTCAGAGCAACCTCTAATGCTGTTCACTTTTCAGTTTTGTTTGTCAGAGAGCTGGTTCCACCTCTGCCGCAATCCTGCAGGCTCAGCTCCTCATGGCCTTCACCCTGAGCACACGACTGGCTCACCTGTATTTTACTTTTTTTTTTAAATTTTACAGGGGTGACAGATTTCTGCTGTGTGTTAGGCAGCCTCAACTAGACCATTATATTACATTGCTGCTCCTGTGCAATACATCTTCTCTGTTTCTGTGTCTGATACAGATAGCAGGAAAACTGTTTACCTCTTTTGAGAGCACCGGTCCCCCTCTCAGTTGCAAATTCATGTTGCAGCAGCCAGCTCTCTAATCAAGATTTTTCATAGACAAGAAGGCAGAGCTGTTGGCAGGAATCAGTGTGGGTGTTGATGCCATATTAATGTTTTACCTTGCTCAAAGGTGAGAAGCAGATCAAATTCCATCATTCGTTATTTCACATTCATCAGTACTAAGGAGAGAAAAGCTCCTTGTATGCGATGTTGCTAAAAGCAAACTTTCTCTGGAGACAAAAGGTTATCCTGTGGATAACTTCTCATTTGACCCTGACAGATTTGGCATCGGCATACAGAAAGGAGGTGAGGCTCTATGCCAAATAAAAGTAGTAATGAAGTGAGATAGTCTTTGCCCTGTTTAAAGTGCCTTGGAGCTTACATTCTTCCAATTAGGGTGTCAATGAGCCATGTTAGGGACAGCCTACCATGCCTACAGCCTACAGTTAAAGTTAACCTGAGGCATTATCATTTTTCAGCCTCCTGCAGAGCTGAATATCTTTGAACCTATGTGTAGACATTAAACACAAAGGGCTGGCATGTTTCTAACGTAGTCCCTGCCATGGTTCAGGAATCTCCCCCCTTAGGAGGAGCTCCAAGAGACCACTCCTGTCTCCATGGCTGTGTAAACCACCACATACATATTCAGTGCAAGACTTAAAAGACGCTGGGCTGTCTGCAAGACATGGAAAGGTAGAATAAGGGTCAGCAAGGTTGGAAAAGTCACGTGGCTGGCTCGGTAACAAGGGAATGGAGAAATCCATTATGCTTAATGGACGCTGAGGTATCTGTGGCTGTCACCAGACTTCCCTCACCCCACTGTAGTCCCCATAACAGGGGTGTATCTCAGGAGAACCACTGACAAAGTGAACCCTGATTCTGAGAATAAGCTTTGTGTTGGAGTGGGGGTGGTGGAAGGGAGCAGGCACAGCTGCCTGGAGATATAAAACCTTCTTTTTCTTTAGAAGGAAGACCCAACTCTCCATTAGCACCCAGGTACATACCTATAAGGAGACGAGGGCCTGGGGAAAGAGAGTGCTGGGCAGAACTGCTTGGGCTGATACAGAAGTTCCTCAAGGTGACTTTCTGGTGTTTGTGTTTCAGATTGGAGCATCTCTGATGTCAAGCAACGTGGGCAGTGGTTTATTCATCGGCCTGGCAGGCACTGGAGCAGCTGGGGGCCTTGCTGTTGGGGGCTTTGAGTGGAATGTAAGAGTCAGTTATGTTGTCAACTAAAATGTCATTGTTTACAAAGGGACTGGGGGTTTGTCTCCAAAATCAGATGCTAACAGTATCAGCAACTACAAGTTCTCAAGCCTCAGGAAAGAAGCATTTAGACATTCAGCCTTAAAAACATGAGATCTTTATTTTAGTTTGAGTGGAATCCACTAAAATTGTTAGCTCTTTGACCTTCCCAGAAGCACATGGCCATATTTTTAAACCTTAGTTTGCACTCGTCAAGATTGAAATAAAAGATAATGATTGCTGAAAAGGTACTTGGATAATCACAGGACTCTGGGTACGGGGAGTTTGAAAAAAAGCTGCACATGCTCTTAAATTCAGTGTAAAGCCATGAGAATTGGCAACATTGCATTCACCTGTCAGCTGCCAAAATATGACGTCTCTGGGATGAACATCTGGGTGTGAAGGCAGGTCTCATTCTGCCCTATTGAAGTGGCCTGGAAAATTGCCACTGACACCACACAGAGCATGAAAACCGAGCCCTCTGTGTGTGATGCTAATGAAATTTCTCAGCTGCACTGATGAGGAGTGAGATTAGTGCCAGGCTCACAATAAACATCACTCACCTAACTCTAAATCTCTTGTCTATAATAGTGCCAGATACTTGCCAAGCACAGGTAGGGCCCACCAAAAGCTCTTTCCTGTGATATCTATTCACTACACTGTTTTTTTGCTAAACTATTAAGATCACCTTTAAGTCTTTTGTGAAGAAAGCAGAGCCTGTGTTCAGCCTGGTGCATGCAGGACATACCAATATTTCTGCACTTTAAGTAGATCTATTCAAGTCATTTTAGAAGCCCATGAAGACAAGATTGTATGTCAGGGCAAATCTAACTTCATGAGTTTAGATTAATTTCTTTCAGATTGGAAAAGGACCTTAGGTATGCCATTATTCTCTCCCTTTGTCATGGGACATCACTCAGCTGCAGGGATCATATAAACATCTTTTACCTAAGCCGGTCTCTGCCACTGCAGGAGCCATGGCTGTTCTCCTCAATCACTCACAAACTCTGCTCACAGGCATCAGTTTCATTTCTGATAACTTAAATAACTGATCAAAGTAAAATCTGGACTAATGTAAGGTACTTGGATGAAAGATAATGGCCTGAGACAGCCAGGAGGTGAGGTTTGATAATCTAATAGCTTTTATTTATGTTCAAGATCTCCTGTTTGGGCTTTTGCTATGTTTCAGAGAAGAAATACATAATGGGAGATGCCTTTGCACCTTACAAAAGACCCTTCACCTGTGGCAGAGCAACTGAACTGTCCCTTTATCTACCAGTGACAGAAGCACATCTGCTTCAGCCTGCAAGGAGAACATCCCGGCAGAGTCTCGCTGTTGCTTATTTTTATGCTCTGCAGGGACAGTGTGCTGCCTTAGCCTCATCACTTGCTAATCAAGCAACAAACAGATGCTCCCATCCTTCTCTGAATCACTTAACTCTTCACTGCCACAGCATCAATGGTTTCAAAGGCCACGAAATACAACGCTGTCTTTCAGAGATCCAGAGCAACAGAATACACCATCTTGCCCAAAAGACCAGGAGTTGGAACAGGATGTGCCACCCGTGACAGAGACACACAGGGCTTAGGAGGAAAACTTTGAAAGCTTTTAATGATATTGTAATAATTCCTCAATTTGTCATCTCACCTTTTGAGCAGGAAGAAAAATTCAGACTGTTTCCCAAACATACTGCTTGGCACTGTACCCTTCTGCTTTCTTAGGATGTCCACTGGAAGAGCCGGGGAGAAGGATGTTCCCATGTGTTGAATCATGTGCCTTTATTTTCTGTCTCCTTAACAGGCTACATGGGCACTTCTGGCTCTCGGATGGATATTTGTGCCTGTTTACATCGCAGCAGGAGTGGTCACTATGCCTGAATACCTGCAGAAGAGATTTGGAGGGCAGAGGATACAAATCTACATGTCCGTACTGTCCCTCATTCTCTATATATTCACCAAGATATCCGTATGTATCCAATTGATCACAACCCTTGTGTCTAGGGCAGGGGTAGGTCATCCTGCTATAATGCAGGGCTGTTCAGAGAGAATGCAGATGTCTTTGAAAGGACCAGCTCAGCTACCAGAAACAGTAGCAGTGTTAGTGTGCTGCTTTGCTCAGGTAAATACCTGCCTCTGTATCGATCATGGAGACCTATCCTAAGAGAGGGAGCCCTCATTAAACAGCAATGCACAGTGAGAACTTTACAGGGATATGGCAGCTAATTACTAAACAGTATAAGTACCATAAGCTGCCTGTCTGCTTTTCCTCTCCTATCCGAAGGGAAACGGCAGCATTACCCCATCTGAGGATCTGTCTGGCTGTATCTTCTAGATATGAAATTCTCTTAAATTATCATAAATCTGCTATTGTTCTTGTAGCTGAGTTTTCAGCATTAAGTATGTTATGGTTATTCCTGTCCCTTTCTGACACTTGTGTTGTATAAAAAGGATATGGTGGAAGGGAGGTAGGTTCTGAGGTTCTGGCTTAAGGGAAAATTCAGCATCTTTCCTGGATTGCTTGTAACATTGTACCCTGCTGGTAGCCAAAAAGCAAGGTAAACTACTGGGTACTTCCCTTCACTTAAATGCCATTAATAGAACTTATGCTCAGAGATTTGCTAAGAACTACTTGTGCCCTTGGAGGAGAGGTCTGTATTTCAGAGTCCATTACAGGGACTGAAAATGTCAGTCCTTTGTCTCCAGCTGATTGTCCCATGGCCACTACAAGTCAGTTTTCACTAGACTCTACCAAAGTATTTAGATGTCAAATTGCCTTGGAAGACATTGCCTGGAGATAAGGTACTCATGTGCCTTTTGCATCTGGCTCCAGGCATCTTCTCCCAGGCTTATTATGCCTCAGGTCCTGGGAGGTACATTGAAAGGAGTTCCACACTGGTAGTATGGGATAGATTTCCTTCTCTAGTGGCCAGCTTTTTCTTGGTCACGTCAACTATTGTCACCACTGCCTCCAGGAGATTTGCTCTGTGAAAATGAAGCATTGGCCATGATGAGGTCTTGCAAAGAGGCTTCGAAAGCCTTTGTACCCATGAGAGGTAAATGGAAAATTTCCCCTGCAACAGCACCACAATGTGCACAGCTACACAGTCAATGGATGTAGCGAAAACAGACTAGTCTTTCAAAATGACCTTCAGCACAGCAGTATTTGCCAATGCCTTTCAGAGCAAGACCCTGGCCTCAGTCATTGCTGTTTCATCTCAGTGGTTTCTCCTCTGTGCAGCTAATTCACGCGTGGCTGATGGATGTGGCTGGTGGAGTTTATGGTCATGACAGGTGCTTTCTATTATGTGGTGCTATTGTTTGTAGAGAGCAAATTTAGCGGCTGGCTGGACAGCAGGCAGTTGGTTACAAGGAGGATTTTTCTCCCTGTGCTTTTTGCCCAAACATAGGTTAGCAACTAGGGCATTGCAGAGTCTTCCCTGCTCACAAAGAAAAAGAGAGATCTCAATAAACAGTGTTGTCAAAGAACTGATCCTGCATGGCTACAGGGGTGTTTGGATTTCCTGCTGGGAAGTCAAAAACCAGAAGACACAGTGGTTTCTGTGGTGTACTGACAGTGATTGTCCCGTGTGAGGGTTGCAGAGGTCAGAGTGGCATTGAGTGCTTGCTTTTAAGGTGTTTATTTCAGGCGCAGTAAATAGAAATCTTGCCCCATTCCTTCTGTCTCCCTTGGCAAATGTCTTTACCTGTATCTCACCCCATACCAGATTTGCAAGTGTCCTTCAAATTGATTTCCCAACATACCCATCTCCCTTATCACCTTCTGCATTTGAATGATGTTATCTGCATAATTCCAGGTTTCACCTAGTTTCTGGTTTCGCTCTCTCTGCCAGTAGATCCAAACAAAACAAAGCTTATGGGGGTTTCTGTATTTCTAGTGATGTCCTCAGCAGGTATAACCTGTTTTTCTGGAGTCATTCTAGTGTGCTGAACTGCCTGAATAGAAAAGCAAGCTGTTGACCTTTTCAGCTAAATAAATCATGGTGGAAGACATCAGTGACTCCTTAGGGGTCTTTTAAGCAGGAGTGTCTCCTGGCCATTAGGCCACCAAGATGTAGTCTTGGGAAGAACCTGATCTCTGCTGTTTGGCCCCCTTTCCCTTCCTTGTCTGCCCGTGGGTACATTGGCCCCTGCTCCCCATGGATGTCGTCACAGTCAGCAAAAGGAGTGGCAGTTTCCACCAATACCTGTCTTTGCCAGTGAGGACTAACTACATGCCATGAAGGCTGCCTGTAACACAGCCTTGTGGTTGCTTTGTTGTCCCCTGGTGCGGGACCTTGATTCATCCTCCTGCTGCCCCACCTTCCAGATGCCGAGGGCTCTGACCTGGAGCGAAGATTTTCTTTACACCGAAAGAAAGGATGTTCACAGCCAACAGCCCCATGCTGTCTCTTCCTCTTCCACTTCACCTTTGTGGTGTCCTCCCTTGTCAATGCTTTCAGCTGCAGAGGGCTGCAGGCTGCTTTATTAGATTTCACTTGCATGAAGCACTACTAATGCCAGACTGCCCTTGGTTTTTTTATTCCAGACAGACATTTTTTCCGGAGCATTGTTCATCCAAATCTCGCTGGGCTGGAACCTCTACTTGTCTACTGTGGTCTTACTAGCAGTGACTGCTGTCTACACCATAGCTGGTAAATAGCTGAATTAAAAAAACCAAACCACTGTAAACTGGAGCCTGGGATATATGTTTCCCCTTTCCTGCATAGGGGAAAGTATTCAGGTCCTGGTCTGAGGGAAGGATTCCCCCCAGTTGCTGGTAGTATCTGCCCTGCCACTCCCAGCTGTTGGAGATCTCTGGCTATTCCCCTCTCCGCTCCTGGGCCAAGGGAAACTGGTGTGGGGGGAACATCACTGTTTTCTAGGAGGTTTTCTAACAGTACACAAGTCTCCCAGCTCCCTGTGTGCAGCTAGTTACTGCTGCCCATATTTGCTCTTTTGTCCTCTTCATGCAACATTAGCATCTGTAGGTATTAAGATACTGAACTGCCTCCAAGTCCTCTCATGAACATGGACCAGCCCTTCAGGCCATTCCTCACAGAAGGGCTCGTGACAGCTATAGGCTCCTGGGGACCAGCTCAGTGCCAGCTTCTCCCAGTGTGTCTGTACTGAAATCACAGTCCTGGGGCCAAGTAAAACCTTTCTGCAGGTGAGGTTCCTGTTTCATTGTACATGGTGAAGCACTCTGCCTGTTGTCTCTGGTTCTCCTGATAGGTGGTTTAACGGCTGTGATCTACACAGATGCACTGCAGACCCTGATCATGGTGCTGGGCGCTTTGGTCCTCATGTTCATAGGTAAGGGGAACCTGAAGTGGCATCATACACTGGTTTAATGGTCCCAAGGTCATTAGACCTTAGCAGGGTACCCTACCCTTTCATGTATGGTGTAGAAATGAGCTTTAACCACTCACAGAAGTGGTGCCAGCTCAATTCTCATTCACCAGATTGTCAGACTTACTTCATCCTTTGCACAAACTGTATGGAAGCGAGGTTCTGCATAACCACCTTGCTGGTTTGGGTTTACCTGGAGTTGCCAAAGAGCTTGAAACACAGCATTCCCAGAGCCAAATTCAGCTCTCACTATGCTCATGTAAATTCAGAGTAATTCTGCCAACTTTCCTTGTTGACTTTGGGAGTTACTGTGCATTCATCTGGTGTAACTGGGTGTTATAAAAAAATAAAAAAGCAGGAAGGAACTGACCATCATTTGGCTTTACTTTAAGCCTTCTTGGCAAACAGAAGTATAGATATATCTTGTTTTATGTCATACCTTCCTGCTTCAGCTCTTGGAGGGTGTCTTCACAACGACTACATGCTGAGGACATTGTGGGGATTAGGATCACTGAGGTTTTCCTGCACTGATCCTCTTCCAGGATGCACGGTTAAAACCACAAAGACTCTGGGCAAAATCTAACTGACTCCTGTAGAAACCTTGACTGCCAAAAGCAAGGGTGGCATGAAAAGAAAGGAGATGAGAGTACGATAGGAGAAAAGAAAAGTAATGATGAGACTCAGATAAGGAAATAACTTTGCAGGGGGCACCAGACCTTGAACGACTGGCATTTTCTTTTCAGGATTTGAAAAAGTTGGCTGGTATGAAGGACTTCAGGAGAAGTACAGCACAGCAATACCGAAGGTCATAGTCCCAAACACGACCTGTCACCTCCCACGTGTGGATGCCTTTCATTTGTTCAGGGATCCAGTCACAGGAGACATTCCTTGGCCTGGCCTTATATTTGGCCTCTCTGTGCTGGCTCTTTGGTGCTGGTGCACTGACCAGGTAAAGAAAGTCTTTCCCTCTCCAGGCAAGCCACCACACTGTTATTTCTAGCTCACTCCTCAGTTTGCGGATCTGTGAGCTGAAACATGACTGTGCCTCATTGTGCAGGAGTTACTACCTTTTTACCGATCTAGACCAGAGTATCTCACCCCTTTCACCTTCCTAGCCAGCTTCTAATTTTGTGCACTTCTTCATGCAGAGAAAGCATGTTATTTTCCTCCGTCTTTGTCCCACTGTGGGCTGGTGAGTACTGGGGGTCTTCATGCAGTTAGTGTGACGTGGCTCTGCAGTGACCTTGTGTAGACCTCCAGACAAGCCATTCATATTCCCAGAGGTCTCACTTTTCTTATTCCTTTCCAAGGTACGAACAAGGAAAACTCTATTTGTTTCTCAAGACACGGTGCCTTTGTAATTTAAGATGGGATAATTATGAAAACCCACCACTGAACTTTTACCAAAACACCCACAGTCTGCTTCATTCCTTGTTTTTTGCTGCCGTACAGCTGCTGTCTCCAGTTCTCAAGGTGGCTTCATTTCAGTCAAGGGCGAAATGATTCCTGTAAAGGAAATTTCCACACTGCCCTCTCCTATAGCCTGTGGGCTGAGCTCTGAGCAGTGGCAGCAGGCTGCAGTCAACCGAGATGGGAAAGTTGCCATTGGCATGCAAAACACCCTGGGATCCTGCCGGATGAAAGTCATCCATGAGAAAGAGAGACAGAGACAAGATAGATCCTGCTCTCTCTGTAGTGCTTCTGTTTTACTTTCCGTTGCCTTTCTGCACTGACTGCAGGTGATAGTCCAGAGGTCTCTCTCTGCCAAGAACCTCTCCCATGCCAAAGGTGGATCTGTGCTGGGAGGATATCTGAAAATCTTCCCTATGTTTTTCATTGTCATGCCAGGAATGATCAGCAGAGCTCTTTACCCAGGTAAGCCTTTCCATGTTCCTTGCCACTGGGCCTTATACCTGCCATGACCACTAATCCCACACAAAGCGTCCAGCACTTTGACACCTCAGAAACTCTGCTGTCCTGCAGGCACACTTGAATATACTCCTATCGTACACTGATGTTCACACGCCCTTCCTCCACTTCCAGTGCTCCCACAGTGGCAGAAGTAACTGGGACTATCCGTACGGGACCTATTTTGCCATTGGGGGCATATAGCTCCATGGTGTGGGCCATGCATCTGTCTGTCTGGAGGAAATCAGTGAGATGAAATACACAGAGGAGTGAGGTTGTCCTTCAGGTCTTAGGGATTACTTTCATTAGGTATTTGGTGACAGTTTTTAGCAATCATCTGCCACATCGATTCATGCAATTCCTGGTGGATTATGCAGAGCAGCCCTCCTTTGTGAAAAAGCAAGAGTTCCCCTCACTTTGTCTCCCAGATAGCTTGCATTTCTGGCTTCTCCAGATTATCCCACTTCCTAGGAAGAATACACTGGTTAGGAGGACCACTTCTAGAGGAAAGTGTGTCTCAAGTACCTCTCTCCCAGATTTCCTCAAATAGGAGTAAGTCATCCTGCAACACCCTTGGTAACCCAGCTGAGAGGTTCATGGAAACAGTCCAGTTCCCACAAATGACAAATCATCAGGGATTACAATTATGCAACTTCCAGAAGGGAATTTGCATGCTCTCTACACTGAACAGAATTGCAAAATGTCATCTCAGAGTTTCACCTTTATTTTACCATGTAAAATGTTCTTCCGTTCCACTCATTCTATCTGTATTCCAGCTGCACCTCTGAATTTATATGGAACCATACAAAAAGTCAAGATTTGTTCCCTTGAATTAAGCAACCTATGGCTCAACGGGGTTTACACTGACTTCTTGTTATTTTCCTGTCTCCTACAGATGAAGTGGGCTGCGTGGACCCGGACATCTGTAAAAGGGTCTGTGGGGCTGCGGTGGGTTGTTCCAACATTGCCTACCCCAAACTCGTGATAGAACTCATGCCTGATGGTGAGAAACCTTTATACTTGTGGAGGTGGGCTTGAGCCATGCTCTGCACGGGGGGGATCAGACTGCCTTTATCCATCGTAAGGATGAGGAAATCTTTGTGCAGTTACCAGACATCGGGATGAAAAAACAGTGCTGAGAGACCAGAGGTCTAGTCCTGATTTTCCTTCCCTTTTTTGTTGCCCCAGGGCTCCGGGGTTTGATGATTGCCGTGATGATGGCAGCCTTGATGAGTTCCCTCACCTCCATTTTCAACAGCAGCAGCACTCTCTTCGTTATAGATATCTGGCAGCGGATACGTAGAAAGGCTTCAGAGCAGGAGCTGATGATTGTGGGCAGGTTCTTACATTTCTTTATGACTCGTTGCTCTCATCATCTATTTTGAGTGCCGCATTTACATTCTTCAGTCTGGACAGACTGGGAAAAATCTGATGCCTAAAACATAGAACAGGAATGCAGCCTGGGAAAGAGCATTACGTTTTCCAGCTTCATCTCAGATAGACATGGTCAAAGAGAAACACTGAGTATACCACTGAGCTAGGTAGATCATCGCCTCTCTCTTCTCTAAACTTAACATAAATACTGCCTTAAATGTAACTTTTAGAAAAGCTGAAGGTGCTCTGGCATCACTGTCACCAGAGTTCTTTAAGAATATGTTATTTTTTGCATCAGACGGGAGTGATATATTGCAATTACTCCATTTTTTTCAGGGAAAAGTACAGAGAGCTGGGCCTCCCAGCCCTATCCGATAAGTTATAGTGCCCTTTGCGAGCAAGCTTTGGTATTGCATTATATCAGGGGCATATAAAGTTCTTCTCCTGACAGCAGAATTTAAGCTGCATTCTGATTGTTTTTGGTGCTTTTCCTCCCCTGTCATGAGCATTAAGTTTCTAAATTTTGTTGTGGGGTGAGTGAAGGCTGCAGGCAATCTCATGCTCTACCACTGTAAAGTAGTGAGAAGGAAAGTACCTCTTGTTCATGGAGAAATCTCTATAACATACAGTGCAAAGATGAAAGGGGGTTGTGGAATGCAGCTGAGACTGCAGAAGTAGTTTTAATAAGCAGCAAATTAAATGGAATTTGGCAAAGGCACAAGGCTGAGCATGTTATTTGCTTGGAAAGGTGGCAGAAAGATTGCTTCCACAAGCTTTCAGCTCCCTCTCCCTGTCGCATCCAAGAGCTAGTCCTCTGAAGAGTGTATCACTCTCTAGAACACACCAGGTTGAAGGGCTTGCACTGATCCAGCTCACAGTGGGAGCCACCGTGCCCTTGTGGATCTCTCGTGCATGTTGACTGGCAAGTCCCAGCTCAGCTCACCCTGAAATCTGTGAAATTAGCTCTGGGGATTGACTGAATTGACTTTCTAGAAGTGAAAAAAATTTCCTTTTTCCTGTGTACACAGGGAAAGGTATTCCTTGAGAGTGACCTGTGGATTTTTTTCTTAGGAAATTCTGAGAGCAATTGGAAGTGTGTTTTGCTGCAAAACTTCGTTTTCAGGTAGACTCCACCACCTGCACAGCTAATATAGTTTTGTCCTCATCTTCAGAGTTTTTATCCTCATCCTTGTAGTCATCAGTATTCTCTGGATCCCGATCATTCAATCAGCCAACAGCGGCAAGCTCTTTGACTACATTCAGTCCATAACCAGCTATCTAGCCCCACCGATCACAGCTCTCTTCATCTTGGCAATCTTCTGCAAGAGGATTAATGAGCCTGTAAGTGGAGTATCAACAACCAACTGATACACGTATTTGATTTGATAAAATAAATAAATAACTCTCCCCTCACTACCAAGCCTTTGAGACCCTTTAAACTTAAATCCAGTCCATCTAAAGTGTGACAATTAGACAGCCTTTTCCTGGCATGCACTAGTGGATCTTAGCCCAGTCTCTAGTGTACGTGTGTTTGCTTCCAAGAAGCCACTGCAGGTGGTACTTGGCAGTCTCATTTGAAAGCACGAAAGGCAAAGTTGTTCCACACTTCAGGGATGATGCATCAAAGTCTAGTTGGAGGCATGTTGCATTGTCTGTGCAACGGACAAGAGAAAAATTAGGATTTTTAACTGAAAATATCCTCCTTTGGTGTCGGTGTGGGTTACCATCAGACATAAAAGGTCTTGGTCTAAGAAAAAGGGGAGGAGAGGAGAGGAGAGGAGAGGAGAGGGAAGACTTTAATCAAAGGTAGCATGCAGTGACCTTTTCTTTATGCTTGCCTTTTCTCAGGGTGCTTTCTGGGGCCTCATGGTTGGTCTAGCTGTTGGTCTCATTCGGATGATCATGGAGTTTATTTATAGCACACCGTCTTGTGGTGAGGAGGACAGAAGACCAGCTGTGCTAAAGGACTTGCACTACCTCTACTTTGCCCTCATCCTCTGTGTCCTCACTGCGATTGTGGTTGTCCTCATTAGTCTCTGCACCCCACCGATCCCTGAAGAAAAGGTAAGTGACTTGCAGTGGCACCCTTTTCTCAGAGGCCCCATTTGGTTTCCAAAAATCTCTGAAATCTGTCCTTTTCCTTTCCTCCCATGTTAAGAAATGGCATGTAATGCATATGCTGCAAAGAAGTCCTTGCTCCTCAGCTTTCTATTCCCCAGGTCGCATGGTGTTAATGCTTCCTGAGGCACTGAGTGCTTCAAATTGAGTGTGAGTTGCCATGCTGTGTCTAGAGTTGGGCAGACACCACAGCCCACCATAACTGCAATAGAAAGAAAAGAAGAAGGGGAAGGAGGTGAAATCATATTACAGAGCACTGCTGAGGAGGAATTAAATATATCTAATTGTAGCATCTACCCTGTTTCAGCAGAGCCAGCATCAATCTTGCAGGCAAACAAGATTAATATCTTTTGCAACATGGGCATTTAGGAAAATAACATTTTGTCCCAATGTGATCTCAATTACATTTAATAACTTTGAGTCAGGCACAACTTTCTTTTACTTAACACATTAAAATGGTGCAGAGTTGGGAGGCATTATATAATAAAACCTTAAAGAAACTCTTCCTAGTCCCAGGTTTTAAAGTAGCTGTCAATATAAAACACCTGCCATCTAATTCCAAACAAAGGTTACTGGATAGATTAAAAGACCTATTTTTTTCCTGTCTAACTGCATGAGGAAATGAGGGTGATGCCATCGTAGCATTTTCGATCTGTTTCTTCCTCATAACTTGTAAAGCATTAACCAGTTCCATAAATGTTTGATTTAATGTTAGCGGTGTCAAAGATACCCAGCTCCTAAAGATTACATGAAAGCAGGTGCTTGGACAGAGGAGAGGCGGGGGGAGGGAGAGGCTGTCTTTGTGTCTGCTTTAGATAAAGTCTCAGCTTTTATTAGCTATCAGAGGATCTACATGGGAGAGAGAAGTACTGGCAAGGAGGCACCATTGGTTCTGCTGCATGCGTTGTTCACTACTGCTCAGGGGTGGCCAGATGGTTGCCAGCAATTAATTACCGTGGTTTAATGAGTTCCCACTTGTCATCTGACCTGTGATAACTAAACACGTGCAGTGCTTCCTGCCCACAGCAATAGCAAGATAAGATGCATTAACACAGCACGTGCAAATAGTGAACATCATACCCATGGTTCAGGAAATGAAGAAACTGGCCACAGCACCTATAGGCTCTTTAACCTGACCTTGGAGGTATAAAAACATTTAAAGCATATTTTAAGCGGGGGAAGTTCAGGATGAAGACCTACTGTAATAGCATCAGGAAAAGAGATGTTATGATCATAAGAGGCTCCCTAGAGGAGATTTTCAGTAGAAATATGTGAGTTTATGGGTGCTGGACTTAAGGGACCTTATTTGACATATTCTTCAAAGAGCCAATGCACAGAAAAGGTGAATTCAGACTGGAAGTGGTCCAGGGAGTAAAGCCAATAGGATCATCAGGGAGGACAGGATTTTGTCTGAAACAGCTGTGTGCAGCTATCCCAGAGGAACAAAGGACTAGGGGTGGTGGCTGCCCCCCCCAGGTACAGCTGGAGAGCCAGGCAGGGAGGAGAGCTTGCGAAAAGGCGGTGCTGGCCAAGAACAAACATAGGCTGGGATTTTTGGGGGAAGTTTCTGAAAGAGGAATGTTCAGGATAACATTTTGGTAGGCTATGGACCCCACATAGTGCTGAGTTCAGTGCTTGACCTCTGTATGAGAGCTTCTGTTGAAGAAAATTAATAAAAATTAATGATATTGCCTGTGGCAGTGAGAGGCTGGACACAGAGACCTAGATCAATCATCTGATGACAATGATGACCATCCATGTCCCATGATGTGCCCCCCCCCCCCCCCATAAAAATTGCATGGGGCTAGCTCTGCTAGCCCATATCTCTGCAGCACTTTGAGATGTAATGGTGAAAGACACCATATAAGAGCTAGGAACTGCACCATTTATTTTGTCAAGCAAAAGGAAAAGAAAATCAAGCCACCAGAGTAAAATCTAAGGAAATACAATGTTAGCTCATACTTCAGCAGATGTAAATCAGCATAGCTCCATTGCCTTCAAAGACCAGGAGCAGCTGTTGAGCACAGTTATGCCACTTTACACCAGCTGAGGATCTACACTGGACAACTTTAAATATTGAATCTCATTGCTTTTCAGATAGTAAATGGGAAAAAGGAGAAAAGAGATTTGTATCTGATGTTACAGCGGTACCGCTAATGTGCCTGGCTTTAAATGAATTACAATCCAAGAACTGCAAGCTGTAGCATTTTCTCCTGCTGTTTTGGACACTCTCCCATCCCTGTGGTGATTGATGCTGTGCTGGAAAACAAGTATGCAAGGAATTTGTTTGGTATGCTCCAGAGTTCATATGTCTTCATTGTAGGTAGTCCATATTGTGTCATGCCGTCCTTGAAAACCCTGCAAAAGAGCTTACAATTAAATTTGAGACTGTGAAGCTGAAACACAACTGTCAGGTGCCAGATGGCATTTTGGAACAGAAGGATTTATTCTAGTTTACAAACAACAAAAGAAAAACTTTGCTGAGTTCTTGCAAACTCCCTTGTCCAAGGAGAATGTGAGGGTGGAAAGGGAGAGGAACAGCCCACTAAGCATGAGTGCTACACAGGCAGGTGACCTACGCAGGGGTCAGGACTTACCCAGACAGGCTGATGGACTGGCAATTCTCCTTGATGTGCTCTGGAGTCGGGGATGTTTTCCCTGTGTCCTGAGGTCTGTCTTCAGTGGCTCTTTTAGGTGCATGGCCCAGGAAGGCCCACTTTGGCTGGCCTGAACCCACACTATACACTCCTGAGGTGCTGCAACTGAAGCTCCCACAGCATCATTTAGTGCCACTGACAGCAGTGTGCTCAGCTCTTGTGGGAACCAGGCACTTGCAGAGGAGCAAACTAAGGGGGGACACAGGGGTTCCTGAGCAGTGCCCATGCATGGGTCTGCAGTGGGGAGCAGAGCCACAGGGCTCCCTGGGACTCGCCAAGCAGAGACCCTTCATTCCCCTGCCCTTGGGCATGGCGGCATTTCAAAGGCCCAAGTCAAGTCTGCTAACACAGCTCCTCCATCAGCAGTTGTCTTTATTTATGTATTTGCTTGCTTTCTCCAGGCATGCAAAACAAGTGCCACCATCTGCCTCCCCCATCCCTATCCCTTCCTGAATCGGTGCCAGGGAAGCATAGCTAGCCCCACGGTGGCCACCATGGCCACACAGTGCTGCCAGTCTGCCTCAGCACATATCCTACTGGCAATGGCAAAGAGGAGAAAGGGGGACCTCAAGGAATTCAGCGAGCCAAAACCCACCATGGGGAACCTGGAGCATGGGTGTGATGCTTCACCCTAGACGAGCCCTCTAGGGTGGTGGTTTGCTTTATTTGGCCTTGGTCAAAGCACCAGCTGCTGGGTGTGTCAGTGGGGTGATACACAATGAGGTTACCTGTGTGTCTATGCTGCTTTCAGTTGGGAATCGCTCCCATCTGGCAGAGTCTGAGCCTCAGATAAACTCTAGCCCTTGCAGATTTTGCCACAATGTGAAGAGGCAGTCATTCAGTGACACATGGGACGAGGAGGGAAAAGAAAAAAGTTTTGGAAATCCTTTAGTACCCTGAAACTTTGCTATGTTCCAGTGACATTTCCTAAGTGATTAAAAAAAAAAAAATAGAATCCTTGAGAAAGATGAGGATCATCAAATCAAAGCAATTTAGCACATCGTGACAAGAAAGATTAGCCCTGCCCAATGCTCATCTTCGTTGAAAATGATTTAAATAAAGCTATAAATCTTCTGGAAATTATGCAACATTTTGTGTCAGCTGGAAACTCCTGCCTAGATTTGTGTGTGTAAAATTCAAAAATTAAACTCACGATACTTTGTAAGTGACCAATTTGACACGTTCATTTCCATACAGGCAGGGCAGGGAGGCAGCCGCTCCTCGGGCAAATATGTGACTTTTCCTGGCCTGTTGTCACCGCTGCAGCTTCACTTCCCCAGTCCCATCCTGCAGCTCTTCTGCAGGGCAGCCGAGGGGCTGGAGCGGGAAGGTTGCCCATGGACCTGGGCAGCTGCATTTGAGTGGGATTGATGAGCATGGTCCTTGCTGCCAGAGCATGCAGAGGTTAGGAAGAGCCTTTGCCATCAAGCTGTTTGGTGTACCATGGCCAGCCAAAGAAGCAGCAGGCCTGGCTTAAATTCAAAGACCTGAGCTCCTGGGATGCTTGACCTCACTCCACATCTGCAAAAGGACCAACATGAGATTTGCAAGAGTAATGCCTCCTGTGACCTCCTTGTGTCCCAGGGAGGAGACCTTCAGCCTTGCCCTAGGATAAGAGTTTTCAGACCTTCTGCTTTTGTAAAGCAGAGCAAATTGCAGCCACAGCAGCCTGTCCAGGAATGATTGTCTTTCATGGCTTTCGATTGCTCTTTCACTGAAAGACTGCAGAGAGAGGTAACGTCTTTTACTGGCCCAATAGAGAAAACTGGAATTAAAAAACAAAGAGAAAAAAGCCAAACCAACAAACAAACAAAAAAAAGAAAGGGCATTTGGTTGGGCAAGTCTTGCAGTGTGTGCCCAGAGCTCATTTTTTTTTTCTACTTGTAACTACACCTGTTGGTCTAATGCATGTTGGTCTAATCCTCCCTGTGAACTGTGACTTGCATTCGCCGCCACGGCTCTGTCTGCCCACATGGTTGCACTTCCTGAACACATACTTGCAGTCGCAAGCAGAGACACACTACTGCTATTTTTCCCACTAAGAGCCCTGAAATAAGCTCATTTGGAAGTGCAGGTTGCCACTTTGATGTGAGCTTGTCCCAGCTGTAGGGTTTAATGTTCCCACTGGATTTTCTTTTCCTATAAATCGACAGCTGAGATGAGACAGAAGATCCTCCAGTCCCTCCCCATGTCCCAGAGAAGGAGCTGCTCAAATACCAGTGTTCCCATGGCCATACATCTGTGTCATGCCCTTATGGCCCTATCTGCATACCAGCACCCAAATGATCTTCCTCCGCTGAGTGTACAATTGCTCTCTGTGATTGACTGTATCCAGAGGGGGATATCTCGGCTTCTGGGTTTTTTTGGTTTGCTTGGGTTTTTTTGTGTGTTTTTTTTTTTTTTTAATTGACTTTCTTTATGTTTCCCTGTTGGAGGTCTGCCATTCTGGACACAGTTCATCATTACTTAATGTCAATCAAGTAAGCCTAGCAAAATGGAAGCTACTTCTTTGATGTCTACTGAAAGGTTACGCCTGGTAGAAACAGGGATGGAACAGGTTAATTAAAAACATAGAAGGAAAGAAACTAGATTAATTCACACTTTTTCTCAGCTTTTCAGCTTCATCCGGGTGGTACCAGAATTCTTTTCCAGGGTGTGGGCACCTGTGCAGAAGGGAGGTGAGAGAAAGTGGGGGAACAACCATCACCCCAGAAGAGGTGTCTCAGCACTGTCTTGGATCTGTCTGCCTCAAAGAGGGGGAGACTGGCATGCCAGTTTGGGACAGGCAATAACCCGTTTGTTCTCTGTCCCACTTTGCAGCTTGCTTGCCTGACGTGGTGGACAAGACACAGAAAAGCACCTGCCATTGAACTGTCAAGTAACAAGAGTGAAGCAACACAGATCAATCCAGCCAACGGAGCGAGTGCCTTGGTTGAAAGTGCAGATTCGGGTGATAAGGAGGAGGCAGGTAGGGTGGCTGGCTGTGAACAAGCACGCTCATGTGGTGAATGCACAGTCAAGCTCTCATGCAAGTCCCTCTAAAGCTCATGAGAGGCCATCTGTTGCATTCACTGGAGACAGGGCTTGTATTTACGGGTGTACCAGTTCTGAGGATGTGACAAATGAAAGTGTTGCAGTTCTTGGTCCTCCCAAGATATCTTTTGTTACCTTTGTGTCTCAATCCTCTGAATGCCTCAGAAGAGCTGCCTTTCCTGAAAAACAAAGAAAACTCATCGTTCAGTAAAATTTTTTCCCTCCTTCTCCCTAGAACAAATTGTTTACCCAGGGAAACTACCCCAGTCCAGCCCTGCCCAAGTCACAGTGCTATTTCAGCACTTCAGGCCTGGACACACAATGGTGTGCTGGACTCCTGAGATGTGAGTCAATGGCCATTTACAAACATCCCTTGGGAGGGTGGCGGTCTGTGCTGCTGGGACACTGCTCCTCACCCCATTGACAGTGGGGCCTTGTGCCACGACACTGCATTTATTTGTCTCTCTCACCAAGATGCTCTTGAGGCACTCCATAGCACTACTGCAGGCATGAGCAAAGCAGCAGCTACTGCTGGTGTTATGAAAGTCACAGCAGGCTTTGTAATTTCAACTTTCAGCACTTAAAAGTGGCACCCCCTCCTGTCCTCATCATTGCTAGGAGAGAAAACCATGTGTATGTGCTAGAGATGTCTCCTCCTTACTCCTGTGGGAGCTCTGCTGGCCAAACTGACTCAGTGATCCTGTAACATACTGTATTAAAATAGTATCATGGTCTGAAGGGACCATGAGACACTGGGACCAGATGTGTGCACTTTGTGGATGTCCTAGGATAAATCTACAAGCCTCATTTTTTTCATTTACATTATGCCAATAGTATCTTTCATCTTCCCTTAAGATATAAGACATCATTAAAACTCAGACCCAAACTGCTTAAATAGCTGTATGTCCTACCAAGGGTATTTAATAGGAAGGAAGGCAAAGAGTCAAATGAACTTAAAAGAGTTGTCAGGAGGCAGAACAGTAGCAGGAGATGCTACACAAGCAAGTTTTTATCAGAGTGGACAGAGGTTTATTCTGCAAATCCATTAAAAAAAAAAGCAGCTTTCTGGTTTTGAGCTTAACCTTCCAAAGTTATAGAGCAGAAAAACTCAGAATAAGGGCACATACACAAGATTTCTTCACTCCTTCCTTTTGCTGGTCAGTCCAAAGGACACTGGTACTAATTACAGCCAAGCTAAACAGAAGTGAACAACTAAAGAAATATCTTAAAGTTTTTTTTCCCAATAGAGTAAGTGTGGGTTTAAGTTGAATGCAGCCATTCAGCATTATTTATTGTTTCTTATCAACTCCTAGTTCACTTAACTAGCTCATATTTTTATAAACAAATGTCCTGATATTTTAGTAATTAGTAATGATGGGCAAGGAAATGCGAACAGAGCAGTTGACAGTTTAATGAGGGTTTTTTTCCAGGTAACACCTTTTTCAAGGTCTTATGACATTCCGCATTTCAAAAAAAAGAGGTTATATTTGGAAAGAGCAGCCAGTGAAATGCATGGAGCACAGGGCTGACAATTAAAACACATACTTCACTCGGCATGTCAAGTGTAATATATAAGCCAGGCAATCTCTAAATGGACCATCATGCTGTCAAGAATTTGTGAAAGTGGATGGAAATGGGCTCGGGGAGGAGGGGGAAGAGGTCTGTTAATTAACTAATGAACAATTGGTGTTGCAATCAACCAACTGTAATCAGGCTCTGTGGTACGTGGTCAAAGCAAAGCTTTCCTCTTCCCCTTCCCCTTCCCCTTTCCCCCTCGCAACTCCCATCTTCATCTTGCATCTCCCAGCCAAGGTCCATTGCAAGCCCCACTCCAGATTGGCCAATGCACCTCCAGACTGGTGGAAGGAGCAGGGGTAAAGTCCCAGCTAGATGGTAACACCCGTTGTTTGGTCTGTCTCTTGCAGCAGCCAAGCCTCCCTGCTGGAAAATGCTGTACTTGTGGTTCTGCGGCCTGTCCACTGGCCCCACACCCACCCTGTCCCAGGAGGAGAGAGCTGCCCTGGAGCAGAGGCTCACCAGCATTGAGGAAAAGCCCCTGTGGAAGACTGTTTGTAATGTTAATGCTGTTCTCCTGCTGACCATTAATGTCTTTCTGTGGGCATATTTCGGCTGAGGTGGGGTCAGGCAGCACGTGGCTTTGGTTTCTCGAGGGGGTCCTCATCTTCATGTCTAAGCCAGAGGAGTTGGGTGACAGAGGCTGTGGTGATGGTCCCCCCAGGGGACCACAGGCACTGGCACACCTTGCCACAGCCCTTCCCTCGGCGGCCCTGCTTGCTGGAAATGACTGTGGGGCTCGGTTTCTCCATAAGATAAGGTGTGACCAAGACTCAAAACTGGTCACATCCAGGATGCAGGGATTGTATGGGACAGCATGTGGGTGAAATCAGGAGAGCTGGGGTCTATTTTAAGGGTGCAGAGCCAAGCCCAGCACAGAGCAAAGGCTTTGGAAAATCTGTTTGTGGCATGGCTGAGGCCTCGCTCCCCCCACGCACCAGCTCAGTGCTAACTTTGTACCACTGCTCTTAGTGGAAGGACTTCTGGGTTTCACTCATGTGGGAAAGGAGACTTAAGCACTAACTGCAGTTTTTTCCAATTTTTCTATATGGCCAAAATTCAGATGGGTTTAGTGTGGGACCACTGGATTTGCTCAGCAGCAACAACCTTTTTGGCTCCCACAGCCACCCCAGACCTGTGCTGGACCACCCCCAGTTGGCATGGGCGGTGGGGACAGGGCCTTCCCCACCCTGCCGTGTGACAGTGGGTCTTACAACAGCCTGACCTTGTTTACTCATCGGGCCAATCCTGCCCCTTAACAGCATTGCCAGCAATAAAGGTGCCTTAGTAACAAAGCCAATTTTTACTTTGGATTATTGTGGTTATATATCCTGCATTGATGCACAAAGGTCTCCCTGGGACCACAGTGACCTGGCTGCGGTAGGGAAAAGAAATAACCCTCCTTGGCCCAGGTCCGAGGCTGGACCGTGCCCTTTTTGGGCATGCTCAGGCCCCTGTGACACACCTTGGTGTCCTCATGAAATATGGCATGGATATAACCTTTTAAACCACCTCTGGAGGAAGAGGTGGCAGTACCCACTGGTGGTATCTTTGTCTGGTGGTTAGGATGCTCACCTGGAGAAGGCCAACAGAGATGTGACCCCTCCACTCCAGCATCCGAGGAGCATGTCCTGTGTGCAGAGGCAAGGGCATACGGTGAGGCACAATGCCAAAAAGATGAAGCAAATGAGGCATCATCCAGCAAGGAGAAGAGAAACATGCTCTGGGCCCTCCTGGCACAGGGAGCCCAGGTCACGATCCCCCCACTCAGCCTCAGTTTGGGGAAGAGGATGGAGGAGACTGACTCAGCCACGCAGGATGGGGGTCTGTGCTCATGCGGGTCAATACAAGCATTTGCTTTTTCTAAGAGGAAAAAGTGCATTTTCTTTGAATAAGGGAGATTTCAGCCCCGTCAGTCTCCCGTCCATCCCTGCGGGAGGAGGCATACAACACAGAGCTTGCCTTGCCTTTCCGCTATTCAATTTCGAGCAGGTGGTGCCCAGATCAGAGGGTGCCTCAAAACATTTAGAGGAAATCAAGTTACCAGCTGTGATTAATAGCTGGTAAATGTCTAATAATAATGGACGCATTTCTAATGCATTTAGAAATACCAGGGCTCTTGCCGAGAGCAGCGAGGTGCTGAGTGCTCCTGAGCCAGAGAGCCCCTCAGCAGCACTTAGCTCAATGGCTTTATTGGCTTTTTTGGACCACACATCCACAGTGTGGAGCAGGATGAGGAATACTGGGGCAGTTTTTTAAACATCTGAGATTATTCTTTTGCCCTAAGAAAATTTCAGTTTTGCAGAGAATAGAGGCGAAATTTACTAAGCCTTTTTTTTTTTTTAAATGACACAAATAGTTTTAATTTTTGGATATATGAGGCTGACCTCTTCCCCTCCCCATCTCACCCCATGGACCCTAGAAGATGAGGGTTCCTTTAAAATTATGATATCTATGTCAGTTAAATGAAGTAATGCACTTCGAGAGATGTGACTGCATCCATGAGCTTGGCCCACAGAAGAAATGAAGATCTCCACATTGCCAGATGTGCGCCCCACAGGAGAAACACATTTTGTTGGGAAATTTATTTGACTTACTACTTTGCTTTGAACTACTAAAGCAAAGTAAAAGAAAAAAGAGTCACTGTGGAGGGGGAGTCTGAAATGTTTCATTGAAATAAGCCAAAGTCGTCTCAAAACATCTTGACCTTTCCTTGTGTTTTCTAGGAAAACACCATATTTACCTTAAAAAAAATTAAAACCAAACCGAAAAGAGATTATATTTTCCCTCCTGGCTGAAAACTGGGAATGGACGAGACTTTCCTTTTCATGTTATTCCTCATTTCAGTCCCTCTGCTCCTTCCTTCTCATCTCCTTCACTCATTCCCTCTGCCTACATCCATGTGCAGCTCTTCCCTGCATCTTCCAGCCCCCCCTTCCCAGCCTGGATAATTTCTGGTTTATGCTACCTCTCCCCATGGGTCACACTTGAACACACCGAGTCCCTCCAGCCCCTGCTCCCACTCGCTTCCCTGTGGCAGGTGGGACCCTGCTCGCCCCGGCAGCTCCCCATCAGCCTTGCCCTGCGAGGCTGTCACCGAAATCAGGAATGAACCTTGTAACACCAATGTAGTGTTAAAAGGCAGGTGTTCTTTATTTGCGGCACAGGATGCACAGGGATCGCTCCTCCTAATGTGCACGCAGTCAGATCTCTTTGTGCCAGTTAAGTACATGCTTCATATACATATTCATTAGCTTTCTGATAAAAGATGTACATATTCAGATGTTATTTGTGTATGCCTATTGGTGTCTCCAGGTGGTCGCCAGGGGTCTCTGGGTGAAGGACATACTCTTCCTCCCTGTGTCCGCTAGTTAATCCTTGTGTTCGTGCAAACTCAGTTCTGAGATTACGCATGTACTGTCCTTGAGGGCTCGTCTGTTCTGGCTTAGTGTCTGCTCTGCAGTTCCTTATCTTTATGGCTCTGTACGTCTGCTTTTCTTAAGGCCAAATGTCATCGTGACTTTGTTTAGGTTCTTTGAATCGTGAGGCCTCTTTGACTCCCTAAAGCAACAAGGTTTAGTCATCATGCAGGCTGTTCTTGTTTCGGCTACCTCATTATTCTATCGTGCAGGCTGTTCTTGTTTTGGCTGCCTCCTTATCTTGGCTCAGTTTTGGCTCCAGGTCCCAGCCTTAGTTGAGCTACACTAGATTGTATTAGTAACTCCCAACCATTTATACCCTAAATCATTGCTACCTAAAAGTGAGGCTTTAATTTAATCCTTAAAACAGAGGTTTGGACCCTAAGCACTAGGAGTGAGGGTTTTGGATCTAAAAATTAGGCTCTGAGTCTGAAAGGAGAGGGGTTCTGACAGAAACACGTTATCTATTGCAGTAATGATTAACTAATGACTAAAATACAGATTAACGAATACACTGATTGTCCCCAGACTTAATGTTCAGTTGGACGGTATAGCAGCATCCATGTTTGGTTAACTTCATTACCCTGGTTACACTTCCCCCCCCTTTGAAAGTTTTGAGATTAATTTTCTCAATACTTTCACTACAAACTAGTACTCAATATCCTACCTCTAGTTAACCTATAGTATTAACGCTTATCAACCTCTATGCGATAGGGATTTCCCTATCAAAATTCTCTGGACCATATTTTCCATTTGCCAGTGCAAGAGTGACCTTTCGATTCATTGCCATCTCCTTTGTTAGAACCTTCTTTAAGCAAGAATAGACAAGGAGGATTATCAAAACTACAATCAGCAAGAGCAACACCGTGCTTATGATAGATCTCACCCACGAGCTGAGATTCCATCCCAGATCATTAAACATCTTACTAATCCAATCTTCCTGCATATCTAGTTGAATGTTGTGAGCATCTTTCTCTACCTGTCCTAACAGACTTAAAGCATGTCCGACATCCTGAGTTACATTTGGGATATGTATGCAGCAATCATCTATTTTATCCTTCAGGTACCCACAGACTCCATGTTCCTTTAGCAAGAGCATATCTAAGGCCATCCTATCCTGCAATGTCATTTTATAAAATTAATCACCCTTTTTTGGATCCTCTGCACTTATCTCCTCTTTTCCTATAGAGAAGTTTCCACACCAAAGCAAACACCCATTTACAGAAAAACTTATACATATTTTAAAGTCAATTTAGCAGTCTCAGAGTCTCTATTGACGATTTTCCATGATGGTGCTTTCTATACTCGAGTGTAGTGTATCCATGGTTCCACTCCTTCTACTTTGATTGCAGTGTAGGTTGTTAACAGTACCTGTAAAGGTCCTTTCCACTTCTCCTGCAGTACTTCAGGGTTCCAGGTCTTTATGTACATGAGATCACCTGGCATGGCAAGGAGCCGCAGGGACAGGGATAGGGACAAGGGCAGAGACAGGATGGGATGGGGTGGGATGGGATGATCCTCAGCTTCCTGCCACTGCAGGGGTGATGCTGTGGCAAAGAGTGCTGCTGTAAGCGTGCAGCCCTTTGCACCATCTCAGATATGCTCTGAGGATTTTAAGAGGGAAACCCTGACAGAGGCTCTGCAGGTGGAGTGATTATAAGCCCAAAATAAAATGCTCTTTTCCTAACAGGGACGATCAAGGCTAAAAAAGCCAAGGCCCATGACAGTCACATGCTGCACCTGTGAAGAGCTTTATCTCCTAATGTGTTGTGCATCCAGTGAAGCAGGGGTACTTCCTAAAGCTGCATCACTTGAAGACATACAAGTGCTTAAATGCCTGTGGCGGGCTCTGGAGGAACCTTTTCAGAGATACATGAGGTGGGATGTGCGCAGACCCCGAGCGAAAGCGTACATCAAACACCAGGTGCTGCAGCTGCTGCAGCCCAAGCTGCTCTGCACCCGGAGCAGCTGCTCCACTAGCATTGCTCAGCCCACACCGTGAGGGCAGAGCTCCCAAGGGAACAAGGCTACCTGCAAAGCCAGCAAGCCATAGCCCCAAAAGCAAGGAATCAGCAAAATCACAGGGCCCGGAAGAGTTTTTAGCAGTGACATGAAGAATTGCATGTGGGAAGTCGGAGCCCAGCAGAACCAGGGCTTTAGCAATGACAGGGTCATCTGATGGTGGCTGTGGCACGGCATCGGGCTCCTCGCGAGCCTTTCCTGGGGAGCAGCTTGTCATCGCCCCAGGAGCACTATACAGCCTCCCTCCTCGCAGCGCATGATGAATTGCAATATCCTAAGAAGAACGCATCGCTTTCAGAGCTGTAACCAATATACAAGTCCATTGGCAGCAGATGTTATTAATGATGCCAATACATATTTTCATATTAATCTTCCATACTAGGCTTGTGTCTATCTGCAAATGATTATCATTCATTTTCCTGACAAATCTATCAAGATCATTTATTACTGTTCGGCAAAGGATCTTCTTTTAAACAAAGATTAATAACATTGCATTTTATCTGGCTGGCTGAGCCAAAGGAAATGAAATTAACAATGAACCCTACAAACATGTCATCACTTTAATTTACCGGAAAATATTTAAAAATGTTATTTAAAAGAATATACGCTATGGCGGGCACAGTTTATTACAAAGAAAATAAATGAAACTGCATGCATTTTAGCAGGGTGGAGAGTAAGTTTGCAAACAGGGCACCGCATTTTCTCTGGTTCCTTGTGCTCATTTTCTGGGACAAGGAGGGAGCAGCGCACGCAGCCTTGGTGTGCGCGGACGGGCACCTGCCCAGGTGAATCGTAGCTGGAAGGCACTGTTCCTGGGTTAAAGGGGAGCCTACCTGGCATCACAAGATCTCATCCCTGCAGGAAGCACTGTCCTCCCTGCATTCTGTAGAGGGGAACTTCACCAGGGTAAAGGTCATGGAGATCTGAGGGAGAGGAGGGGACACATGGGCTGACAAGGTCCCAGAACTTTTGGCCCCTATGAGGAAAAGGAACAAACTCAATACATTTACATGGGTTAGTTTGCTTTCTTCTGCACTCTCTCCTTATTTTCCCTTCCCTTCATTTCAGTAAAATAATAATAAATATACACCAAAGAACACAACAGAACTCCCTCCTACTTTGACTGCAAATAGTAATGAAAAAAATATCAGCTTTGCCTTTACGTTGCTTTGTTCATACCCATCAAATTATCTTTTGAGCCCCATTTTGGTGCATCTACCCACTGCCGTGCCTCTGCAGGACTTTCCCCACATGCCCGGTTCTGGGCTGTGACATCTCTGGCAATGGGAATCCCACCACTCCCCTCCACAGCCTTGTGCCTGGAAGGCATTCCCCCGCCTCCTCCCTAGCACTGCAGCTCACTTACTGCTTCTCACTGCCCAGTGTTTCCAACACCAGCAAATTATTCCTCTTCCTTGCTGGTGGGGAGAGGAGAAAGTTGCTTAGAACAATTTTGAATTCCATAGTCAAGAAGCATTTCTCTCACAGATAAGAAAGTTAACTTCTTACCTTCAGTGGATTCATTTTATCCTATCCAGATACCAGGTTAGAAGCATTGTTTTAAACCCCAGGCAAAAGAAAATAACCCTGCTGTAATGGTTTTAAAATGCTGACATATCGGCAAGAGGATTTCCAAGTGTGCATTTGTGTATCTCTGTGGAGCAGCAAAAGCACACTTGCTAAATCGGCTGGTATTTAACCATACATTTTATAGCTACATAACAAAGTCTTCCGGATTTTTTTTTTTTAATTAAAAAGAAAAGTCATCAACGCAGCATAGGGCTTCAAAAATTTATAACAAATAAGAAAAGCCTGAACATACCCCAAAGCATGGTTTGACTTGTCTGTAGATTGAAATGTAATGAGCTAATAAGAGAAGCAAGTTGGCCCTCTGTTTAAGCTGGAGATGCATCTCCAGGTACTTTGGGGACACTTTGTAGTTTCGTAAGCGGTGAGAGCTCAGGCTGCTCATGTCCAGGCCCTGCATACTGAAGTAGGACCAGACTCCCAGCTTCTGGAAGGCCTCATCTTCTACTCGGACCTAGCATTTACTGGTAGGATTTGGGATCTTTGACGGAGCATAACCACAGTGCACGTGGCAGAACATCCCTGCCTGTTTCTTTATCAAACTGCCAGCTTAGCCGTGTTTCTTTTAGCACAATGGTCAATCCTGGCATAAAGACTGCAAGCCAAGAAGAAACCGGTTTCTGGCTAAGGTGTTCTAAAAGCTAAATACTCATTACGTTAGCAAAAAAAGGAGCTGCACTTTATTTCTAGCGTGACTGCATCTTGCTCCAGCTTTCAACTGCTGGATTTCATCAAGCCTCCTCTGTTACATTAAGCAGTTGTTCTTTATGAACTTACACCACATAAATACAATAATAAGCAGTGCTTGCAGAGAAATGGGGCTTTATAATCATGGAAAGGCAAAAAGGGGATAAAGCCAAAAAGAAGCGGCACAGGACAAAATGTAGCAGATGCAGAAAAACAAATTCAAGCCTCTCATCTCACAGTCCTGTAACTATATTTAAGGGGGTTCATTTATTTTCCCCATTTCGGACTAATGCCAGCATAATGTGGAAGGTGTCACCCACCTTGGTGATTTCCCAAAGCCAAGTATGAACAGTTTTTAGTTTGTTTACCTTGAGCAGTAAGAGTGATGTACACGAGGGTATCATAAAGGCAACACAGGGAGCAACAAATGAAAGTGGTTTTTTTTTTAGCATAGGTAAAATATTGGTGTTGCAACAACTTGAGAATTTTGTGCAACCTCCACTGAAGCAGGTGAACATGAGTGAAGAAGCCAATTGCCGAGCTGCTGCCCCAACAGCATGTTGCTGCAATGGCGATGAAGGCACCCTTCCAGGCTGTGGATGGTTGCAAGGAAACATCACTGCCTGTTCTTCAGAGGAGTGGAAGATGACGGCTTCCTCATCACCCAAACGTACCCTTCTCCCCAGTGAAGACAGCAAATCCACTGGGAACACCAAAATACAGATGCCCTTGTTGGGGAAATTCTCAAGGAGGAGTCTTTATTGGTGTTGCCCATCATTGCCCCAAATTCCACTGCACACAGCACTGCCTTTTCCCAAGTGTACCCTGACCCTCAGTCATGTGTTTTCTGCACCTTTCTGTGACTCAATGAGTCTTGAAACTCCTACAGGAGAGATGGAGAACGCTTCTGCCCCAGAACAGCCCCTCAACCCAAGAACTGGGCACTCTGAAGAGTCTGTTATGGGTTTAAAGTCCTTCAAGTGGAGCAGGGAATTCTCCAATGGCTCTTTAATTCCTGACCTGAGATCCCATATAATACCTGAAGCTGTCTTCATGCCTTCCCTCCCCTTGTCTCAAATGCAGTTTCCAACACCCCTGTGTATCCATCTCCATCACAGTGCACGGGGGGATGTTATTTAAGCATGTGCCATCTGGTCAAAGCCTGGCAGCAAGGTATCACTGTGCCATTCAAGCACGGCCCAAGGTTTCATAAGCAAAAACTGAAATACCATGCAGTGCAATATTATCGATAAGCCGTCCAAGCAGGACCAGATGGCACCACCATGCCAAGGACAACAAACAGAGATATGAAGTTGTCAGAGTACGAAACAAATTCAGTCTGAGCTGCTGAGTTTGTGCCATTTGTGCGCAATTCCCAGGAACGAGAAACAAGCTGTCCCAAAAGACACTGCAGAAATGCTCCTGGAGAGGGCACGTGAACAACTCTCTGTGAGCGACGGGGTGGCCCCTGAGGAGTCCCAGGGCCACGCAACGGCGAGTGTGCGTATGAGTACGTAAGAGTACACGCACATATGGAAACCCAAAACGTAAGAGCAACTGCACTTGCAACGCTCAGTTACTGCTCTGTGGTGTGGTCTCTGCTGGGCTACTGCCAGGTTGGGCTGACAGCCCCCGGATTCAGTACTGGGATGGAGATCAACGGGGACAATTCCCCGACCCACTTTTCGTTTAGACTAACAACGCAGGCTTCATTTCTGAGTGCGTGTGGGGAAGGACCAGGGTAACCATTTTAAGAAATCCATAATTTTTGCTGCATTTTTTCAAAACAGAATGTTTAAAACATTCAGCTGTGACTCGCTCCTGTAGCTTCCACAAAAAGCAGCATTCAATTTAATATGTGAGACTCATAACCAACTCACGCAGTGCAATAGTTCACATCAGTTTGAAGAAAAAAAATTCTGCTGGAAGCACAGGCAAGTAGCAGTGTCAATTTTTCATTAACCTACAGCCACTGTCTCTGTAGACTTACAGCTATAAGTAAGATTACTGTTATAATTTCTTCTGGTCCCTAAGGGGAGGAAAAAAAAAAAAAAGACTTCTCAAAACTTTTAAGGTCATTAAAATCCCACCTTTAAATTGGAGGTAGTTTCAGTTTACTTTCATATTTCAAAATCAAATCTTAACTTCAGCCTCACATCAAAGCAGAAATGTCAGTTGCTTTGTTTCTACATCTTCCATGAGAGAAGTTCCAGCTTATACATGAGCTGAATGCCAAGTAAATAGATTTTCCCGGGGAACAAAGGCGGCTTTTTTTTGTTTGTTTTAAACATATGTAAATAGAGTCCCAGGAGCGGAGCTGCCTGTCACTTCAACCAGGTTTACACTCATGTCGCTCCAGCTGGTTATTTCTGACCGACCTTAGGTCAGAACTGCAGAAGTTTCCCCCCGCCACACACTCGTATCAAGCAGCCGCTGAAGCCTTTTCCCTCCGGCCTCATACCTCTGCAAAGGGGAAAGAGTTTAACATGTATTCCTTTTTTGCTAGTTTCTTATTCATTCTTTTCCTTTTTTTTTCTTTTAAGCTGTAGTTACGGAATCACAGAAATACTTTGGTCCTCTGTCACAGTCACCAAGATGGTTCTGAAAACCTTTGGCAGATAAGATCAGTATCTGACAATGTACAGTTATTATCAATAAACAGTGGTATATTAAAGACTGACGGTACCTACTAGCTCATGGTCAAGATTATGGGGGGCAGGGAAGAAACAGGAACAGGGATGGATTGGTGAGAAAAATTATGTTGTTGGTTTGGGTTTTTTTGTTTGTTTGTTTGTTTTCTAAACAGCAGGGCACCATCAGGGATTCCTCTGTTCAGTACCACTCTGTGCAGTACCAGGCATTTAAACAGTGGAGAGTTACTTTCCACAAAGGCAACAGAGAGGAGTACAATCCCTTCACATGCCCATCTTCTATTACTCACTTATTTTTTAAAAATTTAAAATAGCAGATCAATGCAAAATGAAGAGCACTTAATGGTTGTCATTCCCAAATGGCTCGGGTTATATCTCAATCCTCAGCTCTCATTTTGGTGGAATAGCGGGTAGCACTGCGGGATGCATCGCTTTAAAGGCTACGCAGAAGCCGCAATTAAGGAAAATCCTCAAGTACACGAGAAACCTCAGTTTTGATTTGCCAAGTTACCATAACTTACTGATAATTCAGATCACACAAGTGTTATTCAGTGTTTTCTTCTCCCTGCTTTTTTCATCTTTTGACAAGTTTACAAAGAAAAGAATGGAGCAGAGCTTAGCTGCATTACATCCAATATGCTGCCTACACAAACGCCAGAGAAGCTAAATGAACCCCAGAACATATGGCACTCTGCTGACAGAGCTCAGAAACTGGTTCTGCATGAGCAACAAGGAACATCTTGAAACGCACAAGACATATGTGTTTTAGGAAGAAGATTGAAGTGTTTCATAATAAAACAGGACAAAGTGAAATACAAGTGCTGTATAAAATTTTAATTAAAAACTGGTTTTACCCCTCAACGTGAATATACAATATGTTTCCCAGATGGATTTCATATTTAAGTATTATCCAAACCAAAAACGTAAATGAGACAAATAAAGCCTTCAAAAATGGCACAGAGGCTAAAATGTATGTAAACACTAGATGACTGTGGTGAAAACAAGGCAGGCTGGGAAAGCAACCTCTCAGAAAATGTTTACTAGTGGAGTACTGAATGAAACAGTTCATACAACTACAAGTCTTAGTAACAACACAATTAGCTAAACATTCAAAAATTCAAGACAGCGTAACAATACAAATACAAGCATTAGAATTCACCGCTCTTCAGTGACGCAAATGGTGCTTTTGTTACTCATAAGCTTCACAGGTTAATTTATACACTGACAATTCATGGTATACAAATGCGTAGTTCATGGCGTGCCATACATCAAACCACTCTCAAAGTCTGCCCCTGCTTTCAGCCTCCCACCCCCACTTTGTGCGAAGCTCTGTTAGTTCAGTGGCATCAGCTCCACAGGGTTACACAAATGTCTGACCGCAGAACAAAATTTTTGTGCTGCATCCTCAGGACCAGTAAATTCTTATGAACCAAGGGGGATGTTGTTTTGCAACAGCAAACTCCTTTCCCTGAAGAGGTGAGAAGGCGGCTCACATCACCACTCCTCAGACTGCAGAGAGTGCTCCGCTAGGTCAGAAACAATCACCCAGAATTGAATGGCAATACACATGAAGAAAAAGCACAATCTCCACATTGATCAAGCAAAGAGAAAGATTACAGTTCCTTCATGTTGCCATCCAGACAAATTATCACTGCACTTCGGAGAATTTCTCACTGAAGACAAACAGGGAACAAACTGCGTGTCTTTGGCAAGCCAACACTGTTAACAAAAGGAGCTACAGCCGCATCTTTTAAGGGCTTTGGCTGATGATGTTTTGAATTCCACAGAGAGAGCAGTACAAACCAATGCAATCAAAGGGGCTTGTGCTTAAGAGTTCACCGTGTAACACAAACAGGAATATTAGGTGTTCTTGATCGCTTCCCACAACATTGGTTTATTTGTTGAAACTGTAAGGAACCAGGCAAAGGCTAGTTCTTTGCTGCTACCAGAGACCATCACCTAAACCAGATATCATTTCAGCCACTGAGATAGCTCATTAAGATCATCCACAGAAGAGCTATTCTCTCTTAGCTTCAATTGCTTTCACTGGAACCAAGAAGCTAAGTTGCATTGATTTGAAAGTTTCCCCAAATTCCTTGACTACTAAACAAACGTGTGAGATACTCTCAGCATCCTGATAATGATCATTCCATAACCACTGAAGTGGTTATCATCATGGTAGCCTTTCCTATGACCCAGAGATTCCACATTACAAGATTTATACAGTTATGTGACCATAGCTAAAAGGCTAAGAATTTGGTTGCATAGTTCAGTGTTTTAGAAAACACTCCCCAAGCATAAAAGTTAGGAAGAGCAGAATTATATAAGCTGTTCTTTGCACACGGACTGAAAAGGCAGAGATTCCTTCCAACTTACTTTCTCTGACAAACCTATGGCACACCACACAAACTCTTCGCGTCAAGCTGCGCACACCATTGCACCCCTTGCTCCTGGGGAGAGGGTGAGAACAAATGATGTGGTAGATGTTAGTAGTGCTGATTAGTACACATAGTAGAAAGCACTAAGACATCAGGATGACGAAAAAACAATCTGTATTTAAAACGAAAAAGATCATGAGAGCAATCAGTGTAAGTATGATGAACCCAGATGATTCAGGAGACAGAAGCTGAGTAGGATACCCATGGTAAAGATTAGCTCCTAAAAGCACACATAGTAAAGCAGTTCATTATCTTTTTCTGCCATCTCTTAGATTTAATAGGTTTCTATCTTGATAAGATTAAGAGTTGCTTAATAATTGTCTGATTAAAACATAATAAACCTAGGAAAATTAAAATAAAGCCCTTTTTAGTAACCTGGAGATGAGATGGGACTTTTCAGCCAGCTGCCATAAAATAATTTCTGTAACATTCACCTCAGGATCCCAAAGCACTTCACAGTCATTTAATTAAGCTTCAACAGAGCACAAACTCCCCATTTTACAGGCGAGGTTACAATGACAGGGAGTCTGGAATGGACTGTTTAATACTAAGCAGAGTTAAGAGTTCCATTATTTTACCCAAAAAATAGATTCCCAACACCTATAGGTAGATTTCTTTCTCCCCTCACTGTTTTGCAGCCTCCAAAGGAACAGTAAAATCCAAACACATGATACACAATCTAAAGAACAGCCCTCATCATCTTCCAGGCTGCTCAGATTTGGGGTATAAACACTGCTGCCCATCTACCTTACACAGCTGCTCCTACCTGTTCCCATTACTTTAGCCATCTCTCTGCCTCTTGCCCCCAGTGGACCAATTTAAGCTTCCCTTCTTCTAGTTGAAAACTTAGATAAGGAAAATCATTAAAGAGTTTGAATTTTTGCCTTTAATCCACAACAGGTCAATGACTGAGTGATTTCCAAAGCAACTACTACTCAGCAGAGGATTTGCATTTCTGCTGGACACAGGCACCTGCTTGTGCTCAACACAACAAAACAGGCAGTTTCTCTAAAGCCACCCCAAGATCCTGAACCATACCAAGTTATTTGTAGGAAAGAGGGAAGGGACCAGGTAGGAAGCAGACTCTGACTTATTAAAATGAAAGTGATTAAAATATTGCACTGATTGCATAGTGCAAGCAACACTGGGTGGTGAATAGCATTTGGTGAGAATACTCATGGGTTCTAACAACTTGGGAGGGCAAGAGAAAGAGACAGACTACAGAAAAACACTAATTCACTCTTAATCTAGCCCATTATTTCTAGATTTGAGTACGCAGCTTTCTTTTATGAGGTAAAATGACGGGGATGGAATTATGCCATCCCACTGTCACTAACAGACCACTTTGTGGATAGCAAAAGATAAGGAATGAGCATCGAAAATGCTATTTAAAGCTCTACTCAGGAACCTAAAAATTTGCATTTGATAGAAGGGATTTAAATTGTATTAGAAGGCAAGGTGCACTAAACAATTACAGTTTATTACCATGTTGGTTCACTGCCTGAACCTATACTTATCACATACTGCAGCAGCAAAGGAGCAGCAGTGCTCAGTGCACTTGAGCATATTAATAGGAGGGTTAGCTGAGCAAACAGGGAAGGGGCCAAAAGCTTCTGAAAACAAAGCAGCTTGCAGATTTTATGGACAGATCAGAGTAATTTGGGACTTAAGTCACATTTCATAGAAAAGTTTTCCATTAACCAAACTGGATTTCCAGCACAGTGCTTAGAAGACAACACTCTGCTGTATCACAGCATATAAGCTGTGGAATGACTCTGACCCAAGAGAGAAACACATATCCTGCAGCAGCTGATTCAGAAAGACATTATACACACCATCTCCCCTCGCAGCTGGAGCAGGGCCAAAGACACTCATAGTCTATCATCTGCTTCATTTGTTGTTATGCTGCATACAAAGGCTACAGTGAGAGTATTCATACTGGTCAAAATTTAACATATGACACTTTTTTTTCTCCCATCCAGTTTTCACCTTTGATGAAAAATTTTTCATCTTCAGTGAAAAACTGAAGGTTGCCATATTACCATATGCTTCCTTTCTTTAGCTAGGGGAATCAAACAGATACCCCAGCCATTCGTCTGGACCCCTCGAAAATATTACTGTTTTTTTTCACAGTGGCCTCCATCCTTCTTCATCCCCTCCTTGCATCTCGAGTTCATGGCAGCTTGTGTCCTTACTCATCCATACAAGAAAACCAAAGCCTCAGCATTCAGGCCTCCTTACACATTGAACAAACGAAACCTAAAATCTGCTGGATTGCTCAGGAAGATAAAAAATCTAATAGTACTTCTATGGCACTGAACCAGATTAGGCCAAAGGGGAGCAGCCAATCTTCATATGACTGCAACTTTTACTAAGCTATGACACCTGGGAGGGAAAACACAGAGAATACTGAATGAAAACTGTGGGATACCAGGAGAACAACAGTAAATCTTATGGCTCAAACACATACAGGAAACTGCAGCAACCTTCAGATTTCAGTGGATTCATTTCAAACCAAGAGCTTGGAAATATCTCTCAGAATGTGCCCTCCCTGTTTAGGATCCATTTGAATATATCTACTTTCCTGAGCAGCAAGGAGAAAGAAACTACTCCTTTATGGACTAATACGGAGTCACAGGAATAGGCTAATGAACAAATACCAGATACCGGTAGCACAGTACTCCATGGCCACCACGCCTTTAGTGGCACAGCTTGGGTAAGTTTAACTTTTCACTTCTGCAAAAAAAGCGTACTACTACTTCATAAAGTGACTCAACAACTACATACCATCAGACTGTGCAACTAATGCCCTTTGAAAGCACTAATGTGCTAAATGGCACCAGGGACAGGAAGTTATCAGTGTTAATCCACTTCAACTGGTTTAACAGTTACAAGGAATAGAAATGTCTATATGCAAGACACTTCCTCTGAGAGTCCCCTTTCCTGAAACAGAAGCACACTGCCTTTCAACGTGCTTTCCCACTAGCATAATTGCTCACCAACTGCTTTCTCAAATCAATTATGTTGTCTCAGCATTAAAGGATGGAAGGCAGAGTAGACCAACTTTTTGTTTATCTAGGCATGCTGGCAGGTTACAGTCATATGTTCTGCCATCTGTACTGCTAGCTTTATCCTTTATCCAATCATAACAGGTGAAATGGCATTGGTGTAACTGAATCTGTTAGCTCAGTCAGGGAAGGAGCCAGAACAGGCATTTGTTCTTTCCCCCATTCTGAAAGGAAGCAGGAGATGGACACACTTGCCCTTTTAAAACATTCTGCTTTTCAATGGATGGGCAATTCACCCCGGTCTGCTAATGTGGGATCTGCTCAATGCAAGGCTGAAAAGGTTCCATCCCCAGGGAAAGCATCGAACTGCTGATGAACATTTGGTGGCCTTTAGCAAAAACGATGCGATTTCTGCCAACAGGATCCCAGCAGACTGGGAAGGACAGGCTCCAAATGAGGTGGGATTGTGATGCAGGAACTTCAGAAGGCCGGGATGGGGTATATGAGGAGCTTGCTGACTAGCTCCAGTCTTTCTCCCTCCACACTCCTTTCTTATTCGTATTTTCTAAAATTACACATATATTGGCAAATGTCATAGCTGCATTCAAGAGAACGTGGAAACTTCCAAATGCACAGGGTGTGTGAAGACAACCTTTCTTCTGATAAAAAGGCTGCTGGGCTGGGTGGGTTTCTTTAAAAATTTGTCAGTATTAGAAAATTTGTGACTAAAGGTGCTTGAAACCACTTTGAAAGCATGTCTATAGGTCAGTATCAGAGCTTCTGCCCATCTCAAAAATAAGTGATCCAAAGGCAATTTTCTAGAAGATAATTCCCTTTCATCCAGATGGGATGCTTTTAAGTTGACGCTTACATTCACCTCCCTCTTTAGACCCCCTCTTTGAACACTAGGACATATTGCTTTTCAACCAGTTCTGTTTATGTTACTAAATAGCTTTAATTATGAAATAAGAATTGGCTGCAGCTGAAGCCTGAGTTGATGTCACACAGGAACGTCCAGCAGACCTATTAGTCTTCAAATGACTGTCTTTTCATAGTCTCAAAGGAGCAAGCATGACAACCATCTTGATTAACTGTGGAGGGACTTAGAGGCTGGGCAGTTTTTGGTGGGGGGGTAGGTGGCCAGGGGGATGTTAACAGTTTCCGTTTGGCACCCCAGGCCAAAACTCCATTTCTCCAAAAGCCTGCCCAACCATAATTACACCTTAAAAATATAGTAAAAATATTCGTTACATAAAAATAGGTTCCATTACAAATACAAACACTGTGTACTGTGCATTTCCAGCTGAATTGCTATCAAGAGTGTGTATTTTGGTCCAAAACAGTGCCAGAAGCTTTTTGGTACATGTTTCTGTATATTTTCTCAAGACTCTCTTCAAAGACTGCTCTGTGAGGCTTCCCTTTGTATACAGCTGCACAACTAGACCAATATTCACCATTATCCAAGTGAACAGTAGTGTTCTGCTGCACTGGTGAACTGTCAACAGAAAGAAGGTAAGAAATAATGATCAAATCAAGATAAGGAAGAGGAATCAGAAGCACAAAACCAGCAGAAATCCACACGTAGAACTTGCTAATCATGGATTACCTTTCATAAATTGATTAAAAAACTGCCCTGCAGCTACTTCTAAGACATGGGAGCCCCATGTTATTCATTCACAGAAATTCTCCCCAACTTCTCTGAGTACACTTGATAATACCTCCCAAACAGAAAGAGAATTAATTTTCAAAGAGCATGCAGTAAATTCTGCTGTATTTTGATAGGCAGTGTGACTAGGCACTAAGCCTGTGCAAGAGCAGCACAGTAGGATTTTTGTGTCCTTTGAAGGTCAAAATGTAACCACAAGCAGCTATTTCAATATGAAGGCAATCTATCAGAGGTATATTAAATTACTGTGGTTGCAGCTGTAAAGTGCTCTATCGGAAGCATCTTGGATTAAGTATTCTACCAAATACATTATGATATAGTGGCAATCGAGTGCTCCTTCCCCACCCCATCTTCTGTGTCACTGTTTTAATACTAAACACAAATCATATTTCAGTTGCTTTGAGAAATTATTTCCTAGATCTATGAAGTGAAATCTATTCTCTGAAAATCATTATGAAACACTGACGAATCTGAAATATGCATATCTGAACTTCATGACTATTTGCCTCCTCTTGAAACTTTCAAAACAAAGGCTTGTGTCATATAATGAAATGAGCCATTTTCCTGTAATAAAGCGTGAAACAAGTATCTCAAAAATCATAAGGAAAAAAATGACTACTGAGGTGACATTTTTCACATCTGCTCAGATATTTAGGCATTTAAGACACTTAAAAATTAGGACTGAGTGATCTTCAGCCTTTCGTGAATGTTGTCAGTCAGGGAAATGGAACTGGAAATGTGAAACTTACAATGACTGTCTTCGCTTAGGAAACGGCTTACATTTCACAGGGAAGCTTTATATTTTCTTCTATACATATAATTTATTAAACTCCTACGGTCAAACCAGTACTTAAAACTTTGTTCTCAAGTTAGTATCAGTGAAAACCTGTGACAAAATTGAAAGCAACCTTATGTCAAAGGACTCACAAATATACTTCTAGCTAGCTGCATCAAAACACAAGATTTTCACTTTAAGAATGGTGAGGGAAGAAGAGGAAGATGTAGGATCTGTTTTCTAAATTCACATTACTAAGCTTCCACTATCCCATGGAAACCATTCAAGTATTATGGTGATTGCCAATCTACACCACAAAAACCAAGACCAACATCTTTATGTGGCTCCGACATTAAAAGGGGAAGGACACTTTCACACTCTTTCAAAAAAAGCTCCAACATTTAAAGTTAGTCAAGAGCTTGAAGAAAATGTAAACCTTTTTATCATCCTGGAGATGGCGAACTGTGCTTCACAGTTTGGACACAAAGAAACCAACCTACCAAACAGCAAAATCAATAGAAAAGTTATACAGGCCCATGTTAAATGTAGACAAGTCAATACCCTGGGGACCAATCAACAACTGAAGTTTTACCTCCTCCTTTCTGCAGTTCGTGTTACCTCACTTCTGACAGAGAATTCTCAGTCCAACAAATAGGCACAGCACTAGAACCAGCTCTTGTAACACTACAACGAACAGCTCTGACACTCTTTCTTGGAAACCGCTTCCTGCAGTCAGCCTTGTGCCTGCCTTTTCTTCTACTAAAAGCTTTATCTACATAGAGACACTAAAAATCCAACCACTTTAACTGCAGTAAAGACTCAAAAAAACAATAGTAACTTTTGCAAGCTCCATATTCTGGTACCAACAAAGTCTTCAAAAAAAGCCCAAAACATAAGCTTCATGTTCCCTTCTTTCTGGGGGGGGATGATATGTGTGTATATGTATTTTCATTAGCCAGTCCTTGCACATGAGATACTAAGCACTGGTGTGGACAAAGATACAGCCAAGCTAAGGAAGAGTTCCTCTCCTGTCTCAACTGGAAACCAGCTGACAACCTGAGCTAAGCAATCTGGGAATTAACTCACAAATCATATTAACAGCAGGATTTCTGCACACAACTCCCTGCTCTGAAATACCTGTCATATGCTTTTGTTCCCTCATACATCTCCTTTAAGAGTCCCAGAAGTTCTTTTCTGAGTGAATCATATACTAAATATTTCACAAAACATGGACCTTTTCTGTACTCCCAGTGGTTTTCAATCATCTACTTTACTGCCAACATTTGGTCGACAGTACCATGTCCTTCTATGAACTCTGTCTCTGTCCTTGTATCCTGTTTATGAGCACTGTGGCAAATGCTCAGCAATCACACTGTCCTCAAACCCTTTTATGTCTTGCCCTTCAGTGAATGGAACGAGTGCTGCCAGCCCCTAAACCCAAGGAACAGTTCTTTTCCAACTTGAGTGCCACATTTCATATCTCATCACTTCTTGATCCTGTAGTATTAGGATTTGTTTCTTCTTTTTTCATAGTCTGCAGTTTCTGCATCCATCTCAAAGTCCCAAAGCTGCCTCAGAACAAAAACTTGCACTTTCTCTCTCACAAACACATCTTACACAATTTAATCACAGTAGCTGTCAGGATAAAGGAGCAAAAGGCTACACACAGAACACAGGAGTGAGCACAGGTGTAGAAATAGTAACAACTTTAGTAGCAACTTTTCGTACATGTAAAAACCTAAGACTACCTAGATCCCTTCCGCAGAGGTGACTACAAGTTACAGACATTTTAAAAAGCCAACAAATTATAAATGAACTTTTTAGAGCTTACTAATTACAAGCAGAAGTTCACTGGGATATCTGTATTGAATTGCCCTCCTTTCAGTAATATACAGTGGTGATTCAGGAAGCATTTGTTACAAAATATTGCATATCTCATTATCAAAACATAATCTTTTTTTGCTAATGTCAAGACCTCTCAAATTTAGCACCACAGTTCTAGGACTTCTTTCTTAATATAAGGAAAAACAAAAAAGCTGTACAATCCAAAAAATGCTTTACATTACATAGTATCTTTTCTCCAACAAGTACCCAAAATGTTCTACGAAGTACTGTGTGCATACATAGAGAACATCAATACTGATAATTTCTACACAGAGGTTGTCAAAATCAATTCAATTGGTGTCTTTAAGTAAAATATTGAAATGAAACCCTAGTCATACATATGAGGAGCGCACAGAGTAATTAACATACATAAACCTTATTTTTAAGATCTCAGGGTTTCATGATGTCTTCTGAAATATGGCATGCTGAATCACTAAACCATACAATAGATATTTGCTGTGTTTTTTAAGATGTTTCTCTTTTCCAAATATGTGGTTTGGGGAAAAAACCCAAACCAACAAAACAGCCCAAAACCATATTACTAAACAAACTTCAATTTATTTTTGCACTCCCAAAGTTTTAAGAAAAAATAACCAATTGCTTGTTTTTAAAGTGACATTTGCTCTCTGTTTGATAAAATCCCAAAACTACTGCCCAAGGATCATTTTTATGACCAAGTCTAGTTCCAAAATCAGCGCTTTATGAAGATTATACTGACACAGCGCCAAAGAGCATGAAAGGCATAATGATAGCTGTATTTTGCTTTTAGGTGAAAAAGCTTGGTAGGACTAACTCCTACAGAAGCCTCTTCCCAGTGTAATACATTACATAGCTCAAAATAGGACGAGAAATTTTTAGCTAAATTTAAACAGCAATATCATGAGTATGACTGCTCCGTCTTGGTCAGAAAAACACTATACCTGCTCAGCAGCTCACTCATGTATAAGGGCTCTTTGTGCGAAGATTCTCTTGCCTTAGTCAAGTCTCCTTTTGATGCGTTACTCTCATCCTGAAAAAACAGAAATCAAATTCTCATTACCTTGGTTTCTGATTACAATGATCTAATTTCAAAAATGCTTTCTTTCCATTTAGTAGAAGACTATTAAAGTGCTTACATTTCTTGGGGGAGAAAGGGACAAAGTGTAATGAGCCAAATGCCATTTATGAACACTTTTAATTAAGTTCAGTACAACTCAACTAATAATTTTCAGGTAATAAACTGGAACGAATTTCTAGACAGTGTAGATCTAAAAAACTATGCAGACCACACAAGCTTCAATAGTCCCCAACAAACACGTTGGTTAAATGCTATGAAACCTACTGCTCACTGCCTTACTTTTGTTTCTTGCAGAAGATGGGAAAAAGAACCTAAAACTTATTATTTATTAGCTTTTATAATGAGCTACCATTTTCCATTTAATGCATTTTACCAGACAAAAGTTATGCTACACATCTGAATACTTAGATTCCATACACAGGGCTGAGATTGTGCTTACCCAACTTTAAAATATATCTATGGTACACTTAATGAAACGTCAATGATATTCTTAAGAGTTGTCAGTAGGGAGTCTTACCTTCCAAATGTGATCTACACAATTATTAGCTCATACTTGCCCTCTTAGGTAAGTAGGAGACTGAGCACCTTATGGGAAAGGAGCAAGTTGCTCACCTGAGACAGGATGGTAGACATTCCACCATACACAACCATGTTCACTCTACTTTGAAGAGCAAAGACACTACTTAAGAGGTGATATTAAGTGATGCTTTTAGCAAAATTGCTGTAAGGATTAGCAAACAAAATCATCTCTCATGCTACAGAAGAAATAACTGGAAAAAAAGACTGCAGTAAAAATAATCAGCTTGCTGGTAACACAAAACTGGGAGAAATTACAATAAACGTAGTGGTACATGGCAAGAAGATGCAGAGCAAGCTGAATGGCAGGCATATGGATGAGGAAAAACCTAACACGATTTATTGTGGTGAAATACAAGGTAATAAGTGTGTTTGTAAACAGGAAAACTCTCTTCCTTCAGCAGTCAGACTGCAAAGCACCGAAGAGGAAATGGGGTACAGTGGTAAATAAAATTCTGCAGCATTTGCCAGAGGCGAATTATGTTCTGGAAAGCAAAAAAAGATGGAAACATTACGATACTGTCAGAATGTCACAGCACAAAGCTACAGTGGACACCCTAAGGAATCTGCAGCAGAGCTCCAGTCACATTATTTTTACACAGTGCTATGGAAACGAAATTTTGGAAAACACAGCTGGATGCTTCTGGGAATGGTTATTTAGCATTAGGCTCTTTGGAATGAAACAGAATAAGAGATACTTTTTAACCTTTCAAAGTTCGGAAGAGGATCCAGTCTGGAGTCAAAATCTACTCACCACATTGCCAATGCACTTGCTTTACTATTCCCTCACTTTCAAGATGACCCGTTTACCTCATCCATCCACTGCATAACAACACAGCCTAGATTTGGTCCATCTGGGGAAGCACAACCAATACCGGTGTATTTTACAGTACTCACTGCAAGTAGACCTAATTTTTTTTTTTAAGCAGGTCAGCTGCTGTTAGCACAGCTTTCCCAAGTTAGGTGTACGCGATTATCAAACACGGTGAGATTTCTCTGTAACATCCTCCCATTCCTTTTGCTCAGTGGAATAAAAGGGACTGAGAAAAATGGTCCTTTTCCAGCACTGTTCTGACCAGGGTGGTAATTAAGGACTCAAAAAATCTTACCCAACACCCTGATATCTGGATTTTTTAGGGCAGAAACATGAGGTTTTCCTGCAGTAGAGGAAACAGAAAAGCATTATCTCTGATTATTAATCCCTGTGAGTATTCAGCAAGTGTTTGATACTGGAAGTGACAAGGTGTGCTAACAGAAAGCCAACAGGAAGCACCGTGCTTCAACAATCTAACACCATGCTTGCAAATTTGTGTGCATTTGTGCAATATCGCAGCAAAAAGTGAATGCCAGTATACGTGTAAGTCTTTCTAGAGTAAAATGTTTTAAATTATATAAGTAAATAGGAGAAAAATTATCAAATTCTCCTTTACCTGTTATTATCTTTAATAGTCTTTATGGCTGTATGGAGAGACCATATAACCAGCCATCCAGCTCTCCTAACAAACTAGTAAATCTTTTATCATGAAGTCATGGTCTACTATTCAAGGAAAGTAGTCAAGGACCACTGGAGATAGTTCAGGTTGTGCAAACTTTCATTACATGCAGGTGCTGGACCGTCATGAAATCCAATTTGTTATCTTAAGTTTGCTGAAACATCAGAGGAGCATTTGACATGATTTGTACCTATTTTGGAGTGGCTGAAACACAGAAAAATGTGATGGGTATCTTCTATTTGAGAGGCAGCAGCTCAGAAGATCATAATGTTGGTGTACAAACGCAGGGAGGTACAGCATGAACAGTCTTAGCATGCATGAAAAAAGGTTTTTCTGAGATTAAAACAAAAAGCACAACAACTAAGCTAAAAATGAAGATTGAACAGAAATGAGAAAATAATCAGATTAAGAGAGCATGCAGGCAACACAAGGAGCTGCTCAGGATGGCTAAATTTGGGGAAATAAATAAATAACTAAATAAATCGAACCTTCAGCGCTAGACAGATGTTCTTCAGTACTTCTTGCAGCAATGGATTGAGACAACCTTCACTTCTGCCCCAACCCTCCCCTCTGCCATGGGTTTACTGTAGTCAGTGGAGTCACTGCATCCCAGCCAGCACAGCTCATATGCCAACGCACCAGTGTTACACCTGCCGTTTCTGTGCTGAGTGTGAGGTGGGGAGGCCACGGCTCTCTCACTCTTTATCACGCTTCCCACTGACACAGTAAACTACGTCAGAGGGGAAAGGTGGGCAGCTGGGGACAGCAGCAACTTAAAATTGCAGCAACGTCCAAAAGCAGATTTCTGTCAACACTCCTTTTTCTAAGAGGAGAAACCGAATTAAAAAAAAGATACCGTTCTCTACTTTGAGAGACTCATGTCTCTTAACTGATCAGTAACATTTGTGTGTCAGATTGTCAGACAAAAACAATAATTTCATCAGAGCTCCTAGTCTTAATCTTACCTACCTCTCATCCTTACATCTTTTTACCTTACCTTTCTTTTACTTCACCTCACACTTAAGACCCTAAGTTCTTTGCAGATGAACAACCTTGTTATTCAGTTTGTACAATACTTTGGCCAGAGAGATCCTGTGCCACAACCGGGTTTCTCAAAAATAGCAATAGCAAAAATTTTTCTGTGTCTAAAATCACACTTCAAAATCCCATCAGACTCAAGGACAAAATATTCTGATCTCGGGCATAATCTCATTAGATAAAGAACTCTGTTTATTGAAAGCCAGGTAATTAAGGGAAAAAAAGCACACAGCTGAAGAATAATATTAGCTCTACAAACAGCTGGACACAAGCAGCTGCTGATGTACAGCTGCACAACATTTTAAGCCTTGACGTTCTACAGATCTGTAACATATTTTTTGCTTAAATTGGAAGTGGAAAACCAGATATAAAAAAAAAAAAACCCACATAATTGTTCCTAGTACCCTGTGAGAGGTTTACCATTACCAGCTGCACATAACAGCTACACATAAGGAGGCTACTGAAATCAGCTCATATATGTAATCCATATTTCTACAATCAAGGTTGTCTCAAAGGAAAATATTATAATAAATCCAAGACTGTAGGTACAGTTCCTCAGCCATCTTGGAGAAAAGAAAGGATTTAGTTTGCAGTCAAACTTACAAATATTAGGCGCTGTCTAGCACTGTGTGTCCTTAAAATATTTTTCACTCTTTTATGGATCTCATCTCCATTTGCTGGTGAAGGCCAACCAGAGCCAAATCTGCAAGAGGAAGGGGAAAAAGAACAGAAGAAATATTTTCTTGTTGAAAAGCTCAAATATGCTTTTGACTTTTTTTTTTTTTTTTTTAAATTATGAAGCATGCATTACTTCCTTCTATCTGGAACATACACAATGCTTAGATTTGATTCTTTTTCTCCTCTGGGGTACAAGTAAAGAAACATTTCAAAACAGTGCATAAACAGTATGCATCCACAATACCAACAGAAGATGCGAAACACAGAAAATGTTGATGATTTTGTAACTGCAGTAATATTTCTGTAATGTTTGTATTGTCCCCACAGATTAGAAAAGCTATAGAGTTATCAGGTGATCAGGTTTCATTTTCCTCTTTTTAAAGGAAGTATTACACACATGAAATTTTTTTCACTGTAATAAATCAACAGGAAGATAACTGCAATCCATGCAAATTGGAAAACCCATGGAATTAAAAAAAATACAAATTAACAATCTTTATTTCACAAGATAGAACTGCATTTTAAGTTGCTTTTATACATTAAAAACTGGGTAGCTTTCTTGATATAAGTGACTTAAAACCAACAGCTATTTTTGGATCTTAGCCTTTTATGTTTTGCAGCACATTTTTCCCTCTTTGAAAAAAACAAAACCAACCAACTAACCAAACCCCCCAAACCCAACAACAGCAGCAACAAAAACCAGCACCACCAACAACAAAAAAACCAAACCACCAAAACAATCAAAACAACCTTTATCCTTCTCATCAAGTTCAGATGCTGGCAGAAATTTCATATCAATAGTTATTCTCAGACCGTTAAGGGAGGCAGCTAAGATTTTAAGAATACGATCATTTACACACCAACCTCCACATGTTAGTACAATCAAAAATGTATTATTACAAAAAAAAAAAAAAAGAGAGATATCAACATAAGGAAAGAATTTTTGGGAAAAACTTATGAAATGTTTACTTACACAGTCTCATCACAGTGGATAGAAACAGGGCACCATATCATGATTGTGCATCTTCATTTCAATGTTTCCTAACCTCTGAGAACCTGACTGCACCAAGAAAACAAAACCTCATGATGTGGCATCATGCTAATATGAATACGGGTCACCAGGCAAGCTGTGAGCTGGCAAGCCATACTGCTGCTATTTGAGCTAATGGAACAACAGCCAACAGCAGTACTGGGCTGCCATACTCTGGGTGGATTAGGAGCACGGGAAAGTGACAAGCTTTATTAGTCGGCTTCACAAATTCAATTCAGTGGAGAAACATCATGACCCTGAACCCTGAGATTCTACTCTGGGCTCAGGATGGGTTTGTGGGACTGAGACTGCAAGCTCTTCTGCTCTCTTCTCTCCAGTTTATCACATCCCCTCTGTTATCCAGTCTGAAACCCCCAATCTGATCGTGCCTGGCTTAGTTTACCTTCATCAAACCTCCAGAAATTTCAATACAGCTAAAGAACTGTACAGCTCCTTCCAGAAACAACAAACCAAGTACACACAGAAAGCTTCAGTCTGAAACAAGTAACTTGGCAACATTAAAATTAATGGAAGCAGGATCTTGAAAATGAGAAGTGCCAGGCTGCCTTGAAGGTTACAGGCAGGGCTGGAAGCAATTTGCAATCTTCTGGATCATTCCTTCTATTACCAGAGAGAGACAGAAATATAAGAAGAAAGGAACCTGTCCTCTGCTTTTGAGTAACTTTCTTCTATTTTCTTGTATCTAATCAACTTATTTGGACTTGCTTATTATTGCTTACATTTCCAAAACCTCTCTTTCTGTTCTAAAGACCCCCAATATTTTTAGCCTATTTATGAGTTTCTTTAAATCAAACCACCTATTTCTGAATGCTTCTATTTTTCTTCAAGGAAGGGTGCCAAGAAATAACACAATCTTGGGAGGATGAATCATATAATCTACAGGAGGATGTATGTTCCATATTTCTAATGACATTTAACATTGTTTATCTTTGGATCATTACAGGCAAGAGTTTTCTCAAAGCTGGCTGTAACATTTGTGTTAGCATCCTGAACATTTACAATTAATTGCAAATGCAACAGCATGTATGGCAAATCCATACTGTTCAATTCTTTTGCATACTAGACTCTAACGATCTGTTGCAATAGAAGATCTCATGTAACTTTTCCTAAAAGAAAGCAAAACGGTTTGCAAATTTTGTTAGGGAGGGAAAGCATTGCCTTTAAAGAAATAGAAGTGTAAGTCCCTGGAGTAGGCAGGAACATCAATTTCATAGAATCATAGAATCATTAAGGTTGGAAAAGACCCTTAAGGTCATCGAGTCCAACTGCTAACCTATCACTGCCAAGTCCACCACTGAACCATATCCTCAAGCAGCACGTCTACCCTTCTTTTAAATATCTCCAGGGATGGAGAATCCACCACCTCCCTGGGCAGCCTGTTCCAATGTTTGACGACCAAATTTCCCTAACACAGTCAAACCCAGTTTGACATACTGCACTGCAACGCACGCGTTCCAATAATGAGCGGTGTTTTGAGAAAATTTTTTTTTTTTTTTAAAGTACAGAGTAAAGGAAAGGGGCTGGAGAGGGGCTATCATCTTACGACTTCCTATTAGCATTTACGAACATTTACTAATATTAAAGAACCTCCAAAACGCATGTTTAAAAATTGGCATCCCAGATGCAGTAAGAGTGAGTCATTTCCCATCTGACAAATAAAAAATAGACCCATGAAGTCATGGAATCTTATCTACACAGCAGCTGCTGTTCTTCCAACATCCAGGTTGCTGGCACTAAGAAGAGAAGTTAGAATAGATTGCCTTTGGGAAATAAATTTTATGAACTTCATATGTAAGTTTTCAGATCATTGTTACTAATCTTAAATTTACAAATGTCCTTGGAGATAAATGTATTTACTTTTGGAAAAAAGAAAACCCAGCTTGCTATTGTATTCATTTAGAAAATACATGGCTATGTCTGAAAGATGAAGATTTAAGTACTTAATTCAAGAACTATTAGATTTCCTTCTTCAGATGGTTTTATTGATCAATCCACTAGTGTGCGCTGTGGTATAAGAAATGTTAGCCACTCACACATACCCCAAACTTAATTTACAACACACAAAAAAAAAAAAAAAGGAAAAAAAAAATCAAACCCCTAAGTGTGATTAAAAACAGTATCAGCTTCTCTTTAATTAGTTTTCCTAGTATTGTTATTGTCTAATTTTAGTAATAACTAGAGTAATCCCCATTTGAAGTCACAATGTTAATATTTACACCAGCCAAAACTCAAACTAAAATAAAATCATGCCTGAAATGTTACAACCATAATCTGAAGTGAGACCTTTTTATGATACTGTAACTCTCCTACTGGAAATATTTTATAAAACAGGCTGTAGAGCACAGCTTCTTAAAGTATAAATAAAGGGATTCCATTTGCCCAAAATCACCAAGAATGAGTTTTTTAAATGGCTAGCTACTTATTTATGTGATTAAAGCATCACTATCATATTGCAATGTTGAAAGGAAAGTCATTTCATTTCAATGACTGTTTGTCCTGATAAACGAAATAAACTCCTACAGCTTTATTCTTTGTCATACTTTCAATTTTCCTTGGGACTTGCAAACATTCTGCAGTTACATCAGTTTAAATTGTTTATTGATTCCAATAGATTGTATAAACACTTTGGAAATATAGCTCAGTGACCTAGAAAAAGCCAGATCAATCATAGAACTTCTCAAGATTAATTTCAAAGATGTTGTGTCGAGCATGATCAAGGAAACAGAACCATTTTCCCTTGTAATGTGACTAAAGGCATTTATTTTCTTTTATGAGATAAGGATTTTTTTTAAGGTCATACAGACAAAATCTACCTTGGTGAAAAAAAGAAGCCTAAAGATTGTGCTAAAGTTATTTTCATGTATAATTTTATCCACTAGGATGAAATACTCCATTAGAAATACAAACTGGATACATCCACCCATGTACTCTAGTCAAACAGCAGCTTGTGAACTTGAGAGCTGTAATAAATAGGAATTTTCAGATGTCAGACAATCCAATCATCCACTTGCACATAGCAAAAATATTAATATCACATTTCAGCAGGATACACGAATACATTTCATATCACTAGAATTAATGCAAAAGCCGCCCGCAGAATATTTGCAATGCCTACCATGGCCCCTTCCCCCACTGTCACACCTCCTAGCCTTGTGAACAACTCGGTGCATGTGGCCTCCATGAAGAATTCATCAGCTTCAAAGACACAGGCTTCATGCTGAGCAAAACCACATACAAGGACAAACTATCAGAGGACAGAAATCAATGAAGTACTGTAGTACCAGATTCACAATTGGAGAGAACGCTACTGTAATTGGGGAGAAGAGGAATAAAGAACTCTTAAAGCTAAGTATAAACTGAAAATCCACAATCTGCAAGAACTTATACATGGAAAAAGAGAGGTTCTCAAGAAAACCAAATATATTTAATTCTGAAATAGAAATAAACCTCACAGATTTTATACCCAAGTAGGCATTTATGCAGCATTCCCAGTAAGTGAAGTAAATTGCTTTATTCTCATTTAAGAGGACATGAAGTGGCAGTTCAGTACGATGAACTTGGTTCTCAGTGCATACTGGTCTGTATGGAAGCACAACAGAAAGGCTGGGCTACACTTAAATAGTTTTACAATTTTGTTCTGCTTTTTCTCAAAATGACTGATGGCTATGAACCTTGGTGTAGATGCAGCTATACTGGTCCAAAAGTGTTTTAGAGACTGTTTTGGTACATACCAGTTCCTGAATTGTAATGAAAACATATCAAAACGCAAATACTGTAAGAATGCAAGGATTTTAAGTGGAGGAAGTATGCTGCTTTCACAATGCCAGGATACTACTACAAAGCAGGAACAATTACACATAGACAAGGCCTTAAATCAAAGCACAGCAGCCTATATATTTGGAAGCAGAAGCTGACAGCTTAGCTGTGTACCCATTTGTTCTCCCTCTTCAGTAAGAAATTTTAAAGTAAAAATTTCTCATCCTTTCTAAATAGTTTCTCTTACTTTCAAAAGCCCTCTTTACAGTTAGGCCTTGAAGCACTAGAGATACTAATTTAAAAACGCAGCACTGAATGTAAATGCTTTCATTTCCCTCCTAAGCTTTGTATCTGGTCCTTAAAACTGGGGCAAGATACATCATCCTCATGTAAAAAGTGAATCCCAAAGGGCAGACAGCTTCTGAGACTTCAAGGAAGGCCCAATACTCCAGCTGAGCAGTTGCCCCAAAAAGGTTCAAGTCATTCTGGTACTACGCCATTAGTATGTCGTAAATGGGCTGCACCTCCTTATCCTCTTTGGAAGCTTTTCCATTACCTTCTACCATCTCTGAATTAATTCACTTATACATAAAACAGCTTTGACAGCAATCAGTTTCAAATATACCTACTGTTGCAGCAAAATCAACCAATGAAAATGACAAATAGTACAGATGTTTGTCAAAAATATGAAGCAAGGCTTATGTACTGCTCAGTTTTGCAGAATATAGTATGGAATAACTGATCTTCAAGTGTTGATTTCCAGAGGTTAACTTAAAGAATGCAAATTAAGGAAACTTCCCCAAGAGGTGAGACTGATAACCCAAAAGATTCAAGAACAACCTTACTACCAAAATAATAATAATAAAAAAATCAGCAATAATGACTTTTAAATAGCTAGAAATAGACAGGAAACCTAATTACAGCCTCTCCAGCCTCTCCCTAGAGCAAGCTTTTTTCCTAAAAAGTCTGCTCAACTTTTCAGTGTTCCACTTTGTAGTAGAAAGTTCTCACAATTTAAACAGACTCTCACAGAATTAAACCCTGTCTTAGGATGCAAGCCACTCTAAAATATTAGGTGAACTACCTGTTGTCTGGATTTTGCTATGCAACAAAACTAGTACCCAAGATCCTGGGGTGACATTTCAAGATCACTGAAGCCAAAGCTTCCAATAACTGGAATTTTCAAGCACTCCACGTAGGATCTAATCTTTCATTAGTATTTATACATTATATCTATCAGTAGTAGTAGCTAACTTCATGCTGGTATTTCCCTAGTACTTGAAAAAAGATAACATAAAAAGATGTTAGTAAAACAATAGAGGAATATTACAGAAGGGCCACGATCCATACAGTTAACCTCTGTCTTACTTCAGACAGAACTTTGGTTTTGGTTAAATTTTATAATAGGTAAGATCACATATTAGCAGTATAACCAGGAGAACATAAAAAAAGACATCGAGCTGGACTTCACTCTGGAAATTATTCTTTTTTCAGATCAATGCTTAAAAAAAAAAAAAAAGGCAAAAGCCTGCCATGCCCAGAGTAGGAAAAAGAATCCTTTGATCCCAAATGCATGAGAAGTAGCTTTGCCTTTCAACGTAACAGAATGGTCAAATACTCTTAGGATTGTTATGGTCTCTTGGGAAAAGAATTTCTCTTGTGCCAGCAGATAGATCCATTCAGAGGACTTCTGTCATTACCCTACAGAATTTACCTCACCGTTTCTCCCTTTCTTTATGAAAAGTACTGCAGTTTTCAGTGCTGCAAGAAAGGCTTACCTTGTAAGTCCCAAGAAAAACACCATCTTCTAGGAGGGCATGAGGATGTACATGCACTATGAAAGCAAGGACTGGATCTGCATTTTGCTTTCCTGCAGCGGCGTTGAGAGAATATAGTGCTAATGCTCTTTCACAAAGCATACAGGATACTTATCTATGCGCAAAAGGATACTTGTCTATGCACAACCAAGCAGTCTGTGGGGGCAAGTCAACTGCATTGACTGAAGCTGGCCACACCTCATGGGCAGGAACTGAAGAGCGTGCATGTACCATTGCTCTGCACAGGAGCTAGAATCAAAATGAGAAGTAGAGTTGTACAGCCACATCACTCAGCTTAGTGTCAGTTTGCAACACTAGCAAATGCTTTCCCTAGGTGACCTAAATAATGAAAAATGTAAAAATAAAGTATGAAAAAGAGATATTCAAAACTTTGCTGACTTCTTCAGCAGTAAATCTACTGACAGTTCTGCTTCTGGCTCAAACCCAGTGGAAAAGGGTAGAGGGTTGATTTTTGGTCTCACTAGCAAGCTCATAGAAAAGACTGGAAAGTGCTGGAAAAAGGGCTCAGAGGACCTTATACAAGACCCCAATTTCTGTATCACTGAGAAGTATTGCAGTGACTTAACAACTGTTAAGCAGTGCTCTGGGAAGTAGGCCCAAGAAGGCAGACATTCACTTCATATTACTTAAAAAAATAAAATAAAATAAAATAAAAGAGGAAAAGGGGAACTAAAGGTCGAGGTGGGAAGTCAAGTTTGATATTGACTGTGGGTTGACTAGCATTAGCAAAAATAGCCTGGATATGCTAAGCTCTTTCTCTTTGTAATTCAAAATAAAATTGAGGAAATAAACACCAAATATTGTGAGATAAGACTGTATTCTTGCAAATACACTAACACTGGTATACTTTCAGTAGTACTGATTTTCTCTGTGTTTCTATGATTTGAACAGCAGCGTTTGCATGCATTTCCAAACATTGACCTCTGATCCATGTTTGTCATTCCAACTATAGCTCTCAGTATAGTCAGCTAAAGCCATTGTTATCTCAGCAGCATGAAAGAGAGATCAAATTTTTAGACTATACCCTTTACCTACTTATTTTGAATTTTTTCTGATGACAAAAGTAAATACATCTTTAACATAAAGAGGTGTTACATCTCTAAAGAGCAGAGAATATTTTTTCTAATAAGAAGAAAATACATAATTTCACAAGATCACAAATCTCTTCCAGAGAAGGGCTTATAAAAAGCAAAAGCAAGAATATTCAGATGATTTCAAGACTAACTGGCAGATGACTAAATTACTATGCATGTAACAGCAGCTCACAACTTACAAGACTCAATATAAGGGACCCTATCAGCTTTAAATATAATTAATTTTAAAATTTACCCCCCCCCCCCCCCCCCCGCAAAGGAGTCCAGTTGAAAAAAGAAGGATAAAAAAGTCACCATTACAATATCTCTTCCCTAGACATGGGTAACTAATGCACAACCAATGTCAGGAGAGAGTGGGGAGATAGGCAAGATGACAAAGAAACGTCCTCCAAACACCAGATATATCCTAATCTCTGTATAACAGTTCAGAAGAAATACTGTTACACAGAACAACAAACAAGCAAGTTTTCAAGCAGAAGATGTTAAAACACCAACTTGATCTTTCTAAGTATTAAAAATTCAATCCCCACCAGACATCTGTCACTTTTCTTTTTAAAGAAAAAAAACAGAGACAATTTTTCTGTTTTGAAAAAAAGGCTATAAAATGCACCCTATGAGCATTAACTAACTGAGGTACCAATGGTAACAAGAATGAAACAGCCTGGAATGAGTGTGAACTAGCCAAAGTACATCTCCAAGCAGGGCCTCAGCAAACATTTCAACATTCAGGACAGGACATCAGCTTCATCCTCAGCTTCTCCCAACTCTTTTATTTATTTGCTTTATCAGGCCCAGCTTTGTATATAGTTTTTCTGCTCCCAGAAAGCCATCTAGTAACTTACTAAACTGAATGTACAGTAGAAGCATTGTGTACCAACGACACGTTCTACTCAGCAGGGAATACTCACTTTGAAGGACTGGAGGACTTAAGCAGGAAAAGAAATTGATCACTTTTTGACATTTCTTCCATCCCACCCTCAGACACTGAAGCTGTGAAGCTTGTCCAAAATATTAACCAGGGATTGAAATCCACTGAATTAAGGGATATTAGAAACTGTCTCCCCCCCAGTATCACTAAGGTCCATGGAGACTACTAAGAAAACTAATTTAAATATAGCAATTAATAGATACACAACTGCTGCAGAGTCCCACACTTCAACTCGAACAAAACAACATCAATAGAGCAGAAAGATTGGAAAATAACACACTGACCAGAATAAAGCTAGCCCAAGCATGTTACACACACTAGTCACACATCTGACTACAGAATAGCCACGATTATGTGCTTACAAACACTAGGCTGAACAACAGCCTGAAGGAAAAAACGTTTCCAAGCGCCTCTGGTAAAGCATACTTGACATGTACCTAAATTTACATTCCTGAGATTCTAATCACCTCTGAAATAGTGATTATTTATTTATTTAAGTATTCTCTGTTTTAGACATTTGCAGCCTGAAATCTGGGGCTTCATTGTTTCAGAGAAGGTTAGCAACAGAGATGTCAAAGATCCTTTTCATTGACATAGTATTAGGATTGTATTCACTAAGCAGAGAGGTGATGGCAAACACAGCACCTGAGGAAAAGTCAAACCACAGCATATTTCTTGGGGAAAGATTTTTCAGTCTCTTCAGCCTGCACACCTCCAAACATGCAACTATAGTCATGAAAGTACCGCTATCATCTGCTCATATTAATAATTCCAGAATTTCACAAACAAAATCAAGTCATTACCTTTCTCTTAGAGAAGATCGATTTAGCACAGAACTCAGAGAATGCTTCTGAAATGCTGGAGGTGCTGAACGCTCTAATGAACTGGAATGGGACTGTCTGTTGGGTCGATCTGAGATCACATCCTCATGGCAAACATCAGAACTGTTCAAGTCTTTTCCATGAGTAGATTTTGCCTGTAAAAAAAACCCACCAAACCTTACTACCATTTATTATGAATATCAAGATGTACAGTTTTCATGCTTTACTTTTCAAACCAAAAGGTTAAAGGTTGCACATACATGCAGGAAAATCTGCCTGCTGGGGAAAGAATGAGGACACTCATTTCATAGAAAAAGCTATAGTTTAAATTAAATCAACAAGTGTCAGAGGAGTCTGTTGGTATCTAACACACCATCTTATAGCAAAGTCTACTGTAGCAGGCCTATTATCACCTTTTCTGACTGCACAGTGTAAAGGTTTACCCCTCCCAGGAATCTCACAGATTCAGAATGATGCCTGAGAGTCTAAACAACACAAACCTCAGACCTCTCCTCAGTGTGGGAACCCTTCGTCTTAAGACTGTTTCCTCCTTTTTTTCAGTTCCTGAAGAGAAAACTAGGGCCCATCTACCCATCTTCTACTCACTCTTCCCTTTACTAGGTACTCCTTTCATGGTTCCTCTTAACCTGAAACATACCATTAAAACATCTCCATGGGTTATCCCCTTTTACCTGGAATGGGGACTTTTACAGGAGCTGTTTCCCAAAGCTAAGGGAAAAACAAACAAACAAAAAAAAACTGCAACAAAACCAGACCAACAGTAATCAGGTTATTCATTAGCTTTTTATAGGCTGCAGGATTTTTTCCTCAGCTTTGGGAAACAGCTCCTCTTAAACAAAGTCATATCATATTTCTGGCAAGAAAGAAATACATTCTCTTCAGCTCTGATTTTGTGAGGATCACAGTGATTAAGGGCATCAAGAACATGATGAATTAACCTGTAGCTCAGCTACCTGCATTCTCCAAACAATGACTGCTCCTAAAATCTACTTTCCCACTGGGGGGCAGAGGGGTGGGGGGACAACAGAACTTTAAAACAGCCATAATTAAAAAATCCCACAAAAACCCAATTACATATTTAGTAGAAATTCTCTATTTTCTTTACAGTTTCTCATTTACAGCCATGGAACAATCCAGAGGTGACACAATATTAGATCCACATGGTACACAAAACTGCAATCTTTGGTAATAAAAGTTTAGAATCTGACAAAAGTGCACTTAACACATATCAAGGTTTATCCTCTTAATTTCCCTTCTTTCCTCCTCCCTGTTATTATCAGTTTTTCCAGCCATTAGGAAGCCTAACAGGGCATATGTAATTAAATGCCTAAACCACAATTTCTGCAGTACTTCAGGAACAGGATGGAAAAAATTAAAAAACACCAGAAAACAAAGGAACCCTGACTTTAATCTTCAGATCTATTTAATACACAAAGCAGCTAAAATCTGAAAAAGCAAGGATGAGAAATAACAGTACAGTGGCTTGCCAGTTGTACCAGTACTACCTTTGCATACAGTTCCAAAATGAAGCATGCTCTCAGAGTGACTGGGAAGGCAAATGCAAACTGCCTTTAAAGGCTCTTCTACAGCCTTGTCACAAGCCTTAATGCCAAGGAGAAGCAAGTTCTGTATGTACAGGCATGAATATCTCATAGAGTGCTAAGTTTCACATTTCTATTTGTATATAACCTGTCAGCAGGCCTAAACAGTGTTAGATAAGATTTAAAATGTCCCTTTTCTTGCTTTTGATACTATAGTAGATGAAGTTTCACAAATACCTACACAGGACAATCTTTCTCGCTCAGAGCTTCCCAAAAAAACAATTTGTAAAAAACAGCACTTCAAAATACTCACTTTGGCTTTCTTGGGTCGGTAGCTGCCAAGAAGAGAAGGATCTGGAGAAAGAAAAAAAGCTGTATCCCAGAAGAAATTCAAATTTTATGAAATATTTTATAAAATAGCTTACCTTTCCTCCCAAACAGTACTAAAGCAATTTATTATTATTATACATTGTGAAATTCTAAACAGTCTCCTCAGAATATTTCAGGAAATCACTTTCTTTAGCCAAAAGCAATGACTTCACATTTAATGGAATACAATGTTTATAACAACGTTAAGCACCGTCTTCTGCATAGACCGAAGTGGTGCATTTTGTTAAGCTATTAATTGCCCAAATCAATATAAAAATCAAGCTCTACCATTCCCAAAAATTCATACATACATTACACTACCTTACTAATCTTCTCTGAACAAGCTTCCCAATGACCACCTCTCCCCTCCTTCTATCACCTCTTCATTCCTTCCCTCACCACTGATACACAAACACAAGTACAAAGCCCATAGAAACATAGGTGGGGAAACTATTAGGTCCATATCTGGTTGGGACATTTCACCATTGTCAATATATACCTCAGCCCTGAGGGAATGGCATTAAATTACTTCTGGCTTCTTGATTAGTTTTATCAGCCTGTGTTGAACAACCCTCATACTGTGCCCAAGCCCAAAGAGGTACTTCTATCCTGTACAGCAATGTAGAGACACCCCTCTATTAGCTGCCTGCACAAAAGCAAAAACAGGACTAAACTGTACTGTCACTATTAAGACTTCTAATCCTAGGAACCTGTTTATTTCAGAAGTTACAGTTAAGCCTCAAGACACAGGCAAGTGACCAGTGAATCCTCTGAATATTAGCAGTGAGGTTGATTTCAGTCTCCTAATCAGTGGCCAGAAACCACCAACTCAGGTATGCAATGGTATCAGATGATAATAGTTCTGTTACATTATCCAGATACTACAGATTGCTAAATATGACCCCGAAGGGAATGTGAAACCTTTAAAATCCTGCACCCAGTGCTACTACAAAGAACAAATGTAAAATAACAAGTGCATAATGATTTGCTATATAACAATTTATAATTAGTGAGGAGGCACAATAAAAATGAAGCAGAGCACACATAACAAACAAGTACTGATGTGACTCATTAAAATCCTCATATTGCCAGACACATTCAATAAAATCAAGTTTTAGGGTACTTCCTTAAATTTCTGGTCCCACACCTTTTATTAAACCCTCACTTGCTGATACCAATGAATGCCAAAGCATTAACAATGGTAAGTCACTGATCTATTACTCACAAATACTGCTGAAATAAACATTATTAATTTTTGAAGAGACAGCCCTTGAACTTCAAAATGATCAGTGCTCCAAGCCTGATCAACACACCCGCAGACTGTGGTGCAGATTTACTCCACTATCCAACTCATCAAAACAAGTGGAGTGAAACACACCACTCGCCTGGGCTTTGGAATCTTGTACTCCCACTTTCATACCATGTAGAACTATGTTCCAAGTTTTATGAGGTAAAGAACTATTCAAAACCACCTTTTGCAGCAGTAGCTTATTCAGTGTTCTTCCTATTCCTAGGAAGAAAGAACATCTTTTTCTCCATTATAGACCAACTCTTTTTTTTAAAATAAATTTAAAAAATGAAACAAAAACCCCAAACCAAAACAACTTCACTAAACTCCTGCAGGAAACAAAAGCATTAATGAGGTATATAGGAGAAAATACTGACCATGGTCTACCTTGGTCCAGGCTTCCACTGTGCTTTCTTGTGTGGGACAGCAGGTGTGAAGTTTAATACCAGGACTTGGTTGTTCAACCTGAAGCAAAAATACTGTTAAAAAGCTCAGTATCAGATGTATAATTTTCTTTTTTTCCTGTTTTCGTTCATGAGATTAAATCTACTCTGTTCTTAAATACTATTTAAAACTATTTGCACAACATTTTGCTCAAGATATGTGTATTATTAGCATTACTGTGCATAAACAGAAACAGTACTAGAAAGGTCTAGAGAACTCTGAATATCATATTGTTCAAAGAAAAAAATGCAGATAGTTTCTCCTTCGTCTATAAAGTCTGCAGTCTTTTTAAACAATTCTTGGTATCTCATTATTTATTCCAAACAGTTCAGATCTCACCAAGAGAGACCTGAATCTCTTCCTAATTAAAAATGTTACATTTAACATAATCTCGTTTAAATTTTCATGTAACATAAAATGTCCAGGCCAAAAGCATCCTTAGCAGTAAAGATGCCCTAGAAGGAGCATTCGTAATCTAGAAAGGTCATGATAGTTGGGATATGGTACATTAACAGGCAAGCTTTTTCCCTTTTTGTGCAATCAAAATCAATAATCAGTGTTTAAAGATGCTATAATTAAACTTTGAACTTCACTTATAGACCAAAAACCAGAAGATTTGATTAAAAGGAGTTAAAAGAACAGTAGCTGAGAGAGAGACAAACAGTAGGTTGATGAATGATTAATAGCTTAAGGCTAATCTGAATTTCTAAAATGTACCTATATGTAGAATAAACCTTAGGAAAGAATTCTGAGATTTGGCATGATATTATTAATTCATTTGTATATAAACTAGAAAAAATTAAATAAAGTGAGAAGCAAACTAATTCACACTAAATTATCTCAATGGCTGTGGCTGCCCAGAGAGGTGGTAGAGTCGCCATCCCTGGAGGTATTCAAAAGATGTGTAGACGTGGCACTTCAGGGCATGGTTTAGGAGACATGGTAGTGTTGGGTTGACACTTGGACTTGATGATATGAGAGGTCTTTTCCAACCTTCATGATTCTATGGTTGTATGACAAGTGTCCAGAACTGTAGCCAACTCATGTCATACCACAGAATCAGAACAATCTCATCTCTGTCCCCTATGTGTTCGAAGTGGTATTCTAAAAATAAAGGATTGCTGCAATCGTAAGACAAATAAAGAGAAAAAATTATATGAGAATATGATCCTCCAAGAGGCTGGGAAATCTGGCCCCTTCGTATTGAAGCACTGAAGTACTTTAACACAGTTTCTTTAAATAAATACCTAATTTCAGAACAATTTTTCACATATGGTTAGCAAAAAGTCCTTATGTGGGTGCTAACGTCAGGTTGGTTATGAACTCTAAGTCAAAGTGTTAGAGATGTAGCTCTGAGCAAAGGAAATGTTTCAAAGATCACAGGACGCCAACACAAAAAAAGTTGAAAGAGAGGAAGTGTAACTGTTCATAATGTGACTAGACACCCTTTCTTTAAAATCTCATTCAGGAATTTATAATACTAGTATCAATTACTTCCAAGCTGAATTTATACACCTATTATCCTGTCTAGTGCGCTGGAAGAAAAGAAATGGGGCCTCAGAGAATTTAACCAAGATATTCATGAAAGAATTTGATCTTTGTCTGTTACTAATGCAGATAAAAGAAATTTTATTTTAGTTAATTTTATATTTAAATCACTATGTGACAGACTTTTAAGGAGAAAAATATTATTCATCTAAACTAAGAGCTGAATGAATTTTTCGTGCAGTATTTAGTGAAAGAACAATATTTGATCTGAGCTTAAGTTGGAAGCACTTTGGAGAGGATACAAACCCGTCTAACTACAAATGGAGGTTTATCAGTTTCTCTTCTGAACTCATAAGGACCAAGGTTTAAATGGGCCAGTCGTTGCCTGGCTTCTTCTGATAGCTCACACATTCGTCTTTTTGTGTATGGAGATGGAGAACGTGATTTAGAAGCTATAGTAGGCTGCTCATAGTTCTTTGTTGCTAAGGTATGCCTGCTTTTCTCAGGTGAGAGAGTATTTTTCTTTGGTAATTTTGTTTGCAGTTTTCCATTTGTGGTTGAGTGATGTACCCAGTTCAAATCACCCTAAAGTGGAAAAGAGAAATTATCTGGTTTGACATCATGCAGAACAAAGATCACTGAAAATAACGCAAATAGGGAACTAATAATTTTAACAGAAATAAATGCCATGTCAGCTGATGCTCCCCTCACAAAACTATAACCAAACAGCAATTTAAAAAACAACAACCTATTTACCATTTTTTCTGAAACCAGAAGGAGGTTAAAACACAGATTACTACATGTTAGATGTTAACCTTAACTATCTCATACTTACCCAATTAACTGTCTCATACAGTTAGTGCGCAGAGATTGTAAAAGTTAAATTGAATTTTGTTTTAAGTTCATTTAACACTAATTTTACCTGGATTGGACATACACAGATTTGAAGCATTTTTTTCATCTGTTTAAATTTTTTTTAACCTTTTAATTGATGTATTTTAAACAGACTTCTATTTAATAATTTAAATTATATTCATTCAGAGTTGCCTAAAGCATCACAAAAAGTGTAATTACATTCTCTGATCTTTATATTTTCTTGGATCATGGTGAGTTTACTAGTTCTTTAAATAGTTATAATCAAGAAGCTATGTTTAGTAAAAAAAAAAACCCACACGACTCCTCCCCCCCCCCCCCCCCGCAAAAAAACAACCTACCCCAAAACTTTAAAGACCATCTTCCAAAGATCCCCTCAAATCATGTGAATACTTTTGCAAAAGAAGAGACAAAGCAGCTGTAAATTTGTAAAACTGGCACTTGACAACTGAAATATGGATATTGTAGCTAAGATTTATAAAATCAAGCCATTATTAAATATTGCCTTAAAAGTCTATCTCTGAGTTGATATTGCTTTTAAAATACCTACATACAGCAGAATACAGGAAAGTGGAGGAACAGCCAACCTCACCACCACCCTTCCCACAACATAGGATAGCAGTGATGCTGTTTTAGTTTCTGTTGTGTTGTTGTTACTGGCAAAGCCTACCTGACAATCACGACTGACGCCCCCTTCAGATAACTATTAATGTCTTCAGTGACCAATTTCAAATTCTGGGAAACTGTTTCCAACACTGAAGTTTTGTTTGAAATACATTATCATTCCTTTGTAATTCCTGGCATTAAATGAGCACTGAATTACTCTACAAGCTTTATAGGTCAAGGCACTCTAGATTATACAACCCTTACCAGGCTACTTAGTCATCAGCATGTTTTAACTTTGAATACTGCAGTATGGATAATTAGGCTTTTTGGTCAGATTTGGCCCAAATTCACATCGTAAAAGATCAAAAATAATGGTATAGCAAGACTTTTCTTCCTGCTAGAAATTCTTTTTCAAGCTTGAGGAAGTTGACATTACTCTTAAATCTGAATGTTTCAGGCACTACTTCAGTTTAGAGAAACCCAGAAATAAAAAGTCTAACTTGCCTTCAAGCCTTTCCCTCTACACCTAACAATGAACGAGGCTGAGGTTGTGTGTTTGTTTTACATCAACATAGTTTGAATTTGGCATCACACGGACTGTTCATGCCACTGTCTTTCTCACACCTGTACTAGCACTTGTGCAGCTGGTATTGAGCCAGAGTATGGAACTGGCCCAAACAAAACCAGACCTCATTCTCTAAAATGAATTTCAATTTCACCAGAAGTAGGCTGTCCTTCTTCTGGCTTACAGCAATCATGAACGCAGACTTTCACTGCAACACATGCAAATTTGATATGCCATTCGTAACGTATTAAATATTTTTAAGGAATTTTTAATTTTAAATCAAACTACCCTTATTGAAGACACTTCAGTGAAGTTAATTGTCATTGTGCGAAAACTTCCACTGATTTTTTTTGTCCTTTACCTAAGTGTCTCAATAGTTTTCTTCTGCTAAATTTGAAAGAAACTTCTCAGTGAACTAATTAGCAATGCCACAAACAGGTCAAAGTCTCTTAATCCTCTTTGCACACAAGCCTTCCTAACAACATTTTAATGATGCTGCACCGTATTTCAATAGTCTAGCAAAAAGAAGATGACATAACAGTAACTCTATGTGACAGCTTGTGCCAGTAAACCCAACCAAAATTCCAATCCATGAGACCACAGAAGAGTGCTACTAAATGAACAAACACATCAGAGAGGGTTTTTTTTCCTGTCTCTCCAGCTACTTCACTTTTAACTTTGCTCATTGCAGAAGCAGCATTTCCAGATTAATATTGGTGACAGCCTTTTCAACAGAAATCTTCATTTGCATTACTATTAGTGATATTGTTATAGAAAACAATTAATTGGTTTGTTTGATAATGTACCTTTTCTGACTTCATCTAGCTTTCACTGTCCCACCTTAAGTGTCAGTAAGAAATGGTGAGAAGTCATCTTGCCACCTACAAATACACCAGGGATTGACACTTCAGCTGATCATAGAACATAGCAGCTGATAATTGTTTCAGATTCAAGGAACTCTCAGCCTTTACTGTCATGCACCAAACCCACTCTTTACTCATACTTGATTAAGAATTTAATCAAGTTGTCAAGCACCCATGACAACTGCTTTAACCACAACAAAAGAATGAGAAAAGTTTGAAGTGAGCAGCACATGCAAAAATTGGAACCAAGGCTATCGATATTAAATCTAGAAATTAAATTGCAAACAATTAAATTATGCTAACCTGTATGTGACTCCTTCCTGAGCTTAACAGACTTTCTGTAATAAGGGAACTTGTAGAAAATCTCAATTTTGGTGCAATTCCCTAGAAGAGAGACAATAATTGAACATCAAGCTCCAACTCAAGATAAAGGGTATCAAAGAAGTAAATGTCACCTAATGTAACAAACCATTCCTAATTTTCAGCTATTTCCTTCGTTAATTTCAGCCTTTAATAAAGATAATTAGAAAAGACAGAACAGCAATGGTAAATGTCAAGATGCTAACATTTGCATTTCTGACAATTCAATTACAGATTATTATATTGCTTTCGTACAACAATTAAGGTCTGACTTTTATTTCAATACATTTATTTGTCAAAAGCACTTTTAAAGATTTTTCATGCCATGCTATATAGCATCAAATAAAAATTCCAGTCATGCTCTAGAAGTTTCATTAATGCTAACTTTGGAAACTTATTTATAAATAGTCTCAATTGTGCAATCTTTTTTGTAAAAACATTTTGAAAATTAGTTCCACTGCAAGTAAGTATTAATTTATAACAGTATGATTAAGAATCCCCTTTATTCTGTAATCATTACAGCAAAGTCTGATTTCTGTGGATTATCTCCCATGTTTTATAACTGTATTCCACTTCCTCTCAATCCCCTCTTACACATGTGGCTGGCAAGAGGCAGCCCTAGACTGACCAATTTGGAGTCAGTGGGATCCATCTGGGCCTCCTGGTCAATCAGCACACATGTACTAATGGCCAGCAGGTCCTTCCATCTTTACACGACTAACAGTTCCAGTTTAACTCACCTTCTTTTACTTTAGACGCATCTAGAAACACAATACCTTTAACTTCCTGTTAAATTTAGCTACAACTGGCCAACATATACAAAATTTACTGGGTGGAAATGGCAGAGATTATGATGCAGAAGTGTTATTTCCCAAAACAGCAACATTAAAAATGATGTAAAAGAACCAAAGGCCACATATGCTCTAAACAAGTGAGAATCATCTATGTACATCTCATATAGCTCTGTAGAAGCAGAGAGAATCAAGTGTCCTTATAACTTTCTACCTTCTCTTCTTTCAACACGGACAGAGTTCACTGCCCTGAGGCATCTGCGTGCATGGGCATTTGTGCCCACGAACATACAAAATCACTGAGAAACAAAAAGGAGCTGGTCTGTTTGTGACTCTGCCCCACATTCTTAAGAATTAGCAGGAACTGCAAGAGTGAAGGCTACTGCAGAAACAAAATATTCTCTACCACCTGCCTAAACAGAAACTGATTTCCCAAAGAGGAATATGATCTGGCCCCAGGTTAGATTATGGAAATGAAATGACAAAAATGCCAAGAAAGCTCAGTCATAGCAATTAACAGAGTCCAGGATTCAATCAAGTCAAGTTATGGCATATAAAAGGGATTTTAAAGCTGACCGCCTTTAATCAACTCATTTTTATTACTAATGAATTGTCAAGTGCTATCAACAATTTAAAAAAGGACACATCAGAATTAGTAAGTCTTCTATAAAAAGCAACAACAGAGCACCTACTGATCTCACAGAGGCTGAGAATGATTACCGAATTGTTAAATGCTCAGCTAAAAAAAAAAAAAAAAAACACACAAAACCATGCTTTCTTCAGAGAAATGGTTTGTGGAGAGGGGATACAGGATGGCACTCGCATACATAGGCATAGATATGTCAAAAGTAACTTATAGGCCAAAAGCAATCAGAGGAGTTCTTCCATTTTCTGCAGTTCCCAAACTAGGGGTTGCTGAAGGATATTCAATACAGTATTACGTAGACTGCTGCATAGCCCCAAACATATCTGTAAACGAAAATCCAGCCAGAAAGTTTTTGGCGTCTATTCCTCTGCCTCCAGCTTAATGGTGTCTGCAGCCCTGAACAGGCTTCTCAGTGCTCCTGTACCCATCACTAAACAGAAGTGATACAGACATTAACATTAATTTGATAATAGAAAACCTGTAAAGGTGGTTCATATTTAGAAGAACACAAGTTAGAAAACAAGTCTTACATGTGTTTTTGACTGTAAGGAGCATGAGTACAAGTCTGTAGCTTAAAAAAGTATATGTGAATATCATAGAAGGTTTCGTATTCGTATGCTAGCAAAAGACAGAATAATTAATAATAAGCTGTTTTAAGTAACATGGCAAATGCTGTATGAGGGTGGGGAATGGAGATAAGGATGTCTTTAAGAAGTCACCACCAGTCAAGGCTTACGCAAATTCTGAAAGGCAAGGGTTACAGAGGAATACAGAAGAGCCAGCAAAAGCCCCAACTGGGCAACACTGGACCAGGAGAGATAACTTGAGGCATGTCTTTTATGCGTATTGTGTTTGTAAGCCTCGTAAGACATTTAGCCAGAGACATTATCAGCCAAGTGCCAGATTTCTGGAGGAGTTCTGATCCTTTCAACTTGGGATTCCTTCCAACTGGCAGATTAGCAATGTTCATCAGACACTGCTTGTCACTGCCTATCTGAACTCCACAACCATAACCTTGCTGCTGTTACCTTTATTTTTTTAATAAAAGACAAATTTATTGAGAATCAAAGTGCCACTGAAGCACAGCTGTCAGTCAAAAATACTCAGCGTCTCAGCTAGCTATAAATAACCTTTCATGTGGGAAGAACATGGCTTGACTAGCATAGCAATAATGTGAGGATTCTCAAGACCTTGTTTAACACTTTTACTTTTGCTTAGCATTCCCATTCAGTGCTTGGGACTGACAGAGTTATGAGATATTTGGCAGTAAAGCTTAGGGAGCACTAGAAGATGGAGGCATTTGAGACAACATTTCTACTGGAGGTAAAAATCCTCTCACAGCGATCCGATTTGGCAAGCAAGGAGAAAAACCACAAGCTCTTGTTGGGAGCCTCCCTCCAATTCCATCAAACACAGCATCTTTATTATTCCAGCAAATGGGTCAGTATGTCAAAATCCTTTCTTAGACTGCTCTGTCTGTGATGGAGATGGAACAGAGCAACAGATACTTCTGCAGTCCTCGTTCCAGGGCAGAGATGGATTTCATTTACACTGTTCCCAAGGATATGAAGTACATTTCTGTCTTACATCAGCCAACTTTTTAAAGCTACTACAGTGTCATCATTCAGCTACACATCCAAATGACTCTGATCACATCTTCTCACAGCTCACAAATTATGGCACTTCCTCTTTATTAAGAAAATACATAATTTTTGTATTAAAGAAGTCAGCCCAACAAAACCCCTCAAACTTCTGTAGTGGCTCTGCCTCTATAAAGATTCATTATATTGCATTTACAAAAAATGTTAAATCATTTTGCTAATACCACCTAATTTATTACTACCTCCCTATCTATTCTTTCTCAACACCAGAAAAGTACCTATTCTGTAAGTAATAAAAAAGTAATACAGTCCCACACCCTCTCTTGAGCCACCACTAACATGCATAGGATAAGCCATATAAAAGAGGTGCTATGGCCAAAAAATGGTGGCTATTTTTGCAGGGACAGTTTAAGCTGCTGCAGAACAATACATTTTGTATCACAAAGTCACAGCTTTAATTCATTCAAATGTAACACAGCATTAGACACCAAATTAGCACTTCTAATTGCAAGTGCCTGGGCAATTTCCAGGTTGACCTCGTAGGAAAAAGATTATACCAGCTAAAAGATACCCATGACCTTTAATCAGTATTTCCCTCCTGCCATGTGTTTTTAATCCAGGCATCATGGGCAGGGCAACTCAGTCCCTGTCTTTCCAATCCAAATGTCCTGCGACTCCACTAGTAAAATTTAACAAAAATTAGACAAACCAAACAAACCCTAAAACACATCTCCCGCATCATCACCATCATCTTCAAAGTACCTTCCTGAGTTATTCAACTGACACCTAAGGTTCAACAATCAAATTCCATGGAAGGGAAGTATGAGATAAATTAATTTTCATTTACTATGTACTTGAGCCCTTATCTCCAGAAAATTAACATTAATTCATTGCACTCATTCTGCCAATTAGTTGTCATTTATCATAGCTTTTTGGAAACTGTAGAAAAGGCAAGTTACTAAATGAGCATGAAGGCCTGAACAGACTTTAAGAAACAGGCTTTGGAACTGAAAAAACAATCATGCAGCACTAAGCTAAATTTCTGTTACTTACAATTTTAGTGGTGATCTTGCACCTCAGGGAGGCCCACAGATCAGGTGGCACAGCACTATAAATTTGTACTGACTGTCATTGTCCTAAACAGTACCAAAAAAGGTCTGAGACAAAATGCTACAAAGAGAGACTGAGAAGGGAGGGTTACATGGTTTATCTGTTGAGAACCATTAAGTCAATATAAGATCTCCCTCTTGTATCCCTTCAACTACCAACTGCACCACAGATTAAATAGAACAGAAGACATGTCATGGTGCCACACTGCAAAACGAGTGGAAACTAACTTTTTCACATTAATTTCTTGACGCATTTTGAAAAAAGATTATACCGTCACCAAAGTTCAACTGTGGAACTGTACATTCAACACCTGAAATGGCAAAATCTGTAAGAAGTAATCACTTCTTATTTGAAGTAGTTCAAGGGTTTTCTTCAGTGAAACCCGCTATATCATAAATACAATCCACAGATATTCACTCACTGTAAAAGAAGAGGACCTCTTCATTAAAATCTCACGATCTAAACCATGGTGCCCACAGGTAAGCTTAGGGTCAGGAAACAGGAAATCTCTTGTATTTTCTTCATATGTAGCTAGAATTTTTCCTACTAAAAAGAAAATATATACTTTAATTGGAAAATAGACAAAGCCATATAGTACAGATACCACACACAAGACCATATAGAAACTAAGATAAATTTTGTTCTTCAAAAATTAACAGCATGGCTCTAAAACTCATGTCACACTAGGAAATAACCTCATCGAGTTAAGTCTGGAGCAGAAATGTGCAGAATCTACTCTGAAAGTATGTTTCACTGTTATAAAAAAACCCAAAACTTATACAACAGTTAACACAGTCTTTTTAAAGACACTTATGAGAAGTTTTCGCTGGCAATTCTTCAATAGTTTTCCTTTTTCTTTCCCTTCCATGTCACAGAAGAAATCAGTATTTTTTTTTTAATGACAGCCAATCCTTTATGAAAAACTGCATCAATCCATATTACAGAATAGTAATAGTAGTAGCAACAGTAGGCATAGTAGTAAGAAAGAAACACAAGAAAAAAAAAACCATTATCTCAAGACTTTTTCACTATCCTGGTTTGCTACTTTAAAAAAAAAAAAATATTTTCTTTAGGGGAAAACCTTGAATGTATATTATAAAAAAATTTAAATTGTGCTATTGCAGTAATCTTGTCAGCTTATGTTGGGCCATATCACACCTATCTCTGACCCATGAAATTAGATTAATTATCAGAGATCTTTTACCCTCCCACAACAAAAACCCACATTCAGTATGTTTCTTTAAGTAAACAGTCTGGTGAGCCACCTGAGAGAAGCAATCGTTTCCTTGAAAGTACTAAGGACGAGTGACAGAGAATGCTTTTAATACCACAGTTTCCAAACGAGTCCGCTTTAAAACTTGACTTTATTTCCAATAAAATGCAGATTTACATTATTCATGGGAACACTTGAATTTCATTAAAATAGATTTTTATAATCACACAAACCAATAACAGAAGTATGACAAATCGCTATTTATTATCTTCACATATCCCAAGAGACCTGTAATACTTGCAGTGAGAGTAACAGTTTTCCCAATGGTCACCATTAAAATGGAAAGAAGAAAGTGTCATTCTGAGAACAAGATTACGCACTCTGAATTTTCACAGACAGCCACTTTGCAAGTGAATTGTGATGCAGTTAATAAGTGTGCATAGGATGATTTCAGTTTATTTTCCATTTTTAAAATGTTATCACTTTCCTAAGCCTGAGTATGGTACATTTCAATATTCAGTTAATATTCTCTTTCAAGAATTAGAGCCTCTTGATCTATTAACATTTTATATTCAGAGCTCCTGTTGAAGAGCTTGCTATGTTGTTTGTGTGTTGGAAGAAGTGATTGTGCTGTAATGGGCAATGTCCTCATGGAAATTCACCTATTGAACTGCATAATTTATGAAGAGACTGATACAATACCTGGAGGAACGAGCTGTATTAGTTCCAGTACTGCTGTGTTAACTAGAAAGGAAAAAAGTTTTTTCATGAGTTGAGTAAAAAAAAAAAACTGAAATGGAAAGTAATTCTCATAGTCAAAACCCAAGAAAAATGGCTCCCTGATTTAAGCTTCACAGCACTGTACATAGCTATGCTATTTCTACTACACCAACAATAAGAGAAAATTAAGAACAGCTTGCATAAATACCATGGATGAACACAATGGCATTAGCAGCGTACAAATGACAACTCTAAGTGTGACTTAGAACTTGGGAAGTTCTAGCTGCTGCCAAGTTTGCTCTTTGAAGATAGCTTTTAATGAAGATGATGCAAACTTTGCCACTTTTTCAGGTTAACTCCCAGTGTGAGGGAGCATATTCCTGGAGTTTGAGTTCAGGGTCAGTGTTGTCTCACTACAACTGATTATGCTCCACATGTGGCAAGACATATAATTTTCTTAAAAAATGAAAAGAATAATTTTTTAAAAATAAAAGGTTTACACCTCTATTATTTGAAAATTAATCAAATAAATTATCAGATAAAGGAATCCATTACCTATGTGGCTAACGAGCTGGATTTCCCATTAATTATGACTTTTAACCCTTTTCCTGTTCTAAAGCATGTAGTATACATTTCTAGAGGCATTTTATTAGCTAACAGTATTTTGGGTAAGTTACTAGTAACCAAAAGACAGCAAAAAACCCCTGCCTGCACTGACAACAAATCTTCTATTCTGAAGACCCACTAGTGCTAGGGTCCTACTTATTCAGTACATGATATACTACATTGGTTACCCACTAGCCCTTCAGAGAACAGGCTCCTGACAGAAAAATGATCACATACTTTAAACCTCCAAAAAGTCTTTAGAGCCCAGGTATGTATAACATCAATGCATACAACACAGTACACAAAAAGCAGAACCTACGTTCCAGCAACTCCACAAGGTCTCCAGGATCAACTATATCAGCAAATGCCTGGAAAAGAAATTAATAAATAATAACAATAGCACAGTCAAAGTCATCCAATGGACCTCTGGGGAAAGAGAAGGGGGTGGGGGGAATCAATATTCTTTCTTGCTTCAGATGGTTGCCAAGAGTCCTACCCCTAGTGGAAGAAGAAAGGAAACTGAAATTATCATTTGGCACATGATCAAATTCATTGAAAGCTCACAGTCCTTGTCATATGCTTTCTAGCCATTTGGGGTTACCTCTCCATATTTAAATTTGCAGGTATTCTGAAGAGTTGAACATGTAGAGATAAGTATTGTCTGAGAAAATTTAAAGAGAGAAAGATAAATTGCTGAATGGACTAGAATTCTGATAGATGAAGAATATGGTTCTTTAATATATTCATAATGCTTTAAGCTTCATTTTCATAGAAGTGACTATTCACGTAGAGAGTACTGTTCAGGGTTTATTTAATCTGAATCCCATGTGAATATATGGCAAGGAATAGGGGAGGATGCTGCACTGGATATCCAGCAGCTAATAGACTTCCCCCTAATTCTGTACAAAAGTCTCAGCAGATTGGTGTAGACCACTTCACTGTTCAAGGTACCAAACACTAGAGAATACCAAAGTACCAGTACTTCACCAGTATCTAGATCTATTCAATAGGTATTTGTAAGACGACAGATACTATTCTCAGCTTTCCTGTTCGCCTCTTTTGTAAGGAGATAGATCCTGGTGTCCTGGAGTTCCCCTAAGTTACAATGAAAACAGTAGTCAGTACATTTCTCTTAAGTAGTTTGTGGTATGTTTGCCTTTAAAGAGCTATGGTCTTTTTTTACTCTTCAATAGCTAGTGAAATTATCACTGTTTGTACCTTACCCAGATCACCAGAGCATCATCGATGTTTACTCAGTATGCTTTTCAAAGTGCTGGGGGATGCTTAAAGGAAAAGAACTAGAAAGGGCAAAGTATTATTATTCATAGGTAGTCAAGAGCTAGATCATATCTCTAAGATACTATGTTTCATTATCCCTGTGGTAGTAATAATGAAGCTAGCAGGGACTCAGAATATGTGATAAACAACTATAAATTATAAGGCCAGAGTACCAACCTGGGAATTCTGGTGACAAATCATGAAAAAAGTATCTCAAAGGGAGAAAGATGTCACCAAAAAGGCTTGAGCTGCTATTCTATCTTCCTACTACATTAAGTTGACTCTCCTACATCTTACAGCCTTTGTTCTCCACCTTGCCATAATTTTTAGAACAACATTCAGTTCCTTCCAAGCCTGGAAAACAGACACTGAAAAAGTAAGTTCACAGAAGGATGAACAAACACCTAAAAGGCCTCATCATACATTATAATCTTCAGTATGCATAATTCTTAAGTCACCGTGTGGATAATATAGGCACACACCTCCTTTGTGCTGAAGAGAAGCAGGATTTATAATGTTATGCCATCCTCAGCATGATTACTTGTGCTCAGGGGTTTTGCAGTGAGTTTTTGTGGAGTTTGGTATAGGGTTTATTTGGCTTATATTAGCTCTTGACATTATCTTACCTTTTCAAATACTAGTTTTTCTTGAAATAAGAGTGGAAACGCTGCAGGGACACATTGAGTTTTTTTGTGCTGTCCAAGTACAGAGACACTGAGATAAAGTTCCTCCTTGTCTTTCAACAGCACTCCAGGGCAAGTTATCTGTAAGAGTAACACATTCATTAAACAAACTGAACTTTAGTTACAGAAGTAACATCTGGTTTCAAGATAAAAATTAAATGGTCAAGGCTGAAATGGTTGATTTCTGAGAGTCAGATTATAACAGATTGGAGTGAAAAAATTTGTTTTCTAAAGTAATTCTGTTTGTACAGACTGACCAGGAAAAACAGTCACCATTTAAAAATAATCAGGACCAAATACTGTAAGTAAACATACTTCATTGTCTTCAACCAAAACTGAACCCTGGTATTCAAATCCCAGGTTAACACAGTTAAAGGCATGCACTGACTATATAAGAGTTAATCATCAAGAGTCACATCAGGTTCTACATGAAGAGTCATGTACAATGAAGTCTACATGATGCCAAGACACAAAAACCCGCCCGAGTTTAAGCTAGCCACAGAGAGAATGAAGCTGATAAATGTACATGCTTAGATATCCATACTCTGTCCAGCCACCAAAAAGGCCAAGTTTATTTGCAAATATTATATTAACTTTGACTTCTAATATGTAAATGAGAAAAAGCAACTGTTGTTCTGGTACAATCAGACACATGGCACACAAAGTTTTATCTGAGAAGTTTGGCCACCTTGGAAGGTATTCACGGCAGGGAAGGCGCCTCATTAGGCTACCAGATACTGCCACTCATCTCAACTTTCTCTGGACAATTCTTATTCTTTAAGTTAGAAGAAGTTGGTATGGTTTTAAAACTTCCAATGAACACGTGATGGTCTTACTGGTGTTTTCACTGCAAGGATGTACACAACTCATTGCAAAACTACTTGCTATTTTCTCCAAGCCACATGGTTTTATTCTATTACCCAGACAGTGAATTGTCACCTTTCACTTGAGTTCTACTGCTCACTTTTTATTGCAGTATAATAAATATGAGGTTGTCTCTTCCAACATAAGGTTGCTGGAGAAAGTGTTCAGACTTTCAATTGCCAGGTAGAAAGACAAAGGACGAGAGTGACAGGAATTAAAATAAGTGCTTTGGTTACAGTCTCCTACTCCCAAATGAGCATCTTACTTGAGAAATACTAACTGGATCTAAAAGAAAACTATATAAACAGCAGAAAAACAGCCTCAGGTGAAAGAAATAACAGAAACCAATGTGTGGTAGATCATTACAGAAACAGTATAAACTAAAAAACAGTTCTACTCATAAATATCCAAGGAGGAATAAAAGGGGGTTCTCTCCATGTAAATGAGGGCTTCAAATCAGCAAGAAAAGTGCCAGAATAATAGATACCCCAATTGAAACAGACTGTCAAGCATTAAACAGCTTGTATGACACTCGTGCAGTTTCAAGTGCAAATAGGAGTGAGTGAAAGAGAGATTTAATTCATACAAGGCAAGATCGCCCAAACTACATACCACAAGTCATATTAGCTTAGTTCTTGCTTTTCTTCTTGACATTTTTGTAGAATTTACAATCATTTTTAGCTGAGGTTTTGTGCCTTTCACCTTAGAGAAGGCAACAAATATTTACCTATTTACTGAGATGAAAAGTGAAGAGGTTTGAAGACATTGGAGAGGGCAAAACTGTAAACAACAGGCACCATTTTTATTCTGGCTATCCTGTAAAAGAAAATAAATTCTTACAAATCAGCTTGTGGGACAAGATAGCACATGTGGAAACTTGTGCTTCTACTACCCTTGAGATAAACTGCACAATTCATTGCCTGGGCTGGAACACCAAATCTACATGTTCATGTAACTTTAAAGTAGCTCCAAAAATGAATGACACATGTATATCTGCAGTTCATGAAATCTATTTTGTAATATGCGATGCATGGAGCTGCATAATACTCAGGAGACAAATTGAAGCTCTTATCTGACTGCAAACTGTTCAGGCAGGATGAGGGACCATTTTAAAAACTATAATAGTGTTACCTATGAATCAGCTAAGGAAAAGGGATATCAATGCTGCAAATAACTGCAGCATTTCAGCCCAGGTTCTGAAAGAACGTAATTTTTCTAGATGAATCTATACATAACTAAAACCTATATTATGAAAACAAGGACAGTACCATCTGCTGAAAAATAACAAATGCAAGGCCCATGTGAGGCAGACAAAGAGATCTGAAAAATTATAATGCCATCAATCAGAAGTTTTAAATATGCAAAAGTAAAGAATAAAGATATGGAGGAAAACATGACCAGAAAAAAAGCCCAGAAGCGCATATTTTTTAAAAAATAGGTCAATCAAGCAAATCCTGATATTTTCTTGAAAGCCTATTTTCTGAACAAAGGATATCATATGGTGCCACATGAAAAATTATTACTTATGACATAGAAGATGGGAGTTAGTATGAAAGTCTTAAGATGGTACAGAACTCGTGAAAGGGTAGAATCAATAACATGCAACACTGGGAGGCATCAAACTGAGGGTTACTATCAAAAATGCTCCTCCATGTATCCTGGAATCCATGCCTTTTAATATTTTTAATGACCCTTAAACAAGAAGTCAGAGAGTTCTCGTGAAATTTTTCCAATTAAAAACCAGAAATCATCAGAGGTCAACAAAAAGATATAGAAAAACCTGTGTGCGGGACCACAGTAATAGATATGAGATGCACCTACTGTGTATTAACAACAGTTTTTGCTTTCACTTGGGGGGCTAACCTTCAAAGCTGGCTGAGGGGAAGATGGTGACTGTGTTAATAAATGACAGCATAACTGCAGTGCAGCTGTGAAGAGACTAATATTAAGACATACAGGATGAATGTTGGACGACTTTTCCTCTGACATCACCTAAGGCAACAGTGAGACCCCATCTGGAATGCTGAATTGAATTCCGATCCTGATCAATGCAAATTGAAAGTGGAAGAGTTGCATCCCCCCCTAAGCTGATCAGAAGACTGGTGAGCCTATCACACAAAATACTACCAAAAGAACCAGGCCTTTCTAACTGACAAAGATCAACTGTGAAATGACAGAACTGGTGCCCAAAAAAATACATCAAAAGAGTAAATACCAAGGAAGGAAGAAAATTATTTAAGTGAAAGGCCAGTGTTGACATTTGTGGAAGAGTAGGGCATCAACTAGCCAGAAGGAAATTTAGGCTGGAAGGTTTTCAAAACATCATAGGAGTAAAATGCCAAAGTCAGCTCCAGGGGGGAAAAAAAGGCAAAACAAGTGGTTCAAAACCAGACTTATTAAAAGAATTATCTGAGAGAAATTATACAGCATGGCAGGTATATGACTGAAAGACCCACATGTGCTGAAAGGGGCAGTCAGATCTGTGTTGGAGATTTCCAGTTCTGTCCCTTTCCAGTGTTACTTGTAGCCTTCAGAGCAGGGCAAATAACAAATACCCGACAACTGAGGAAGCCTGAGCCTGCAGGAACACCTTCCTTGTACTCTCTCCTGACACAGGAATAGCTCAGGGCAGTAGGAAAAGGAAAGCATGTCTGCTCCTTCCCAGGAACCAAGTGGACCTTTGCATTATGAAGGCAAACACTAACTGAGGAGACAGCGGAGCAACACCATTAGGGTGATACCTTAGCCATCTATGTGTAAAAACTCACAGCTCTGTTTCAGAGAAGCTGTACAAGTTTGGGTACAAAGGTGGTTATGTAATCAGGAATACCAGGGCCATTTCCCAGTATGCACTTTCTAGATCTGCACTTGAACTTTTTGGATGGCACCTGGCGTCGCCTTTCAGCAACAATTATTCCAGCAGCACTTGCCCCATGAGGAGGCCTAACCTCAGTATTGCAGTGACCAGGGCCTCTGAAGCCAACAACTCCAGAGTAACAGAGCACGAACTACCTCAACTCCTCCTTAGAGCTTATCAGGATAATGATACAGACCCTTACAAGACTCCCACCTTGAACATAAGCAAAGAGCTCCGCGACGTTCACAAGGAATTGCCTTAACATGATCAATGTAAAAACTTTCCGCTTTCACACCTATTGACCTCAACCACCCCATGTGACACCCAGGCACCTCAGAGCTGCCCAGTGCCACCTCCTGCCCCTCACAGGGACCTCATCGCTCACAGGGAGCAGACGCCACGTACAAGCTGTTTCCCCGGATTTCTTTTGCTCTGTTTTTCCAAGAGTGTTTTCCCACACCAGGCAGCTTTCCAAGAATCAGGGTCTCTTAAAAAAAAAAAGCCTTTCCCACAGGAAAGCGAGAGCTGAGAAGGCGCACGGCTACTGCTAACACCAACCGGGGGGCACAGGGAGCGGCTGCCGGAGGACGCACACGCGCAAGGGGCAGAAGGTGCCCAGGGGCCGGCCCGAGCTGGAGTTCCAGAGGGAGGGCGGCCGCCCGGCGGGCAACAGGGCCCGCAGCAGCCTTCCGGAAGAGCCCCCGGGCCGGGAGAGCGGGGCGGCGGCTGATGGAGGGAAGCGGGGCGGAAAGCGGCGCCGGAAGGGCAACCCGCGGCTTCTCCTCCAGCCTGCGGCCCGCCGCGCCCCGGACACTCACCGAGCGGACATCCAGCTGCAGGACGCAGAGCAGCGCCTTCCGCGGCATGGGCGGGCGGGACGGAGCGGAGGCCCGCCGGCTCCCGGCCCGCTCCGGCTCAGCCGCGCCGCGGGGCCGACGCCGTTGTCACGGCAACCGGGGCGCTTCCGGCTCCCCCCGGCCGCGCTGCGCATGCGCACGCCAGCGCCGCTTCCCGCCCTTTCCGCAGTGCCGTGCTCCCCCCCGGCCCCTCCTGACCCGGCCGGCCGCCCCTCAGCGCTCGGGAGGGAGCCGGCCAGGCTGCGGGAGCAGCGAGCTGGTGTGGGGCATCCAAAAGGGTGCGTGACGCACGGACGTGTCTGTATCTGCATGATTTCTTGGACCTTCTGCGGACAGGTGGCAAGAGAGCCTTCCCTTCGGAAAAGGGGGACACCAGCCAAGTTTTACACTGCTCCAGGGCTGAACGGCTGAATAGGAGTGAATATCCGTGCTTTCTTTTGTCTTTTTTTTCTTTTGAGGCATACTTGGGTTTCACCTACGACCTGTTTTAGGCATGTGGGCCCTTTTGACTCTGAGGATCCTGTTCTAGTGTCCTCTGTGGGCGAGACACAGGGTGGACATGGCATGTTCTGCATGGTCCCATCTTCAGAGAATTGTCACCACACACACACCTGAAACTGCCTTTTCAGGCCTACTGTTCTGCTTTCACTACTAGACAAATTCAAATCTATGCCACTGATCTTGATCCCCATTATGACCACATCAAGGGTATTCCCCAACTTCTTTGCTGATAAGTTGTTCTCAGAGTATTTGCAGTCACGTATAACACCAAAATAATCTTGAGTTTCTGTTTTGGGAACTGCAATTCATTTCAGCCTCAGTCTGAGGGGCTTTACTCTTTTAAATATTCTTTCCAAATTCACAAGTGCAGCTGTAGAGAGGGGAGGAAACTCAGTGCACTGTACTAATTGCTTCTAAAAGAGAGCAGTAGCTTAAATGTATAGAATCATTAAGGTTGGAAAAGACCTCTAGGATCATCAAGTCCAATCGTCAGCCCCACACTACCACGTCTCCTAAACCATGCCCTGAAGTGCCACGCCTACACATATTTTAAATACTCCCAGGGATGGCGACTCTACCACCTCCCTGGGCAGCCTGTTCCAATGCCTGACCATGCTTTCAGTAAAGAAAATTTTCGTAATATCCAATCAAAACCTCCCCTGATGCAGCTTGAAGCCATTTTCTCTCGTTCTATTGCTAGTTACGTGGGAGAAAAGACCAAAACCTGCCTCGCTACAACCTCCTTTCAGGTAGTTGTAGAGAGCGATAAGGTCTCCCCTCAGCCTCCTCTTGTCCCGACTAAACAACCCCAATTCCCTCAGCCGCCCCTCATAAGACTTGTTCTCCAGACCCTTCACTAACTTTGTTGCCGTTCTCTGGACACGCTGCAGCACCTCAATGTCCTTCTTGTACTGAGGGGCCCAAAACTGAACACATCACTTGAGATGCAGCCTCACCAGTGCCGAGTACAGTGGCACCATCACTGCCCTGCTCCTGCTGGCCACACTATTGCTGATACAAGCCAGGATCCCGTTGGCCCTCTTGGCCACCTGGGCACACTGCTGGCTCATGTTCAGCCAGCTGTCGACCAACACCCCCAGGTCCTTCTCCGCCAGGCAGCTCTCCAGCCACTCTTCGACAAGCCTGTAGCATCGCATGGGATTGTCGTGACCCAAGTGCAGGACCCGGCACATGGCCCTGTTAAACCTCATGCCATTGGCATCAGCCCATCGATCCAGCCTGTCCAGATCCCTCTGCAGAGCCTTCCTACCCTCGAGCAGACCAACACTTCCACCCAACTTGGTGTCATCTGTAAACTTACTGAGGGTGCACTCAATCCCGTCATCCAGATCACTGATAAAGATATTGAACAAGACTGGCCCCAACACTGGGCCCTGGGGAACCCCGCTCGTGACTGGCCACCATCTGGACTTAGCTCTGTTCACCACAACTCTCTGGACTCGGCCATCCAGCCAGTTTTTTGCCCAGCGAAGAGTACATCCATGCAAGTCATGAGCCGCCAGCTTCTCTAGCAGGATGCTGTGGGAGGCAGTGTCAAAGGCTTTACTAAAGTCCAGGTAGAAATATCCTCAGTCTTTCCCTCGTCCACTAGGCGGGTCACCCTGTCATAGAAGGAGATCAGGTTGGTCAGGCAGGACCTGCCTTCCATGAAGCCATGCTGGCTGGGCCTGATCCCCTGGTGGTCCTGCATGTGCTTGGTGATCTCACTCAAGATGAACCGCACCATAACCTTCCCCGGTACCGAGGTCAAGCTGACAGGCCTGTAGTTCCCTGGATCTTCCTTCTGGCCCTTCTTGTGGATGGGTGTCACATCGGCAAGCCTCCAGTCATGTGGGACCTTCCCTGTTAACCAGGACTGCTGATAAATTATGATGCTTGGCGAGCTCCTCTGCCAGCTCCCTCTGTATGCTCGGGTGGATCCCATCCGGCCCCATAGACTTGTGAGCGTCCAGGTGGAGCATCAGGTCGTAAACTGCGTCTTCCTGGATTATGGGGGGTTTATTCTGCAATCCATGGATTGCTTTATTTTAATTTTACAATTTCAAAAAAAAAATCATGCCAAGTGATCTAGAAAGCTAGTGCTAAGTGATCTGGAAAGCAAGAGCATTCTCAAAATATTTTAGTGTTTAATTTTTTTTTTAAAAAAAGGAATCTATGCAGACTTTTGTCTGCCAGTGCAGGCAAAAGTGATATCAACTATTACTAGTGATCTTTACTCCATCTATAAATTTCAATCTTTTAAAATAAATAAATGACTGGGAATGCAGGCCTTATTTTCATTAATGTGACTTCTGTAACAGCTGTAAGTTTTTTTGTCTTAGCAAAGGACAGGATTCTGTATTTAGGGCTTGGAAACCCTCATTTTTGAACTGCAGTCCTCTAATATATATACTAAGGAGGGGTTTACACTTGGATAAAGTAACTTTCTATGCATTATCAGTCTCAAGGTTATGAATAGCTTTCCAGAGTTAATGAGAAGAAAATTCTCAAAGATCCATAGCCTCAGATTGTAACAGTATTAAAATGGTTTATTGCTTATTTTCAGGTACCTTTTATATACATGCTTTTTAAAGGGATAAATAATGTGTTAAAGATTGTGAAGTATGAGATATTATGGTAAGTGTGGCCATATAAGAACAGAAAATAGATAAATGCTGAAATAAAAAATGGCATCATGTTTGTGATGAAAATTTAATATCCATGTGCAGTGCCCTGGAACAGAAGTACTTTATAACCCTTGAAAAAGGAGCACAAGGCAGGGCAGAAAGCTCCAAAGTGATAAGGCAGCGATGAATTTCAGTGCTTTTCTCTGGTAAACCTGGGAAAATCTGGGGTAGACTGGAGGGCTATGCACTCTGCACAGAGATGCTTCTCCATCCATCTGGCCTGCAGAGTTTCTGCCACTTCACCCTGCTGGGCCTTGAAAAGAAAGGCGGCTGCTGCGGTGTTTTTCCTGTCCAGCCCTTTCTGCAGCAGTGTGGGATCCATCTGGACCTTCTCATTATGATGAAGTGCGTGATTTAGTCTTATGTTTGCACTGCAGGAGCAATGATGCAGGGATTTGGGGGACAATGAGGGGAAACCCTGACTTTCAGCACAAATCCATTTGCTAATAAGCAAAACTGATAAGCAAAACCACAAAAAGTGCATGCTACTTTAATAGACCTGAGGTTTTAACTGCTATGAAGTTTCCCTGCTGTGAAAGCGCATGAATTCCTTTGCTTTTACAAAAGTAAATCTTCTTGTAATGCTACTTATACTTAGTTCCATGCAATAAAAGAGCCTGGATGACAGCTCTGCATTATGCTAAGGTTTCTGCAATCTCCTCCATTTAAAAGCTTCAACTTTTTCTGCCCTCCAGCCCCTCCAACATGCATGCTATGGAGGAGCCCTGGTATCATCAAAATACTCGATTCTGCTCTTATTTCTATCATTGCCAACCAGGAGTAACTGTCAAAAGAGAGAGGTTGCACTGGTTTAAAATAATTATCACAATAACTATACTGTATTGGTGCGGTGTGGCTGCGGGTCAGGCCTCAGGAGTTTCAATGTATTGGAATATGCTATAAAACGGGTAAAGTGCGAAAAATGGGAAGAGTCAGGTTTGCTAGCAGTGGATATTCTAACGTTTAGAATCTAAAAAATTACTGTGCATTAGACAGAATTAGATCAGGTAAGACTGGAGATCAGAGGCCAAGTCTAACAGCACTGAGTTTGTCAGAGATTCACTTTTGGCTAAGAAGCTAAGAATGGTTTTCTCCTTAAACTTAGGAAGCATTATGCTGGGTGCAAAGCAGCATTGCACAGTCATTCTGGCAGTAAGAATGGAGGAAATGAAGGAGCTTTCTCATTTTTCCACCTTCTGCAGTTCTTATGAGTGCTGTCAGCGAGCCATGTCTGCCTACTTTAAGCCCCTAATGTTGACGGAGCAGCCAAAAGAGACCTTTCTCTTTCTGCACATTGAGCCCTTTATTTAGATATCATCACTGAGTATGATTGTCTTGTTATTAATAACTGTAGAGAATTCCAGGAAGACATCTGCTCAAATAATAGCAACAAATTACGAGATATGGAAAGATTTCCATATTAGAAAAGGCAAACAAACAAAACATTAAGACTGTTTTACTTTGGAGAGGAGAAAAATAAGACGTAATACAAAAGAGGTACATAAGGGATCAAGTGATATGTAGAAATGGGTTCTTCTATTTACCCATGCCTATTTATCCTTTCAAAGGACACATGCAATGAAATTAAAAGACAACACAATCAAAACTGATAGAAGAAAGTACTTTAGATAGTGGAAGTCATTATCACAAGATACATTCAACTGTTCAAAGCAGAATCAGAGCGCTTTAGGGACCCCATAGGACACTCACTGCTAGCTTAAATGTGCAATTCACAAAAGTCAATTCCTGTGCAAAGAATCGTAGCTGAGGAAAACAGCCAGCAGAAGTTAAGACTAAACAATCCCAGAGCAGAGCTGGAAGAATTTTGTAATGTGAGAGATTCTAATAGGATCTAAGGGGACCAAAGTGAATTGCATTACTGCAGACAGTAATGTAACAGGGAAGGTAAAGTGTTAGATTATTGATGAGGACAGAGGATGGAGATTACCTGAGGGTGTCAGCACACTCTTCGCAAAATACATTTTCATCTAATCTTTCTACTTTAAAGCAGGAAAAAAAAAAAGTTGCCCAGGAGTTAGCATTCATTAATATCTATTGCTTTAGAAAAAGGCCACAATGATTTTGTCGATCCCATCTTATTGAGCATCTTGTTCTTTCCTAATGTGCAAGGACACAACTGGGCATATCTCTCAGGCTTCCTTGATGAACCTACAAGTTGCTACAGACAAAAGGCCACCTGGTCGTGTTGCTATGTAGGCGAAGCAGCGACCTTTCTTCCCTGTGCCCTCCCAGTCTAACTAGTGCCTATGGAAGAGCATTTTTCACTACACATCTGGAGAAACTCAGTGCCTCTCTAACATTTCACCTTGGCTCAGCCCTGACAGAGCAATTCCTCTGTGTTGCTGCTAAGCCAATACTTGCTTTGGTGGATGTGACCATTAACTTCACTGATTCTTGATGTAAGTCATACCTGCAGCACAAAAAAAGGCAAGCTACCTAAAGACACTGAAGTTTTCTTAACTTAGCTGTTTTCCAGGTCTGCTAAGTTCTTGCTTGACTGGCTGCAGGTGAAGAAGAAATCAAATCTGATTTGATTACAGCCACTAGAGGAATATTCCAGATCTTGAATTCAGTTGTAGTAATTGGAAACTTGCATTTTAAAGGAGTGATCTAAATTCATCTAAGAGATAACATCTATGAATACAGTCTTATGAATTCTCAAATGGTACAGCTACAATCATCCAAGACAGCACTAGCTTTGTACCCCTATAAAGTTCCTGGGCTCTCCCTTATTCAGTTCAAAAGAGGTAACACTTTGTGTTTTACACCTTTAAAAAATTGTCTTAGATGGAGACATTGCCCCAGCAAAATTTTTGCCTGAAATGAAATTCTTCTAACCAAGTTATAAACCCCTGAAAATAGGGGTTTATAATGGGACTGCTGATGGACCCTTAACAACAGCATTGTGAATGGTGCTGCTATAATTAATGATACTTCAGAAAGATTTATGGTCCTTAGACAGAGATAAAACAGAAATATCATTGCTTTTTTGCCTCCCATCATTTTATCCTCTATGAAATTTTATGTGAAATAAGTCAAATGAAAAATGTAAGCTCTTAATCTTTTCCCAGAGTCCTGTCTCTCACTTGATGAGCACTTCTGCAGAATAAATTAGAGCGTTTTATTCCTTATGTATGTACGGCTTTGTATTTAAAAGCAAAGAACATTGTCGGGTTGGCAAAGCAAGTCAAGATGACGGTCATGGAGGAAGGAGAAATTACCAGCTGTTCTTGTCCACTCTTCTGCTGTCCCAGAGATGACAACTCTGGCCCTGCAGTAATTCAGAGCACCTGGCTTGGAAGTGTACAAAAGGGCACCTGCATTCTGCATTGGAGAACCTCTGCTAACGGGAAGTTAGCTGTGAGGGCTCTAGCTGCAGCAGCGATGGCACAGTGGCCTGCGCAGAAAGCTAGAAGCTGTGGCTTGATTACAGTGGATACGTACCTTTAAGTTGAAAAATGCAGGATACTAAATGAATCTGTAATACAACTGGGAAAGGCATAGCAAAAGGCAGTTGCTAGAAGCTAAAGCTAGCAAAAATTCAATTAGATATTGGGCATTATATGGTAACAGAGAAAGTGAGTAACCACTGGAACAAGCTATTGAAGGGAAAGTGAATTCTCCATCTTCTGACAATACTGAAGGAAAATGAGGAGCTGACTCAAGAAATGCTTTTGTCAAAACAGAGCATATTTTATTCAAACAGAAAGAAAAGTGACAACAGTATTTAATGCTCAGTGATGTACAGGAGGCTACCCTAACAGTCTAACAGTGTGTTCTGTCTGTAAACATTGTGACTCTGTAAAGCCTGTTAAAAAAGTAAATGGTAAAGTACTGCTTACTGAGGCAGAGAGCAGAGGAGAGGGCTCTGAACAATTCGCTTTGGAGCTTGTGCATTGCAGCACCTGGCATTGCCAAAGGAGGTGCCGGGAGGGTTGGCTTCTGAGGCTCTGAGGTCAAAGGCACAATGTAGCTCCAAGCTTGTCAGAGTTGTCTTAACTGAGCTACTTCTGAGCATGGCCAGGAACCGAGCATCAGACACAGGCTTCAGGGGGAAAAGCTTTTTCTCTGGGCAGCCAGGCTGAGGCACCAGCTGAATAGGGGCAGTTTTGGCATAAGCCATCTGAAATGGCAGTTAAAACTCAAAATCCATCACATCCCATTATAGTCCTGGGCTCTGGCTTCTGTTAGCCTCATCCAGCTCAGATGGCATCTAGTTGCATGTTCTTCAGAAGCCTCTCTGCAGTGTGTCAGTCGTTTTGTCCCTCTGCCTATTAAAGTAGCAGTGTTTGAGCATCTTCTGTGTTAATTTGATTGACAACAGCAAAGTCACTAGAGACCCTCAAGGACTTTCTGGCTTACTTATTTTCCTGTTATAAATTGTAGCTTCTTGTTGTATTAGAGAGGAAAACTGAAATGCTTTCTTTAAATAATAGCTGAAGTTACCTGTCTGATAGGGAGCTCTGAGATCTATGCTCAAAATCCCCATAAATTACAACATTGCTCCTTTAAAATTTCTCCAATCCATCAGGAACAGAGAGGGATATTTTTTTTACCAGAACTTTTGGTTTTCAATGGAATTTACTCTGGAGGGCAGAACTTTTTTTTTTCACTGTAAGGAAGATTTGTAAAGGGGCAGGATTGTGGCTATTATTAGAGTCCTTCCTAAAGAAAATCATCAAATCCTTTACAGCACTAGGCAGATCTGGGCTAGAAAGTATAACAGGGTGGTATAGAGCAGCCCAGATAGCAACAGAGAGAAAATGGAGCAGGAAAAAAGGAGAAAATGGAAACCCAAAAAGAAGAGCAGATGCCAATTAGAATTCTTGCAGGCTGCAGCAAGGGGCGAATATAAAAAGCTGTAGGAAAAGAAAGGATAGAGTGGATTAGTGTTAATCACAGACATAGGAAAGTAGGAAAGGTTTTAAATGAGCTTTAAAAAGCAAAAATTGAGTTAGCAGCTTGGAAGAGAATTCCAACTGTAGGAGAAAAAATAAAATGTGGAATACCAGGAGATACATCTGAGTCCTAAGCAATTAACTTCTGAAGGTAATAAGGCATCTTTTGGAAGCGGAAGCTTCTTTCTCTCTTTCTCTCTAAAGACAACGTGGTTTTCCTTCTTCCAGCAAAAGGGTGAATTTAGTATTAGAAGAAAGTGACTCCCACCTGATTTTTTTCACTGTCCTAATGGTATATACGTACAGCACCCTGTTATAGGAAAATTAAGCACTAAGAAACTAGAACTTGCTCAGTCTCAGGCAATAAATTTTCCCAGGCACATAGTCCAGATGAATTGCCTCTGGAGTTGGGTGAATGACACCAGGTGAGAATCTGGCACAGTATGGGACAGTGTTTGCATCGCAGTCATGAGTTTTCTGAAGACCTTGGGGTTGACGATGAGTTCCAAACCCCACTAAAGCTGTTGCTGACTTCAGTAAACATCAGAGCAGGATGGCTGGACTGTGAGGGTAGGGGTTCTTCTTACAGCTCTGAGATATGAAACATCAATTAACATTTATATGCTGCCAATTTAACTAACTGTAAAATGAGGACAGTAATGCTTAGTCACTAAAAAAGAAAAAGAAAACAAAACAGGAAAAAGCCACCAATTATCTCTTCTTAGAAGCTGCACAATACTGTTGTTTAAAAATCCTGTTCTTATTTCTAGCTTTGGCTTTATCTGCAGTGTAAGAATAGCATGGTGTTTGAGTTTGGTTTTCTTTTACATATGAATCATCATTAAAGGTTAATGAGGAAACTAACACTATATGAAAAGGTTGTTTTCTCATTAGTTAAACACTTTCTTTTTAAAAACTCTATATATTCCTAGAATATTATGAATTTATTATTTGCTAAACAAAATCTTAATCAGTCCCTTTTTATTTCCTTACATGACATCATTTTAAGCAAATGCAATCAATCACTTCTGGATCTCTGCACCACTGGATTGCCAGCAGAACAAACTTAATCCAAACAAAGCAGAGACATGTACATCAAATCAGCCAGAGCTCCTGACACAGAGTTTGTTCCAGCTTAATGCGTTAACATTGGCTTTGCACTGGCTGCCGAAGGGCAGATGATGCCGGATCCAGTGTAATGTTAGGCCAGCACAGAGCATCAATGCCTAATGTAGCATAAAACCCACCAGCACTACGCCGAACCTTCCACAGTTTTTTGAACAAATGTAAACCAGTGGAATGAGTGTGTACAAGATCAGTGTTTTACATCACATTGCCACAGTGGTTTGGATCCAACACTGAGCACCTTAAAGTCACAGTCTGGTCACACCCAAGCCTGCAGTCAATGTTTGCTCTCTAGTAACAAGGAAGGAGCACTGTGATAAAGCATAATTGAGTTCAGACAATTCTGAAAAGACATGTCCATTTCCTATGCACTGGTATATATTATGGTGATGAAGGCAACCCTTCTAGCATGGTAGAAGGAGATGGATCCTACATTACAGCCTTGAATCAAGCTGCCATGCATGTGGCCGCGTGGGGAAAAGATGAGCTCTCAAGGAACAGAAAACCAAAAGTTCGCTCAAGCTTCTTGCTCCATGCCAGGGATGCACGTGCCAGCTTTTCCAGTGGATGTGACTCTCTTTTAATGACCAAAGTTACACAGAAAAACCCTCTGAAAATAGGGCTTCGTGACAGAAACGCCTACACAGCTGTAACAGCCACTTCTCAAATGTGCTGTGGTTCATAAGAACTAGGAGAATAATACAGTGAAATGTGCCGACTTTTGCAGTTTTCCCCTCTTTTGTTGAAACTAATGAGTCACGATTAGAGTAATGCTTTTCTGTGACTCCAAAACCATTTTGCTTAATGAGGTACTAAGTCTTTATAATTAGGCCCAGAAGGGAACTGGGACGTGGCCCCTTAAGAGTAATAATTATTTAGGTTATTTATGGTAATAAAAAATTGAAAATAGGAATTCTTCGTCAGAATGTGACTATTTATTCTTTTACATATTGCCTAACAGGCAATTACCCTATTAAGGCAACGTTTTGTTGCTAAAGACATTAATTGAAATGTAAATTAAATGTAAATCAGCTAATTAAATTGATATGTAATGAACTTGTCATGCAGGCCTTTGAGATCAGATGCATTTTGCTAATAAACAAGTGTTATAGTGGTGCCATTGCTCACTGGAGTTAAGGTTGTTTAACGTGTTGCGTCGGTAACACTCTCACTCCCCAAATTCAAAGGTTTGGATTGTGTCGTTAGAGCCCAGAATGAAGCTGGCACTGGGACTTTCCAGATTTATTACCTCCAATTATTTCCTGATCAACTTCATTGCAAGGCAAGGTGTTCCCCTAATGGCGAGTGCCGCACATGCCATTGGGTGCAGTCCAAGTTCTGTCTATTCCTTCTGCTCCCCAGAAATGATAAAGCATTTTGTAAAACCACTCACCAAGACCAATGTCGCTGTGTCAGATGGCTTCTGGAGGGGTTGGTGTTATTTCTATCTCTGTGCGCTGTGGCCCGTTCGGCAGGGGTGGTGAATCCTCACCGGCAGCAAGAGGATAACTCTAGACAGTCCTGAAATACAAAGAAATAAAATGAGAAATTAAGCAATCAGAATTTGCTTGGCTATTATGTTGACAACGTACAAGGTAAGCATCAAAGCTGACATCTTTGAGTCAATACAGCAAGAGGAGAATGAGCAAGAATAACCTTCTGCGCTGTCCATAACACATGAGTAACCTTAATCATCAGAGTGTGAGCTTGAGTCAAACAGGGAATTAAAGGGGAGGAATATGAAGCTATCCGTTCTCCTATGAAATGATCAGTTTTCCTGCAGCTACGATTTAAGCCAGACCTAGTAACATTTCTGGCATAAATTCAAGTCTTATATTGAAGGTATCTTGGAGGATTGAAGTCCCTCCCTGCCAGATACGTGGACAAAACTCACTGCCTGCAGTTATGCAACAGTAAGGCAATCGTCACAAATTTTGCTTTTGAATAAGCTCAGGTCTGCACCTTATAAAACCCACTGCCCAATTCCATTCAAATCAAGCAGACATTTTGTGTTTGCTGTCGTAAAATTCAAGCAAGCAAGAGAATAGAAAGGCAGTTTGAAACTGCGGAAATGCTTTTGCAGAAAGTTTTCCTGGATCCATTGTGCCATAGTTGCACCTGAGCAGTCACGCATAATTGTTCTGTCTTGAATAAATCTGGTGCTGCATATATAACTTCTACTCAGAGAACCTTCCACCCTGCAATCCTTCGGGGCCTGGGGGTATCTAATAAACATGTCAACTACCACTCTTCTTTAGCTTGAATGCAGCATCTTGTTTTTTCCTACTGAAGAACACTTGAGTTTGAAGTTTACAGAGCAATTAAAGACCCTCATGGGGCCCCTGATATGTAGAGATTGTCAGCATATGTAGATTAGTAATTGTCAAGTTTCTCCCTAAGGCCGACGAGCTCTTGTCAAATTCCAGAGATCATCAAGTATTCAGATTTCAGTGGGCTTTGTGTCATATACAACATAGTGGCATAATTAAACTACAGTGCTTCTTTTCTAATAAACTTTTGGATCTGGCTATGTTTCTATTAATTTCTTTTAATTAGCTGTGATCACAAAATAAAAATTAATATCAATCTAAAGCTGCAACTTTGCTGCTTCCAAAAAGATGCCCTGGGAATAGCTTTCTCTTCTAAACTGTTAGGGTTTGGGGAACACACTCACTGCCAAGACTTGCAAAGGCCTGGTGGAGGACAAAAAACCAGGAGACTGAGGGCACAATCCTCTGACTCCTTTTCAGATGCCACGGGGGCACAGGTGATTGAAAGATGCTGCCGTCTTGAACTATGTCTTCATTGACCTGTTGGCTTGGACTCTAGAACAAATTTTAGTCTATTCTTCATAGTTTTGGTGTCTTTGAATGTTGATCTAGATAGAAACCAAAAAAAAAAGAATAGATATCCTGCCAACTGGATCCTCTGCTGTGGTTCCTACATACATTGCATTGTGGTCCCCGGGCTTGGACGGTACAAAGTGTTGGTCATTGGCCTGCATCCATTGTTTGAGTCATACTCCATTGATCTGTGTCTGTGGACAAAGCCTCTGTCAAGGAGTAAGTTGTTACAAATGTCTGTGGTGTTTCTGACCTACAAACTCAGATTTTTCAAAGCCACATGTGGAATTTAAAAGTTTAATTCTTAATAAAATAAAAAAGATTTGGACTTGGAAATTTTGAAGGCAGCTTTAATAATCTTCATTACAGTGTAAAAGAGCTAAATTATTACTCATGAGGAGTAGATCTTCACTTCCATGCTGTTCAGACTTCCTAGGTTTAGTAGAGGACAGACTGGCCATGTTTGGGGATCAACAGAAATGTTTTGTTAACACCAGACTGCCGATGCACATGTGTGTGTGCTCTTGCATGGGCACTCAGATATATGCACCCAAATGTTCTGCTCTTCTCAAACTGGGCTAGCAATTAAGACCCTGAGAAACCCCAAAATGGTTTGTGCATCCAGGAGGAAACTCTTTATTATCTCCATCACTGTACTCACACCGTACTTCTTGCTCTGTAAATCCTGTCTTATTTGTCACAACTTTTACACATACCTCAAGTGCTGGAGTACTGGCAGCTCTGAAAACTGAAATCTTTCACTAGCCCCAGAAGAGAGAGCCAAAGCGTCCCCATTCCAACACAAAGGATAACCTGAAGCCAGCAGGTAATTTCGGAGTGGTTTTCTGCAGTCTCAGGCTAACTTCAAAGCAAGGATCTACTATTTTGCCTCTGAATCTCTAAATAGTCTCCATGTCCCCTGGTCCCTTTGTGGGCTAAATTCTCATTTCATGAAAATCGCTTATATTTTTGACATCATTGAGTAACCCCTATCGGTGAAGTGGCTCTTCTCCACTTGGCCCACTGCATATGGCAGAATACAAGGCAGCTTTATTTTCCAAGGTCTGTTTTTATCCTAGGGTATTAAAACTGGATCCAAGCAGCACAAACAAATTTGGGCTTTAAATAGTAGCCCAGGAGGAAAATTTCAAGAGTCCTGATAAAAAGAAGAAAAAAACGTTCTTCACATTCTTCTTATGATGATACGTCTCAAAATTATTAATTTTGCTTGTCCTGTATCATATCTTAGGGCAAGCTGCTTTTCCCGACTGAATTGCAACGTGGTGTTTGGTTCGGTGGGTTTAACTGAAGCGTGGCTATCTGGAAAAGGCAGCGTTATCTGTAATAAAGTAACTCCTTCAAATTTACTTTCTTGATCTTGTACTTTGGTTGGGCTGCCAGAGTCTTAATGCCTGGAAAAGTATCTATCACCCAGGGGCCCTCATTTTAAAGGACTGTAGGTTTTTAGGGGCTGGATGGCGTCATCTCCCTGCATTGATTTTTGTCAATGTATTCCTACGAGCGAGCCAGCCTGAGCTGCGTGCTAATTTCCCCTCTCCTCTTTGGCTGACAACAGGTCCTGGCTCAGCGAGATTTCAGTTTTGCTCACTGGACTCTTCTTTCCCTGCCCTCCCTGAGCTATATTTTCTAAGCACCAATTTCACTCCAAAATTAAAGATGAAATTTAAAGATTAGGGACTGCAGGTTTTTTTTTCCAAAGGCATTTCGATGTCTCATACTCATTGATTGAGTTAGGTATCTAAATCATCCAGAGCAATCTGGCTCCCATCCCAAATTACGTGATGTAAAAGGCCAATTTGACTTTTAAAATGCTCTCCATTTTAATCGCCTGCTGTGCGATTACTACCATGCGTAAAAAACACATTGTGTGCGGCATGCATCGGTCAGGTGTGGGGTGATGTAATGGATCCCACTGACTGTCTTGCATATAAATGCCAGAAATATTGAATACCGTGTGCACCAATCTTAGTCCCAGTCAATTCTAATTACTTTAGTGGTCTGACTCCAAATTCAGATGTACCATGGTGTAACTGAGGTCAGGATACAGTGCATGATTCTTACCTTAATACCTTTTTAGTACTATGAAGGTCAAACTGAGCATCATCCAAGGAGAAGAGGTAGGGGCTCTGTTAGTTATTCTTCTCTCCACTCCTTGAACAAAGGGATGAAGATCTGCTGAAAAGCATTCTGCTGTACTGCATATTTAAGTTAAAAAACAAGGAACAATGAAGGAGCCATTCCTGCAATAATCCTTAAATGAGCCTTGCTGAGCTCTGCCTGACATCTTACAGCACTTGCTCTGCCAATCTTTTGAGCTACTACAGCTGTACCAGAGTCAAAGGCCAGGGAACACAGTGTTCCCCCTCCAGGCAGGGGCAGCTTCCAGTTCTGACCATTAAGAAAAGCCAGCTTTGTCTACTGAGTAACAAATTCAGAAAATGTTAAACCCCCATGTTCATTTGTAGATGTCCCTTCTGTCAGAGGAACCACTGACTCAGTGGGGTACGAGACTGGAGCCTCCCTTCCCCACTTGCTTATGACTATCCGACTTGAATGGCTGTAAAGCACCTCCAGACAGGAATGTTCCCTGCATGTCAGTGGTAGCATTTCAGTCCCGGTTTTGCATTAGTTTTAATAACTCAATTAGGTAGAAACAGTGGAAATCTGGGTTCAGAGCTGGTTTTAGTTGAACTCAGCTCACTGTTCTACTGACTGTTATGTGATGTTATAATTAACTGCACCCATTTCCAAGTTACCTTCCCAGAAGACCACGCTCCTGAGATATTATTTTGTTCCTTCTCTGAAGGCAGTAAGCAAAGTCATTGCTAAAATCAGAGTGTGATCCTAATCCATAGCCATTCTACTAATTTCGATTTCTGATATCACTAAAGTGTTAACTGCTGAAAGCAGAAACAAGAAAATCCACCATAGTGAGAGCTGATTAAAATTCAGCCCACTGTATCACCCATAAATAGGAAATAAAGAATACATGGCTGTGATTAATCATCCATAAACGGCCATTGCCTGCTTCCTCTATTCCATACAAACACAGTCCTATTTGTCAGGGTCTGGGATTTAAGCAAGTACTTAAAGTGGGGGCTCTGTGCTTGTGTGTCTGTAGACATGCACACACATCTGCTCTTCTGTCTGATTTTCAATATTCATGAGAAAAATCGGAATTTTTTATAAAGGTGTACTTGTCAATAGATCAAAATACATTGAGATGCAAAATCACAGCAATGTAAGCTTTAGTTAAGGAATTTTTATGATATTAGAAACATCAATCTCTAAGGATTGGTAGTAATAGTACTATTAAGAAAGAATGTTTCTGTTTTTATGCATTGCAGCTTGGCCAAATCTGAGACCTGCAGTAGAAACACTGGGAAAAAAAACCAACCATGTGATATACAGAAACTAGACCTGCAGTTTAAAGGACTGGTGGGTAAAGACTGTTTTTACCAGTTGTGAATATGCCTTCATCAAAGCACCAGCTTGCTTGCTTGTGGTTCAGCTGAGCTCACCGGCACAGAGCTGCCTGTGCCATTATCTCCCTGGCAAAGCACAGAGCATTTCTCCTTTGCTGTGATTTGCAGTCCAAGGGCTGCAGCCATGGATGGAGTGCTTCATCCAGTGCCTTCAGCTGCTGCTGTCACTGGGTGCTAGATACACCAGGCATCTCTCTTGAAATACCACTCGCACAGGTGTTGCAGTTGCAGTGATGGTCCAGGAATGGGAGGTGACACTCAGGAAATTTGGTCCCTCTGCCCATGTCTTCCTGACTGTCTTTAAGCAAATCACTCGTTTTCTGACTGTCCCAGTTCCCCCAGCTCTTAAAAAGAGATGATGAACTGCAAACCTCATTAAAGACCTTGAGACCAAGGAGTGAAAAACGCTGCAAAAGAGTTAAATATTGATATTATTACAATGCTTGCTGCAAAATGAACAATAAAATCGTCAGAAACAGGTGTAAAAAACAGGAAAGAGAATCATGGAATGGATGATATTGCAAAGGATCTTGAGATCATCTCTTCCATCCCCTCTCCTCAGGCCAGATCAGCTAGAGCAGGTTGCCCAGGGCTATGTCCAGCTGGGTTTTAAATATCTGCCCCTCTGGGCACCCTGTTCCAGTGCTTGACCACCCTCTCAGTTAAAAAGTGTTTTCTTGTGTTCAGATGAAATTTCATGTATTTATTTTAATTTGTGCCCATTGCCTTTTGTGTAGTGTGTGGCCCCTATACACTCCTAAGCAATCAGCAAGCCCCAGATGGGGACTGCATGTGACCAGATTTGATCTGAATTTATCTGGTCACCTTTGAAATCCTAGTATTCATTACCTTTTCCCCTGTTGATCTCTCTCAATGTAAGATTTGGCTACTTTAGTCTGGAGACCAGTATCACCTTGTTGAACCAGTGGGTTAACAGACTTGCATCTCCTGGAGATGCTCTGGCACCGACCTAGGGCTCAACACTCCTAGGAAGTTAGCAGAGATTGTCTGGCAATAGAGAACCTTCCCCAGGACAGCCAGCTGAATTGTAAAACACAGTGATTACCACCACCATCATCAAAAGACAGCTCTTTCAGTAAAAAAAATAAAGCTCATGCCTAAAGATGTTATCATGCATAATTCAGGGAAGAAATCCATACTGCATTTAAAAGATTACATCTTATAAGCCAGGGTACTTACTAGCTTGATGATTTAAAAGTACATGGGGATAGTTTTTCCTGCTATTTTCCACTGGCATCAGTGCAGTTGTGCTGATGAATTATTAGCCTCGTGGCTTGCTTTGGGACTGAACTGCTTTTCTGATGCCAGAACTGGCCCAGGTGGGATTGGGAGGTACCCGATTCATGGTGAGCAGCCCAGCCCCTCCCTGGGTGCATGGTCTGCGTGGGTTATCACAGAATCACAGAATGGCAGGGGCTGGAAGGGACCTCTGGAGATCACCTTGTCCAACCCCCCTGCTTGAGCAGGCACACCCAGAGCAGGGGCACAGGAACACATCGAGGCGGGTTTTGAATGTCTCCAGGGAAGGGACTCCACAGCCTCCCTGGGCAGCCTGTGCCACTGCTCTGGCACCCGCACAGGAAAGACATTTTTCCTCATATTCAGGTGGAACTTCCTGTGTTCTGACTTGTGCCCGTCGCCCCTTGTCCTGTCATTAGGCACCACTGAAAAGAGTCTGGTCCCATTCTCTTGACACCCACCCTTCAGATATTTATAAGTATTGATAAGATCCCCCTCAGACTTCTCTTCTCCAGGCTAAATGAACCCAGGTCTCGCAGCCTTTCCTCCTAAGGGAGATGCTCCAGTGCCCTGATCATCTTGGTAGCTCTTCAGCTGGACTCTCTCCAGTAGTTCCCTGTCTTCTTAAACTGGGGAGCCCAAAACTAGACACGGTACTCCAGATGTGGTTTCACCAGGGCAGAGTAGAGGGGGATGATAACCTCTCTCGATCTGCTGGCCACACTCCTTTTAATGCATCCCAGGATACCGTTGGCCTTCCTGGCCACAAGGGCACATTGCTGGCTCATGGTCACCTTGCTGTCCACCAGCACTCCCAGGTCCTTCTCAGCAGAGCCGCTTTCCAGTAGTTCAGCCCCCAGCCTGTACTGGTGCCTGGGGTTGTTCCTCCCCAGGTGCAGGGTCTTACACTTGCTTTTGTTGAATTTCATGAGGTTCCCCTTGGCCCAGCTCTCCAGCCTGTCCAGGTCTCGTTGGATGGCAGCACAGCCTTCTGGTGTATCAGCAACTCCTCCCAGCTTGGGAGGTTGCTGAGGTTCCACTCTATCCCATCATCCAGATCATTGATGAATACATTGAACAGGACTGGACCCAGCACAGACCCCTGGGGAACACCACTAGTGACAGTCCTCCATCCAGACTCTGCTCCATTGATCACAACCCTCTGAGTTCTGTTGTTGAGCCAGTTCCCAATCCACCGCACCGTCTACTCATACAACCCGCGCTTCCTAAGTGTGTCTATGAGGATGTTATGGGAGACAGTGTTGAACATCTTACTGAAGTGGAGATAAACAACATCCACTGCTCGCCTTTCATCTACCAAGCCCATCACACCATCATAGAAGACTATCAGGTTGGTCAAGCATGATCTTCCCTTGGTGAATCCACGTTGACTACTTCTGATAACCTTCTTGTCTTCTACACGCCTGGAGATGACCTCCAGGATGAACTGCTCCTTCACCTTTCTGGGCATGGAGGTGAGGCTGACTGGTCTATAGTTTCCCAGGTCCTCCTTTTTGCCCTTTTTGAAGATTGGAGTGACATTGGCTTCCCTCCAGCTCCTCAGGCACCTCTCCTGTCCTCTATGACCTTTCAAAAATGATGCAGAGTGGGTTAGTAACAGCATCCGCCAGCTCCTTCAGCAGTTGTGGCTGCATCCCATCAGGGCCCATGGATTTGTGAGGATCCAGTTTGCCTAGGTGATCTGTGACCCAATCCTCCTCAACCAAGGGGAAGTCCTCCTTTCTCCAGATTTTCTCTCTCACCTCTGGGGCCTGGGATGGCTGAGGGCCAGCCTTAGCAGTGAAGACTGAAGCAAAGAAGGCATTCAGTAACTCTGCCTTATCTGCATCCTGCGTCACCAGGACACTCACCTCATTCCGAAGCAGGCCCACAGTTTCCCGTCTTTCTTTTACTACTGATGTATTTGAAGAAGCCCTTCTTGTTATCCTTGACATCCCTTCCCATATTTAGTTCCAAGTGGGTCTTGGCCTTCCTCATCACATCTCTGCATACCCTGACAACATTCCTATATTCCTCCCACGTGGCCAGTCCCTTTCTCCACATACTGTGAACCTCCTTCTTCCATTTGAGTTTCTCTAGAAGCTCTTTGGTCATCCATGCAGGTCTCCTGGCTCCTCTGCCTGACTTCTTCCTCACAGGGATGCACTGATCTTGAGCTTGGAGGAAGTGGTACTTGAATACTGACCAGCTCTCTTGGACCCCACCTGCCTTCTAAGCCCTAACCCATGGGATTCCTCCAAGCAGGTCTTTGAAGAGGCCATGGTTGGCCCTCTTGAAGTCCAAGGTTGTAATCCTACTTGTTGCCCTGCTTCTACCATGCAGGATCTTGAATTCCACTATCTTGTGGTCACTGCAGCCAAGGCTACCCCCAACCCTCATATCCTCAACCAGCCGTTCCTTGTTTGTTAGTATAAGGTCGAGCAGCACATCTTGTCTTGTTGGCTCTCCACCACCTGTGTCAAAAAGTTGTCCTTCAGGCTTTGCAGGAACCTTCTGGATTGTGCATGCCTCACCGTGTTGCTTTTCCAGCAAATACCAGGGTGGTTGAAGTCCCCCATGAGAACCAGGGCCTGTGATTGTGAGACTATTTCCAGCTGTCTGTAGAAGGCCTCGTTGACTTCCTCTTCCTGACCAGGTGGTCTGTAGTAAACGCTCACAACAGTGTCACCCATATTTGCCTGCCCCTTAATTTTTACCCACAAGCTCTCAACTTGTTCTTCTTCCACTCCAAGGCAGAGCTTGATGCATTCCAGTTGTTCCCTCACATAAACAGCAACTCCCCCACCTCACCTTGCTGGTCTGTCTTTCCTGAAAAGCCTGTAGCCATCCATGACCACATTCCAGTCATGCGAGCCATCCCACCATGTCTCTGTAATTGCAATCTGATCGTGGCCCTGTGACCACACACAGGTTTCTACTTCCTGCTGTTTGTGCTGGTGTACAGGCATTTCAGAGAGGTACTTGAGCACGCAGGTTTCCCTGGAGGGGTGCTCGAGGACCCACTATAGCCATGCACACCCTTGAGGTGGTTGATCTCCTGAATGTCATCTTATGAGGCAGCTAAGGCACCTTTGTCACTGCTCTGGTTGGCCTGGCTTATTCCCCCATTGGATATGATGGCATTAACATTGCCACTTTGGCCCCCACCCTCCAAGTCCCTCAGTTTAAAGCCTGCCTCACCAAGCTGGCCAGCCTGCTGCCGAAGATTCCCTCGGACCTTCTAGACAGGTGGATTCCATCCCTCCCTAGCAGGCTATGGTTGCTGAGGAATGTCCCATTGTCATAAAAGCCAAAACCCTCACGTGGGCACCAGCCACATAGCCAAGAGTTGATTTGCGTTATTCGCCTATTTCTAGTTGCCCATTTTTCTCCAACTGGTAAAATGGAGGAGAAGATGACTTGGGCACCAATAGTTTTCGCTTGCTCCCCCAGGGCTCGCCCAGACTCTGCCCTTGCAGCTTCATTCGTGCCCACATGGAAGAGTAACAGTGGATAGTAATCTGTGCTCTTGATGAGTTGTGACACCCGCTCAGCGATGACTCAGATCTTAGCTCCTGGAAGGGAGCAAACCTCTCGTGACTCCCTGTCAGGTTGGCAGATGGACGCCTCAGTGCCTTTTAACAGAGTCACCCACTACGAGTACTCTTCTGTTCTTTTTACAGTGTCCACTCAGTGTTGCTGGTACAGTTGCACCTTGCAGACCTTGCTCGTCAGTGTCTACAGCTGTCAAAGCTTCAAATCTGTTGTGTAGTGATGCTGGCGGGTAGAGACTGAAGCAAAGCCCTGCTTTTGTGGGTCACCAGGGTCCAAGGTGTCTCATTCTCAGTGGTGTCCACCATAAGAGCGTGGACCTGAAACCACCTGTCTATCTCTGTCTCGGCTTCACTAATACTGCACAGCCTTCTGTCTGTCTCCTACAACTTGGCCACCTGGTGCAACAGGTCATTAACCTGTGCACACCTTGTGCAGGTACTTACCGTTACACCAGGAGAAGGGCCCAGGCACTTGTTGCATCCTACTGCCAGTACTGAAGCCTCCTTCCTTACCAGCTCCATCTGGGGGATGCATCAGACATCTCTGGGGCTTGCTTTGTGGGAACAATGGTTTTAGCTCTGAGGCGAGTGCCCACCATTTTGGCAGAGATCTAGAGCACTTCACTGGGCTGTGGGCCTATGAGCAGGATGCAGTGCCCTTCCTACGTGCCCCTCCCCACCCTGTTGGCAGCACTTGTGGTCGCTTGTGCTCCCTCAGGACATTTAAGCCTCCTGTAGTTGCTCCTGGCAATGCCCAAGCTGTGTCAGCCTTGCTCGTGAGAGCTGCCAGGATCTGGTGGGCCACTCTGCTCTTCCTCAGGTTCCCCTGGCTCTGGGAACCCCCTTGTCCACCCCAGTCTAGCGCCCAGCCGCAGAACTTAGCGTTGCTGCTGCTGTGTTCCCCACTGACTATGCCAGAGTGCCATCTATGGTTACCCCAGGGTCCGCTTCCTTCTTTCTGTTAGGTTTGGTTAAGTTTGTGGCAAGCCGTAACAAGGGGTTAGTGGTGTTTAGCTCCATTGATTAATCCCCTCTCCAGAAACACACAGCACTCCCATCTTCCTGACAGCACAAGAAAATGCTTTGGGGCAGCCAAGGGCTGATTATGTTGGATGTGCTTCTCCTTCTCAAATACAAAACTCAAGGCTAGTCTGTACCACTGCTGATACATATGCTTGTGATCACTATTATTGTTTGTATTGACTCACCTGTAGCTGTTCACCCAGAGGACTTACAATAACAAAGGATTTTGGCCTACGTGCATTTAAGAGTAAAGGATTAAAAACAAATCTGAGGGTTGTTACTACCCCCAGGCACCCCCTCTGTATCATGGAAACATGCAGAGAGGACACTGACCTCAAACATGCTGATAAACTCATGTCAAAGAAGCAGCAACATGCATCTCTCTGTCCCTCTCAGTTGTGCCTTCAGTCAAGTCCCATGTTTTGAACCTACGGCCTGGAGTACAAACACGTTTTTATACAAACTGCAGGCACTTAGTACTGAAATAGCGAGGAGGAGGGAACAAAAAAACATTCAGGCAAATTTACCCCGGACAGTATTAGTTGCTATGATGGCCCTTGGGTAGTTACAAAGAAGATGGAGACTCCCTTTTTACAGGGAGTCACATGAAGAGGACAAGGGGGAATGGACACAAGTTGCTCTTGGGGAGATTCCGATTGGACATGAGAGCAAAACTTTTCACACTGAGGACAGTCAACCATTGCAATAATCTCCCCAGGGAAGTGATTGACTTGGCCTTCAAGAGTTGTCTGGACAGGGTGCTGGGCCATCTTGCTTAGACTCTGCTCTTCCCAGAAAGGTTGGACTAGATGATCCCTGAGGTCCCTTCCAACCTGGGATTCTGTGATTTCCAAACACAGGGTCCCCTTCCCAGAACGAGCCTGTCTTTGAACCTGGCATGTTCCACACTACATGGCACCCTAGCTCAAAACAGGGCTTTGCTTTCCACCTCTGGCCCCGCACTGTGTAGACTGCCACCATTTTTTTAAATTAATGAAAATCAGAGAGGGTTTTTTTTCCAACCCATACATGGGCTGCTCTAAATCCAGTTGCAGATTTGAAATTTATAGTTTAAGCTGTTTAAAAAATTGCATTGGCACCAGGGAACAGTTTCAAATACCACATGCCTCAGGTTGAAGGGAGACCTTGGCTGTGACCTTCTTTTCTGCACCATCATACTGTCCCTATTGTGTCTTGCACCTCCACTGTATCAGGAGGCAGGACAGTTGGCGTTCATGGCAGAACTGCTCCAGCTGCCGTCTCTGTACCTATCTGCAATGCCTAAATGAAGTATGTTCTTTTTAGCTTTCTGCTTATGGGCTACATGGGTGTAATAAGCATGAAATTATGATGAAGTAGAGCAAGGAAACTTAGGAGATCTTGATTTGTCATCAAAGACATCTGGAGGTTACCCTGGGCCAACAAGATTAACACCAAAAGTTGGCATCTGCAGTGATTATAGCACGTGGCATAGGGGTTTCTGGGGTTCTTCTCTGTGTGGCTTTCCATACAACCTCTGTCACCTCACAGAATCCTCAGTCGTATCATGGGCATGGACTGACTAATAACCTGGGGACTGTGATGTTTACAGATGTTTCAGTCAGAAATCCTCATATGAATGGTCTCAGGATGGCTGGACGACAGCTTGGTTTAGGAAGAGGGTGTGCCAAACGTGTAGTGTGAGAGTGACAGAAAAAGAAGTATTTTGCAAAAATCCTCCACATTTTTTTTCGAGGTTGAGAGGTATGAAATATCTGCATTTAACAGCCATTATTAATTACTGTTTATTCTCTGCCAACACTGCCTTGGGAGCATCTGTGATGATTTAGCAAGCACCCACCGCCATCACTCAGCTGGCTGCCGTGGCTCAGCCGTGGAGTTTCATTCACTTCCCTCATTGGCTCTGTGACCCACTTCTGTCCTGTCTCAGCTCACTTCAGCTGCCTGAGTCTTGGGCCACCATGTGAGAAATGGGTGTTTCCTCACATGGAAAAGAGGTATATAAAGCAACATTAGTATGAGGTAGGAATATCATGGGGTTTTAAATGGTAGAAGTGAATTACAGAAATAAATGTTCCTCACCTTATCCTAAATCTTGCAACGTATGATCCATAGAAGAGCTGAGAGTTGCATTTAAGATTTCCAGGGTGAAGTCTTGGCTTTATTTAGAAGAGTAACAAAACTCTCCCTCACGTGAAAGGACCAAAGGTTTCACCCAACCCTCCGTGCTGAACCACAAGCTCTGCAAGAGCCACTTCCATGCTAAAGACCGCCTCTATGCTCTAACCAGTTTCCTGAGCTAAAGTTAACTTGTGCTTCTCTATGTTTTTTTCTCCCCTCTTCCTCCTACTTCTTCGCCAAGCCTCCCAGACATGCTGTGTATTTTCCACTTGGTGACTCAGGATCAGCTGCTCAAACTCTTTGGGAATGTGACAGGGCTGTGACTGACCAAGGGGGAAAGAAATCTGCCTTAGGGGAGAAAGAAATCAAAGTGCTAGAGTACAACATGGATTTGCCAGAAGACAGCTTCCTCACCAAGAGAACGCTGTTTCCTTGCAGGACTGCGCTCCTCATTCAGCACTGCAAACACCAGCAAGTGGCCTCATCATTTATGGCAGCACAGCTCTGTAAAGGGGCATCCCACAGCTGCATCACACAATATGGGTAACACTTAGGGCCTAAAAAAAATTACACCGCTAGAAATTTATTAATCCAGCCTTAAAATGGGTCATAAATGCTACAGAACAATCCTGATTAAACTTTGTGGTACACATGTGGAGCAAAACCAAAAAAAACCCCACCATCACCTAGGACCAAAGGGAAACGTGTACCAGTCCTCAGCATTTGTTCAGGCTGCTTTGGGTGAAAGTACTGGGGGCAACAGCCCTAAATGTGCAAAATGAACAGGGGCCTCCTTATACTCAGTATAATTTTGTGTAGGTAACAGGGGATCAGAGTAGGATATTGGCTCCCTTATGACTGAGAAAGACTTATCCCTATCGGTATGACTTGCTCTAGTACTTTTTTTTTCCAAATACTAGCTGGTAAGAAAATTTTGTGTCATATACCCAGGATGTTGATACTGCAGCTTAAGTTAGAGTTGGATGCTTTCTGTTCCCACTGCTTCCAGACAGTAAATTTCAAGAAATTTGGATTTTTTAAGACATTTTCAATGATGAACTTCTTTAATGAACAACTTCATGACAAAAAAAAAAAAAAAGACTCTGTTTTCAAAGTTCTTTTACATACTGTGCCCATCAGTACTCCTCTCTGAGCCTCTCCCCTGTGTTCCTTCCACAGGAGGATTCAAACCCTTCTGGACTCACTTTCTCAAGGGCCTATCTTCCTTCCATGTGTGCTAGCCTGCCCTGGAGAGGTGCATGAAATGTGAAATAAATCACACCTCCCTGTACTGACCAGCTATGACAACCCCTGACAGCCATGGTGCTGCAGTGCAGTTCGTGTCAGGTACCCGTGGATCTTTGCTCAGAGCTACCAGATGGGGAAGAACATGAGTAATGAGAGGTGCTCCTCCATGCCGAGGCAGAACCATGGAACAATATATTGTGTCTGATCGGAAATCCTGTCTCATGCACTGCAACTATCCAGCCCACAGTGCACTTACCTCCAGAGACCAGATGAGACAGTGGTTGGTCGGCTCTGCTGTGTCTGGAGCATCTGCCTCCAGGAAGCCTTGCTCTCCTGCGCCTGGAGGTGACCTGGTTGCTTTTACAGGGTGATACTGAGGCAGTCATCAGGCTGTTGGCCATCCTTCCCTTCTGAACAGTGCACGTAAGGTGCACTTACTTACACGGAGAGACTGCTCCCGGTCATGGCTGCAGCAGCTATATGGGTACATATTTTCCTTGTAGCCCTGGGCTGGCGGTGACCCAGTGAAGTTGCTCTCTGCTATTAAACCGTGGCTATGGACCATGGAATACCCACACTAAAGCACAGGAAATCTGTAATCAACTCTTGCAAAGTGCTTTGAAATCTTTTTCTGCACAAGGACAGAGAGACTTTAAGGGGACAGAAATCAGCTCCTTTGTCAGCCATGTCAAATATTTTTGGCAACCTCCAGTACAAAAGGAAACACAGTGAGCTCTGCTTAGGAATCGTTACCATCCAGCACCATGACTCTGGCTGCTAAGAAACTGGTTTAACTTATTTTATATAAAAAGAGATAGACAGACACAAACACACACACACACATATAATCTAGGAGGCAAAAAGAGAATCTCTATCTGCATTTGTGATATCTTCCTGCACCAGGTAAGGAAAGCATCTTTTTCCTTTTAACCGGGTGCTGTACATACATTGTCTCCTTGCAGTCTATCTTTAGGATATAGCAGTTCACAAGGTTTTTTCAGCAGATGTGTTATTCAATTACTTCAGGGCTTTTCCATTTGTAATATTATGAAGCAATGATAGCCAGCAGACTTCACCTGTCTTTTAGAGATAGCCAGCCTGGTAATTTTAACTCTGCCCATTTTATCCACACCAGTAAATCTCATAACATGGTTATAGAGAGATTCCAATTTTTGTCAAACCTTCTCCCAGGAATTCCTGTATACAATATTGCCATAGTCTGTAATGGACATAACCTGTGATTGGATTAATGTTTCCCTAGTGAAAAAGTCAAAGCAGTTCATGTTCCTATAACTGGTTTGCAGCTCTGCAGTAAAGGTCTTTGGTGTGGCAGAGAAAATAATTGCAAACACGTCCCCAATCAGAATATATAATCCCCTCACAGTGAGGGTCCAATTCAGCGCAGTTAGACTGCCTGCACAGGGGTTTGTAGCAGGATTTTCTTGTCAGGAGAGCAGAACGCAGAGAAAACAAGTTAATTTTTGCATTTTAATATTCATCACCCAGTCCTGTACAAAGGGAGGTAAATACATTGCTACTGCTCCAAGGGAGAGTCCTCCAGTTCCCCAAGCAGAAAGTGGAAACAGGCTGGGCAATGCACTGGGGCTCTGGGGTCCCCACAAGAAGAGCCCTCCACTTGTGCTCAGATACTGTTCTGTCAAATTAGACACCCAGTTTTGGGCCCACGTTGACTTCTGAACCTTCCAAAATCCCTGGTATTACCTTACTTTGAACCTGACACAACTGACAAGTAAAGAATTACTTGTTGAGTGTACAAAATGTGTTACTTACGTCTGAGACACAGATCATCTTCTCCAGGAAGAAGAGGCTCATAGCAGGCCAGAAGTAGGGTCTGAAGCAGGATCTGTCTGCTCAGATGGAGGTAACAACCTCAGTGCTCATGTGGGAGGAAAGTGAACTAGAGACTGGGAGCAAAAGGTCTCATATTTTCAGCTCCTATGATACTCTCCCCAAGCATTTGTGAAATGGTGCGTGCACATCACTCGTACTCTGCCACAACAAAGTGTAAGCCCTCATCATACAAGCTAGCAAAGACCCTGCAGTGAAAAGCTCCAGCTCCCATCTGCAGCTGGTCAGAGAGAGCTTTCAAGAAACATGGTTTATTGGTGAACCCTGAAAGCAGAGGTGGGTCTCTGTAGAAAGCACTGTAGAGTCAACTCTGCCTATAGGGTTCAGAGAGACATGATTGGGATCTCAGGGTGGAAAAAATTGGTAGGGGAAGCTGTGGGAGGACCAGAAGGTGCCAGAGACAAACTGATACAGGCATGAAATGGGAGGCAAGAGCAAAGAGTTTGAACATGACTTGCTAGAGGAATGGGGAGGGTGGGCTCCAGAACGGGCGTGCTGCCCGACTGAGGAGCTAGGCAGATACTCTTGACAGATAATGTTATGTTGGGATGTTGTGGTATTGCCAGGCAGGTGGAGAGGATGGAAAGAACGCTACAAGCATGGGAGTTGACAAATGGGATGTCATCATTTCCCATATGTGTAACTGTCTCCAATTTGTCCTTTCTATCTCACTAAACGCTTGGGATACCTCAGCAGAAAGGAAGCATTTCTGGCAGAGATGGGCGTTCTACATTAGGTCTATCCTAAGACATGGAAATTACAGGCTGTGGGGCAGATAGGGGTGGCAGGAGACAAGTAGCAAGTGGAGACAGTGATTTCCAGGGAGACCCAGTTATTCATCTAAACTTAAAAGACCAACTTTTACAAGTCAGATAGCAGGAGCCTCTGGCAACCGATACCAGGGCAGCACAAGGGCTTCCCAGAACCCGCTTGCCCACATCTTGGTTTTGGAGTGACTCTGAGGGCCTGCGGGGAGGAAGGCATGAAAATGAAACACACTCATTCCACAGCTGCTTTTATAACTTTATTCATATTTCTAGAGTAGACTCTTCAGCAGCCAAGCAAATACCTGAAACTCTCACATTATATATATAGATATATATGTATATATAGAGCCATTCGAAAAGAAATAACGAGGAATTCTGCAAGTGTTTTTCCAATGAATATGCAGAAGGAACATTATCACCCCAGTAAACCAACTTTGAAAGTCTTCCACTAAAACCCTATAAAACCCAACGATAGTAATAAATTAACACTAGATCAATTCAAAGGAGAACTTATCCCCCCTCTGCGTACCTTCTAATCCATATCTCCAAGAGGTCATTTTAATTATCACACTGTCACTGCTATTCATTACTCTGCTTTTGGAGACAGAGCACCAGCACTGTGCCTTTCGGATGCCTTGGAATTCATCATACGAAGGCATTTTATTCCCCCTAAAAATGTCCACAGTTAACCCACTCACCTTGAAAGACTGACAATATCAGGTTTCCTTGGTGTTTAAAATAATTTTCCTTCCAGTGGGATTTCTCTCTCTTGTTTTCAGCCAAGTTCCCCTTATCAGAGAGAAACTAACTAACTAACGAAAGCCTGGCTAACAGGTGCCTAATGCACAGACACAATCAGCTCAAGTTTTGCCAGACCCTGAGTAGCTTGTCCTGTTTCAGAGGCATGCAAAGCCAAATTTTGGTCTTGACTTGTACATGCTCACCCTTTCTGGCAGCAGTAATGCTACCTGGATGGAAAACATGTGCCAGTTGCTCCCAGGAGGTCTGCTGTGATGGGGCTCCAGAAGAACATATGAGGTCCTGAGACACAGAATGCAGACCTCAGCCTTGACCCTGCTTCCTTTGTGTTTACTTGTATGGAAAGGAGCTCAAGGACCTCACACAGAGCTTCCTTCTACCCATCGAGACATAGATATGGGAACTGTATTCAAAGACAGATGACTATGAGGACCTACTGGCTTTCTGGCTGCATAAATGCAACCCAGGCTGCTTCCAGTTCTTCCTAGGATCGGTACTTTCACAAGGGACAGTAAATTTAAGTTACCTGGAAAGTCTGGTTTAGGCTATAATTCTTAGTTTTTCTCATACTCTTATATTTATCCCTAGGATGCGTTCTTTTCACACAAAATCCAGAGCAAGGACACAGCTGGTTCTGACTCTGTTCCTAGATCATGGCACTCATGTCCTGGGAAAGAGGAGAGGAGCAACCAACCCAGTTCTTCTACTAGAGAATGGAGTGTCTGGGGCTACTACTTCTCAGGGGACTCCACACCAAGAGAAGCTCATTCAGTCTTATTTCACATGTCTTTGTTCATCCCCACCCCCATCTGTTTCACCTTTTCCCTTTCTATGCACTCAGTCTTGGCACCTTCTCTCCTCCAAGCCACCATTGTAGCCCAACTCCTTGCAGAAGACAGTGAAGAGAAGCTGCTTCCCAAGCCTTCTGATGGGTCAGCAACAGGCACTTCTAAGTGCACCCTCCCTTCCCATCCCCTGGGAGACACTTGGACTCCCCTCAGGGTCACCCTCTTTTACTCTGCAGTTTGAGAACCACTTGTCTTGCACTTCAAATCCACATCGCTGGCAGATGTTTCAGTTAGTCACAGAGGACAGGAGACAGGACTGCCTAGTGATGGTGGCTTCAAGCAGAGATTTCATATGCTGTTCATGTAATGTGAAAATGGTGAAGCTTTACCTGGGGTTTCTTACCCTAGTGACACAACATTGTTCATCCCTTTCAGCACTACCCCTAGCTCACATTGCCTCAGTTGTACATCTGTTGGAAAGTCCAGTTCTTCTAGACCCCAACCAGTTTTTGCTGGAAGACCATGGTTCCTGCCTGTGAGACAGGTCTTGCAGTGAGTTTCATGCCTGCAGCCTGGCAGTAACATTTCTCATATGACCCCTTTCCTCAAATGATCTGATAAAAGAGCAAAAAACCTGACCATGCAGCAGATGATAAACGGCACACTGAGGAGTGCCTGCCTGACTCCCAGAAGCTATTTATCAGGCTCTCTTAATGCAAGCTAACAGGGCTAGCACATGCAATTGGCATAAGAGCTTCTGAGCCTGACACTAAAAGGGGATACATCACATGGTGCAGCAGGGGAGCCAGGACTCCCTTGTTAGCTCATCGTATGGATTACCCCTTTAAAGAGAGAGAGCGAGGCTGGTGGAGGAAGGGGAGGCTTTCTCACCTCGTTAGCTCATCGTATGGATTACCCCTTTAAAGAGAGAGAGAGAGGCTAGTGGAGGAAGGGGATGCTTTCTCATTTTAACAAATAGCTTTTCAGCCACTGCAAATCATTTCTGTGAATCTATTGAGTGACTCTTTTTTTTCCCAGAAGATGAGAACAAAAAAAAAAAAGCCCTGAAATTGATTTACCATCTATAAATAAAAAAAAAAGATCAATAGTAAAATTTCTAGCTAATTTCCCTCTCCCTCTTTCCTCCTTGGACTATTTGTTATCTTAGAAATACTTGTCTGGGAAAAAAAAGAAACATAATCAGTTCCAGATCCAGACATGCTCCTCCGCCTCACCCCACAGAGCAGCCTCCTCTCCTCTCATCGCATGGAGAGAGACTGGTCCTTCAGATGCGCCTGGCTCCTCTTCTCTGGCTTGCCACCAGCATGGCTGTTCCCTTGGCCCCGCTGGGTAGTGCATTTAAAAAGTGGAAGTTTTTCTTTCCTGCCAAAGGAAGAGAAAGAGAGGAGAGGTATTATAAAATGCTGCAGTGTTTCAGCAGCAGGTAAGCTGTGTGTGGGGTGTGCTCCGAGGAGAGGCCATGTGTAAAGTCTCACAGTGAAGTGCATCTGCAAGGAAGGCTTTGGCAGCTTGAGACAAATTAGAGGTGGTTAAAGACCAGCTGGTCCCATCCTCCTCTGGCCAGAGCAGGGTTAGTCCTTCCAGGAGCCTTCAAGGGCTTTGTGCTAGCTCTGAGCTCTCCAAAAGGAGGGCCCCACTGCTTCGCTTTGGGCTAACGCACTCACCCCTGTGTTCTCCTCACTGCAGCCCCCACATGCCTGAAATGTTTCGCTTCATTTCCGCTCATTAACAGCCCTCATATCACTGTGACTATTTCCTTCTAGGGCATATACCGTTCACAGGACAGCTGCGTTCACTGGTCAATCCACCAGTGGATTGCCCCCACTGCCAGGCATGGTCACAGCTGGGGCCAAACTGTTTAGTGACAGGCCCCCGCTGTGTGGTGGGAAAGCACCCATCGCCCGACACGATACCAGTGCTTCCAGCATCTAGACCGGTGCCTTTGAAGAGGCTGATGTGATACTGCTATTTCTCCATGCCTGTTAACTCCAATTATCTAATGGTCATGCAAAACTTCAGTTGTCACTATTGTTCAGAGTGTTGCATTTCCAGCACACCTTCGGGCTACTGTCCCAGCAGAGTACTGGGAGTTTAACTCCAAAGGAGCTGAGTTATGCTAAGTACAAAGTACTTTTGCAGTGATTCCCCAGGAGTTCACAGGATAAGAACTGAGCTCATCACAACTCAGCATCACAGAAACAGCTCCTCGGCATCCTGCAGCTTGTCCAGAGGAATAGATCTACTTTGTAAGGCTTTTGTTCCTGATAAGTCTCACTACTTGTTTCCCAGACAGAGTGCTGCTGGGTGTGTGTTTATGGTGTGCAAGATCAGTGTTTGCTACTTTAAGGAAAAGTAAATCTCTATCCTTTATTATCAGTATATTCTGTAACATTTCTCTTCTATTTACTTACATAGCCTCTTTGCTTAGAGGCCTTACTTAAAATCCTTAATCTTGCAGCCCAGTGCTCTCACCGCCTCTCCTCCCTCTGGGTCCTGACACACTTGTGTTTCACAGCAAGGTGGGCACAAGTGACCAGCCTCAGCACTGCTCTGTCTAGCTGCTGAGCAGAGCCAGGCCTGGGGAAAAAAGTGGCACAGCTCACACCGTTGTACCCAGAGACCTCGCTTTGATGAGAGGCTGAATGACTAGGGATGTGGGACCTGCAGCACCATCCCTTGCTCAGGGAGACTCAGCCAGCACAGCGCCTTCCTGGAGCAGGGACCTTCACCTCACAGACCTCTACCCGCACTGGCAGGTCACACTGGAACTGCAAAGGTGCCTCTGAGCCAAATGCTGGGACCAGGAGCCAGAGGAGCCAGCTCTTGGCTGTCTGCAGTCTGCTGGCCGAGAGTGGGGTCCCTCCACACTCTCCCCATGCAGCACCAGCTCTGAGCAGCCATCATCATCCCCTGAGCATACCAACCTCCAATACCATGGTGCTGCATCACCCACTTACCTTGGCAGAGTGTGACTTACCTCCCCTTGCCATGCTGGCTGTGCTGTGGCTGTAAAAGCAGATATACTTTTTGATGGCTTCTTCTTTGTAAAAGTGGCAAAACCTGACTATTTGTTCCCATCCCAAGGAAGGAAATCAAACCATGCTGCCAGCCTTGCTCATACCAGCCAAGAGGCTCCAATGAGCCTTTGGGGTGCCCACTCAGACAGCTCCTGCCCCCCCCGGTACCCGTCATGCCCTGCCAATTTTGTTCATTCACCCCCCACCGGCGTGGCAGAACACAAATGGAGAGGGTCCTCTATTTGTGCCTGATCTACTCGTTAAGCACTCAGTCTGCTCCCTCTAATATCAGTTATCGGTATTTGCCACAGCAGCTGGGACCCACGCTGTACCAATTCACACTGAGACACAAATGCTAGGAAGGGGAGGACCTATCTGTTCACATAGCCATGCTACCGAAGATGAAGTGACTTACTAAAGGCAGTGCAGCAGACTTGGGAAAAACTGAAAGGAAAAGAGCTGAGATGGAGACTCAGGTATCTTGATCCCTCCAACCTGACTCACCCCTGAGGAAGTGGGCCCCTCTAAACCTGCCCACTGTAGGGACACAGAGAAACCTGCCTTCCCTACCATGCAGGTGTGTGTTTGTCAGTCCTTTTGCTTTTATTTGCAGAAAGAGGTTTTAAAATACATTTTCAAAGAATTGAAATAATGTAGGGGCTGACGGGGCACAGGCCTTAGAGGGCTTTACCTCCACCAGCCCTCCCGTCTCACTGCTGTCACAGCTGCCACCAGTTCAGCATCTACTGCATCTCCACAGTTCATTCACAAACCTAAGGCACAGTTGTATTTTGAAGAGATAAACACTGAGACAAAAATAAATAAATTAGGACCCTGGGAGGGAGACCTGAAAGGCACACTGAAGTGCGAACAAGCGGTGTCTCTGGTTCTGTGTATAATTACATTGACATGTTTCTAGACAACTCTGGAGACCCAAACACAGCAGCAGCTGTGGACCAAATGGAGAATCATGCAAAGCATAGGAAGGCCAGCCAGTCAAACCAACCCCTGCCCTGGGGCTGCATCAGCACTGCCCGTGTCGCTGCTGACAGCCTGCCTGTGCACTCCCAGGGGCAGAGCCAGCGCTGGGTGGGCAGGCAGGGCTCAGCTCCCGGCTGGGCTGGGGCCGGCTCTTCCCCACAGACACTGATCTCTCTGCACCCTATCGTCCAGTCCACTAGAGCAGTGCTGCTGAACATCATTCCCATTCTCCTCTCTGCAAGTGAGGGAAAAAATATAAAATATTCAAAGAGGGTAAAAATGGTTCTTAAACCTGCTCCTGTTTTCGTGGTTTGGGTAACACAGAAAAAGGAACCCTGTCTAACCAACAGCACTTACAGGTGCTGTTTTTAGACACTGGCCTTTTTTATCAGCCATCCTGGCATCCATTGAACTGAAGCATTGTTGAGTGTCAGCCACTCTGTTCACATCAGGTACTTGTGACATACAGTCAATTGGCAGACAGTCATGATCAAATCACAGCTCTGCTGCATGCTCATCACACATACAACAGTTAATCTTGCAGCCATGCAAACTGTTTTGCAAATTGAAATCTCAGAGGCATAGCAATTACAATACCAAATTTATACCACATCTCTCAGTCTACTAATTGTACATCCAAAAAATCACCACTTGAATACTCTGAATACATTCACCTTTACAGCTAAAAAAAACCCACTACATGCTTGATCTCAACACAATTTTGAGCTACAGAACCCCATGGGAAAAAAATGCCAACCTCTGATTTCAGCAGCAAAATTGCTTCTATCTAAATACAGCAGATGCATAATTCACATTGAGGTCTAATATCTTGGTGTTTTCAGTGATGCTCTTTTGTACATTCTGCAAAGCAGGGATATTCCTATTGCTTCCTGTAGCTCTCTTAACCCGTCTGCAGGAAGACAAGCCCTATATACACCTACTCCAAATGCAGCCTACATGGCCACATCTAAACCAACCGTATCTGGATTTCTAATTGTTAGGAAACCTTAAAGGTCTTAAAATTAATCAGCAGACTTATGAACCAGGCTAATGCTTCAGATGAGCTGAGCTTTAACAAAGCCACCGCCATAGGCACGCTTGTGCCACTGTGGCATTTTGAGCTCTTTCACACATGCATTTCTTGACTTTTGTTTCCATCCAGTAAAGCAAGTTGGGGTGGGGAGCAACAGATTTGAATTAGTGACTTTGCAGCAGGTGTATTAAAGAGGGCCAAAATAGAAGAGAATTTGTGTTTAAAATGCAAAGAGAGGACAAAACGAAATTATCTAAACCACGTGAGTGGGATCAAAAATGAATCATCAAGACTGGAAAATGGCTAGCCTCTGATCCCCAAAAGCAAGAAATCTGGCTGCTGTCCTGTGGCTGCTGATCTAATTTTTACACTTTCCCCTCCATACAGAGGGGACGCATTTCCGTTGCGTCCATCGCAGCTAAACAATCAATGCCTGGTCACTTCAGATGCTTCACTGTCAGGGATACACAATTAACCAAGCCCATATTTGACACCACAAGGGGAGCACAGTATTTCTGGGAATGTCTGACAAGTTTCAAACATAAAAAATACAGAAATCAAATGGCCCAGCAGATAATGACAGCCAGTGCCCTGGCAGTTAAGTAATGTGCGTGCTCCAAAGCAAGGCCAATTAGAAGCAATAAAAACAAATTTGAAATGTTAGAGCAAAGGTCAGAAATCCTCAGCCATTTCCACGGCCTTTTTTTTTTTTTCCAAGCGGTCATCAGCGCCTATTTCCAGAAAGTGAGCACAAGTTCAGCTTGCCAAATGACAACCCACCTACTATAGCAGATTATGATTTCTAGGCCATACAAACCCCACTAATGTGGCACATGGAGAATCCCAGCACTATCTGGAAATCTCATCAGGTCTGTACCCCGTGGCCTACCTTTCTGAATACAGGGGCTAGTCCATGCTGCTTGTAGAGGAGGCATCATATTAGAGCCTGCTCCCCAGCAGAGTTTGCAGATGTCTGTCCTTCTGCCACAGAAGGGATCCTGCTACTTGCCATCCACCCCTCAGTTCCTGCCCTCCTTCCCCAGCTCACTGCAGCAAGGCACACCTGCTTCACCGAGGAGATGGTGCGCAGAGGCAGGAATAATTAGCTTATAACTGGAACCACATTATCACCCAAGAGAAGAAGCAGCCACAATTACAAGCAACACGCTTGGCTCAGACCCAGCCGTTGTTGGATATTTTTACTGACCCTGGAGCAGGAAGCTGCAGAAAGGATGGGAATAGGTTTTGTCTTGTCTCCTGTCCTCCTATTTCTTAAGGAGCAGCAGGAGAATAATAGGCTGCACTTACCTGATGAGATGTAGCAGAAAATGACAGTCTCTTGAGCTTGTTCAAGTTAGCAATATGATATTGGAATTAACGTGCTATGTATATCAGACATTATCCATGTCAACCCACCCTACACGTAGCAGCTGCCTCTGCTGTCAGAGCAGAGTGCTCTGTCCTGCTCTTTAGAAATACAGGGAAAGGCCAGACAGCGGTGAGGCATGAAATAGCACAGATGCTGTAAATCTGCTTACCATTTCCTAGCTTCCTCAGAGCAGCAAGCCCAAGGAAGGAAAAGAAAAGCAGGTGGGTATCTCCAGGCATATCTCTATGAGGATGCCTGTGAGAGCTAATCCAAATACATTTAGGGTGTAAATGTAAAGCTGATTAGTGAAACCACAGTAAGCCCCTATGTGGATATGCTCCTTCAGAGTTAAAGTAGCCATAATTCAATTTATTCATTTAGCTCATTTCCAAAAGTAAATTAAGGTAGAGTAAATTAAATTAAATCAGCTGACAGCACCTTCATTTTGAAAGGGATTGTTAACATGGACCCAATCTACTTCATACAGTAATGCAGATTATTTTCTCCTGCTGGGCCACCCATCAGGCACACTGGCTCCCCAGGCTGGTCCTAAAGTATTTTTACACACCCTCTGTTCAGGAACTGTCTGAAAGCAGGACCAAGCCAGAGGAGTATTTGGCTGTTTGCGTGTGCTTTGGTGTGTGCGTGCTTAAATCCAGGGTAAAAATCCTTCCAGCCAGCACGCTGGTTCCCAAGTGCTTGACAAGGTAATTGTTGTAATGTGGTATTTTGGTGAGCTCTCTGCTGGTAGCTGGCCAAGCACTGCAAATCTCCCCAAACTCTGCAAATGGATCCTTTTCATTGAACCCACGCAAATGTGTCACCATTTAAAACCTGAAAGGTTTTCTTTAACGACAGCTACACGTATCAAGAGTTGCATAAAACATGCAGACGTGTGTGGGAGTGAGCTGACAGATTATAATTACCAATGGAGAAAGGGGTAAAAACAAAAATTAATTTTTGAGGCAAGACATATAATTTGCCTTTAAACCATAGTAGTGCTCCCATTACTAATACAATTTACAGCCCTGGAAATCATATTGAAGCTGTTTGACTCCTCAGCAGGTTTTCTTTTTTTACAATTTTCCTTTTAAAGGAGCACCGGCCAATGTGGGAGGATAAAGCAAGGTGTTTTTTAGATACTCATAGGGGCTTTGCACTGTTTGAACACACAGGGAGCCGGGTGAGACGGTCTGCAGGCTCTGGCTGCAAGGTGGCGTTTCTGTGCAAGCTGGTAGGATTGCGCACCAGTGCAGCCCTGCCAGTAACATAAGGAATACTTTTAAATACAGTCTGTTCCCACTTGTCCCTACAAAACCGACACAGCTTATAGGGCGCCCATGGACCAGGTCCTGGTCAAATCCCTGAAGTAGGCTGCCAGGGAGCCAGGATGGGGATGGAGAGTTTTGCATCTGACGTATTTTTTTTTCTGCCCTCATTTCAATTCCTCCTTTCTCTGTTACAAATTGTAAGTGGTTTTGCTGACCTTCCTCCGGAGCAGCACTAGAGGAAGGGGAACAAACCATTTACTTTGTTGTGTCTGCACAATTCAAGAGTCATTGACAGCAGCATTTATGATACTGACACCATTTTGGTGCCTTGGGACTTTCTGGGAGTCCCTTCACCCCCTGAGGAGTGTAGCAGGGTGAGCCACTGATGTTACAAGTAGCCTGGGGAGGAGAAAAGCCTGTGTGTATCCTCTGTGGGCAAAGCGAATGTCTTCAGGACTGCTCTGGGGAACTTCTCCTTGAAGACCCAAGTCAGTTTTATTCTGCAATAACAAAAAATATTTTAAAAAAATATGGAGACTCTGAATTTACTCCTAATAGCAGTGGTAGCCTCTCAGCATGGCTGAAATGTACAGCTGAAATCAGAGCTGCCACCTTGCCCATGAGTTGGAGAATGTGTGGTTTATTTGGCCCACACAGATATTCCATTCAAAGCAGTTTGCTAACTAGGCTGAATTTTCCTATATAGCACATAATGCCTATGCCCTGTCACCAGAGCGCAAGGAATGAATGGCTCAAAGATGGCCAGCAACATCTCCTTCCATGTGAGAGAAGTCATGAGAAAAAAAGAAAAGGTGCCCTTTGTCTCCCTTTCATAGCATTGCAATGCTGCTGTGCCCTGGAAGCTGTGCAGTATTTCAGATCTCTGTTGCACTGAGATCAAAGTTGGTCTAGAACACTTTTTCTATTTATTAGACTCTACTCTCCTCTTAGCCACTGAAAATGGTGGGGGAAAAGATGACAAGACAGTGATTTAAGTTTGGGAGAAGTGAGCTAGGGCTGGCAGCAAAGAGAGCCCCTAGAGAATGACAAGAAGCAGCCGTCTATGTAAAGCAGACAGGTGGCTTCACTTCCAGCTCACTTCACTCCCAGCTCTCATGTCAGTAATGGCCAGGTCAAAGAAAGCACTACCAGATGTAGGTGAAACCTCAAAAATCCTGAAGACAGAGCTTAAAAGTGTAGAGAGGAGTTTTTCTGAAACACAGGAAGAGGTGGACTGGGAAGATCATCCCAGACCCAGTGGGGCAGGACCCACACACAGCATGTGCCAGAAAGCAGCGAATCCCTGGGGTGGTGTCAGTCTGAGCCCGTAAAACCACACAACATCTGGATACAGCTCTGTAGTGTCAAGATGGGGCTCAAAATTTGAAAGGCGACTTGTCCTGGCAGAAGTGCCTCAGATCAGACTGTGCCCAAGCACTGGAACACATTCCCTGGCTCCACCCAACGTGATGCAGATGACGGTGCCCATTGCCTCTGAGGATGACGGGACACTCCTATGGGGCTATCCAGCCTGTTGGATACACAGCTGTGAACTCAATACATCATCATTAAGGCTGCAAAGTCAAGCAGCAAAAGGAGGAATTGCCAGAATAAAAGCTGTCAGAGCAATTTTAATTCAACCTCCTGGCAGATATGCCTTCTGATGTGGCCTTTAATTACCTCATCACAGCCTACTTTTTCTTCAACAAGACTGCTGCTTCATTCAGGGCACGATGGACAGACAACAATTAATGAAGGGCCAGTCAATATTTTGTTCTGTCCTTTTTTTGTTCAGTGTGTGGCCCCAGGCATTATTTGCTGCATGCCATCAAATCCCTGCTCTTAGACAGAATTATTCATCTTCTCCTGGACTTTTCTCTCATGTATCAGTACAGTAACTGTGAGTTTCCCACACAAGAAGGAGTTTCTTTTCCAGCACTCCCATGGGCAGAGAGCCTGGGTTTTACCTACAGGAAAATGTGGTGTGGACATGAGTTGCAGAAGGTGGGGTTTTTCAGGGTACCCACATTGTGTCTGTTCAAAGCCCAGCTCCCCTAACCTCAGCCAGAGCTGTAAGTACTCAGCACTTCTACAGTTTGAACTTCAGTGTGTCCAGAAAATGAGAAATGTGGAACTGGCGGCTCTCAGCGAAAAAATGTCAGTGGTTTAAAGAGGCAACAGCTCCTCTGGTGACGCTGTGCTGGAGCAGGGCTCTGCTGTGCAGTCAGTGAGCCAGAGTGAAACAACAGAGCAACGCTGATATGGGCAAAGGGCTAGACTTAAGGCGACTGGCAATTGTGAGTTTTTTAGTAAAAATTCTATTTTCCTACCTCAACTATTCTCTACAACTGTACTCTGCTTTCTCTTACAAAATTTTCACCTTTTACCAAAGATTTCAGTGGAGGACATTTCTCATTTTTGACCCAAGCAATCTTAACCTTTACTCTGGCAAAGGAGAAAGAGCTGAGCGCAGGACAGAGACTCAGTCAGAGGAAGAGCTCCCTGTGCCACCAGCAGCATCAGAGGGAGCCCCACTCAAATACTTCCCAGTGAGTGCAATGGAAGCAGCATTTGCTGGTCACTGAGCAGCTTAAAAAGGACAGTAACAAGAGGAGAGGAAGGACATGAACCTTCATTGCCACCCGACAGTCCCTTTCTGCACTGCACTCTCCTGCTCTATGCCCACTTAACCCAACCTGAGAGAGACATCTTTGTGTCCAGGATGGACTTTCCTGAGCCACTCTAAAGCACGTTTAAGTGGCAGAACTCTCTTCTCCAGCAGCTTCTGTGGGCAGCACAGAGGTCTCTTTTACTCTGTTAGAAATTCATAGGCCTACTGGCTTGTCAGTCCAGAAAACGTCCAGCATTTTCAGCAAGGCTTTTAATTCATTAGCTCCCATAGGAAAATAGTCTAACCTTCCTGCCCTTACCAGCTGAGTCACTGGTGCTTTCCTATCTCACTGCAGACACATCACCTTCAGGAAAATAATTGCTTAGCATGCTGATGACAATGGACATTATCTTTGTGAACTGGGTGTGTGTTTGGGATCACAGGGTCTTCCCACGATGAGGACTGCAGGACACATTGGGGTTACTGTTTGAAACAAGTCCTGACCTTCCCTTGCAGGCTGCAGGAAATGCTGCACGGCCACTGGGCTGGGCTCCCAGGGGAACTGGGGGAAGGTTGGAGGAAGTTCAGCCAGAGGCAAGGGCCTGAAGAATTCTTGGAGGGACTGGATGAGCTGTGGTGGGAGGGAGGGTGCACAGGAGAATAACCATACTGGACAGGGAGGGTATAAAGAAAGAACTATTTATGAAGTAAAGACAGTGCTAAAAAAAAAACCCTTAAAGCATTTAATTTTCATGTCTGGCCTCTGTACAGAGTCAGTGCACGGCCCAGAGGTCTATTCAGGGATCTGAGCTACTTGAGCATTTGAGGTTTGCCCAGAGGTTCCTTTGGTTACAGAGGGAGCAGAAGCTTCTAAGCTTGGTGTCTATGGCCTACAGCTGTGCACTCCTCCTCTCTCTGGTGAGGACATGTTGGGAGGGAACAGGATTGCCCAGTGCAGAGTTAGCACTGAAGCTCACCCCAACCCTTCAGAGACCACCACCACAATGATGGGTTCAACATTAATTTCTAGCAACCAAGCACTCAGGGACAAAACACAGCACCCCTACTGCCTCCCCACTGGCAGGCTCAGCAAATACTTGAGGACTCCAAACTCACTTTCTTGGTGGCCTCTTGGGAGGTTGGTCGAGCCTGACTCCTGGGAGGGTGGTGGGCATAGTTCTGTAGCAAGGAACCAAAGACCCCATCCACAGGTAGATACATCTCCCAGGGGCTTCTGTAGACAAGGGCAGGTAGAATTTAACCACAGATCCAGCCAACAAGTTGGATTCACTTACAGGCACATAGGCACCTTATACAGCTCTAACTATTCCTCTTTAGCTCTTGAAATAAGCTGCACAAGTATATGGGATAGCAGAGGGTACCCTAGCTCCAGCCTCAATCTTGGTTCTGTAGCCAGAGCTGTTGCATCAGTTCTTGCCTCTTGCTCCAGATGATCCTAATTCAGTTCCCACTGAACTGCCCGCACTGCCTATACTCTGGGATGGCTGTTGCCAGACATCCTGACTGTGTGGACTAAACTCTAGAAAGGTGCCTGAATTTGGGTACCAGCCATATTTCTGACTTGCAGGACCATCTCTCCCTTTCTGTGCCTCAATTTCCTTCTCTGCAACATGGTGATCCTAACACAAACATTTCCTTCTTTAAGACCTTTCAGTCAGATGAGCTCTGGAAGTGCTGCAGGTTGTTGCTATTTCTAGGGCTATCATATAACACATTTTGGCTGCACTAATTCCCTCAAACAGGAATTGTTCTGCCTGTAGTAGGCTGGGACAAAGCAGCCAATTAGTTGTCCCTTACACGTTTATTAACTCCGCAGCTTTCTTTCAATGAGTATGTGGAATCTGGTAATGTTTTAATATATTTTCATAAACTGTGGGCACAACATGTCCTGTTTCAAGCTAATAACCGTGCCATATAATTAGTCCTGATTACACAGATATTTAGTATAATTTTACATATTCCAGCGCTTTCCTAGTGCCACTGCCTAGCCAAGGCATATTTAAAGCCACAGCCATCACCCTTCTGTTTCCCAGCAGTCTGTAAGATTTTGTTTTGGAGAGGTTTGCAGTTAACGTGACAGCTTCAAAGAACAATTTCATTTCATTGATGTACATTTTATATATATACAGGCTCTGATCAAATGTCAGGTGACAAAGCCCAGGATACAAATAGAAGGCATTTGTCTACTTACAGGGAAAAGCCAGTATTTGAAAGTTATCAGGAAAATAACAACATGAATCTTTAAAAATCTGTTCCTTAAACATCTGTTGGCTTTAGGCTGAACATTTACTGTATTTAGGATTTCACTGCGAGGTAGCACTCCCCCCAAAAAAAGATCCCTCACCCCATTAGGCTCTGGTGGGGGAACAAGAAAAATTTGCTCTGTGCAACCCTATTATAGATGTGTATCTTTCCCTGCTGGTGTGGCTGTCTCTATAGAGATGGACATGGATATTTGATGAGATTAAAATGCTTCAGTTACCACTGTCAGTAGTTCTTTAATTTAAAATGAAGAAAGCAAATAAACATTCCTTTTGATGAGGTAACTGAATGATGCTACGGAAAAGCACTTTACTGTCAGGTGGTAATTAGGTTCCGTAATAGTTGTGGGTTTTTAGCCTTGGAGGCTGTGGCCCCTGGGAATCTGAGAGAAATGATACATTCATTTTCCAGAGGAGAGGAAGTTGCTGGATGCTTTCCTCTGTTAACCCTGCAGGTCTCTGCAGATAAGAGCATTCAGAACTGCAGCGCTGACAATCCTCCTTGAGCCAGCCTAAACTGTTGTGTCAAGATCACGAACACAGAGAAGGAGATGGACTCAAAGCAAAGCATTTAAATGCCTCATGCAGTCAGGATGGCTGTGACCACATATATAAGGAACTGCCAGAATGGCTGCATTGAGAGAATTTTTAAAGGCTGCAGAAGGGACTCCATCAGCTGCTGTATGGTCTGGGCTGATGTTTGTAACATCCATCTTATGCATCACTAGAAAGTGTTACTTTGCAAACAAGCAACTGTTCCCACAGGTACCTTTCTAAGGGCAGAAAAAAGTGGGGAGAAGAAGGGAGTGAATTTCAAGGCTCAGCTGCCTCCCTTGCCAATTTGGAATTGGCTTTTCCACTGCAAAATATAAATTACATTTCATTGTGCTGTTAAGAGTTGAAACCCAAATGGAACATTCCAATTGGCCAAAATGCATTTAATTGGAAATCTTAAGTTTGGAAGCGTTATTGCCGTTTTCTCAGAACAGAGGAAAATTCTGAATATGCTGTTTCCCATGAAAGAGGAGCTCTGGTCCCTGCTTTGCTCCCCTCTTCACGTTATTTGCCTGTTCAAGGAGTGACAGCTCTCAACAAACGGTTCAGTGGTATCTCTCCTGCTCCTTACGCAAACTAAGAGACACTGAAAGGACACCAGCTGGCCAACACCAGGCAGATGGCTAGTAGCACTGCAGGGATTCAAGCTTGGCCATTTCAAACCTTCTTTCACACCTCTGCATGTGCCCACCGGTGCCTTACTTCATGTCCAAAAATACTTCCTTTTGGACAAATATCTACTGAACTCGTTGTAAAGCTGGATTAAGGACTTATGGTGAGAGGGGATCCCCAGGTAAAGGGTCCCAGTTGGACTGGCAGAAGGAACCTGTCATCTGGCTGCCAGCACTGTGGCAGGTCCAAAGGGAGATGGAGAACCCTGCCTTTAGCACAGGCTTGCCAGTAATTCCGTGAATCGCTGAAAAAGTTTTCACTTCTAGAATTAAAACTTTTCAAAATAAAGTGGGTCTGATTCTCCTCTCACTCTCAGGAGATAAAAGAAGGGTAAGTCCATTAAAGATACTGGTGTGAGATTGGTGTACAGCAGACAGAATTCAGGAAAGATATCGATATCTCCAAAATCCTCTGAATTATTTTTTCAGACATAAACCAGGTATCTTTCCTGATCATAAATGCTTTATTTCCGAATGGAATTTCAATAAAATAAGCACAGTTAGACTAGCACGCTTATTATAAAGCCATAATGCAGTAGCACTGAAGTTTAGTCATGAAAAGTATTAAAAAAGCAGCCCTGCTAAAGCAAGAGAAATTGCTTTCTGACCTACCGAGTTTTAGGAGTAGCTGCTAGTGGTCTCTCCACCAATGAGTTCAGCCTGTAGTAATCCAAGAATGTCCTGGCCACATTTCTTCCAAGCTTCATATCTGTGAGTTTTTAATTAAGGAGCATTTTTAAAAATAATTAAAAATAATAAAAAAAGCAGAAACTAAAGGTAAATTATTGCTATTTGATGCATGAGCAAGTTTTACATTAACCATCCCACAGTGCTCAGGCTTCAGGCAAAATGACTTATGCAAGCAGATAAAGTGGGGATCATTTTGTTTGCTTCTTGCTTTCACAGGCAGATGCTGCATAAAACCACAGACAGGAGGAAGCAGTCTCCCTTTCCCCCTGCACCTGGTTGCAGATCCCTGTGGTGGTCATGAAGTAATACACCAGACAAAAGAGGCCTTCCAATTTCCACATTCAGGGAAAATAATTACCTAAAAATGCTTGGATACAGCAGTGTTTCTGTGCTTGTATCCAGGAAACGAGGTCAACAATGTCATGGTATGAACCAGCCATGGACCAGTGTACAAACTCAAGGTTGGGATTAAAGTTGTAGCCCTCCAAACCTTTAGCACTGACCCCCAACTGCCCTGGGAGAATATACTGTTCTTTAATTGTGTTGTATTCAGGACCTGAAATGGTGATTTTAGCACTGAACTGGAAGGATGGTAGATTACCTTAAGGAGGTCAGCAGTAACTCCAAGGGCTCTTCTCTCCCCACTAGCCACAATTCCTCCTTCAGCTAACCCTGAGCCCAATGCTAGGCAGGTGCTGCACATCAGAGCTGCCACTGAGACCTCACAGGCACAGGAACCAGACCTTCCTGAAGACTCAGTTGCCTAAAGAGAAGCTGAATAACATGAAAATGCATTAAAAAAATGATGTATCCTAGACAACATGTCCATGGGGTCAATCTCCTGCTCATGTGAAATGTCAGCACTAGGTCTGCCTGTTACAGAGCAGTGCCTGCTTATCATCTACAGGGTGATGTCCAGCTGGGAGAAATGCACTCGATGCCATTATCCACAGTTGTATTATCGGGGCTGAGGACTCCTTTATTTGCCTATTTTGAACTGATCATAGAATCATAGAATCGTTAAGGTTGGAAAAGACCCTTAAGATCATCGAGTCCAACTGCTAACGTATTACTGCCAAGTCCACCACTAAACCATATCCTCAAGCACCACGTCTACCCTTCTTTTAAATACCTCCAGGGATGGAGACTCCACCACCTCCCTGGGCAGCCTGTTCCAGTGCCTGTCAACCCTTTCAGTGAAGAAGTTTTTCCTAATGTCCAACCTAAACTTCCCCTGGCACAGCTTGAGGCCATTTTCTCTCATCCTATTGCTTGTTACTAGGGAGAAGGGACTGACCCCCACTCTGCTACAACCTCCTTTCAGGTAGCTGTAGAGAGCGATAAGGTCTCCCCTCAGCCTCCTCTTGTCCCGACTAAACAACCCCAGCTCCCTCAGCCGCCCCTCATAAGACTTGTTCTCCAGACCCTTCACCAGCTTCGTTGCCCTTCTCTGGACACACTCCAGCACCTCAATGTCCTTCTTGTACTGAGGGGCCCAAAACTGAACACATCACTCGAGATGCAGCCTCACCAGTGCCGAGTACAGGGGCACCATCACTGCCCTGCTCCTGCTGGCCACACTATTGCTGATACAAGCCATGATGCTGTTGGCCCTCTTGGCCACCTGGGCACACTGCTGGCTCATGTTCAGCCGGCTGTCAACCAACACCCCCAGGTCCTTCTCCACCGAGCAGGTTTCCAGCCACTCTTCCCCAAGCCTGTGGCGTTGCATGGGGTTGTTGTGACCCAAGTGCAGGACCTGGCGCTTGGCCTTGTTGAATCTCATACCGTTGGCTCTGGCCCATCAATCCAGCCTGTCCAGGTCCCTCTGTAGGGCCTTCCTGCCCTCCAGCAGATTGACACTGCCACCCAGCTTGGTGTCATCTGCAAACTTACTGAGGGTGCACTCAATCCCCTCATCCAGATCATCAGTGAAGATATTGAACAGGACCGGCCCCAGCACTGAGCCAGGGGAACACCACTCGTGACTGATGCCTACCCATGCCACAATAACCACATACTTCTCCAGGGCACTGCCCCAAATGGTCATTGCAATGGCCTTTTCAGGAGTGCTGATGCAGTAGCTGAGGTGGGTACATAACCTGGGGAAATCTAAATACATCTCTGCATCTGACACCCAGCAGTCCAGGGAAATAAATGGTTGCTGGGTTGTTTTGTGTGCATGTGTGCATGTTCTGCTTTATCAATAGTTATCTGCTGCTGTTTCCATTAGAGGAAAACTCCAGAAGTGCATTGTCCCAGGGGCTTCCAGCAGTGCCTATGAAGACACTAGCTTCTAAATGAAGCTTTTATTACCCGCCCACTTACATTAGACACATCAAAACAAGTAACCATGAGACATCAGGCTCAGGCATCACAGTGAGATCTCTGTTCATTATTTATTTATTTATTCATTTAAAGGGGAGGTCAAACTGATGTGACTCAGTCTTTAGCTCTAGTTCTGCAAAAAGCCAGCCACGAGCTCTCCTACCAGCTCTGCTAGTACTGCACTTAAGCCCAGTTCTAGTGGCTGAGGATGACTCCCGACACTGTTTTTCTCTCCCGTGATCTGGTCCACTTTTCCAGTTCCCACTGCTATGCCTGGGGATGGTTATGTGGACCTATCCCTTCTGTTTCAGGGTCTATCCTGATATGCTTATTGTTATCCTAATACCATACGTGCTGCAGGCATCTATATTCTTCTGCCCAACAGTACAGCACAGCCTGAACAGCTGGTGTTCACGGCTGTTGTCTGCGAGGACAGGGATAGTTGGTTGTGTGAAACAGCACCGGCTGTTTCACGGATGCTGCAGTACCCATTAAGCTCCCCTGCAGCCTGCCAGCACTGACGGACGAGACTAGCCGTACGTGCATGAAAGTTCAGAAAGTTGGAGACAGCTTAAAGTTTATCAATTTGAGGGAGGGCAGCACTGCTTTGAAGTGTTTTGTGATTGTTACTGGAATTTGGGGATGGCTTGGGGGTAGATTGGCTTCTGCAGATGTGAACTCAAAGCAGTGACAAAGGTTAAGAGTTTAAAGTAGTCTGAGAAAGTGAGAAAGAAGGGGAGAGGGCTGTCAAACATTTAAGGGATCGAGAAGACTAACATGGCTTGATCTTGTAGTTTCTTTCATTTACTCGGCACTTTAAAGACATAAAGTGGTAATTGGACTCAGTAAAGTCTCTAGGACATTTTGTCAGTGCCAATCTCAGAAGGCTTCTCTGGCAGAAATGGCCCTGTTGCCCTTTTCTTTGTCTCCCTACATTGCTTGTGTTTGCACAGTGGGAAGCACCTGACCTGCTGTCCCGGGGAAGGAAGCCCTTAGATGAGAGTGGGTGCAGCCGAGGAAGTAGCTACACAAGCTCCTATGTGGTGCCTTATAACTCTGCCTTAACCCTGACCTGGAGGAATCCAGTTCTACTACTGCACTTAGGAACAGCTTTCTAAAGGTAAGGACAGTTAACCACTGGAATAACCTCCTTAGCACATCTGGAAATCTCCAGACCAGAGGTCTTCAAGACCAGGTTAAACCCACAACAGTCGTGAATGGTTTAGGTCTAACTGGTCCTCCATGGAGTTTGGAAAAGGAAGTATCAAAGGGCCTCTAAGGCCACTTCCCCCCATTTTTCTACAGTTCTTAACATGTTTTGCAGCCCACACAGACCTCATGTTTGCTAAGATTGCCAGGAAAAGTAAAGGCATTTTGCAGAGAGAGCATGGATACACAGGTAGATGGACATTGTGAAGAATTGAGAAATGCAGACCTGTGCCACATGCAGCCACTGAAAAGTCACAAAATGGGAACAACTTTCAGTCAGCATTGATGGAAAGAGTCTCAAACCAGCATGGGATAAAAAAACGTGCGTCTTATAACACTAGCCTCTCAAGCTGTCCTACCCCTTCTACCCCGCCTGCTGCATCCGCAAAAGAGTGAGTGGTTTCTGGCATGGAAATCAGGCACCTGATACATAAAACCAGAAACAGCAGTAATAGTCTCTCCCTGTGACTGCCTAGTCTGGGCGAGAAATGGCCTGATTCACTCAGCAAGTGTAGGCGGCATGCATGTGCAGGACCGATGGAGAAAAACAAATCAAAGCAATAACATTTGCATTTATTTCAGGTGCATGGAAGACGCAGGCCCCACTTTGGCCTATCATAAGCACATAAAGAACTGCAATTAAACCAGAACCTGCTTCTGCTGGGTGGTTTGTTTGTTTGTTTTTTAACCAACTTCCTTTCTGCAATCACACATGCTGTGCTTTTGCCCACAGGAACTCCCTACCTAGCTTGAACTGCACTTGATGGCCATTTCCCAGCTATTCCCATCCTGGGAGCTCAGCTCATATGAGACAGTAGAAATCTGTTTGGGAGAGTCACGGTGGAAACATCTGGGTGAGCCTTCACCTTCACTAGCATCTGCAGTTCCCTTTCCTCTCCCTTCCTCCTCCACAGACTTGTTCCTCCATGCTCCATATGTCTACCTGGAAGTGAAAACCAGTGTGCCCAAGGCCCCTCGTGCAAATGCCGTTCTCGCAGCAGTCACTCTTTGAATGGTATCAGTGGTTTTGGGGAGATTTCAGGACAGGCTCTTTATGCACCACTTCACCAAATTTCACAGATGTTAGGAAGTTGAAGAATCATGGCAGGCTCTTTGCAAAATCCCCCGTATTTATGATCCCTACCATGCCTCACACCCCAAAGCTTCCAGTCCTGGTAAGAAAAGAGGACAGAAGAGTGAGGAATCTCATAAGCCATTACTGTTTTTTGACTGAGAAGATTCATCGATCCTGTTGTGAACAGTCTGCTTAAGCTGGAGCCTCTAGAAGCACAGCCTTGTTCTGTCTGTGCATGGAGGCAATAAAAATCTCAATTTGGAAACCAGTTAGCAGTACAAGTCATTAGGGGAGGTACTAAATGTTGCTGCTTTAATAGCTCACTGGTCATTTAATAATGTCACTGCTGCAGAGCGTGGTGGCACCAGTCACTCGCTTTTGTTTTGCTTTTTGAAATTCAGGGTCATTCCACTTTCAAGTGAGTGGATTATCACTCTTTCACCCTTTTGCCAGACACTGCAAACTGCTTTAAATAATTAGAAAAAGGATGGCTTTGTCAAGTTCGCCATCTCATTTTCATAAGATCCAGTGTCATTGCTTTGGAACAGGAAGAGAAGCTGTGGTGGTGGTAAGGATTCGACAAGGACAAAACAGTTAACAGCCCCCACTCATCTTTGATAAGTCCTGTGGGGTCTCTGCCAAGCAGATTGGATCTCTGTTTTTATGTCTCATCTAGAGGACGGCACCTCCATCAATTTGAAACACTGCGCTGGGTTATTAGCTTATGGAATTCGTCCAAGTTTAGTCCTAAACAGGATTTGAAATCGTGACCATTCAATCCAGAGGCACCGCTGACCAGACCTGCGCAAGTCTTTTGTTTCAGACAATCAGCTGTAAGTTATCCTAAAGACAGACAGAGGGGAATAAAAAAAAAATAGTGAAGGGAGAAAGAGGGGAAGGAAAATGAGACACAGAGAGAAAGATGAATCTTTTTAATAGCTCAAATTAAAAACCAGCTCTTTGTTTGATAAAACGGAATTCTACAGCAAATCTCAGTCCACCACAACAACAATCCTGTTATTTATGAAGAGAGGGTTATTTTGTGTGGGAGAGTCCCAGATGACTGTGGTCAGCTAGCACACTGTCAGCTTCGTACAATCTCAAGAGAAATATGGATGAGATTTTCTCGTCTGTTTATAACAGCTTCCATCAGTGGATCAAACCCCTTCCTGACTCGAACAAGAGCTCTAATGGAAAGTGGCATTACACAGCTTTAAACCACCGTGTTATATCACACCCAGCCTCATCAGAACTAGTCCTCTATTTTAGCAGAGCTGTTTTCACCAGTTACTTGTTTTGTTTCACAGAGCTGACACTATTCTCTAATAAGAGATGCTGCCCGTATCACACCTAATTGAGGGGCACTTCAAGCCAAGGGTAGTTGGGGCAATACAGGGACTTGGCGGTGGGATGAGCGGGAGAGGGGCTGTTCTGTGGCTTTTCACCAGCATTTAACATGGTACAAGTCTGGGCACTGATGATGCGTCCTTCCCCGAGACTGTCACTCCAGGGAAGCAAGGTTCACAATGTCTAGTATATCTGGTTATGTATTTCAAAATAATTTTCAAAGGAGGAAGCTTCTAAAAGGGAGTGTGGGGAGGGGATAGGACTTACTCTGTCGTCCCTACTGACTTTCAAGAGACAAGCGCTAAAGCTTCAGGCTCTTGGTTTTGCAGGGCTGCGAGGTTCACATGGGCATGCTTTCTGGGAAGAGTCTGCCACTTCCAGTGAGAACAGGGCTTTTCATAGCTCCAGTGTAAGAACCAGGCTCAATGTGGGAATTACTGGTGACACCCTGTCATGGTACTAAGCAGGTCAAACTAGAGAAATGCAACCAGACTGTCCAGCCTTAAAATCTATAAATGCCCTGAACACAGACAGCCTGGAAATAGCAAAGAGACTTTCCCCAAGGAGAGTATTTCCATTCCCAACAGCCTCAGTTCCTGATCCCCCGTGAGACACATGCTTTTGGAAATGAAAAGTAACAGCAGTGATGAGTCTTCATTTTTATTCCTCTTGTGTGTTGTCAGGGAAGGAACCGCCGGAAAGATCCGTGACTGACTGTTTCAGGCTTTCAGGCCCCTTTCCTGCAATGCTTGATTGTGGTGGAAGAAATTACGAAGATGGAAGTTATGCGCTCTTCTCCCTGAGTAATCAGAGGCCTGTGATTTTCCCTCCTTCTCTGAAAGAGGAGGTTGGAGAATAGGTATCTTGGAGAGCACTGTTTTATCTCTGCCAGAGGGACTGTGCCACAAGGACCATGCTGTATTTCCCATGAACTCATTTCAATATCAGATACCACTTCTGTCTTTCTCATGAACTAAACTGAAGCAGGCAGATTCCAGCTTACACCTGGACGTGAGGAACAGAGGGATCTTGAGGTAGAGGGAGAAAAAGGCAAGAAGGGAGAGGTGCTGCACGGGAGCCAGTGCCAGGATGGAGCCAATCACTCCCGACCCTGCTGGGGTGCTGCCATGGAAGGGAGGCAGAGACTCAAGGGGAGCAGAGGGGAGTGTGGTGGAGTGCCTGCGTATCCCAACTCTCCCTCTGCAACACAGTGGCACCAGTGAAGGAGCCACCCAACTGAACACATTTTGCTACTGATGAAAACCTCCATGCAATACTGAGCTGCAGAGCTGCTACCACATGTGGCCATGAAAAGAGAGCACTTAATTCAGCACGGGATTTGAGACACACAGACAGGGGAAGGAAGATCAGGTTCTCAAGAGCAAGCACAGAAACAGAGAGGAGCAAGATGTCTCAGGCATCGCCAGAGTAACACTGGAAACACGACAGGGCCACTGTCCATTTTTACCTCTGAATCCACATGCCATTTACCAGCACAATAAGCGTGATTTTGCAGGGACATCTCTGACTGGTGATCCATTACCCTAATGCCATCTTCACATTGCTCCATGTAAGTTACATTTTATCCATCTTATGGTCCCTCTACACCAGTGGGAGATGGAAATGGATCCTTTGTAAATAGTAATCTGGCCTAAACTATAAAATGACCAAAGAAAATGGTTTAGTTAATATCTTGGCAGCGCTCAGTGCTGATGGGGTTATCTAAGGGACAGAGGTCAGAACCAAGCTCACAGCTGAAAAAGAAAAACCCAGGAAGAGTGAATTTCAGTATATTTCAATTAATGAAAATATTGGATCAGCAGTGTTCTATATGTTGGTATACTTTAAAAAGTATACACTTAAAACTTGATTATAACAGCTTCTATCAAATTGTCCCCAAAGTTATATGGGCCTTCATTTACTGCTCTCACATGTCTGATGAATCCTTATTTAGAGTATCAGGAAAACAGAAGGATGAGTCTCTTCTTGTGATTTTAATGTTTCTGATCTTTGCTATTGTTTAATTCTGGTCGCTTGCCAAACCTGGGAAGGAGCCCTTGTGGATTAGCTGACCTCAGCTCTTTACACAGTCAATGAAAATTACAGAGCTGATTCTCTCTGATATACCAAAAAGGGATAAGGAGAGGGGAAGCAATTTCCAAGTGAAAATCCATCATTCACAATCTTCTCCCATCACTGATGAATGTTCTCAAATACACAAGGGAAAAAAAGCATGAAAACTTAAGTCTTAACTGTTTTTGTTTTCAGTTTGGAAATGCAAGAACAGTACAATACTTTCTAATTCTAATTAAAACCCCCAAAATACACTGGGAAATCATGAGCTGAACTCTTTGGGGATACTCTTAGTCCCTCACATGTCAGCCCAAAAGCATGATGATACCCGTTGTTCCATGCCTGGCAGTTCCCGTTAGACATTCCACTCACGGCTTTGTACATAACATTCACCACCACCCAAACAAAATCGGTTTCAAGATAAATGGTAGAAAGAGTGTTTCAACACACCAAAGTGTGGATAAACCATTTTTCATCTCTAAATTGTTGGAAGCTCATGAGTTGTATAAATCATAACTAGGCATCAGTAGTCTGTTGGCATGCTGCATTTTCCCTCTTCAGCTGCAGCCTGCATTTTGAGACAGGGCATAGTCAATAGCTTTGACAAGAGCAATCCTAAAAAGAAGATATTAAGAAATATGATTGAATTAAGAAATATGAGGAATTAAGAAATATGAGGATTGTGTTCCTTTGTGATATAAACCTGCCTATAGCTGGTTTTGAAGTTTTTGAGTGGAGGAAAGATAAAGACAGCTGCAGAATGCTGACAGTGATTGCAAGGCTCATAGTGATTTTGGGGACCTTCCTTACCTGGCTGGGATACCCCAGGCTCTTCTGAGTTCAAGTGGACTTGGGAACATGGACACTTGCTCTCCAGTGTCTAAGCAGATGCAGAGGTCCTCCTGGAACATACCTTATATGACCCATTTGAAAAAGGACTCAATCCAGTGGCTATTAGATTATTTCAATCAAGGTGCCTTTTCTTCAGTATTTGCCCAAAGAACCACTGGATTTCTCCTGCCTTCAGTCAGTCTTTGACAAGTCCCTTCAAGACAAGGCAACATCTGCATTTGTAGTGGGCAAAATGCAGGGAAGAGGTAATTTATGCTCAGGAATTGGCTTAGCTCCTCTCTCAGGCTGTCCTGGGAGGAAAAAGGGACTATGGCTTCAGAGGCTGTACCTTTAAAAACACTTGCAGTCTCCAAGTAATAGTCATGCTTCAGTGTGTTCAACATTTCAGCTGAGCTCAGTACAAAGTGCAGTGATTTAAAGCTGGGAGATCAGGCGGGATTCAGCAAATTCAGAATTATTTATTTCTTTAGAGCAGAAAGTCTGGCTACAGATTATTTACTGCAAATGGGTCTATTTGAGGGGAGGGGAGGAAGGTGAGAGGGTAGAGAAGGGGCAAATTGACTGATTGAAATGTTTCAATTAAAACAAGCAGTTTTTAAAAAAGATTTAAGACTTTATTGAAAAGTAGGAAATAATGCGAGAGTCTGGAGCCCTGCCAGACCATAGAGGTACAGATCATAGAGATGAGGATGGGAGGGAGAAGAAAAGAAAATTTTATTCTGTGGGAGAATGGAGGGAAGAAAAAATAAGGAAGAAAAAAAAATCATTATCTTTGTTTCTTTGGCTACGTTAATGTATTTCTCTCCCTGAGTTATCTCCAGTATCTGCAAGTATTGATTCAGAACAAGGCACTGTGGTGTAGGCTGCAGGCAGCAGAAAGCTCTGCTGGGAGTGGCAGATTTCCAGGGCTGTCAGAGCACAAAAATGATCTGGGGTTTGGTTTTGCAATGGGAACTATGCCTGGCCAAACCAGAGACAGGGCACCTGCCCTCTCTGAAAGGACCAGGCTGGGCTGGGGTGGCAGAGTGGGTCCAGCTCAAGGGATGAATCAGTTATGAAGGTGTCTTTGGTTGGGATTTGCTTGGGACTGAGTGGCACTTGAGTGGCTTGGGATTGAGTGGCACTAAAGGATGAGAGGACAACCAGAGTTAAATGAAGTAAAATGAGAAAGAAGGAGCATGAGCTCATGAATGCCAAGACCTTGTTTCTGCCTACATTGCTGACTCACACTCAAGGGACAATGCCACACTTAAGCTCAGGCTATCTGCTGTAAGGGCGTTTCCTCCCCAAAGCAGGGACACACATGAGCTGGGCCAAAGCTCTCTTCACATCAGCTGGACACCCCTCATTTGTAGGTGGTCACTCCAGAGTGGTGTTGGTGAATGGGAAGAAGAGAGTTAGAGCTATTAGTAGTCGATAGAGAAGCTGATGCTATTTTTGTCATTGTAGGGAAGGAGTAAAATATTACTATAATCTCCACACCCTCTCCCAATTAATTGCATCTTTGCTATAATAATTCCCATTCCCAGATAAATTCAGCTTTTTCTAAAACCTTTGATTTTTCCTTTGTGCTTTAAATTCAAGCTGGAATGCAGTGATAAGGCCCTACACACATATATATATTTAATCTACACACACACAAATATAGTTATATATAGTCCCTGCCACAAATAATACTCCTCTGACTGCTGTCACAAAGCCCTTGCTAAAAAAGCTACTCACCAAAGCTGGCTTGTTTTCCTACATTATGTCTGCCGGGGAAGGATTGCTGGCAGCAGCGGATCTGTGTCTGGATAAAGATGCTGCAAAGGTCTGCAGCTCTCCCCTTCTCCACTGCCTGTCTCTTCCCCTCACTTTGATGGGGTGGGAATAAACCATTGCCAAACTTCAGATCCACCAACTTCGGTGAAGTGGCTGGAAGTACACCACTGTACAGTCGATGTAGGAGTGGCCCTTGATTTCTAAAAGGGACATTTCAAAGCAAGTGCTTGCAAGGGCCCAGCGTTAACTGGTGGGCCAGCTTTAGAGTCGCTGCTTTCCCTGGTGAAAACGGCTTTCATTACAACATGCTTGTGACCATCATTTAACCAGCAACCTCTAGAGTTTATGAGAGACATAAGCAGCAACTTTGCATCTCTCCATTTTCCAGAGTGTCACTTATGGCTATGAAAATCACTTCCCCTTCAAACTCTCTGTATAGTGGTGGGGCCTGTCTGTTGCACTGCTCTGGCAGAGCGCCTATGCAACAAAATGAGAGGCTGGACTGAATAACAGTCACAGTGGATAAAGATAACAGGTATAGGAGGCTGCTTGGGTTTGTTTTGTTTTGTTTAGTTTTGGATGGTTTTTTTTTTTGTAAACCCGGTTCTTTTATATGATTTTTCCTATTAAACATTCATATTTTTGAGGCCACATCCTATTTTGCTATTGGCACAGTCTCACTGTCTGCTTGTGTTGCCTATCTCTATCACCATATTACTAACATGAAATAATTCCAGGAGCCCTGTTTGTGTCTATTCACAAGTTGCAGTATCTTTCTGGAGAATTCTTACGGATTCACAGCTCAGGTGACACAGCAGCACCAACCTCTGCATGACCTGGGAAGAGCTCCTCCTTCTCAGATCCTCTTCTGGCACTGGTGTGCACACTGAATCACTGGGGAATATTCACCCGCAGGTGCCAAAGGATGTTTGCTGCAGCTATCGACCCTGATGCAGAGGGCTGGGATTAACTGACTCTCTTCACTGAGCAGCCATCTCTTGTCACTGCAAAGCTGGATGGCCAAGCTCCCAGCTGCGTCCCAGGCTCTTCTTGCAGAAGCAGCATTTGGCTGGGGAGTAACAAAGCTGAGTTAGACTCCGCCACTCCTGAAGTTGGTTTAATTTCAGTTTAACAGTCTGGGGACTTTAAGGGCTTTGGAAAGGATGATCAGAAGTCCAGAAAGCCCAAGAAGGAAAAACTGAAAAGATTTGTGGACTTTGGGCTACAGAACAGTGAAGAGAGAGTGTACAAAGAAGTAAAGGCTGCTGTAGAACAGGATAAACTTTTCTGCATCTGCTGGTGATGGGACAAGAAACAATGGCCTTAATTTACAGTAAAACAGATTGAGATTAGATACTGGGGGAAGCTTTCCAGCGATAAGATTAGTGAAGCACTAGAAAAATATCTCCTGGGAGGCTGTGGCATCCCCATCTTAAGATGGAATTGGGAAAACGGCTATCGGGAGAGGGGAAAGTAGAACTGGTCCTGTTTGAAGACAGAGGGCTGGGCAAAGGGCTGCCCCTGTAACTCTGTTCCTTAGGTTTGATCTTGTATAGTAGCACTCTCCAATGGGGTTCTTCTCAGTCCTTGGCAAGACAGATCTGACAAGCCTCTGCTCCTTTTGCACTGCTGGAAGAAGGGTAAGGGGTACAAATTCTTACCTCTGTAGCTTACAAGCCCCAGAAGACCACCATTACCATCTCGCCACTCACCATTATGGTCTGCAGTTGAAAACTCAGCTCCTCCTTAAAGGCACTATGTGCTACCATCTGCAGCTGGACTGAATCCCAAGTCCCTTGCCCATTCATCTGCTCCTTACTTCTGAATTCAAACACTGTTCTTCTTTAAAAGCCTCTCTGCCTTTTGCTGCTAATTAAAATATTGGTTGCACTCTGGCTTGCTTTTCCAAGAGGTCTGGACAGCATTACAGGCAGTTCAGACAAACAAACAACCAACCAAACAGAATCCATTAGGAACTGCCACTGCTGACTGTCGCCCTTTCGCATACATCACATTGAAAAGGTTAATGCTTCCCAAAAGGGGTGGAAGAGCCGGGCGGAGGGGAAGGGCAGGAGGGATCCAATCCTGCAAGGACCAGATGTCAAAGAGGCTCAATACTGCATAGAATGGGCTCCCCTGTGAGCAAGGCAATTGCCCATCCCTTGGCAAAGCTTCCCTTTGAGGGATCTATAATTTATTAGGAAAGGTGGAGTGCTGAATAAATTGTGCATAGAGATGAAGCAGTGATGATTGCTAACTCAAATCCCTAGGAGCTTGGCATTTTCAATCTTTAGCTCCCATTTGCGTCCCTCCGGTCCCTACTAAGTGAGCAAGCCAAAGAGCTGAATATCGACAAAACATAATGAGCTCATTGAGATCTAAGCATTGCAATTAGCAGGGTGGAATGGAGCAGAGGGGCTGGGAGGCAGACTGTAATTATTTATAATGTTGATAATCACTTACATGTAGTTAAAAATATAAATACAACCCAATGCTTGATGGCATTAACTACCCTTCAATTAGCTTCATGCCCAATAAGTAAGCGATACCCAAGTACTTACAGGAGAAAGGCTAAAGGCCTCTGTTTCACGGCTGTACTCACCAGAAACTACAAACTGTTGGTGTGGGTGAGTGGAAGAGTATTTAAAGGAGGTACCATCATGATAGCTCCCGTTCCTAGCTAATGTTGCTAATGGAATTGTGGAGAAGGACAGCTCAGACAAGTGGCTCATGTTCACATAGTGGCAGATCACCATCTTCCATCTTCTTTCATAAATTTCATGAATCCCTTCTTTTGGGTATCTCCACAGGTTCTCACCCAGATGACCAGACTTTGATTAAGTCAAAGGATACCAGTACAGGGAGCCCCACCGGAGGTGGGGAGTCCTTTGCTGTGTGACAGGCTGGTATCTCTACACTGCAGCCCCAAATTACAGTGTTACTTGAACTATTGTTAGAAGCACTCAAACTACAGCATCATGTGTCTCTGCATAGCTCACCTCATGCTGTTTCTCCTGTGCCTAAGCCAACTTGTTTAAAAATAGCTTGAGTACGTCTGTGCTACAGATATTTCCCTGCTCCTAAAGATTTTGACCAAAACAACTGTTCCACAAAGTCACCCAGTCTGGATGATTTCAGAGGTGGACAATCAAATCACTTTGCTTTCTTGCAGTATCCCCTCTCTTTGTGGTTATCAAATCAAAATGTCTCTCTTACATAAGAGATGATACGAAAGAGTTGGTCCAAATACAGTCATATTTTACCAGCCAGAGGGAAGGGAGAACAAGCAGTGGAAAGCAGCACTCTGGGTGTAGGCAAGGTCTCAGGGAAGATTACGTACTTGGGAAGTGATCTGAAGATCAAAAACACACTTTCACCTGAACAGTAAGCAGAATTGGCCCTTATCATCTCCACAGTGTACTCCATTGGCATAAAAGTACAGCATAAGTCAAGTTTTAATGGAAAACCAGATAAGAAGGAAACCACTAGGGAGGGGGAGATTATTGTACATCAAAAAGAAAGACATTTTGGTGTGGGGGAGTAGATAAAACCCCAATCTGCCTGTACCATTGATTTCCTTCCAGGTGAAGGGAGTATTTAACACTCTGAGGTTAAACTTGGACCCTTCTCAGCGCAAATGTACAGAAAGGGCAGCAGTGGAGAAATGGTCACCAGAGTTTAGTAAGGGAGCTTAATGGAAAACATGGAAAATGTTGAAGGAAAAAAGAGAGAGAGAAAAAAAAGAAAAGTAGGGAGAATAGAGGCAGACTGTATTGCAGTTGAACAAGCTCTGTGAAAATACAGGCAGTGTTCAGTGAAACTGAAAGGGAAAAAAGCAAAACCAGAGTAAATGGAAATTGTTCAAAGATAATTGAATGCATGTCCAAGTGCTTGCATTTGCCAGCTAGCAATAAATACATTGCCTGCGAAAGCAAGCCAGTATGGGCAAAGGGAGGAAGTGCAAAAAGCAATCAAGGGGAATCAAGAAGCATATGCAAGCAGGGCTGCAGTGCTGTAGGGTATAGGAACAGGAGACGAGGGACGACAGGTTAGAGAATGAAGCTGTGAGGCTGGAAATGAGGCAGAACTATGTATCTTGAACTACATTCAAATAGGGCCCTTAGGCCTACCCCGAGCATGCTGGAAACCTGGAGGAAAGGCAGCTGGACCACACTGTAAGGGCCTGGCAGTGGTTGGGAGAGTTCACGTGTTTGGGACTGTGTTCTGGTAGAATAACTATTCCATTTAGTAAGAAGGTATGGGAAATTGATCCTTGCTCTGTGTATGACTTTGCAGGGACTGAAGCAGCTAACAGAGAAATACACCTGAGCTATTCTAGCAGACAAAGAGCAGAGAAAGCAGAAAGGACAGGGAATTTCTGGCCTGTCTAGAAAAACCCACAGAGACCAGGAATAAAGGATTCATTCACAAGAAGTACCAAACCAGGTCAGACCAAATCTAACCTACTCCAACAGCCTGTCTTTGTCACCAGCCAGTGCTCAAAGGAAGAATATAAGGTATACTCCAAGTGAAGAGACCCTTCTCCTGGTACGAAGAGCAGCAGTGTTGCTACCTCATCAAGGTGCTGTCCCTGAGCTGAGCTGAGCAGATCAGTTAACTGCCCCAATTAGCTTGAGCACAGGACTGGACAAACATGGCTCAGCCATTTTCAGGAGCCATTTCCCTTCTCCGTTGCCAGGAAAGCCTACTGAGAACTGAAGGAAACGGCACACAGGCACCAATTGAAGCACAGAGCCAGGAATCAGCATTTGCTGCAGCACATTCTTTTAAGTGGTGTTCCCAAATGCAAAAATTAATACAGAACTTGTGAGTCATAAAGAGCTGGTCACAACAACAAATAAAACCATATCAGCCAATAGTAAAAACCTTTCAAAGGCTGGAAGGCTCCATTTGTAGACTAAAACTAAGGTACAAAAGGAGATGTGATGTTTCCAACCCCACCAAGGAAATGCAGCAGCAGAAATGAGACAAGGAACAATTTCCTCACTTGGTCCATAAGAACATGCCTGTCCTTGGTCAAATTGATTCTTGTATGAGAGATTGCAGCCTAGACCCATGTCTGGTGAGGGGACCAAGGAGGGCATAGCATGAAAATATTTCCACAAATATTTTCTAGGAGAAAATCCTTTTGCTACAGCTACATTTGTGCTTGCTGTACATTACATCACAGCTTGCAAGAAATAAATGTTCTGCTGTCTCACATCTCATAATCACGAAGTGATGCCTCACCCGTGCTCAGCCAATGCAGGTACAAGGAAACAAACCCATGGAGAGGAGAGCCCACTTGAAGCAGATCGCCTGTCAAAACGTAGCTCCCATAAAGCATGGCTTGCAGTTGAAGAACCACCCAAGAATTGTTTTGCAAAGTAATTTTGAGCTGATGTAGCTGAGAAAACCTGGGTCTGTTTGCAGTTCATGTGTCAGGCAGAAGAGTATGCCAGACTGACCAGAGAAGGCAAAAGCTGTGGCTCTGAGGGGCCACAGTGTGTCCTGTTGCTGAAGGGGCACAAGAGCTGAAACCTGGCCTTTATTTACGTCCTGAGCACCTCAGCCTGCACTTTTTTGCTTTTCCATAAACACTTGAGCTGACTGCAATTTTGGGTTTTTTCTAGTTTATTTTTAATATCAAAACAATTATCCATTTTTGTTTTCTAAATCAGAAAGAAATAAAAGATCATGTGTTAATAACAACTACTATGTAAAGTGTGGAGAGAAAATTAAAAAGATGTCCTTTCCAGTCTTGTAGCATGGAAGCAGAAATAACCTCAGTATTTCAATGCTTTCATTGCTGCAGTTTTTTCTCTCTTATGCAACCAGATCAACTCTAATTAGTTCTGACTAAAGCATCTGCTTTAGCAACACCTGATCTACAAAAGCCAGGGAAACCAACAGAGAGACTCCCACTTAGTTCAGTGTGCCTGGGAGAAGCTTCAAGTTGGATTAACCAGTAAATCCAGTCAAAAGTCTAGAGAACAAGGGTGAAAGTAATTCAAGCCCCCCAAAAAGGAGTGAATTGATTCTGGCAAGCAAAATCTGAAGGTGGAAAGGTGTATAGATCAACAACCTTTCATTTGCCTGTCACTCTTGCAGTAGCCTGATGTACATTAGATCAATTTATGACAGAAGGAGCCAACTCAGCCGAGCCCACAGTGGCTCCACAGCCCTGCTCTTCCTGTCCTGAGAGCCTGATTCATTTATTGCACGTTTTTTTCATGCATGCTAAAATCCCCTTTATTCTTCTCTGTGCTGCTGTTGCCTTTGATTGTACAGAAGGGATTTCTAAATGCTTATTTACTAACAACCTCTTATAATTCCTGTATGTTGGAGGAAAGACAGAGCAGTTCATTTTGAAGCAGGATGTTCATCTTTTCGACGGCTAGCATGGACTGGGGCATCAATAAATTGGGGCTTCCAGGCATTAATTGATTGGAACAAGGTTGGTTAACTTTATGACTAAATGGGAACTAATCTGCTAGCAGACAGACTGGAGCTGGGTTACATTGGTACTCAGTGAGTTTGGGCTGTGAAAATGAAAAACTGATGATGATAATAATAATACAAACCGGGATGCCGAATGGAAAAGGAAAAAGGAGGTTTTTCTCCCTAAAGAAAATGTACACAGGCTCTGTTAGATCTGAAATGATATCTCCCTCAACCTCTTTTCTTTGTGAAAATCACTACTTCTGAAACAGAAATTCTACTGAAGGAAAGATCCTATTATCAGCAGCAGTCACATTTCACAGCAATGTGATTAACTGCCGGTCACATGGTCCCCTCGCTCGCCACTTGTAGACAGCTCAATAATTTTAACGAGGAAAGAAGAGCGTCTTTCTCTTCCTTCCTTCCTTCCTTCCTTCCCCTCCCCCTTCCCTTTTTTCTTTCTTTCTTCCCCTCCCCTCTCACCCTTCAGACTTCCCTTACAAGGCAGGCAGTTGAAGCTGACCCTTAAGGAAAACCCCAGTGGGACCTGGATATCACTTATCAAGTCTAAATATGCAGTCCTGGTCCAGGTTGATGTGAAGTGCGGCAGCCACATCTCAGAAATCTCCCCCTTTCAGAACAAAACCAGTCACCTTGGCCAGGAAATGTACTACCTCCATCACAGTCACACTTCAATCACCAGCCTCTCCCTTGTCTCAGCTCCTGTCCTTGGTTTGGAGTATTTACAGCCCATCTGTCTGTCTCAAACACACTTCTCACTCAAGAGGGAAATTAATCTCTCCTTCTCTCCCCTCTCTGCTTTCTCTCTCCTTCTCCCTCCCCCTTCCCTCAACACTTGCAATTTGCTGTGAACAGCTTCCCTTTTCTCATCTAAAATTCTCGATGACTTTGAAAATTGACTGCACCCACACACCTGGGCACGGCAAGAGATAATTGATTGCGTTTTTATTTCATCTCTTCCCTAAACTGTTTTCCTTGCTAATGGCCAGTTCTCTGCCATTTTTTTTTTTTTTTCAAACTGACACTCCTTGTGAGGGACTGAGGGAAAGGAAGAAATAACCAGCTGCTGAATATTGTCTCTTCTGCCTCTCTAAGGAATTAAAAGCTCAGTGAGTGATGAGGATCTTGCCTGGAGACAGATCAGATCTCATGGGGCCTGGGTGATAGAAAGCTTTGCAGTTAGACTCTCTGGGGCTTTGCAAACAGGCATGTCCTGTGGCACTGTTAAAAGCAAAGGTCACACAGGCTGCACAGCCAGTAACTAGAGTCACCTCCATATTTTCCTGTCTCACCATCAAGACTTAAGTTATACACTGCTTCTGCACCCTCCCTCCAAACTGAGCAGGCTCACATTTTACAAGCAGGGAAACTGAGGCACAGTAGAGAAGGGTGATTTCTGTGAAATCTCATGAGATGAGAGGCACTGCAACTGGGAAAGCACAAGGCTGTGAGTTGAGACACCCTGCTTTTACGCCTGCATTGTCCAGCATGGTATTAAGAGAGGACAGAGAAACTAAAATATTCAGACATGGACATTGACCTTGGCTCCTAAATCCAAATGAAGGCTCTTAAAAAGGCAGCCGGATTTCTCAGGTGAAATACTGGCTGTAATGTTTCTGACTCAGTTTCCCCATTATAATGAAAATAGGCCAATTTGACTGTGAATCTGCCTCTTATCATGAGGAATTGGTGGCAGCTCTCTTATGCCTTTCAGGCTGAAAGGATATTACTAGCACATTTGTTCCCAGCAAAACCCTGCTTTACCTCATCCTCTTCATGTGGAAGAGTAAAAGGTGTATCAGTATTGGTTAATTCGATGAATGACTCAAAAAAGCACAGTAAGCCCTTCTGAACAGCCCACAACGCAGGGCATAAGAGGCTGGGAGCAAAGGACAAATGTGGGAGAGAGGTGCAAACCAAAAACCACAAGTGACTTAATGTGAGGAAACCTGTGTTAACTAGAACTGCTCTAACTCGTATGGAAATCTAACTACAAGAGGAGATAGTGGAGACTATGGAGACTGAAATTTGGATGCAGGTATACAGGATGGGCTTTATAGAAGCAGTGAAATGGAACTGGTGAAGCAAAGTAATCAGTTGAACCTAGAAGACATCTGCTGGTTAGCTGAATACTTCCTACTTGTGTCTACCTTCTTCAGGTTTTGCTTCTTAATAGGTAAAAGTTGTTCCTGCTGAGTGGTGACTCTTACTGAAGGAATGTGCTGGGGAAAAAGCACAAGTTTCTGGGGTGTGTTGAGGCAATCCATCTGCAGCTGAAGGCCCAGCAAGGTCAGGCTGGAGACAGATGGCAACTCGGGAGAAGCCACCTTTCAGGTGACACAATCATTTGATCCTCAAATCCTGACAGACAGATTCTGCGTATCCAGATTGTCTGGAGCAGCTCAACACAACCCTTGGTAAACTCACATTTGTACTTTACAAAAACAGTAATAGTTGAAAAAATGTCCGCAGTCCATAGTTTAGGGGAGATCATGAGTATCTTATAAAGCATTTCTCTTTGAGAGTCCATGTCTAGCTATGCAAGGAATAGAAATGTGGCTACTGAAGAGAAGGGAGGAAAAGGACTGGATTCAAATCTGCAGTATGAATTCTGCCTCTGATTTCCATGAATCAGCCTTCAACTTAATCCTGTACCTGGGAGCCCAAGATTGGGGAAAAACTTGAGAATTTGCAGTCATACAAGATTTTTGCAGTGCAAGATGACAGAAATCCTGTGAAGTAACCTGATTTTGCCAGAATACTTGCCAAAACAAAAGACATTTTGGCACTCTGCAGCTTAAAATCTACCCTGTGCTTTAGTTTCCTTTCAAGTCTATACAGAAAAACTTGATCCAAAAGAAACAACTTCTTCTCTGTCTGGCTATAACCTGTCTCCTGCAAACTGTGAGTTTGCACTCAGGTGGGCTAAGCCAATTCACCTCAAGCCTCATAAGGCCAAAGCTACTCTAACGTTTTGCTAATCCGTAACAGACAGGAACATCCTTCACTTCTAACCTTTCCAGCACAGATCAGCTGATTTCATACATCAGATACTGGTGTCAGAGATGAGCGAGAGCAGGAACAGTGGGAAATAAGATTAGCCCCTACCTTCATTTAATTTTTAGGATCAAAATGCTTCAAAACCCAGTTATGTCCAAAGATATCCTCAGGTTGGATGAAGGTGTCAGGCAAAACCTGGACCCTTCTTTTCTTTTAGCCCATTGTAGAAAACAGAAAGGACAGGCTGGTACTTCCAGAAAGCCAGGACAGATCCCTAAGGAGTGCTTCCTGGGGATGCATCTCTGAAGGATTTCAAGGCCAGACTTACCCAGCAATAGCATTTAGAGGAGAGTGGATGAAATTTTAAGGGACAATATAGGTTTGTTTGATGTATTCATCCCCTCCATACAAAACTGTTTCCTCTTCTATTTCAGTAAGTATGAAGTTCCTCTCCAGTTTTATACTCCTAGATGTTTATATAACCTTCACTCAAGGATCAAAGATTTCAGCATAAACATGTTTTATCCTTTCCCTTCACCTCCTCCGTGGATTTCTGTAACTGCAAGAATGAAGAAATGCTCCCCTCTCATCAGCTTGCAGTGACCTCAGGTCACAACCTCTGGCTTTGCCAAATGTGCGCAAACACAAAATTTGTACAGGACTGCAGTCCAACTCAGTTTTAACTTTCCCTTTAAAAGTCAAACTTTCTTGTTATTTATTGTCAGTCTTCAGACAAAAGCAACAATTACCATTTCTGGTGTGCTGACCTGCTGCAACCTGCCCAGCTTTCTTGGCTATCTCCAACATTACCAAAAAACACCTCCAGAGCTGGTGGCTGTTGACAAAGGTTAACTTTTACTGGCCCTACACAGCTCTATTCTCACAGGTGCCTGATGGCCACCAATTGGCAATTTCTGTATTTGCTAACTGGAGATCAACCTCCTTTTTTCTGAGTGCTCCATTAATGGGCACTCCCAAGCAAAAGATGAAGAGATCCAAATCCCAGCACAGTGGGAAGCCTTCCCCTGTGTCCAGCAGGACCTGGATCAGGCTTCTAATCAAGCAGTAATTACTTGAAAAGAAATAGCTGTTGTAATCTTTGGGGCTAGTACAGGACAGTTAACCCTGGTGCTGATCTGCCAGCAGCTACATTTCCTTCCTGCCTTACAGCATTATTTCTGGGGTCAGTCATCTCCAGCTGAAGTACTGGGTATTACCTTCTACACTCCTGTGGGAAGGGAAAATCTTAAATTTGAAACCCAAAAGATACAATCTCCAATGGGCCACATGCTTCTGATGGTCTCAGCAAGAGTTAGTGTCTTTCCAGTCAGGCTGTTTTGTTTTTTCTATTTTTTTACAGATATGTTTCATAGAAGAGGGGAAATGTAACAAACCATTTAATTAGCAGGTACTGCAGAAAGCAAGAAAAGAGCAATGCTGTATAGAGTGACTGTATTTTCTCTCGATTTATTTCCTACAGAGAGAAATGTTAGTGACAGCAATAGTAGTAATAGTAATTCCTGAAAGAATAATTGAAAAAAGAAAACAAAAAAACCCACACCAAAAAACTTAACAGTATCTGTTTCTAGGCAGTCTGTAAAATGAGCAAGGCCCTACTTGGCCCAGACAGTATTTGATCTGTACTAGAACCATCCTCTTTGGGATGTCATATAAATGCAATTGATCCTTCCAACAAAGCACAGTCTCACTAATGAATGTCCCCATACAGCAGTAGGAGAAACAGACTTTTGGAGAATCAGTATATATGTTATGTACATAGATTAACTTTTTTATATTTCTCTTTCATTAACTGGAGTCCAAATGTGCAAACATTTTAATCTCTACACATATTCCAAAGCTTCAGTTCCCCTAGGTGATCTGACCTTCGTTAGAGCCATAGTAGAGTCACTGCCACGACTCCACTGCAGTACAGACCTACCAGCTGGTACCTGAGGACCACCAGTGTTAAACTTGTGGCCCACCCCACACTGCTCTGCAGTGTCTGGATTAGACAGAAACCACAGCTGGCCTGAGTTGTACGTGACCTGAATATGGTTTGATGCCAGGAGAGCACTATGAAATCCAGAAAGATTTCACTGTTTCCCTGTCCAGAGATGTTTACTACTCTCACAGTAGTCACAGGTACTTCTAAAAAAAATATCCGATTTTCAGTCCAGAGAAGGATTCAAATGGATCCTACCACCTCACAAAGCCACAGAAGATACAAAGCCTGCCTAGGAAAAGAAGTGAACATGAGAGTACCCAGTGTAGCTTAAAATTCGTGCTGCTTCTGTAGGCTTTGTCTTCTGGAGCAGGTGAGACCTGAGCGAGCTACTCTGCATGGAGCGCTGCAGCCACCATGCCATTAGTTAGGCTCTGAACCTGCCAGAGCTAACACTAAAAATGATATGTAATTACTGTGTTTACAAATGCAGGGATGTTGGGACTCTTGCGTAAATAAGAGGTATCCTTAGCCACAGAGAAGTGAATTTAATGACATTTAGTAGGAAGAGCTACAAGTACAGCGTGATGGAAATGTCAATTACCATCTAAATGAGAATAATCAGACCCTCAATATTCAAAGAGGAGGAGCCCACTGAGAAAGCCTGTGAGAGAGAAAAGACAGCACAGTTATTTAAAGTACAGATACAGTCAGTATCTAAGGCTGCAGGAGGCTTTAAATGAAAAGGATGCAGAGAGATCCCGAAGGCTATCCTACAGACCTGCACAGTACTCCCTTCCAGATGACCAACACCAAGAAACAAAGGGAGAGGAGGTACAAGAGCTCCAGCATTCTCACCTGCATCCAGAGAAACAAACTCAGATCTAACTTTCTATACAACACCAGAGGCTGGCAGGTGAAGATGGTCCGTCTCCAAATGATGAACAGGCACTTTAAGTCTGTGCCTGCCATGGCCAGAAGCTGATAAACCCATCTCACTGGTTGTGTCACAGGCTTTTATATGAACTGGGCCTGGTCTTTAGAGGGGGCAAGAAGGTCAGGTGGGCACCTGCAAAATGCTGGAGAAGGTCAGCTTGGAGCAGATAACCATCTGGAAAAGCATATCCACTGTAAGCATCATGCAGCTGAAGGGAGTATGGTAGTCTTAGTTCCATTTGCCAGTGGAAATGTGTCCACAAGACAAAACCTGCTGCCAGGGTTGGCACCCTTGTTGCATATTTTCACAAAGAAACAAGGCACTCAGTGGGCTTTACTTTTCACCTCTAAATCTGGTCCCTCCAGATGAGGGCTAAGACACAGTGGCATGGGTAAGCTCTCTGTGGATACATTTTTTTGGCTGTTAATTCAGCACTGAATTCACACACATGCACAACATTCTTATCAGAAGATATAAAAGCAATTCCTTGTATATGTCACACCATGAACAGTATCTCACAGCCACTCTCTAGAGCATTCAAATACAGCACAGTCAGACCTACCAAGACTGGGTCACCTTTGAATGCACAGTTACTGGCCTTCCCCTACACCCTGGTGGCCTGGCTGGTAATGGATGTTTCAGCCCAGAAACACAGAAACTGTCTCACACCAATTGCATTTTAGAGCATTGTGCTCTGAAAAAGGTGGCCTGCACTCAACAGCTCTCCAGAGCAAAACAAGCTGGTGACAGCTGAAAGCACCTGCTTCTTCGGGAAAACCTAGACCTGCCTCCTGGTATCTGGGAGAGATCCTTTTGCAAGACCCGGCTGCAGCATGGTAAATAGCAGTCTGTCATCAGTGTTTGCATGAAGAGCAACAAATAGGAGGGCATCTGAAGTGCGCACATTCACACAAGTGCATTTCAGTGAGCATCAAGCCTGTAATGCACACCCACAAGGTTTTTTATACATATGCACAGCATGTGCACGTGGCTGCGCCCCCCCATTGGCTTGGCTGAGTGTACCACAGCTGCTGACCAATGCAATCAAAATGGAATTGACCCAACTGGGCTTGTGGTTGCTTATCTTGTTTCATGCCCACTTGTGGAATAAAGTGCCTGTCAGTTTAGAAACAATCAGTGCTTACCCTTTTCAAAGCCCCAGTAGAAATGGAAAAGGTGAAAAAGAAAAAAAGAAAAGAAAGAAAGAAAAAAAAAACACAATTTACCTTAATGATACGGTTTGGTTAAGAATTAAGTGTTGATGAAAATTTGAAAGCTGAAGCCCACTTTTTAATTCACAGACCAGCTGCAGCACAGCATGCAAAAAGTGGGGTTGTCTGTCTCATTTGCTAAAACACCTCTTTCCTAGCATGGTGATGACTATACTCTTCTGTAATTCAGTTTAATTGAAATTCTATGCCTGTTAAATTCTGAGTCCTATATTGATCAACATATGTCAACTGTGGAAAATTGTACTAAATTGTGTTGTGTTACTGTGCAGCAGTCAACTGTCCATTGGTGTCTAAAGTTAGTTTATTTCACCTACTCAGAATTGGTCCTGGACTGATATTACATCTAAAATTGGATTTTCTGTTCTTGATTTTTAATAACTAGGATTTGTACCACACTTAGAGAGATAAACAGAGACAGCAATTTGAGCTGTGAATCCATCAACTTTACGCATGAAGCAGAGCCTTGCCTGGTCACAAGCTGCATAGGAAACCTCCCAGGACCAGTCAGGTGTTGTACAAGGTGGTGCTAGAGTTTCAACAAGTAACTCTCTCCCCTCTCTGCCGATCCTGAACTGATCCCATTACACAGGGTACATGGCAGTTAAATATGCTTCTGGCCATATCTTTCACAACAGTATTTTCCAGGCCTTCTTTTCCTGTTCTGAATGATCCCCTGGGGCTTTCTGCAAGAATCATGATGCTGAAACATTTCATCCTGAGCACCAGCATATGTGATCTTCTAATCCAGGCAAGATTCTCCCAAATATAAAACAGGAAGAGAATGATAAAATTATGTCAGTGTATATGCAGAAAGCAGATAAAACAATAAAGAGACCCAATTGTGCTTGCTGATTACTATGCCAGCATGGAATTTAAACAAACTGTGTTACGTGGGATCATCGTTTGGGACTTTTGGCACGCCAGTCACACTAGTCTTCAGGAACCATAACTCAATTTCTAACACTCCAGAAAATGGAAGGATGTTAGAGGTCACATTTCAGATAGTAAAGAAATTGAAACTTTCCACGGGTGAATTTTCCATCAGAGCAGTTCTCTTGGTGGTGCTAACAGGTAACTTGTAGAAGAAGCATATACGAATATTTTTCCCTCTGCAGCCTTGTGCTAAGGATGCTTCCATGTATTTCTGAGAGAAAAGTGAAAGGAAGGCACTGTATAATTGCAAACAGACGTTGGGATCTAGAGACTGTTGCTGTATGAATATTTTCTCCTTTGGATTTATTTCAGCTGGAAGTAACTAGCAAGGTTACTTTTTTTTCTCCCTCCAGTCACTGGATAACAAAATCCTTCTGCAAAACAACAGAACAAAGTAGTTCTCCATTCTTTCCTTTTGGATTTGCCATTCAGATCTTTCAGGTTAACTGTCTATGGCCTAACATCAAAAGCTGGCAATGGTGAAAGAGAAAAGTGCAAAGAAGAATTGGCTAGACAAGACTAACAGAGAATGAGAGGGAGTCAGTTCTACCTATCTGTTGCTAGACAGAATCTGGCTGTAGTTGTCTTTTCCACTTGTTAGCCAATATAAAGCCAGTTAAGTGTCCCAGACTGGTTCTTCCTGGACAGCAAGATGTTGCTTTAGGCTGACATTTCAGCATGGAGGATCTTAAATGAATTCTGCCCATTTGCTTTCAAGGAAGGATTATAGGAACAGACTGAGCAGTGTTATCCATGACAGGATTGGAACGGACAATCTGAGATGCACAGCTCTTTATCAGTGTTATGGTGTAAGCCCAGCTGGCCACTAAGGACCACACAGCCGCTCACTCACCCTCCCCTCCCTGGCGGGATGGAGGAGAGAATCTGAAGAGAAAAAGTAAGAAAACTCATGGGATGAGATAAGAACAGTTTAATAATTGAAATACAATAATAATTATTATATTTCAATTATAAATGGTATATTGTTATAATTATATAACAATATATATTCAGGTATATTAATTGAATAAAACAATAAACTGTTTATTTATATAATGTATATAAATCAATGATAGTACTAATGGTGGTGGTGAAAAGGAAAACAATAAAAAAAAAGAGAGAGGAACAAGATCCAGGAAAAACGAGTGATGGAACCACTCACCACCCACCAACCAATGCCCAGACAGTCCCCAAGCAGCAATCACTGCCCCGTGGCCAACTGCCCCCCAGTTTATATACTGAGCATGACGTCATATGGTATGGAATATCCCTTTGGCCAGTTTGGGTCAGCTGTCCTGGCTGTGCCCCCTCCCAGCTTCTTGTGCACCCGGCAGAGCACGGGGAGCTGAAAAAGTCCTTGATTATCGTAAGCACTACTTAGCAACAACTAAAACATCAGTGTGTTATCAACATTATTCTCCTACTAAATCCAAAGCACAGCACTATGCCAGCTACTAGGAAGGAAATTAACTCTGTCCCACCCGAAACCAGGACAATCAGATAGATAACCCTCCATCTGGGCATGGGTGGAACATCCAAGGAAGTAAATTGTCTGTCACAGAGCTTCTCTGAGTCACACTAGTGATCACATGGCCATTGGAGGAGCTACATCTGCGGTCTATCAGAGGAGCTGGAAATCAAATGGACCTGTTGAAATGAAATTCAGACACAGAAGCTTCTAGGAAAGGATTGTCTGAGGTTATCTAGCTTCTCTATCTGCCACCTTTGTTCTGAAAGCAGCAGTGGGGATCCCTGAGCCTCCCATCCCAGTGCTTAAATGCAGACCTTGCTATCACACCCTTCATGTTTCAGACAAATCCACCCCTTCCTACAGGCTTAGCCCATCACTCCTACCACAGCCATGGAAAACAGATTATTCCCCTCCTCTTTGTAGTCATGCAGGTATTTAAAGACTGTAACATGTTCTCCTTCTATCCGACTTGTTCCTGTGCTAAACAACCCTGAGTTCTTTTGACCTTTCCTCTCAAATCCAGTTTTCCAGATCTCCAATTGTTTCTGCAGCTCTTCTACTTCTGACCCACATTTTTGTGAAAAAAACACACCCAGAACTAGCCACAGCGCTCTGGCTGTGGCCTAACTAATGCTGAGAAAAGCAGAGGGGTCATTCCAGTGCCTATGTCCAAGGGAGAATGCTGGTTTCCCCCCACAACAGATTTATGTCGTAGTGATCCAAGGTTCCCAAATCCTTTTCATAACTAGTTTGCTGCCTGCCTCAATCTGTACAGCAGATTCTTCCTGCCTATGTATAAATTCCTGCCTTTGCTTTCACTGAATTGCATCCTCCCTCCCTTTAATTTTTTTTCAGAACGTTTCTCCAATTTGTTTGGTCTTCTCAAGTGGAAGCTCTTGCACTGAGCACTTTCTACAAATACACAGTGCAGTTTAAATTCCCCAGTGTTAAAAATATATGCTTGACTGTAAAACACTCTACTTTTTATACGGAAATAGCAGCTCACTGGGACTAAAGTGGCATTGCATTGCATGGCATGCTGAAGCAATCTGGGAAAAAGAAAAACTAATACATACCAAAAATAAAAATACAAAGTAAATAAATAAGTAAGGCCAATGGGATTGAATTTACAAACATATCAAAAACTTCCTACGCAGTCACATTTACTTTCCACGCAAAAGTAGTTTCTTACCTGCTTTTATCTCCATGCTATATGCACATGGTACATCTCAGGGGACTGACTGGTTGATAAGTTATTGATTTCTGAGGGAGGGGGACATACAGAACTGACACATACTTCTTTAGCAAGTAACACAACTATTCACTCAACGTCCATTGGCCTCAAAAAACAATTCTGTCCTCTTCTCCCTGTTTTCTCATTTTGTTTTCAACCACCACTGACAGATACCTTCAGCTTTCTTCTTATGCTGCATAGGGGAAGCAGCAGTAATTAATTCTAATCACAGGGAAGAAAAGCACAACTGTGGAGCATGTTCAACAGAAAACTATGGTCACAAACTCCCCACTCACGCTCCTGTCTGTCTGCATCTATAATGCACAAAGAACTGTGGATCCAAGAGAGAGGAAACGCACGTCTCGCTCAGTATTTTGTGCTTGTAGTAGACCAGCAGTGCAACAGAGAAAAATTAAAGCTCTGTTTAATTCATGCAATGCATGAATAAACACCTCAGAGTGAATGTATATGTTAAATGGTCAGCAGAACCCTGGGAACACATCTGCTGCCAGACTGGGGTAGACTGATAGACCCCCTAAGGATAATACCCACTTTCTGATACTGCTCAGTTCTCTGTCATACTTACTGCATGATACAGCCATGGCTTGACAGTATTTGTAGGCAGAGACCCAGTGATACTATGCTTTAGTGTGGATTAAGGATAACCACTTCAAGGCTATTTATAATGTAAATATTAGCAAAGTGACACTCATTCCACAGGTACCATCTTTAGCTACTTCCAGAAGTTTAAACCTTGTGAGTTTAAAACTCTCCTGACAGCCTCTGAATCCACACACACACACACACAGAGCTTGACCCAGGTGAAGACAAATCAGGAAAGTTTTAGGCACTTGTGCCCAAAGCAATTGCCTCATACACCAAATACTGCAACACATTTGGACACCTCTTGGCAAACTGCCACTTTTTCCTTGCCAGACGGCTCACCTGCATCGTTCCACAAGATCCATCCAGTCAAGCCTTGCCAGTCTTTCAAGCCACATTTGAATGTAAACTTTGTGTGCTCAACACCACCTTCTCAAAGTAATGACATATCCAGTGCTTTTTTCTTTTAAGATACCCATTGACATTTTTTTCTGAATAATATCCCTCTTCACTGAGGTTCACAACTCAGTATCTGTGACAAAATGCTTCTTGGATACTAAGTCCTCTTTTTTCACCAGTTTTCACCTGTTTTACACATTTTATGGGAAATTATGAAGACATGGATCTGCCAGCTCCACCTCTGCCAGAAATTAAGTGAAATCTTTTATTTTTGTGAGCTAAGGGAAAGAGGAAACAGTTACTACCCCTTCCAAAACACTTCTGATGAAAGCGTGCTCAGCGAGAACCTTCCACGGCGCATTTGATTCTTGCGAACTTCAATTTGGACTCTGTTGGAGAAGCACTCCGCGTTACAGAAATGGCAGCGTATCTTTGCGTCCTCTCAGTCCAGGCGGCAGAACAAAGCCAATTCTTTCCTTACCAGCAGTATCCTAAGCACTGACACTGCACTGTGCAAACCATACATTTCAAACTAGCAGGGTTCCCCAGCCAGGCTGCTTTTACAATGAAGAAGCAGTAGCAGTCACCCAATAAAAGGGATAACAATGAGGAAACAGCAGACATGCTTGGACAGAAAGACTTCATAACAAAGCGCTTGACTTCACTCAAGGGTGATATGTGCACAGACACAGGAGGAGGAATTCAGGTATAACAGCAGCACTGAATTTCAGTGGCTAAATAAAAAAGATGCCAAGAAGTAGGAGGCTTCTGGCGGTCAGACCTGGGCTGCTCATCCTGGTATCCAGGTCCTGGTGTTTAACCCCTTAGCTAGTGTTAAGTGAAAATGCTATCTCATTTCTAGAATAGAGACAGAGGTGCCTCTGAACAAGCTTGGTTTACTCTTGGAGGGAGACAATAAATTCTTTTAAGAAATGCCAAAGGTAGAACAGTACGTAATTAGTGATTTTAGAAAAACAGCTGTATAAAAATAAAAATGAAGTCAAAATTTTGTCTGATATAATTAAACTTCTAGATCTCTCAAAACACAGAATTTAGTTTCTTTATTTAGATACCATTATCTTTGGGCCTAAAGCAAGTCTCCTAATACCTTGACAACAGAGTTTTATGGGATTTGGTGTGAGGATTTAGACCTGTTTTCCTTTTAATTAATGACGTGTCTAAATTTCACAGCATGCTTTGAAATTCCATACCTACCTTTCCTTTTATACCCATTTTTCCTCCAATAAAAACATATGAACTGGAATAATCTTACAAAACAGCACTAATATTTCCTTCCCCAAAGGATCCAAAATGTTCCAGGCTTTTACTCACCACTAACAAGGAGCTATCTCTGCATTACAATATGAGTAACTCTAAGACAAGAATGAAGAGCAACGAGTCTGCATGAGAAGTTCAGAGAGATAAAAGCTCATTACATCTGGATCACAATTTGGCTAAGAGAGATAGCATCTGAAACATCAAACACTAATGTCAGGCTTTAGTATGATATATAATGGATTTTAAAAGTGGCTGTGGATTAAAAAATGAATTTATGGGTTTAAAAAAAAAAAAAGAAGCACTGCGTTATTTCTATATCTGCTGAGTCAGTTGAAGACAGACAGACGTATACTCCCGCAAGTAACTTAATTGTTACTTGCTTATACGCACAGACTTAATTCTGTGCATCCAGAACTGCTTAATGGAGGGGTCTGGAGAAGTGAAAGGATGGACTTACTCAGCATTTTGGATTCATGGAAACTGCTGTAAAAGCAGCCCTTTCGATGTCCCATTTCCAGATGGGTACAGGTGGACTCTTAGCTATTTACAGTCACTCTTACTTCTGGCAACAGAAGGATGTTATGCAGATATTTTGAACCCAACAAAACATTTGGTTTACCATTGGGGTACACAAAGTCAATGGTCCTTGGAGCAATTTTGACTGGTATTTATTTCTACTGCTTAGTGTATGTACTGAGGGAAACACTTCTTGTGCTATTTCAGTAGCTTTAGCATCATACTGCATAGAAGCTAAACATCTCTCTGTCCTCATCTCTCTAACATATCACCGGAGTGACAGAAACAGGGAAAGAACCCAGCAAATACAGTGTGTTGACTAGCTGGTGGCATGCATAGAAGGAAGCAAGGAAGATGTAATTTCAGGTATTTTATTATACTCCGATTTTCACTCAATCTGATTGTAACCAGCCGTTTCCAGAGCCAATATTTTCTTTCAGAGAAGCCTCAGAAGCAGGGACTTTTTTTTCATCAGATGAGAGTAACTTATTGCAGTGTTGATTTATACCAAGGAGCAGGTGGGATAACTTGAGGCCAGCTTCAAGCTTTACCATTTAATAAGGAATGGGAAAATGCAACTCATCACTGTATGGTATGCTGTGAAAATACTACTTACTATTTTGATTTCCACAAAAGAGCTTATGCTTTTATAAAGAATGTGTATTCCTGAAGATGAGAGAAAGCTCTGATGATATAAAAAACATTGATTAATTAATCAGGTAAGCATCCCCAAAATATATCTATTTAATCTAAACATGCATACAGTTATACATGAATACTATCCAGTGGGCCTGGAGATGCATTTGTTCTCATGTCAGGCCTTTCACCTCCTAAAAACCTCATGAAAAGAATAGGCAACAATAGGGTCAGAACTCAACAAATCTTTTGAAATTACACAAGGGTTCAGGCTCCATGCCTTATGGGCAGTAGTTCGTACTAGGAGAACTACCAAAGCAGTTCTTATTTTTCAGTTCTGCCATCACTAACTGAATTAGCAGGTAGAGCTAGCTGAAATGCATACTAACAAATCCGAGTGGTCATTATGTTCTCAGTTGCAAGTTTCAGGTTATTTTTGCTATTTTACTAGAATTTTGTCTTTTTTAAAATCCTTTATAATGTGTGGGTCAGTGCATTCCTGAGTGCTGCAGCTGAGATTTCAAATTCCAGACCATTCCTCGGAGGAAGTGCCACTGACTTGGCAGGCACAAGACATAAGTTCTGTTCTCTGCTCTGCAATTTATTTCCTATCTCACTTTGCACACGCCTTTTTCTTCTCCCATAATACAACTGTCCATCTAAATTGCACAGTCTTCTCGGCAAGGATGGTCTTTCTCTTAGTGTTTGTATCTGGCATCACTCAATAGGGCTCCTGTTTCCTCTTGAGTCGTGAGCAGTACTGTAACTCAAGCAGTTAACAAGAGCAAAAAACCTGAGTATTCTGCCTAAAAAAAAAGTGTATAATGGAACTAACACTGTGCAGATGGGAGAACAGATACATCATATGACTATTTTGCTCCATTACACAACAAAGAGTCAACTGTGAGCAGCTCTCTTAACAAGCTGGATGTTGGTAATTTTTTGTCCAGACCACTCAGCAAATACTGATAAAAAACAAGTGAGTATGCATTTACGGGTAGTTCATTAACCAAAACTAGGAGCTAACGTTGTAGTACAAACTGTGCTAAAAAACATGGGCATACGTAGTTTGCTGTCACCAGTCAAGGCATCTCCACTAGTGATAATGGAGACTTGGACTGCAGACTCTGCAGGGCACAGATATTGCTCTGCGTTCATACAACAGTTAGCACAGTGGGATCCTGGTCCATTATGAGATGTCATGAATGCTAAATCAACACAAATACATATTTAGTAAAGAGCAAATGAAAGATGTTTTGTGGACAGCCAGACTGCCGTATTATTTGGATTACAGAGTTCTACTATAGCCCCGGCAGTTCTGTGAAATACTATAAAGATGCCCAGGACATTTTCAGGAGCTGTCTCATGCAATATTCAATCAACTGAAGTGATTCAAAGCACTGCTGGTATTGGAGAGCATACTTCGCTGTATTAATTTGTGAGCTGTTGCACACAGAAATCTGAGCACACGAGAGATCCAGAATCACAGGTAATATCTGACAGAGGTCTTTATATCTTAGAAATTCAGCCATCAACATCTGCTGAGCTGGGCTCTGGTTTAGATGAGATTTATAGAAAAGCTATTGATTAAACTACAGCTTTAGCTCTGTTTACCACTTACACACACACACAAATAATTAAATACATTACAGAGCTGAATAGCATTTCAAATTATAGGTCTATCCACTTCCAAAAGTGCTTAAAAACATTATCTACAGACATATATATATGTTTGCACTGTTTAATTGACATTGTTTTCCCAACTCCTTCAAGTCACCTGTAATATCAAATCAATTAAGTATTATTTTCCCAACCTATTTACTGAGCTACCTAGCAATCAATCCACCTACACACAGAAAGAACAAATGCTCATGGGTGATGGCAGAGCTTAAAAAACTGCTGAAAAACTGTCAGCCTCCTCCAATGGCAGCCAGACTCATAGCTTTGCAGGATTACACAGCCTGACATCTTGCAGAAAATAAGTCCATGGGATAAAAGCTCCATATTCTGACAGTGCCATTCCTTCTCTGCAAATCAATACACTCCTGCATGGAATAGTGTTACTATTACAAGTTATACACATGCTAAATATGTTTTGGATTACACTGGTATAAATAAATAGATGAGAACATGGTTCTTTTCCATCTCTGGACATGAGGTCATTCCGTAAACCAAAACTAGTGCTGGGGTAAGGCAGTAACCTGGGACACTCCAGTTTGGTTCCTGTCATTGGCACACACTTCCCAGGTGACCTGGGGCATGTCAGGCAGGGCCTGACTTACAAAGGGGGTTGTGCATGTGGTGGAGATGCAGTAAATCCCAGGTGCTTGGTATCAGCTGGTCACCCCATCTCAGCTCATGGCATACTCAGCTAACTAAATAGTCACCTCTGCTATATATTAAATTTTGTTACACACGTGTGGCAGTGATGAAGGAAACAGAGATAAGATATAATCAATTGCTTTTCTGTAAAGGTAGTCTAAATCAGGGTCAATTAGCCTCACAGGTGGTGTATTTGCAAAGTCTCACTGTGGTCTCTCTCACCAGGAAGCGTGCAGGGTCATGGAGCAGGAGAGCTTGTCCTGTCCTCTGCCACATCAGGCTTTGCCATTGTTCTGAAAGGAGCTTCCACTGCTGCTTGACATATAGAACCCATCTTGTGAGAGGGCATATGATCCCATTGACAAATACTTTCTTGTCTATGTGGTCTGTTCCCTAACCTTGTAAATAAAAGCATTAAACCATTTTTTTTCCTCCCTTTGTTTGTGCTGCATCTCAAACTTCATCCCTGAGCAGCAGTAACGTCCCTAGCACAAGGGGGCTCCAATTTACACATGAAAATCTGGGTCTTTCAACATGAACTAAACAGTAATAAATCCTAGCAGCAGGCTGTACAGAGCCAGCATGAGGCTGAAATCAGAGATGGCTATAAAGCTCTTTCAGAATGAAAACTATCATTATTTGTATTGCTTCATTTAGTAGAATGGCAAGTCATACCCCTGTACAAATACGTACATTTTTGGGCACCAAGCCAGGCACTAAAACAATAGCAACTGTGACTTGTCAGGTGAGACAAGATCAATCAGGCCAGGATTTGGAGTTCAAATCACTATTGGAAATAAAGCTTCCTGGGAGCTAAAGCAAACTAAATTAAAGCGTAGGTATTCACACTGCCAGAGCATCTCAAAATGAAATTTAAAGTGCTTCTTCACAGAAATCGGAGGGTAATGCAAACAAATGCCCATGAATATTTGTTCACATTTTACAAGCCTTTGCTTTGGACATTTTCACCTGCCTTCAGTACTTTAGTGTGTGTTCAAGTGATCCACATTTCATGGTTCAAAAGTCACAGCATTTCAGTGTTCATTGCAAATGGGTTGTCTAACATTTCCAGTTGGGGAATAATACCAGATGATTCGCCCTGCTCAGCTGTATCTGTTAAGACAGTCCAACCTCTGAATTCGATACCAAATGAAAATTGGAAACTTCCTTTCGCCTCAGCCCACGCCAGTTTTAGCAAAGGCACCTGCTCAGTGTTTCCAGAGTGGTGTTTCAGGTTTTTTTTTTTTTTTTTTTTGCCAGTCAGGGCTGAAGAAAGGTCTAAAACTCGTCTCCCATCATGATGGCCCTTTGCTACTTTATCCCTAATGTCTGTTCCTCCCTTTACACTCTCTGTGCTAATCTTCACTCACTAACCAGTTGATGTGCCTACGCATCCTGTACAATGAGACACACTGGCAGCTGTCACAGCATCACTGAACCTATTGTTTGATGTGGTGCATGCGTACTCTTTTCGCAGCACTTTTAGCCTGCCTTTTCATCACATTCAATGCGAATATACCACAAGGAAGGAACAGAATTTCAGTTTAAATCAGCCACTGTTATATACCAATGACAGTTCTGGAACAGACATTTTATCCCTTATTGTTCTTTTTCATAAGAAAAATACATTGCCTTCCATAAATCTTTCCTGTGAGTCCACAGGGTCATCTATTTGCCAAAAGAGCAATTATTGATTATTCCCAGTCTACAGCTTCTGTCACTGTTCCTGAAATGCTGTGTCCATTTCTAATCAGAGCTAAGGTTATGACACAGCTTTTGTCATCTGCTTTCCCAGAAAACAGCAATATCCCAACAATAACCACAACCAATACAGTGGTGTAAAGCACCAGAAAGAATGGGTTCTTAGTGAAGGATCTTCTTTTATTAGAATCCCATATTTTAGCAAGGTTGATGCCCTGCACATCAGTCAAATAAGCTGCAAGTGCAGTCCATCCTCTGAGTCTGTCTGAGCAGGAATCTCTGCCAACTCTTTCTAGCACATTAAGGCTTAGAGGAAAAATTAAGCAGTGTTTCAAAACACCAGTTAGGCATAAGATTTAGCCAGGCATTTAGAGTAATGATCAATCACTTGAAATTTCAAATCCGGGTGTTCTGATCCTTCTTGCTCACCAAATAATCACATTCTCTCACCAAGCGATAGTAAAAGACAGGGATCTGCTAACTGATGTTCAGAGATTTTATATGAAAACCTCAGCCATTACTGGAACTGACTGTCCCCAGGAAATGCCAGTGACACTTCTTAGATCACTAGTTTGAATCAATGACAATGGTTGGAAGGGGCCACTGTGAAATGAGTTGTTAATAATCATCGTGTGTACAGACAGTGTTCTGGAATGGGCTGGGATGCCCCATGTCAGGCTTTACTTTATGTTCATGTGTTTAATCCCCATATCAGGTAATTCACACCCATTTAAGACTACCAGCCTGGGAAAATAAATCTGCAGATAACCCTCACAGTCAAATAATCCACCAAATCAGATGTGGAGGAATGACCCGGGATAGGGAAACTATTAGAAAAAAAGGCGACCGTGGGAGTCAGAAGCAGTAGAGCTTGTAGAGGAAAAGGGGTGCTGAGGTAAACGTCCCCTCATCTTATCCTGAAGTGTAGGCAGAGACCATGCTGCTCCTGGAGTATTTTGGCTTGTTTTCTTTCACAGAGAAGGAGCTGCCTGCTCATGAGAGAATATAATACTATATGGAATAAATGAGATTTGAAAACCGCATATTTTCCACCCACACTACAATGGGCATTATTGCTGGCAGCCAGCAGTGGGAATAGCTGGGTAGACAACCAGCCTTAATTAGGAGGAAGGCATATTCTTCTCAGGAGAAAGCCAGGCTTGCAAATGTTTGCACCAAGCATATTCCATGGATTTTAGATGTAGCACCATTTGCAAAGCAAGGTCTGACTGAAAATGAGTGCACAGTAGGGCATAATTTTAAGAATCCTGCACAGGATATTCTTCCAGACAAGCAAAGGAGAACAGGTTTTCAGATGCTGTTGTTTCTTACCATACAAATTGTAGGTGATGTATTGATCCAAAATACCAAGTGTCAGAAACAAGGGCCACAATGTCTGCAGGGGCTGAGCCCTCTGCAACATCACAGACCCCTGAGCCAGCATTTGAACAACTCAAGCTGAGCTGGGAAATTGTTTAGGGCTCTGTTGCTGGGCTCCTATACAGTCTTGGCATGTGTGGCCGAACTTGGTCTGCACTGATGCTGGGAATGAGCAAGTTGGACTGTCTGCATAAGGTGTGAGCAATTACACCCCCTTAAATCACAATGATATTATTAAGGGAACTTCCTTTAGGATCACAAGGGATTAGGAAGGCCAAACCAATCAAAAGTTCCCCAAGCAAATATGGCCCTTCACTCCTGACACATCTCCAGCTGACCCTCAGAAGCGTTGGTCCCTCGTGGAGTCCACTGCTGCCTTGGCTGCCTAAGCTTACATAAGAGAGGTGGAAGTTGTTGCTAAAAAGAATTTTGCAAAAGGATTTCCCATGTAAGCTCAACACTTGTAGAACAGTTTTGATGCCCTTCCTACATTTGTGTTGTTTTTAGAAAACTGTTTGAAAACAGAAAGCTGATTATTGTTCAGAGTGAAAAGCTGAAATGTTGTGTTGTTTATTCTGTTTTGGAAGTGTTTCGTCTGCAGACATCTGAACCTGGCTCCATTTCACTTCTGTATGTCTTCCAGCCTCCCCTGGAGACATACTCAGGCACACACAGCCCTGTCCTCTGCCCTCCCACTAGCAGGCTGCCACCAAGCCAGGAAGTGCTACTTCCTCTAAAGTAGACATCAATGTCAGCACATGAATCCACTGACAGATGGAGACTGAAAGTCATGAAAAAAAACCAGTCCTGCCCTAGAGATCAAATCCATCAGCTTCCCACCATGTCTCACTCTTCTTGCTCGCCCAGCAACTAACTCCCTAAGTTACCCTGGAAGACAAATCTCCCTAGGGCCAAAGCACAAAGCTGCCAAGAAGCTGGCTGAGCCAGGTTTTTGTTGTTTCACACTGTAATTACACATTAAAATTTGGAATCTTTTTCTGGTGGTTTTTTTGAGAGGCAGCTGGGTCTCTCTGGCCTGTCCCATCCAGATGGTGCTCCAACTGGATGCAAATCTTCAGACAACACTTTTAAAACTTGAACTAAAAACCTAACAACAACAAAAATGTAACCAGGTGAATTCGGTGCCTGTGAAAGAAACACAACTGCGAGAGGGTTGGAGAAAAAGAGCCAAATCCCCTAAAGGCCTCAGGTACCCATAGGAGACACACAGACTTGAATCTTGGTGGCCAGGGCCCAAGAGGCACCCAAGGGTCAGGATCTGGCCCCTCCACTCCTTGCAGGGCACATGGAGAGAGGCTGGTGCCCCAGGAGGTGACAGAAGTGATCTGCATCCTGAGCAGGAGCTCTGCAGAGGGAGCCAGAAGGAAACAACAAACACAAATAAGCCCTGTAAATCCTCCTGCTCTGTGGTGCCTGAAGCAGGGCTGGACAGAAGGATCCTCCATCACATAGGTCCTTGTCCTTTTACTTGTTTCCACTTGTATGTCAGGATGCTTTAACAGAAATCCCATACACAAGCCTGGAAAGAGATGCTGCCTCCAAGCTCCCTCCTGCCAGAGGGAGGTCCTACCTGCTGAGCTCCACAGCCCTGATGCCTCTCTTACTTTCCTTCTGACCCCACAGCTCTTCCACTCCTTTCTACAAGGGAGCACAGATCTGGGATTAAGATGGTCCTACCCAAACCATCACCAGGGGAGACAGGCCAAGAATGTGCTTCTCGAGTTGGGAATGACATTAATTGGGATGCTCTGCTTTGGGGGTAGGTGTTTATCTAAAAGAGGATTCCATGAAAGGTGCCACCTATCCATTTTCAGAACACAGCTATTACAGCTGATTTTGGGGAAAGCCTTGCCTTGTCATTGGGTACCGTCTGGTCAGAGGGTGTGGGTCAGAGTGGGCCCTTTGCAGCACTACTCTGTGGTTTCAGTGATGGTGAGACTCCAAGGCACACTGCGCAGAGGACAGGTGTTAGTCTGGGCGTTTAGACAAGATTGGCATAAAAAAGGGAGATGCCAATAAGTGCCTTAAAAGATGGGCTGTAAAAGGTGACATTTAAAAGGTAGGTCATTTTGGAACATAATTTTTGAAGGGTATGCTGGAAGTCCCTACAGATTGTTTTGGGTACCCAAGACCTTTCCTAGATGGTAACTACAGGTCCTGTATTTTGTAGAGCAGATGCAGGCGACAACACTGCAGAACTCCTCCACTGCCTTTCCACCACTGACTGCACCAACCCCTGCACCACTGCTCTCGCAGCCCTCCTATAGGCTGCCCTCTGAAGAACAGCAAGCAATAGCAAGGGCCTCCATGATGTGCAGGCTGCAGAGACAACATCAGATGAAAGCATTTAGGCACAGGCATGGAGTCACCAACTATACCTGAACTGTAAGGCATGGCCCACATATGCCTGTGCTTCCAGAATACCAAGCCAGCATGGCCTGGGTTCAAAGTAAAATGTGATGCATTAAAGTTGATTCCAAAACGTGATTGCACAGAAGTTGATATAGGTTGTAATTGTTTGGATTTAGTTTTTGTTTTTTTCTTTTTTAAACTCAGAAACAAGAAAAGGCCATTGCCAGGTAGATCTGTCTGTCAGAACTGAATCAAGACCGTAAAGTCATGAGATGGAAACAGTAGTTGGAAGCAAATACTGAGTTTTGATCCTACAAGGTAAAGAGTTTCTACCCTTTCCTGAACACCCATATGACTATTTAGACCAAATAATTTCTATGAGTCCAGAGCCTGGGAAGCCAGCATGATGCCTGATGCAAGAATAGCAAGCTAGTACATGACAATCCAGAAGAAACTAAATTTGAGCTCCTTTTAGATCACCTACCGTGCGATTATAAAGGAAGCCCCTCCATCTAAATGGCTCCACATTAATTTTCTTCATCTGTTTCACACTTCCCCCCCTTAATCTCCCCACTTCTCCAACAATACAAATGATGTTGGCTTGGACATATTTTCTCTCCAGCAGTTCAATAATTTGGAGACAGCGATGCATCAGAGCTCTCTGTTGGAAAGCACATTCAAACATTTACTATTCACTCCTACGCTGATTACTCACTCAGAGTGCTTAAAAAAATAATAATAGCAACATTAAAAAACAACAAAAATACCAACCTAAAACAAAAATGGGAATATGGAAGTGTACAGCATTCAAATAAACTCTGGCTCCCTTGCCAAACTCATTAATAATTTTGGCTTTCCAAAAAAAAAAAAAAAAGATTTGGATTGCTCTGCTCTTCAAGTATCAAAACATCCAATTAACACAGCTAATTAGCGTCACAAACAGCAGTCAAAAGAATGGTAATTTAGATTCAGGATTTCAAAGGTTTCTTAATCCCAGGCCAATGCAACTAATCTCTCAGAGGCTGAAAGTGTTTTGTTATTGCAATGCAATTGTATAGCATCCCATCAATTAGTGGCATTGCAGGGAACACTCGTTTGCATGATTCATTTGTCTAATCAGAACAAAAAAAAAAGAGAGGGGGAGGGGGACAAAAAGGAACAGAGAAATCTAGCTCCCTAAAATATGCAGTATCAATTTTTCCAAATAATTTATACCATAGCTGGAAATGTTTGTGAATAACACTATGTCCTTCCCAAAAGCAAGCCAGCAGGTTGAACGGTTTTTGGTAGTTTTTAAGAGAGTAATAGGACTGTAAAGCCAGTCATACAAGTGATATCAGCTGGTCTGCAATTAGATGTGTTGCCTGATATGAACATTTTCTTAGAAACGGAGGGAGAAAATACGTTTGAATGAAAAGATCCCATTCTTACCAACCTTCCCATTATGCAGGAAACACACAAAAGTGGCAAGATTCTCATCAGACAGATGCTGTTATGCCCTCATCACAGTCAACTACACATTTTCCAGGGATTTGACTCCAAAAGCTCCTGGCAAACTCCAAGTTTACCACATCTCTTACAATGTCACTTACATTTCCAAAAGCCCATTTTTCCCAGTGGGATGGGAATGGAGGAACACTCAGCACCACAGTTGGGATTACTCTTCTTGTTTTGGCTACAGAACTCAAGTTACCAAATTAAGATTTGAAGGTGTATCTGCAACACCCAAACATCTCTGCTTGTTCAGATCTTGCATCGGCTCCATTTTAAAGGTAAAGTCCATTGGAAAATGAGCAAGATTGAAGTTCAGAAACAAACTTTTTCTTAATTTGCCATGTTTCTCTATAACTTCTAGTCCATCTCAATCCCAGTTTATGATCAAAACTTTTAAATTTTTACCTTCTTCCATACTCCGCTGCCTGGCCCTTCCCAAAATGTTGCAGTCCTTCGGCCTTCTGCTGGTCTTATCTTTATTTCAGATTAAAAGGCTTCAATTTCACACTGTACCTTCCCCAACAGCAACAGACTGGAATGTCTTGCACATAATCCTTGCTCTGGCCTATAACATAACCTTGCAAGTCACTTGTCCCTCAGTTTCCCTGACTTTAAAACAGTGCTAAGTAGTTCCAGACTGCACTCCAAAGGGATGCTTAGAGATACTATAAAGTTGGCCCATTCAGAAAACCTCCAAAGTAGTACCTGAGCTCTGGAATCAAACCATTATATTTCTATGAGCATGACAAATTAAGAGGATTATGACAAAGATGACGTTTCAGAATAATGGTGGTAAATCACAGATTTGCTTTAAGCAACCTCTACACAGAACTGAGCTGTTTATTATAGCCCACACCTGGAGGAACTAGAGTGATCCAACCACCTAACAACAATTCTTTTTGCTTCCAGCATATGCACACACTGACCTATACCTCCTCACAACAGGGCCTTTCTGCTCCATTTCCCATTGGGTACAAAGCAATCTTCCAAACCGTCAGCATTTCTACCACAGACGTAGCCGAGGGCTTCACAGTTCTGGATGCTTTTAGTCTAGTCACAAAATACTTAGAAAAGGCTGAGGGTGAAACACTTACTACAAAGCAGTTGGTCCTACCCATAGTATCCTTTCTTCCTGCCTGGTAAAAGAGTGAAAAGTCCTGAAAGCAAATGGACTTGAATCAAAACAAGATCAAGCAGTCAGAAAACAGATTCTTCATGACAGGAGGAAACCTTTGCCCTCCCTGGTCCTAATTTCTGGCTTCTGTACTGGACCTGCCATACAACTGCACTTAATAAGACTGCATTGGACAAGACAACCCATGAGCAGAACAGGCTCTTGATGAGTTAAGTTCACAGCCAAATCTAACTGAAGTCAAAAAAGGGAACATAAAAAAGCTGGGACCACTCTCTACATGAGCCCAGTAAATGGTCCCAGTATCAGTTCTAGTCCAGGCAAAGTAGTTATAAAAAAAGGTATTCAGAGGTGAAAAAGTTAATGTACAAATACAGTGTTCACTCTTGAAGCCATTACCATGTTTTAATGCATAAAGCACTAATGAAGATGTATAGACTCAATCTCATGGACTTATAGACTGAATCTTTGCCTCACTTACATTAAGCTCTGGCTGCTCTTGCCCACTCAATCATCCTTAACACACTCATTGGCATCAACTGTTTCTTTTGTCCTATACAGAGATCCTCATATGCTGCAGATTTTGATACAAAGTCTAAAAAGTGGATAATTATTAAAGAGTGCTTTGTTGTGACTGGACTCTGTACTGGTTGGGTTGAGCTGTTGCCATTTTTGCAAGGAAAATTAGGAGAAAGAAGCCTTTAGGAAGCCCAGACAAAGCAAAAAATTTATCTGAACAGTATGCTTGATTAATACCTGTTATTAGAAATGGCCCAAATAGGAACCTTATCTATGAACTCCTTCACTGTTTCAGGGCTAAGAAATTCTCAAATCAAAGTCTGTCTGCATTATTTTCACAACAGAATGTGTGTTAAAAAAGAGAAAGAATCTATATTCATTTCTCATTCACGCAAGTAAAAAAGCTTACCAGTCTTGCAGGATTCAAACCTCAAAGGCAGGTATCCTTCGTAAAGAGGGTGATATCATAGGAACTTTTATACTATTTCTTTAAAAGTACTGAATCCCAGAGCCACCAAATCACTCGGTAGCACTAGGAACGCTGACTCTTAACTGTGGCCCCAAAACACATCCTAAATCTCAGTACCATTCAGCTAAGCTGACAGAAGGCAGGACACTCTGCAGCATATATGCATACATGTGACAGATGGAACTCAAACATTGAAAAAACTTTGGGAAAACAACTAAACTTCTGACCATTAAGTATTCAAATTATGTGGCACTGCAACTGTTCTGCTATTGAATTAAGAACAATTGCTATCAAACAATTCAAGGCACCTTCTTGTTCTGCCTCAAAGGAGAAAGTGGTATTTTGATCAAGATGGTTCAACATTTTTCACCTCCTGCTCCAGCTTGATAACAGCACTCATGGACAAAAGAGAATGAAAAGGTAGGAGCAGTTATCTCAAAATAACACTGCAAAAGTTAGCAGGTAGCTGGTGAAGTTGAGTTTCAGCTAAAATCCTGCTTTACAGTCTTACTGAAGATCAAGCAGTAAGGTGCACTCTTACTGTTTGCCCAACTAAACCATGACAAAGCCTGTGTTCATAAACAAGCACATATTTTCTACATATCTTAAAGTCCAGTAAATAATTTCCAAACCTCATGTTCCTGATGCCTGAAATGGAAAGAATATTGGCTTTCCTTCCTAAGGCTGTCTAAAATTCACGAACATAAAGGCTATTATTTAGGAGCTCAGAAGCACTCTTTATGTATGGCACATTTATTACCATTTTTTCACCTTGTCCTTTCTAGATGTGTTTGGAAATGTGCAAGAGATTCATAGCAACAAAGAATCTTTGTTTAACCGGAAAAAATATCTTGAGGTCTGGACTTTCTAGTGTTAGTGAGTCTAAGTCAGGTGCTGAAATATGATCTTAGCATTATTTCTATGTGTATTAGTTCAGAGTTAATAGATAGGTACATAGATCTACATTACAATTAATAAGCCTAGCCAGGGAAAAGTAGGTCCCACAGCACACCTTTCAGAAGCAAGCCGTTACTAATCAGCATTTTAACGAAGCATAATTACAACAGCTTATGGCTCCCACCAGGTAAAGCAATAATTATAGGTGCAACCAAATAAACAGGGAAAATAATTACCTATTTCTCAGAGCTAATATTAATTTAACCAGGCTTGGAGTGATGGCTAGAGAGACAGCTCAGTGCTTTTGCACTGCCAGCTAGAAAAACTGTTCCAGTTAAAACACAGATCACAGTTGCCATAGTCAAAGAGGGGGGAAGGTACACAGCCTTTTTAATCTCCAGGACACCGTCCAGATTTCAAACAGGTGATGTGGTCATTCATTGGGCAATTAAATTCTTCCCCTATGTACTGTGTATGAGAAGCACATCTTCTCCTGGGAAGAAGGGGTGAAACACCCTGCGCTGACACATGCAGCCATGCTGGATGGCCAGAATGAAAACACACAGCTCTGAGCAGGCTGAGGCGACTCAAGTTAGAGAAAGGGTGCCGAAAATATCCATGTTCTCTGCAGCAACAGGGGATTGGATTCAAGGAGTATGTCTGCTTACACTGCTGGACAGTAAAGCAGACAACTTTGTGCACTGACAGACACATCCAAGACCGATGATCCAAAGGCAGCCATGCAAAGGGTGGGCAGGACACCATACGATACCAGTGACTCTCTTACTTTCTTGACAGGAGAGTTAACCACTGGCAGAGGAAGTCCCTGAGTTAGTCCTGCCACCATGACTGGCTTAGAGTAAACAGTGCCGTTCAGATGGATCAGTGAAAACTGTTTAATAATTACTTTCCAGGGCCATTTCTGCTCTGCTGTACTTTCTATCCATGGAGAGAAGCAGACGCAGACATATCAAGTGCCGCTATAATATCTAGAACACTCCAGGCTTCCTCTGGATTACAGTGGCTTGTAAGCACACCCCCTCCTGGACTCAGTGAGGCTTTCTGATTGCATTGGGGATCCCCCACTGTATTGACACTGCCTTTCGCAAGCAAGTCCCTAGCATATGAAATAAAAACAAACCAAAGCTTTTGATTTTGTTTTCATGATGCTCCCATCTCACTATGGAAACACAAACAAAATAAAGAGGTTGATGATGATTTACTGAACACAGATGAAAAAACCTACAGCCCAGTAGTGTTTTGTATTCCAGAGCTAATACTGTTAAATATCAATACCTTAATGATTTTAATACATGCTGGTTTTGCCTGGTGATCCAAAGGAAGGAGGTGTGGGTCAGGGAGTGTGGTGGAACACTCCCAAGCACAGGCCATTCTTCCAAAGAGAGGAAGACTGCAGTGTGCAGGCTGAAACAGAGGGGAAAGTAGGCAGGTAATAGGAATAACACTGCACAGAATTGCAAGCCGCGGGGTCAAGACTGAGACCAAATGATAACTGCTAGTGATGTCGTTATGACACAATAACAGTGTGGCTCTACTAAGCCACATTTGTCCTCAGGCCACTTTCCAGCCCTCTGAGCATTTCAACAGCATTGTTTCACTGGGTTCTTCAGTGTTTCAGAACAAATTATACTGGTAAACAGATTTGTGGCAACACTTGAGGCTGAAAAACCAACTATGCTTTTGAACAGCATCAATTCCTCAGGCTGATACAAGTCAGAGAGGTCTGACTGCAGCAAAACCAGAACAACTGAGAAGAGTGAACCAACTATTTTGGGAGTTCACTACACTGGTTTGCTAAGCCAGCTGAAATCCACAAACCATCTTCCCTCCTTCCTGAGCATTGTAGTGTTGGGTTGCCTGGGTATGGGGGCCAGGCTCTGCCAAAAGCACACAATTCATGTTCAGGAGTTGACCGTCCTTTGCTAGGTTTGCTTTCGCTTAATCATCAGAACAGCTCCTTCATTCTCATTCTTCCCCCATTTTTTTTCTTAAGAATTACCAAGCCTGAAAACGTTCATTTGTGTTTCATATTTAGCAAAGTGATTTTGCACATCTGTACTGATGCCAGAAAACAAAGGAAGGCACTTGCAAAAGGACAAAACTAAAAAAAGAGGAAACCATAGAAAGGGGGGATTTAAGACATTTCTGAAATTAATAAAAACAGTGACACAAACATTCCTTAAGAAACCATGTTCTCCTGAGGAGCTCCAGAACTAATTGGATGGGAGAAGGTTTGATATGTTTCAGCTAAGCTAAACCAAATCCCAAAGCCTTTTTAGCTTCACCATCACTAAATGAAGGCTTATGCCACTGTAATTTGGGCTTGAATGGCAGACATGAATGTCAATAGAGTCAAGAGGTTTGGATACAAGTGGGGTGGAAATTTACCCTGAGGGATAGATTTTACCCCTTGCAAAAGCTGTAAAGCAAGGATTATGCAGAAAATGAAGCTATATTGCCAAGACGAGGATATTTAAACCCCTTAGGCAACTTCTATGTAATTTTATTATTATTTTAATTTAATTTCTGAAAATCTCTTTCTCTCCCCACTCCAAAGAGTAACCATGAAATAATGCACTGGAAGAAGCAATGGTGGGACCAAATTCTCATCAGCTGAAGCACTCTAGGCTCAATTTGAACTGACAAGGTGCCTGCATGAGGCTCTGAATCAAGTACTGTGTAAAGCAACTTTTCCTTGCTAGAGAGGACATTCAAGGCCTCAAATCTTCCTGCTGTCACAGAGCCAAAGGCCTTAACTGAAAGGAAGATGGGGAGGGACAGCTAAGCTCCTGTCCTGCTGCTTCCCTTTGCATGGTACAGAATAAATAAGGAAAAGGCTGCCAGTGTCTACACAGTACTCGAAAGTGACAGATATGTTACCCAGATGTCTGGGTTGCCTACATGGGTTTTTTGAGCCTAAAATGTTATGCCACAGATCCCTTCAGGCCAGATGTGCAAACAAAACCTCCTCAAGCAGCTAAGATGCAATCAGAATTCCTAGGACATCACTGGAATTAAAAGGGGTTCAAACCCTAGGTATTTTGCAGTCTTTTGCAAAGGAGAAACTTTTCTGCATTTTAAATGCCTCTAAAAGCCTTCACCCTTCTGTTGACTCAGTTCGCCGATTATAAGTACAGTAATAAGCATCATCCCCTACCTCGGAAGCATGCTATGACATTTCCCGAAATATATTAGTCAACTCTCATGAGAGGGCAAAGGGGCAAAAAATTCTTTACATAACTATTGGTGAGGAGGAGACCTCACCCCATTCTAACCATGGCTACATTTCACAAGAAAAAGGCTCAAAGTGAGTATATGAAGTGTCTTAAGCATACAGTTTCTGTTCAGCTGCTGAAAAAAATAAAGAAACCTCTATGAATAAATGAAGCCTCCATTGAATTTCCCCAAAATCTTTCTCGCTGGAAGCTTATGTGATACTCCAAGTAGCTGTAGGAGCATTTCCAGGCAATTCAAATTCAAAGCTCCTGCTGCTGGCTGCCTGAGTCACTTTTACAAAGGTTTTCCATGCCACTGTATTTTGAAGGATGTTACCTTAACTTCAAGTTCCAAGAATAATAATACAGGGAGGGTTTTGTGTAGCCTGGATATATGTTTAATGCCTGGCTGATCAAAGCAGGTTCTTTCTATCCTGTGCAATAGCTGACTTCACAAACCTACTTTGGCAACTGGTCCAGTGCTTTCCACAGAGAAGGAAAATGCACTGGAACAATGAGAGTACAAGAGTGATCAGCAAGGATGCCAAAACATCCATCACTGAACCAAATACTGCAAATTTTGGACACATCCAGGAAAGAGCTGGATAAACTCCTCTGCAGAAAGTCCAAGACAGCTTTACACAGCTAGTTGCCTTATCCTCATACTAGATAAGGAATTGCACCATACAGTGAATCAGCAAAGTATCTCTTCCTGCACTCACAAACAGGCAAATGCTTAAAGAAGTTACCCTGAGGACCAAATTAACTTTTTTTTTTCTGAAGTGGTAAATTGAAAATATGAATAAGGTACTCAAAGACCTCAGTGCCCCTTCCCATCCCTCTGCCTCATCACCTAAGCCTGAGCTACTGTGGCCTTGCAAGAAGACCACGTGTCCCCCACGGCCCCTCCATCCATGTGACCTGACAACCAGAGATGTGGGAGCTGCACAGTGGCAGTGTCCACAAGAGGACTTTTGTGACTGGGACCTCACCCCTTTGGCTCAGAAGTTTGGCCACTCTCAAGCACAGAACACAATTGAAAAGAGAGCTGCCACCTTCATCCAGCTCCCCTTTCTCCCAGGCTACACAGCTAGGCTTACAAAGAATTGCTGTTTTTTTCAGGTCTACAGTATTTTCTGTAAAAGTGTAGTCTTTTGGAGCCATGGGATTATTTGAGGTTTCCCCAGCATTCATTAAAAAATGCAATTGTAGGCTTCACAGTTGGAGAGAAAAGCTTAATAATGCAACTGTATGCAGACCTAAAAATAGACTAAAAAAATTTAAGACTCCCAAATACACCTGGCAATGCTAGATTCCAGATTCACTGGTGCATCCCCTTGTACTTTGCAATTTTCTTGCATGCACAGGGAAACAGAAGAGAGAATTTTTAAAATAAATGAAGAAGAAAACATAATTGTTAAAGTTCAAACACATTGAGATAACTCATTTACAAAACCTGCCTGCCACGTTGTATGCAATGAAAATGCTGATGAACGTCATCACCGTGCAATGGCTCTAAAATTGATTTGTGGGGGGTAGGAAGATTCTGTTTCACCTTCCTTAGTGGGGAAGCCAGACAGAGCTTTAAGCTTTATTGACTCTGGTACTATAATCACAGTTGCTGGTCTTTCAACCTGTTCCAGAACTGGAGAGAGGTTTTCTTCTCTGTATGACTAGACACTGTAGCATGGTCGATTCTGTGCTGAATTGAAATTCATCAGAGCCTGTTTTGTCTCAACAGAGTAATAAAAGCCTAAAACGTTATTATGCATGAAATGGTTATGGAGCTGTTGAAAGGATTGTTTTTCCCCCTTGTTACAAAAAAGGGAGGAGAGGGGAAGTATCTGACCTGACAATAAAAGGTGATTTGAAAGAAAGATAAGTCTTTTATATAAAATTGGCTCTACCTGCAAAAATGTGTAAGGGAAGCAAAAACACCAAATGGATCTCAGAGAAGGAGTCCAAAGGATGAGGTGAGAACCTCACCAGGCCTTGGTGCTGCTCAGTGCAAGGGACTCAGCTAAAAATCCATCTCTGCTCATAGATAATCACGGCCTGCACATTCACCTCTTTTCTTGATCTTCTAACATGAAACATTAGCAGGTGCTCCAGGGCACAAGGCAGCAAACCCATGCCCTCCCTCCCTGGCTCCAATCCTGCAGAGAATTATGTACTCACTCTACTCCTGTCCCCCAAATGAAGCATTTGTAAAAGTTCCTCATGGCATCAAAAGGCCTCAGCAAGATTAATCTTTCCTAATATAAACTAAATCACAAAAATATATGCACACAGTCAAGTTATGACTGAGGGTGGAAGAGAACCATTGCAACAGGTCAAGACACCTTGATCTTTAGAGGCTCATCTCTCCCAAACTAAGCATTGCCTGCTGAATACCTGTGATTCAGACAGCATTTTGTGCTGTTTGAGGCAGACTGGGCGTGATGTAGTAGTGTTAAAATCTGGCTGCATGTGCAGTAGAAAGGGGGCATCTAAGACGGGCACTTGAGGATGAAGGGCACAGCCTGTGTGGCCTTTCTTTCCGAGTGCCTATTAGTGTTAATTAGTAATTAAGTAATTGAATTACACACAATTGCACAGAGGACACACACTTATACATAGATAAGTACCATGCACTAATATGTCTTTCATATCTGTGCAGCAGCGTGTACACAGACAATAAAGACACAGGAGGAAACTTTGACCTCAGTGAACTGGATGGGAGTTTGCTAACCCCCAGACTGCACCCAGACTCTGCCCGCCTGCGGCTGTTGCCCGGAGAGACCCCTACCCCAGAGGCAGCTCCATAACTGGGCTGCCTGCACCTACATATCCATACCTGCAGGGCCAGACTCAGGCTCCCTTGGTCCACACCTGAGCTGAGAGGGTAATGCTAGATTTAAAACCACATTAAATAACCTTGAGCCACTAAACACTTCTAAGAGTTTGAAGGAGGTAAGAACAGGGTCCCAAACACATGCTAAACAAAACCACAATGCCTGTGTGCTTTTGTAAATAGCTCAATATAAACCACGCATTTTTATTCCCCCTTAAAAAGAGGCTCATGAAAGTGCGTGGTCTCCAACCCCCTTGAATCCTCTCAGAGGGGGGGCTTTCAAAGCAATAACTATTAAAATGTTACTGCCATTTGTCTAATGCAATTCCATGCTCCACATCCATCTTTAGAGAGCTGACTTTCATTAACACTTCAAAAATAATTTAAGGTTTTCTCGGTGAAGGTTAGAAACTTTTCACAGCTCAGAGCTAATAGCTTTGCTGTTTACATGCTATAATGTCTTGATAACCTTTTCAAACACACTGTGGCCGGCAGCTGGGACCTGTCCCTGCTATTTTTGTTCCCAGAATGTAACAGCAGAAATGTGATGACTTTGTGCCCCTGAAATGGTCACATTTCTTCTCTTTAGGCTTCGCTTCCATTACAGCACTAACAGAAAGGGCCTCACCTTTTCAAGAGGCTCCTGATGTATTGAAATAAAGCCCTGGCTGTCCTTTCCCTGGAGAAATGAAACAAGCTGATTGTCTCATTGGAAACCCAGTTTCAGGGGGCATAGGAAGAGGGCAGGCAGTCTGCCTTTCCTATCTGGAGGTGCCTTGGAGAAGACAATGAACCTATGTGAACTATTTTGCCTGGAAGAATAAGGATAGGATTCTTGTTTTCAGGTGCTGGATGGACAAAGTCATAATCCCACAGTGTTTATTCTGACACTGCAGCAAAACAAATGCTGCAGCTCTCTTATTTTGCTGTACTTCAGTTGTATGCAGATTACAAATCCTTACTGGAGACATGGCAGGCTGGCAAATGATAGCTGAATACTGGGGCACCCACAGGCTGGAAAATGGTGTCTCTTTCTGAAAGCATGAATTGCACTTGCTCCAGTCTCCTGCCCACTCAACAGCTGGAACAGGGAGGCAGGATGGGAGGATGCTGTAGTATCTACATGCCTTTCTATAAAACATCATGCAGGTCTAATTTCAGCATACTGTCTTTAAAATCACTGGGCCAGACAATGGCCTCAGATACAATTTACATGGAAAAATTCAATCCCATGAAGAGCTCCAGGAGGGGTTTTCTCTCCCCTAAACCCAGAAGCAAATAAATGCAGCTGCTCCAAACTGATAGTGAGTAAAGGCCCTGAAGCTGAGAGCATGGGACCAATCCATTCTTATTAAGTTAAAGCATTAAAAGTCCTGGACAAGCTGTAAAAAAAAAAAAAAAAAAAGGAGACATGATCAACACAGTCAAATTTACAGCAGACCTGGGGGCATGTCCATGATGTTCTCTCTCCTGGGAGCTCTGCTAGATACAGCCTTGGAGCAGTCATAAGCACCACGGCACGTGTTGCAAACAACAGGTTAAATGAGCCCTAAAAGGAATCATTTTAATGGTCATCTTTCTCCTTTTTTGCAGGGATGTGAAAGGGAGAGGTCAGTTTGTGACAAGCTCCCTGTAGCCTTCTTGAACACGTTCAGAGACCAGATGAGGTGAAAGGAGGGGTTGTGAGTTCTTCCCAGACTAAAAAGGCTTCCAGAGGGCCCAGTGATTGTGGGTGGCATGGGCTGCTTCCACCACAGAGGGCTTGTCCTTTGAGATCTGCACATGGGATCCTAGAGAGCATGGTGTAAAGTATTTCTTGCTACTACCAAGTCACTGTAAGTAGCTTGAAGACAAATACAGGCTTCTGATCTCCATCCAAATGCTTTAATTTTTTAAGGTTGAGAAGTGATGACAAAAACTTTTAAAAGATTCCTTGGCTTGGAAAGAGAGGAGAGTAAATCGAAGAGTAAGGTATACATCATACAATTTATTGTGGCTTATTTAGGCAGTTTGGCTAAATACTTCATGGAAAGCTGCAAATTCAGCAGAAATTTTGCAAGGAGTTAGTGTAGCAAATGAGAACAGGTAGTGATCGGGCTATAGAACAGCAAAACAGAGTCATCGTTAATTAAGAGACCTAAATGATGAGACCCACTGAATTAGGTCAGTGAATATGCCCCTTCCTGCTCTAGTTTTAGGTTGTGTAAATGACTTCAAGCGAGGTCGTTTTCAGAGTTCCTGCAGTTGCCAGTGGGGCTATATAATGGACATGAGAAAAGCAGCCAAGAAACATCCAACAATTTAGATCTACTCTAGAACTGGGTCAACATACGGCAAAAGAAAATTAAAGTCAACAAATGCAAAGTAATGTTCATCGCCACATGATCCTTGGAACCCCTGCTAAGCCTAATTTATATAAATGGCTTAGAGAAGCTGACTAGGAACTGGTTAAGCCTGCTGACAACACAAAATTGGGGAAGTGGACATGGAGAGGAAAGAAAAAAAGCAAGCAAAGAAATTCTACAGAGTCCTTAGTTTGCTAGGTAATTTGGACAAGGTGCAGTGAATAGCTCCTAATGTTGACAAATGCAAAAGCAATACAATTTATTTGCAAGATCTCAGGACAAAATTAGAATTGCCTTGGACTTCAGCAAGGGGAGGCTAAAATGACTACAGCAGGAAGAGAGTAGCCTTCTCTTACAAAGGCCAGGTGGCACAGCCATGTAATTAATATTTAAGCTAAGAAAGGAATCAAGGTGAAAAAAAAAAAGTAACAACATTCAGGTTGTTTAAAGATAACCCCCAAAAAAGCAAAAAAACAGACCCGCATCTATTATTACATCTTTACAGCAAAGTCTTTAGCTGGCAAAAAACCTGCAGAGCTAATATTCTGCAAAGCCTGAGCACAGGCAGGACCTTGATATAGGAGAATGCAGTAACCTCTGTGTGAGCCAGAAGGAGAGGAGACAGGGTTACTTCTGGTGAGGACTGCTTTCTGAGTTGCTTAGAAATGTCAGCCTTTGTTACACTAGCAGTCCAAGAGTACAAAAATTATAAGATCCAAAATGAAAACCAAGCCTTTGAGAGAAGGTGTTTCTAGGGGAACTTGGCCATTACCTCAAGATTGATTCCAGCGCCTCATACCCAAATGTATGCAAGGATGGCTTCTTCCAAACAATCAGGACTTGAAAGCTGTCAGCAGACGAGGCAGTGAGAAGACAATTTTGCAGAAGAACTGTCATACATGTTCTAACACTGTCCACTCCAGCATAGCCAACTGATCACAATGCAGCATAGGGCAGGCTAGAGATATCAAGCCTAAAATTGAATAGGAAGCAGAATCAACTTATTTTAAAACCAAAAATTCCTGGGCTGTCCTCCATCTTCATAAAAAGCAATAGAAGGCAACCCTTTGTAATACTATTGTTCAATTCAGACATTCAAACCAGACTGCATAATGCTTTCACAAACATACTACACAGGGTGTGAGAAGTGACTGACCTAGATACAACAAAGTAATACATGCTGTAATAGTGAAATGAGCAGCAGGAAAACCTATAGCACTACTGTAGACTATAAAGGGAGAGCAGATGAGGACGAGTTCAGAAAGGAACCTAAAAGGGAAGGAATAACAAATACAACACAGATGACATCACAAGTGCTGTAGTCAAGGAAACATGGTTTTTTTTCCCCCTCACTTCAGAGCAAGCAATCATAAAATGGACAAAAGAAGGAATTCATTCAGAGCCACTCCTATCTTCTTCCCTAAGCTTATACAACTTTCAGGGACAATAAAAAGCAGGTTTAGTCAGTAGAGATTTGGGATCTAATCTTCACAAAGGTTTGATCTTTCAATGTTCAGTTCATAGTAATTTTGCTCCTGACTTCCATGCACATTGCATCAGGCCAAAAATACACAGAACACAATCTATGTAGCAAGAACACGATACCTGCCCTTTTTTTTGGTCGTCTTTCAGTCACCAGCTATGAGTTAAAATACTATATTAGTTACTCCAAGTTAAATGCTTGCAACATTGTCAAGGTATTATGATTGTGTAGCTGAACTCCATTTTTAACCTTTTCATGAATGTAATCTCCTTTAGCATAAAAACGAATAAGGCATTATATTTCTTACCCTAAGCTAAATACCTCTGGACCACAGAATCTGCAGAATGGTACAAATCTCCCCCTTCCGCTGTCAGAGGTTTCTACTCCCCAAAGTTTACAAAGCAATTAAGAGGATTTGCACACAAGCATGCCTTGCAGCCTGCTAGACTCGAAAGATCTTTTCCCTAATACAATTCAATCACAAAGAACAAGCAAGCCCACATTGGAAAAGAGAAAAAGGATGAATGACAGGCATTGTGCTTTACCATTAACCAATGTATTTTAACATCCTAATTTACCTTACCATTCTTAGGGTAACTGTCATGGTTTAGCCCCTGTTGGCAACCAAGCACAACACAGCTGCTTACTCACCCTCCCGCTCCACTGGGATGGGGGAGAGAATCAGAAGGGCAAAAGTAAGAAAACTCATGGGTTAAGATAAGAACAGTTTACTAATGTAAACAAAATATAATAATAACAGCAATGATAATAATAGTAATAATGAAAACAAGAAAGAAAGACCCAGGAAAAATGAGTGATGCAACCACTCACCACCTGCCAACCAATGCCCAGACAGTCCCCAAGCAGCAATCACTGCCCCGTGGCCAACTCCCCCCCAGTTTATATACTGAGCATGACATCATATGGTATGGAATATCCCTTTGGCCAGTTTGGGTCAGCTGTCCTGGCTGTGCCCCCTCCCAGCTTCTTGTGCACCCGGCAGAGCACGGGGAGCTGAAAAAGTCCTTGATTATTGTAAGCACTACTTAGCAACAACTAAAACATCAGTGTGTTATCACCAGTATTCTCCTACTAAATCCAAAGCACAGCACTATGCCAGCTATTAGGAAGGAAATTAACTCTATCCCAGGTGAAACCAGGATAGTATCCACCCCTTATTCTATACCATCTACATCATCCCCAGGTTCTACCCTTTCCAGTACATTCCAATTAATCACTACCATTTTCCCTGTCTTTTGATATATGCACATATATCATTCCCTTAGTCTATGGGCCATCCCTCTAAAACATCTCTTTAGTTCTTTTAGTGTATGACTTTGGGCTCCATCTGTCATCATAATCTTTCAGGGCAGGACAGTTGGTGTGTGGATTTGGATTGTTGCGTGTTGAAGTCAGCTGTGGTTCTATCACCACTGCAGTTTGTTTGGTTTCATCAAAGTTGATTCTTCATTAATATGGGTGATTCTTAGTGTTGCATATAGCAACCATAAAAGTGCCGGCGTACCATATATATAGGAATTAACATCATACCATTCAGTTCCTTGGCTATCTTAATCCAAAATCAAATTAATCCCTTTGAGGTATACATCTGACTTCCCCATTCTTTTGCATCACCCACCAAACGCGCAAAAGCGATCCCACGATTGGGTTTGCCTTTGCCCAAGGCAGGAGTAACCCAGACTGTCTTCCCCAGCATATTTTTTTACATGCACTACAGGGACTTTATCCCCCTCTATGGTACATAAGGGCTGTGATTGGACAGGGCCAGGCCGATTGGCAGATTCCCTGGTGTTGACTAACCAGATGGCTTTTGCTAAATGTGTATCCCAGTGTTTAAATGTCCCACCCCCTGTTGCTCTCAGTGTAGTCTTTAACAGCCCATTGTATCGTTCGATTTTCCCAGAGTCTGGTGCATGATAGGGAGTGTGATACACCCACTCAATGCCGTGCTTTTTGGCCCAGGTGTCTGTGAGGTTGTTTCGGAAATAAGTCCCGTTGTCTGACTCAATTCTTTCTGGGGTGCCATGTCGCCACAGGACTTGCTTTTCAGGATAGTGTTCCAGGAAGTGCCATGGGGCACAGGATATTTTTCCAGCTACCCTTGAGTCAGTATAGTGATAGAGCACTGGCTGCTTTTCTCGGTCAGCAATGTCTAAAGCCAGCTGGATGGCCTTTGCTTCTGCAAATTGGCTCAATTCACCTTCTCCTTCAGCAGCTTCTATAACTTGTCATATAGAACTCCATACATCAGCTTTCCATCTCTGGTGCTTTCGTACAGTATGACAGAATCCACCAGTGAACAAAGCATATTGTTTCTAATTTTCTGATAGTTTATTATACAGTGGAGCCTCCTTAGCATGCATCACCTCCTCCTCTGGCTATATTCCAAAATCTTTGCCTTCTGGCCAGTCCATGATCACTTCCAAGATTCCTCAATGATTGGGGTTTCCTGTTCAAGCATGTTGTGTGACCAGTGTGACCCACTTACTCTACATAGCATCAGTTGCATGATGTGTAGAGGGGACCCTCTCTTTGAACATCCAGACCAACACCGGCAGTCGGGGTGCCAGGAGCAACTGTGCTTCAGTACCAACCACTTCTGAAGCTGCTCAAACCCTTTCATACACTGCAAATATCTCTTTTTCAGTTGGAGTATAGAGGGCCTCAGATGCTCTGCATCCCCCACTCCAGAACCCTAGGGGTCAACCTCAAGTCTCCTCTGGTGCTTTCTGCCAGAGACTCCAGGTAGGGCCATTCTCCCCCGCTGTGTTATAGAGAACATTTTTTACATCTTGCCATGCCCAGACTGGCCCAAGGACTGCAGCATGAACTATCTCCTTTTTAATTTGTTCAAAAACTTGTTGTTGCTCAGGGACCCATTTGAAATTTTTCTTCTTCTAGGTCACTTGACAGAGAGGGTTTACAATCAGACTGTAATCTGGTATATGAATTCTCCAAAAAGCCACAATGCCTAAAAAAGCTTATGTTTCATTTTTACTATAGTTGGTGGAGATATGGATGTTATCTTGTTGATCACATCCATTGGGATTTGACAACATCTATCTTGCCATTTGATTCCTAAGAACTGGATCTCCTGTGCGGGTCCCTTGACCTTACTTTGGTTTATGACAAAACCAGCTTTCAAAAGGATTTGGACTATTTTCTTTTCTTTCTCAAAAACTAGTTCTACTTTATTGCTCCACATGATGATGTCACCAATATATTGCAGATGTTCTGGAGCTTCACCCTGCTCCAGTGCAGTCCGTATCAGACCATGACAAATGGTAGCATGGGCACAGTCAATACCAGGTCTACTGGATGCCCCTCCAAGTGAAAGCAAAGTGTGGCCTTCACTCTGCTGCCAAAAGGACTGAGAAAAATGCATTAGCGATATAAATTGTAGCATACCATTTGGCTGCTTTTGACTCCACTTCGTACTGAATTTCCAGCATGTCCACACGGCAGCACTCAGCGGTGGTGTTACTTCATTCACCCATGTTGATCGACTGTTTGTGTCCACTCTGCAATTCTGCACTGGCCTTGTAAGAGTGTTGAAAGTTGAGTGGGTCTTACTGTTCACTCCTTGGCTCTCCAGTCGACAAATCAGCTTATGGATGGGAATCAGGGAGTCTTGGTTGGTGTGATGTTGCCACCAGCGCACTGTTGTGGTAGCCATTGGCACCTGTTGTTCTTCAACCCTCAGCAACCCACAACAGAACAGTCCTCCAAAAGGCTAAGCAAGGTGGACAGATGTTTAATTTCCTCCATCTCCAAGGCAGCTATACCAAAAGCCCACTTCTACCCTTTTGGGTCCTTGAAATACCCTCTGCTGAGGTAGTCTACGATGGAGCCTCTGGGCCAGTCACAATGGGGTGCTTTTGCCACTTATGCCCCGTTAGGCTCACTTTAGCCTCCAATACAGTTAGCTGTTGGGATGTCCCTGTCACTCCAGCAATACAGATGGGTTCTGCCCCTGTATAGCTTGATGGCATTAGGGTGCACTGTGCCTTGGTGTCTACTAGAGCCTTATACTCCCATGGGGCTGATGTGCCAGGTCAGTCCAGTATACCTGGTTGTCCCTTTCCTCCACCTGGCTGGAGGCAGGCTGCCTTTAGTCCTGGTCATAGTATTCGTTACTCATTTCTTGTAAATGCAAATCAAAAGTCCCTTTATTAATATTGGAAGCAAAATCAGCCCTTGTACTCTGTCTGGGGAACTGCCCACTGGAAACTAGAGCAGCAATTTTCCTAGAAGAACCCCCTGAGTGATTGTTTTTCCTTGCAACTCACGTACCTGTACTTCTAGGGTTGAGGGAGATTTTCCAGCCCATGTCCTTGTATCCTCTCTGTGGTCATGCAGGTAAAGTCATAGAGTGCCCTCTATATCGTCTCTTGAGCAGAAGAACACTGACTCCTAATAGCTGAGGTACTGGTCCATACAGGTGGAGAGTAGGACCTATCCTCTTTGAGTTGCTGGATCTCCTAGGGCAGTTTCTCCACAGTCGAGGTGAGGGAGGGATACTTTCTTTGTATTCCCAGAGTTGGCTAGCCACTTTGTCCACCACTGGTGGCTCTCTGTCTTTCCAGGTCAGTATTGCCAGCAAGTTGGCATACAACACTGGTGCATTCCGTACCAACTTCTGTCACATGGGTTGTGTGCATTGGACTTCATCTGGATCTTTGGATAACTGCATGTTGTTCAGGTCACCATAAATCACCTCCAGCATGGCTAATTCTCTCAGGTACTGGATACATCTCTCCATGGTGGTCCATTTGCCTGGGTGATATATAACACCTTCCTTGAAGGGATACCTTTCCTTCATACCTGATAGTAATTGCCTCCAGAGGCCGAGGGCTTGTATCCCTTTTCCAATCACTTTGTCAATGTCCCCTTCCCCAGAAAGGGATCCCAGCTGTTTGGCTTCCTTAGCCTCTAATTCCAGGCTACTGGCCCCATTTTCCCAGCATCGGAGCAGCCAGGTGACAATGTGCTCACCTGGACGATGGCTGAAATATTTTCACATATCTTGCAGCTCACTCAAGGATAGGGATCGGGTGGTTTCTATCTCATTTACCAGTTCTTCCTCCTCCTCCTCCTCCTCTTCCCCTCATGATGGCCCTGCTTTTTCATCATCCCTTTCTAAACAAGCTGACTTTCACTTCCAAGATTTCTTCTTGTGTATAGGAGCAACTGATACAGGCACAGGTTGGCTCCCTGGTTCAGCTGCAGTGCCTGTTACAGGAGTTGGAGAAGCTACAGTGCCTGCTGCTGGGGTTGGAGTAGCCACAGTGTCTGTCGTTCTGTCATCAGATCCAGACGCCTTCACTTCCCCTTGAGGGTACTGAATAGTGTTGAACAGGGCTTGATAGGCATGGGCCAGGCCCCAGCACACTGCAGTGATTTGTGTCTCCCTAGACTTGTTCGGGTGACAGCATACTTTTTCCAAATATTCTACTAGTTTTTCAGGATTCTGCACTTGTTCAGGGGTGAAGTTCCAAAACACTGGAACAGCTACTAGGAAGGAAATTAACTCTGTCCCAGGTGAAACCAGGACAGGTAATATAAACAAGTTTATCATAGAATCCCCACTTCTATGCACTATCCTGTCTAAAGTCGATCCCTGTAATTTCCAAATGTAAACTAAAAAACCTGATGCTTTGTATTTTGCAAATTACTCAACCTTTTCTGGACCCAGTGTCACATATTTAGTCACAAGGGGATGCACATTCGTCTACCTCAGGGCGCACAGAACCTGAAATTTCCCACACAAAGCTGTAGTTCAACACTGGGGACCTTTTGCCCTGGTGCCCAGGACATGTGTGTGGCTGGGCAGTGATCACGGTACCAGTAACAGCTTCACCCATCCAGCGGCATTCTGAATTAGGAGGGGGGTAGCAATGCTGCATTATCAGGGCAGGATTGGAGGAATCACTGAAGATATGCCCTCCAAATCGTCAGTGTTCATCTTACCAAGTAAGCCTTCCATATGAAGTCAAGACATGACTGGTCAAGAAATCGTGCTCCTTTTATTGTCTTTAGATTAATTTCTTGCCCTTCTCTTACATAATGAGCTGGGGGAAAAAAATACTGTCTTTTATTTCCTTTTAAGCTATTGTATCTTCTTACATTTTTATGTTCTTTACAGATTCCTAATCTTCAAGTCACTGCTGTAACTAATATTTAGATACTAAATTGGGAATCACAAATAGATCAGTGGCTATTAAAAATGATAGCCTGATGCATCCTCTGGATCAGGAAGTTCTTGATGCCCTGATTGCAAAAACTGGGTGAATACTTCAGTTTCGTCTGCCTTATGTCTCCCAGTTTGCTTCATCTTTAGTACTATTCAGTAAAACTTTACTGCCACTAAAAGCTTTATCAAAGTGCATAGTGTTGCCTGAGGTCAGACCAGCCAAGTCTTGAGCCTCGTATGAACTGTTCTGATGCATTGAAAATCTGTCTTTAACAATTCCAGACTTCTAATAAATTGGCCCATCTCTAAAGAACACTAATTTTTAAATATAATTAATCTGCATGCTTTCTGTCTTGTGCTGCAAATATCACTAGGAAGAAAGATATTTTTTTTACCTGATTCACGCTTAACTCTTTAATCATGATTCTTTTTATTACATTTTTGTGCATTTCATCCTAGTGGGACATAGAAACAAATTTGGGTAGTTTTGTTGCCTGAATTTTCCGCTGTATACCAGGTGCCTGGTGTGGCTACATTCTCTGCACTGGAAACAAATGCTTATTTCCCATTTCTATACTGTCTCTACTGCTTTCCACAGGAAGGAAAGATCTTTTCCCTAATACAATTCAGAATAAATATAACAAAATATTTCTTCATACTATATCTAGGCATTTAAAAGCCATTTTGGGGTGATGTAGTTATACATCTCCCAGTTTAATTCCGTTTTATTTCTGTTCAATCAAGCAGAAGTTTTGCCAAAGTGTATAGCATTCCTATAGACAGGTGGGTCTTGACCTTGTGAGGAGGGCTTGCTCAGGACACCAGATTCCCCATATACACTGGTGACCTGTGTAACTCCTTGCTGCCAAGTATCAAGGACGTTAAGAGCTTGGCAACATTCAAAAAAGAGGAGATGGCAGAGGCAGATCTTGGAAACATGCTTTAGCCTGTGGACTAGGGGAAAACATGGGGTGAGCCTTGAGGGGAATGAGGAGAAGAGAGACCCAGCAGGAAGACAATGGACAAGAAGCTGCACAGCTCATCTATAAGCATATGGGCCTTGATGACTTTCTCAGGTCACCCTGGGAGTCCGCTGCTGCAAGGGAGAAGGGGAAAGTGTCATGACCAGCTTTGCAGGCTGGGTACAATCCTGCTCCTGCTTCTGCTGCTTCGTGGAGGACTTGGAAAAGAATGGCCTTGCTGACCGGGAACACATACACTGTGTGCCCATGTCAGGTCCCCAAGCTAGCACAACATCCACCAGATCAGCACTAGACACATACAAACATGCCCATGCCCTTGTTGGCAGTTTCAGAGAAAGGCCCCAGGTAGCTCCAGATAGGCAAGGAGCAGCACAACACTTTCGCTGCACCTTTCCTGTACCAGCAACCAGTTTTGTACTAAATTCACTCTTTCTCCCACATGCACGCCTTGTAATGTCTGAACTTAGGATGCCTCCTCTTGTCATTCAAACTGGCTGCTCCACTGCTCAGACCTGAGCTAGCTAGAAAAGCGAGAGGCACGAGCTGACATTCTCAATTTGCAGAATTTCTTCTGCAAAGAAGGGATTTTGTTACCACCTCAATTTAGATGCAAAGACAAGGAGACAGCAGCCACCCATGAGTCAGCAGGGAATGAAGCCAGGTGGAGAAAGTTGGTGAGAGGAAAGTTGTCCTCACAACCATCAGAAATATCTGATCTTCCTCAGAGCTGCCTTGCTGAAAGTATCCTTTTGTTGTTTGCCCAAATGCAGCCATCACCAGCTCTCATGCCCAAAATAATTAGACTCATGCCATTTAAAGGAAGGACTTTGGCAGGTGGGAAACAGCAGAAGAAAAGCACAGCGAATGCTATTCCCTGCCAGCTTTCTACAGAGCAGCGATATGGGGCAGCAGCAATCTGTCTAGAAAAAAAACTAGGAGGGGACAAAGGGGACATGGGTTGCTGAAAAGGCCAAAAAGGCTCAAGGTGTCCGCCTTGCTCATCTAACCTGCACACCTCAAGCAGAGAAGCGAAGTGCTGTCTATGCTGGTTTCCTGGTGGGTAGCAATGAAGGGAGGCAGACAGTGATATTTCTCTCTCTCTCTTGCCTTGAGCAGGTGCCAGCAGAAAGCTTTGGCAGCTGCCGAGTGTTGTGCTCTGGGAATTTCTGCAGCACAGAGTGTTGGTCTCACTGCTGCAGTTGGATGACACCAGACCCAGTGGTGACAATGAGCCTTACAAGGAGAGGTGAAGGTGTAAAAACAAGCGAAATCCAAGCTGTGTTCTTTTGAAGCGAAGAAAGCATTTACTGACGTCAAGAGCTGCAGCCAGTTCCATCTGAGGTGCGTGTCATCCCCAAAATGAATTTGAGAGACCACAGATTCACCTGTAAGATCGATTTCTTGGCCTGGGAGTCAGAATATTAACTTCATATCACTCAACTCTGAAATGGTCCCTCTTTTTGCATTCATGCTATTCTTCACAGCCAAAGCCATCTTCCCTTTTTATGCAGAGGCTGGGAGAGTGCTGTGTGTCACCCCATCACAGCTCACCACGGGCACTAGAAAAGCAATTAGCAATGAGAGGATTAGGGAGCAGTGAAGCATGCATGGTGCAGCAAGGGGCTGGGGAGACAAGCAGGCTTGCAAGGCTGGTCTGGGCTCGCCCGTAACTGCATGTGGGATCATTCTGCCAGTCAAAAGGTCCCACAGCTGATGGAGCAACACCTGATTTTTATTCCCGAAGAAAGTAACAAGTGGAGAAAAGGATTGCTTTCTACAGAAAAGAATAAAAGCAATGCTAATTAAACACTGTGCCTGCCTCTGCTTTAGCTCCATGTGCTTTGTGGATCCAAAGGGTACAGAGGTGACTGTGGGACAGATTTCATCTTTGTTGTCGCTTGGATGATTTAGATGGAAACACAGCAGGCTGATGCTGCAGGAAATTAGCCAGCTTTAACAAACTTGCATCCAAGATGACAAACAGCCCCAAGGAACAGTCAGTTCTTCATCATCCTCACAGTGAATGGACCAAACCTCCATTTGGGTGACACCAAGCCCAATGTCCCACTCTGCCCGCTGTCCCTCTACTTGACCCTGCTCTCTACACATCATGTGGTGTGCTTGTCAAAGGGGAACAAACAAAATACATCCTGGGTGACCTGTGCTTCATCCAACTCATCCAGTTACCCTTATTTTCAGTCCAGCTCAAGCTTTCCACTACCTGGAGCAAAGGATATGGCAATCAGCTCGCCTAATGCCGCAGGGAAAACACGCAGACCCAAGCAGTGAAGCAGATCAGGAGCAGGATGAGTCCCAGACAGGAAGGCTTGGGTCTCAGAGGGGAAGCCTTTGCTGCCTCCTTCTTCCCTCCAGCCCCAAACACACTGCAAAGCCAACAGAGATAATACAGCAACCAGGGGCTGGGCAGGAACTGTGGCATTTGCAAAGGGACAGACACACAGCAGCCAGATAGCTTGGAGTCAGACTCACACCAGGAGCTGGTCTTCAGCATCTCCATTTGCCCGGCAGCAGTTTCTGAAGCACGGAGGTGTTTGCAAATTCGCTCCCACTGTCTCTGTGCCACAGCTGAGCTCTTCCAGGGAGATGGGGAGCTGATTAGATCTCTGCACTGCCTTCCTCAAACTCTCTCCTTCCTCAGCTTGTTTTCTGTTGATGCGCCCAGTGTGGTTTTCTAGCTTCTGACAGGGTTAATTGGCAGGCCCAGTAGGGGAAATAAAATGTTTCAGCTCTGCGGTTGCTTTTTTTGTCCTTGTTTGCTCTTGAGGCCATGCAAAAGCACTAGCTCCTGAAGGGTTAAAGAGCTAGCACAGCAGGTAGCCAGCTGCTCTAGATCTCTATAATTTATTCCTGGCCCCTATTCAGGCCCCTGCATGCTCCTCAGGTGCATATTAAGGCCACTACAGGGCCAACACACAAACCCTGCTCCTCGCATCCTGGGGCTGTAGGGAGCAGAGGGCACAGGCCAAGGCCAGGGGGATGGCCGGGGCTGAGGGGTGTGAGCTGTCAGGCAGGGTCTCAGCCACTAAGGGCCGTTTTGGGCCCTGCAACAAGGGGGCTTTTGTAGCCCTTTTGCTCTCCCTATGGGGCTGGGCTTCCACAGAGACACAAGCCCCCTCCCAGCTTCTTCACTGAAAGCACTCTTGTTCCTCTTCCATTTTCATCTAAGTTTCCAATGAAGATTTACTACACTAAGTGATTATGCAGTCAGCCAAATGAGGGGGGAATAGGAATATCCTTTCTTCTTGCATTCTAGCCACTGGTCCGTTTGGCTTTCAGCAAAAAGAGCCAAGAGTATTTTAGTCCTTTTTTCATGCAGATATTATTTATTTGTGGGCTGATGGCATGTGGGTAAACCCATCAAGAATCAAAACCCCAGGACATAAAGGTGGGTTATTATTCAGCTATTTAAAATGTGGAAGGAGCTGGGTGGCCAGTTAAGTGTATGTAAGACTCCAAGGCTAAGACTCCCTGTCAGCACTGAAGACCAGTCAGACATGGCATGAGAAGCAACTAAGAACAGGCAACAGGGGCTGTGGGGAAACAGAAATGTTAAAGCAGAAGACAGTGGTAGTTTCCATCCCACACTCAGAAAACAGGAATTTTATGCAAGATGACAATTGCCAAGGAGATGAAGCATGAATGGGTACACAAAGAGATTTTCCCAAGACCTATGAGATCAAGATTTATTTTTGCAGATTGATTTATCTGGGGAGCGTGGGGTGTGTTTTTGTTTTTAATTTTCACTTCCTTGTAATAAGAACATTCCCCTGTCACGTGAGAATGCAGCTGCAGCAGTAACACTATGCTATATCTGGATGACAAGAACACAAATCCAAATGTAAATAAAAAGAGAACCCAACTAGTCCAATTTTGGTGCCCACCTGAGAGAAATGCAAGTAACAAACAGATTGCACCAAAAAAGCCCCACCCCTCATGCTGGATTTCTGACATTACTGGTTAGATTATTAAAATGGTAATCAGTAAAAAGGGCAATTTCAATCAATCAAATTCATCTCCTAAGGAGAAACCACAGGAGGGAGAGTGAAGGAGTCAGGAGATCTGGTTGTGCAGATTTAGGCAAATCACTTTGCTCTGTATGCCTGTTCTATTCTCCTTTTATCTCACTAGACTGTGTCCTAGCCCCGTGTCATCGTCTAGACAATGCCATTTCTTCTCTCCTGCATTTTCATCCAAGAAAGGTCTGGGAGAGGAAAAGACAGGCACCGAGTCTGCAAGCCCTTTACAGAGCCACAAACAGAATTCAGATCACCAAGCCTTAACATCCCTAGTCATCAGTAAATGGCCAGGAAACCCTCAGGCAAAATGTACCTTTTCCCTTTCCTTATGTTGGTCCAACAGAAAACGACAACTTGCTATTCTGTTAGCCCAAGCAGCAGCATCCTGCTCGGTGAAGCTGAAGTCTCAGCCCTGCTGATATACTGTGCATGTCAGCACAACAACACTTCTGCTCTCAGTTTGCTTTGACAAAATCCAGGAAATTGCACACAAATGCAATGTTAAAAAACCCGTTATGATTGCAAAGCTGAAAGCCTGCTAATCGGGAAATGCAGGGAGGAAGATTGTGTGATTTGCCAGAGGCCAGGCAAGGAATCGGCGACAGAGCTCACAGCCGAACAAAAGCAGGTATCCTGACACGCAGAGCTACCCCAGACACAAGGTCCCAAAATGCCCTTAATCAAAACACGACTGAAACATCCCACCAAGGGCACTACAAACAAAGCTTACTGGGAAAAATACAGCTTTTTGGGGTGACTGTCTATTCTACTGAGGTTTGAGGTTTGTCAGGCTCCTGTAAGAGCCCCCCACCAGGCTGCAGCAGGAACCAGAGGGATGGGATTCCCAAAATGCCTGCACTGCAGAGCACACTTGGGAAATAAATAAATTGCACAGAAACTGCCCCTTTGGGTTCTTCTTTTTCTCTCCATATTATAGTGTCACTGTGCATGTCACCTTGTAATACTAGGTTATTTATCATCACTGAGTGCCTAGATTGGCCCCGTTAGAGAAAAATCAAAGAAAGCAGCAGGGGCTGAGGTTTGGTGAGAAGGAAACCAATTCTTCCCTTTGAGAAGCATACATACTTCTCTGCTACCCCATACACACCCACACATGCATGCACACATTCCCAGGCTGCTCCTTTTCCCCCCTCCAACAGGCTCCTTTCAGCCTGGTGAGTCCTTGCTCTTCTCTGTTTTCTCTGTTCAGATTCAGTGCCTCGTTTCTATGGATTTCTGTGTCAGCTCCCTCAAGGATATTCGCTGGAATGGACACATTTACGGGATGACTAACATTCTGAAAGCAGGTGGTGCTATTATAGTCACACAAAAGCCACCTATTTTTGCTGTCTTGCACTGTCATCCTGTTAGGCTATACTTTGCTTTGCCTTGTTATCGTACCAACTTCTCAGCACCATTACTCTGGGCTGCTCCAGTTCCAGGGCTGTCTGCAGAGGACTGATATAGGGGCATCTTTGTTCACTGCGGTGGTGGCTTGGAGCTCCCCCACACAAGGAGAGGCTCACGAGTTTTTCTCTCTGTCATAATTCATTTCTTTCATGAATCTTGAGAATGTACTTGAGAAGAAAAGAAAAAAGTTCTGGTATATATGCATATCTAATGTATGCATACACTCACACACATATTTTCCTATGCAGAGCAGCAGCCTTAAAGTGAAATGTTAGATGACTATGTTCACTTTATTCTTACATCATATTTCGGATAATCACTTTGAAAGTCATAAGGTAAATTTTGAGTATTGTCTATTATCTTCAATGATGTCTGTTCATATTAACTACTTTAATGTCTCAACTTGTATCAGCTTGGAAACTTTCAGCTTGTCTCATCTCAGTTCTTGGCATGTGATCTTACCTGTCTCTGCACTCCTGGGTTTGGTGTGGTAACACTGCGAGGGTGCTATACTTATCCTCAGCCCCAGACCAGGTCTGCCTAAATACCGTCTAAGCACCCAGGACTGAGAAGGAATGCAAGACGAAACACAGGTATGGAGTTTAAATAAAATTGCATCATTAGAAGCCATGTTTCCTGAACTTCAGTCCTGAGACCTCATTTAACTAATAGTGAAGTGTCCAGGAAAAAATAATGTCAGCATATGACAGTTTTAAAGTGTGTATAACAGAACAGGGACCACTGCAGGAAGATCCTCAGGCAGACCAAACCCACCAGAATCTCCTGTGTCCTTTTCACCTTGAAGGGAAAAGCTGGATTTTCACTTCTAGCTCGGCACTTTGCAAAACCTGGCAATCCTGACTCCAGCTCTTTTTACTCCTCATAAACCCAGTGGAGGGCAGTACAAATTGTATGTGTGCTTCCTAAACTGGTTTGTGCCAATCTAGCTTGTGTGTGAGGGATTTGCATTCAGAGAGCCTACAATAACTACAGAATTATTAATACAGCATTGTACTCAATAGCTGAGACACTCCTTGTTACCAGGGGAAAAAACACTACCCTTCTGCTCTAAAGGATCTAAATGGGAATCAGGCTCAGTCTCGTCTCATAGCGTAAATGTCCTGACCTGCTGTTCCCTACTTTGTAACACAAATTCAACTATAATCAATTATGGCTTGAAATGCTCCTTAAATATAGAGAAAAATCCAAAGCACATGCAAAGGCCTCTGGTGGTAACTGATGCGATAAAGCAGTGCAGGAAACTCCTTTTTCTTATTAAAGGCTGATTTCAAATCCCTCTGCAGACAGACGCAGTTGCTGTGCTGTGTACTGCTAACCTTGAATTCACATTAACAAGCATATCAAAACTTTCCTTTTCTGACCGAGTGCTTACTATGGGAACTTCTCTAACAGCGGCTGCATGTTCTCCCCTCCCCACATTTCATCACCAGGCATTCCCTGCTAATCAATAGAGGTCAAATCTGGATCCCATTGGGATTCACAGTGAAAACTATTGACGTCAACAGGTCAAGAATAGCCAAAAGAAAATTTATACAACAGAGAGCAGAAAACATGAGCAGGAAAAGGCCACCACATTCTCAGCTGGTGTAAATCAAGAGACATACAGATTTACACCAGCTAAAGGTAAAGCAGGGGAAAAAAAACCCCAAACCCAAACCCAAAAATCAAACAACAGAAGAGAATAAAACCATCTTCATTTAATGACCTCAGATGCAAACAAAATCTCATCATAGCACTGTGGCACAGAAAAGCTTTGACCTAGCCAGGCTGATACAACATGGGGGCTCCTTCTTCTCTGACTGCTACTGCCTGCCAAGACAGGCCAGGACACCAGGGGAAGCAAAGGAAGTGAAAACCTGCTTTGTTCTCGATTTCAGCAACCATCAGAAAAACATCCACTTCTCTTCAATCGATTGCCATTGAGGAATGAAACGTTTCGTGCCAGAAGAGGGCACTTTAACTACAGGCAAGTGTGAGCTGTGCTGCCTGGTGCTGACCCAGGAAGGCAGGCAAACAAGGCTGGGGGGGGAGGAAATCGCTTCATTAGGCCCAACCTTACACTGGGAAATAACTACAGGGAAGTGCAAAGAGACACCAGGCTGCTCTGTCTCTCCTCTCCTGAGAGCTGACACTGAGTGCTCATCCTCACTGGTTTTACTGCCTTGGACTTGCTCAAGTCCCCCCCAACAGCAAAGAGCTTAAGCTTGTGCTCCTGGGTCACACAGGCTTTACATCAGGCTAGGCCTATTTTGAAAGAGAAAGTAATTGTCCCACCAACAGCACAACTACGGAGACTCAGACCCTACCCCCGGTTTCTGTTGCAATATGAATTGTGCGCCAGCTGAAATTCCCCTGCTGGAACATTTTACAGCAGCTCCCCCACACAGACCCTGTGGTGTGTAATAACATTTAAACTCGCTCCAGCCTTTCCCCCAGCAGAGGCATTAGTTGAGTCTATTTCCCTTGCTCAGTTGACTGTTTTCGTAAAACCTGCCCAAACTTAATACCTCTGAGAACTCTTTCTGCTTGGAAGCAAAAATATAGGCTCAGAAATTTTGCGATGAATGTATGTGAAACACACACATACATGCCTGCTGCCCAGCAAAAGGACCCTAAACACAAAGATTGTCTGCTTTTTCCTACTGTATCAGCTGGTTCAAAACCAGATTGGTCTCCCTACAAACCTTACTTGTTGAAGCACATACACTAGCCCCATATCCATCTAGGCACAACATGATCAGCCATGTCTCATCTCCTTAGAAAAATCTTGACAACACAAATTTCAGAGATTATATAAAAACCTGAATTATAGGCAAGAAAGTCCAGAAGAGATGGAGAAAAATGAACTGTATGATACAGTAAGTATGGGAATTTAGGACTGGCTTTGAGAGTTTTGTTTCTTTTCTGTGGTGTTCCTAACGATGAATCTCAAGACATTTTCTTGTTTGAGATAGTCTAGCACAGAGTAATAGCTAATGTATCTGAACCAGTCCATAAACTCCCACTGCATCTATCTATACCATCTAATTCTCAGTGGCTGCCTCAGAATGGTTGGTCCTCTGCATCTCGAAAGTTTCCAGACACATAAATAAACCAAGCACGGATAAATCGGGTCTGAAGGTCTGTTTCTCAGATGGATCTGGCAGCTGCCTCCATTTATTGGCAGTTCATTTATCATCTCAAGAAAAATATCGATGGTTCTGGAGACACAGGCCCTTGCTGTGTCCTGGCTGAAGGAAAGCTGTCCTTCTGGACAGGTTTGGAAAGAAAGTCAATGCAACAAATTCTACTTGGCAGACATGTGAGGGATGTGGTGCAAAGAGGAATCATTAACTAAGGAAGAAGGGACAGTAGGATGATAACCCTGTTTGCCCAGAAATAGCCCAGTCTCAAACCTTCACAGTATCACAGCAAGAATATGAGATTGTGAGACTGCTGACAGGCACCATCATGGGCATCTTCTCAAGAGGAGGTATTACTGCTACACAGTGAGAGGCAAGGAGCCTGAAGGTGTATTCTGCCAACAGAACGAACCACTTATAAGACCTTGAAGAAATCCACAGAAACTCCAAGATGAAAAGGCTTGAAAACATGAATAATGGGACTGAAGTACTGTAGGCTCACTCCCCTTGGGCTGGCAGAACCATGCAGTCCTGGCTCCACCATGTAGGAGTCTCTGCTGTAGAAAGTCATCAGGAAGACAACTGGATCCTCTGAGCCATCTCCATCCCCTACCTTGATTAAACCAGCTATATTCCACTTGAACAACCTTTTAATGATTTATTGAAAGGAAGCATAAGAATTGTCATCTATTGATATGGTGGAAAGATATCTCTCTTCGCACATCTTCCAACACTGCTCCAGCCACACGTCTGCAGAAACCAGCCCAATCTAAACTTTTGCTACATGGGATACTCCACTGCCCTGCAGATCCCTCTTTGCTACATGAGAGGTCTTGAGTAGTTAACCTGTGTACTGGATTTCTTGAGGGACTGGCCAACGAAGAAGAGATGAATGGTAGTCACCTATCAATTGGTCTTTTGTGGCACCAATGAGTTACTGGTTTAATAAGGATTGCTTAGTTCTAGAAAAAGAAATAACTGGCCTGACAGAATCATGAATGCAACCTGACTGTGGAAGCGTGTTATTCAGAAGCTGGTTTGCTGAGGAAGTGTGATGCACACCAATCATAATGACAGAAAGCAAGGTATCTGGGATGTTAAAATTTTCAAAAACCATGTATTCCTCCAGCAGAAGTTGGTTCCTAGACTCTGTTACCTAGATGACCAGTACTACAGCCTATGATGGAATATTGGAAATTTAGTTATTTTAACAAGCTTTGAATCCCTCCTAAGTTTTGGGAAAAAGAAGAATACAGCAGAACACACACAGTCTGTTAAGTGCATAAGGAACTGAACACATGATGATTACAGGGTGTACTCTGAAACTAAATGCCGTATTTCTCATTTTGGTGCTTATACCTGCTGCTTGTGTGACCAGGGCAGGATTTATCCTAAGTACAAGAAAAAATCATAATGCACAGCAAATACAGGCTCTGCCATTAGAGTCACTGGAGTTGTTTCTCCATTGCTTGGCAACTCATACAGTTGTGTCTACCTAGAAAGAAAGTGTAAGATGATATACCAACTCTGAAAATGAAGGAATGATTCTGATCTGGTAATATTTTTCCACTTATGGTGTACAAGATAAATACTCAGGCAGCAGATAACTAGGTAGGCTAGGAGACTTCAAACACAAAAAAAGAAGGCTGATATGAGTGCCATGAGGAAAGCAGATGGGGATCAATGCTGCTTCCAGTGTAACAATTAGGAATCACAAAATAAAGCAAACACGATATTATTAAGCTGTGGAAATCCCTAGCAAGGAATGATGTGGATGCTAAAAATGTATACAGGTTCATGGGAGACAAATCCATTGAGTGTTACTACAGACATAATCAAAAAGTCTGGCTCTAGGATCCCCAAACCACTAATTACTGGAAGCTGGAAGAATATTCAGGGAAAGTATTGTTATACACTTATTCCATTATTATATTCTTCTCAGACATCTGCTTTTGGCCTCTGTCAGACAAGACAGTGCGGAGGACTGATTTTGATCTGAGCTGGTTTGGCTGTTCTTCCATTAAGAGATGAGACACAGGAGAATCAGACCCATCCTGCTCTTATTGAAACACAAAGGTTTCTGAACACTAGATCAAAGCTGCAGATTATCTTTAGTTTCTGCCTGAGACATTCAGACTTTGTTGATCTGAACCCTGAACAAAGTTTCACTTCTAGGTGACAAGGAACACATCTGGCTTAGGGTGGGCTTATACTGGCCTTGGCTTGAATGGGTATTCTCTTGAACTGTGAACTGTACATGCCAGGTTTCTGGCCTCTTTCAACAGTGGCATGATGGAGAAGATGCAATCTGCTTTTCAGGATGCCATGAGATATCCTTTGTTAAGATTTTCAGAAATTTTAGGGGTAAAGGTTTGTGGAGAAAGAGAAAGTGAAGTGAGGTCTCTACTCACCAGTGTAAGGCCCACGAAGGCAAGGAGATGTGGGATCTGTTCCCTGTCACTTTCATACCTACTGTGCTCCTCTGGTTTCCAACAATAGCGATGCAGCTGTCCCTACTGGAGAGATTAACTTTGGACTCTCTACTCATTCAGCCAGCTATTTTTCATGAAGCTCATAGGAATGTAGAATCTCTGAGACCTTCATCACTGTCAGATTCAGTTGTAATTGGTCAAGTAGCTGAGAAAGCAGACACACAGACAGAAAGGAACTCCTTCCTTTGCTGATTTTCATAAAAAAGGTCTCTGCTTACCTTTCAGGATGTTGGTATTTGGGACTAAATAAGTAGTAGAAAAAATAACTTCTACTCCCACCCTAGAATTCCCTTTAATCAGCAAAAAGCCCTGCTGAGCCTTTAGGTGGCAAAATATTAAAAAAAAAAAAAGAATAGTTTAATAGTTTACATGAAAGATGACACAAAGTAAATAAAAAGCCGAGACTGAGTGTGTCTGATTAATGAAGCACCACCTGAAAAATATCAGGTGAGATGACAGAAAGGCATGGGGTAGGGTAATGACCTAAAACTGCAAACAAGATGGTTAGGATACAGACATAAGACAGGCTGGCATAGGGGAGAAGACTCAGCCAGAAGTGAAGAGACACAGAGAAATGGAAAAAGGTGACAAACATGGAGACACAAAAACACCACTACAGGCTGGCACAAAATCAGAGACCTATCACAGACACACTGCAATTTTTCTGTTTATTGCTTTTTGAAAAATGCCTCGTTCTGAATGGCTTTTTTTCTCTTCATTCCCATTGACATTTGGGAAAGCTCCAAAGCAGAGCACTGGCTAAAGCTGCCTCCCAACCTAAATCTTCAACCCACAGATGTTACTCTTTAGTCATATTAACCACTCCCCTCAGACATTTCCAGCAAATTGTTAATATCTTTTAAGCCCTGCTCTCCATTGCCTTTCAGATTAGCCTTGCCCTTTCCTTTGCACTTAAGTTTAGCAAGTGTTACTAATAGGAATTTAACATTTACCAAAGAATTATTTTAACTACGGGTCTAATAGCATTTGTATGGTGTTCTGAGCACCCAAGAGCCTCACTATCAGTTCCATATGCTTAGTTTTGTCTAAGTTGCTTATAAGACAAAGGAAAAAAATACAAGTTTATAGAAAAGCCAGTTCATAAGAGAAGCATTCAAGTCCTTGAAAGCCAGTTCCAAGAGGGATAGCAGTGCCTGGAGGGAGCTTCCCCTTGTTTATATTACCCACAATTCTGCAATCATTCATGTAACCAACTTCACCTTCCAATCATTCAGCGGAGGCATCACTTGTGCTTGGTCTAAGTTATTTTCTCCTGTGTGTAAAAGAAATACTAATAGAAAAATGTAACAATTTTTATTATTAACCAGCATATTTTATGGGTTTTTATACATCAGAAACATTTTGAATTAGAGTTCTGTGCTTGCAGGCCACTGATTTAGCTGGCCTGATAGCAACCACTAGTCATTGATAGCTTTAATGGAAAACACTGGTGAGGATTTCAATCAGTAAAACCTCAGTGACAGTTTGGCACCAGTTATCATGCAGTGTTTCATCAGAAACCCCAAAGGTTGCATTGGATAAAATAACGTTTAGAGCTAGGCTTCCTTATCTTGGCGGCTTATAAGGATCAGTATTCCCATGTCACTGGATACAGCCCTACCTAGGTCAAAGAGCACATTCTCTGCCAGCACTGAGTTGAAGACAGCTGGTGGGAAGCAGGGACAATATTTGCACCCATGTCTCTGTAAGATGCTTATGCTCCCACTGGCCATAAGGTCCTGTTCCTGAATATGGTTGTAAATATTGATGGCTCTCAAGTCAACCTGTGCAAATTCCCTAGTTGAGGCTTATAGCTACTGAAGTCTTTCTGCTCTTCAAAGAAGGCAAACGTTTATGTCTAAAACTTACTTGAGAGCATTTCTATGGGTCTGGATATGCACCCTGCTTACACTGTGGTCCCAAAACAACCATCTCTTCTCTTCTCTTCTCTTTCCTGTATCGTAGTATCCCTGGGAAAGAAACCTGTGTACACGAGAGGAAGGAAATTAATCTACATGCTCATGGGGTCCTCCTTTGCAATGCTCAGGACAACACAACTCTGGAGTAAACCATAGTGCTCAGTTTAACTTTTCCCTTAAAATCTGACAGGACAGGTAGTCTCTGAGTACCTCTGATGCTTCACTCCTCTCAAGACTAGATCCTCAGCTTACAAACCCCTTTCACTTCTGCTTAAAACACTACTTAAACAGGCCTAAAAACTCTACTTAAAAGAGGCCCATGAGTCTGACCTGCTCTGCCTCCTTCCCCACAGAAAGCCATGTGAACGTTTACCAAACAGGCAGCCTGCAAAGCACCTGGGCAGAGAAATGAACCAGTTACTCAAGACCACTCTTACTGCAGCAGTTAACTGCAAGACCATTTCCCCACTCACATGCATGGTATTCAATACCTGGCTCTTAGCCAAAAGGTAGCTGTAATCATATGGTTAAATCCCCAGGAAATACTTTAAAGATGCCTTCCAAGACTGATATTCTACATTTCAGAAGAAAAAAAAAATTTCTTTAGAAGAAAAAAACCCACCTTTATAATAACACTTTGCACTTTCATAGCGTCTTTCATCTGAGGCTATCAAAGCACTTTGGGATACAGATGCTAAGAAATCCATTACAAAAATTACAGATATTCCTAAGTTGACTGTAGTCACTTCCCTTAATTTCCATTTCTTTACTGATACTCCCAGTCGGTGTCTGCGTAGATTGATGCAGCCAGTGCTACAAGCAACTAGATAAAGAAATCTACATACAAATATACACTCTCCCCAACAAACACCTCTCTTACAGTAAAATAAGTTTTTTCTCTACAGCACTGTCCACTGTATTGAACTCTGTGACGGAAAGAGGTGTGCATACTGCAACGCCATATATGGCTTTGCACTTTCATTCCACTGCACTTCATTAAACAGATATTCACTGTTTCTTAATTTTCTTTGAGCAGGTCCCCCTGTATATACATGATATGAACAAACACACAGATTCCTTCTGGGTATGAGCCAACAGCTGCAACCCTGAAAAATATCAGCTTCTTATATCATTAACTGAGTTTCCATGGTGCCCTGGGGCAGTGATATTGATGCTTGACAGCATTATCACTATAAAGTAACTTTACAACTCTATAATTTAACTCCATGCTTCCAGTAATATTAAGAGCATTTGAAATTGTGGCTGTAAACCTCGACAATTTCACACAGACTGGGGAGCTGAAAGAGGATTTTGTTTCTTTCCTCAAACACAGCCCCAAACATGGTATTGAGAAATAACCAAATACTGGAGAGATGATGTGCAAGGAGGTCACTTTTAGGAAAATCTGCAGGATTAGGAATAACGCCACTTTTTGTAACACACAGAAAGGAGCCTGTTTCTACGAGCTTAGCAGAAGGATGATGAAGATGTAGACCTCTGGAGGTCTTTTCCTGAGTATATGCCTGATTCACTTTGAAATCATCTTGGCAACAAACTCTAGCTCAGCTTCAAACATAAGCCAGACTGGATAACCTCTGCAGAGCTCCCTCAGCGTTATCAGCACAGCCATTCATACCTCATTGGCTTTTGCTGGTAATGTTGCCTTTACTTGGTGAGAATGAACCTTCAAGGGCCATAATCTGGCTCATGAGGATCTTCTCTTAAGGATATCCCTAACAGAGCTAGGAGGATCATGACAGGCAGTTGCCAAAAAAAAAAGAAATAAGCCCAAAATAACCAAGTACATTTGCCCTAGAGGACTGGCAGGTCCATGAAGCTTTAAAATTTATAGTTGCTTTTACTGGAATTGTAGTTTGCATACAGATTTCTTTTCCCCAGGACATGCATTTACTGAGACCCAAGTACTCTTTGAAAGGAATCTGGTTATAAGCAAATGACTGTTTCCCCCAGGGGATTTAACTTCTCAAGTCCCCAGTCAAGCAGCAGGCTGATGTTCTGCTTGAAGTTAAGAATAAAAGTGAAACCAGTGGTCCAAACTGTGCCAGGAGTCTAAGCTCCTGTTAGGCACCTGAAGAGTCAACCCAAGTTTTCATTCTATCACTGTAGCTACATAAATACATTTTTTATATCCATAAATAGGGGAGAGAGTTTAGCAGTGTAACTATGCCCTGTTTAAAGGATGCAAAGCTTCCAATTCAACACATTGATTGAAATGGAAAGTACCAGGTGATATCTTTGCAAGTTGGTTCAGCTATACCGATTTAAAGTATTGAGGTAATTTCTCAGGTGTTTGTAATGTGAAAAGACCTACCTTGGGATAATATTAGTAATGTCTCTTTCTTCTGTGCTCTTCACCCATGACTTCCAAAATGTTTATTTTTCATTTTGTTTGTTTGTTTGCAAAAGAAGTTTAATTAAATTAATTCTTTATATTAAGGACATTAAATCAAAGAGGTGAAGTGATGTGCTTAAAAAAGCCATACAAAGGAGAACTTTTCCACCAGACCCTCAGTCCAGGGTTCCAGTCTCCTGTTCCCCTCAGAAATGTTTTCAATGAGTAAAGCCATACTCCTAGATGCCAGAAGCCCATCTTTGAATAAGGGCCTTCCCCACCCAGAGGAACCTTAGAATTAAGATTAAAATACACAAAAAAGCCATGGACAATTGTGGTGCCCACCCATCTTGATGATTATTCTCCCGTACATCTACCAGGCTATAGTCATACCAGTTCTTGCCTAGTCTCCGTCATTTCTATTTTCCTATCTTTTGGCTAGTCTTTGGAAGAGTAAATCCTTTTATGCCGTCTTACGGCCTGCCTGCTGTGCAGCAGGGATCCAGTTCAAACACTCTAAAAAATGAACCCAATAGATTTTGAAACTGTTGATGCGAGACTCCTTTACTGGCCACTCTCAGGTCAAGCTGTCATGGCTGCTGATCAGCAGCTGTAGTGGAAAGCAATTCTGGGTGTGCTATCAGAGCAGTGCTCAGAGTCCTACAGCTGGGGATTCATCCTTCCTCCCCTCTTTAATTCTTTGTTCCCTGCCCAGCTATGAGGCTGGTGTATATCTAGACAGCTCAGCAGTTGAGCTGCTGGTGGTGAATGTTACAGAGCAGTTTATGTCTTGTGTCATAAGCCCTGTAAATGCCTAGTAAAACATGGTATTTAATGGAAGCATATCAGCTCATTTTAAAGCTTCTTTACCTGGTGCTGAGCAAACTGTTGCTGAGCTGCCTTTTTAATCAGTTACCACCAAATGTGTGCGTGTGTGAGGAGGGTTTTAAATATTTCTCTGTCCACTTCCAGGCAACTAACCGACAAGCCTACAATCCTCTTATTATGCCTTCGAAACAGAGTCCATTCACTCTTATCTACAGCACACATTATTGTTATCGTGGGGTATTCTGCAGAGCCAGGCTTATAGAACATATCCCTAATGTTTCTTGTGAGCCAGGTACATATCAGTTAGACACAGACCTACCACGCACACACCTCCAAAGGAACGTATAACAGGACTTTCAGGAAGTTACACCTGATGCAGTTCTTTGCTTGCAGGATGAAAATACAAGAGACATTCCAGCAGTAACCATTACTGATGTAATGTTAGTCAAGGCCTGAGACATCCATGCAGCCATGTTAGCTCCCTATGTTAGAAGAGTCCAGAAATTCAACACTCTGCAGGATGCTGTTATCCCACCATACATATCCCAAACAGATATCCCCTGCACAGACTGATGGAAGATCCTTCACTCCTTGATTTTGTTCAAATAGTGCAGCCTCAGGGGCAAATTTGTTTTTATAGAACATAGCAGGTGTAATCCTCTAAGTTCTGAATCTCTGAGGAGGATTTATTACCTCATTTAGGACAATACATTCAGTCATACTAACTGGAGTAATTTGGAACAGATTTCCACTTTTAATGACACCTTCTCTTCCTTTTTTTTTTAAACTTTTCTTAATTTTCTTGTTGAAAAAAAGCTACTGTCCACAACAACAATGTCAGAATTCAAATAACACTTATCAGACTGAAGGTCTGTCTCCCATTTTCATGCATGTAAAGTATCCATTTATGTCAATAATTACAAAGTATGTTTCAGTCACACAAGTCTGAACAAAATACATGATCCTACCCAATGTAGAAATATATCTATTTACAGGCTTACATAGAGGTTTGTATAGATCATAGAGTTAGCACGTAAACCCTGAAGAACATGCAGAGATTTAAAAAACCAAAACCAAAAACCTAATCCACTTACCTAATGGCATGAAAGGGAGTAGTACTTTTTTGACCCAAATGCTATAAAAGAAAGAAGCTGACAGAATTACATGCCACCAGGGCAAACTATTCAGTTTGTTCACTTTTCTCATCTGTCAGCAGGAACAACATTAGGCTAAATCACTATTTTTGTAGAACCTGGAGACCCTCATTTGTTTTGGTCTCTATGTGGAGCCAGTATGGCTAGTTTCTGAATGTGGGGTGTGATCTGCTTCATAGTCTCTGTTCAAGGCCATGGGGTCTCTGAATTTGAGGCTGAGTCTCAGTCTGTACTTCTTAATCCAACAACTGAACAATTCTAGCCTCCCTGATCCTGTTTCAGTTAAAAGCAAAACAAATCACAAACTCCCGCAACCCAATAACATCAGAGTGGGACGAACAAAGTCCTAAGAAATATATCTTTGAAGGCTGATTTCTCGAATCAGTTCAGGGTTTTTGGGCTCCCTGTGTTTTCTTCATTTTTTTGCTTGACTTGCTGCCTGCATGTAGCTAGATAGTTAATAGAAGCATGCCCATCCTTGGAGGCCAATATGAACTGACTGGATGTGTCTTTGGTTCAGGTCCATTAAAAAATCTGAGCATTAATTAATCACTGACTTGCAAATAGCTTGGAAGAGCTGTTCAGGCTAAATTGGAACGTTCTGCAATTGTTTTACTTTTGGTCACAGGCACTTCAGTGATATGAAACTTCCCCCCTGCCAGGATAGGATGTGCATAAATCCAGCCACTCCTATGTTAGAGCAGACCAACCTAGAGACTTGTTCAAGCAGCTCCATTTCTTTCTTTAACTAGGAAACTGCACACATGAGGAAAAGCTGTCATAAGCAGCACTCTCGATAGAATCCCTCCACTGAAAAGGAAATAATAAAACCTACCAGAGCAAAATGCCAGTGGAGCATACTACATGGGCAAAGAGCCTTCTCTGCTTGCTGTCCGCCAGGCCAGTCAAAACCACTTCTCCTTTTTCTACTCAGCTAGGTGAAACCAGAACTGTAGAAATCAAGCTGCTGCTTAAGCTTTCCATACATCACCACCAAGAAGGATCCCTGTGATCTGGGGCCTGTTTTCTGTGCTCTAGCTGCTGATGGTCACAGTGAACAAACTGAGAATGGCGCAGCTCTGTCTGCAAAAGGTAAGACAGCAAATAGGTGGAGACATTAGACCCCACACCTGAAACCTCCGTAATGTGAAGCAAAAACCAAAAGTCTTTATGGAAAAGGAAACGAAGCCAGCCTGACCTCCAAGTCAAAGAAAAACATATTCAAGGGAATCACTCTTCCCACTCCTCACTGCAAAAGTTTTTATTGATAAATAAGGAAGATAAATAAGCAGTTGTCAGTACAATGAGTACTAACTGAGGAGGAAAATAAAAGGTGAAACTAAGGCATGTATTCTTAAAATGCCAAAATACAAACAAAAGGATATAAATACCTAGACCTAATAGTAATGATGATTTTTTCCTCAGTGGCAAGATATACTACATATGTGTGTGTTGCAAGAAGCTGTTCTTTGGAAATAGTAAACCATACGGGGCAGAAAAGAGGTTGTATTCCAAATGCTCCCGTCTGACAAGTCACCTTAATATATTCATCCCCCTCCTTCCCTCAAACTTCACTTTCAGTGGAGATGCCAAACCAGAAAACCCCAAATGCTTAAGAATTACTTTCCCTGCTTCCTGTTTCTCACTCTTATTCCTATGTAGTGTGCACATATGCATGGATGGTGAAGAATTATGTCTCATGAAAATTTCCCCCTCTCTGCCCTAAAGCTGTAAACCTTCCCCAACTTCCGAAATTCAGTGGAGAGATAAATAGGCAATCACAACTAATCTTTCTCCCACTGCAGTGTTCCTAAACCTGTGGAAATTTCAAAAGCTACCAAGATAGAGTGACAAAATGAAACAACACACCCAAACTTGAAGTATGGGCACTGGTTATTTTGTTGCGCAAGGTGACAAAAAGAAAAAGAAAAAGATAAAAACAAATCCTAAGACCAGTCAGAACAATTCTACAAATTATTGATACATTGAGATAGCTGGATGGATATGTGTTTTTTGAGAAATGAGACATTACTTCTATTTGAGCACTCAAAAATGCAAACAACTTGTCTTTTTTTTGCTGAGCTCACTTTCCATTTCTTTGTCAACTGGTATTAAAGACCTGGCCCTGAGGCAGCTGCAGAACCTAATGGATCCTTTAGAGCCTTTTGGCTGCATTTCAAAGCAGAGAAAATATTTTAACTCAGTAACAAGGATGCACTTTCAACTTGCTATTAAAACAAAAATACAAACACAAGGATAATGAGAGAGTAAGGAGAGAGATGAAGAAAGAAATGGAAGACTATGGAAGGGAATGGATCACAGGCTCTCCAGGACTAGTTTCTATAATAAGTGTGTGAGATAATCTCCTACAAGAGGGAAATGGCTTGTTTGATCTAATATGCCTTTCTCTTCTTGAATTTCCACAGTATAGAGAATCAATACGAGGGAAATTAAAGCATCAGGAACAGACTCACATTTCCACTTGTGTGTTCCTATCTCAGTAAACTCTTATTGAGACAGAAGTATTTACCTTAAGTGCCCAGTTCACGTGTGCTGCAAGAAGAGGAAAGATTTCAAAAGGATACATGCTTCTTCTGTGTAGGGGACAGCAGAATTAGGTCCACCCAATATGTAGCTGTAGAATGAGACTTCCAGAGTGTAGCAGTAGGATGTATCATTTAACAGTCCACCAAGAAAACGCCGGCCTGTCCCTGCTTTCACAGCATCTCTGTTGAACGATGTACTGGACTGCAGGAGGAAGAACACAAAGACATGAAGAGACTTCATGAGTGGAACGAGAGAAGGGTTGGGAATGAGTCCGTTAAAATTGAAAACAGTTAAATTCACATCACGAGACCTCATTTATGCTATATGAGACTGCACTATTTTTTCAAGCATTGCCTGGAGAGTCCATTAATGGAAAAACAGTTCTGGCACAAAGACTATAAATAATGCCTCACAGACTTTCACAAAATTAATCTCAGTTTGGTAGTAACATCAACTTCTCTCCTTCCCTTTTGGATAACACAAAGAAAGCCTGTCATATCCATGAGTTGAAAGTGATCCTTTCAGATCCTCCATTCTCAAAAGTTAAGCTGGATTGTTATTTGGATATCGAGTTCCTTCTCTCTGCTGCATTCCCCTGTATCAAAACCATCCTCCCCCACCCCTTACCCTGGACTCTTTTAAGCAAAGTAGAAATACAGTGGCATTTATGTTTTAGTGAAACTTTCTCACCTAGGACATTTGACTGGTTCTTAAATTAGGTCACACAAATTTCCACTTCACTAACTTAAATGTTAACTGGGTGTTGCTCTCTGGGAGGAAAAATATACTGCGCTATTTTACAGCATTAGCAGCACTGTATCAAAGGCAGTATTTTGTGCAATTACTGAGGATCTAGCTTTAGGAACCCTACAGCTTTATGACTATTCATTTGAAGGGTGGAGAGGAGGACACCAAGTATTTCCATAAATGAGTTTTAGCTTTCCTTTGAAGGCATGACATCTGGAGACTAAAGGGGAGCTCATCTTCAGGTTGATTGAAGCCTCAGAGCTTGTTCTTACCAACTAGACAGAATAATGGATTCTGATGTCATTTTGGTTATCATACTCTATTCAAAAAACCTCATAACCATTAGACTGAGTTACTCTGGGCTCAGCACAAGCTAGTGACCACCACAAAAAAAAAAAAAAGGCGCTTAGTAGTAGACACAACTTGGATCTGTTGTATAAAAGGCCTTAGTATCTCCTGCCTTAGGACTTCTATGTTATCAGTGAAACATAAAGGACCCTTAACATAGCTTACTGTTCAGTCATTGTGCCCGTGGTGAATTCTTTGAGCTATACAGGATCCTCCTATTAAACCCTAAAGCTAGTAGTATCTTTCCTTGCCAGTACAATGTTAGTATTTATCAACTCCATCTCTTATCAAAACCAAGGAAAATAAGATTTCTTTCTTGTTTAAAGAAAATAGATGCAATAGTTCAAAACATTAAACTTCTCTAGTCTGAGAAAAATCACACTAATACTGAAATGAGCAACAATTCTTGATGAATAGTGCATACAAGAAGATATAAGGAGTGGAAATACCTGTGGGTTTATTAACATTCTGAATGTTTTGAAGTCTCTCTCATGTTATAAAAAGGAAGGCTTTCCAGGTTAATTAAAATAAGGTGGAATTGGCTTTCTTAGTAACATTATATATAGGAGTTTCCAAATGCAACTTGTCTTTATGGTAACATAATATTTAGCTTTGTGGTAAATTGTACACAGAATGTGTTTTGCTACATACATATCATATAATTTCCTCCAAACTACAAGGGAGATACCTTGAGGGTATTCAGAATACCCATGGGACAGGGAGGTAAAGTGCTCATAGGGACTGATGGGGAAATAAATGTTAATTTGATGGATGGAATAAAATACCTCAGGAGGTCTAGAAGAGGGAATGTTCTCTGACTTCCTGCAAAAGAAGCCTTCAAAAGAGTACTGAGACCCTAAAACTGAGGGAAACTTTGTCTTCAGTTAAAATTCAGAAACCTAAAGGAAGACCATCATGCTCTGGGGACTGCTTCACAAGTCAAGTAAACATTGATTTCAATGGATGGTGCTTTGTGTTCAAGTGAATGCCAGTAGTGGAACTTTTAAGGCACAAAAGCATCAGCTGATGAATATGGGTGTATGAAGCCAGCTCAAAGGAAGATGACAACAAATATGTCGCAACATGGTATTGTGGTTTGTGAGCAGAAGCATCACTCACAAGGAGAATGAGCTAATTCTATGGCTGTATTTGGCTCAGTGAAAACAAGGAAAATGTTGAAGTGATTCAGGGCAGACATGAGGGACAACTGTATTCCAGTGATTAGGAAACTAAGTTACTGATATGGAGTATCTATGAACATCATAGAATCTCAACAATTATCATAGAATCATAGAATCATTAAGGTTGGAAAAGACCTCTAGGATCATCAAGTCCAACTGTCAACCTAACACTACCATGTCTCCTAAACCATGCCCTGAAGTGCCACGTCTACACATATTTTAAATAGCTCCAGGGATGGTGATTCCACACCTCCCTGGGCAGCCTGTTCCAGTGCCTGTCAACCCTTTCAGTGAAGAAGTTTTTCCTAATATCCAATCTAAACCTCCCCTGATGCAGCTTGAAGCCGTTTCCTCTTGTTCTATTGCTAGTGACCTGGGAGAAAAGACCAACACCCACCTCGCTGCAACCTCCTTTCAGGTAGTTGCAGAGAGCAATAAGGTCTCCCCTCAGCCTCCTCTTGTCCCGACTAAACAACCCCAATTCCCTCAGCCGCTCCTCATAAGACCTGCTCTCCAGACCCTTCACCAGCTTTGTTGCCCTTCTCTGGACACACTCCAGCACCTCAATGTCCTTCTTGTACTGAGGGGCCCAAAACTGAACACAGTATTCAAGGTGCAGCCTCACCAGTGCTGAATACAGGGGCACCATCACCTCCCTACTCCTGCTGGCCACACTGTTCCTGATACAAGCCAGGATGCTGTTGGCCCTCTTGGCCACCTGGGCACACTGCTGGCTCATGTTCAGGTGGCTGTCAACCAACACCCCCAGGTCCTTCCCTCCCTGGGCAGCCCTCCAGCCACTCCTCCCCAAGCCTGTGGCATTGCATGGGGTTGCACAAGTATCTGCTGAGTGTAGTTCATGTCTTTGGGACACAGTTTGGACTTGAGGTCCTTTTCAGCTCTATTTCCTATGATTTCCATCAGTCTAGAGGAAGCTTATCAGTTGAATTCCTCATAGATGGTTCTTGCAATAATCTTACATAATATTTTCATCACAGTTCTTGGCACAGTAAGGGAGGACCATGCCAACAAAATTTGCTGATGACACACTGTGGAATGAATCATCATTATGGAGGAGGCTCTGAATATCATACAAAAAAAAAAAAAAAAAAGGCAGTGGGATGACTTCGAGGACTGGAGTGATAGTAGTCAGATGAAACTCAGCTGCACAAGTGCCAGGTCATATACTCAGGGCCTAATAAAAAACAATCTCTGCTATAAGCTGAAACCTCATCATCTGGAAGTGAGTGAAGAGTGAGTCTGATGTATTACTTGACTGAACTGATATTTGGTTTCTGGCAGAAAACAGCTCAGAAGCTGGATCTGGTTGTTGGCAAAATTATACTTGCCATATTTCAGAAGTGAAGCAGAAGTAGTTTAAATAATTCAAAGAAGGTTTTGTAAATGGCAAAAAAAAGGAAAACACAATTTGGATCTTTCCAGAGTTTGAATTTTTAAAATGCTATTTTGTGGGGTTTGGGGTCTCCCCCCCCTTTTTTTTTTTTTATTTTAATAGAAGAGTTCAAGTTTCAGCTGTGCAAAATTACTTGAAATGGCAACAGCATTAATAAAATTACCCATTCATTTCATTGCCAGGTAGTGCTGTACTTCCAGGAATCAAAAAAAAAAAAAAAAGCTAAACCTTCATTTAGGTGCATAAATATAGATTTTGGAGGTTAACTTTGTCCTCCTTTTGAAAAAAATCTGATGGTGTAGACCCATTTGATGTCTTGACCAAAAAGTAAAATCTCTGATTTGACTCATGAAGGTTGAGGTAGAGAAAACATAACATAAACCATTCAAATATGAACACATTCAGGTTTTGAAACAGTGGCTTGGCTCTAGAGGTAATGTTATAAGCCAGAATGTGATCTGATGTTTCAGACGAAAAGAAGAAAATTACAGATTCAAGAAAATTCAACTAATGACAAGGAGGGGCAGCAGGCACTTACGTGAGTTCAACCTTCTACTCACTGTTTCAAATCAAGATAAATGGTGTGGAGAATCAAACAGGCAAAATTTTGACTCCTCACAAGAGCTCATCTTGGCAACTGATAATGCTGAAACAAAGGCTATGAAAAGCCATGTATTATGATGGCAAAGAGCGAGCCTTTTGCGTGCACATTTATTTAATCAACCTCTGATCTGGGGGAAAGGAGCGGGGGCGGGGTTTGGGCAAGAGGGGGGAAAGAACACAGGTAAGGTTGTCCACAAATGAGTCTCTTGTTTTTCTGGGAGAATCTGTTGCCCTAAAACCCTTGCAAAGCTGAACTGAATTAATCATTAAGCAAATGCACTGAGCAGGCACAGCAGGAGAAGAGCTAAACAAATATTTATTTCTCCAAGGCTGAATTGCATTGGAATGTCAACAACAGCAACAGCAAAAAGTACAAAGTCTGGAGGGTGGGGGTGGAACACCAAAGACTCTGAAGTTCTTAGATAGGGATATTTGTATAAAACCAATGGTAATACATTACTAAAATAAACAGATACATTAAAGCTCACAGAAGGACTCTACTTCCCTACTTGTGTGAGAAAATTCAGTGAACAAAGAGCTATATACAGTATTAGGAGGTGCCAAGCAACAAGAATCCAGTATTAAAAGAGCAGAGCAAGAAGAGTGAAGGATTCCCCCACTTTCTAGTGAAAAGAAACCCACCAGAAAACTACACCTGGATTTCACACTCACTTGAGAGCCTCAAGGTGTGATGACCCTCTCTATATCTCAGGTATTAGTGGCAGCTTCCCCAGGCCTTCCTACCAGGTTTCATTCCTCCTCCGCATGATGTGCTGAATACCTTCCGTATAACCAGTTTCCCCATTGGGAATGACAGCAAACAGCCAGGAAGCACAAAGAAATTTGTAAACCAATTGGACATTATTCAGACATTACAGCAGACAAAGAGAAGTGTGGAAGAAAATAAGAAAATAAGAAAAAATGCATGCAAATTGTTTCTGAAGCAGGAAAAGAATATTGGCCTGTGGTTAGACCTCTCAATGTGCCAGAACCCCTGTCTCCAGGGCAGTCTTGTCTCTTGGCTGGTAAGGACACTCCCTACCACACAGTGTCTCTCCTCAGTGAATTCTACCCTGTGGTAGCTAGCTTACAAATTCACAACTTAGGCAGCTCCCATATGGCTGACAGATACTCTTGGTTTCTCAGCACTGCTCCATCATCCTGCTAACAATTACATGAATGAAATCCCTGAGCAGTCCATATCCACAAAGTAAGGACAGGCACTTCACTGATTGCCTCTGCATGCCTGTATCAATCTATCACAAGAGGTGCTCCAAAAGAGAAAGAGGGAGGACAGCACATTTCTCACATATCTGAGACTGAATTTGCTCAAGTCCACCCTTTGGCATCCTGAAGAACTTGGGATCTGAGTGGCTTTGCTTGGTGGGAACTTCCACTGGTAGGTCCTCCTCCTCATTGTATGTGTGGTGTCAGAGGGGACTTGTCTTGCAACAACATCAGAAAACCTCAGGTTACACAAAAGGGAAAATTGGAAGCAAAAGCCAGTAAATCTGAGTCCAGTCTTCAGTGGAAGAAGAGATGCCAAAAAGGGATGAAATATTAGGCAGGCTCAGTGTCCAGTCAGTGATGGATGGGAGCTTCAGTTCTACTTTTCACTGATAGCAGGGAAAGGAACAAGGTACAAAAGGGTACTTTCTCATACAAGAGTGTTTGGGGAATGAATCTTTGTTGTCTTCTGAAATTGCTCAACACATTAGGGAGAAAAAGGGTCAAGGTTTGACCACAGTGCAAGTCAGACCTTGCCAGGTTCCTAGCATGGGAACCAGGATATCGACTGCAAATCACTTATGATCGATCCTAAGGTGTTTGCCCAACACAGCAACAATGGAAACTATAAGGTACAGATTACTCAGAAAGTAATTAGGAGAGAAACCATGAACCAGCCAGAGATCTGGTCATAGGCTTTGACAGGTTGAGAAAGATGAGTTTCTGATGTAGCAAAGTCTAGGGGGTTCCTGAAATCCAACAGATAGATTTTACCAGCTGTTCACATATACTGCAACACAATTGGTTGTTTATATGCCCATGGAAGGAAGTAGCAAACCGCATGTATCTTCAAAAACTTCTGTGCTGGTGTGCACATGAATGTTTCCCAGAAGATCATTTGTCCTCACAGTGTATCCACATGAAACTCAGAATAAAGGGATCTTCCATTTGCTGACATAGATAGATGATGTAAGTCCAGGAAGTGTTTTATAAAAGCGTGTTAAGCTATGTGCTCACAGGAATCAGAGGATCATGTTAGAAATCCTCGCTGAAGAAAAGCAGAGGCATAAACACTGAGAGGATTCATAACTAGAGAATGGTTTCATATTACAACATGTAATTAAAAATATGCTGGGTCACCTTATGCAATTTCCATTTGGGAAATAAGCTGTGTTTCACAACTGAGATAACTATTCCTAAAAAAACCCAACTAACAAAAAAATAAAAACAAACCTCAAAACCAACAACAAACCCCTAACCCCAAACCCCCAAAAACCCCTAAAAACCAAACAAAAAACCCCCACCCAAAACTAGAAAAACTGCCCTCATTTTACTTGTTCCATAGTTGAGCAATAAGCACTTTACCTACTGGGGTAAACTGGCATTCCGCATACAGATCGCTTCAAATTCTTCACCTATCAGCACCAGCAATGACCAAATGTAATCAGAACTCAATTACAACCTCACCACAGTTTTCTGCCAGTGCTGTGTTCATAGATGAAGAGCAAGCTTTCTTCCTAAAGCAGGTCTGACCTCTATAAGCCCTCCACTCACTGCCCCAGTGTAGCAAAAAAGTGGTAATAAAAAAGTTAGTAGTTAGTGCTCTAGAAAAAAGGAGTGACACACTTGTCATCAAGAAAGAATAGATGAGCCGTTGGGAAATGGACTGGAGCCCAGGCAATGTCAAATCCATCTCAGTGAAGAGTTTTACAATATCAGCTATAACTCACTCTCATTTTCTAGAATGCTTTATTGAAGTCTGCAGAAGTTAGAAAGAGAGCACAGAAATGTGCTGGCTTTGAAATCTTTGCCACAGAAAATTGTGGATAGCAATATTGCAAATTGTGACTCTTCTGTTTTCCCCTACACAGGGTGCTAGGAGAGGGGTGCAACCGACAGCTCACTTTCCTCCTACAGATAGAGCTAATTACTGCCATGGTGTGCGCAGCAGTCACTGCTTTGACCCTGCCATTTTTGCAGCTGGTAGCCCATCAAGATATCTTACAAGCAAAACTTATCTCCTTACTTCTCTGGAAGCACTGAGGAAACTTCTCACTTCAAAAGCCAACTTAACTCTGTCCCCACTCCCACCTCTCACCAGCTCCATTAAATCTCTTAATAGACTGGAAAGCATATGTGTTAGTGTTTTTTGTGATAGACTATCAACTCCATGCCAACTGGGTCTGGAGACTTGGAAATCATGGCATTTAGGAGGCTGCTATCAGGCAGCCTTATTCCAATTTATTTTAGAAACAAGCTGCAGCTAGCATCTGAAATGTAGATGGGATTATTAAAAAAAAAAAAAAAAGAGAGAAAAAAAGGAAAAGAAAAAAAATCCCAAAGGCAGATGGTAGCAGAAAGCTGATCTGAAGGAGGCAGCAGGTAAAGAGGAAGGATTCTGGGAGCAGAGACGTGATGAAATGGGAACAGAGCTCAAAATTACTCCCTGACTCATCTCACCTTGCAGCTTTGCCGTGTTTCTGATGCACAGGAGGAAAATGTATTTCATCTCAAAATCATTTGTAACTACTGAAATTTGGGAAGAGGTTTTGAAAAGTTCAGTATCATTTCAGAGGGATCCCATTACTTGGAGGTTTTCCAGATCCCTCAGGGACAGACAGATTGGACTGATATTCATGTGAAAAGGGCTCTCACTCACAGCTCTGTGGTTGACAGCATTTTGTTTCGTAACTTCTGTGCCTGATAGGAAACACTGAGGTGGGCAGCAAACTTTGGGTTTAACAAGGAATATTCTCTGGACTAGAATTTGATTTGCAGAAATCTGAGAAAAGGCCTGCAAAGGAGATCTGAAACAGTTTGACCTGCCCTAAGAATGTGGGAGAGAAAAGCCTGAAACTGAAACCTGAAGACCAAACAGACTCAAGTCCAGAGAGATTTTCACCATTCTACTACCTGTCTCTTTTTGCCTTCTTCCTACTCCTCAGTGGAAAGCAGACAGCAATCACCCTTTCTTAAAGGCAGCAGCACATTGTAGGAATACCATGAACACAACCTGCCTAGCACCACATTGTCAGGCTTTAAAGTGCAATTCTCCTCAGAGAAATAACAGTTTAAAGGTATTTTGTCACCACACACACATCTTCTCCCTGAGGGGTTTCATTATCCTTTTAATGTGTAGTGAAGGAATACCAGATCTTTCCCCCTCCCCATCCCTCCCAATTGTCTTTCAGTCATGCCTGCTTAAGTTTGCTGATAAAAACATATATTTGCATGGTCATTAGCAGAGGGGTTGGAAGGAGGAGCTTTATAAGCTCTCAGTTTATGCCTCAAAACCAAAACTACCAAATGAGCTCCTTTTTGGAAACTCTGTAGTTCAAAAAGCAACGGCGTTTCATGCTTCAGGGTTTCAGCTGTTCACCTGTGAGAACTACAATAACCGCACTTTTCTTTTCACTGCTCATTAGTGTCCGTGCTCTGCTCTCTGCAGTGCTCTGCCTTACAGCTCCAGGACTGATGGAGGTCTCCACAGCTTGCTGCCTGTCGATGCACCCTGTACCAGTTACACTGGCAGCACCAGTGCAGGGATTTGGCTTGCATTTCACATTCACCAGAATTCATCCTCACAAGCACTGAAACTGGTTGTACTCACAGCTCCCACCTCCCCGAGTCCTACAGCACTGAAGATGCTTATTTTGTTCACTGGCTTCACCATAGCAGCTAGTATAACTGGAATCCAAATCAAAACAGTGGCTCTTCTAAGAGAGCTGCTTAAACAACACTCTGCAGCCAAACAAAGCAGGGTAGCAATGGCCTTACCTGGGACCTTCAAAGTCAGTCAAGGGCTCTGCTACAGAGTTGAGCAGCCCATCACAGCCTACTCAGGAAAGGCAAGAGAAGGAGGCAGATTTCACCCCACCCTCTAAGCAAATCTCAGTTGGAGCTCCTCTTGCCACTAGATTCTGCAACCCCCAAAATGTGCACCAAGTGCATGTGCACACACACACACAGAGTTTACTGCCTCCCAAAACATACTTCCTCAGCTCCTCTCAGCTCCTTCTTCAGTAAGCCTGCGTCTCTCTGTCACCAGAAGTGCATGGGACAATGTCATCTACTCAACCATTAACCTGCACACAAACACATCACCCATAAACCAGAGAATTAGTCTGGAACTTAGCTCCCTTTAAAGAGCGGGGCCCAAGCTGTGATATACACAAATACAGGATCCGCAAATGCTTCGTGATTACAATGAAAAAAAGATCTGCTTTTTCCACCCTGGTTTTCACTAATAGCAACCTCTGCTTCTCAGAGCACATCCTTCCCCAAAGATGCCAAAGCTGGCATTTCCTAGTCTAAGCTCTACAGAATAATCACACCATTTAGAAAATAACTTGTGTCTCTGGAGTTCTCAGTTTCCCTATTTGTCAGTAGAAAACGAGACATTTCCTCAAAATATACAATAAAATAGCCTCTAGCAATAGCCTGCAATACTTCTCTTTACAATAGTTTTATGAGTGTGTGTGCAGTCTCCTGGGAGTGCTATCATAATAATTTATACAAATGACAGAAACTTAGGACAATGAGAAGCAGAAAGGGAAATACAACCATCATGCATGCAATTGCTTTGAATAGTCTGCAGAAAAAGTGGCTTTTCTGTGTGCCAAAGAGATGTTCTGCTCACTTGTAGGTCTAAATCAGGGGATTACAACCCCTCCTACGGAGGGGCAGCATGCTGTACACTGCTCCCAGAGCAACCCAGTACAGGCCATTACTCAGACTCCTCCTGGGCACTCTCACTGCTCCAGAACAGTTCTCTGAACCAGACTTGTACTCTACATAAGTTAAAGTATGTTGAAGAGGTAATACCCAGAAAGGCATCCTGGGAGGGTGATGCATGTCCAGTTCTTAACCAACTTCCTACCCCTCCTTTGCAGTACAGTTTGTCCCAGACGAGTGAAATTTGCAACACTCTGCAAGAGAGGTAGCTGGCATCTGAATGTAAAGGAGCTCCTTTCATGTGTGCTACTCTGAGAAGCTGCCACCTGCTCCCAGCTTGTTGACATTAGGTAAAAGTAATGATGATCTTTGAAAATACACCATAAAATTGGTATGAAAGGTGTTTCTTCTGTGGATATTCAAAATTTCTACCTGTCTGTGGATGGAGAAGGGACTGTCAACTCCTATATGCGCAAACAACACAGCAAGAAGGTACTGAAAGAAAATCCATTTACTCAAACACTTTTCCCCCTCTCCTTTTCTTTTTCTTTGCAATAAAAATTAATTCAACCCTCTGTATAAGAAGAGGGGTGGAATGGTTCAGCACGATGTAATGGAGCAGTTTCATTTTGCCATGTCTCTCCAGACAGCAGAGTTCTTGCGAGACCAAAACCTCTAATGCTTAGAAGCACAGGCTTTACAGTCTGTTTCCTGGGCCACCAGAAATGTGTTTTCTCTCCCCCCTCACCCAGCATCCAGGAAAAATAAATAAATAAAATAAAATAAAATAATAAATAAATAAATAAATGAACTTATGGAGCAACATGTCCAAGAAGCAGTGAACAGAAATGCATCCCAGAGGGGTGCTAAAGCATGTAATAGCTGTATTTGTCTTCCTGGAAATGCCCTGGTACAAGACAACAAAAAAGAAGGTAGGATCATTTATTGTGCTCAGGTTTTAAGAGATTTCTGAGTAGATCTGTTAAGCTTGCATGATGTTAACAAAACCTACCTGAACACAACAGCTTTTACCTTTCTGGGACTAGGGGTTTTTTTTGCCAAAACAGCAGAGGGGCACTTAGGAGACAGTGGTACAAGCGAGCATGGATTTTACTTTGGAATGCATTCTAGGTCTGAGCAACTTTCTCGCTGTTCCCCCTTCCCTATCCAGCCATATGCAACAAAAACTGGTTCTTCTTTATTTTGGAACAGATTATTGGGATTTGCTCATTCAATGTTCATGAGCTGCTTTCCCTCCCCCAGGCACTTGTGCCAGCACTTCCTCTAGACATGGCCCAAAACACACTGGGATTAGTAATAGGGATCACAAGACTAAGAGGGGTATGTCCAGCCAGGGTAAGTGATAACAGCCCAGCAAGGCTGCCATGGGTAAATGAGAGGAGGTTTGCTGGAAGGAACACATCTTCCCTAAGAAAGCTCTAACGGGCGTGCTGTGAAAATGAGTAGAACAGAGCTGGAGTATGTGGAAAAAGGAAGACAACAGAAAATACAGATAGAATGAATTTTTTTCCTTGGTTGCCCTATTTTAGATATTCAGGCTAAAAAATGCCAAAACAACACAAACAAACAACCACAACAAAAAGTACTAGTTGGAAAATCATTCCGTATCTGAATTTTCTTATATTGCTGAGATAATGATAGTCTCAAAAATATGTTTTAGGTCACAGCATTATGGCACTGGAGTTAACAATGTGTTTCCCTAAAGGAAACTGGGTGGACTGTTGTTCAGAGACTCCACTGTGGAGTGTACAGCATGGTATAAGACGTAGGGAACTGCTGACAAAGAAACCAGACTGGCACATTGGAGACCTGGGTTTTATTCTCCAATTTCCTGAAGCAAGTAGCTTCCCACCCACTCTCTGTCTCTTTCCCAACATGACTGGAAGCTCTTGGGGTTATGGACTTTCTCAGGAGTTACCCAGTGCCCAACATAACAGGACCCCAAGTTTCTACCAGGGTCTGTGGCTAACCACAGCACACAAAGGATGACAAACTATTTCCAAGGAAGGTACTCTGCTGGGAGGTTGAATACAAGAAAATGAAATGAGAACTCAAAAGGTATCCCAAGTACCACCAGTTCAAAGTCCAAAGAAAAAACCCAACAAGATTAAGCCAAGTACCTCTGGCCAGTCTTTTTCCTTTAACTGCAAAGAAAAGCAATCTTTATGAAGTGATAAAGCCATCCACGAATGGCTGTGGTTGTTTCTTTTAAATGAACCAGAGAGAACAGATGGTCTCCTCTCATACTGTCACAAAGGTCAAAATTAGCCACCCCTAAGACTAGCAGGTTCTTGAAATGCTCAAGTGCTTGTGTCTGGTCGTTATGACTAATCCACTCTCCAGAACAAGAAAGGTCAAATGAAGAACACCCCTCCAAACACTGCAACAATTCCTAGCCGTGGCTGATGTGTAATGCACTCAGACATGGTGTCAACAGCTGCTCCTAAAACCCAGTGAGTCAGCCTTTCAAAAGAGCTTGTCAGCTCTCACTGTTAGAGCTCTCATACAGATTATATTTACTCCCCAATGTTTAAAAATATCCTTCTTAAACCTTGAAAATATAAAATGTTTTCCTTACAGAATTTGTCCTTTTTCCCCAGACAGCTGCCCAAGAATGTCTTGTGTATTTATTTGGGAGCAAAACTTCCTAGCTTGTCTTTCACTTTCCTCTTCATGTGCTGACCGCTAAACCAAAGGCAGGCCTCTGTTTCTGAAGTCATGTACAAATGAAGAATTTCTGGTCCCTTTCACAACTCTTACCTGCAAACCACAGTCAACCCTCCAGAGTACTGTGAGGTTAAGTGTTCTGCTCAACAGATAGGGTACAGAGACATTGGGTGACTTGCCTTCGGCCCTACAACAGGCGTGCAGGCACATATCCCCTGTCCATCCCCTACTCTAATAACCAATCTCCCTTGGATGCTGCCATTTAAATAAAACGGCCTATTGGAAATGACAGGTGAAAAAAGCAGTCCAGGCATGAAATGCACTCTAAAATATATTAATAAAAGGTTGCCAGACAAAACCGCACAAGGCATTTGATCGCATCATCTTAGGCTTGTTGTTCATGCTCCTTTGCATCTGGCTGCGTGATTTCTGCCAGATTCTCGGCTGGAGGAGCAGGGTAGGATTTGCCTGCTTTCCCTAACCCGTGCCGGGCTCAGCTGCAATCATGCAGAGCACTGAAAGAAATCCCTTTGAGTCAGGATTCATTTTGAACATGTAAAACCCAGACAAATGACTGCTTCTCCAAAGTGAATCCCATTTCACAGCAAGTAGGTTATTAGTGTGGAACTCCATACAAGTAGCCTGCATTCAAAAGCCCTCTGCATTATTAACAGAAGATGAGCTTTTGACATCAAAGGAGAACCATTATGTATGCTAAACGGTGGCAAAAATTGTACCCGCACTTCAAACCTTTTCAATTCTTTGTCCCTTGTAAATCAATCAAGGTTGACAGATGCTTTAAGGAGAGTAATCTTTTCAATGATACTGTCAATGGATAACATAATGGAACATTGTCTCTGTGCTGTGTGAAGACATGGAGCTAGTCAATTATGGACAACACTTCATGCAGCCGCCAGTTTTCACTTGAAGTGCTGCTGTTGAAGTATTATAATCCCAACAAATGGCCGCAGCAGCATACAATGTAAATGAGACCTCCTGAAGCTTTGGAAAATTAATTAGTAACAACAGTGGTCCATTCCCACACTTTCAAACACCAGCCTGGTAATGTTAACGATGCACTTCCCCCCTTCCCTTTGAGCAGTCAATAGGGCATATTTACATACACTATTTTTAATTTTCAACACTTTTTTCCCCCCCTTTTAAATGCAGGAAGCTCTGGATTCCTTTCCTCTCGTTCAAGCAGCAAACTTCACCCCTAATATTTCCAACCAGTCACATAACCCACATGGCTGGAGCTGAAAACAAGAGAACAGAGACTTTCCCACTTGGAGACAGCAGGAATATTCACTCCTCTTGCTTCACACACATCGGACACTCTGTGGCTGTTTCTTTTTCCAACACTTCTATTCCCTCAGTTGCCCTGAGAAGAATGGCTTGGATGGATGGCAGGGGAAAAGCTTCCGGTCTCAAGAGACCAGTAGGATGTGAGTTGAAAGCCCAATGTCCTGAATGCCAGCAGCACCTAGGTCAAACTGCAGTGGTACTGGATGCCAACATAGATATCTGATTGCCACCTTCTACACAAAGGAGATTGAGAGTCAAAGAGGAGAGACTGCACTGTTTATTTAGCTATTGGCTTCTATTTCCTATGTAATTTTCTCAAAGATTTTCCTTTTGTCAACTGAGGCTTGCACTAAGAGGAACACTTAATCTCCCACAGTAAGAGAAAGAAATCCCACACTTGAGCACAAAATTTCTAAACTCCTATCAATTGCAGGTTTTCATAGCTATGATCTGTGAACACCCCCTTATCTCTAATGTGTTTTTAAAACAACCAGGTGCAGATAAGAAACTCAATCAGTGAGGTCTTCTTGTACAAGAACAGACTGTTCCTTGAACCCAACTCCCTCTTCCCTAGGCTCCAAACAGCTGGGAAGAGATGCAGCTGCTGTGTCTCCTCCTTTATTATAGATTTGGTCTTCTGGCCTCTGGGCAGTTTTCTGAGAAGCCCTTGCAGTGGTTGATCACAGAAAGCTTCACACTGTAGCAGTGTCTCAAACCCCCAGAACATACTGACAGTGGCTAAACAAAACTGGCAACGGTTAATATTATGAGGCAAAAGAGGAAGCAACAGCACCCTCCCAGGCATTATCTGGCCAGCTGCCACTGCTGATCCCAAGAAGAAAAGGGAAATGTTTGGTCTACTAGAGGCCCCCCTCCTGGGAATAGAATAGACAGAAGAAATAATATCTTCTGTCTAGCCTTAGAAAAGTCAGAGACTGATCCAAACTTTTTCCCACTCTTGCATAAAACAAACTACTATAGAACAGAGAAATGGACAGGACTCAGGAGGTTTCAAGTCCTCCTTCCTTTTGCTGGAACAGATCTGTCAAGAAAACAGTGGCACAACTCCATTTCTATACTCACTTCCCACTCAAACTCCACAGTGCAATATGCACAAACACAAGACAAAAAAATTCTCTACTGCATCTTGATGAGAAAGCTTTAGGCTAGCTTGCCATGATGAAACCAGCCTTTTTTTCCAATTACAGTTTCTTTTGCTGTGCAGACTCGTCTGCTTTTGTATCTGTTTTCAAATTTTGTTCTCTAGAGCTAAACAGATGGAATGCTGCAGGGTCCCTATCCTCCTCCACCCACCACCTCTGCCACAAGCTGGTTGGGATGACACTGCAGAGGAGGCAGGCACCATGCCCCAGCTGTCCCCATCTTTGAGAAGAGACCCAGGATTATCTCTCAGTACCAGGAGGATCAAGTATAAGCAAAAAGGGGACAGCAGAGACTAGGAAAACGTATGGTGGGTAACAAAAAGGGTTAAGAACATAACAGACATAAAAGCAGGACCCAAACTGTAGGTTCTTCTGCACTTGGTGCAGGATTCCAAAGTCATTTTCAGTTGAGCCTGTTCCCATTATATAGCTCCCAAATGTCATCTGCTGCCTTCCCTCCTCACAGCTCATGGCTGGAATTTCCCACTCCCTTGGATAAGATGTGTTTCAAATATTCCTTATCCCAGTCAAAGCAAAATGGAGCACCAAACACCTCTTACTTGAAAAATTGGCCCTTCAGCAAACCTGGAACACAGAGATTGAAACACAGCAAGGCACAGCTGTATAGAAGTAGCTTAGCTGGCAGATCCATGGGTGTGTAAGGTGGGAGAAGGAGAAGTAAATAAGCAATTGCAGGCAGGCCTGAGCATTGTGTGTTGTATTTGCACAGCTTTCAAGGAAAACTGATGCACAGAAGAGGCTATGGAAAGGGCCAGGATGTCATAGTTGGACATAAATTTGCCACACACTTGACCAGTCTTAAATCTACTGACTTCTGCAGAGCTACTGCAACCAATGTCTGCTCTAAAACCATATGTCTCTTTCCAACTAATTTATAGGGGTTTACCATTTATTTCCAATATCCAGAGATGCTTAAACACTTATTTTCTTCCAAGTTACAAGACATGCATTAAGCAATTACAGATTTTCTTGCAGAACAGTTTTCCATGGTAATATCAAAGAATTTCAAAAGTATATATTGTCTTTGTCACAACTTTCAACAGAAAAATACCTAACCTTTGTTTCAAGTTTATTATTTTTACTTCTGTTTGCTATTATACTATTATTTAAAGTGTACAAGTAAAAAAAAAAAGCCAATATAATATAATATAAACAATGAAACAGTAAAGATTATCCAGTTGATCAAAACACAAAAGATCTTCTGATAAAAAACCCTAAGTGTTCCAATAATTCAGAACCAAAGGTTAAAATATGGAAAAATAAGAACCTGCTTCTGTTTATTTATCTAATGACAATACATAAGATCACCACTTTTGGATAAGGTAAGTATAAGAGGCAAGATGGTAGCTAATAATTACAAAGATTTTAAGTAGCCTTTTTTTCATATTAGAATAAATTTAACACAATTCAATTAAGCCAGGAATTTATCATGGAAAAATAAATTAGGAAAAATAAATTAAGAGGAACATTGCTTACATAAGAGAAGTCTTCGGCATTCTGACAGAGTAGCTTGGGAAAAATGGCCTGTCGCTGAAATCTTTCCTCGTCTTCAAAGATGTTCCCATACATGAAGCCATTCATCATAGTGGAGTGGGCATGGATATCAATATAGAACTCCAGGTTAATCTTCTGTTAAGGGAAAACAACAACAACAAAATATTAAGCATAGGATAAATCATAACTGTGTTATGTAGGTGAAGCCTCCCACAAATCCAGTACTGCCATCCTTGAATCTAACCGTGGTGCCAGCGTCAGAGAGCCACGTTAAAGACATTGCTTTGATGCATCCAACTATTCATGCCTCTTTGTGGGTGCATGTGAGATGCAACACAGAACCATGATAGACATTTCTTTACCTGTTCTGAAAAGGGTGGAACATCAATACAGCACAGGACACACTGCAAAATAGAGCCAAAGCATTATCCTTTGCTTTGATGCAGGGCTTAGTGTCACTGATAAAAATATGCACCTTGCAGTTCTAGAGTATGATTGTTTGGGCATAGCTTTGCCATCTACACACAGTTCTGCATCATTATATGCAGGTATACCATTTGGCCAAGAAAGACAACTTCAAAATAGTGTGAAAGAGACTTCAGTATTTTCTGTGCAGTTTATTTTGGTTTATAAGGAGAAATACCGCAAATGTTTTTGTCTTATTCTGCTTTGTTGTGGTAATTCAATAGAACAACTCCCAAAAGCCCTTGAATGCTTCTCCATTTGTAGCTTCCCAGATGATTCTGCATCAGATCTTGCTTCAAAAGAAAACACCAGGACCCCCTAACACAGAAGTGCCTGCTTTCCCCATACCCTTCCTGTACTGGCAATTCAGCATCAGGAGGGCCTGTAAGAAAACACCGCTCAAGTCTCCAGTCCAGGGACACATCTTTTTCCTCACATCAAATATAAGAGATACTACTTCCCCTGCCATCAGTGGCAAAGAGTGAATGTTCACCTTGATCACCATGTGCCATTGACAGCAGTGAGAAGGCAACATCTGGTACCAAAAAGTGCTACTCTGGATTACCCAGAGTTTCCCAAACTCTTGCAAGCCTCTGGTCCTGAAAAAATAGTGCTCTGTGACTAGACAGTGACAAACCCACCCCTGTCAGCTGGCCACTAGGGGACCAGTAAGAACCTTCCTTGTGACTAGAGGGTTACAGTTCACATCTCCCGACCCCAAAAGGGGGATGGAGAAGAGCTGTGTTAGTAGAACAGGGATTACGATGCTTAGCCTTGTACCCCTTGGTGGCAAACGGGGACCCTGGCCAGTGAAATACAGCATGTTGCTCTCCAGCCACATGTCTCGCCTGCACACAAAGCTTGCTCAGGCTACAGGAGAATACTGAGCTACAAGACAGTCCAATGTAATACAAACACAGTTTGTATTATGCAGTTCACATGACAGCAGTGTCAGCTCTTCTAGAGAGTCTCTGATGGGGGGAGAACATAATTTGGTATGTGAAACTAATATGATACAGATTTACTTTCCCTTGGCAGAAAACCAATGTACAACACACAGTGACTGTTTAGTTTAATTAAACAGCCTAGAGAGAGTAATACTGTATCTTATTAAGCCTCTCCTATGTTAAAATGTTAGCTAATGCAATATCAATATCTGACCATGCTTCATAGGAAAAGGAACATTTGATTGTATTTGACTCTAATACAATAAATTGTTTGCTCCTGCCAAAACATTACACTGTGCTATAGAGGACCAACGCTGCAATAAAGCACACATCTGCTATTCGGAGATACAGCACTGAGGAGAAAGATTAGCACTGACAGGATGAAATACCACATAGGATTTTCCTCCTCTCCAAGCATACAGAAATTAAAACCAAGATTGAGTAATATTATTTTTCATAAGATAATTTCCCCATCAGAAATAGAATTTCATGAGATCAGATGCATGCTGGCATATCACTGTAAAACAGAACATGTTGTAGAGTCTCAAAACGGTGATTTGATGATGAAGTGAGGACATAATCTAGTTAAACTGGATATTTGTAAAGCATGAATGTCCTTCACATAGAATTCAGTGACCCAAGTAATACTTATTTTAGAACAACTAGACAGAATTCTTTATAGGGACATATTTACTAATATAAAGCAGTTGAGAAGCACAGGGAGATATATATCAATAGACTAGTATCATTTGTGTCTTAACACAAATAAAGATGCTGGCATAAACTGTATTTATGCTGTGTCATACTATACTTATTCACCCATAGTTATCAAATGTTTTCTAAAAGAAGGTGCCTACAAACAGGGACACAGATGCACAGATTACTAAGATAACTTTCCATAGGCTATCCACCAAGAAACTCACCTGCAGAACATGGGTGACCTGAGCCTCAGCTTAGTATTCAACTGATCAAGTCATCCAGTCTAACATAGTATCACTAGAAAAATATTTTCTAAACTCTCCTAGGAATCTTGCTAAAAAAAATTGCTGCTAAAAGTGCTCCAAAGAATTTTAGATAATCTCTTGGGGTGCTGAAATTTCTTTGAGGACTGATCTTGATCACCAAACCCATTTTCAAATAGTCTGGTAACAATGGTTATTTGTGAGGGAGCAGTGTCCCTCACAGATATCACCTTCACCTAAAGATTCAGTTTCCAAGTCACTGGAAACCATTTGGAAACCATGACATTCAACAGATAGCTCATCACCCAGACAAGTGTTTAAAAACATTTATTTAGTCATTCATTACAATGTATTTCAAAAGTAATTTTCTAACCCAGCCCACAATAACTATTCAACTGGTGTAGGGGAATAGACAGGGATCGACGACCGGATGATCACGGGATGTGACGGAAAGATAGACTCCTCCCCATAGGAGTGGCAGGAACAGGAAGCGCAAGAGCTATATAAGCATGTGATGCAGTTAAATAAACGGACTTTTTGTATCCATCATATTGATGTCTGTGCATCACTGTCCCCAGGGTGGGTAGAGCCCTGTGTCCCGGAGATATGCGGCCCAAGATAAGTTCTCCCATAGAAGCGTACAGCAACAAACTGGTTTCTCTGGTCTTTGCTCATTACCCTCCTACTGAACATATAAAAACTATTTCACATATTCTTGCCCACTAAATATAGTCCAAATCTGCAATTGTCCATCCTATTCAGTAAGTTGTTAAACATTGCTAGAGTAATTGCCAGTTAGATGTACCACTCCCAGACACTGCTGTATGTGAGCAGAACAGTATTTCAATGTTTCACATTTCTTTTCTTCTCATCACATTCATTATTTTATCAAAGGGAAACATCTTTAGCATTCTCCATTACAGAACAAAATAATTCAGCGCATTGTTAATGTAACACATGAGTTCCTAATGAAAAAATTCTCTTTATTCACAGGCACAAGGATATTGTGGCCGTAATATGGACAATAACAGTCCAGTCACTGGGAAATTAAAGTTTGCCATCTCATGCCCCAAGTAGTAGACCAAGGAGCAGACAATTTGTTTGCAGGCAAGTTTTGCAAAAGAATGAAGGTATGTTCCTAAACGATAATGGTATTTCTTCCCTCTCTTTAGAGTCATACATATTCATAAGTACTTTACATGTAGGAACTGTTTTACCCACTGCCACACTACAAATTTAAGCTAGGGAATAAAGTTTCATATTTCAGTTGAGGTTCTCTGGAAGATTTTGACATAATTACTGATCTCCTGTAATTTAGGCAGGATCACAGAGTTAACATTTTATTAAATATATAATGTCACCTACTGATGGGAATTTCAGAAAAATCAGCAGAGAGGTGACCTTCTGAAATTGTTTCTCTTTGAGATAGGGAGAATTTTAATGGGAGATTGAAGTTAATAAATGTATGTGTGCATTTACATGAGCACATACAAACACACTTAAACATAAACCAATCCTATCTGCTGTTAAACCACAGGGGTACCTGTCAGTATCTACACAGCAGAACCTACCCCCGTTATGGCTTCTAATGCACTAGCATCAACAAGTCAGGATGGGAATAAGTTGAGAGATGGGTCAAAGTCTCAGTCACATTTGCTTCAATCTTTAAGCAGAAAAAAAATGAATAACCAGACTCAAACACCTCTGGATGCCATAGCTGCCTTCTGAGAGACTTACAAGTTACATTCTACAATATGATATTAAACTCATCATTTTCTGCTTTAGAGGTGGAATGTAAAATGATTCAGATGCCTTATAAAAATCATCATGCAATTTAATTCCCTCAAGTGTCTTTTCTTTGTGCGTACAAGCAGCAGCAGAGATTTTCTCTCTCACACTCTCTTTCTTAAGTAAAGCTGTAATTACCTGGATGACCCAGCTTACAGAGTTGGAGAAAACAAAGGCAGGCTTGGTCTTTGTGTGTCAAAACAAAAATCACTCACTAGACTTACAGAGACAATGATTGAACCCCAATACGTAGAAAACAACAGTTAACATTCTCTCACTTGCAAAGAATGGTCTTTGCCTCTTCTTGCCACTTACCACATAAAACCAGAATAAATAAATAAGCAAATGAATTTCTGCTCTAAAGTTCATTTGAACCCCTGCCTTTGTGACACACACTCTCTACTGTTCTCTTGAGTCAGTCTAAAGTTTCTGGCAGCTTGAGAAATATACATATAAATTAGGGAGGGGGAAAAAAGAAAGAAATCATGGATAAAGAATAAGATCTCACATACATTGTCAAGATATGAAATAGTCAAAGTAGCACAGAAACTGGAAACTTTCATGATGCCATGTAAAGTTTTGAGAAAATATATTCTCCCTTGTCTGCATTTTTATTTCATTAGCTGAATGCCTTTGGAAGGTCAGTAATTAAAGAGCAAAAGGAAAGAATGATGTTAATAGCTAGTGCTGATATGACCAAAGTTAGATTTTGAACAGTGCAATTATAATTCTCAAGGAAACAGATTTGATAAATAAATAAATAAAAATCAATAAATGCCGCAATAAAAGGATAAATGTGCGCTGAGCCCAGAACATGAGCCACTAGAGAGACAAGTGATGCAGGAAGAAGCCAGCTCTGTCCACCAGCTGTCACTTCAATATGGATTTTATTAATTCTTGGGCATAGCAATTGGTTTAGAGGGAGAATATCCAAAAGCCTTCTTCCCTCCAATATTTCATACAGGGGATGGGATAAACTCCTTGCAGTGTTTTATACAAGCCATGAAAACCACGGCTTGTCACTAGTGATAGAGAACATAGTCTCTAGGCAGACCTTGCACTCTTACTGCTAAGCCACTGTTTGAAGTAAATGGACATATGACAGTTGGCACAGCATGAGTTTGCCCCTTTTGGTTCAGAAGGGATTCAGAAATTCCCAGACCACCGGGTCTTTGATGCTTCCTCAGGTCCAGAATCTCTCAAAAGAAAATTCTGCATAGGCTTCAAGTGTATCCATTTTGACATACACACCGTACCCCATGCTTAGTTATTTTGGCAACAGCTGCAGTGGTGACACCAGAAAACACAGGCACAACACGCTAATAAGCAAACTAAAGGGAAACTGACCATTTAGCATCACTTGCTCAGCAGTCTACATTCAGCTAGAAAGCACTGGCCCTGGCCCTTTCAGCTCTAGGGAGGTCTGCCCAGTGCCTTGAATTGCCCTTTGGGGATACAAAACACTTGTCTCCTCCTTACTATAGGAGGGAACTTAAAGTGGAATTCAAACTAGATATGGTTCACATTTTCAAGCTTCCCTTGAAATACCTGGATTTGGATGCCTGGTAAGGTGAATTTTGCCCAAGTCACTTGTCTTATATCTACCTTCTCCCCATATTTTTTCCCCAAAGTTTGAATGGGCTAGCTAGCATAAAATCTCACCAAAAAACCAAAAAGTAAAATACTTCCAAGAAGGGTTTCCTCTGCCATTCTTTATAACCTCTGACAAGTCAGCCCTGCAGTGTCATTTCCAGTTTTGCAGATGATGTAAGCCACACCTTAGAGGCATTATTTCAGAGGTACACCACTACTCCTTTGTAACCGTAAGGACAACATCTTTCTCCTTCCATTCATCATCTTATAGACCACCTGCTCCGTTCACCTTTGTAAACACCATGGCAACAACAGGAATTATTTACATAAGAAATTAATAGTAGAAAAGTGGTTTACTATTTTTAAAAACCTTCTAAAGGTTAAAAACCTTTTAAAAAAATAAAGTTTCTTCATCTTGCTTCCGGAGAAGGGAAAATGCCAGTTCTCTATTCTCACTGATATGAAGCGTGAAAAGCCAATTTCTCCTTATCCCTGTAGACACCTTTACACAATGTGACAATGTCTCCTAAGTGCCCCTGCAGAAGCAGCTTGCAAACACTGATGTACCACTAACTCGGCATTACCTTCTAGTAATTCATCATAACACTTCATGCATTTTCTTCAGATTATTTCAGTGACATTCCAAGAGCTGTTTTCTTTCAGAATGAACCACTCCAACCCAGTTGCCATTCAAAACTAGTTAGTTACCAATCCAGTTACACAGCAAGTTCTCAACCTAAATAATGATACTTCTTAATGATAGGCATAATCTGATGTGACTCATTAGTGCATCAAAGAGGATGGAGAAGAGACTTCTGTTGGTTCATACAGCAAAAGGATGGCATTGTCCATCAACACAGCTTTCCTGCCTGTCCTAAAAAGTAAGGGATGCTTTTATCCATAGAAGGACAAGGGACCCCCTTCAATGAGCTTGAACCCTGCTCTGCTGTGCCCATCAGTAACCCTGAAAGGAGCTAAACTCATAGTTTTGGCCTCAGAGTGGGAGGTCAGCAACATGCATATTCTTATCCTCGTTCTTCATCTGCTTGCTTCTCTCACCTGCCAGTGCAGATAACAACACCTCCTGAGGATTAGCTGACGTTTGTAAAGCACTTTGAAGATATAAAGCATCACAGTGCGTGCAAGTTAAGTATTAATTCATCTGCCAGGCTGATTCACTCTTTGACCCCTCTGCAGAGACATCCAGTTAGTGTCAGCTCTGGCAGTTTTTGCAGTTCAGGCACCTGTCCACCAGCTACTGGACTGAAGCCAGCAATTCACACAGGACACAGAAGAGCCGTCAGATGGTAGTAACATTTGGTCATGACAGGCCTGAATTGGATTTGAAAGGGTGACCTGGAGGTGAAAGGCTCTATCAAAAAGCCAATTCTGTTCAAATGCATGTTAAATTAGAGGGGCCAAAGAGACAATGTTAAGACCCAGAACAAGTTTAGACAAGACTTTTGGGTCAGCTGCATGGACAGTTCTTGTATAATTTTTACCCTAAATGAATAGGAACCAGGAAATACACTCTTCTGGATTTTACGCGTGACCCCAAGCCAAAACTAGAAGGGTGACTCTGAACAAGGACAGTGATTGTTCTGTCTTACCCTTTCTCTCTCTCTCTCATATAGGAACAAACATGTACATACACTCAGCAACATGGGTTTTGACCTTTGCGAGATCTGAAGTCTTTAGTTGCCTGAATATTTAGAATAAAACATTGGGATTGAACTGGGACTTGGGGCATTACATCACCCTAAACTTTACTGATGTCACCTGGCTCTGCCCATCTCAGACCTCAGTTGCATATCTCCACTGTATGTCCTGCAGAGCAAGCTCTGTAAATCCTACCTTGTTCATGTGTCTGCTACTGAACAGCATTGGGTCTGCAGAAAGAGGGCTTTTCAGAAAAGAAAGGGGAGAATTGTGTCAAAAGAATCAACAGCTTTTTGGGAGATTCTAGGAACCCTACAAGACAGACAGACAGGGAGGAAGGGGAGGGAGGGAGGAAGAAGCTGAGGCAGTCACTGTTCCTTATTCTGATAATTAAAGCAAGAAAATTGGGTTACAAAACAGAAATATCTAAATGACCATGGTTTCACCAGATAATTCAATTTGGCTCTTGTCTGGTTCTGAAAGTTTGCTCAGCTGAAATGTTCCCAGTAGCTGTATTGAAGGTTTTAGCACTCTTGGTACTGTTCCTTAGACAGCCGCTTGCTTACTGTGTAACCATATGCAAGTCATTAAATGTCTTCAGGCATCATTAATTGCTGCTTTTACACCTGAAACTGTATTAAGCTCAAGACTGCCTGTTCAACTATTCACTTCATAGCAGTATTAAGAGTTTTGTGTTTTACCAATAACTTTTAATTATACTTCTCCAGAACCTTCTGACCAAGGTACACAGCCCTTACTTTGCTAGTATGTAAATAAGGCCCAAACACATTGCCTGCTGCTCCTCCAATTACAAAGGCAAAGAGTGGTAGACTCAAAAACAATGGCTAGGAATTATGACTCTCTGTCCCCTAATTTCCTAGGAACTATTCCAGTTGGACAAATTGCATGTAGTAAAATCAAACTCTACAAAAACCAGTTTCTCTAGTCTTTCAAATAATAAATAGCATTATTCACTATTTCTTACTAAATAAGTAACAGCTGGCAGAATATAAAGTCATCAGGCAGAAAACCTAAGGCAACCAAAGTGCTTTTTAAATTCGCTTTTACTTATACTGCAGAACTCACTGCCACCAGATTTCAGCCAAACCACAGATGAACTCAAAAAATTCAGAGGAAAAGATTCCATTATGTTATTACACACAAAGCAGTGGACACAATTTCTTGATCAGAAGATCCCCAAATTACACATTGCCAGAAGCTCTGCCCTGTTCTTAGTCTATCCCTTAGCATCTGCAATAGGTCATTGGATACTGAGCCACATAAACCTTGGGTTTGATGCAGCATCACTGTTCTTATTTTCCAATTAGACCTTAATTTATGCTGCAGAATGAGACCCTTATGGTTCCTGAAAAGTTACGATGGTGATTGGTGGTGAAAAGTACACATATTTCTACAGTTTAAACTGTCTACTTTAAAAAGAGATTAGGCAAATTACTATAAGGTAGGTCCTGCTCTATATAAAGCTTTCAGCTTAGAAGCCCCTAAACCAATGATAACTACAAGCTGGATATTGAGGGTAAAGGTTCATTTTACACATGTACAATTTCTTATACATGCCCCTCAGTGCCTTTATCTGCCTACTAACAACATACGAGACATACGAGAGGACCTGTAGTGGTTGTTCTTATTTTACGTAGATCCATGTGGAGTAAGAAAGAAACAAACATACCTGCATGCAAACTGAAAACCTGCCCGGTCCAGGTGAAAGGAAACAACACAAAATGTGTCATTCAAGGGTTATGTGGCCATCTACTTGCTTGGGAAGACAGGAAGGCTGTGGGTGGACATTGTGCACATGCTTTACTAGTGATTGACAGCTGAAAAGCAAACTAACTCTTTCTCTTCATCTTCCTGGCACAGCCTCACCACAAACAAAAGTTATCTGTGGTCATTGGTGTTATTCTATTCCTGTGAGAGTTATGTCTTTCTTGTCCTTCCTCAAGAAGGACTCAGTGCAGGCAACAAGCATATCCCAGTATGAGACAAAAGTAAAAGCCAATAAACAGGAAAACAAAGACACTGAGAGGGATTAGGGTCTATACATCAGATATAGCTACTGAAGGGAGGAGTGGCATGCTAACAAATAAAAAAAAATTGCCTCTGATATTCTCTTGTTGACCCAAGATTCATCCAAAGCTGGAAGAATAGGTTTTCTTGAGTTTGACCTACTCGGAGACAGATCAGCTTAGCATTTCTCACCAAACCTCAGAATGTTTTCTCTGTGCTTTACATCTAGCAGTATTTATTATCTGTACAATGCTATAAAAGCTAAAATGTAACGGTCATTTTGGAAGGATCTGCTTTTACAACTGAAAGCACAATATATCATGCCTTTTGCAAGGCACTTATCAGCATTAGTTATATCTGAAACTTTTTTCCTCCAGCATTCCCCTAACCACACTGGCCAACAGGTAAACATATTGCTGCAGGCAATACCACCTTGTGTTCTGCCTGTCAGACCAAACAGCAGGGCAGCTAACTGTGCCTATAAGTAAAGCCACGAGATCTCAAAGACATTGTATCCCCTGCAAGCACATATGGGGGACCATTTTTTTTTTTTTTACCATTTCTTACAGAAAGAATATTAAGGTCTTGCAGAGCATCAGGGACTCAAGATTCAGAACAGTGGTATAAGAAATAATCAGCATGTGACAATCGCAAGGGGATTCACCAGGGCATAACTAAACAAAGATATAGCAGGACTCCAAAGAACAGTATTTCCCACCCTAGATGGCAGCAGCTGACCCACACTGACAATAGCTGACTTAGAAATTTAGGTAGTTTTTGTCTGCTTTTTATTCTATATGTGTATATATATACCTTTATAAGACTGTGTGTGTAAAAATGCATGTTTAAATACAAAGAAATATTTTAAACTTGCTTTCATCCTTCTCCTCTGTAACTGTTACAGCTGTCTATAATGGATAGCAAAGCAATTTGCTCTGAATTATAGTTATATCAGATCAACATTTGATCTTTGCTCTAAAGGCTGCATCAACACTGATGGTCCGCATGCTGTTTTCAGGTTGAGTCACCAAACGCGAGAGTGACCAGCTAGTTCCTTGATACACAGCTAGTAGCTTGATACACATTACTGACTGCTTCAGGAGATTTGCCCTACAATATGATTGCATTGCGAAGCAATATTGTGTGATTTAACCCTGGTAGGCAGCTAAGCCCCACACAGCCAGTCGCTCACTCCCCCCGCAGTGCAATGGGGGAGAGAACCGGAAGGCTAAAAGCGAGAAAACAAAGTTTACTCTCTTATTGCAACAACAGACCACACAGCAAGACAGAAACCAACTACATGCAACAGCAGCATAGTGAAAGTTCTCTGGAAGCAGAAAGTGATCACACAAAACTTCGGCAGACAGCTCATGGGCAGACCAAACTTTCAGTGAATTCTCCATGTTTCTTTATAGTTTCCCTGGCAGCTTCCTCCTCTCCACACTCCCACACACCACACTGTGAGCTGGAGAAAGTCCGGAAGTATACTTTAACAAAGCTCCCAGCTCTCCCAACCACTTCCCTTTAACTTTAGATTTCTCTAAAGGGAGGAGGTTTCTGCTATGTCTGATGGTAGGAACCTGATCCTGTCATCATTAGCTTTCTCCGAGACTCTTCATTTGTTGAATGTTGGTCTGTAATAAGAGGCAAAAAGGATAGTCACTTTTATAGCAACTACCTGCCAACAGATTTCAATTCTTTATCCGTTCAAAATCCCACATCTGTCCATGTCTCCAGGCACTAGTGGAAAAAGCTCTGCATTAGTTATTTTTATTATCAACATAAAAATCTTTCAATTTATTTATTTATTAAGAAAAAAAAGCAGCTATCTACAAAACTCAGTTCATTTTGTCCTTAGGCAGACATTTAAAGCTGTCTGCCAACTTCTTTTCTTAATACAAAAATAAGCTAAAGTCTTTATTACACACAGTGCAACAAAATATGACCAGCGACAGTTACCCAGCTGAGACATGCACCATCCATTTATCAGGCAAGAACTCTGTGACTGACAGAGGAAACATCTGATAAAGAAGGCAGCCCCATTTCTGAAACCTGGCCACTGATGGGTCCTGACCACCGCACTGAGCCCTGAAACGTTCCCTGTCCCTGCAGGCAGCTGAGTCCACACTGCACAGTGGAACAGGGACAGACGCTGAGATTGTTCTGACCCCTCTCCAGACAGACAGACAGTATCGACCTGCGAATTCAGAGCAAGGAGGACTCCATTGCATGACTGTTCTGCTTTTGGGACTCAAGTGCACATCTCTGTGTGATGCTACGCCAAATGGCTTCTCCAGCTCCTTCCTAACACAGCAGAGAGATGAAGTGGTTGCCACTGAGGAGACACCACCACATTCTCAGCCAGCAGCCACTCAGACCCACCAGCCAGACCTTTTTGTAATAAGCCACTTTCAGGCTGGGTCTTTGCTTTTGTTGCTTAACAGTGTGATATGGTGAAGACTGAAGATATATCCCAAACCACTTAAGTTCCTTCCACAAAAGCCTCTCGGACTCTAACGCAAGGACATGGCAGGTGATGAGAACTGTGGCTTCTGCCCAAAATCTTGTGGCCTATTTCATAGTGAGTGTAGTGTCTGAAAAGCAAGAAGGATTTGGAGCCATAGCCAGGATATGTGTCAGAGCTGCCGCCTGCACGCTTTCTAGGCTAGTGACTGGCATGTTAAACCCAAACAACACATCTTAGACTGACACAAGATGAAACACATTAGGCAGATGGCATGTTTTCTCTGCACAAGCCAGCACCAGAGTATTTCCTCCTAACGATCTCCTGTTCTTGTTCTCACAGCAAAATTAGTTTTAAAGTAAAAAGAAACAGAAAAATATGTAACATGATGAGAGCAAAGATTACTATGTGGAAAATATATAAACAAGAGAGGGGTTTTGTTCTTTCAATTCCATGGCTTTTATTTATATATATTGTTTATAAAAACAAACACCCTACTTTGTCAGACATTAAAAGTCAAAATTTACATTTAAACAGAGGCATTTAGGTGGTTTTTTTTTCCCTCTCATCTCTTGAATGCAGAGTACAAAAGACTAAAAACACTCAATTTTCCTAAATGAAAAGATAACAGGTGAAGTTTGCATTCTGGGAACTATTCATTTAGTGAACAATGTTCAACTTAGCAATGACCAAAGCCCAGCTGATCAAGGGGAAAAGAGCACTGGCTATTAGGCCTGACAGGGATTTGCTCAACAGCTGAGACCAGGAGAAGCTGTGATCTCATTGTGTCCTGTTCCCAAGGAGGAAATTACGCCAAATACAGCTCCCCGAGGGCAACACCTACATTTCCAGATGTACAGTGGATCACTACCCAACTGAAAATCACTGCAGTCGTGGAGATTTCAGTGCTACAATAGCCCTGGTTTCATTGCTGAAACTACCGCAGAAGTTTAAAATGTGAGGTGGTCTGCTTATAAGAAAAATGAGAAGGCTTGAAACAAGTCCATAATTGCACCATATTAAGGCCATTATAAAAGAATAGAAGTGCAAGCAAATACTGTGATGACCCTTAAAGCTTGCCATCAATTACCTTCCCTTTTTTTTCTCCCCCTTTTTTCTTATTTTCTTCCTGGCAAGGAAAATGGGCCCTGATTCTAACCAGGGAGTCTATCAAACAAGTACACTTGCAAGCACTGCGCTCAGAGAATGCCACCCTAGTCCATAGAAAGGTGTAGCAACTTTTTTGACCACTTTGTCTCACTGGAGCACACGAGGAGTAACAGATGATGTACTACAGCAGCTAATTCATTTCTGGGCTGGATTGGCCCTCTCTGGCTTTTTCTGATATAGAGCTGATCCAATGTGTTAAAAGGACACAGGCAAAAAGTAACCTCATACTTTTTAAAACAAGGGTTAACCACAGATGCAGCCAGCACTTTGTAGGGTTTTATGTTGATTGTTTTTAACTGTCACACACGTTATATTGAGTGAAATCCATAAAAAAAAACCAAAACAACCCCAAAACCGCTACCACCACTACTCCCCAAGTAAAAATAGTCTGGCTGTACTTTAAAACAGAGGAAATAGTAATAAAAGTTTGGAAAAGGCACACACACAAAATCTAAATGCCTGGGAGGCAAGAGCGCTATCGCTATGTACCCAGCGTTAGGAAATCACTGACTCGCTCTTTTTGAAGTTGCAGAGGGTGTTTCTAATCTCCCAGGACTAGAAGCTATCCCAATCACCGCCTTACTATCAGAAAGTGTATTCTGATGTTAACCCGTCATCACAATGGTCCCTCTGTCTTTGGTGAGTTCTGCTTTTTGCCGTGCTCACAAACAGCAAAAGAATCTATTGTTTCTGCAACAAATGGTGCTAGTGTTTCTAGCATTTCCCAATTTAAAAGCATTGCCTGCATTCACCACCACTGCCAGCCCTTTCATTCAGAAGGTGTCACAGGTCTATTGTGGACTGACCCTTTGTTTTCACATGTGTGTTTCTGGCAAAGAGGACAGCCTCAAAAACTCCATCCTCCCCACTTCCCCAAAGATGGGTCACCACACATTGCCAGGATCTTGCAACGCTGTAAGCTGGCACAACTGTGTCCATTCTTGTGGGCCAGCTGGGCTCTGTGGTCCTCTCTACAGGCCTCCGCCCCACTCCAGTCATAGATCAAGCACATGAAGCCAAGGTGCCTGGTTTCCTCCCATGCTCCCTGGCTTTCATTGGGGGGACACCGAGGCATATAAGCAGAGACTCCAGATGAACCCCCGACCCAGGCAAAGGCCTGCAAAGCCCAGCCTGCACAGAGATTTTGTTTCTCAACATCCAACCTTAACAAGTTGCCTGCAATCTTCAAAAGCAAATGAGGCCTGATGACAAGGTGTGACAGGTTTCCCAGAACCACTGCCGCTTCAATTTTATGGATAAACTCAAGGCTACCAGATATACTGTCTTTCAAGACAGGCAGCTAATTAAAGCCTACCTGGTCCTTTACCCAAATATGAAGTGTCACACTAAGATAATGTTGAGATCACTACGGTATTAGTATAGCTGCATCAGGGGGTATTGAATATTTTAGCACACCATGGGGAAACAGGTGTGGTTCAAGGACACAGACATGTCTTAGCAAAAAAAGCAGGTTTTTACTTCAGATAACCCTTAGGATAAGATTTTAGCTTCTGAAGTGATGTCAGCTTGATTCATCCCTCAATTGTCCCAAAAATCTGCCAAGAAAACATTATGGGGTCCCATGAAACATTCCCTTTCTTTGCCATCTCTTACCATGACCTGTTCTAACAATACTACACAAAGGTTGGTTTATTTACACACGTTTCTGTGGCATCATGCCCATAATATCCAAATCTGACATCTCTAATTCCATCCAAGTGAACTCAGCTGGACAAGAGGATATAAAGCAATATAAAATGTCAGCTTTCATGTTACATGGATTAAGCCAGCCATGTAATCAGGCACTCTTTATGATGGGCATATCATGGGTAAGCAGTGACGACAGAGTTTATCAGATACCAAAAACCTCTAATACTCATGCCTGATTCAGTCTCTGTAGGAGTTTTCCTATCAGCGGTCCCAAACTGAGGCACATGGTTATCACAGCTGGTAAAAATATTAAACTTTCTGGGTTACCTTCAAGCCCCAGAAAGGTTTAGCATGCCATTGAATTAACCTTGAATCTTACCCAAGGGAATAACTATGCAATAGATTAAAACAGGCAGTGCTAACCGGCTACAGACACACAAGTATTTGGACAGAATGGGGCCAGTGGAAACCCCACAATAAAGCTAAGGTACCGCCCCCTTACTTCTGCTTGTCTGAGTACCAGACAACTCAGTGCAGCAGGCTGCTCTGCCCCTCCAAATAACGGCAACTGATCCCCAAAGGGCCAGACAGCAATTAAAACTGAATTACGTTTCATGCTGAATATGTAGCTTCTCTGATGGCACTGCACCACCCTGGTATGAAGAAACACCTTCTGGGGTGGCTGGCTGGTCGCTGGGCTCTGCAATAGTGTTTTCCTCTACACATTAGATATATTATATAAATTAAATATATACAAAATATATATTATTGTTTTATAATTTATCATAGTAAATTTATATTATTATAATTCTATAATACATTATTATAATTGTAGTATATAATTGACAGAATTACAGAATGGTAGGGGCTGGAAGGGGTCTCTGGAGATCACCTTGTCCAACCCCCTGCTTGAGTGGGCACACAGGAATGCATCCAGGTGGGTTTTGAATGTCTCCATGGAAGGGACTCCACGGCCTCCCTGGGCAGCCTGTGCCACTGCTCTGGCACCCGCACAGGAAAGACATTTTTCCTCATATTCAGGTGGAACTTCCTGTGTTCTGACTTGTGCCCATTGCCCCTTGGCCTGTCGTTAGGCACCACTGAAAAGAGTCTGGTCCCATCCTCTTGACACCCACCCTTAAGATATTTATAAGCATTGATAAGATCCCCCTCAGACTTCTCTTCTCCAGGCTAAATGAACCCAGGTCTCGCAGCCTTTCCTCCTAAGGGAGATGCTTGGTAGCTCTTGGTAGCTCTTCAGCTGGACTCTCTCCAGTAGTTCCCTGTCTTCTTAAACTGGGGAGCCCAAAACTAGACACGGTACTCCAGATGTGGTTTCACCAGGGCAGAGTAGAGGGGGATGATAACCTCTCTCGATCTGCTGGCCACACTCCTTTTAATGCATCCCAGGATACCATTTGGCCTTCCTGGCCACAAGGACACATTGCTGGCTCATGGTCACCTTGCTGTCCACCAGCACTCCCAGGTCTTCAGCAAAGCTTCTTTCTAGCAGGTCAGCCCCCAACATGGGGTTGTTCCTCCCCAGGTGCAGGACCTTACACTTGCTCTTGTTGAGTTTCATGAGGTTTGCCTTGGCCCAGCTCTCCAGCCTGTCCAGGTCTTGTTGGATGGCAGCACAGCCTTCTGGTGTATCAGCCACTCCTCCCAGCTTGGTATCATCAGCAAACTTGCTGAGGATCCACTCTATCCCTATGTCCAGGTCATTGATGAATGTGTTCAACAGGACTGGACCCAGCACAGACCCCTGGGGAACACCACTAGTTACGGGCCACCATCCAGACTCTGCTCCATTGATCACAACCCTCTGAGTTCTGTTGTTCAGCCAGTGCTTGAATCCACCTCACTGTCCACTCATCCAACCCACACTTCCTAAGCGTGTCTATGAGGATGTTATGGGAGACAGTGTTGAACATCTTACTAAAGTGGAGATAAACAACATCCACTGCTCTCCCTTCATCTACCCAGCCAGTCATAGAATCATAGAAGACTATCAGGCTGGTCAAGCATGATCTTCCCTTGGTGAATCCATGTTGACTACTTCTGATAACCATCTTGTCCTCTACATGCCTGGAGATGACCTCCAAGATGAACTGCTCCATCACCTTTCCAGGGATGGAGGCCCCAACCCTGGAATTGTTCAAGGCCAGGGTGGATGGGGCTCCAAGCAACCTGGTCTAGTGGAAGGTGTCCTGGCCATGTCAGCAGGGTTAAACTAGATGATCTTTAAGGTCTCTTCTAACCCAAACCATTTATGATATTCAGCTACTCTGTCTCCAGGTACTAGGAGCAAAACTATGTGACACTTCTCTGAGTTACCCGAGGCATTTTTCTTGGTGCTGTACTAGGTATTTCCATGTTTTTTGTGTTTGTTCCAACAAATAACATTCTTGTATTCTTTTCAATAGCCAAGTTGTGTGTAAAGGAACTTTTTTGGAAACCTTTTTCAAAGAAGAATAATCTTGGCACACAACTGCAGTCAGGTGCCTCACAGCAACTGATCCAGCTCAAAGATACAGTCTTTAGCACTGTCCCAGCTTTTTAGCATGGTGCTCCATATCATTATATCCTTAAATTTCCCTGTACAGGAGAGATCAACTTCACATAACTCTTCCTCCTTCTCCCCCCTCCCCCAAAATAACCCCACAAGCCAACAACCTACAACTGTATGTACAGTCATTTGACAGGACTATAATCTTAAACTGTAGATGGGAAGCAAAGCCACAAAGCTCAGTAACAGTGAAGAAATGCAGAGTACAAACACCATCCAAAACTGAGTCCCCTTCTGTGCTAGCATGCTGAATTTGTACTCAAGACCAACATAGGTAAAACTGTGCTGAGCTGCTTGCCTACTTGAAAAAAAAAACAACAGATATCATCATACCACGATAGGGGTGGTTCTGATGCTAAGTCTTGGCTGGGAAGGGGTGGTGGGGTGGTGTTTGGTGGTTTGTTTTTGTTTTTCTTGCAGGGAGGGAGTTGTTTGCTTTGTTTTTTAAAGGTTTCCAGGTTCCTGGAAATTTCACTGAGTTGTGTATAAGGCTGTGGCATTTTGCTCTCTCTAATACCAGGAATTTTATATACACACATTTTTAGTTGTTTATCCTGTGAATACAAAGACTGAATCAAAGCAACACAAGAAAAGAAAGTGGGTTACTTTCTTCCCTAACTTTTCTGGGACTCAATAATATTGTTGGTTTCTCTTTCTCTCCCACTTTTATTTTGTCTTAAGGCTCTGCATCTTGGAAGACTGTGAAGCTGCTGTGTGATTTTTATCTCCATGATTAAAGTGTTACACTTTATTGAGCTCTTTGCATCAGCACCAAAATCTGCAATGCAGGATTTTACATAACACTTCATTTTCTCCTCGCACCATTACTGTTATTAACCTGGTGGCAATAAACAGAAAATACAGCTCGGCTCATGATGTACTCCCGAGTTTTTTGTGTGTTTGTGCGTAACAGAAAGGAAAAAGAAGAAAAAGAATGGAAATGAAAGAGCCTCCACCCTGTGAAAGATTAGGAATGGCTGTATAATCTTGTCTTTTCCTCAAAGAACAATCGCAGCCTTTCAGAGTTAAAAAGATAAATAGTGTGCTATAACTTCTGCATGTAAGGATTTCTTCTAAAACAAGAGATCAGAAAAGAAAGAACACCCAAACAACTTCAAAATTCGCCAACTCATTATTATTCTTCATTAGCGTTCCCAGATGGAAGATTTGATTGATATGACATGTTGAAATGACGAAGTTTGGAGAGCATGAGATCTGCCAACAGGATACCAATAAGGGTCTGAAAAACAGCTGAAAAGGTGTATATACATGCCATCACAAGTGACCTTCACACTCCACCAATGGATGGAAACAGTGTATTTCACAGAAATGAGATCACTGAATACCCAGAAAAACAGTGGGAGTTAAGTATCAAAACATCTGTAGGAATATATGTTACTAACAGAGATTCTCTTTTTGCTGAAGTGGGAAAGACCTGCAGGTTCTGGAGCAGAGACATCTAGATCCAAAAGCAGGACAAAAGTCGTGCAGAAAGAGACAGGTCATCCATGAACAGATGGTCTCTAAAACTTGATCAAAGCCTATCGTGGGGAGGGGGGAGAGAAAGTAAGTGCGCACACAGTCAGAAGCAAATTTTTGATATGAACTAACAGGACTGCTTCAGGTGCTTATGTATCATTTTCAAAAAAGAAAATTTGGAGGGCAGGCTTCACAGGCTTTCTCTGTTTCTTTTCTCTTTAGATCGTATAAGCACTCATTTTGCAGTCCTGAAGTGCTGGGACTAGGGAGTTGGGGATATCCTAAAAACCTGTTTCCAAGCCGTCTTCAGTTGGGTTCTGTAGAATCATAGAATCACAGAATGTCCTAAGTTGGAAGGGACCCACAAGGATCATGAACTCCAACTCCTGTCCCTACACAGGAAAACGCCAAAATCCACACCATGTGTCTGAGGGCGTTGTCCAAGGGCTTCTTGAATATCGTCAGGCTTGCTGCCGTGACTGCCTCCCCGGGGAGCCTGTTCCAGTGCCCCACCACCCTCTGGGTGAAGAACCTTTTCCTAATATCCAACCTAAACCTCCCCTGGCACATCATCAGGAATTGAGGTTTTCCTGCCTTCCTGTAGCAAGCCATGAACTGCGCTATGCTGCCACACCCACTCAAAGCATCTCCTTGCAGGATCGGTTCGGTAAGTCAGTGCAGATTGGGCTGAGTGGTATTGCTATAGCTTCCACCCAACAGCTTGCTTACCCTGAAATGCTCTGGTTATTTTTGAAGGATTGTTTTGTTTTTAACCCAAGAGAAAGCTTTTAGAAAGCTCTCCAAACTTCTGCCCCCTACTTATGTGGGTTTCTGCTCTTTACTCTTGCTATTTATTTTGCACTTGCTCTTTACTCATAAATGTTGCAGTTTGAAATATAGCAGAACATTTTTCAGTTCGTCAGTGTGTTGTTTGCTGTCAAGGAGACGAAATGTTACTACTTTCCTCTGGAGAAGCTTAGGACATGATGGATGAAATGTCACAAATAATTAGACTTTTCTTATGAATTACATTTTTTTAAACTTCTGTTTTCATGTCAACAGGTATGTTACAGATAGGCTGCATGAAAGGACCTGGGGAAATTTTAGTTCTCTGGGAACAGCGGTAATGCAATATCTGATAAGCCAAGGCATAGCTCTGGCTGAGACAACCTTTAAACAACTTCCACTAAGATGATTCAGGGCTATAAAAATCTAAGTCTAGTGGCAGAATCAGAGAAGTCCTGTCCAGTTCCTGAACAGGATGGACATAGTTAGGAATTTGAAGATTGCTTGACATAGTCTGACCTAAAGTTCACCCACTCCAGTATCTTCTTTTCTAACTGTGATCATTTGCAACACTGTTAAGCCCTAGACAATATAACATCCAGTGCTACTCTAAATAACTATGAGGCTTGAAGGAAATAAAAAATGCAGTTCACTTTCACACTTTGAGCAGAGATATACTGCAGATAGACAGATATTCAGATTGCATAAAGTTATCTGGGAGACAGATGTGAACAAACCCTCCCACTCTGAACTCTCTCTGGCTTGATTATGATAGCTGATCTGCACTTCATGGACTGGGCGCACATTTGTGAACATCCCCAGTATCTGCCAAATACCTGAGCATGCTGATGAAAGATGCAGAAAAAAAAAAAATCACAGGCATTCAGACACTACTTCTTCATTATTGTTATATGAGTTTCTAAAGCTCTTATAATTTTAATCTCTAAGTTTATAAACTGCCAGTTGTTATAGTAGGTAGGCTGTAAAGGCTGGATCAAACATAACACTGCAGCTGAATTACTGCTTTGAAATCTTGTATCACGTGCAATGACTTCAAATTGCTTGCTTCGCTAGAAAGGCTGGAAGAATGTGAAGCCATGACACACTAAATCACACTAATCAATGATGTAAATCTTATCTGACAGAATGTATCAATAATCAGGAATGCTCCAGGGGAACAAATCATGGAATTACACACCTTTTAGATCTCCCTTCCATAACAAAGTTATTGTCATTTATTGTAGAATCATCAAGAAAATAGAAAGATTAGTAATGACGTGGCAAAATTTACTTACCCTTTGACATGGAAATAAATTCTTATTTTTTATCTTCAGAAAAAGGTTTTCCGCATGTATTTGCTAAGCAATCTCAGCTGATTAGAAATTATTGAACTAAAATGGAATTGTTGCAGTGAGCGAGCTGAAAGGATCACTGAAATCTTCTCAGGAGATTTAAAATGTTATTTTTAATGCTAAAGATTAACTGTAGGTGCACATACATGCATGGAGGGGAAAGGGAGACATGAGGTTCCAGTGTTCCTAAACAGAACACAGCTTGTGTGGGACTTCCTGATATTTCAGGTACATATTCTAGATATTGGTATTATCAAAACAAGGGCCTGGAAAAATAGCTTTCAAATGTCAGGAAAGAGGGAAACAACCTCAAAACCTTTTCTCCTTATTCAGAAAATAAGGCTGTGATCATCAGCTCACTTCTAAGGATCACAAAACAACTAAAGAAAATTGCTTCCTAAATGCTAGCGTGTTAAGAGAGAAAAGAGAGAGGTTGAGTAGCTTCTTGACTATGTCACTTCCTTCCAGCAATATGTGATGAGATTCCCAGTCAAGGTGGAACCTGCCACACATCCTCTACATCAAAGGGGATTTGGAAGATATTTTATTCCCTTAGTGTTGCCTAGTGCTGCCTAGTATGGTAGATAGTCACTTCTGGAAGTCCCCCAACTCCCAAAAGTCACCTATTACTCTATGAGGAGCTTGGAAGTTGATAAAAACCATCATCAAGCACTTATTTCACTGCTTCACAACAGTTTATATTCTAACAGCTGTGTGCAGATTTATCAAAGAGAAAAGTTAAGTGGTTACATTCTTTCTCTTCCTTAGTCAAGCCCATCATAAGTGACATTGTACAATAGCTGTGCATCCTTCCTCTTCCTTCACGCTGCAGCTAGATAAAGCTCAGGAACACTGCCAAGTTTCCTGTAGCAAAATCGTAGAGGCGGTCCCATAATATATTCCCAATCTATTAATCTACCGTTTCATGCGCTAAAGCCACCAACTCCATGTTCCTAATGGAACAAGTCTCAATAAGCTTCACAGATAACTGTGCCTGTGCTCCCTTTGGCACTTTTAATCTTCAGCAGGTCTTAAAACACTGCACCAATTAACTTAAAGTTATCGGTGTCACATTGCAGCTTGGAAAACTGAAGCCCAGAGGTAAAACAACTTGCCCAAGGTCACACGGGATGTTAGAAAAAGTCAACCAACGCTTCCAATTTCTGTCCATTATCCTGCTGCTCTTATTCATTTTGAAGCAGCAGGTGGAGGCCTCAGGTACTGAACTAAAATCTTTCCTCCTCCATTAGATCCCATTTTCTAGTAGAGCAAAGGTGGAGGTTATAACTGCAAAAATGACATGGAGATGGGAGGCTACTAATCTCTCTCTCCTACTTCTGGAGAAGTACTTAATTTAGGGGAGGCAGGAAGCCTTCATAGTTGAGTCCAGCTTCTACCACTAATGAATATGGGCAAAGGAAATAGAAAGAAGCTGGTTTTCAGGGAAGCTATTACACATTATTGCTATTTGCTGCGTGTTTACTCTCTGAACCTTGCTTCCTTCATTTTGGGGTAGAGAGGTAAAGTATTCCAATATGAACACATAATTTTGACTCTGTTCCACTCAACTGGAGATAAGGATGCAGTGTCAGCTACTTGGGAGCATAACTCCCAGTTCCCTGATATTTTGTGTATTTCTGTGGTTGGTTCCCAAGTCACTGTGCTCATTTATCACACGTCGAAGACTGTTGTTTCACAATACTCCTGCTACAATGCCAGCTTCAGGAGGCCCTCCCTCCACCGTTCCCAAGCCAGCAGGCATGGAAGGGGCAGGAAGCCTCCATATCATGAAGTGGCATGTGCATCGACTTCTCAGTTCTGACATGGGCTTTGCATTTGAACTTCAACAAGTCATTGAGTTCCTCACGGTTCTCACTCCCATAATGGGCACTGCAGGATGCCAGTCTGTCTACACAAATCATGACCCCCTCATGGAAGACACTTTCTCATAGTGTATAGCGGCACAAATTCAATGGGATGCTGATCAGAACAGGAGCTCCCAGGAACTGCTGTACTACAAATAACATGTGATTACGCAGACCTAAACACACGCCCTTTCATTGTGCTTCAGGATACAAGTGCAAGAGATATTGTAACATCCAGATAACCTGTTATTTGAAAAGGTACTGTTTACTTAAGAAACCACCCTTTGTATTTAATGTTTTGTACCTCAGGTTAAATCAGTGCAGGAAATACTCCTTCTATTCCCATATCTCAACAATAATGATGCAAAAGGTCATACAATATATCATCAACAAAATAATGTCTCTTGAAAATCAGTTTTGCCCCACAGTTTTCATACAGTCAAATTATTTTTGAAATAGAAGTGTCATTCTTTAACCCTGTCAGGAAGTTATAGGCGCAACATTCAGTTTCCATTTAAAAATCAAAGTGTAAAAGGTAGGGAAAAAAAAAAACAAAAATCACTAACATAAATGTCAGTTGGGCCTGGCAAAGAAGAATGCAGAGATTAAATGTTACCCATTATAGTTTGCAAACGAAAGAGAAGATCACTGAGCTAGAGCATGACAATAAAATCTACTGCACATATGCAGACAAACCAACTAGTCAAGTCTCTCCAAGCTCAAAAAATTACCAAAGGAAAAAAAAAAACAAACAAAACATTAGGAAAACTGAAAGAATATATAACATGTCAAAAATCTCTCTGCTTCAACCATATCTAATAAGCTGTTCCTCATACTAGGGGAAAAGTATGAGGGTTTTGGGCTTTTTCCTGTTAACATGGGACTTTTACTTTGACAATTTCACTTTAATGTTACTTGAACATAGGTTACTCTAGCTGCACATCAAAATATACTGTCTTGGAGTTTAATTTTGGGACACTTAACATTACATTTTCCCAAGAAATGGCTGTTCTTTTCCTGAATTTGATGGCTTATTGAGCTTTCAGGTCAGAGATGGTTTTACAGGGATATGTCTCTGTACATTCTTTACAGTCCTTATAAAACCACCTGGCCAGCCAGAGCACTCTGATTGCCTGGGGAACATTTGGTAGGGGCAGGTTAATCTATGTGACCTCCATAGTTCATCTGAAACTGCTGCACAACTTTCTAAACAGCCATCTTTATTTCCTCCTCATCTGCTCTTCAGTTTGAGTGATTCCCAGGCACACACTTTCTCAAGGATAACTGGAAATGAATACAGAGGTGAACACAAACACATTTCTTCCTTTAAAAACATGCACAATGGTATAGATAAAGGCTCAAGCCTACCCACAAACACACAGTCCCTTGTGTACCAATCCAAGTGTAAACCCACATAGATGTATAAACATAATAATTACACTCCAGCAGAAGTATCTCTATACCAACAAGAAATAAAATTCAGCTGCTGGGAGGGGTGTATTATTAGCAGGAAGCTGTCCTTTCCAGTAATGAAAATAATTTGTCTGCCCTCTAAGAGGAAAGGACAAGCAGATATGATTCCTTCCAGGTTATGGTTTTTTCCCCATATGCTAATGTATTTGATTTTTAAGCTGATGATCAGTTATCTATCAAAATTATTCCAACTTAGAGCAAAAGGGTTGCTCTACACTGCTTGGAAGCCTTTCCTTCCCCATCCTCTGAAGCAGCATTATTCAGAATTGCTGCCTAAGCCATGGAGCATTTTGTAACTCTACCCAGCCTTCTTCCCACCCCTTAACACCTCCTCTCCTCTTTCTTCCCACCCCATCAGCACTGTCCCCCCAGCACAAATTGCCATGCATCTGTATAAAGGACAAGCAGAAGAATAAGGTGACAGTTCTTTAAGGAAAGAATAAAAATGCAAATTAACAAACACCAAATTTGCTGTAAACATTAAATACTTCAGACATGAAACCTTCTGTGCTACAAGAGTGCTTTCAGCATTATCTATTCACAGCAGTTCCTCTGCTCCTGAGGGTCATAAACACTGAGAGATGGAGCCAGCAAAAAAGCTCTAGTTGAAATTCAGCTCACAGCAAAAGCAATTTCCGAGTGTGCAAAGTGCTGTCAGCAGGCCTGATGTTTGTGTATGAAATATAGACAATATGACTGGCCCATCGGCAGTCACTGTCAGCCTGATGGATGGTGCCTGAAAAGAAGTAAAGCGGCTGCCGTTAGGGCCCAGTCTATCAGACGCTTGATGGAGATTCGGGGGCTTAATAGAGGTAAAAGTTTCTTCTAATCGGACAAAATTTCCAGCAGTGATCACAAAGAAAATAAAAAGGATAGCAATGTGATATGAGGGCACAAGCAAGGCTTTCCCATTTCAGCCACAATACAAAACAGAAAAGGAAAGCGATGCACTCTCAATACCAAGGAAAATTGGTGTCTTTGACCTTGGACCTTGACTGTCCAAGAACAGATGGGAAAGTCCTACAGCTCACTGTGTGCGCAAGCATCTTCAGGGGTTCCCCACAGCCCAGACCCCTTGCAAAATGAAAACATAACCTTTGCAATTGCTTTGGTGCTCTTTGCAGCATGCCAGTTACCATGACAGGGAGGTGACTGGACATGGGCAGGCAGACACTCACACTGGTGCAGAAAAACTTATGAAACAACAGTTCAAATGTCCTCTCTCCTTTTACCATTTGGAAGCTAAAGTCCTGACTTTTTCTCTTCTTCCCCTCCACCCCCGGCTGCCCTGGGTTGTTATGTGGATAAAACTTCCTGTGCAGTATGTGTGGTCTACCTACAATGAAAATACAGAGAGCTAAACTCCACATCATAGTTCTTGTTATAGGTCTCTTAGCTCACGATGTCAATCTAAGACCCTCAGGCAGAAAAAGTAGAGACTGTGTAACAAAGGCACGGCATGGGTCAGAGAGCATGTGCGGTAGTTCAGTTACTAATGTGTGTGCCAAGAAACAAGGAAAATCAAAAGGCTCTGATGAAATAACACTGACCACCTCAATAAAACTGGAGTGGTTTGCAATTAGAAGTGAGCTTGGGCTTCAAAGTTCAGCTTCCAGCCTGTATACAAACTTTATATATTTTGAAACTAAATTAATCCACAGCTTTGATCCATCCCTATGTGCAAAGGCAAGAAGGGCTGACAGCTAGCTGCATTTGCCTCCCTTCAGGTACGTGAGAAGACAAATTCACAGTAAGGGGCAAGGAAGAATTATTGCAGGTTCGCACTCCAAAACAGGACTGTCAGGCAAAAGAAATTTCAACAAACGCTCAAATTTCTTAAGCAAAACCACATAAATTAAGTCAAAATTCAGAACCGGAAATTAAAAGTGTGCACAAATAGGAAACATCCTTAGGTCTAGCAGTCTGTCTAATGCTTTGGAAGAAGCAACATATTTCAGCAAGAAACTGTAGCCTAAAAGAGCCTTCCTTTTCACTGGGACTTTATACATTTCCTCCCGTCATTACAAACTCCTCCTGATGAGAAATAGAGCCAAGAGTGGCTGCTGGGGCATTCAGGGAATTTAAAAGTGGTCATTTCTTTGCAGCAGTGTCTAAATAGATCATACTTTTTCAGGAGAAATAGCAAACATTTCAACACTTTAAATGGTCACAGCACAGGACACAATACACAACTCGGGCTCAGAAGAACAGGGTATGCTTTGTTAGCTCCTACCTGACCTTCCAAACATACAACCTAGGGCTTTCTAGAGATTCTCTCACCACCTGCATGCTCTCTGAAAATGGAGATTTTTCTTCCCTGAACAACCTCTCCCCAAAGAGATACAGCCAGGAACAGATCTGTCCCTGCTCTCAGACTGGGACCTGGACTTGACACACTAAGCTCTTTGGTTTTCTATGATACTCACCAGGGTTTTTCTCCTGGGGCCCAGTTTATTCTGCCCCAGACTCAGCTGCAAATTCTGCATCCCAAAGCCCCGCTCCAGGATTTGTCACAAGGGCTGGCAATTTCCTACTTACCAAATGTACACAAGAGCAGAACTCAGCTTGAGCCTCTGGTAGCAAAGCAACTCCTGACATTAATATCCTTCAGCACAGGCTACAGAAGAGCCGCTAACAGTGAGCTTTTAAAAAAGATTGCTGCATCTTTAACAGGTTTTAAACCAAGCTCCTTTACCCTATTACCAGCACCTGATGAAAACAACTACCCTATTGAACTCACCAGCGGGCCATTAGAAGTGTGTCAGATTATATTAACTAGGCAATTAAAAAAAAACACCCAACCAGCAACAACAACAAGCAGGCAAGTCAGCACACAAGGAAAGCCTGTCTGTCGTTTTGTAAATCCCCAAATTAGTTTTGAAAGGCCACTTTCAGCCTGGAGTTAAGGCCAGATTTACCCTCTGTGTGTCTGCAATTGGCTGAATCTCTGCAGTAACCTGATGAAAGTGATTATTTATGATAAGTGACTGACATTGGACTGCTGCCCAAAAGGCGAAGGAATGAAAGCTGCTGTGACCCCAAATTAGAAGATTTTCTTTGATCAGCTCACACAAACTTCTAAAAAACTATGACTTTCAGTTTCATGCAAGAGATCAAATAATTAAACAAACAGATGTGCAGATATTAATAACAAAAGGTGTCGTGCGGGGGAAGCATTCAACCACAAACAAACCATTTATTTTAAGACTTAAGTGTTGCTGAAATTCCCAATCAGAAGAAGAAAGAATCATTTTTAAGTGTGGTGTGGGAGATATTTTGGAGAACTGGGAGTAATTTAAAGCAGAATATGCTTTTTTGATGAGACTGCCAAAACCGAGATGGCTCTAGATAAAAAATAAAACAACAAAAAAAGTTAATTTACATACAGACAGAGCTGTCAGGCGAGTCATCAGCAGAGGCGGGATAACAAGTCTTTGGGCATCAACTCCCTTGTTAGGAAGATGGCAGCAAGAAGCAGGATCAAGGGAAACGGAAAGTCACTGTACAGAGGTTTTAAAGGAGCAGTTGGCATTTTCAGTGGCCTGGGCGGCTGAACATTGCAGCTGCCTCGTCAGAGCAAGGACAGAAACCAGCTGCATGAAGGATATGTGTGTAGCTGGGGAAAGAATTAAATAATGTCTCCTATTTCTGTAGAGCAAGAAGAGGGTCTGAGCAAGGAGCTTGGGCCTAGACTCCAACCTCAACTCTCTCCATCTTTGTGCTGTTGGGGAAGGGGAAAGAAGGATATTATTTTTGGGGTTGAATCAGGCACTCCCTCTCCAGGATAGTCAGAAGTGATTTAAGGAGGCAATGGGGAGAGATTCACAGGCCCTGTCCAAGAAACCTCAAGGAGGTTCACACACACTCCTTGACTGCAGCTGGATGAAAAGTCCATGATAAGAAAAATAAATTAAAAGCCCAGGCAGTTTCTCCATAAAAGCTGCAGAGAGCAGATTTCAGATCCTCATGAACATGGTAGCCCCTCCTTGCCCCCCATTATTTGCCTGCAGTGCCACCAACAGCACAAGGACTGCTGATATTCAAGGTAAGGAGGGAGAGGTGCCCCAGAGGCATGTCTGGGGTTGGGCCACCTGTCCTTCCTTACCTTACTTCTTCCATCTCTGTGGATGTAGTAAACCCCAAGTATAAGCACAGGTCCAAGAGGTGGGATTTGTCTGCTGGGTGTTGCCTATTCACAGGAGGATGAGAGCAGAGAAGATGGAAGGATTCTGCTGGCCAAATGCAGCTGCAGGCCATCAGCTGAACTAGACTCAACTGGCTTGTTTGATTTGCAGATCTCTTCTACCAGCTTTACCTTTTCCTACCACAAACTATTTCCTGAGACCCATCATCCTTTTTCCATTCCTTTAATCAAAGAACCTCCAAAACTTGTGAATGTCCTGTGAAGTTTTGATGAGAAAGAGATTATTTCAACTCAGTCCCCCACTTATTCTCTACCGCTATGGATCTGTGGCATGACAGAGAAGACAGCTTATTTTGCTGAGCTTAAATATTTCTTACATTCCTGAAAAGAAACCATGGATTATCCCTTAGTATCTCAGTGATGATGGGAGAAAACTGGGATCCCAAGAAATGGCATAGAGTGATCCATAAAACCAAGCCACTGGATGTCATGATCACATGCTTTTCATGGAACTCGGCACCATACCGATCACGTTGCAAAATCAGTAATTTTTCTCAAGAAGTTCATTATTCTGACTCACTGAAATGGTGGCTCACCAGCTAGCTGCATGGGGAGTCAAGTCCAGCTGACATTTTAGTGGTGTGTTCAACAGTATGTGCATGCCTCTGCCTACCCACATGGGAAGCCTAGCAGAAAACAAACTATTTGTCACATTTTTACTGGAACCAACTGGAATTCTTCCTCTGACAGAGGGAGTAGGTGCAAGCAGCCCATATCATCCAAAAGAAGAGAATGGAGCAGGCCGAAGTGTTACTGCCTGAGCCTTTCCAGCTAAAACAGGACTATGACAGAGCATGTAGTTGTTCAGGAAAAAAACCCCAACTTTTTGTCTAGAAGGAAGTGCTTTGTGTAAAATGTATTTTTCTGTTCTTATGCCCCACTAAAATAAACCTTTAAACTGTGTTTAAGCTAAATATCACCCAGAGAATTCATTTTGAGAAAAACTAAAGTATGTGTGTCACAAGCTTTATAAAAAACCTAGGACCAGAAGTCTCCTAATATTGCTTTAACATGGCCACTTTACATATATGTAGTACAAAGCGTCCTACACGCTGCACAGAATTGTCCCTTTGTGATCTTTGTATATTTGAGTAAATGCAACTTGAATGTGATAGTGGGTTTCGTCGTAACAGTAAAGAAAATAACTGCTAGAACAGAGTAAAGTGTTTTTTTAAGAACACAGTAGGGTAAGAAACGACTTGGCTGGCTGTGGGGGTGGACTGGCTAATCTAACAGATTGTTCCCATCTCTGTCTTCCAAGTTGCTACAGAAATGACAAATCTACCAGAAAGCCAGTACAGGTGACTCACAATTATCTGCATTTCACAAGCATGCCCCCTGATTGTGATGATGTGATTGAAGATCAGATGGGGTCTAGTTTCAAAAAGCAATGTGTACCCACAACTCACACTGACATTATCTTCCAGAAAGTACAGGGAGTTCAATGCATTTGGTCTTGCAGATACATAGCAAACCACGAGCAAATTCTTCAACAATATGTCCATTCACTGTTTTTGTTGAAATACTAGCCAGAGCGCAGGTATTTGCACATAATTTCAGTGAGGTGAGATGAGAAAGACAGAAATCTAAGTTATTTCACTTAGCCAATTTATTAAATATATTCAAGATATTAAAAAAACCCCAAGGTATTCTAGTATTACGTATATAGTGCTATATTTTTGTTTGAGATGGTGCTTTCAGCTATCACCATCATTTTTTCCAGTTTTTAGGTCCACCCTTAGAGTCTGTAAATTTCCTCTTTATTTGGACTGCATTTTTCTCATGCATGCTCACATGCCAAAAAGGCTTTTTTAAAGCAAAGCAAAAGAAAAAACAAATCTTCAAAGAAAAACAGTTTCAACTCCTCTAAGCACAACACAAAGAATATAAAGGGAGGGCAGGAGAATCATAGTTTTCAGTCACTAACACATTTATTCAGGTATTTCCTCTCCCTTATTTTTCACACTTCAAAATAAGTTCAAATTCCAGAAGTCAAATCTATGAGGTAACTCAGTCGTCAGCAAATGGAGATGCTCAGCCGGGAGAATCTTCCTGGCTGCAATGGTCTACGTATACCCAAGACTTGCCTTTGACTGCTTCACATGGGCAGATAACTGATCAGCTCTTTATGGCACGCGGTCTTTCCTTGGATCCTAGCAGACGTCATGCGTTTCCCCTGCACAAAGCCTTCTAAACATCAATTTGGATTCTCTGGCTTTATTTCTTCTCAAAGTTCTTTCTCATTTCTGAAAATTTAGCTTTGCTCCTCAAATGACATTCAAGGAAAATCATTGTCTGTTGTTCCCTGTCTGAAACAGGAACGGAAAGGGTGGGACAAGGGCCCATTTTTGCCATTAACCTGAGCGTAACTGCTTCTATTTTACAGGTTTTTTTCAAACAGTCAGCAAACAGTAACACAACGTAAGCCTTCCCTTACCTTATACCTCTCAATATGCCCCTCCCAGGACACTGTATTTGGAATTCAATGTTGTCAGCATGACCACAGACAACATCACGATTCAAGTCCAACACCAAGTTATTAGGAATGGGGTGGTAGTTGGGAGAACAGGGAGACAGTGGTGATCACAGGAGCTGAAGTGTATGGCCTGGCACACACCCTCTTCCCTGCTAGTGCCATCATGTCCCAGTGCAAACAGATGCTCCACCCCTGTGCAACTCCCTTCCCTTTATTGAGGTTGTATGTCCCCCCTCTCTAAAAATTATTCTCAACCTTTCCTTTACTCTGATCTCATGGTACAAGAAAACAGCAGCACCAACGGTAGCAAAATGTGTCCTTTACCTTCAGGAGTCTGCCTTCCATTTAAGCTATGACAATGGAAAGCAGCAGCTGCTGATAGCTGCATAAACATAACTGTCTGCAGTGCATAACTGGCATTTTGCTGAACTCATCTTCCCAAATAATAGATGTTCCTGTTCTGATGTGATAATGCTTGATTGATTTATCCACATGGTATTTACAATGCAACTGATGTGACCCTTCTCCTCTAGTCTACCCACAAACCATAGATTTAAAATCCACACATTAAATGGATTTCTTGGAAAGGTGGAATTCCCAAATCAAAGAGGCTGCTAAGGTTCAATAATATGGTTACACGATGAATGTAACTCTGTAAAGACAGAGCTAGGTGTGTTGGATAAAAAGGCACCTCAACAACATCTTACTGTGACTCTCATTCTTTCCTACGTCATGACCCTTACTGAAGTTTTCAAAAGCCCAGATTTACAGACATACTAATACAAAGAGTAAGAATAAATAAAATTTCTTCTGAACAAGCATCCAAATGTTTGAGTGTTTATTCAGATTCTACCTGAACTTCAAACCCTGCCAGGCTTAAGCCCTCATTAACAACTGCGACTCCAATTCAACATTACTCAGTGACTGTGCTTGACAGCCACCAGTGCTTAGCAAGTCTGTAGCTCTTTATGTCTTGGAGTAGTGCATCATTTAATTTGTCCCTATAGCTCAAACGCTTGCTTTGATATATAACTGAAAAGGATGAAAGGGATGGCTCATGACTGTTATCCAGTAAGGCACCTACCGACACGTTTCCAAGAGCTACAGGCAATTTAGGGGGAGGAATTATGGGTAAACAGCAGTAAATATTAAAATGAAATAAAGGAAAACACACGTTGCTACAAGAAGAAAATGCAGTTCCAGGCTTTGAAATCTGAGTGGATCAAGACTTGTTTCCACTAAGCAAAACTGAAAGAAAACCTAAAAATTCTCAGTAAGAAAGATACCAATTGGAATTATTTATTGATTCCTTCTCTGAGTTACAAGATAAAACATTATCGAGGGAAAAACTGAGTATTTGCTTGTTTTTACCCTTGAAAATAATAAAACGACATGTCCAGACCTGATAAACCTTTTCACTAAAGAAAACCGTTCTCCCCTCCATATGTTTCCCATATGTATACTTTTTATTATTCACCCTTTTCTATCAATAACTTCCAGTACTTGGAATTTATGTGCAGTATTTAATAGCTGGTGTGAATGTCGAAAGAATCTTGGTAAGATGTTATGTGTCAAAAAGCGATCATGTTACAGTGTGATGGATTAATATGAAGAAACAGCTTGATGGCAAGGTATTCATCTTTTTTTTTTAATGACAACACTAATACATTTGTTTCAGTTCTGAAATTAATTTCCTAATATTAAGAAAGGTCAAAATGAACGAGACGCATATGAGCCTTTTTGTCATCTCTAACAAATTATCCAAAACAAGCCTGTCAGATCAAAAGGGATAACATTTTGAGTAATAAATGTTAGTACTGATTAACTGGTCAAAGTTAATTCTTTTCAGGAATTGCTATGTGCAAAAGGTAGAAACCCATTAATTTGATTTTAAAAAATATTTTTTTTCTGTCATGTTTTTAGTACAGTTTTTTTGGAAATAGGCCTACCAAGTGCCTTCTGTGAATGTTCCGTCTGTTAGATGGAACAACCTGAAGATAGTATCTTCAGCAGTACTCAGATTGGAATATACGTCAACTGTTGAACAAGTCAACTGAACATTAAAGAAATATCCCCCAATTTATGCAACATTCTTGAATTTAGGCTCAAATTCAGGAAATACAAAAGCTTCTGTATTGCAAGTGGTCTCCTGAATTTCAGCCTTGAAATGCAGGTATTTTTGAAGTAATTTGAAATGTAAGTGGGAAAATAATCAAAAGAAAAGGGGAGAGGGTGTTTTGCAGTTCTCACTGATTTGCAGATCCCACTTTTCAGTGGGATTATGGTGGGGGTTTCTCCTGAAAGATCTGCTCTCGTAAATATGCAATGATTTAACGTCCAGTTACAGAATCCTGAACCTTAAATAAAAAAAAAAAAAAAAAAGGAATACCTTCATTATGACTGGTTCAAACTGGTAAGGGCAGGCTTATCACTAGGGCTGGATTGCTCTTCTGGGTATGTTTAGTATGTTCAGAGGCTTTGAATGGTTAGAAACTCCTTAGGGTGAGAATCCTTTAGAGATAAACTACGGTTCCCTCAGGTGAATCAGGACCAGTCCAAGGACAATAGCCAACAATGTCCACTAGATGTTACAGGCTGCTCACATTTGCCACCTATGGGACTTTTTCAGAAAAGAAAAATGGTCCCTTCATCCTTGTTTCACAAACACCACACACACTGTGGGAAAGGTTATACTCAGTAGTCCCCAAATTTTTTAAGAAATTGTTATGAGCACCTGGTTATAAAGCCAGCATGCACATAATTTAAATAGAATTTTAGGAGCCTGCATTTCCCAGATGAAAATCTAGCCCAGCTCTCCAGGGACCAGATGTGATTCATAGGAGGCAATTTGCTGGCAGAGTGTCTGCATCACAAAACAACGACAGACTTGTCCTGGTTGTCCAACAGTACCAGCTGGGCTAACAAAAATTATTACCTCTCCTCCTAAATGCCTTGCTTCTTTTCTATTCTGAAACCATGGTGGCCACAATAACATTACACCTCACCCCACAAGAATACCCTCATGTCTCCCAGAAGTCTTCACTGTGTAGTCCAACCAAACTTTTTTACATTTTTGCAAGATGATTTCACAGAAACCGCAGGTGATGAACACAGAGAGCACTGTGCCATAGCATGCAGGGCAGAAGACAGTTAGTTGGTTTCTGTGCCATACTGAATCACTTGCTGGCCTGAGAAAGGGTTGCTCTTAATTTAAACCACACAACTGCAGTTCTTTTCCTGGGCAAGTAACATTTTCAGCTTAATGCTACCTTCTGTCCTCTCCTGGTGAATTCAGCTGCTGCTGTATCAATTTTCAGAGAATCCAGTGCAGTTTCCAAGCCTCTCTGTAATTCAGCTTCCTGATTAGAAATATTGACATAGCATTTACTCATCCAGCTCACAGTGGATACCTTTGGAGGCATGGGCCCACCAGTGCCTCCAGAAATATCTGAGTTACTCTAAAATCACATCCTCCACCACTGTGTATCCTCCTATATAGGACCATGTACTACAAGTACCCTCTCAGTGATTTCCACAGAACTACTAAATAGTGGGTGATGGTTCTGACACAGCGAATATCCAAAGATTTTCTCTGTGCCAGTGTTCAATCACTTAGAAAATTAGTCCCTTTTTCTGTTTTAATTGGGAGACTACTACGGCAATCTGACAGAACCCAGAGTAAGGGAAGTATTCCCCTTAACTTATTCCTGTTAACTTATGCTGCTAAACCTTTGGTCAACTCTAAGTAAATTATTTTCTCTTTGGAGCTTATGTAAGTCAAAAAAATCTAGAAGAGAGCACAAAGTTAGGTGACAGGGAGGGGAGAAATATGCTGGATTCTGATAATTGCTCTTCTCAGAATAAAGGATTTCCAATTTATTACAGTTGCAAGGATTTCTGCAGCATAGAGAAGACTATATCAGTCCATACATATTAACACAAGATTGGGCTCTCTGTTATATCAACACTTTTCCAAAACAGACAGCAGCATGACTAATCTCAAAGCTCAAAAAAAGAAAGTGTCTCCTCTTTGTTTGGCCTCTGAAAACTTCCAAATATATTTTTTTAAAATGCGCCATTCTCTTCACCTCCTCCTGCTACCAAAAAAGAATCCACCCCACCCCCCAAAAAATAAAACCAAAATGCAAAACAAAACAAAATCACACACAAAATGAGAATCCCTGAGAAGAATTTAAAGTGAAAGAGCTTATTCAAAAATAAAACACAAAGAGAAAACCTCCAGTGGTAGATTCCTTCTAACCGGTGAATTTATTCTGAACTCAGTGTGGAGAACTGAGTAAAATAAAGGTCAGACCCTGTGCTGGGAATTCCCCTGACCTTTCAGGCTGTATCCATCATCGGTATTACATAGAATGTGCCATTTATCACACCAAACAGAGAGCAAATCTTTAACTCCTTTTCTCTTCCCAACAGTACAGACCCAAAAATTATTCAGATTTTAAAGCGCAATCAATGTTTATCCAGATTCTACCTCTTTGGGCTCCTCACTTCTCCAACCACTGAATATACAGTAGGCAACTGATAAAGCAGGGAGCATATGAGAACCAATGTGTCTTGGGGAGGTGGGTGTGAAGGGGTGGATAAAAAATGCATTTGAAAAGGCCTTTTAAAAAGGGTCTGCTTTCCTACTGACACCTAGCCCATTTGAATGATATTTGTGAAAAACCTCTCCTGAATTCAGGATCATATCTAGGGAAGCCTGTCATTGTTGAAGAGAAGGATTCTTTGAAAGTTTCAGGCCTTTAGAAAGCATCAGGTAATTGTTCTGCTGTGCTTTCTACAGAAGTTTGGCACCTGCTTAAAATAGATTTGGCTAGTTTTTAAGGAGCCCTCCAGCTGTGAAAGCACTGTGGAATGGGCTGCTGCAAGCTGTATGGAGCAGCCCAACCCCGCAGCACACAGCCTTGCTCACCACCACGGCTGAACTTTTCTGACACAGAAGTTTCTAATTTTCTCCTTACCCCTTCTGATAGCAAAGTAAGATCAGTCCAGGAGTGGAGACCAGAAGAAGAAAGAGAAGATGGGGAGAAGCTATTGCCATGTGGGGATTCAGCATCCTCAGAGCCATGGTGATCAGACTAGCACTGCCCCTCCTCCAAGAGCCTCCAGTACTTGCTCCAGAGAAGAAAATGAACAAGTGAGGGTGATAGGGTCTAACACAACCACACTGGGAGCAGTGGAAGGGAAGCCTGGAACAATCCCACCTCCGTCTAACTGTCCTCCTGGGTTTACAGCTGCATTCCTGCCCCGAAAATACAGGGACCTCCTGAGACCTGTTCTCTGGGATGCCCCAGCTCGGCTTTCCAGATCAGGCAGTTTATGGAAGGATTCAGAGCAAGCCCCCTCAACCCCAGCATAGGGATCTCTTCTTTCCCCTAAAAGTGTGCCTAAGCCACACAGTGCCTTGGTGCCGTTCTGTGTCTTCTGCTTGCATTTGATACACACATTACCAGCACTAAGGACCAATTTGGGAGCTCCCAAGCTTCCCCCTCACAGAGCATGAAGGAAGACAGAGCAGTTGCCAGGATATTTATAAAAGGGCAACTATATTTGCAGAAGGTTAAACAGGCTAATGCATGATATGAGCATCTGTGTCATGAATCAATGATTAAAGTAAAGTCTCTTTCATCAAAATTCAGCTATCTCAACCATGGTAAATAATAGGCTAATTAGGCATCTGCTGATTCGATGTCCAAAGGGACAGGCCAGTTTCTGGCACAAAGTGAAATATTTGTTGCACCAGTAAAAAGTCATTTTCAAGCCTGTGAACCACCTACAGCAAAAGGGATCAGCTCCTTCCTTTTCCAAATGATACTCCCCACAGGGAGGAAAACGAGATCACCTCCACCTTCCTCTTCCTGCTGGCAGTACTTACAAACTGACCCAGGTGGGAGAAGCCAGTGCCTGATCCAGTGTGAGATGAATATGAAACTTAAGACCTAACTTTTAAAATGTCAATTGCTTAGAAAGGAAGAAGTGGGAAACTGTAATGGTCTCTCTGCCCAAATGTGTCAACTCTAAGGTTTGAAATTTAAATACAGTCACAAGGGGAAAGAATTTCACCAGATAAGAAAATAGGCAGATTTGGTAACAACAGTCCTTGCATGGACTTAGCCAACCATGACATGCTTACGGCCTAATAACTTCTAGCAAAGGTACATGCTTCATTTGATTCCTGACTGCTTCTCTTCCCTTCCCCCTCAAATTAGGCTCACCTTCCTGTTCAATTTTCCTTTGGCTCGGTAGGTGCACCTTAACACAGAAATCAATGCACCATCTTGTTGTGGTGGGGATAGCAGCATGCTTCGCAGCTGGTTGTGGCTGTGGTACCGCTGCAGTGGCAAATCCATTTGAACAATGGCCAGGTTTAAGAGGTGGTCTTCTAAGGTTCATTGAAATAACCCCAGAATTGCAAGGATTATATTCCAGTAGTGAGGCAGCAGATGCATCTTTATTCAGAAAAAATGCCATTTCTTCCCAAGCACTCTTATCTATCCCTCACACATAGCTCTAAGATTCCTTCAAGCGGTGGAGTGCCGCTGCCAGGTGACTGAATACCTGAAAGCCACTTGGCACCAGGCAGTCCCTCAAGCAAAATTAGTAACTAGCTTTCCTGTCTGACACACCTTTGAAAACAGCCAGGTAGAGCTTTTTGTCTCAAGATCCCTCATTTGGCTGGACATTGGATAGGAGGACAAGTCGTCAAAGGAGACAAGTTGGTAACCCCCTTCTATAATACCATAGGAATAGTCAGCAACTCCCCCGAGAAGTCTAATGAACTGTTTTTTAGAAGGATTTCTTCTCTTAGCACACCACTGTAATGCATCAGCAAGGCTCTGTATGCTCTAAAACAAACTGACCATGTGCCTGCTATGGCATTCCCTGGACTCCTGCATTGCTCCCCTGGGACAGACTAGATTTTTCCACGGCAGCTTGCAGCAGATTTAAGAATGGAAAGTTTTGCTGAATGCAATATGGTCATGAATAACACGAGGAGTTTAATAACCTGTGTGTTATTTATTTTGCTGCTAAATTCAATCCATCCACTTTATTACATCCAAGGGTGTCACCTCACGAAATATGTCAAGCCTGCTCAGTTATTGCCCAATGTACAGTAAAGCTGTTTCCCTCATATTCCATGAGGTTATTCAAAATTACTTTAAAATGCCTACTACTACAAGAAGTTCAGGGGAGAGCTAACATCCTCTCTCTGCCCTTCTGTCTCCATTTGTCTGGCTGACTATTTGTCCTTCTGCACCTTCAGCGAAATTTCAGCAAGGTTTTTCATACATATCCTGTCTGAGAATTGTTTCTGAAAGCTACAATCCTCAAGGCCATTGCCAGATGCATTTTTAAAGATACTGTGAGAGGGGAGAAAAAAGCAAATGATCTTAAAAATATCCTCCTTTTGCAAATATAATTTCTGATGTCAATCTGTTGCAACGAAATTGGCCCTTTACATATTCTTAGTTATTAAACATAAGTCACTTTACCCTCTGAATACTTGTGTCTTACCCTCCTCTCCTTTAATTTTAGTGCACAAGGAGTGAGTAGCACCATGATAAAAGTATGGACTAAAAAGTATAATTAGTTCAGATGAGCAGAGGAAAGTTAAATTAAATGGAGTTACTGGTACTGAAATAATAAAGCTCAGAGAAAGCTGCAACAGCATCCACATGCTTGCATACCAGAACTAGCTATTTTGTTTATGAAAGTGACAGTCAAAGCATCCCAATTTTGAGATGTTCAGAAACCAAGTGTACCTTGCCATGCCCAGGACTGATGGAAATAATGCTGTTTGTCTTTCAAAGCTTCAGTATGGATGCAGAGGTGCTTTCTAGACAGCCAGATTAGAGAAATTTGACCCAAACATACAGATGCATGAATAAGCAAGTCTATATTTAGGGTTGGCTTTGGAAATAATTTTTCCCCCAGTCTGTCGTTCCCCATTTACATCTGACCTTACAGGCCATGACAAAAGCCACCTACAGAGCACATTGTTCCACAAGCAGACTTCTACTAGGAGCCTTCCTATGGAGTTTAACTGCTTCCGTGGTCATTCCATGGCCAGGATTTTGAGTGCAAAAGGCACAAGAGAGCCATTTCCAGGAACAGGGAGACTACAGCATGGACTGGAAGAACCCATGTGCATGCCTTTCCTATCTGGGGACCAAAGGGTCAAAGCCTTCTGGATCAGAGCTAGGAACTGCTGCTGCAGACAAGTCCCTGCCTTGAAGACTGAGAGAAAGTGGGCAACCCGCGGGGCTGAGAGCTGAAGAGAGGCTTGGTTAAACTCAAGACATGGTGTTGAGGAGAACTCTCACACTCAGTCTAAACAGCTGCCAAGCACTAATCTAAGTGGGTTTTAGAGTACATAGGGAGTAAGTATGGATTTCAGGATAACTTTAAACATTTGCATATCCTAAGGTAAATCAGTATCACTCTGCCCACCCTTTGTGAAATGTAACAATTCCCTGAGCAGACTTTTTGAGCGTCACCTATGCATTACTACAACTACTCTACGAGGCTGAAGAAAACAATGGCCAAGTGAAGGCTATACGTAGGGAGGGATAATTAAATCTGTTCTGTCTGCAGTCTGTTCTAGGAGTTCCAGTCCAAAGGAAAAAAACCCTAAAATATACCATCAACTCCTAGTGTGGTTCAAGAGGACATCGACTTCATTATTAACGAAGTTAGCCAGGCTGTAAAGCTAGTTCTCCAAAGTTCAGCTTATTCTCTCTACAGGGTCCTGAAAGAGGGTGGCAGCTGGCAGTGCACTCCAGCCAACTCTCCATCACACAACTTAGAGAAGGAAAATTCCTATCAGGTCATCTAGCCAGGCTCTGAGTTCCTGCAGGATGGCTCCCTACAGCTAACTGAGGGGCTGTGCTCCAATTAGCACGGACCTTTTTGATTTGTGTCAGCCTGCAAAGCCAGATGGCAGCTTCTCCTTGGCATTTGGGGTCTGGGTACCCGGTGCAGACCACAGTTTTTGTAATGGCCTGGTTAATGGCTCCCAAGCTTTATTCCAAATGCTGTGGTCTCTCCCTGAACTGCAGCGTAACTAGATCCAATCGTACTTCTGAACTCCACAGGGAAGAGATGCAGATAAATACCTTTGCAAAATACATAATCAACAGGAAAACAATGCATAAAACATACTATAGGTGTAATATATGTATAGACACATACACATATGCTTTTCGTACTGCTTTCAGTGCACAGATATTAATGGTTTCAGATGATAAATCAATCTGAACGGCTAAAAGCAGCTACAGTAATCATTTACAGCTTCCACTGACTTGAGTAGAAGATACTGGCACTCTCAGAACAAGACTGAAAGCTAAAATAATATTTCACGTGGATGAATTTGTGTGTTTCAGATCTAGAAAACTGCATTTGAAGTTATTTTCACTAATAACATAAAATCACAATATCTGTTATGATATAAATTTTCATTGCCCTTTGCTATTACTATATGCCAGAAATCAACAAAGTCATTTGCAAACACTCTGTACAGAATACCACCTCGTTATACAACAGTCATATGTATCAGTTTGACTAACACAGCCAATAATTGCTAAATATTTGGTTTTGCAGACAACAATCTACTATTGTGACAGATGTAAAATCCTTCCAACAACACACTAGGTCGGACGGGCGGCTTTGCACTACTTTCTAGCCAACCCACTCCAAATCGTACATTCCAAGGGTCTCTAGAGTGCAACTGAGTAGCTCACTGCCTTTCTTCCTCGAATCTTGTTAGAAAGTAACTGTGCCACTTGGAGAATGCTCTTTGGAATTAACAGACTAGAACCTGGATGAGATGGCATGAAGCAATCAGCATTTTTTGGCTTTCAAGGAGAAGAAAAAAAATGAAAATGGTTTGCCCTTTAAATCAACTAATCTCTCCTCCACCTGGGACTCTGGGAAAAAAACAACCTAATAGTCTAGTAGCTAGTCCTGCTCTCTCACGACCACCACTTCCCAACAATAGTCTCAGGCCTCTTGCTTTTAAAAACAGTCTAAAACACATCAAATTATTCTGCCATGATGAGAGATATACATCATTGCAGAGCTAGAATAATTCTTATTTCAAAGGACATCTGGGATTTTGTGCTAGGAAAATCAGGTAAACGGTTTTAAATTGTTTTCTAAACAAAAAGCCAAATCTCCCAAGCAGTATTAGGAGATTAAGCCGTTCTTACTTCTACAGCTCTATGTTAGTTGCCACAAGTAATAATTCAGGCTCAGAACTTTTTCTCTTAGCTTTTGCCTTCTAGTGAAAATTCCTTGTTGAACTGAGCAAGGAAGGAGAGAACTAAGTCATTTGTCAATCTGGACAATAGCCCACCTTCCTTCCTCACTGTTCTTACTCCTGGCTCAAGTCAGTTTCAGCAACTTTTATATTTTTTTAAAGGAAAGGAATGCTCAGCTTATTGGAAAATAAAATTCATAGGTGTTCTTGCACAGCATTGTTATCATGGCTTTCATTTTCAAACAACTGAAAGTTAGGCTAACCTTTAAACGTTCCTGCATTGCTTGGGAGACAAAACAAACATGACAAAAAACATACTCTTTCTAATTTTAGAATCATCCAAGTCTGACATGTGCCAGATACCAACACATGCCATTTTCCTGAGTCACCAACATGTGGCATCCTGCTGCTCTGGCTTTCACACACTGAGGTTGAGGGATGATGGAATGAGTCTGCTGGTGGCAGTAATAGTCTGGTACCCTTAGCAACATTTGGTGAACTGTGAACCTTTGCTTACATCAGGCCAGATCAATACAGCCATTATCAAGGGACATAAACAGACTAAAAAGCTGTCTCTATTGCATGAGTTAACTGCAGCAAGAGGAGAACATCCAACTCCTGAAGGGCAGACTCACCAACCAAGCACAGGCAATAATGTTTCCATAGACTACAAGTCATCAGGGAGGATTAAATCTACTCCTGCTGAGATTTAATTCTACAGTGAGTACTCTTTTTGTGGGAAGTCATAAAACACCGCAAATTCCCTGGTGGAAGGCCAACACTAAGATGAAGGCAGTTTATTTTCAAAAAATACAAAACAATGGATTAGCTGAACTCAGAACAGAAAAAGATTTTTCTTGATGTACATCTAAGTAAACAGCCTTCAAATAGCGCTCGACTGATGGGGTCTTTTCCAGAGGTGACTCCATTTCAGTAGGGCATAAACTGGTTCCTAACTTGCATTTAAACTTTGGAACTTTGGATTTAAGTTATAATGAGACAGGGCAGGATACTATTTCAGAAGGTGCTTTTGAAAATCCAAACCTAAATGCAAGATATTCAGTTAGAAAATGATCTTTTAGGGGACAGTCCATAAATAAAAACGTTTAAAGCAACAACCTCTTTAACACAATAAAATGGTAACACTAGTAGCATTACATTTTATGCAGTGTTATTAATTGAGCAAAAGCATCAAAACAACCGAAACCCCCCATCAAATTCTATACATCAATACATAAAAAAAGGTAAACCAGACCAAAATGCCGTGACGAAGAAAGGAGCGAAGCTGTACTCGCATTACAAACTTTGCATGCAAATCATTTTGCAGAACTCCCTTTTCAGCAATATTAAGTGCATTGTTCACTTCTCCTCCCTGCTGCAAACACTCCATGGCGTGTGTTCATCTTAACTTAGATTTTGCTGTTTACGCTCAGGCGACCATCTGTTTCTTTTAGACATATATTTATGTGAACCAAGGGTTATCAGTCCTCATAATGGGATCCTTCCTCTTCTGACCACATTTTGAGAAATAGTGACGATAATTATCAGCATTGTCTCTAAAGGAGTAAACCCAACAGAAGTGAGGGAGGCAGCTCACATGTTGGAGTGCCCCAGCTTTCTGCACACTCAGGCAGACTTGTCACATCAAGTATGTTCAGGTTCTGCATCTCAGGCCATCAAAGTGACTCAACTCAGTAATCCTGCTCTATACTGCGATTTCCTCTATGTCAGTTCCCAGAAGGTAGATATACTGAAGAGAAAAGCAAATACTTCATTTGAAAAAAAATTTAAAAAAAAAGAAAAAATGAAAAAAAGAGAAAAATATATGAAAAAAAAAAAAAAAGAATTTAACAACCTTACCAGCACAGGGATTGGGTTTTGAAGACATTTGGAAAAGATTTGAAATTCCAGATGCTCTTGTGAGATAAACCCTCTAAGCTCTTTTGGATCAGTCATTCTCTCTAACAGCTAAGCCACCAGAAGTTGGGGAAGCTCAGACTTTGATGCCCATTTAGGAAAACCATGATGGATGATATTTAGTACTTTGTAAGTCAGACTAGATTATCACGGTGATTCCTGTCTGGTTTTAAAAACCTATTGATCCACTGGTGTCAACACTGCAGAAGACAGCAAGTAGAAGCTTTCAAAATACTTATAAGATGGGGACTATGCTAACTTTGATGCTGTAAAATTCCAACATCACAACGTATCTCCTGACGAGAAGAAAATTAAACTTCTGCTAATTAATACATTAATTTTAATTGGATATTTCACAGGACATGTAGTAATCAGATTCTGAAAAGATGACTGAATTCATCCATATAGGAAACAACAATCATTCATGTTAACTCTGACTTGAAAGAGTTAAGCTACTAATATAGTTTTCTTGTCTGAGGAACCTTTCCAGCAGTTTTGCATATAGTGTTCCTCTGGGTTTGGGATAGTTTCTAAGCATATACTAGTGAAGATAGTCAGCAGAAAAGCTTTAACAAGAATAGGAATTAAGTCTTGTTCCAGCGCAGCTTAAGCAACACTATGAATAGGTCACATACATCATGAAAACCAGCCATGAAATATAAGAACTTGCAGGCATCCAGAGACTGATTAACGATTCAAATAAGCAATTTCTTTGCATAATAGCACTTAGGGAACATTATAGACACAGACCCCATTCAACAGCTTAAACTGGGCTCTAGATCAAGAAAACATATGCAAAACTGCAGGGCTGCTGCCTGCAAAATCCAGCTAGTAATGCTACTGGCATTAAGCTATTTCTGATGCCTATGAGTCTAAAAGTGCAGGTTTTCAGGTTTAAGAAAAAGAATAACTCTGGAAGCATCTCTGCTTCATTATAATTCTCATAGGATGAGATTTCAAAAAGGCAAAGATCCCGGCAACTTGAAACCATAAAGGGTATATATCTATTATACTTTTCAAAAGCGCAACAGTATTATTCGTTCAGCTCTAGTCATCCACTCTGTAACTAAAGCCTATCTGCCTAAAATATCCCCATTGGATCCATTAGTTACTGTACCTTTCTTTAAGCTGTTAGGCAGCTGCTGTGTTCTTTTGACAGGATTCCTGTGCTTAGGCCCAGGCTCTGAATGACACAGTAAAATGGGCACTAGATGAAAATAAACAGAGGAATTTAATCCAGGCTACAGGATTATTTGGGACTACTATTTTGGAATGAGGTATGCCAAGAAATCAAGGGACCTAGCCTATACCTTTGTGTATTGTCACAAAGACAATATAATGGCCTCCACTGAGGATAATTCTCTTTTATCTAGGGACATCATATAGTTTGTAAGCTTTCCTCTTCCCATTCTAAATACAGTTTCACATCTTTCTTTGGCAATTTAGTGGTACAGCATGGCACTGCATACTACCTCCACCAGGGTTCAGATAGCCTCAAGCACCTTAATTACAGGAATGCAGAGGTACACAGGATAATCAGAAGGGAAGAACAGAGCTTTCTTTTAGGCAGAACAAATACTACTGTTTGCCCATAAAACTGATAGTCCCAATCCAGCCATCGTACAGCCACCCCCTTCTGCTTGATTCTCAGAATAGTACCAGAGACCGTCAGGGGCAGTAGCAGGAGCAGTGTTCTTTGCCATGCAGGAACTCATATAATATAATCACTGTCCATACAGAGATCCTTGGATGTGGGCAGCACAGGATGTTTAAGAATACAACGCAAGAAAAAAAACACAAATATGAACAACGCTTCCCCTAGTAATTACATCCCTGGTTTTGGCAGCTTGTAGGTAAACATATGAAGTACCATAGTGATGAATCTAACACAGTATTTGCCTCCTTGAGCACAGGTGATCATTGATAGGGTATTTTAAAAGCCATCTTACGAACTTCTTTCCCAAGTGGTATTATATTACTAACTGGCACTGGACTTTTCTCATTGTCTGCTTCTTTGACTTGATTTCCCTTCCTCTTCATCACAGAGACACACAAGTGTCTTTGCATGTATTGACACTGGACTTCATCTGCCATATTATCACTCAGTATCATAAGATCTTTCTGTGGTGCAACTTTGACTGCATCAAATAACTGTATAGCATTAGAAAAATCCATTAATTATTTTTTAATGCATAATTTATTAATATTTTGAATAATCCCAAGCAATCTGCACAGGTAACTTTCACCTGATGTGAAAACTCACTTCTAACTTCATTTCTTTTTAATCTTAAGGAAAGATTGGATGACATATCCAATGACAATTTGGATTCTTAATTTCTTTAAAATCATTTGGTTAGCCACTTTGCCAAAGCTTTTCAGAAATCCAAAATATGCAACAGGTAGTGGATTGCCTTTATCTTCATGTTTGTCAGTTCAACCAAAAAAGGCTAACGGATTTATGAGGTACAAATTCCTCTTCCAAAATGATACGTACCATTAAACCACTGTTATCCATGTTATCGGACTTGTCCCTTATAAAAAGCAGCTCTAATTTGGGAATTCCCTCTAGGCTTCTCACAGTGAACACCAAAGCAAATAATTCATTTAGCTTTTCTGCAAAGACATTATTTTCCTTGAGCACTTCTTTTACATCTTGATCATCTATCAAACTTATAGACCTTCAGGCAGGCTTCTTGTCTCTGATGTGTTTGAAAAAGTTTTTATTATTAGTTTTTATGCCTTTAGCAAGTTATTCTCCAAAATTGTTTTTGTCCTCTATTATTATGGTTTGCATTTAACTTGCCAGAATGTACTGGGGATTTTTCCTTAGTTCATTTGGGCAAGACTTCAAAGGCTGTCCTTTTAATGCTAATGACCTTCTTCAGTCTAATAATCCCCTTTGCTAACTTCTCATGTGACCTTTTATAAAGTTGTGGAGTTTTTCAAATAGGGGTAATACGCTTACTCGCTAATGGTAAGGCTGCAAATATGCATTCCTACAATGGTGATCTTGTATAGCTGCCATGTCACCTGAAAGTGTTATTTTGCTCTGCTTTACCCTTTTAGCTACAGCTTTTAGGTTTCTCTCCATTTTATGATGGTCCCCTTTCAGAAGTGTGTGCCAATCTAAGGACTTTTTGGCTTTTCTACTCTACCAGGAATGATAAATTTGAGCATGTTTGTATTTATTATTAAAGAATGATTCTTTGAGAATTACATCTTCAATCAAGGCTTAATCCTTGCTCAGAGATAAGTAAAAAATCTAGTCTTCTCTTTTGGGCTCTCTGATTTCTTGTTTCAAGATTACAATTTTAAAAGTATATAAATGCAGTTTCTACATCACGTCTGATCATGACATTCTCTGAGTCCTTATTGCTTCTTTGATAAGCGTGAGCATACCATTATAAAGATGCTTACTGTTACCATCCCATTTTGGCATGAAATTTTCATGCATAGAGATTATAAGATTGTTCATTACCTCTTGATATGATTCTGTGCCCCTCCCCACCCCCCCACCCCACCCCCCCTTTTTCTGAGCTTTCTTTTAACTATAATATCACTTCTCCACTGGCTTGGTTTCCTCTGCTATTCGTGAATAATTTTATACTACTATTCCAGTGCACACTGATTGAGATGCTATTATGTCAATATCCTCATTTAAAATCAGCATTTCACTTTACCCATCTTCATTGCATACATTGGGCTAATTGTCCACTGACTGGGTAAGCCTCTATTACAGCTATCTTGCACCAGCAGAATAGCACGAACAGACATAGTTAGGTCAAACACTTGGCCAGCTGTCTGTAAATCATTTCTGAATACTAAGAGCTCTTTTGTATTAAATGAAAAAGCCCTGGCAGTGACTTTGCCCCTGCGTCTTAAAAGGCAAATGCAATCCCAGGCGGAAAATTGAGCTACATGAACAAAGGGCATGTTCCCAATGCTGTCTGAAGCAGGAAAAATAAAATGGATCAGCTCATTCCTGGCATTTCCACTTGCATCCTGTGAGAAGCCCCATCTCTAAGAAGCTCTGGCAAGAGCCAGCTGGAATTGACTGCTGTATCGCTCAGGAACTCATTCTCCTCAGTGCTCATCAGTTCAAATGCAACCATTGACTGAAGCAGACTTGTCAGTGACCTTGACTCTGACCCAGTTTATAGAAGCACTTGGGGGAGGAGCAGAAGCAAAGGGGGAATTTTTCATAAGTGGATAAAAAAATATCTCAAACCCTGTGTCTCACTCAAAAACAGAGAAGAGGAGGAGAAACATGAAACCAGAATTACTGAGGAGGAGTTTAAACATGTCTGCCAGACTCAGGGAAACTCTCAACACAGCACTGAACACATCAGTCACTCCCTGATTAATGCTACTAAAAAAAAATTTTAAAAAAGGCCTCTCTCCCCAGTGCAGGTACTGAAAGAGCAATTTGATAACATCACAACTGTAAGACTCGCAGAAAGAAGAAGCAGAAAGAAGATGCAAGACAGCAAGAAAGGAATCCACACTGAACCACTCTTGTACATTCAAACCAAGAAAAAATGTGTGTTATATAAAGGGAATATTTTCCTCCATTGACAAGGGGTAAATTCTTTGAAGACATGGCTCTGATTCAACAGCAGGGTGCTGGCAGATGCCCTTAGAAAAATAGAGAACATGGCTGTACATCTTCAAAAAAATATTTTAGGAGACACTATTTCCTCAGAGGGATATTTGAGTTGTGTTCAGGCCCCTAGGCATGTCCCAGGAAAATACAACCATGTTTTGATGGTAGAGAGGATACTAAAGCTTTGATGGATAATATTTTGCTCCAAGGTAAAAGAGAGGAGTTTGACTAAAGGCCCTGAAGATCTGTGAAAAGAGACAGAGCTGCTGAGCTAAAACTAAGAAAGCAACAATGCAAGTTCCATGTAATAGCAATAAAACACCTGGAAGAAAAGGTAAGATGTACAGTAGAACACTGCAAAGAGGAGGTCATAACTAACATGTCCACTGCAAATAAAAAAGAGCAGTACAAAGATTTCTCAGAATGGCAAATCACAGGAGAAAAAAACAAGTGTGCCTGATTTAGATGTTTAAAGCAGCAACCTACAAATACTACTTCACATATACCCCAAGTCACAGGATGCAGATATTAATATACTTAAGAAACTGAAAGACTCAGCTGAAGGGGTACTTATCTAGATATATGATAGTGAACCACACACTGATTTGTCTACAATGATTCAAGCAGGTGTTTGAGTGTAATGGAGAACAGCTTAGGTACAAATGAAAACTGACCATGGCATTGAATCAAAGGAGATTTGGGCTTTAGTCTCTGGGATTAAAATGTTTCATTCTTCTTTGGGAGATAAATTTTAGCTGACACTGTTCTTATTCTAGATACAAACATTACTCAATGGGGAGAGCAAAAAACCAACCAAGCAAAGAAACCACAACCTGTGTCAGAGGTTACTACTACAGTGATATGATTAGCACATTGACTACAAATAGAGAGAAATTTGGTAACTGCAGACACATTCCCTGGAGCATCTAGAGTATTTGACAAAAGTATAGTGGAGCATCATTCAGAGCTAGATTATGAACACATCAAAGTGATCGAAACAAAACAAAACCAACCAAAAAGCTTGTCTAATTTAGATGAAACATGGCATGTAATTCCGAGAGTCTTTGCAAAAAATAAGTCTGTTAGCAGAGGGTGGCCTGAACAGCGCTCCCCTTCCATGACTATCACTTTAAGGAGGAGTTCACAGTTCCAGGTGGAACTTCATCTAATGGTGTCAATGATTCCTAAGATGTTACCAAAGAAATTATATATTCATTTTTATATATACATTTATATATATGAAGATATACACGTAGGCAGTTTACATGTTGAAAACAAATCAAAGAGAAGGAACAAAGATCATAGATTAATTGGAGACACGAAGGGAATCTGTAGAGGTTATTGAGTCTATTCGACTGCCTCAAAAGGGAATTAACTCTATCTAAACCTTTCCCAATAAACACCTGTCATAAAACCCTCCAGTGGTAAAGATTCAGCATTCAGTAAATAATCTACTCTAGTGCCAAACTAGCTCGGCTGCTAGCAAATGTCTCGTAATATTGTATGTGTTTAAAGGACTGTGGGAAGGAAGATGCTAAGATCAGAAGCTGCTTCACCTAGCAGAAATATAGGACATATTAATAGATCAGGAAAT